>NC_141398.1:24914581-26320081 GCF_034619465.1 Leptosomus discolor | reverse complement strand
TAGAAGGCTTTGGATAAGAATATGTACTTTTTGTTTTTTTTTAA
The DNA here is from genome assembly GCF_034619465.1 of Leptosomus discolor. NCBI lineage: Eukaryota > Metazoa > Chordata > Aves > Leptosomiformes > Leptosomidae > Leptosomus > Leptosomus discolor. The sequence continues at coordinate 26,320,037 of NC_141398.1, read as the reverse complement.
AATATCTGTATCTTATCCAACAAACTTGGATTTCATTTACAGCATCAAAAGTAACATTATCTGAGATTAAAATTGGAAGGACAAACAGTGAATTCACTTAGCTGCTCATGTAAGTAATCATTCCTGCAATTTTTATGCAAGTATTAAAGCATAGGTTAAATGTATTGCTCCTTCCTTTAGTTTCCTTATTTGAGCTGTCCGTGAAATTCAAAAGGACTAGTTAAACTTATTTTGAATAAGAGTCTGTAGGCTTTAATAGCTTGTCTAGCTAGCTTTGTCTCTGTGATGACTTTGGTAGTATTAATGAAAGATGATTAGGGGGTTTTTGATTTGTGTGTTGCTCGTTGGGGGAGGAGTTTTTTTTACGTAGATAAACCTGGTTAAACTAATGTCTGAGAATCCAATATGATTTCTGGCTGAAATGCTAGCCTTTAGTTGACGTTTCTTTGTGATTGAAGTGCTCTTTGATATAGTAAACCGAATAAGAACATCAGAAATATGGTAGGCACCTCTTTCATGTAAATAAAAGTGATAGGGTTCTGCTTCTGGCACTCGGAGCCTCAGTAGGTGTGAAGGGTTGCAGTGCCTGGACCACCTCTCAACAGGTGGACAGCCAGGACTCCTGCTGCTGCTACTGTCTTTGTTTAGAAGATGAAAAGCTCAAGATGATGTTTTGTGATATCTTGTAGGGCTGCTCTGATGAAAAAAATAACAGAGCCAAGAGATGGGGCAACTGCAGTCTCTGTGTTTGCACCTGTAAGTGTGTGCCCTTACTGGAGGGTGTGGAGGGGAAGCAGATACATCCTCCATGTACAGTGCAGTGCTTAGTTTCTGTGATTTGGTGTTCAGATAACGAGATAGTTAAACACTTTTAATTACTATGTAGACCTATGTATTTATAGCCTTATGATCTACTATTGAGCATTTTAAAAAAACTGGTTTCTTAGGCTATTCATACAGTTTTCTTCTGGAGGTCCACCAAAAATTGCAGGTGGGTGTTTAAGCTACTTGTTCTTATTGGTTACAAAAGATTCTCAGTTCTTTCATAAACCTCATATGGGTTTCGGTGTTAAATTGGTTGCTTTTTGTAGTTTGTTCTAATGCTGTTGGTGAAATACTGCTCTGCTGTAACCTTTCGCAGTCTTTTCCTTGTCCTTGTATTTAGGAAGAAATTTAAACATGGTAGAATTTTTGGAGATGTAGACAGACCTTCTGTTAAGGAAGTGTTAAAATGAATAATTTTCTCTGAAGGTTGTTCTCCTTATGTAAAGAGAAATTGCAAATGACTTTTGGACTCTCCACAAGTGAACTGAGCCTTTATGTCTCTGCTTGGACCTTGTACAATGAAAGGCAGATAACTGAACACTACTACTATAAGTTCTGTGATCTTTATATGCTTCAAGGAAGGTACTCCTTGTGCTTTGCTTGGGCAAAGCTCCTGCTGAATTCCTGTGAAACCTTGGCTAGTCAAAATTTGGCATATGATTGTAGGCTAATAGAATCCTCATAGTAAGCATCACTAAGTGATGCCTTCTGAAAATGTATCACTCTTTTGGGAGGCCTCACCGATCCCAGAATAGTGATCCTAATACTCTTACAGCATGTTGCAAACCACACGCTTACAAATGGCATTTGAAAAACTGAGCTAATTTACTTCTGTGTCTTAAAGTGATTGCAGAATCTTTTTGAAGTTTTATCTTCATGTTAGCTTTGTAAATACAAACCATAGATTGAGAGAATTAAGAAAAAAAAAACAAGTTAGAAAAAACAATTTATTAAGTAATATCATATAAATAACTTGTTACAAAAATCAGTTTGCAAAAAGGCAAATTCACTCTGTCTGTGAGAAATTGTTGTTCAAATTGGTTCCTCATTAAATCCTTAAATTCCATTTCCCCTTGCCCCCCACCCCCAAAAAAGAGCCAGTACAGTGAACAGGAAATATAAGGGAGAGAGTGCACACTTGCCATCTGACCATAACAAATTGCCCATCCACGCTGCAGAAGAGATTATCATTCCAACACAGGTCCCTCTGCAACCCAGGGAAACCTCAAGGTGTAAATCTCTTGGGCGACAGAAATCTTGTCTCCTGCGAATGTCCCTCTGTGCTGAGCAGTGACCAGATCCATCTGATGCTGAGGCTCCCTTGGCACAACCAGGGGATGACACAGTGAGAGACGATGTGGCTGGAGCATGCCAGCAAGTAAGTCTTCCCAGGTGGTGGCATCAGTTTCAATTTATGCTTGGAAGTATTTTTAATTAAAAAAAAAATCAATACCGAAAAGCATTTATTTTAGGGGTTTAAAAATCACAATAGGAGTTTGCCAGACTGATTTCGCTCAGTAACACAGTTAAGATGCACATAGCATTTATTATAAGGCCTTTCTTTTAAGTTTACTTTTTCAAAGCAATGAAAGTAATCACAGAATTAAAACAGTACAGTGATTCTGCAGAGTTTATGTGTCAAAATCCAGAACAATTTTGTGTTTGCAGTGTTGTTTATTTGTTGTGTTCACCTGAATGCTTAATAATTCTATACATTTGTTTCTTTAATAAACACACAAGTAATAGATCATAGAAAACTAAAAGCTTATAGAAAGTGTCTCCAGGTATATTTACAGAAATAGTGCAGTCTCATAGGAAAGGTCAACAGCCCATGGGAGTGGAAAGGATTTCTCTATATGCTGGACTTATGCCTTATTTGTCAAATCGACTTTATGGAAGGAGAAATTTGATGCTAGCAGCTCTTTTTTTTTTTTTTTTTTTTTTTTTAGGAAAGCAAAAGACACATGCAGAAAAAAAAAATAAAAGCTGGTTCTGTAAAAACTCCTTTGAAATCCAGTAAATCTATGCATAATATGACAGCTTTGTGGCTTTCAAGTGCCATGGGCCTGCCTTGCACACAAGTGATTACCTACTCCCTACCCCCTGTGCACTTCACCTTCTGTTCTTCTTCCTGAAACTCCCAGTTCTCTGACTCTTGTACTCCCTGTAACCCCAGCCATGGCTTTTGCATACCTACTGTTCAATTTTATGAACTGTTTGGGAAAGTGTTTAGTGTCTGACAAGCGCAGGTCTGGGCTGGAAAGTGTAACATTGCAAAATGATGGGCAGGATCAAGATTATTTCAGCTGTGCCTAAATAAAACTACTGAGGGGAAGAGACTGACATTAAAACATACTGTTGGCTGCTGTGGTTTTTTTTTCCCTCCTTCTGGAGCAATGTATGAGGCTGTAGACATTAAATACTCTTTTGTTTCTCCTCTTTCTCGGGTGCAGAAACAATTGCTAAGAAAACAAGTCTTTCTGAAGACTACACTGAAAATAAAAAATGTTGTGGCTTTGACATTTATTGGAGGTGGCTGCTGTTTCACAGGTCTAGAGGGGCTGGGAAAAACCTTGCCTTTCACAACTTACAACATAGTTCATATTCATTGGAAGTAGCGTAATGACTGTTAATTTGTCAGCTCGCATTAGACAAGGGAGCTTAGACTGCAGTGTTAATTGAAACACAAACGGGCAGGGGATGGCAGCATCCAGTTGGGACAGCAGTCTTCTGAGACACTTCAATACTACTTGTAGCCAAAGGAAACATGGAGAGATTTAAAACAGATGGTGGCAGGAACAGCTAACTTGGTGTTCACAGAGAGTTACCTGCTCGGAATCGCTATCTGTAATTCACCCTGCAGAAGGCCATCAAGATAGATCTGCTGCAGAAATTTAACATGTTTTAATAATAATCATAACAAAGTGGCTTTTTTTTCCTGGAGATCTGCATGGAAATGGCCTGGATCTAATTTGCTCGGTCTGAAAAAGATGATGTCTTTCTTCCCATCCCTCTGGCTGCTGTAGAAAACCTGGAAGTGTTAGAAGTGACTGTGAACTGTTGGCCCTGCTCAACATGGATAAGTCTGGTTTTGAAACATCGCCAGCTTCCAATGTTCATTATTTCCCTTCTTTTTATTCATACTGTACATGTGCAGACACACATTCCCAAAGCCATTTCTCCCTGCTCTACTTCTTTCTGTCACCGTTCTGCTTTTTATGGTACTATAGATATTCAGTTAGTTGTTTTTTGTGGGATTTTTTGGTTTGTTTTGTGACAGAGAAATGGAAATATGCCTTGTAATGTGGCCTGCTACTTCTAAAACTGCATCATTTGAAGGTTGCCTCTCCTATTCACATTTAACAGCTAGGAAATATCTGTCCATAGAATGAAGTAAGACCTGCCAACTAACAAAATAAAAAATATCAGTAAAAGATATGTTTCTTAGGACAAATTTAGAAAATATTTGTGTTGGTGCAGGTGGAATGTTCTTCTGCTCAGTACCTTTCCCAGCAATTTTTTTTACCAGCAATAACTGAAAAACACAGACAACTTGTTTTTCTTATGGTTAGCTGCACCTCGGTCTACGTCAGGCTTGGGAACACACCCCAGTCCTGTGGTACTGTCGGTAGAGCCCTGTGGAAACCCACAAATTCCCTTGTCCAGAGCTTGCTGCAAGTTTGCCTCAGCTCTCTTCCAAGTGCTTGTCTACACAGACAGATGTCCTGGCACAACTGCATTTGAGGCACGTGCTGCTGTATTTCCCCATATTGGCGCTCCTGTGGGATAGAATTGGTTTTAACCTGAAATAATAATTCTTCTGGAGTAAAAAAAAAAATATTTTTTCTGGAATAAAGTTGCTGTTTTGGGAGCTGGGATGAAATAGCTATACTAGAAACCTTATTCCATATCAAGTGTAGAAATGTTATTTTTCTGCAGTAGCAAGGCTGGAAAAGTCTCCTATGTAAACAGACCCATTTCATGTGAACTCCACTGAATTCATTGGTATCTTTTAATAGGTCACTTGTTCGATCAGATGCTTTTCCAAATTTAAAGACAACTGCATTTCTCATCTCTCTCTACCTGGCTTGGCTACCCCTCCTAATACCTATTTGAGAGGAAGAAATATTGTGTTTGTAAGAAGAGCAGGCTTAAAACAGCCTTGGAACCCACTTCATAGCCCACAGTCTAACACTTGTTGATCTATAAATGACAATTCTAGCATGGTGTGAATGCATTGTTAAATACTCATTTCTATCATCTAGCATGCCAGCATGCAACAAAGTGCAAAGAAATACTACTGCAAAGTTTTGTATTCACTGCAACTGGCCCTTTCAATATTTAATATGCAGTACTGACTTTATGAATTGCACTTTGTGGTACTGCCAAGCAAGAAGAAAAGACAGAATTGAAGTCGTCTTGCTGTGTGAGAGATGCTAAATCTGGCTAATTTGCAGGAAAAAATATACCTTAAAACCTAGATGCATTAATAATAACTTGGATGAAAGTTTGCCTTGAATTTTCTTAGAAGAATCCCTTTGCTATTCAGGCATCATATTTGTGGTGACTTAACATAATTTTATATATAATATATTTACACAACAGGCACAAGTAGCCACTTTCTGTTATTTACTGGGACACTCAATGGACAAGATAAAACCAGCTTAAAATTAAAAAAAAAAAAAAAAAGAAAGAAAACAAACAAAAACTTGCGCTTGGACTGCTACTAAGGATCACTAAATCGGACAAAATCACTGTACAACCATAGGAAAGTAGTTACAAGGAGATCAGTCATTCTCCTGTTTTGTTATTCCACCTGAAAGACTGACTAATGCAAATTGACTTGCAGGGCGGCCCAGCCCTTTCAGGGTGCAAGGTCTGTCTTCAGTGAACTGGTGATTTCTTCTTCCCCGTGAGCTGGGGTGGCTTGCAGGGCCAAGTACATGTGTAGCTTCACAGCCACCTCTGCCATTCCCTTCACACGCAAATCTGTTTCCTCGGGCCCTGAGGAGGGGAAGGGACAGTTCACTGTCTCGCTTTAGGTGTCCAGCTGGACTCTGAGCTTGAGACAATTTGCTCGAGGCAACCCCACGAAATGAAGGGCGAGACACGGGCTTGTGTTAGGGAGCCATTTGGAAGAGCCCCCTGAGGGGTACACTGTCTACTCTGACTGTTGGAGGAGAGCAGCCCAAAGTGCGGGACCTGTGGCAGGTGGTGCTGAGCATCTTCTGCTTTTCCACATATCTGAAATCCAGATGGTCCCTCCTGTGTGCCAGAGACAGGTTTTGGACAGGTTGCCTCCTGGATGCTCCAATTTCAAGGAAGCCATGAAGGCCTAGACTTTCAAAGGCTTTTGCCGTCTTAAATTACTGAGGGGCCCTCAGGAGGCCATAATAAGGGCCTAGTTGTGCCATTGCAATGGGCGCAACAGGCTCGGGCCCCCCAACGCGATGGAGTTGGGCACCTTGCTCTGCTGGACTAAAGCACCCTGAGAGGCCTCCATCAGGGAGACTTGGGGCTCAGGACCCTTTGAAACTCTGGGCTCCTCCACTCTGAAAACCCATCTAACTTATCACGTTAGGTATCTGCAAGCCATTAGCTGCCTTGCCCTAAACCTATAAACCTGCAGTGCTCCCCACTGCAAAGGAGTCCTTCCCAGTCCCAGCCGGGCACCGCAGCATAGCTGGCTCGTCCTCTTCACTCTGAGCTGGTTCGCAAAACCTGAAATTATGCCGTCGTGCTTGTAAAAGTCTAATACTCAGAAATCTTACTGCTCTCTTTGTTTAACTCTCTAGGAGTAATGAATTCTAGGGATTAATTTTTAATCCCTTTTAATTTTCTGTTCATTAATTTTTTTCCCTGCTCTCTTTATTTTTTTAGAGTAAATTGGAGCTGTTGTTTAGTTTTCAAACTGATTCACTTAAGATTCGGGGGTGAGGGAAAATAGATCCATGCCTGTAATTCTGGTATCAAATACTGTTTCAAAATGAAATAAATGAGAATATTTATGCATGAGGTATATTAAAAATAAATATGTTTTGGAAAAAAAAAAATCCTTCTTTCCTTGGCACAATGCCATGGGCTGTGTCCCTACTTTGGGACACAGGGCACCTTTTAGCTCCTGTAATTATATATGTCCAATGGCAGCCCCTTAGGAGATGGCTGGATTTGGAGAGCAGCAGCTGCATGCATTTGACAAACCAGCAGAAATACTGAGTGGTGCACAAGCTTTAAAGAAAATTGTTTTGGCCTGAGAATATGGCATCTTCCCCCACCACACCCCTGGATAAAAATTACTTTTAGCTTGGCAAAGAAGATAAACACACTCAGAGAGACTTGTGATTAAAATTTTACCTTTTGGTGAAGTCTTGAACAACCCTGGCTGACTAGTTTATTTTAAAAATGAGTTACAGTTATAAACCCTACTTTTCAGGCCCTAGAATGACAATTGATTCTCACTTATGCATTCAGGGCTTCAATCTGGAAAGAAAAAAGAAAGAAAGCAACCACCCCAAAGCATGAGAAATTTCTTCCTTCGGCAGAATGCCAGCATTTTCCATCTCTAAAGCATTTTCCAAATGAATTATATAATTCTTGCAACATCCTGATGAGGTAGGCATTATTTCCCCACTTTACAGGTAGCAAAACTGGGCAGAGCATCAGTCGAGAAGTCACCCTGGGCATCCAGGCAGGGAAGGTCAGGACAAAAATAGCAATCTTTCCTCTTTTGCAGTTGCTCTCTTTTCCTCCAGCGGGTGGAAGTCACCCTGAGGCTACTACACCCTTACTGCACTTGAGAACAGACTTAGGTGGGTATGAAAAGCCTGACTCCCACCTCCCCAGCCCAGTGGCCATCACTGAACTGATGTGCAGACAGAGGCTGACCAAAGAAATACAAAGAAAAGCACAGTTATGATCTGCTCCTTCCTCCAAGTCATGATCTAATCTGGAGTTGGATTAGATGACTTTCCCTGTGTCACAAGGCAAGTCTGGGTTAGAACTGGGAAATCATCTAAGAATTAGATATTGGGGCTACTGACCGCACACACATGCACGCACACACACCTCGCCAGCAATGCTAGGTCAGAAGAATATATACAGAGCAGTCAATGAACTATATATATGTGTGTGTTAGTATGATTCAGTGTATTGGGGGCAACGGTGAGTTCTAGAAAAACACTTAGATTTGAATGACCATTAGGCCTTTCTACTCTCCTTATGAGTAAAATGCATGTTTGATGTTTTTTCTCAGCTTACTCTACTTGTATAATAAACCATTCCATCACCACTACTTTTGACTATAATACATAGGGTAAACTAGGGTACCTCATTACATTGGGATGTGCAATACACAATCAACAGAGCAGTCATCTGAGCTGAATAGTCTGAATACAAGTAAAAAGAGCAAGTGAGCTTAAATAGTAATATACTCCAATTTACAATATAAGCAGAACAAGTAAAAATATTGCTCCCCATTCGATTCTTTTTTTCCCCTCCACTACTGCTGTGCCTATAAGATTGGCTTGGTAAACTGGATGCACTAAAAAATAAGAACTTTGCCTCTTGGAAGCTCATAAAATGAGAAAAAGTTTTCTGACAGTTGATCCACTAGACTGCAGTCATTAGACAATTCAAATGGGCAAAACAGAGAACCCTTTCACACAGCTGCAGAGAAATAGAAAGAAATAGCTGCTTCACATATCTCAATGCTGTTTCTGAAAATGAGGAAGGGAAAAAAAAAAAAAGAAAAAGGCAATGTATTAAGAGTCTTTGTCACTGTCCATTGCGCCATACATATCTGCCAGCTTTTTAAACCGAGGCCCCCAGTCACTGAGGTAATCATAGTCCTGATCTCCATCCGTAGTCACTGACTCCAAGGAGCTGAGGGACTCGGCCACAGAACCGTTACCTTCATACGCATAGGTTGCTAACGAGTCATAGGGGGGTGCCGTTGGATCTGTATCATTTTCCTTTAACCTTTGGTTAATGAAATCTCTGACATCCGTGTTATCTCGTGCTGTTGCAGTCCGCCGTGGCATAAAAAGTGTTTCCGGCACAATGTCTCTGCGTAATTTATTATCGTCTATGGCTTCGGGATTCCTCAGTGTGCCGATATCAAACGCCTGGGTGTCTTCCTCTCCACCACCTTCATCATTATAACTGACAATGTTGTCTCTGATGTCTTCTTTGGAAATAATCAAAGGCTCTTTTTTCCGCTGCCGTCTCAGTGCTGCGAACAGCACCACTGTAACTGGAAACAAAAATAACAGAAGAGAAAGGGGAAGGTTAATTCATAGCTCCATTAAAACCCAGAAGAAATGCTGCGCCTCTGCTCAAATTCAAATTTTTAAAAGAAGTTTTGAAAAACTGCAAACGCACACGTCAGGTTTTCAGACTGTACTTGCTCTGCCTATGAATACCTTGGGAGATGAAATGGCATGGATATGCACTAGAAGAAAGGAGCCGTCAAGCTTGTAAGAAGCCAAGTGAAGTGGTTTTTTGTCAGTAGGTATGTTTTCACCCAGAGTCATATAGCAATTTTGTTGCCCTGAGAACAGAACTAGTTTCATGAGAGATGAGAAGGAAGAAACACTTTCTCCAAAATAAGTAACATCAGATGTTATTTACCTTGAACCCCTGGGATGAGATGCAACTTGTGCTATGGACAAGGCTAGTATCTACTGGGCTATGATAAAAGGTTAGCAAAGCTGCTTTTCGAGATCACTAAATCTATCCTCCTCTGGAAAGAAGCTTGGAATATGGAGTTGTTTTTCAGCCAGCACAAAGTCCCAGTTTTATGAGCTTCCCTGGCATGATTTTACAATGCACGTTACCTTAAAAAGTCCATGGCTGAAATCAGAAAATGCCTAAACTCATTGATATAAGATGATAAGGGGGATCAAAATTATCTTTCATGTCAGCTGTGTTTCTAAAATGGTGTCCCTCCCTCATTTGTAACCACCTTAAGGGCAATGCCAAGGACTAAGGACATCCCCAAATCAAAATTTTAGCCCATTGAAACTTGTCTGTCTTAGCTTCCCTCAACAGAGAAAAAGCTGATTTTTATTTTTTTTTTTTTTTAAATGATGGTCTTCTCTGCAGGATTGCTTAGAGTAAGATGCTATCTGTAGGTGTGCTCAAGCATGTTGTGGAACAGTCTCATACTCTTTCTCTCCATTGAGTATAGAGGGATCCCAAGAAGACAGGATACAGTAGGAAAATGCTCTAATTCCTGCTGTGACTTTACCATAAGGATATATATAAGAATAGTGTGTATAAGGGAGAACATCTATTAATGTGAGTTGAAAGGAAATAAATGAGGTGGAACTAGGAAGGCTGGTTCAGATGGTGAAAGCTTCAGGCTCTCACTCTAACAATGGGGATTTACTTATGGTGTCACGTAAGGGTCCAAATCTGAGTGCTGCTGTGCAAAAATGCAGTATGAGAGAATTCTCTTCTTTAAGAACATAAAGCTGTGTCACTATGTGGGAGGATCGGGGAAAGGACTATGTGATACCGCAGAGATAACTGAGGAGAACTTTGGAGAACTTGAAAAACACAGCTTCAATTTTGAATGGGCTTCCAGAATAGCGAATGGTAGAATGATCTGAGAAAGCATAGGACTCATAGTTTATACATCGAAGTGTTGCTGAAGTATCTCATTAACAAAAAAGGTGTAACACAGACTATGCAAGGATGAGACTTTGATAATTATGCCACATCTCTGATACATGGATTTTCTTATTTTGTGCTGAACTTGCAGGCAAAAGAGCCCATTAGAAGTTATATGTTAAAGTACATCGCCTTTATTTGCATGTCAGTGTTTGGCAGTGTCTGAGGCCTCCTGATAAGCTGTTAAACTTACTCAAACTGCAAATAAACCTAGTAATTCACAGCCCTTTTTGTTGCTGCTAAACTTTAGACTGTGGTTTGGGTCTGCCCAGAGTATTGTTTTTCACTCAGTAATGGTTGCACATGCAAACCCTGAAACCAGCCTGAAAATAGAAAATTATATAGCCGAGTTAACTGAAAATCTGCTTATGGTGCATGGTGGCGTGAGCAGTAATTGACATAAAGTGCTGCTTAGCACACAGAATCAATTATTTTCGATTGACATAAAACAGGAAATCATTTAATGTCAGATTGATATTAATGAGCACAGTTGTACTAAGAAGTGCAAGACTATTGGCAACGTTAGATTTCTTTTTCTGGTAAGGAACTTGATACAACTTGAGCTCAGCCCTTAGAGGTTATGATACCATGTTTTGAAAAATGAATTTAATGGCAAATTAAGGTTAAGGCTGTTATTGTGGGTATCTTCTGAAAATGGGATAGTGCTTATTTGGGCAAGCCGTGACTATACTGGTAAAGTCTGAGAATCACAACAAGGTCTTTCACTCATCACTGGAGAGGGAAATTTTGTTAATAGTAAAGATCAGGATGGTTCTGCAGTGGTGATGAGTGTGTCCAAGGAAGAAATGGGTATGGTAGAAAGAAGTGGAAGCTCTGAGGAAACATTTTCTCCCCTGCTTGACCCTACTGCTATAAAATTGGTCTGACTCCCTTCTTTCCTGACTAGATACTAAAGGTAACTAATGACGTCTCCCTGAGAACTGCCTGTGTTGTATTGTACAGTTCTCCCCAGATGAATAGACTATGGCTAATGGCTGAGGGTCCAATCATCTCTGTTTGCTGTACCAGAGGGGTGGAACCTGAGTGAGAGGAATGTGCGAGATGTTGCAAACTGTCCTTATTTCTATAAAAAAATAAATGTTGCCCCCTTGTAAGTGCTGTAGCCGGATATCTGTACACCCTCCACACTCAGGATCCAACCTCTTAATATTCACAGGTTCCTAAAAGGGAGGATCCTGCATCTTTTGAAAGAGTGCTTTAGCAGCCATCCTGGTTCAGCACCCTTTTCCAGCAGAACAGAAGCACTAAGACTTGTTTCTCCTCAGTTTAGACACAGATAGTTAATTATTTAAAACTAAGTTACCTGGCCTCCTTCTATGGTCAACAGAAGGAGATGGACACCTGCAGAAGGTAATTAATCTGGTCCACCTCAGATACCAATAAGGAGATGGGATGAATCTCTCTCTACAGGTGCCTGTCTCTTTCCATTGACCAGAGGGTAGAGTCCAGCTGCCTCCTCTTGTTTGGACATCGCTAACGTTTAGATAACTAAGATTAGATAGGATGTATTCTATACACCATATCTGTAGAGGCCCTCAGAAGGATAAGGCAAGGATAAGGCAAGGATGTCTTTGCTTTGTTCTTGTCCCAGCCTTGGTGTAATCACTTGTAGCAATGCAAAATAACCATGAAACGAACAAAATGCCTCTAAGCTACTTACCAAGTAATATAATGATACAGAGAAGAATGGCAATAAGAGCCCCAGTGCTAAGACCAGTAGGATGAATCAAGGCTTCTGCATTACAGGACAGCATCTTTCCTCGATGGTCACAAGCACATACTCGAATAGTCACTGTTTCAGTGCTGCTCTGGATAGGGTAGTCATTGTCTGATATTACTACTGGCAAAAAGTAGGTACTCATTTCATGACGGTTATATCTGGCTTTTCGGGTGAAAATCCCTGCTGTGTTATCTGGAAACACAAAGCACACATTAAATCTTGATCTGAAGACTGAAAGCAAGGATGAGATAATAAAGAAAAGTCTTCCTAGAAATTCACCTCTGTTGTCCTGCAGTGTGAAGTTTGAGCTGCTGGCTGCCTCGGGAGCTAGGGAGAATGAAAACTGATGTCCACTGTAAGAGTTGTCTTTATCAACAGCACTTAATGTTTGTATCAGCTGAAACAATAAGAAAAAAATTATCTTCAAAGTCAGTAGACCTTGCGCTTATTTATGTACTCTAGGATTGTAAAGCAATCTTATTGTATTCATTTTTTTTCTTCTGCTTTAAGGCAGATGAATGTAGCAACCGTGCTGCTATGGCAAGCATAAGAAAAGAAATCCATGTGCTGCAGATGCTCTTTAGGATCACCATGCATTGTATCCCATACCATTAGCCAGTTACACAATGCAATTGAAAGTTGGCAGGAAAATCACGTTGAATTCAAGAGCAGGCTTGAGTTGATGCTGCTCCAGACAGCCAGGAAAACTGCCTGCAACAAGCAATAGAGATGAAGGGTGAGACAGTCCAAGCTGACTGTATATTTATCTACCCAAATCTCATGTCGCAGGAATCATTTGGCTGAATCTTCCAAATTATCTGCTATTTTGAACCATTTAGTAATAGGACTGGTAAAGTGGGAGTTATCTGGCCAGAAATTGTTATATCACAGACAGGACCTGTAACAGTTACTGACCTGAAACTGATTTTGAAGGAGACAATGGAGGTGCCTAAATAATGCAGAGAATCGCAGAATGAAAATGAATCAGGGATAACAAGGTGCAGTACAGAAAACAATAGTCTAAAACATACTGTCACATTAGCTCCAAGAATACTAACTGTAATCAGATAGTGTTCAGGCACTGTTTAGTTTAATTTTGCAAAACTGACAGTTTGCTGCAATGCAAAGTATATCTTTTGATGAGCTGATGTCAGGGTAGTAGCAAAACTCAATTAATTTGGAATATTTTCTTAGCACAAGCAGGCAACACACCTGTTCTGCCTTTGCATTTTCACAGACGAAGGTCTCGTAAAACATTACAAACTCTGGAGCATTGTCATTTACATCCAAAACCTTAATGAACACTGGGACACGGCTGCTTTGTTTTGGGTTGTCTGAAATGATAAAACCAGAAAGAAAGAGATTTTATTTAGCTCAGATACTGACTTAGTGCAGGAGACGAAAAGGACAGTCTCAGGGTTTCGTTGTCTTAATTCTTCTCACTCACAACACTCCACTTATGTTCTGTCGATTTCTAGGGAATGTGTTATGGCATGAATTCCACAAAATCATGCTGTGTTATCATTACTCTGATTCTGTAAGCTACACAGTTAAGATTGGGTAGGAGTCCAGGATTTACAAATTCCTTTGAATACTCCAAGTATGATTATGAATGCATGTGTGAGATAGATAGATAGATAGATAGATAGATAGATAGATAGATAGATAAAAGATTAATACTGGAATTAAATTACATCTATTTATTAGCCTAACTGATACAGTTTGGTGGCAACAAAGTGCCTAGAACATATTTCCTTCCTTAACTCTGAAACAGGAAGACGGAATAGTCATGAAGATGGGATTGAGTGTTTTTTTTGCTCTCCACCTGTTATATATAACATTCTGTCTCCTACAAATCTCATTACACAGTTCCTTAAGCTACCATGATTACCATTATATTATATAAATAGTAACTGTGGCTGTGATCACAGATATTTCCTAAGCTGTTGGGAATTGATTTGGCTTATATTCTATATTGGCTAAAATTGGCTAAAATGTTTCAGCTGAAGAACACAAGGACTGTATAGAATCTGCAGATCCTAATACGGACACATGTTTTTTTCCCTATAAGGACTGTATAGTTCCAAGAGATGGAATTTGACAAGGATATTCCTGAGCATAAGATACTGACAAAAATATTGCCATCTTTCCAGATAAAAATGAAAACATTTGGAAAGGCACCACATTGTATAGACCATTCCTTTTCCTGTTGGACCATTCCTTTTCCTGTTGGGGGTAGACAGGCTTTAGTCATGAAGATACCCAAAATAAGAAAGAAAGGCAACAGGCAGAAACCTTGCCTAGGAGCCACGAATGGTGAAATAGGCAAGATTCTGTGGCAAAAAGTCACATCATAACAACCAGTGACTCCTAAAAGGTACAAATCTGCCCTCAAGCCAATTCATCACAACCAATTGAAAGGAAACCAAGAGACATTGCCAGGACTTGATCTGTGTGCTCCATATCACACAAAAAATGACCTAGGCCAGGTCTCCCAGATATCCCCACCTCAGTGCCTGGATGTATGTGGGTATGGGAATGATAGAGAGTGAAATCTATGAGGGAATGAGTGTGATGATTGAAACTAGTTTCATTTAAAATAAATGCCTTCCTCCTTCCTTTCATGAGGGCTCACACTGGGTTTTGCTATGTTAATTTTCTATCCATGTTAATACAGTTTATTAATGCATTTTAACCTATGACTCAAGTGAAAAAAAACAGTGCAATAAAATATAGCGGATCTAAGACTCTGTGCTTCTACAAGCATTCATTGTAGCATGTTGAGTTAGGCTTTAATAAAACTCCTATTACTGTGTTTATCATACTTTTATAAATTTGAAAATGCCTTCTCCAAAATTGGCACTGCATATTCAGTTCAGTCATTAGGACAAGATATTAAGCTTTAAAGCTCCACAGTCCCATTGAAGTTAAAATGATTCCGTTAGACATAAATAATTTTGTAATATGAACCATTGGGCTAAATTAATTCAATGTATAAAATAACAGTTTATGTATAATATAGACTAGGCTGAATTCTATGCTAAAATACATCAATACAAATGTTGAATTTTTATAATAGGCAGAAATCAAAGGTACTTATTTGAAGTCGCAGGACTACTAGCAAGACTATTTTATAAGGGCATATCTTTCTAACAAACACATTCAAATATATTGGCAAATGTGTTCTCCTCTCAAGAATTACAATTGGTTTTTTCGTGCTTTTGGAACCATGAACTACATGTTTTCATTTTAATTCTAGGTGCTTAAGATTCTCACAATTTAAAATGATAATGCAATAAATAGAAACTTCATGAAAGCTCTATGCTCTACAGACGCGGGCCTTTTTTCTGATTTAATGGAAATGTAAGTTGAAATACATGTATACGTCTTTAAGTCTTTTTTTTGTCATCTTTCAAATTATCTTTGCAAATTAATTGCTGTAGGTTAATTTGTTTGCATTATCCTTTAATTACTGCTGGTCTCCATCTCCAAAAAAAGCTCCACAGACTCAACAAACTGTTTAAATCTGTTCATCTCTATAGTGGCATGATTTCTGTTGAGCCAGCAACCAAACGGCTCAAGTTTTGTTTTTTTTTCTGAATACAGCCTCAAAGTCCTGCCAATGTTTGATTTACTCTTAAGTGTTAAGTAAAGAATATTTAAAAACACTCTGGGAATTCTCTCTGGTAAACCAGCTGTGATTCTGCAGCTGTGAATAAGTAGCCCTGTGTTCTGAGTTCTATCGCCAGTTTGCCTTCTGACTATGGCAGATGTACTGACCCAGTATTTGTTTGCAACATTCACAGCATGATTCTCTGGGCTGCTGAGCAACTGCAGCTCATCCTGGTGAAAAAGAAGAACACTAAAAAATTGGGCTATCTACACTTGCTGAGAATTCTAGACAATTAAAGGCAAAATAACTTCCGTGTTTTCATTTTTTTTTTCTACTGTAAAATGAAATCAAGAACAGTTATTGCTGAAAGATGTTTCTTTATATGACTTAGCATTTTTTTAAAACTTTTTTTACATCAAAGTGAGCACTCATCCATCTGAATGCACATCCCACCTGTAACTTGGCTGGATATTTCTTTTTGATTACTTCCATGAATATCCCTGGAGTTTGATGTGATGGTATGTCACTGAGAGCAATCAGTGATGAGATGGAATTTTGCAGAATGAGACTTTAGCTAGCCTTGCTAGAAATGACTGGCTTTAGCTAGGAACATTAAGCAGTGGTGCTTTCCAGTCCAGTCTCTTGAGACTAAAATCAGTGAGATAGCCTGGATCAGACCAAGGCTTGTTTGAACAGTAGCTGTATTTCAACCAAGAAAATTGCCTTTGAAAGGCATCTACCCCAGTAATGCCAAATTTGGTCTAGGCTCAGTGAAGCACTGTCTGGGAAGTAACTTGTTGCAGCCTGAAAGGATTCAGACTAAAGATGAATGGTACTTAAGACAGAAGCCTGTGTCAGACACAAAAGGTTTAGTTGAGAGGGTTTGGCCCAGTAGAAAGTTTATCCTTAGAGGAGGAGGCAAGGAACTAAATGAGTATTTCATATAGATGTTAAGTTGGTTTTCAGACAGTATACAATTTTCTATACTATATATTATTTCAGCTCGCCTGGGATCAATGCAAGTGTGCTTCCTAAATGTTCTTGCTATTGTTTCCTTTTTAGGTGTTCATTTTTCCCTTTCTCCTCTACCCAGGAGCTCAGTCTGTAATATACAACTCTTGACCTTAGATCACTCCTTCAAAGACTTAATAGAAAGACAAACACCTGACTAACAGTCAGCCATAAGTCCATGTTTGGTATGCTGAAACCACATACCTAACATTAAAAGGTGCAAACTGTCAGGGAGAAAACTACTACGAATCATCATTCCTGTAGGCTCTAGCCCATTACTCTTTTACATAACCCCCATCTGCTTGCCTCAATAGCATTCACATCAGTTTTCAGTTTTAAAAAGACCTACAGAATGAAGAAAGCTTGAGTCAAGTACTCCTTAGTTACACTCTTCTCACTACTCAGCAGCTGATTGAGTCATATACACGTAGACACAATATAAGGAAGTAGAGGTTATACTGTCTCAGAAAATATTAAAAAAAAAATAGCCATTTAACCTCTGAGTTGCATAAAGACTTTCTGACAGTCATAGAACTGATGTTTATATTAAATCTCTCTATCATTCCACCATGGTTCACAATCATAGGCACTGTGACTCTTCAAAACCAAGTAGAATTGCATTCCCTACCATTTGAGCATGTCACATGCTTATAGTTAAGGTATTAAAATAGAGGATTGTTTATTAAAGCCACTTAGCATACACGTCCTTATCTAGATCCCTGGCATTTCAGCTCCTAAAACCAACAAACCAACATGACTAGTATTATCGCAAGATTACTTCTTCTGAGCAATCCCAAACTAAGTGACAGCCTGATTCGTAACTACAGCTCATAATTTCAAAGGACACAAAAGAAGTTAAAAATGGAAATCCTTAAAACTGATTAAGATCTGGGCACCTAGCTCAGCCCAGACACCTCAGTCTTGCTTGAAAACATTTAGCCTGCACCATATTCAGTCTGATCAGACTGAATTCAGCCATGGAATGCAGACTGGCTTTAAAGCATCTCGCTTGCTACATGCCAATTTCAGAATTCAACAGTTATGTTCAAAATTAAAAATGGGTATTACTGGTTAGAAAACACAAATTTGTTACCTTTCCTCCCTGCTCAGCTAAGGTACCTCTTCATTAACTCTGTCCCTAGTAAACACAAAACTGCAGACCACCTCTTGCAGAGTTTCCGCTTCTTCATTAGTATTGAGTTGACTATCCATATACCCTGACATCTACCCAGCAGTGCTTTCCACATGCTCAGCTAGAAGGCTAAATTCATTACATTGGGGACAGCAGTGGTATTTAGGTTTGACTTACTGATCTCTGCTGCTATTACTGTAATGTTGTGCCATAGCAGTGTTTCCCGGTCAAGGGGTTTTGAAGAAAATATCGAACCATTTCCTGAATTGATGTTGAATACTCTGTCCATATCTGTGTGTCGATCTACAGAGTACCTGCAAATGCAAAGACAGGGGTTAGGAGAAAGTTTTCCTTTTAATTTTCTGTGTTCTTAAACCATTTTCTAAGACTAGACATCAAACAGCTAGTAAATGGGGTTGCCTTTTGTTTTCAGCACAGGCTTCAGAGTCTTTATATAATCACACAAAGAACTAGTTCTGAGCTACCAGATAATGACACACTGGAGGTTTGATTTAGAAGGTGGAGCACTGTAACTGAATAAATGAATTACTGCAGAGTTTACATACCTCTGAGAATCATCAAAGCTTTGTTTTTAGTGAGAAATGTGAAGTCTGTGTCCTGAAAGATATGAAGTTTATTTTAAGGCTGAGTTGGCTTTCCCATTATAAAACTCTCTTTTTATGGTTTGATATCTCAACTGTTCCAAATCATTTCTGGTATAAAATTTGACAGCTAGGGTGCATTTCTGTCTTTCACTTTCCAATGTTTAAAAAGACTGCTCCCCCCCCAACAAGTTAGCACAGAACAGAGATTCATTATTCCACGGTACATATCACATAGAAGTTTGCTGTAATTCATTAAAACTAGCATGCTTGGCCCTGCTTGATGGTATCTAGATGTGAAAATCAGTGCTAACAAGCTCTGGAGGAGTTCGGAGTCTAAATACAGATTCAAATTTTCAATCTGATCTTTTGCTTTTTCTGCTGAACTGACCCCAACTTTAAAAGTAGAACTCTCCAGTTCACAGGAGAGGGTGCTACTACCCGGATCCAAATGCTGTGACTTGGTTTCATCTCTCATGAATAGAAAATTCTTGCATAAGTTACGGAGGTTTTGAAGGAAATATATCTGTGGTGTTGCTAAAGCAAGAATGCAATTGCATTATTCTGCTTCTGTTTGAAGCACAAACGTGTGCTGAGGTACAATCCAGGATAGAGCCTTAGGAAGTCCAGTGTGCTCCCTTGGTCTCCTTGCAGGCCGTGTTGATGGAGACAAGGCAGCTACTGCTGTCCTTTGTGTCCAGACAAGGGCAAAGATACGGCTGAGCTGGTAAGCAGTCAGATGAAAACTGGGCCAGGAGAATGACTGGCAGAGTTTACTGCCACTACAGAATTGAGGGGAATGCAGAGGCTGAAGAAAAATTTCTGTTCCTCGCTCTGCCCTAGGAGCAGCTGTGTGACATGTCCCTTATTCTGCATGGATTTCCCAGTGCCTGCGTAGTGTCTCATAACTTCTGAGAAAGATCTTGCATGGAAGAAGGAGGGAATAGAACAGTCCAGTTGAAACATACGATTCTGACAAAGGTTTAAAACAAACTAACTTGCTAATTATCTTTTAGCTGCAATTTTTTTTCTTCTTTACAAGTGAAAAAAATGAGATACAGTATCCACAGCAAATTAGACTGGTCTTATTCTAAAATAAGAATTTTCGTGTAGCCTACCTTCCTAAACAAAACTATAGCAGTTTGCACTAAACTGCTTTTCTCCTTCCACATCAAATTCCTATGGAAACAAGCAAATGAGATTCAGAGGCACTCACACACAAGCTAACGTTTTTTGCGATAGGACTTGTATAGGCACACCTTGCTAGTTTTTCAGAAGTTGATTTAATTTTTATTTGTTGCTGTCACTTGACTAACAGTACTGCAAAAGTCAGCTGTGGTGTCGCTAACCTAGTTCCTTTATGTGGCGTTGTAACGTTACCATCAGCTTGAAAAGAGTATGTGAGATGGTATGTAATAGGCAGCGCTGACTGATGGGACAGCTCCGGCAAGCTGTATTGTTCTGTCCAAATCTAAATAGCACATGTGAATTTGATGACTTAGCTGAAATGCTTGATAGAAACAAGTTTATACAAACTGGTCTGACTCATATTTTGACAAAGTAAGTATTTGATATGGTAAACATTTTCACTTTCATTCATTCAGGGTTTTATATGATATTATGTTGGTATTTTGTGAATTCAATTATTTTTCAGATATTCTGTAACTCATTTCCATATCTTTCAGCTGAAATACTTTGGTATTTTGATTTTGCAGTAAATCTAGACTTTGCATTCCTATTTGAAATGAAATATCAAGATTTTCCATAGATTAGCTGTTCCAGCCAACTGTAACAGTATGTTTCCGGCTCTCATTCAGCAAGATATTTAAGTAAGCAACTAGCTTTAGGCAGGAGTTGTCTGATCGCTGCTTTTTTTTTCTTCAATTATGCTTTCAGTCATGTTTTTTCATCTCATGAATGGACTTAAAATATCCTACTGCCTTAGCACATTTTAATGCCTTGGCATATTTTAATCAATATCTTTATAAGATTTCCCAAATTCATTGTGTGGTCCAGTATATGGAAGAAATGAAAAAAAAAAATGTTCTTGACTTTTTCTAATGTTACCAGAACTGTAACATTGAGGACTTCTTCAAGGTATTAAGAATCTTAAAATAGAAGTCCTTGCAAAACCGTATGTATATTCAGTCATTGGCACAGTGGAAAGTTAAACTCACAAAAACCCACAAACCAACCAGAGAACAGCTTCTTAATAAAATGTTAATTTTATTTCTTCATATCCGAAAGAAAATACATACAAGGTCAATGCAGTTAAAATATATTCTAATTGTACCATTAACTCTGGTCTAGAAGGATGATTTTAATAAGCTAGACTGTCACTTCTATTTCTCAGTTTGTTTAATCCCATCTCTTTTGATCAAAGACTGTTAATTATGTTGAATTGGTGGTGATTCTGACTTATGGATCATAACCTAGTAAGAATTAAGCAGACAATATCAAACTCATTTTTACATTTATTTAATGAAATTACTGGTGTGTATTTGTCAGATTTCAGGACTTCAGCCCTTTCAAACCTTGAGGAATTGACAAGCTAGGAAGTTAAAAGGTATCTATGTAGATTCCAGTCTCTCCTTGTACATAACAGGAAGAAGAGGAGGGTGAAAGAGAGAATTGAACACATGCAAATATGTTGTCAGTAAAATACACAAACAAAATTAAGCCTTACATTTGTTTGCAGACAATTTTCATCTGGGATACTTTAGTAAATCAAATCACAGCAGGGAGACAGTTCCAGTGACTGATGAACTTCATTATGCCTCTGAGGAGTTACTATAGCAAAAAAACTCAACTAGCAATTTAAAAAGATCTGATGTACAATTCAGCAGTGCCAGTTGCAGCATTATTTTTTTTTCAGCATTTCATAATGTTTCTGTTTAGATCAAACACAAGCAGAATGCAAAACTTTTTTTTGTAACACAGCTGGACAGTGGAGTGTTACTCAGGAGTGTATTAATGTCGCTACACATGGATGCATATTCAAACATAGCCAAATATCTATTGGTGTATTTTTGTATTCTCTTAATGTCATGTCAGATCAAAGCTTATTTATAAGGGCTGGTCTGATGAAATGTAGCTCTACCAATACAGAGGTCATGAGCGATTATGCTGTCTTACAACCAGGGCAGATATCTGCTTTGTATTTTGCTATTGCTTCATTGTCTTCTGATGTTCAGCAGCTTGCTGTCTAACGTAACCACAAGTCAGGAAGATTTGTGGGTCAGGAAGGGATGTGTGTGTGAATTTTTCATAACACATTTTCATAATGATATTGTGAAGGTTTCCTTTAATGGAAGATCAAAGAGGCTTTCATCTAACAGAGTTAGGGTTCAGTTTGTCTAAAAAGAGAAATCTTCACTCGAGTAGAGGAGAAAATGGAAGGTTTTCATTGTAATATCAAGCGTCTAAAGATTTTAGTTTTAATCATCAAGAACAATTGACAAGCAAGTGACAAGTCATATCTATACAGCCTAATTGCGCCTTCCCTGAAGCTCAGAGTGAAAATTGGATTTAGCATCTCTATTGCATGATGGAAAAAAAAAAAATCACTCTCAAAAAGATGCAGGATGCAGACTCAACCCATGCCCCTACATTCTAGTAGATAGCCAAGATACTAGCACCATAAAATTACATTTATTGCAAGCTAGCTTCTCTCAGGCTACTGCTCTCTGTTGTTTTCCTTGCCCTTTTACTGATTTTCATGTTTCTTCTTGCTGTGTTTATTTCTGTTACTCTAACCTCTTCCTCATTTTTCTCTTTCTTCTCCTTTCACTTTGATTGTCGCATGCTATTAGACTATAAGGGAGACAAGTTTTCTGCTGCACTGCATTAGTTTTGTCACCTCCGCTAAATTTTGCTCAATAATTATCTGATAATTTAATATGCAAAGTACCTATGCTGTATTAAAGAACTGCCCTTTGAAGGACAGGTAAGTTCTAGCACACACATTCAATTAATAGAAAAGAGCCAGTAGGCAGTACTCAACAGTGAACAGCATAACCCCTATCCACTGTAAATCACTTATAATTAGGAGCCAGTGCTGGTGTGAAATGCAAATGGTTGTAGTTATCACCACAGGGAAGCAGACAAAAGCAAGGAAGCGCTACCCTCATGCTCCAGTGCCATTAGATATAAAAATGCAAGTTCAGATCAAGACTGCAAGAGGCCTGGGTGTGACCGCAACCAATTTTTCATCTTCATGCTAGCATGCCCATGAAGACATATTATAGAAGGTGTTCATTCTGTCCCTGGGCCTCATCAAAGTCAACAAAACATTATGTTGCTCTTCAAGTTACTATGCTCTGCTCCAGAACTCCATATAATTGTTGTATGTCGTGATATAAATGAAAGCAAACCTTAATTAAAATTAGAAGACTTAGTCTTGAACAAGAATTCATATGCAAGGCCTTGCATGCAAACTGAAGACAGGGAGGGTTTCTGCCAGAAACATTTTAGATTTAGTTTCTTCATCTAGGAAATTAAGATGATAATATTCACCCCTCTCACAAGATGAGCTAAAAGCTTAAAACTGACTGATGCCTCATGAACATTGTAAGATATCTTGATGAAAGACAGTTGTTTAGAGAAGAGCAAAGTATTGATGGATTGTTTTTTATTAAACCTGCATTGTTCTATTTTGATCTTAAGACTACTATTGCATTTCCAAGGTGCCCAACCCAGAGACATGCTGAAAATTTACCTGGATTTAATATTGCTGTATTTTTAATTTCCTCTTCTTACAGCCTTGTCAGTACAATGAACTTTAATTAAAGCACACAACTATTTAAAAGTTCCTTTATACTCTATCCACTATGACTTAAGTACTCCAGTATGTTTTCAAATGTACTGAAACAATATACCTGTTAATTTACAAAAATATGAAGGCTTAGGATTAGCTACTCCAACCTTAACATTTCCTCCACTTCCTCCAAGACCAGTTTATTGATTCATGGCAAATGTAATTTATGAAGTCCATGAGACTGATTCTTATCTTACTAACCTTACACTGATACAAGTGAGATCAGAGTCTGCATGTGCACATGGGCTGCTTTTAAGGCATTTCTACTTGCAGTTTAGAGAAGGTAAATGTGACATCTGTTAAGCAAGTCTGGACAGATGGGAGAAGAAAGGGCTGCTGAATCACCCCCCCTGTCATATAGCTGAGAGGATGCACTGCACTGGAAAATGTTAAAGGTGGAAGGAGAACGCTAACATCTTCTTAGTGCTCTTTTTGCAGTAAATTCTTCCATTGTAGAAATAAGCTAGTTACTGAAGAGGATAGGATGTAATTCAAGATGCAAGGGCCATGCAAACACAGTCACACATACCTAGATATGCTCAAGTGTGGGAGATCATTAACCATCTACAGTATTCCATATTTAAGCATACCTGAACAATTTCACTGTTACAAATGATTTTTTTGTGTGCTGACATGAAAAAAGCAAAATTAAAGCTGTAAAAAATTTATGCGCAAGCTGAAATAGTCTATGCTTACTTGACAGGGTTCTTGGCAGCATCTGGATCCTGAGCAGTTACTGTTCCTATTACACTGTTTATTGGAACATCTTCTTTCACTTCCATTATGTACGCTGGTCTGCTGAACACCGGGGGTTCATCTACATCCTCCACCTGAATTCTGACTGTAGCTGAGTCCTTGAATGGCCCCAGGTAGAGGAATCGAGGGTCCACGTGAGTATTGGTAGCTTCCACTTTCAGAATATACAGGTTTTTATTTTCAAAATCCAATGCCTGGGAAGAGAAAAAAAACCAACCCAACAATTTGAGCGGTCTGTGCAGATTGCCATGGCTTGCAGCCAGATGAGCCAAATGAATGGATGGATGTCATGGAGAGACCTGTGCTAGATAACAGGAGCCTGAACTGGAATTAAAATGCCAGCAGAAAGTAGAAAGACAGGGATCTATGCCATTGATGTTACGTATATAGAAAAAAACCCACTTTTTTCAGGGAATTCTGTGCCTGAACTCCTAAACTCTGATTAATCTTTCCTTCTCAAATAGCCTTAACTCTTGGTGCCTTTTAGTCTTTGGCATTTTAATGTTTTCTCGTCTATTCCTTGCCCCTAAGCACCTCACACAAAAGGGGGGAAGATTTTCTAGGAGCTTCTTGTTTAAATATTGGCATTCCATCACTGAAATTAAACACTGTGGCATCTAGTGTCTGGATGTTCAGGACCACCCATCAAAGAAAACATGATTTTATGACAGGCTATGACTATATCACACTCTGTTAAAGAAACGTATGAAGCAGCAACATTTAGCAACTCTCTGTTACAGTACTTAGAGAAATGTGGGGACAGAGTAGTCACCCCATTTTTCCATTATGTTATAGAAGATTCACAGCTTCTGTCAGCAACAGACAGAAATGCAAACAGAGTTAGACTGATATCATAATCAGCCCCTGGAAGGCATCCCTTAAAAAACAAGTAATGACAGGTGTTGTACTAATATCAACAAGCAAGTGCACGTTCAGAAAATCTACACAATGTCTATCTAGTGATGACTGAACTTGAACTGATGGAGGATGATATCTCCAACCTTATCAAGCTTGCCTGATAACCAACTGTAAACAATATTTCTCAAACCTTTTCTGACAGCCAATGTGCAACCTAATAGATGATGACCACTGTGATCCAGCAAGGCACGATGATTTTTTTTCTAAAGCAAAAGCATGCAGATGGATTTATTAATGACATTTTTACAAAATTTGAGTAGAAACAAACTTGTCTATGTACTATAATACATTATAGCTATTCAAAACCTTCTGATATGGCAAAGTAGGCAATGTGATACTGATAATTTCTGTGGTCTTAAGACATTCTAATAAGTGAGCAAATCCTGTAAACAACATTGGGAGAAAATGACCGTTGGATGGTGGTGCCTCCTTGAGTTATTCTGTAAACACGTTCAGACTGTAGAATTTTTTCTCAGTCCTGTCCCACTCCCTAGGTTATTTACTCTCTCTGGTCCTTCAAAGTATGTGCATTTGTTTGGTAAAGGTGGGTATAAGAGAAAGGACCCCAGTTGCCTGTATAAAAGAAACTTTACATAGATAATATAGAGATTCCTAATAGATAGCATTCACATTAAGAAACAACACATGTTGCACTAAAAATAAAACAAATATGTGCCAGATAAAGTTTTGACTGGTATTTCAGAGGCTGGGATAAGTACCTTTTTGACAGTTATAATTCCTTCTTGTGTGTCCTTGTCTGTGGTAATTCCAAACATGTCATATCCATCCCCCTCAGTGATGCTGTATTCAATCTCTGCATTTTCATCCACATCAGCATCATTAGCTTTTATCCTGCCAACTGGTGAGTTAGGTGCCATAGACTCAGGAGCTCTGAATTGGTACGTGCCTACAGCAGAGAAGGAAATTTTGTCAGTCAATCTCATGGTACTTTGGACACCATGTCTTAGCCCACTGCCCATGCTTGGCATGCACAGACGAGTTAGTGAGTGAGCCCCCTCCTGGGGCAACAGCCTTCAGCTTCTGCCTTACTTTCATGTGGATAATGGTAACTTATTATTCTATCTATTTTCTAGTGTGAAGGATAGGCTTTTTGTTTTCCTACAAACATGTTATCTTTAGCAACATATGTCCCTTTCTAGACATTATCAGGGTCTCTGCTGCCCACATCAAAATTGTATATGAAAAATGTCTTGAGGTCAAAAGACAAATATTAAGAACTGCCAGAGGCCAATGCAGCTTAGTAACACTAAAACACATCCAGCCCAAATGCCTATTAATAATGTGCTACATTGAATTCTCCTTTGAAAAAAAATCTACTTGGGGAATGTGGGCATTATGAAACTGTATCTTTGGCTTTTATATTGAAGACACTTATGTCCAGAGATGTATAATTAACTCATTGGAGGAAGAGCGCTATATTTTCTCTTAAGTTGCTCTAATTTAAATGGAAACGCTTTGCCCATAGCTAAGAACAGACTTTGAACTTAAATGACGAGTTGCTTCCAATAACTTTCCCAGTGAGTTAACCACTAAAGCTTGCTGATTTGTCTGATAGTATCTGCAATTATTTTCTCTAACAGCTGCTCTTGACTTTGACACACACTGACACTGTGATACACACACATCACACACAAAGCAATGGTTAGACAAAGCAAAAAGGTAGAAAAAGAGAGAGAGGAAGGAAAGAGAGAAGGAAGGAAAGAGAGGGAAAGAGAAGTGGATGAAAGCTGAATCACTTTGAATCACTTATGGCCATGAATGCTCAAATTTCTGTTACTTTCCAAAAGATCTTGCTCAACTGATTCCCTTAAATATCACACAGATATCTACCAAATGATCTGAGAGAATGGAAGGAAAACAGGCAGAAACATCTGGTATATTTATGTATGTGCCTTTGTTTCTGTATGCAAAGTGTATAGGAAAATCCATTGAGGCAAATGATTCCTGGATGTAAATACTCATTTTGATAGAATTGCTCTTGGGATCATTTTACATACTTAAATAAATACATCTCAGAACTTAAATATGTTAGATTAGAACAGATATCTTAAAACCACAAGGTCTAGTAGAAATAATATTGAACAAGAAATATAGATTATATTGGTCAAAGCTATTTAACAGATAGGGAAAATAGATGTTGTTTCTGTACATTAATTCACCTCTCAGACTGTCTACTGCAACTGGAGTAAAAATATTAAAGATTTGTTTTCCCAGTTATTGTAATTAACCTTAGCATGATGCTATTGCTTGCTTATATGTTCTCTTTTTGTTTCTTAAAGGAAGTTTGATACTCAGTAAGTTCACAATAGCAGAAATAATACCTGAGGTGAAAAAAAAAAAAAAAACAACCAATTTTTGTCCATTTTAATGTAAAGACATAGAATGTAAATGTTCCGTACTCTGGGGGAAGCGAGGTGGATTGTCGTTTACGTCAGTCAGTGTGATGTTCACGGTGGTGGTTCCTGATAATCCGCCCATCTGGCCTCCCATGTCCTTAGCCTGGATGACCACTTGGTATTGCTCCCTGTTTTCACGGTCCATGTTTAGCAAAGCAGTTTTAATAATGCCTGAAAACATGAAAAAAGGAGGAGCACAAGTAAGGTACTGACTTTGGTGGAAATTCTTATTAAAAAAAAACCCCACAGCCTAAAGAACAAACCACTCTCTGTGTAATAAGTAAACTTTGCCCAGTACAAATATTTACTGTTATGAGATGGCTCATTAAATTACAGACTTCTCATATCATATCTCAGGCTGCTGCCTATGTGACAGACACAATATTAGTGGCATCCCCAGAAAGATGTTCTACTTATCCGTGAGCAGTGTTATTTTACATAACTATTTACCCTCTTTCAGTTCCATACTAAAGTCTCTCACTGAACTGGAAAAAGGCTCTTTGTTCGTTATAATGTGCTCCATCTTTTCTCTCTTATTCTGTCAATATTTTATTTTGATAGACATGGCAAAAAAACCCACCAAACACCTAACCAGCAAGCCATCATTAAAGAGGCAGCAACATTACATTTAACAACATTAAATGGCAGAAAAGAAATTAAGAAAATTATGAGCATCCAAGCATGCCCAAGTATATATATTACTATTTATACATTGATTGAAATGATTTTGCCAGTCACTTCCTTCTTCAAAGGCACAAATACCAGGCCAAGTCCTAGCGAAATTCAATCATTCAGATTTACCATGAAGTAAAACGTTTGCAATTTCACTGGGTCTCTTAAGGCTAAGAGCTGACTCCTTTGTAGGCAAAAGGGGTGAAATTCAAGTACTGAAATCCATGGCAAAATTCACAGCAGCTTTGACAGAGACTTATTTCACTCCAGGAGATTTGCAATTGATTTCCATGGCAGGAAGATCAAGCCTGTGGTTTACCTTGCTTCCCCTCTGTGCCCATACAACCATCTCGCTAAAAGATTATTACTGGTGAACTCCCAGCTACATTATCCTTATTATAACTCTAGATAGAAGAGCACATAGTGTACTGTCCAAGCCAGAATGAGTGCATCAGTGCAAAAATCCTTGCTTGTATTATCTAATACCTTATGCTTGAAGGGAAGCTCTCTTTGATCTTGGCTCTCCCTCTTTCCAGAATTATGTACATTTTTTGACCTCAGGTTTTTCTTTGAGACATCTAATCTCTCTCTCCTTTTCCCTACCTGAGTGTCTAAGATTTATTTAAGAAAGAATGATTAATTGTCTGGAATAATCCATTCTGTTCCTGTAAGGATGCTGAGAAGAACCAATTTCTCTAGCTTCCAGCAACCTATCACAGTGGATGTTCCCACTTAAGGTGTTTCTTGAGATCCTTTGTTTCTTGTTGGAGAATTTTGTTATAAATCTTGGGAAGAGACTATCTGTGTAGTCAGTCAATGGTACAGCAGATTCAGTCAGACAGAATTCTGTGTTTTACATGCACAGGTTCCAAAGCTGTCAGCTATTCAGACCATAAAAAATTCCAGTCACTGTGTATAATTTAAACATCTTCCAAAACCAGAACTCCAACGTTTGGGATTCTATTTGTGATCTTCTAGCATACCTCTTCTATCATTATTCTTAATTAAGGTTTCTTTCATAAAATTAGCATTAAAGTGATATGTTGCAGATGTACAGAAATGATAATTACTTTAAACAAGTTTTGAAGAAGCAGAAGAAAAAAACCCACCTGAACAAACCCTCAGTCTTAATTTAGCCATTATGAAGACCTACGAGGATTAAGCACTTTTTTCCACACCCACCTGTTTCTCATTTTCATCTGAAAGCCAACCTATTTGGTTTAATTTAAGCATCCACAGCAGTCTCTGTACCCACTGCTTGTTAAAAATGATTGAAAACTTGTTCACATCCAGTACTAATTGTATTTATTAGACTTTGCTGGTAAGATTAAAATAATGTAGGTGTCATGTTTACAGATGTATTAGTCTATTAAGTTTGTCAGATTTTGCACTGAGTAAGATGTAATCTCTTCAAAGTTTTTGGTCTAATATGTCCTAGCTTGGCTTAGCATGTCATTTTGAATTACAGACATTGTCACAGAATGACAGATAAGGTCCCCTGACCTGTCTCAGATTCGACAGAGAAATATGGTTGTCCCTGGAGAATGCTGTAGACGACTTTAGCACTGTTCCCATATGTAGGATCATCGGCATCAGTTGCAGTGACTTGCACAACAAAGGTACCTGCAATAATAAATTAAAGAAAATAAAAATACACAGGTTTTTTCATGGCCAAGACAGTTTATGATGTAGAAAAGGCATAGTTAATGTTTAGGTCAAACTTGTGGCAAAAAAAAAGTTAGAGATATCCTTGTTTTGTAGAAGTTTTTTTTTTTTTTGTAGAAGAACATAGATACAAAACCGAAATGATAGTTGGCTTATTCTCAGTTTATTAATATACATGATTATTGGTCGGATATGTAGATCATTATATTTCTTATGAAGAAACAAGAAACACACCTTTCCCCAGATATTGAAGGCATTCAGAATTTGAATCTACATCAAGAATATACTTTTGCACATTTACTCATGTTTGTAAGGTGTTTGACATAGGACTGTAAATCTGGTTTTTCATGTGTCCTCTGGAGAAAGAAATGGTGTTGAATCCTACGCAAAGTGCTAACAAACATAAAAAATGAGCTTAGGTTTTGGCATTTAAAACAGATTTGTGAATAAAGTATTCACTTCACATATTAAAATGTGAATATTACGTTCTCTCTTCACCAGATGAGGTCTCATCCATGTGACAAGTCCCATGAATGAGAGGAGAGAGTATGCCCCAAAGTCTTTATTTCATATTACTTGAGCTTTATTTTAATCTCATTCTTGATTATGATTAATTAATGCTTCTCTCCCTGGATACTGTTTCAGATTAGAAATGTGCTTCTTGCAGTCCAACCATCCATCGCTCTCTGACAAAGAAATCAAAATGACCTCCCTAAGAATCAGAGACAAAGAATCAAAACCTGTCAACTTCTTTGGAAAAGACCCAATCTTAAAATAATTTTTCAAGTAAGTTCTTTTCTTTTCTTTTCTTGATTGATTCTTACAGCTTGATACAATAGAAAGATTTCAGTGGACTTCAATGGACTTTGGAGCTCTTTTTTTTTTTTGCATGAAAAGAGCAGCAAAGGTCATAGGAAGTCAATGGCATATCTCAGAATCAAGGATTCATTGACTCAGGTGACAGTTTTTGCTCCTGAAGTATGTACAACCATCTCTGTACCTGCCCTTTTCCTTTTTCTTTTTTTAACCTTCCTGAACTAAAGAAGGGTTGCTGAACAGATCTACCGGTGGTATGGACACGCTTAAGTGACTATGGATTACCATATTATTACATTGCTATTACGCCATGATAACGAATCATATTAAACTCCTCACAGGTGTTGTGTAACACAGCTTAGCTCAGCTCACTTTCACTGTGAGCTAAACTAGATTGTATTAATTCATGGTTTTTTTCATACAACAGAGGCAGCCGGTTTCACTCAGCTGACACCTCTGATTCCAGTGAACCGTTGTCACCGTTTTCCTGGAGTTAGGTTATTTTTTTTTTAAATGGCTGAAGTGCTTTTACTCCAAACTCAAACAGTGGATGTCTGTATTCAGTGCCTGTAAACTTCACCTTTCATTAACTCCACAGAAAGAACCCAGAATAGACACTGGTAGCACCTACCAACATCTGACATTTCAGGAATGCTGGCATTGTAAACGTCTTTTGTAAACATTGGCTCATTGTCATTGATATCATGGATCTTAATGATGAACTCAGATTCTGGTTCCACTGGTCTTCCAGTCCTTCTGTTTATAGCCTGGGCACGGAGTATGTATACGGGCTTTTCTTCTCTGTCTAGCCTCTTTGTGGCCTGGATGTCACCAGTGTTTTCATTGATAATGAAGAGGTCTCCTGCTCCATCTCCAGAAAGGATGTACTTAAGTGATCCATCTCCTTTATCCTGGTCTGAATGCAGCTGGTGGTGAAATGGGAATAAAAAAACAGAAGGGAAAATAAATAATTGGAACACAATTCATGATACATGCTTTGCTACTATTAATACTCAGCCAAAAGGCTGTACACTGCTTTTGGGAAATGAGCTGACGCCACAGTAGAAGCAGGGAAATGATAGAGTTGTGTCTTGATGTCAGAATTGAAATGGTCTGCAATATTATAAGAAATTGCCTGAGGAAACCCATGAACTGAAGTTGCAGATCACTTTCCCAAGCTAAATACACATCAATCAGATCTAAATGCTAGTGGCTTAGGCAGAATCGTAGGAATATGTAGGACAGTGAGATCTTACAGTGGAAAAACATTGGGTTCAGGAATTGCAGTGAGCAAAGACTTAAAAAGTGGCCAGGCCAACCACTTCTTGAGTTTAAAATCCATGTGCTCTGCTCTTACACCTGTGGACATTATGTAATGTATCGCACAGTGCACAATATAGTAACATACTAAATACATACATAAATAGCAGGTAAATACATGCATTCACAGACGTGGCAAACTAAGAGCAGAGGAAGGCAGGCATACTAGACCATTACAGCACTGACAATGAAGAGATCAGTTGCCTTATCCAAAGGGACATGGACCAACTTGAAACTTGGTGGGGGCATGGGAAATAAGAGAATGATGGTAATTAGCATACAAAGCATGAGATGCCCAAACCATCATCTTTTCTTTCCCAGGAGATTTCCACGCCTTTTGAAATGCTGCTTAACACACACAAGTTACAACCAATTAAATCATACTCTCATGGCTGATCTTTTGATAAAGGCTTATTTATCCCCCAGGCCTTAAAATCAAGGCTAATCAACTACAATATATTCTGTTGTTGCAGTACAGAAAATAAATATTTATAAAATGAAACACTAAAATGGCTTCTAAAGTCAGAACATAGGTGATGAAACTCACGGGAAAAAAATGAATCTATTAGGTAGCAGATTCCTGGAAATTGTTGATTTTATAGAAAAGACATGCGTATGAGTCAGGAGAGCTGGACCTTCTTAAGCAGCTCTTTGCCTTTGTTGCCCTGCATACAAGTTAGAAAAAAAATACCTAGTTGACTATGTGACAAAGTACTTAGCATTGCTGGATGGCATGGTTTGTGGAAGAGAAAGATTTGTAGGTTGAAAGAATATAGAAAATTTTCACAGAGAGTTTACCAATGCCTGGCTATGCCCCTACCATGCTGGAAGGGCAGCCTCCAGCATGACCATCTGATCAATGTTTTGGGTTTCCTCCAACTTTCTGCCCAGATCAGTGCTTTGCTGGCAGCCTAGTGACAATCCACTTGGTGGCACAGTGCTCCACTATGTGCGTTTATGCTTATGGTCTCTACAGAAAGCATGCTCCATGCAACATGTCTGCCTTTAAGGGCAAAACTCTTTGTCACCACACATACAAAAAATGTCCAATAATACAAAATATCAAAACTGTAGCACGGTTAATTGTTAGCAGACATGCTGAGGCACTCTTCTTAATTTTCTCCTCCAGGGAGAAAATGGGCATTCCATGTAATTTTGCACAGAGCCCTTTTTCTTGATAACAAGAATACCAGTAAGTAGCTTGTATGCAGCATTCTTCATAAGCAGATTTCAAAACCTTTCACAAAGCAGTAAATATCATTTACTCCAGGTTTTTTTGATTAACAAAGCATAAAAACTTGAAGTTTCTCAAAAAGCTAGTCTTGGAAACTGGAATAGAGTTCGAGTCTCCTGAGTCCCATTCAGTTGGCTGATACACTCGGCCATAAGGCCTAGAGGAATTACATGATTTACTAGATAGAACTTCAGCCTCTGATGAATATCTGTTAGACCTGCCTGTTAAGAAATCAGACTAGAAGTCTACTGCAGGAAGTAATTTCAATAGGGTATTTGAGTATAATTTTTCTCAAAGACAACCTGCAACAGAAAAGGCATGAAAATAATTTTGCCTTTAAAACTGTATTTCTTTTATGATTGTTTTACATCAAAAATTCAAGTTTTGTTTGCCTCTTTAACTTCGTCTGTTTCATATCGGGACAAAAACAGTCCTCAGTAACAGACTGTCAATTCATATGAATCATGGAATAGTGCTGTTGTGAGACTTGTTACAGGCTGAACTCCCAAACTCATTTTTATCATCATTTTAATTAAACCTGGTTTCAATGAACAATGTGGCAAAAAAGGTCAAGCTAGAAAAGGTGTTGGAACCACTGAGAGTTGTCTTCCATGATACTCTTTACCTAGGCCAGACCACCTAAAGAGCTAAAAATGAAAACTTGTATGATTTTTTTCAAGTCCATAGTTTATGAAATTTCCACTCCTCCTCCACAGTTAATCCACCTGCGTAAAATCCGCTGTGACTTTGGATATCAAGACAAAGTATATCTCAGTGCAATGACTCATCAATATTGAAAATGAGGTGATCTTCATTAAAGGCTCAATCTCTAGCACTAACCTTTCATAGAACCGTAGAATAGTTTGGGCTGGAAGAGATCTTTAAAGGTCACCTACTCCTACCTCCCTGCAATAAGCAGAGACATCTTTAGCTCAATCGGGTTGCTCAGAGCTCCGTCCAACCTAATCTTCAATGTTTCCAGGGATGGGGCTTCTATCACCTTCCAGTGTTTCACTACTCCCATCGTAAAACATTTCTTCCTTAGAACTTTTGAAAATAAATATTCCCTAGGCCTATATCACATCACCAGCATCAACTGCTTAATAGCTGGGCCAAAATAGTTTGGATTTTATTCCCTTCTTTTCAGAAAAAAAAAAATTGTTTTTGTATAATAGAAAAAACAAGCAGATCTCTAGAAAAGTTTCTCATAGATGACAGATTTGTAACATTCACTTGTATGGAAAGTATCTGAAAAAATGATTTGTTATTTTAGATTACTTTATCTGTCCTTGACCGTTTTCTTGGTAGGAAAGTTTTATCCAGGCAAAGACAATCATCTGTTTTATTTTTTCTTAAGTGTCAGTTTATCTTAGAAGCAACACTTTATCTGTGTGACCTATATGAAGGGGTAAACTGCTATTGTAACCAGGTTAAAAAAAAATAAATTGAGAATAAAATTAAAGGAGAAATAAATGGTGCAAGTTGAGACCAAAGAAGGGCCTGGAGGCAAGATGCACTTAGAAATATAGTTGATGGGTTTGTGTATAAAACTTAACACCATTGTTAGGTTATGAGGACGAAATGAGCAGTAATAACACCTCCCCTCCCTTTTAAGTTGAAGTTATTTTTCACTTACTCAGACTTCATTGCAAAGGAAGTTTGCTGTGATGAGATATGTGTATAAATTATACTGCAGATGCCAATCCTATCCAGTACAAGATATTATAGCTTCACTCTGTGTGCTAACCTGTGTTGTAAAAGCGTGTCCATTGTCCTCTGCATAAAGTTGGTCATGGAACAGATAAATGGACCGTGGCAGACAGTCATGGGATAGAATAAAATGCCTTGGGACATATTGCTCATGTCAGTTGGGCTGTACCCATTTGTTATCCACCCATATTACCATTCCCCAATACAAAGTTACTTCAGTCACAGGTTTTTAGGGCTCCACTTAAAGGTAGATTTTTTTATTTCCTTAGGAACTCAGTGTTACTCAACAGCATTCATTTCAATTGGTGACTGAACTGAGCAATACCTCAAAGGTAAGTAAAATTGTGAAGAAGTAAGTCTATGCAATAAAAAGTAAATGCATCAGCAATTGCACTGTATTAATATTATAGTAAATTGATTCATTCAGAATCTAATCTGGACATTTTGGTGAAATTGTCCATCAATCACTGGCTAAGGATGAGGATGAGTGACAAATTAAACATTTTACTATGCCCTAGGCATACTTACACTCATTTTACTTTAATACCACTGTTAAGTGAACCATCTGGTTTGCTTTTAATGACTTACAGTCAGATAAAAACTGTCCACCCCTTGTCTTGCTTCTCCGTGTGCCCCACCCCAAATGTCCTGGCCCAAAACATTCAAATATGGCTGCCTGAAAACAGGGAAGGCTTCGTGCCTCCAGGAATAGGCATTTAAAGTGCATGCAGGACTGCAGCGTTAGCTGCCTGTATTTGACATTCTGCTTGTCACAAACATAAATGCTTTAAAAGGAGAGGTTTTTTTTTTTTTCAAAGTAGCCATGATCTGGAGTAATCTCCTTCTCTGCAGCACTGCTGGCAGAGCCCTATGAAAGCACCAAGGGTGGTGGCAATGGGGTGCCTTCAGCATGACAAAAAGGAAAAGGCAAGTGAAAGCTGTGCTTATTTGTAGTGTGAGCTTTCTCTTTTTTTTTCCCCTGAGTGAATACATTTACAGCATTTGTGTTCATCTGCAATAGGCAGCATTGCTTCACTTTAAAACAATGTTTCAGGAAATTTTTACCAGGATTTTAAAAATTGAGTTGGACCCGTGCTACACAAATAGGAGTTAACTTCAGCAAAGTAGGTAGGAAAAATTTAAGGGCTTATTTCATGTGCTTTTGCAATAAGACTCTAAACTGAAATGGCATGAAAACAGCATATCCAGGTGGTATTAAGTTGTACAATTCATTATTGCCCATCTCGGGAATTGTTAATTCATGAGCTATACTCCAAATGCCGGCAGCACTTATAAAAGCAGCAGTGTTAGTGTGTCTGAATAGAGGTGAGGGACGGCGGCTTGCCAGATGGGTCAGGCCCGGGCCTGGCAGCCGGGGCCCGTCCCACCACCCCAGCCAGGAGCAGGGCAGTCGGGGGGCACGGGGTCTGCCCCAGCCCTGGGCATTGGGCATCTCCCTGGGGATGGGGACAGGCCAAGGCCGGGCCGGGTTGTGGGCCAGTGGGTGGGCCCAGCTCAGTGGGGCCTGTGGCCGGGCAGGGCAAGGCTGTGGGGAGCTGGAGAGCGGCCGGGGCTGATGGTCCATGGGGCTGACGAGGGGCCCTGGGCACATGGGGGTAGCCCTGGGCCTGGGCAGGGACACTCAGGGCTGGTGGTGCCTCAGGGCCCTTTTCTAACCCTGCCAAATTCACCTTGATATGAAACTGTATGAAACAGCAGTATCAAAACTGTATAACGAAAGTGAGATCCCATATATTTTAATAGGTTAAGGCTACGTGCTAACTTTTTTTTGTGTTTAAATGGAATACATTACAGAGAAGTGGCTTTCTAGCACACATTTGTTACAAGGTTGTACTGAAAATGTACTTTTATAGCTGTGGTAATTAAAAAAAAATTGAAATTGCAGGCCGTGAATATTCTCCAGAATGAAATAACATCCCTCCTCTACCTCACTCTATAACACTGATTTAAACAGCATAGTTAATCCCATTTAAGAAGTGGCTTTAGGTTATGTAAGATGGGTGTAAATTGTAGTATAGCTCCCATTAATGTCATATTGCTGGTTACGATACCTGGCAATTCGGTGGGTAAGATGGTTTTCCATCCACCCTGCGGACCAAGTTCTGTTTCCTGTTGTGAATATAACACCCTACTTGCTGAATTTCAGAGCGGTTACCAAACCTCTGCAAAGATCAAAATCAATATATCTTGAGATATACACACTGAACTGTCAACCTACAATTATCCAGAAATAAGCTGCCTGTTGTGTCTTATTATTTGTTTGTATTTATAGGAAGATCTTGCTATTCTGGGGTTGCTGTGGTCACATTTTTGTCTCCTAACACAATAATGAAATAGAGACCAATTATTAAAATAGTAAGCAGGCAGTAAGTAGGTAGCTAACAAAGAGAATTATGGGTTTTCTCTTGGCGGTATTCATAGCACATGATTTTGCTCCAAATTGAATAGATCCAAACAGCAGAGTCCTGTCTAGTAATGAACAAATTCAACCACCCGTATGCTTGAGGTTACACAGTGCGATGCTACAGCGTCCAGAAAAACTAAAGCACTTAAAATGAAACTGCTAATACTATGATATTGCAGACACTATAACAACCTTGCACTCTTCTCTGTCTCTTCTGGTGCTCTGTATCCCTATAGCATTAACCAACCTCTTCAGTTAATATCATAAAATCAACGCTATTAATATAATCGAACAATCAGCACCAAAGTTTTTTCTCCACTTGGTGAGTCGGTGTTAAAAGGAAAATGGCATTGTTTTTGCACATTAGGTAATAAGTATTTGCGGGAGCTGCGTGAGGACACTGGCACGATCAATGTGATCTAACAAGTGAACCTTTATTTCCGTGTTTCCAGTGCAATTTATAACCCTCGACCACACCCAATAAATACTGATTGGCTTCATCGCAAATAATCGGCCCATAGTCCAACCCGATTGGCCATATTGCGAGTCATGTTCAAGTCACGTTCACAGATGTTCACACCCATCTTCTTCAGGAATTAAAACCGCGTCATTAATGGCGGCTGTCTCTTCTTCTGCACCTGCAAGATGTTCATGCCCTCTGCACCGGAAGTTGTTTATGCTTTCCGCAGTTCCGGTGCGTCCCAGCCCAGGCTCTCTGAAAAGGCTGGATTGTTCACATGTCCCTTATTTTGTAAATATCCTTCCACAAGTATTCATGTATATTTTGTTGATGTTTAAGTATGGATTACTTCTTAATGCACAAAAAATACCCCCCAAACACTATATATGTGTTCTATATACTTACCATATACACACACTATATCATGTATCATCAGGGCAAATATCTACACAAATAATTTATTTTAAGCCATAAAAGATCCTTCCTTCTAAAAAGGAAGATCCAGCATCACCAGAAATGACAGGTTTCCTATGGACGTGTGCGCCATGTTCTTATGGCCTCAATTATGCTAAGCTCCGGTTCCTTTCAGGGTCCACATAACTTCTATCTGACTCATCCCTAAGGCAAAGCATCCTGATATCCCCCATATCACTTAGCCCACTGCATGGTATTTTATTCTTCTTGCTCCAGCCTGTGTCCACAAAACCTCTTGGCTGCAAAATGCTGCTACTTCTTGTGTTCCCTAAATACTGGCTGGAGAAGAGAAAGCATGGGCTGTGGTTGGTGGTGGCTTATATGTGTATTTATTGAACAGCCAGCTGACCAAACAGTCAAGGCACAATGTAGGTTTATTTGCCTTATGCAGCTACTGTTCTTCCAAACTGTATATAAAATAAATGGTTTTGACACCTTTAGTCCTCCATAAAATTTAATGGAAAGCAGTTAATGGATTTAAAAATTATTTACAGGTGGCCAATGGAGAGAGATAGAGGTTAGAGCACTGAAGCTAGTTATCTGCTCAGGTCAGATATCTGGAAGGTTATGTCAAGACTTAGGTATCTACCCTTAGGGACCACAATTTCAAAAATGTAGCTTAAATTTCTTGTTAAAAACTGGAGGATAGATGCTAAAGAAGAATTTGGAAGACAATGGGAGAAAGATGTTACCAAAGTGCTTCCAACTTTTCTTGGTGTTTAGAGAAATTAAAAGAGGTGATTCCTTTCCATTCTTATATGAAGTATTTTGAAGTTTATATGAAGATTTATACTTTACATCCTCAAAAGAACTGGAGAGCCATAATTTGAAGATTCAAGCACTGTCATTTTCAAAGAACATAAAACAAACACAAAAATTTGCAAACAGACGCAGCAGCCTTACCAGATCACAGCACCATGATTCCAGATGTGCAGCTGTCAGAAACAGTACTTCCACAAAGGGGCTGTTAGACTGCTACAAAAGGCACTTAAAGTAGGTTCTCACTTCTGTCTTCTCAGTAACCTGAGATCTGCTGTCCTAAGCAATCAGTAGTCTTTGTTGTTCGTCACTTTCTTGAACTTAAAGATGTCACAGTTTATAGAATACTTAAATTAGTTAAGTGATTAGTTTACTACATAAGTATAGTTACGGTACTGTAGTTAACAGAGTAAACCTGAATATGGCTCAGTGTGACTGATTCCTGAGTGTTTCAGTTTGTTAATGCAGTTTGCTTGCTTCCCACTATGCCTAGTGAAGAAAAAGGTGCAACAGGTACACTGTTCCTATTTGAAAAAAATCACTGCTCTGGTGATTAGGAGGCATCTTGTTTTCCAGATTAGAGATGCTGTTCTTGTGCCAGCATTGTTTTTCTGTCTTAATAACATCCTCCCACATACATACATTCTTCCTCATCCAACATTTATAGATAATAATCCCATATGCTCTCATTACTTTTTCTTTGCTAGGCTACCAGCCTATATACAGTCTTCACTTGCAAAATAAGCACTTCTGAGTCCTCAGCTGGAATCCTGTTTACAACCCATCTCTCATTTTCAAATCAAGTGGATTCCAAAAAGAGCCAGTGAAGAAAAGGCCAGATATGAAGGGCTGATGATCCCAGTCATTTTTCTGTAATTGCTGCATTTCAGTTGGCCTTCCTTCTGTATGAATGGACACAGGTCTTTGAACAGTGATGTTAATATTTTCCTATTTCTATTAGAAATGAGTACAAACATTTGCCATTTTCATTGCTGTATCGAACTAGCTTCTTCCTGTCATCCCATGACTGACTAAAATGTCCAAATTTCTCTCCTTCTCTTGCTGTTTCTAATTTACGACCATTCATTGTGTATTAGATTTTTCTAATAACTCTTATTTCAAGAACATTGTACTTTTATCCTGTTTCTATTCCTTCCACTTTGAAGAGCATCCTTTTCTTCTTGTATGATATTCTGGTCAGCAAGAAAGGATAAGATTCAGCACTGAAATGAGGCATGCAATCATTAAATCTGTAGTAAACTAATGAAATAGAGCACTGAAGAATTCCTGAATTTATACAAAATTTCTGCATTTTGGGGTGTCGATTTCTTTGGGGCTATTGAAAAATATACTATATCCTATTTGCATTGTGCTTACTTTTTTGGGTTTTGTTTATAAGAGGATGTATAGCGGAACCAGAGATACTTTACACCCAGCTTCATTCAACTGAATGATCCTATTCATATAATAATACATAACAGACTATGTTTTATATAAAGCTCATACTGGCAAGCTCCTTTTTTTAAGGAAACTGTATCAGCCCTGATTGCATGGAATTAGGAATATTAGAAGAAAAACTCAGTAAAAAATTTAAAAAAAAAATGTAAAGGGTACAAGGATCCAATACTTGGACTATCAAAATGCAAATGAAAGACTTTATTAAGATAACCATCTCAGAGTATACCAGGGGAAAGGTAAAAATTAATGTCCCCTCCCTTTAACCTAAGTGCTGATTCTTAGGTCCAACCCTGGGGTTTTTACCAAAAAATTCCATCAGATTCAAAAAAATTAAAAAAATTGCTAAAATTGCACCCACTGCAAATGGAGAAAAAAGCTAGATGCCAGATACAAGTGTTCAGTAACAGCAGTGTTAACTGCAGAAAAGATGTCCTGATATCAAGAACTATAGGAGGAATAAAAACACACCTAGGAAAAAACCAAAACAAAACAAGTGGATGCTATCTTTCTGTTTCTTGGGAGTATCAAAATGTCAGTGATCTTTCTTACTCTCAAAAGTAGGAGTGCCAAGATATACCCTAT
Organism: Leptosomus discolor; assembly: GCF_034619465.1. Taxonomy (NCBI): domain Eukaryota; kingdom Metazoa; phylum Chordata; class Aves; order Leptosomiformes; family Leptosomidae; genus Leptosomus; species Leptosomus discolor. The sequence goes on along the minus strand of NC_141398.1, from coordinate 26,278,959 downwards.
AAACGAATGACACTAAGAGAAGTTAAAACACAGTTTTGTGCAGCTGAACAACTTCTGGAAATGAATGGACCAAAAAGGACTAAGAACATTTCAAGATTCAGAAGCAATTGAGTACTCAAAAGGCAAACTGAGAATAAAAGACAGTGGCATCTGATTTCAAAACAAACAAACAAAACATAGAAAAAGCACTATAATAAAAGTAAAGAGCGCTGGAGTGGAAAGAAGAAAGAAAGAAAAAACCAAACTGGAGTAAGAAATAGAGTATAAAAAGCCCTGAAATAAGAATTTGTCATTTGATCAGGGACAAGAGGCAAAGTGCTCTCACTTTGGACCCTCCAGGCAGGCTGGAAGGCTTCTTTTATTCTCTTTTTGTGAGGGCCATACGTGAGGCTGCATGGCCTGAGATAGCCAGGGACAAGAGTTGATGTTGTGATCCTTGGTTTACGGAATAGGCTGCCCAAACCATAGGCAGGAACCTTTTATTCTATTTTAAACATATGAAGCTAAGAATAAACATCCATACTCTGCTGACTCACACCTTTATTACACACCCTTCAAACTCACAAATGGGTTTTCTAACCTGAAGTGCAAACATCCAGCCACAGCTAATCAGCTCTGCAAAAAATCAATTGGAAAGTGTCAATCCTTTCAACATTGCCTAGAGCCTATCTCTTTTCCCTCTTGGGTTCCCCAACTGCTGCTGCTCTACATTGTGATTAAACAGGGACAATGGCACAGTAGCTTTTATCCTGCAGTGCAGCACCTCAAATGAGAAAGGTCCCTTATTGTGTTGGCCCTTCTCTCTAGGGGTAACTTGTTATCAGATCTTAATGAGTATTTAGCAAAGCTGCAAACTAGGTAACCATGTCTCCACGTTCTCCTGAGCTGAGTGCTGCTCAGCCATTCTGTAGTAATGCTGTTTTATTTGTTCCTCCTCCTCCTATCTCTAAGCACAATTATAGCAGGAATTTACAAAGTTTGCCTTTACAAAGACAAACAAGTTTTTAATTTATAAGGCACAAGAGACTGTGGTGTCAAATCTTATCTCTATACATATGGGCCCTTGAATTTCATGCTCTTGTATCATACTTCTTGCTTTTCTTTGAATTACTGTGGAACAGAAAGAAAGATAGCCAATCTTCCTTTTAGACTCTAAGAAACTCAAAACAATTCTGTCTTTGAGTAATAGCTCATCTCTCACTTAAAAAAAAAATATTAAAAAAATCCTTGGTTGTAAACTGAATTTTCCCAGTTTTACTTACAGCCGCTGGGTTTCATTATGCCTCTGTCTGAAAGATTAAAGAGCCCTCTCCAGGTAAACAGTAGTGATAGTAACAAAAGACCAGACCAGACAGACGTCTGCAATTACCCTCACAAAAGCATGGAGATCTGGTTGTTCTCTTAAGGGAGGCCAAGGCAGTTTTAAAAAAACTGTTTTATGCTTTTTTGGTCCATCTATTTCAGCATCTGGCATTTCTTTGTCATACTGTCCATTGTCCTTTTTTGCCAGTGTTTTTAAACTATGTAGTAGCAACAGCACCTGGTAGACACAAGGACTGGTTTTAGCTGAGGCACCAGCATTCACTTACTAAAAAGCATAAAGGACTTAGCCACCTCCAGACTTGTCATACCCTAGATCAGGTACTAAGAAAACTCTTTTGCCTTAATAGTGGAACAGAAGACTAGGAGAGATTAAGAATTATTTTCTTACCTAGTGTTTACAATTCAGTGATCAGGAATGAAAATTCAAGCCTTTGAATTCTTGAAAGTCATAAAGAGCTGTATAAGTAATTTTGTTTTAGGAGAGAGACTTTCTCATCACTGCAAATTAACCACCATAACTCGAGTCGGTCACTGGATTCAAATGTGAGTCTTAAAGACGAAATGGGAAAATTACTTTGAGGCAGCATTGATGATTTTCTTGGTATAAAAAAATACAAAAAAGAAGTGGAGCACATTTAAGTATGTCTTTTTGACAAAACACAAGATATGCAAGGGAAAGATAGGCTTGTAGCTGTAAACACAGGACTGGCAGGTTTTAATACTGTCTCTGTCTCAGTCTTCCTGTCTGATCTTAGACAGATCACTATTTGATGCCTCTATATTCTCCCTGCAGTAAAATGTGGGCTGTTAACAATGTCCATTTCTGTATGTAATGATTATAACATGATTTGAGAGCCTTGGGTGTAATTTGTTCTGTGTTAGTTTGTGGAAAGACCGAGGACTGTTTAACTGAAGTAAAGATTAACAGTACTGTGGCTTTGCCACAGCCTGCTGCACTTAGAGGGTGGGGGGATGGCCTATTCCGAATCCAGCTGCAATGCTAGAAACTCTAATTGCTCTTGGGTGTTTGTTATTATCCACCATCTGGAGGTTACTGTCACCACAGGTTAGCTAAGGGATGGGGTAGATAGGGGAGTTTCTGCACTCTGGGGCTGGCTATATTAGCTCAAATAACATTTTGAGCTATCTTAAGATTTTGTGGTAAAGTGAAATGTGCTTTCATTTCTGCCAGGTGAGCTGCGGGGTTAAGGAAAATTAAGTGCCTAACTTGTAATGACTTTCAATGGGAATATGATGCACACCTCCCTCGGAAATCTCTCCCCTAACCCCCATTTTTCTTTCCAAGTCAGAGTGAATCAGTTCCAATATCCTGATATCCTTGCATATCTAAAAGACAAGTATGTGCACAGGAAAAGGTATCTCAGCATAGCTAATGTACCTCCACTGTTTAAGCTTACTAGTTAATATATAAACTATGTTCCATTTTCCTTTTTTTGCAAGAAAAGATATTCACTGAGCCAAAAGGCCCAGAAATATATCTCATCTGTTAAAAATTACACACGGGAAAAAAAAAAAAAAAAAAAAAAAAAAGTTTTTTGTATACCCAGACATTTTATGGCAGAATACTTTTGTGGGTTTGATCTAAATATTTTTCAGTTAATTTGAAGGTCTTCAGCTGACTATAATGGAACTTCTGTCCTGTACTGCATTACTCAATCAAAAAGGGAACTCACATAGTAGTAGTTGACAGCAGGTATTCTGCTGAGATGAGGAGAAAATATTGTTTCCAGAAAAGAGAACATTCAACAAACATGCACTTCTATAATTATTTTTTTTTTTGCATATGTCCATTAATCTCTAAATTATGTGAAGGGTATAGTTAGTGAAATCAGTCTGTATTATATGCCCAGCTTTGATTGCCTCTGAATTCTCAGGGAATTTACCCAGGGACAGTTGCTTACTCTTTATCAGTGGTCAGGATTATCCATTTACTCACTGAGAAAATGTCTTCTTTGGACTCATGAATTTTCAAAAATGCCTCAAAATTATATGATAGGCAAATACAGCACTGTAATTAAGGCGTACGAAGGAGTACATTTCTAATTCAGTGAAAAACCTTTATTCTCCTGTGGGTGTAGGGGAGAATATATCTTAAAGATAAACTAGGACAAAATAAAACAAAACAAAAAAACCCCTTGGCCTAATAACCAGAAATGTTTTTACTGGGATATAGTTGAATAAAACATCAGGCTTCTTCAGCAAGTAACAGCTTTTGACTACTCCCAGATGGATGCGCTTGAAAGCAAATGCTCATCCTTTGCTTACTGACAAAGGTGACCCTTTGATATTCTGAGCACTTGATGCTGACAATCAAATCCTGAAATATGTGTATGATTTTTATATGCTATATGAAAGTGTCTGTGGCAGGGAGGAAAGTAGAGGGATGAAGAAGGGAGGATATAGACAAACACTAAAACAAATGAGAACCCACATTCAGATTTAAATGAAGACTTAACAAGAAGGAAATTAATTCATATCCACAGGTTTAGTTGAGTCTTTAATTTGTTTGCATGCCTGGATCATCTAGTTCTACAGTTCAGAAGCTGGGGAAAAGAAAAATACCTCCATGCTGTCATGTTCTACAACTTGGTTTCTAAACAAAAGTTTGTGTCATGTAAACAGATAATTAAGGATTTGTGTGGGACAGCAGGTACAATCTAAAAGGCTGCACATTTAAATCTCGACACGACCCTCTTGAGGAAGGCTGCTCAACTAGGAATATGTTTATGGGAAACCTTAGCCAAGGCTGCTGTTGAGTAGATCCTTCTCTCCGAGCTTTCCTCAAAGTGTGTTAGTCAGCATGTGAAGGGATAGCTCACGTAATTTGGATGATGCAACAGAAGGACGTAGGCCCTTTAGAAAGGTGGAGACAGGAAGGCAAGGAGGTAGAAAAAGATCAGCTCAGGTAGATGGAGATTTGCTTTGGCATAGGTGACAAATCAGTCAAGATCTTGTGGGTAAGACCCATAAAAAGACATTAAAGTAGGCATCTGCTACAGAGTGCCTGCTCAAAGAAATGAAATAGATGAAGCCTTCTTTAGACAGACGGAGGAAACTCTAGGATTGCAGGCCATAGTACTCATGGGGGACTCCAGTCATTCTGATGGAAGGGCAATATGTCTGTGTGCAAGCAACGCAGGTTTCTACAGAAAGTCAAAAGACAATTTCTTGACCCAGGTGATTGACAAGTTGACCAGAGGATGCGTTATGTTGGACTCATTACTCATGAATAAAAAAGAACTGTTCAGGGATGTGAAAGTACAATTTGCCCACAGGCCCTAAAGATCCTTGAGCCTAGCAGGAAATTATGGTGGAGGGAAGCGTTATCCACAGCAGAGAAAAAAAAATCAATTAGGAGCCTTTTAAGTACATTGGACAAACTTACTTTCGTAGGACAACACTGGATGCGCCTAAGGATGGTAATGAAATGTTTTCTTTCTATAATGTTTGAAAAATCACAGTCACTGGGGAAGGTTCGTAAATTCTGAAAATAGGGAAAGTCACACCCATTCTAAAGAAAGGCAAGAAGAAAGATCTCGGAACTAGAGACAGGCCAGCTATACCTCAGTTCCAGGGAAGGTTATAAAGCAAATCTCCTTGGAAGCTAAATCCAGGTACATGAAGAAAAAGAAGGTGATTTGGAACAACCAACATGGATTCAGTAGTGGAAAATCATGCTTAACTAACCTGATTGCCTTCCGTAATGGCATGGATGGCACTGTGGACAAGTAGAGAGCAGTGGATACTGCATGACTTTAGTAAGGCCTTTGACACAGTCTCTCACAGTACCCTGACAGACAGATCAGTGAGATATGGACTGGGAAAATGTCCAATAAGGCGAATGGAAATTGTCTGGATAGCCAAGGTCAAAGGGTTGTGATCTGTGGTATGAAGTCTGACTGGTGGCTGATTGCTAGTGATGTTCCTCAGGGGTTGATACTGGAGATCAGTGCTGCTTAATGTCTTTATTAATGACCCAGATGATGGAATGCACCCTCAGCAGTTTTGTAAATCATGAAAGATGAATATTGCTTGGGTGAAGCGCTCTCAGTATTGAGAAGGTAGAGCTGCTATCTGGAGGGACCTCAACAGCCTGGAGAAATGGACTGATTGAAACATCATGAAGTTCAGCACAGGCAAATGCAAACTCCTCCATCTGTGTTGTAATAATCACTTGCAGCAGTAGAGACTTGATAGAAATCTGTTTTGCAGTGAAGTATCTGGGCATTCTGGTAGATAAGAAATTGAGCATGAATCATCAGTGTGCCCTTGCTGAGAAGAAAGCCAATGAGTTTGTTTCAGCAAAAGTATAGCCTGTTGATTGCGGGCATTGATCATTCTCTATTTAGAGTTTCTGAGAATACAACTGGAGTATTGCATCTAATTTTGCCCCTCCTCTGTACAAGAAACATGTTAACATATTGCAGTGAGTTTACAGAAGGATTACCAGGAGGGTTAGAGGGGGCTGGAGCATATGATGTATGAGGAGAGGAGAGAGAAACGGTTTCTAGAACTGTTGTTTACAATTACCTAATGGGAGAGTGTAGAGAAGGGAGAGCTAGAGAAAACAGTGACAGGATGAGAGTCAATAGGCAAAAGTCGCAATCAGGTAAATTCTGATTAGATATTAGGAGGAAAAAAAAAAAAAAAGGAGAGATGGTTAAGCACTGAGAGAAGTGCCCAGGGAAGTTGTGGAATCTCCATCCTTGGAAATACACAAAACTTGACAAGACACTGCCCTGAGCAACCTGCTCTAATTGGACCTGCTTTGAGGAGAGGGTTACACCAGATAGCCTGTAGGAGTTTCTTCCAGCCTTAATTATTCTGTGATTCTATCTGGCAGGACTGATATTCAGTCCCAGGCTTCAGGTATGGGAATGTGGGTTCATTTTGACTGGAGAGTCTGGAATTCTTTTGGTGAGAATACTTGTGTCTACGCTCTCCCAATTATATCATATCTAGTATTCATGAAAGAAAAGAATTCTCTCTGAAGCACATATAATTGGTGTGATCCTATCAGTCTAAATAATCTAAAAGGAATTTTTCATAAAATATTTTCTGTAGGTAAAACAACAGATATTTGCATGAGGTGGGTTTATCAGGTGAATGGTGTAGATCCCGACAGATTTTGTTACTTGGAAGTATTGTGAAGCTCAAGCTTACACCAGTTTACAATCACCATGAATACATGTGCAAGAGTTTTCATCCACAGGGCACTAATTCTTTGCCCCTTGTCAGTTGTTATTCTCTATGTGTACAGGACATTCTGTGAGGAATTTTAGCAGTTGTAAGCAGCATTAACTCTGCTTTAAGCAACTGACCTGAAATGTGTAAAACCACAGGAAGAGCATGGAGTGGAAAGAAACTATGTATGCTCTGACACCTCTGCTTCATGCCCTTTAAATCCTCTGCCAGTGCCCCGATCAGCTTGATTGCAAGCGCTGCTAGGTAAGAGGAAGTGTGTCATAGAGCAAAGGTACAGTTATACTGTTTGGTTCTGTCTTTTAGGGAGAACTTAACCTTCCATTAATGATAACATGATGCTAAACACAGAAGTTATACAAATGACTTGACTTGATGTTGCCTTCCAACATGAAGATATAGTATGGGCAAAGCTGACAAACATGTGAAAGATGACTGAATGATCATTATGTGAGTCTGTGCAGGACAGTAACACCTTCTTTGTCCCAACAGCCATCTAATGGTGAAATATTGTTTGATGTTTTACAAGAAACAAAGTAAGAAATATTGCCAGATAGATTATATCCCTATACAGAGAGGCCATTCCAGCTGAGCTCTTGTACAACACGGCATACACAAGCGGAGGAGAGGACTGCAGTCTTCATTGAATGATATGACTCCAAAATAAGCAACTCTGCAAAGAAAACAGTGGGAATTACAGTTCTAGCATAAACATGTGCTGGTCTGTTCTTCCCGTTCTCCTTTAATGCATGTTTTGAACTCCTAGCTTGCTCAGTGTTTTATTTCTTTTCAACCTTTGTTGTTCTGGGTTTTTTTTTTGGTGAAATTAGAAGAGAGAAAGGATTGATATTTTTCCTTTCTCTTTTGCTTGCAGAGGGTGATTCTTCCCTTTTCTTCATCTGCCACCTCAGCCTTTCATGATAACTACCAGCTTCACTGAATCCTGAAGTACTTGGAAGTGCATACTGGGGTTTGTTTCAGCCCATTAATGGTGAAAGCAAGCCACAGTCTGCATTAGCACGTACAGATCAGCAGTAGGTTTTCACATCACAACACATTTTCAGTTCGTGTTTTGAAATGTTACACAGACTGGCCACAGCTCTCAATCTGCTACTGCCCCGTGTTCACCAGTGGGAGAAACAGCAGCAAAAGAAAAAGGAGTCACACACAATATGAGTTTCATCTAGTAAAAAGATTTCTCTAAGCTTTGTGGTTTGATATTTTTGGTGAGCCAACTGTAAACAACAAATGGGGGAGTAACAATGGTTCTTCATCTTGAGCCTGAAAGCGGGAATTTTTTTAGGTGTCGCTAGTCTACAAGTTCTATATTCATGACATTGCAGCTTTATAGTGAGGACTTTACGGTGTTATACAAACAAATAATAAAATCATAATCACAGCTCCAAAGACCAGCGATCTAAGTAATCCAAAATAATGCATGAACTTCACCTGCAGTCTCTTCTTGGGATGGAAGATTAATGTGTTCAGCCATTTTTCTATAGCCTGAAGTCTAGGGGTACACAATTCAGGAAGACATGCAGATTGCTAACAAGAGTAGGACAGGGTGATCTGTGAAAAGATGTGGCCTAAAATGTAAGCTGTGGTATGAGAGGGTCACTAGCATACGGAAAAGAAAATTGTTCAGTTCAGAGCACAAAAAATGAAAAATAAGAATTAAGAGAAATATTGGCTTGAGGGTCCCAGGATTTTCTTGCTTCTCTAGGTGGAATGGGAAGGAGGGAAACAGGTTATGCACTTACACTGTAAGTACCACCATGTGCCATAATGTAGGAAATGTGGTATGTTTGAAACAGATGGTTGTAAAGCTCTTGTATTGTGTATCATATCTGGATACAAGGATGATGCCAAGTAGATTCACAATTATGATGATCGTAAACATTAACTATGCTATATTTCCTGCCTTCTTGTTTTCTGAATAACATTCTTGCCCATCCCACCCGTTTCTCATTATCTCCTTTCTTAGCCCCCATATGACAGTTTAAAATCTGCAAGCTGTGTCTGGATTGTCATCCTGGGCCTCTAACCTCTCAACTGTCCCTCATTTCAGTTATCTCTGTTCCACAGAGACCAACAGTACAGAGAACTTCTATCAGTGCCAGTAAATCTTTCAAAGAGGAATATAAGACAAGTGTGTGTATGTGTGTGCAATTCAATATAGGAATGAAGGGCACTTGGGAAAGTCAAGTGGTGGAACATGAAATATGAAAGATTGATGAGGAATAAAGGAAGCGCAGATGCGCCATGGCATTTGTTCTGCTTTTAAGAGAATGACAAGTATTCATCCTATTGAAGTGGGAGGCAGGTCATCTAATCATTTAAATAGAGGAGTGGAAAGGAGGTAAAAACTCTGATTTTTTTTTTTTGTTTGTTTTACATTTCAGTGTAGAAATTTCTGACCTTTAGGTATGCATAAGGTCATTTAACCTCCCTGTACATCACTTTCCTCATGTGTAAAAGGCTGGTCTTAATGCTACTTTCACTACAGAGTTAAACATATCATTGCAATTAACTAACATTGGCACACGTAAAGGACCCTGCGACTTTCTTGTCACGAACAAGAGCAGAAGTCCCATAAATGGCTCACAAAAGCCCTATGTCCTGCTAAGAGAGAGGTTCCTCTGCAGAGAGTGGTGCAGACAGCTGTTAGTGCTCCCTAAGAACCACAGCACCCTCACACAAATGCTGTGCTGGAGGGAGCCTAAATCTGGAAGGAGGCAAAACTTTAGTCCTCCTGCTCCTGCATGGTAAAGGTTGTGGAGGTTCTCTGACAGGCACAGCCTAAAGTCAAATTTCATTTCCACATTTAGCTGTGGAAAAACACCATTGAGGACTTGCCAGGCACAGGGGTCCAGCCCAGAGCCTTGGGTACACTGTGGGTAATGCTGCAACCACACAGCACCTCAGATTGACTGATGCAACCTAGGGCTGACCGATAGCTGTCTTCAGTTTTTATGTGAGCCACTTCAAGCTCAGGAATTGTTCGTGTCTGAGAGGTCATTCAGAGACTTGAAGTCTGTCTCCTGGGCTGCAAGTTCTCCTGGAAGCAGAGTGCACAATCTAGACCTACAGAAAGTATATTCTGAGTGTGAAAAAAAAAAAAAAAGAAAACGGTTTTGAGTAGTGTCCCTGAATAAACAGAAGTAACACATGGCACTTTTAATTTTAGGCCTTGCAAATCTAACAACTAGTCACTGTGTTTGGAATAGGAAACTGAAAGCATCAGGTGTATATTATTGTGCATTAAATGGTAAAGAAAACAAATACTGAGCAAGTATTTGCCAACAGAATTGCATAAAGGATGCTAAAAGTGAAGATGGGAAGAGTGATTTTAGTTTGATTTTCCACATCTTGCTTTTTTGAGGGAACAAAAGTTTTTATGATAAATACAGAATACTAGTGTACTAAAGATCTGAGAGAAAGTGCAGGTTTCTATTGCTAGTTATCATGTCACCGAATTAAGATATGATACCTTTTAACCATTGGAGTAATGTGACCCATTACTGCCTCAAATGCTGAAAATGCATGGACTGCATTACATGACAATAATTTTCCTTGTTTAAATAGCCCCTCGTGTGTGCTCACAGCCAGATATTTTTGTCTCAGTATGTCACTTAGAATGGTTTGGAGAGATTCTATCTTTTGTTTGATTTCCTCCTAGTGAAATACACTGCAAGGAATGGTTCTGCTTGCCTTCAGAACAGTTGCAGCCAGAAGTAAAATCAGGCAAAAGAAAGAAAAACAGTACTGAAACTATATTGTGAAATCACTTAGTTTATCCCCTCCTCCTCCAAAGCAGGATCAGCAGTACCTTAAACCATTTCTGACAGAGGGGAATTTATCTTTCCCAGTGGTTCTTTTAACAACAAACAAAAGGATTCTGGTTTTGCCTACAGTAATTCAGTACCCTTTCTGCTTTGCCAAGCCACATAGCAGCAGGAATTTGACTTTATCTTCCTTGAAAAATGGAGTTGTCAGCAGAGGATGATTGTTTATGATAGGTTGTACAGGTAGTAACATCAGATAGCTTCCAGGCAAGCATACTGCTTGAACTATATGAACATCAATAAGACACAGCAAAAATGAAAATTGTGTCTGGAAGTTTCCTTTTAGTGCTGGACAGAGAGAGTGTGACAAAACCATTCCACAGTTGTGCATGTTGTTATCGGGAAAACATGTTGCTCTTTTCCACTGCAGGCTGCCAGAAACTGTTTCTGGGTTAATGAGTAAGGTTTAAGACTTATTGAGATCTTTCTTTAGTCTAAAAGAAAGCGGCATCCTATCCCTTTACATAACAATGATTTGTAGGTGCTCTAACAAGACCACTCAGTGATGGATGCCAGTACATGGATTTTATGTAGCCAATGGGACAGCTGTTCAGACATCAACTGCGTACAAATGGTAACTATACCTTTGAGTATAATCTTGGAACAGGGCAGATTTTTTTCATTCTTTTGCCCTGAAGACCTCTAAGGGACGTAGCATGTATTTCTATATACAGCTGCACTACCACTTCATAATTTACCTGTGATTTAGAGATGCATTCACCTCAGCCCTTTAAAATTGTACTAAGCAGCCACAGGTACAACTAGATCTCTTTTAAAACCCAACCCAAATGTTGCAGATTTTGGCTAGGTAGTAGTGCTGGGCAGTTCTCTACTTTGATGCTCATGTAAACCTTTTATTTTATTTTGGGATTGAGTCCCTGCCAAGTGCCATAATTTCTGAACCAGAGAAAAGATATCTTCAGGTTAAATGTCACTGTGCCCATCAATCACACTTCAATGAATAGCTGCAGTTCAGAAGTGCAATGAATAATTCCAGTCTCTAGAACTCTTCTGCAAGTTCCTTGTATTATTATGTCTGAGACTAACCAAGACTGGAGGTGTGAATTTCTATACTGTATAAAAGGCTTTATTTCGTGAATATACAGGAATGAAATTCAGGAGTACAAGGACTGGATAATAAAGTGATGGCTCTGGTGTCAGAGACACAGCATACAATCAACTGTTAATTGGTAACACTGAGAGCTTCCTGTTGGCAGCCACATACCCTTGTCCAGTGGGATACAACAGTGTATTTGGGCTGAGAGTAAAGTGTGTAGCACACAAAACTGCAGAGCACTTTTTAATAGCTGACAGCATCCATAGGTACCAGAAAAGGGCTGCTTTGTTTTGTCTGTGCTTAGGCAATTATCTCCTAAAAGATGAAAAGCATTTGGGTTCACTGGACATAGAGTATGCAGGATATGGAACACAGTAGGGCTCTGGTCCATGACTCGGATGATGCTTCAGCGTTGATCCAGTACCGCCTTGTGCTCTGTCTTCAGAGAGTTTACCTTTCTTTTTTATTATCTCAAACCTGAATGCATTCCCCTTCACTATTCTTCCCTTTCTCTCTAAAACTATTGTGATATAGATGTGTTTTTTGTGGTATAAACAGTTACAGGATATTACAACTGTAATTTGGGCAGTTTATATAAATAATGCTGTCAGAATCTTTCACAACAGACTACTTATATCTCAAATTTTTATGTAGATGTTTGAACTAAACAGATGTTAACAAATGAAAAGACAAAAATAAAATCAGCCTGAGCAAAAGATTTTTTTTGCTTGTAGCTTATATGGAATAATTTTTTAATAATTATGTCATTCCCCACCAGCTTTAACCACTAAATACAAAAAAACCCCAGAAGATCCAGGTCTGACTGCTTATGCAGTAAGACATAAGCACAATTCCCTTTTACATACCTACATTGTTACTGTTTTAAAAGATATTCCTGTTCTCATTTCTTTGTGATATAAGAGAATAAAAAGACTATAACTGAATGCTCTTCCCATTTTTGGTTCATATTTAAGGATAACATTTAGTCCTCTGAGAAAAAATATGCTTCATTATCCTCATTTGCCCACACCAATCAAGTTTAATTGCTCAATTAAATTGCCTGGTTACCTCAATTTGGAGACATTCGGCTGTTTCTATCATTTATCCTCACACCAATACTCAACTTTCTCTAATAATAAATGGCTGCTCTTCCATGCCTCTTGGCTAATTGTTCAATTACAAGGGTGTGAGCAGTTCTGGCATTTGAAAGACGTGTGAAAGGCCACTTGCGAACAGCCCAGGAACACAGAACCAATGACATTTATACATTATGTGTTGTTTCTATGCTTTGTAATAATAAGTGTATTAAAGTACCAATAGGTAGAAGAACAACTTTTAAAAATAAAATCTACAATTTTCTCTCTCTCAGTGACTCCGGTTCAAACTTCCTTGGTGTCCTGGTCCAACTAGGCCATTTTTAAACTGTCTCTCAGCAAACTCATCCTGCAGGAATATTCACTTCCCCATCAGTCCCTCTGAAGCCAATAGCTTCTATTCTAATTCTGCAGTGGAGAGAACGGCTGAGCAAGTTTAATGTCAAAATTCACATTGAAAATGACAGGCTGTAGGACTCACCTCAGGACCACATGTTTTGTCTTCGGAGAAATAGAGCCCCATTCACAGTAGACTATGAAACAGGAGAGTGTGTGGAGGACTGCTGTCTTTCAATATTTTTTTTTCCTTGATTCCATATTTTTTAGCTGTTGTGTTTTTTTTTTTTTTCTTCATTGTCTCATCTTCTGTTTTTATTTGTGTTCTCTTTAGGTAACATTTTTCTCCCGATTCCTATCCTCCACCCCCATTTGATCTCCTTTTCCTCTCCTCTATCTTGATTTCTCTTTGTAAAGTTTCCCCTCCTTCCACCTTTGTCTTTCAAGTTCTTCCCTCTTATTCTCTTCTGGATTTTTTTCTTACCCTCTTATCTTCCTTCTCTGCCCCTCCTCTCTGAGGACTTTCTGCCTTCAGCTTTTTCCTGTAGATTGGGCTCAATGGTACCCTTCATGAATGCTGTTTATTCTGGTCAGAACTCTATGAGTATTACACCAGCTGAGTAGCTCTTCATTTGAATCATGCCTTGCAGCCATTTAGCAGGAAAGGAGTGTCACATCCAACTTTGACTGACAGCTGATTGGCAGGCAAGAAAAGCAGCCACCATCTCTCATGGGAATGTTCAGAAGCTTGCACAGGGGGATAAAATGTCAAACCACTGTGATCTGCAGCCTTTGCTAAGAGGCTTGAGAGATCAAACTAGATCAGACACAAACCCCTTTTAGTTTGGAAAACTAAACTGTATTGTTTCTGCTTTGAATGTCATCATCAATACCTTAATTTCTGCATTCTGCAGAAGACTATGGCACCTTGGGCAGTATAGACTTTCTCTAGACTTAACATGAGTGCATTAGCTCTACAGTTCATATAAAGGTTGTTACCTACATGGGGGTCTGCTGCTCAGGGAGACTCATTCTCAGAGTTAAGCTGTGAGGGGTTTTTTAAATTACTATTATTTTTTAGAGACTCTTTTCTAACTGTCAGCCTGCTTTGAGCTTAGAAATTTTCAGCTGCCTGTTGCTTCTTAGTGTGTAAGCACAGTGTGCTTCACCTCTTTGTAATAGCATGGCTTGTGGTACTAAGGTCATGTCACAGAGGCTTCAGTGGCACCACAAAACCTCATCAGAAAATGGCTGCAGCACTGTTGTGTGCTGTGGGGAATAAAAAGGGAAACGGTTGCCTTTTGCAGGGTAGAGAGAATCCTCACCAAAATACGGATACTGTGAATCCTAAATATCTTGGACCAAAACCTCTTCTGGTTCACATAGTTTGACTCTAGCAAAATTAAGGAGCTTGAGAGAAAATGTGTATTACATTTTAAAGCTAAAAATCTGGCCTAGACAACCCTATAATTAAGCCGCGTTATTTCCAAGCAAAAATAAAAAGGAAAATCTTTAACATAATTGTGCATGATTGGCCATGGGAAAATGACGGTTAAGCAAGGAACTTCCTGTTGTTGATTACAATTTGAAGCTGAAGTGTACTAAGCTTTCTGATGAATTACTCCTCAGCAGAAGCTGGGAGGACAGGAAGGCAAACTAAAAGTTGTAGCAGGCATTGTTCTTACCTGCTTGCTATTGCTATGGCTTTCCAGTGCTTCTAAAATCAAAACATAGATGCATATGAAAGAATCTTACCTTGCCAACATATTGGTAGTCAGTTCCTGTGTATTCCTCCAATAAAAAGAACTGATTCCACATCCAGCTCCTTTTGGAACGATGGAGGTCTCGCCTGCTGTTTCCAGACAGTACTAAAACCATTTCCTTTTCTGGAAAGCCACTAGTCCTTTTGGATAATGGAGTTAAGAAACTTTGGTGGGGCTGACCAGCCCAAAGCAGCAGCCAGAAGCAATGGTAAGTTCTCATCACGGCAACACAAGATGGTCTAAATAATGACTTTTTGTCTTGTCCTCAAACTAACCTACTTTACTGCACTGAATCCAATCTCATGCCGTCTTCCTTTTTTAAATAGTCTTTGCAGTCTCAAAGGATCTCTGAAAAGAAAAATAACAACTTTTTGAGCATTTTCAAAGGTACTTAACACTCATCACTACAGCAAATAAGTCCAAAAAGTAGAAGAGTCATAGTGACTGTTGAAAAGCTGGGCTGTTTCTGGTTCAAAATGTCACAAGTGGTCCTTCAAATACCCTGAGTGAATCTATATTGAGTAGGAGGAAGGAGTCCTGATGGTTGGGTTTGTGGAGATTTTTTTTTGCCTTTAACTCCACTTCTATTCATCAACTAAGGCAAACCAGACATTTCTTTTTACTGCCTGAACTTTGGGATGTAACTGATTAGTTTCTAATGGGGGATCTTGATGAGGTTACCTTATTACATCAAAGAAGGGCTAGCAATAGTGCACACTGTCTTCCCAGGAGGCATTCCACTGCCCTAGTTATGGGCTGAAGAGCCTGGATTTAGATAACTCCAGGATTTTTCCCTCAAGTTGAAGGAGTTTTGCCTTTGACTTCATTGAGGAAGGGTCACATAAACAGGTTAGTGAAATAAATGTGCATATTTGTAAATATATCCCACACATTAGGCCTGTTTTATACTGCATAGGAAGTTAAGTGGACATTTTGGTGTTCTCAGTTACCTATTGCTAGAGTTTTGTACCGAGTTTTGGATCTTTAAATACATAGTTATATATGTAAATGCTTTCACTAATAACTTCTAAAATAAAAAAATTCAGCTAGTTCACCACTACCTGTGGGTTCTTACTAGCTACTGCTTCCTACTATTATTAATACTAAATATCTGTACACTTACAAAATAATTATGAACATGAACTCTATCTCTGAAGACTGCATGATTTTTGTCATGAAAAAACCTGTACATATAGTACCACAGTGTAGTGCGGACAGTTCTTCTGTTTTTAAAAAAGTGGAAAGCTTCTATTCAGGAAGAAGAAATGATATTATGTGTCTCGGGTAACCAGTCATGCAAAATGCCCAGCGAACAGCTTTGAAACATTTTATAACATGAAGAAATCAGAATTAATTGACAGAAACATTCCACCACATATATTTTTAATAAACACTTTGTTAAATTTTTAGTTCAAAGAGATCCATACTCTTAGAGAAGGTTCATTTGATTAATTTTCATTTGGTTTCAAACAGATGCTCTTTGGATTAGTTATTTTTTTCAATATTCTGATCAAAAACCCAATAAATCATTCTGAACCAGCTCAAAGTTCAACACAGCAGCTCTCAATATTTGTAAATAAAGATTGTGGAATGACAGTCTGACTATACCAAATTGAAAAGAGATTTTTTTTTAAATTTTATTTTGTAAGCATTTCACACAACACTATTTGGATCATATTCTATATCAAAGGCAAATTTTTTCCCTATATTACGTGTTTTGGTTTTTTAAAGGTGTAAATCAGGCAGAATTTTGCCTTTGACTTACAGTGATGGAGTTAAAGCATTTACAATGCCTCGGGTTAGCCACTCTTCTGATTGTCATTGTTAATAATAAATCGTACCAAATAACCCCAAGTCTCTTACAGTTCCTCTTAGTAAATCATTTTCTATAAAGAAATACCACTTAGCCTTTAGATGGATAGTAGGTAATGGAACAGGGCTGTTCAAACAATATTGTTTTACTGCTTCACAAGGTAACATACTGTAAAAAGGTAACTTTGGTTGAGAAGTCTGTTTTTAGCATTAAGAGGAAGAATGGGAAAGGTACAATTAAATCTGAAGCAGTGTCATTTCCTCTGGAGAAGAGGGAAGGTTTCTAGTTAGCTCTCATTAACGCCAGTGAACTTTCTGTAGGTAAAACCAACTCTGTCCTGCAGGTCATGGGAGCTGTGCCCACGCAAGGCTTTGAGTGTTGTGAGATAGACACAGACACATACGTGTAAACATGCACATACACACAGAGATATAACGCAAAAACAGGCCTGCTGCCCACCACAAGTAGACTTTTACAGAGGAGGAACAGAAAAAGCCAGTGCAACTAAGCTTTACAATGTGTTCAGCAATTGCCTTCAGTGCAATTCATGGAGCACCAGCAAATAAATGTGCAGGTCGTTAGTGGGGTTGCGGGCAGACTCAGGCACCAGGCTAGGGAAAGCCATGGTGGCTTTAACTCGCTCACATTTATGGTGTCTCTTACCCTCCTCCTGTACCCTTCTGACCTGCCTAGGGTGTTGTCTTTATGGCTCTGCCAACATCCACTCCTCTAACACCTGGCTCTGAGTGGAGTCTGTTCTGGTGAGCATCTTCCCTGATGTGATATGAAAGAGGAGATTAAGTCTCACACAGTATTTTTTACTTCCATTTTCTTGCCAGGCTGCTTTGCGGGGAGGTTGGGGCCTGCGCAGGTGAGTGAATTAGTGACTTGGGCAGTGGCAGCCCTGGCAAGCTGCCATGTAATAGCACGCCCATCATGATCTGTGCTTGGAGTGTGGATGTGAAAACAGGGGTGAGGTGGTAGCTTTGGCAGTGCGCACATGGCTGGCCTTATGGGGAGGCAGGGCCTGAGGTAGGGAGCACAGCGTATGAGCAAGCCTGTTATTTTGCTATTAGTGAAATCTGCATGGATTGCTGAGGTGTAAGGGTGTGAAAATCATCACTTGATAGGCTCCCCAGTGCTCGTCTCATTACCCCTATGGCCAAATCCCACAGCGGGGCTCCATACCTCTGCTCCTGCACACAACGTTTCCTGACCAGTGCTGCCTGGAGCAGCATTACCTAGACAGGATTTCTGCCAGCCTTTTAAAGGATCAGTCCTTCAAATGCCTATTGCCAGGAAACAATTATTCCTGTGGGGGAATTTTCTGCACTTGAAGTCAGCTATATTTCACAGCTCTGATGTCATGGGAGAGGTTTTATGGTGGCTCATGCTGAAATATAGCTCACAAGAATGATACCATAGCTGTGAATTACAGCCTTTTACTCTTCTCTGCAGAGTTGTGTCCAAAATGCTGAAATAAGGGCACAATCCTGTAATGTCCTTCTTGACTGGGTAGTCTTCACGAAGTAGCAGAGCAGCTAAGCCCCAGCAGCTTCCCTGTGAGTGGCAAGAGAGGAGACACACCTTTACAGACCTTGTCTTAAGTGTGCAATTGGGGTAAGTACCAACTAAAGTTCAGGTTGTCTTTGCCCTATAGGTGCTGATAACTGTTTTATGGGTCATAGTGATAAATTCAGCTGAGTGAATAAAAAGGACAGGAGCACTATACTCTGAGCTGAGCCTTTAGTAAAGAGTGAGCTCCTGTGGCTCTTAAATGCCGTTTTGTACTCCAGTCCCAATGTCTCATGCTCCAGAGAGGTCTCTGCAATGTACTAGTTTCTCTCATGCACTCTCCTTTCTTTATTTTGAAAACAAGTTATTCACAAGGGATATTTTATTTTCTTTAAATGTAGTTATGCAAATACAACTGATGGGACATTGGGACGGGAGCTAAAATTTCTTCGTTTTCTTCACATCACAAAAAGACAGGCAATAAGATAACAGGGGCATTTTAAACATGACTTTTCTCTCAACCATCAGCTGGTCAGCTGGTTGGGGAGCTCACTGTGTTAATCAACTGTCAAGAGTGAAAAACGATTTTACTGTACAACAGCCTCAGACAACTGGCTTAGCTCTGTCAGCTCAAATATATAGAAAATCTGAGCTTTTTATGGGAGAAGAAGGAATCTGCATATCCAAGCTTAAAAAAACTCCCAGTCTAACTTTAGGTATGATGATTGTTAACATAAAAGCAATGTCACTTGCAGTCACAGAACTGTCTTCAGTATGACAAGTCGCAGATTTAAAGTTTATATTCATGCCTCTTTGAAGGATCAAAACCTCAGACAATTGCTTAATGACTATAAATATCAACTTACTTCAAAATTATTTCCCCTAGGTGATGATATTAATAGTTAATCTTCCTATTCACCCTCTCCCCCAGTATCTCATTAATGTAGGTAATGTCTTAATGCCACCAATGTGAGAATTCAGCGCAAATTTACACCCTTCCAGAGAAATACTTAATTATTTAAAATACAAATCAAAGAGGAAATGATTCCTATGAATCAGGGAGCTCTGCCCAGGAGAAGCCTTTCTGGCACAGTGACAAGCATCAGGTGCAGTTTCTTGACACGAGGAACCCCAAAGAGGTTCCACCTCTGCTCCCGCTCAGCAATGTGGGTTGTGCTGCTCTTCCCAGTTGGTGGTTAAATAAACCAGACTAGCAAAGAGCCTTCCCATGAGAGGCATCAGCAAGGAGAGGGAAAACATTTTTTCTTCATTCCTTTCTGTTCAGCCCCATAGTACCCCCCCCTCAACAGATTCTCAAAGTAATATGCTTTATAAAGTGTCTTAAGCATAATTTCTCTTCAGATCCCATGCATTCAATTACATTTCTGTATGTATTTATACATCTTGGACATGATGGGTTGTCGATTATTAGATTTTAAATAGCCTCTAAATATGCCAACATCCATCAGTGTGTCTAAAGTTTCTGACATAACCTTTATTCAAACACAAGTGCCAGTATAATAGATCTTTTATTCCCTAGTCATCTACGCACAGTTTCATTGTTTGAGGGTTGGGTGCAATACTTCATACATTAGGATTACGGTCCATTAGTACACTGGAATGAACATTAATTGTATTTCCAAGAACTGATAACGCACTGTTATTCTCACATCGAGCCTGAATGAGGTGAAAGTTAATAGATGATGTGGCACGGTAATTTAGGAAACTGAGCATGGGAAATGATACTGATATACTGTGTCTCACCCTGTGTGAGTGTAATATGGATCTGAAAATTCAGCTAACAGGAATAGTTAATTTTTTGTTTGTTTGTTTGTTTTTTAAATGTGAAATAATAAACTGCATCCATCCTCATGGAGATTGCTTAGGTTCTTGGGGAAAAATGCAAAAAGACAGACAACAGACCCTGCCCTTTCATTCTAGCAGATTACACTATGAATGCACCTGTCTTTGTGCCTTTACTGCCCCAAAATCAGGTCTGATTTATGATTGTTGGTGGAAAGATGCAGACTAGTCCCTGACTTCAACAGTGGTATTATATGAAGTGTCTACTACTGCCTTTGGAAGAAAAGGAGGGTTCTGCCCTGGAAGCTTTAATTTATATTTAATTTTGTAGAAGATGTGAGGATGCACTAAGAATATTCTGATATATCTTCTTGATGCTTACCCAGCCAGCACCAATTGAATTGCCAGGCAAACTGACCCTGCTTAAATCCCAAACAATTCTACAGAGCAAACCACCAGCCACAGCAACTAGACCACAGGCTTCAGCTTCATAGTCAGCCAGCGCAGGAGAGTCAGTTGCTAGTCCCCTGGCGAGACTGTGCAGTGAGAGATACTCTCCATACTCACATGGTCCTGCTGCAAGGACCTTCCCCAGCCCAAACGTCAGGTGCAAGTGTTTAACCCATCAAGCCTGAGAGAGAAGAAGACATCAACACTTCATTGTCAAATCCTGAGGAATGAAAGGTGGGAAAGCATTTAACAGGGGAGGAGGATAATAGCTAAATAGTGAGTCCTGTGTTAGCTGTGTAAGGTGTGACAGTCTGTGCTATAGAATGAGTTATGCTAGATAAGGATCGGGTGATTATTTGCTTGGGTTTTACTTGTTGCAAAGCTATGACAAAGAAGCAATGTCCAAGTCACTAAAAGAACTTGAATGACCCAGAGGAACCAGGTCCCTAGGCTGTCATTGGGGCTGTCCTCACAAAACCATTAAGTATGTGGTTCTGCTACCCTGCAGGCAAGATGGCAAGGAATGGATTAAGGCTGTAAGAAAAATCTGCAGAAAAATTACTTTCTCATCACGGGGTGGAAAGGTTAAAATAGCAATAGCTGCACAAAGAAAAGAAAGTATTCCAGCTAACTTCAAAAAATAGAGGCTTCCAAATGTATCAAATTTACTTCTTGTCAATGTCATATTCATATATTTTTAATATATCATATTTATACATTTTCATATATAGCAAAGAATTCTTTGCTAGATATTTTCAGTAATAGCTGTTCTGTGTGCTCAGAAGCTGTAGCATTGCAGACTCGTTCATAATTGACTTGGACTTAAAAAGCAATTGTTAAGTTTGAGCTTACTTTACATTATGTCTCTCTGACGACCAGTCAGATCTGAAAGTCTCCATCTAATAATTTTCTCAAGTGTGAATGAGCTTTTACAGCTCTGAAATCCAAAAGCCCTTTTTCCCTCATTGTCCATGAGGCATTCATTTGTAAATATCAGCCATAAACAGGAAAAAAAAAAAAAAAAAAATCAAATTTTCAGTGTAAAGATAGCTGATGAAATTTTAATCTTCTGTTGTTCACTTTTTTGATATCTTTGTTAAATAAGCCCACATGCTTTAGCAACCATTCCTGTAAATACACCTCTGAAATAACAAAACTGAACAGAGCCAAGAGAGAATTCAAACTGAAAGATTTGTGGTTTTAAACTAGAGGCACTTTCTGAAGACATCAAGTACACAATGTAATTGCAGCCAGCAGTGGTTGATTATAGTGTCTTTCAAAGCCATTTTTCTACTCAGTTCTCTCAGCAGGAAAAAAGGTCCAGAACGATAAAAATAGCTAAATGCAGCAGAAATGTTAAGATAACTGCTACCTCCATCCTGCACTGGGATCTATTAACATGGCATTTTTGAACAACACAACTGCTCTAATCCCAGTGGACCTGAATGCCCACAAACACCAGCCTTCACAAAAGCACACACTGACAACAGAAGGAAAGTGAGAAGTATATCTCCTTCTTTAGTTCATGAATGGTGGTGGCAAACGATGACTGTATGACTATTCAGTAGCTGGTGGGTGAATTGATGTTTGTCTGCTCTCAGATTTTTTTTTTTCACCTGGCATTTGAAAAGAGCCTTAGTCTTACCTTGTTTCAGAGATACCTATTCTAAGTCTCTGTCTTTAGCCACACCAGAACATATCTTTTATCCATTGTGCATAAACAGTCTCAACACACAAGACAGAGGAATGGCACAGAAAAGGAAATCTTGTTTCCACTTTATAGTCACATAAGTGACTTCTCTGTGGTAATTCAAGAATATCTGTGGTGTGGCTGGAACTTGGACTTAGATTTCCTGAGTCATACAGCAGCATTTTCATCACAAGGTTATTCTTCTTCCTTTCTGATCGTATGTCAGTCCAAGGCATAATATCTGTGCTTTAACCACCATGTGCACCTTTGCTACACATACCGGCTGGATGTTGTGTGTATGCTGAAGGGTGTGTGGACGCAGTAGCTGGAGCACCTGGAAAAGGATTTGATGTTCCCTGGGCATGCAGGCAAGCGCAGTAAGGGCTGCAAGAGCAACAACCTTATATAGGTGTCACTGACTAGTCACCTCTGCAAGCAGCTATATGGAGGAGGAAGGACAGACCTAGCTATAGCTGATCCAGTCCTCTTTGTGGGCTACCTCTGTGCAGCATTAACAGGATGCAGAAGCGGGTCTTGCCAAAGGCTTCTAGCCTCTTCTACCTATTGCAGGTGATGTGGGGACAGGCCTCCATGCCATGTCATTGTCACCCTGCAGAGGGAGGCATTCTGTTAACGCTACCTTATAATCTGATAATAACGGGACTGTTTCTACTGTTTCATGTGACTACCAGCTAGTAGAGAATAATACTGTAAATTATATTAAGTTGTTCCTTGATGGAGAGAGGCCTAAACCAGTTAAGCAATCAACTCTACCTAGTAGGAGAACAAATTGGTAGCACTCTTACTGCTGTGCATATCCGGTACATGGGTCTTTTATTCCTGATCAATACCTTAACGGCAGAGAGTAGCAGATGTGCATGGAATCATAGCCAAAGGGGTTTCAGCAGTACCAGAAATATCCTTGAAGCCATGAAAATGCTGTAGGAAAACCTTATTCCTTCTTGCAGTATGATGGAAGTCTGCAGTGTTGTTATGCTGTTGTGAAGGTTACTGTTGTTCTCAGACATACAACAAGCTACTATCAAACTTGCAGTTGCTTTTATAAAGTTAGGGTTTTCCCTAACAGTTTCTAAAAAAAATATTTATTTTAGGATAGGGAACTAGCAGGTTCTTCAAAGCAGGAGTGTCATCAAAAAGAAATTCAGTCTACCTTATGCATTGAAATTTGATGTCTGAAAAGGAGGATAGCCTCCCTACTCAGCTAAGAGAAAGAGGAAGGCTTTTGACTGACTCAAAGTGCATAAGTTAAAAAATTTTGTCTTTCCACTGAAAAAGCTACGTGGTTTGAATACCTCTTCTTCTGTTTCTAGACAGACTCTTAAAGTGATCAGTGACTTTTCAAGCTTTTCAATGTAAATCAGAAATAGAGCTATTCTAAACAAGACTCCATTCTAAGAAAGGTGTGAGAGGCCACCACCCGAAAATCTCTAGTAAGGGAATTATTCCAAATCTTTAGACACGTAAAAAAAACACCTGGTCAGCTTCTCCCTGAAAATTGTTTTTCTTAATGTAGGTGAGATATAACCTGGTTTGCTTTTTCAATGCACATTCAACCTACCACTTATTAGACACCTACCTCCATGCCATCAGAGGACAATTATCCACAAGTCGCCATAAATGAGACAGAACCATAGACAACAGATAATTTCTGTACTGATCAGCAATTACTCAAAGCCAACGTGTCAGCAATACTCTCCAAACACAAGAGGAAAATCTGGGCTTGCAGCTGCTTTATTGACATTGCAGTTCTCCCTCAAGTATGGCAGTGTGATAATGAAAGCAGAGGCTATACTGCCACATGCATAGCCAGGAATAAAAGAAAGAAGGAGGTAAGGTTTCTTTTTCAACAAGCACCAGCATATCTTCCTATCAAGGACTGACTGTTTTGACAGTAGTAATTAGGCAGTTCAATAACACACACAAGTAAAAGAAAATTCTTTGACAGGAATGTTTTGGTTGTGCTTTGGGCAGTGAATATTGTTGTCAAACATGCTATTAATTGCTAAAATCCTGATTTATTTCCTACAGAAGAAACCCACAGACTGAGATAACAGAATTGTTATAGCAAGTGGTACAACTGAGGGCAAACAGGTAAGCAGAGTTCACCTGATTCTGATTTAGGCATATTAGAGCTTATGCACTTTTCACCTGTACAGAAGAGATTGTTCTTTTCTATTTTTTATTTATGACTATCTTTAACTTCACATTTCTAGAATAGCCACAGTCCTATATGTGATTGTTACTGTCTTTTGGGTTGGTTGGTTGGTTGTTTTTTTTAGCAACCCTAATCTCTTCTGCCTGCCTTTTCCAGTTCCACCTTACAGGGACTCTTCTTGCTACCCCCATCCCCAGCGTGCCCTATTTCATCGTGGCAGAGCAAAGCAGTTGTCTGTCTTAAACAGTTTTCCATTCACCAGCTGCTGTTTTTCTCTTTCTCTCTGCTAGAGGCTCACTGCTTACTATGTTTTTCTTTATTTCTTGACAGAAACTTACTCTAATTTCCCACTCTGAAGTTAGCCGAAAACAATTGCTAGGTGGGATATAAGGTACTGCACCTGGAGAGGACAGAAACACCTAAATTTTGGCTTTCTATTTGATTGTCAAGGGCTTTCCTATTTCTCATAGACTTTCATAGTCATTTACCACTGTGAAATGGATGCAGAGTGCTACCAAATCAGAAATGCCTGTAACGCTCAGCTTATTGTGGGCAAGTGAACTCCATTTGTGCAAATATGCTCCAACAGGAGCAATCAACTGGAAAATAGAGGGATGCCCATTAAGGTTCTTTTCATTACGAATGTGCTATTAAAAGAACTGTAGATTAGTAGGTCATGTCTCTCTTTTGATGAAAGAGTCTATTATTTCTTTGATCGTGATAGTAACTGGCTATACTAAAATGCTATAGCTTCTTTAAAAGCCTCTTAATGTTACCCCTATTAACTGAACAGCTTATGAAGCTGTAGCAAAAGACAGGAGAGCTAATGCAGATCTGCTGGCCTCCCTTCTCAGATCTCTTGATCCTACCTGGGATCCTATTAGGGACCTAGGAGATTTTCTTAAGCAGTGCTAGACTGGATGGCAAAGGGTGGAAATACCCATGGCAAGTCCTCCTTGGCTACCCTCATGGCTACCATTAAAAAACACTGCAGCAGTGAGAGGGCCTGACCATTTCTGAGTGACTTCAGAGTTACTAGGACTGTATTATGACTACTAAAATGGGAATAAGGCATGCTTGAGATTCATCCAGGGTGAATAAACACCATGCCACAATGGCAGGGATGTTCTAGCAGCCTGACTAGTAGGACATTCTTGTCCAGGCAGGATGGTATTCATTCATCATACAACTGCATGCCAGAAGAATCTACACTCTGTCTATAACTTCGGGTGAGGCAATAAACTTTGCCACTTCAGTGTGTATTTCCAGCCATGATGACTCATTACTTAACTGAGGTTTTGTGAACAGTGAGTGATGTTTCTGAAACTCTTGAAGTTACTTGAATAGGAAACATGCATACTTGCTTTTCAAATCACTAATCTGAGAGGTGGCTTTCTTCTTTGAAAAGGGCCTTTTAATATGTTTTTGCTAGTAATTTTATGTTTCTCAGAATATGAAAATGTATTAACGAATAATGTTACTTGTGACTGAATAGCTTCTGAAGTATTTAATAATGCCACTTATGTGACTAGTTCTTTGAAAAACCTTAATGAGTTGTTTAATTAGGAATATTGTGGAAATTTGAATCACATGATATTTTTCTTTTTTTTCCCCCTCTCTTGGTTCATGCAGCTCTGCATACATACACTGTGAACATCAAATACTATACAGGTGACTAATCCCTTTTTATTATTAAAGCATACTCCTCTGGCCATTGAAACCAGTAAGAAAGTTCCTTTTAGTGCTATGTGATTGGATCCCTGTAAACGTGTTGCTTCTTAGGAGTGAAAAAACATCTGGTAAAGATTCCCATCTGACTTAAAACAATCGGTGTTCATAGTATTGTTTAATTCTTTGCAATTATATGTGGAATCCCTTTGGGACATAAACAGAGTTTATATTTTTTGGAAGTGGGGTCTCTAATGGAATTACTGAAATCTTTCCCTTGTATAATGGAGACTTCAGTATGGTGCTTTATTTTTAAAACCTGTTCCAGACAGATTCTTTGCTATTGTTTTCCACAGAAGGGAGCAGGAGTCATGCTGCAACTCTTAACTATATTGTTAAAACTAAATAACTATGTGATCATCATATTCAGCAAACTGGTGATTAGAAGCTTCTAGGACAGCTCTGCTATTATGTTTTAGACAACTGAAGGAGTTAATCCTAAAAATACAAAACGTGTGATGCAAGCGGTTGTTCTTGGTCCAGGATTCAGCAGAACATTGCTCTGTGCAAGCCACTGAAGACTACAAAATTGGCCTTCTTTGCTTAGTGGAGTTTTGGGTTTGATTCTGAATTAATTCTGTGGAGTTGCCAGGATTTATAGCCAACATCAAAAACACTGGCTAAGTAGTTTGGGAGGGGCAGAATTAAAAGAAACTGTTTCTGCATAATTTGTGCTTTCATGCCTGTAAGCAGATGTCTCTGTTTAAAAAAACAAAGAGATACTAATCTGGACAAGAGAGACTTTGTTCTTATTTCAGTAAATCCTTTTCATCTAAAAGGTATTTCCCTGAGCAGTTAGCGCTCAAGAGAAGTATTTCCAGTAAGAAATGAGACTTGACCAACTGAGGAGTCAGTACAATCTCTTCACATCAGACACGGGTAAATCTGCTGTTTTTCCATTAGTGGAAAGGCTGCTCCATATGTCTTCAGTATTTTATTGAGCCAAAACTAAACTTCCATGATGCTGTTAAAGAAAGTGGTAAACAGAAACAACCAGCCTCTGTCTTGTTGAAACAGATGAGAATTACATGTCATTAGAGCCACCACATCACTCCTAAATTTTTAATATATTTTTTTTAGCATTGCTTAGTTCTACTATTCTTGCTACTCTTTTCATTGGCAAAATTTCTGTTAGCTTGATTTTAATGACTACAGCTGAAAACACTGGGGCTTAAATACCCCATGAAGTGACCAAATGTTTACTGACTGTATCTAGAGAAGTCTACGCTTTTGCACAATTAATTAAATCTCAAACATTCCTAAAAATCGCACTGATTTGCACTAGTAATATCCACCTCAGTATCTTAAATATTACATGCACTTCTAGTGCATTGTGACTGTCATCAGTTTAGGCTGCTTCCTTATGGAGAGATAAAAGCTTCCTTCCTGTCAAGGTCACTTAGCTTTGATCCTGAAGTCTTCCCACTTTCTGCTTTTCTGTTTCCTTCACACCTCTCATTATGGGCAAACTGATGTAAGCTGAAATTTGTCGAATTGCCCTGAAGGCAAACATGAGTGTTTATTCACCTGTCTAAGGTATCCACACAGTCTTGATTACCAAGGGGTTTGATCACTTAATAATCGTTATTGTATTTCTCCTCAGAGTAATTTTGTGAGAATTGCAAAGCTACCATTCCTGAAAATGAAAACAGAGTGAATGTAAAGACCAGACCTTCAAAGGCATTTAGAAACCTAACTCTTACTGCAATCAGGTCAATGGCATTTTAGCCTCTTATCCCACAAAATTTTAGCACCAATTCAAAACCAGAAGACAATATGGACACCAAAAAATCTGAAGAATCATTATACACTTAAAATGGATAAACTTATGAATACATACAAGTATCCTTCTCATTACTCCGTAAGATTTCATGTATTTCCACTCAAGTCTTGATAACTTAGTTTTTAATGTACTTTTCTTAAATAAGCTGTAAGACATTTACAGTTTTATGATTTTTCTCACCTGCTGGATGAAGACAAGTTTCAAAACAAAATCAAAATCATACCAGCAGTTTATTAGCTCCAGCTACACATTATCCCTTGAACCGATTGTCTTGTAATGAAACTTTGTTTCTTCAGTTACATAACCAATCCATAATTTATCTGCTTTTAACCAGAAATTAGATTCTTTTTCCTATTTAAATTCCTTGCAACTTAACAATGCAGGTATTAGGTACATGTAGGTAATATGAGGGTAAGTCTGCCCTGGATTTATCTGCCTCTGCTTCCTTCCCATAATCTCTAACTGATACACCTTTCTTCTGATTTACTGCAGGTCATTTTACACTGTAGGTTGTAAGAGGACTTATTTTCAAGTATGGGCACTTACAAAGCAATAGGGATTATCCAAGATTCAGGCTGTCTATGAAAAAATATGGTATTTCATTAAATGGGCAATCTAAGATTTACGATTTTAGATTTTCATTTATTTCTGTTTATAAATGCCTGAGGTTTGGCGGAAGTGTGATATATTGTCACTTAGAACCATATTCCAAGCATGAGCATATATAAAAATATTTATATATTTATGCCTGCATCTGTGTGCTGTACACTGTTAGCTATACTAGTAATGGCTATAGCAAAGCTGCCGTCGCTGATGGGAAATGAACTTTGATTTCAGTGGTGAACAGCTAAAGCATTTCCTTGACGTTAGTATCTAGAATAGGATGGAGGCTTAAAACCACAACTGCTGTTCCTTGAAATGAGAGTGTGATTCTATCAGATGTGAATGGAGCTGAGTGACTTCAGCGTGAAAGAAAACCTTAGGTATTTGTGGGAACAACATCTAACACTTTGACTGCAGTTCATTTGACTGTAACTGGAAAAATATCAGGTAAGCAGTTTTACTGACAAAAGCATTGATGTAATTGGCACGAATGGCAGCGCATATGCATCAGCAGTACCAGTGCGAACACAGCTTTTGTAGTCCTGCACCTTAGGAAATAAGTTGTTGCCGTTGTTACTGAAAAATCACAGATTTTGTTTTACCTTAACACAGGCCACTTCAGGCCTTCTCTGGTCCCAAGCTTAGGTTAGCCTGTTTTAACTGAACCAGCAATTGCTCAACAGCTGGCTAGCACCCAACTGATTTTTTTTTGTGTGTGTGCTAGCTTAACTTTTTTTTGTAATTGTACGGTTTTACCCTAAAGAAATTATACCACATATGTTGTTCCAATAACTCCTAAGTGAATATTCCGTAACTAAAGTTGGGCACCAATTAAAAAAGTGACGGCAACAGACTGTGTGAAAATCCCAAGCATATCCAGGACCAAAGAGGAAGAAATTCTGTCCACCAACAGCATATTCCTCCCAGTGAGGAACTCAGGGTGCTAATTATTTGCTGCTGCTACTCATAAGAAAGGTGAGCATGACATGACAAAAAGAGGTAGATACCAGGAAGTTGGTGACTAACAAATTGGATTGTACTATTAATGGGAATTAGTAATAATTAGATAAGATGGACTATAAATGTAGGCATCATTGTAACTGGAATTAGAATAACTATTTGATTCATTTTGATTTTACTGTTGAAACATTAATTAGACTAACAATAAACTGAAATTGTTGGCTCTACATATAAGGTGTGTTCCCCTGTGTCCATAATGAGATTTTGACTGTAACACTCTTTGTCAGATGGGCAATTTTTATGCAGCAGAAGTGTGGAAAAAGGGAAAATAATGAGAAGCTGCAGCAAGGAGAAAGGGACGGAGGGGCAGTAGAAAGGCTCCTAGCTTGGCAGCACTTCAGATCTGGGACACAGCTGGTTATCTAGCTGAGAGCCTGGAATGCAGCCATGCGAGGAAGACTGGGGCACACCTCCCAGATGTACCTTTTCACTGCATTTATATTAAGCTCATGCCACTGGCACTCTGACATATCGACTGGCATCGCAGGGGTCAGGTATTTTCTTAAGGTCCAGCCCAGCAAGGAATTTGAGTGCTGTCTGCTTGGAGAGGCATTGAAGACAAGGAACTGTGTGCAGCCATGAAGGCTGTGATCACCCTCTTCGTCACAGCATCAATTTTACTCTTGAAGCACCACCTTATTCTCAGCAGTTTTGCACTGCAGGGACAAGCTGCATGCCAAAACAGGCAGCATCTATTCATTAGCCAAGGCTGACTGATATCCGGAGCTGCATCTCAGAGGTGCAGCCTATAATTTGGAGGCCTGAGAGAAACGTGGATGACTTTAAGCAGCCTTGTTTGCCGGCACGTTTTGAAGTGGTCCCTGACAAAGCCTAGGCAGTCCTGGGGAGCTCTGTAGTCACTACAGCAGCCTGTGATTTGCTGCTTAGTCTCTACTTCCCCAAATCTCTGCATCCTGGACATGCTATCTGTGCTCATAATATACATGAGCAGAGTTGCTGCAGTTCAGTTCCTATGCAAATGAAGTTTGGGGGAAAAGTGTCCTTCCTGGTGGAGTCTGGGGCTTTTAAGGCTCCTGTAACAGCTCCTTAAACGGACCCTTTAGTAAACATGGGGAATCTGGGAGAGTAACGGGTGGCTCCCTATTTGTAACCAATTGCAACGTGCAGTGTGACATGTACGGTGGTTTTCTCAATCATAAAAAAAGAAAAAAAAGAAAAAAACAACATGCCTCACTGCTCTTGAAAGCTAAACAGGGAAAGAGAGCATGTCACTTCAGTGGAGTTGCATACCCATTGAACTGACATGGTGGGGAAAGGGCCAGGACACTGTTCCTGTGGGAGCTCCCAGTTAAAAGGCACTTGAGCCATGAATCCTGAATTAGTACATTAAGGAAAATGAGTTGTCTTCAAGGAAAAATGGCCTGGCCTGCCTTGCCATTCCTTCTCAAATCGGCAAGTACAATATATCACCCCTGTCTAAACTCTGCATATTGAGTTAAGCCTAACATTTGGACTTATTAATAGTACAGCTTCCCTCCTCCATTCCCCCAGGATAAGAATTCAATCTTTTTTTCCCAGAGGCTGCATTTTTATGCATACTTATGGGCAGGCGAGGTTTGCAGAAGGTGACTCTCTACAGAAAAAGTGACTTCTTAATGTCAGTTTGTTGCTGCATCTGCTGGAGGACCCTGTAGTAATCTGCATGAATACTTGCTGTAAATTGATAACAAAATACGATGTCCTAGAAAATATACGCTAGCATGAAACATGAGGGAAAAAGAATGCCTGTTCCATTTAAAATCAGTGAAGTTGTTACAAAAGCGAGAGATTTCCCTTTGCATTCCAAAGTAATTTATAAGGGTTGTTGGATTATTATTTTTTTTTTATTACACCTGTTTAGTGAGTGTGATGGGAAAGAGACAGATAATTGATGAATGTGCTTTTTCTGACGTGGGGGGATGTAAGCACAGTTTGTGGCTGGGAGAGAAAGAAAGATTAATTGTCAGTTGTTCTGTTGTGCAAAACTTTGACAAACTTCTTGTCCTGGGTTACAGTGTAAAATGTGCCAAAAGGAAAAAAAAAATATTCTATTACCATCTTCAGGAGCTGTTGAGATAAGGTGGGGCGGTGCTCCCTGCCTCCCCCCTCTGGACTATCTCCTGTTACTGGGCACAACAATGCCTTATCGCCTGACCCATCCATAACTCGCTCCTGGGCTATCTCCTGTTAATGGCCCATCAAGGAACTGCCTCACGACTCCCCATCCCATTGTGAGATGCTCCGCCCGGGGAGGGGGGGGAAGGAGCCAAGCAGTCCATGCCAAATAAAAACGGAGATTTTGAACACCCTAGCAGCCTTTCTTCCACTGGATTCCCAGAGGAGCTTTTCCCCCCACTGGAGTTCCAGAGGACAAGAGCTACCTACCTACCACTGGACCTTCGGAAGAAGACCAGACTCTTTTACCTGATTGCTGCTTCCACAGAACTACATCCATCACTTCAGGAGGACTGCAGCCAGCATCTTATCGGACTGCTACTGCCACCCTAACAGGGTGTCAGGTTGTATTCCTGACTCTGTCAGTGTAAACCAGTGGGTTGTTTGTTTTTCCCTGCCTTCTGTTATATATATATATATTAGTAAAGAACTGTTATTCCTATTCCCCATATCTTTGCCTGAAGGCCCGTTAATTTCAAAATTATAATAATTTGGAGGGAAGGGGGCTGCACTTTCCATTTCAAGGGAGGCTCCTGCCTTCCTCCACAGACACCTGTCTTTTCAAACCAAGACACTTCTACAGTGTGGAATCTACACTTTTTATATGTCTGTCTTTTTCTTTCCCTGGATATATGCGAATGTAATACTTATAATTCTAGGTGTGGCAGGAAGGATGTTAAAATGCAAAACTGCAGGAAGAGAACTAGAAGTAGAATGGGTCACCATTTTAACTCTGAACATTTCAGACCCTGGGAGGGACAGGAAAGGAGTGGCAGACAACTTTGGCTTGGTCAAACAGAACTTCCTCTTGGATTTAAAAAAGTGTGTGCTGCCATCGCATCTCTTTCAGTCACTGTGAGGGGATAGTACCCCATGAGCGCTCTCAAGTGTCTAACCCTGTTCCTCGTACTTTTGGCTGGGTAACATCAGCCTTGTGGCTGAGAGTCCTCTTCTGCCTTTTGCCTGCAGCTGCAATTCTTTAGTCATGATTAGGGTTTTTTTTCCTGAATTGCTTCTAATTGCCCTTTAAGGCTGTTGTATCACACTTCATTTTCACCCTCATAGTAGAAGGGCAAAATCTGTAAATTCTATTTTAGACAAGGAAAAAAGGTCTGAACAATTTCTTAAATTGTTTGTCTTACTTGTTTATAGGCTTGATCTCCAACCCCATGCCCCAGCTGACCTCTCTACCAAACCACATTAAGACTCAACGAGAAAATCTTTAGGGTGAGATCATAACATATAAATAGCTGTTTACCCATGAGTCCTTTCTATTGTTTCCCTTTTGTGTGTGTGTGTTGTAGTATTTCTGTGGTTTGATAGGATCAAAGTAGTCTGTCTTTTGTATTCCTATAGCAGGTCACAGGCTATATGAACATTTTTCAAATTCAACCTTCCACCCAGGACATGTACTAGCTCTCAAGGAGGTGTAAAGGAAACATCCCAGTCCAACGACTGCTGCAGATGTGTTCAATAAAAGAAGAGCTGTAACTACACAAATTACCTTTGCCAAGCTGCAGGGTGCTGCAGAACTCCTGGAATGAGTTTCTCCCTGCCACACTTTTCATTCTCTTTGCTGATTGTGAATGAATACAAATTAAGAAGAAACCCCTGAAAAAGGTTATAGGTCTATACAAATATCTTACAAGAGAACTGGGCTGCTGGTGCAGCTTATTTTTTACACTGCAGAAAGTTTTAGGAACAAAGAGATGCTATCTCTTTAGAAGCTTGCATGAGGAGGGCAGGGATGTGAGACATTCAGTACAGCTGACTGGCAATTTCATTACAAGTCTTGTAATAATTGATATTTTAATTAAAGCCCCAGCTCCTGGAGACGGGTGATTGTTGGAGGATCTCCATTTTCATTTAGGAAAGCATGTTTCTAGTCCAATGTTTGCCAAATAATATTTGGAAATATAGCTTGTGTCCTAGCC
Source organism: Leptosomus discolor (assembly GCF_034619465.1). Lineage (NCBI taxonomy): Eukaryota > Metazoa > Chordata > Aves > Leptosomiformes > Leptosomidae > Leptosomus > Leptosomus discolor. Next base: position 26,245,628 of record NC_141398.1, on the reverse strand, counting down.
ACCCCAGAGCTGGAATGCAATGGAAACCAATCTGTACTTGTAATGTGTTTTCTTTGTTTGAGACAAAATACCTCCTGAGCGGAAAGCCAAACTAATACATGTTGGGGCTGGGCTGCAGACTTTCAAACATGGCATGGTAAATTCTGGATGTTTAAATTCAAGATCTGAAACATGATGAGACTGAGCACAGCAGATGGAAGGGGCTGCAACAGCCTGTTGTGAGGAGGAGAGTGGAGGGCGGTGCAAAATACCTGTTGGGACCAGGAGGAACAGAATAGTCATAGCAAACTCTATCTGCTAGCTGCATCCCCAGGAGGAGCAAAAGCATGCACTCTGCCAGGGAAAGAAAAGCTAACAGAAAAATTGCTGTGTTACTTTGTATTGAGGAAAACAGTTTCTTACAGAGATTGATTTACTTCATCTTTTGGCTCCAAAATGCCATTAACCTGTATTCAAAACTGTATGATAAAACCTGGGGCCTGGTTTCAGTCCATGAGCAACCCAGACTCTCTCCAGACCTCTATAGCTGGCTGTTTCAGCCTAGTTATTTCACCAGTGGCATCCTCTGCTCTTGTAGTGTTTTAAGAAATCCACCTGCTTCTACTTCTCTGGCAGAGGAGCAGAGAAGAACTGGTTGTATTTTGGCTTTGTAGGTATAAAAGCAGGATTTCAACTGTTCTTCCATACTTACAGGTCTGTCTTATTTCTGCTAGCAACTACTTTGTAAAGTCCCTTCTGCTGCAGAACCCTGGGAAACGAGACCAGGAGTTTACCTACACAAGAGATACACGCTGCCATAGTTCTTTTACCGTTTATGAATTTACTATGCACAATCAATTTCAAAATGCTATAAAAAGAGCCAACATGAAAGAAATCCAAAACCCTTAGTTGAGTGTTGCCTTTAAAAATAACAACATTTGGGCTTCAGGCCAACCGTGCTGAGAACAAATGGAAGAAAAATTCTCTTAAAATATTTAACATTACACAGTGGATTACACTGGATTACAAATAATCAAACACATCTGTTTATTTTTAAAAAAAGACATTCATGTCAAGTGCAGTTCTGTAGCTTTCATGTTTGTTTGTTACTACTCAATAATATTTTAGTAAAAGCCTCTTACTGGCCAGAAAATAATACTTTATTCTTTATTGTTTTTTGCCTCTTATACCTACTTAAATTCAGAGGATTTCTTGCACGGACTTTGAGAAGAGTACGGTGGAATCAATTTCCAATTAGCAAATGGTACTTTCTTCTTCCCACCCTATCTCATGAAACATCACGTTACAAGGATGGTCATGGAGTGACCTAGTTTGTTGCACTGAATAATTGGTGTGAATATAACCAGTTTTACATATAATCTGCTCTGTCATTAGCTGACGGCATAGGTAATTTAATGGCTTTTTTCTCTCAAATGTGGCTGATAACTGTCTCCACTTACATAATTGGTAGAGTTTTGGGAACAAGATTTATTAATTTGTCCTCTTTTACAAGGATGAGTACATCAGAAAGGAAAAAGAAAATGGGAGAAAGGAATGGAGTAAGAGTGGTTATTATGTGGGATTTTTAATGGATTAATGATATTTGAGGGACAAAGTGGGTTGAGAAGTGCGAAAGCAACTTTCAAATTATGGAAATAATATTTGTCCAATCATTGAAATAAAATGGTCAATGGGATGAGTGCTCCTGTCCTGTCTCCCAGACAGAGAACTTGGGCCCTGAAGCTCAGGATTTAGAGCCTTTGAACTTTTTCTCAGCTGCCAGATGACCCTGGCAGTGCCAGAATTTCCCAGGCACTCACGCTTCTGCCATCAAAGCCCTCCAGGTGTGTGCACTTCTGCTATTGAGAATGGGCAAAATTATGCAAATCTGACAGAGGCAGGCGATGTGGCAGCTAACACTTGGCATGTTTCACAAGCTAGACCTTCCTTCTCTTATTTCCCCTCAGGAGCCTCAGCTGGGACATCAAAACGTGTCCACCAAATTGGAACAGCATTCAAGCCCATTTCCCACCTCCAGCCACTGTGCTTCGATGGGGCTCTCCGAGCTGGATCCTTTTCAGTTTGTTGTGCTACAGTTGTGTAACATACTCTAATATTCATAGTACTCAGGTTGTCCATCTGACTGCCCTAACCACCACATCTAAGCCTCCTCTCCAGCCTTTCTTTGGCATAGTAGCAAAGGGAATGTTTTGGCTCAAGTTCTTTCTCCTGTCTGATTGTTTTCCTTTTCCCTGCTCCTGCCTAAATGGATAGAGCATAAACTGCACCACAGCTCTACCTTATACACAACCAAATGGGCTCAGATGGGGGAGTGAAGTCTTGTCCACATGTTCTCTCTCAGCTGCAGCTGTGTTGGCTTAAGAGCCTTTTTGTCACCAGGCATTCATCTGTACACGCTGCCAGGAGAGGAGGTTGTTAGCTGTACTACACCTTAACTCATTTCAGTTGAAATAAGCTCATTGTAGCTTGCAGACCTCTAGCGAACCTGTACAGTCTTGACACAAAGGAGGTCGGGAGGGCTCCCAAGAGCAGGTCTATGTGAACAGCTTGGGGAAGTTAGCCTGCAGGTGGAGGAGTGGTGTCTCCTTCATTAGGACAGCACAGCCAGGAAAGGCCAGTAAGGACAAGACTTCTGCTGCATCGTAAAATAAGGGCTGATGCAGCTTCTGTGCGGATCAGATGAAGGCACTGTTGTGTTCGAACCCTTGTGCTTGCTTGTAATTCCTGGCCTCGTCTGTAAGATGCCAATTTAGCTATTAAGGTTTAATAACAAAATGGAAAGCTCAATTATAAAAGATGAAATGTTGCATTAGAGATTAATAGAATGGTCTGATAAACAAATCAGTTGTTGTATTTCATCTCCCTGTTACCAAATTACTGGTTTGTCAGTTGTATGTTTCCACTCTTCCCTACTCTCTTTCAGTGTGTTTTTTTTTTGTTTGTAATGCTGTTGCTTTATATATTATCTGTCTTCTCTTTGAAGATGACAAAGTATAACTAAGACTTAGCTATGTTGCTTTAGCTAAAATATCTCCTTTTCTTTTATCCCTCAAACCACATCTCTAGCTTCAGTCATGCAGAAATGGATGAAATGGAAACCAGACTTGGGGGATTTAATTGTAGTGCCAAAAGGCACGGAGAGCCCTGGGGATTCAGCACCCTTTTTTAGCCGTATGATGTTGACACCAGGGAAATTTCAGATGAATGTGTCTGATAAAACAGAGCTTGCACACCATCTCCATAAAAATCCCCACTGTTTCCAGTTTCACTGAATACACTTCGGCACTTCTGCCAGAGTTGAAAAGCACTTTATAGGCACTGAGTGGAGTCTTGCCACACATCTTTATGCTAAGTGCTATCTTTATTTAAGAGATTGAAGGGGGAAGGAGAAGAGGGAAGGGAAGCCAAGAGGGATTAGTGCCAAGAGGGACTTACAAAAAATACTTGCGCTGGTTAACTTAATGGGAATTAGGCACCCGGCTGACTTCTGTGCATCCTGTGAAGGCATCTAACTCCCATGGATGAACTCCCTCAGCGACTTTTGCAAGTCTCTTGAAGTAACATTAAATCTTTGTAAATCTAATACAGAAGAGTGTGTCAATTCTGAGCCAACTGTGATTAAGGCTGAATGTTTCTACCTCTCATTGAAGTAAATGGGACTTGGGACTACACAAGAGGTCAGCTTATACAACTCTAAGGGAATGACAGTGAGCCTGAATAACCCGGGAGCCCACCAAACTAGTGCACTAGTTGGCCAAGTACGCTCAGACATGAGAGGCTCTATGTGCTCTGGCTGTGTGTCCAGGATCAGTATTTACCTGGTACTTAGGGTGGTGCTGGGTAGCCCCCCAAAGGCTAACCCTCTGTGGTGATGTGCACATGTCACTCTGTAATGGAGCAGGAAATTAAACCTAGCACATTGTACACCAACCATGGAGATAGTGCTGCTTCTTAGCGTAGTTAGGGGCAGTGTAGGGAAGGAGCTGAGGCAGTAAAGACTACAAGGAAACAACCAGCTCCACGTGAAGTACTGAGATATCTGGTGGCTCTTCTGTGGCAGAGAGTTCAGAAATGTTCAATATTTGCAATGTTAAGTTTTTTTCTACCTCTGATCTCTATGATTACACACAGCCTCTACAAGCCTTTTGAATTAGAGGATATGTTTTAAAATCTCACTGTCTTTTCAAAAATCAAACAACATTGCCCTCCCCCCAAAATCTCAACAAGACAACTGACAAATTCACACTTACAGGCAAAAAAGTACAGAAACTCAAAAAGTACATGAACAACACAAAATAAGGTAGGAATTCAATGATATGTAGCATACTGCACTCCCTGAGCACAACTATAATGCCAGTTCTGTATAGATGAGACACTGCCAGAGATTTTGAAACCTCTTCATACATTTTACAGTGTGTTGCAGAACTAGCAGGCTTGGCCTCAGTGCTTCTCTGATCATGAAGCAAAGAGAAAAGCAATAGCAGAAATGAGAGCTACGTCTGTTGATACAGTAAATGCTATATAACCTGCTGGAGCATTGCTGATACACGGCTGCACGTAAAAGTGAGCGTATTTGCTCAGGTGTGGATATATGTATTGCCTCCCTTCGTTTACATGAATGCTTTTATTTCCTGTATTTATACAAGCTTGTTTTAAAGCCTGGCACATCTCATCTTTGAAGCTGTGAATCCCTCAAATTCCATCCAAGCACACTGCCAGCAATCCACATCTGTACACAGCAAGAGCAAGTGAATAAACCAAGTGTGACTGGAAGAAAAGCAATACTGCTTTGGTCTTGTGTGAGCTTTCTTTTTAGTCCTGTGAAGGACCCAATTTAGCAGAGCACTTTACTTTCAAATTGTATGCTTTTACTGAAGGCTGCTAGCAGACCTAAAGATAAAGATGTACCTGAATTTTTTACTGAATCGAGGCCTAAGAAGCACAGCATAACAGAGAAAATGTTGATCATTATCTAAGAAATGATGGGCTGGCATCATGCTGATAGAAGTACTTTTTCAGTGCACATAAAAACGGTAGGGATTACAGGTGAGGAATGGATTTCTGCATCTTATCTCTCACTCATTGAAATAAATGGGTTTATGTTCCCAGCAAGTTTATTTAACATACTCCTTCCAAACGGGCATTTTGTGTTTGAGGGAAGAAGGTGAATCTTCTGATTGTTCTGCAAGTTTAGGGCAGCCTTAGTTTTTCTCCAGTAACGCATCTTTAAGTGTGGTGGAAGGCTCTGTATGGGAAGAAGCTTTGTATTGAGACTTCCCCTTTGCCAAATGGCAAAGAACATTTTATCTTACAACAGGTTGGCAGACCAGGAGCGAGGTGACTCTGTTTATCATCTGTGCTGGAGACCACCGCACCTTGCCATTCCCCAAGGACAAGAGCATTTCTGAAACTGGGAAAAGCAAACAATGGTCTGGTAACCTCGATGTCTTCCTTGAGTTAACAATTTCCCTTGCAGGGAAAGAGAAGGGAGAGGAGAATTCGAATTTGAATGTGCCCCTCTCCACACACACACACGCGCGCATATATACCTCCTGCCAAAAGATGCATCTGGTTCTATAAAAATCCCAGATCCTCTTGTGTGAATACAATCTGAAGTCATAGGTTTGCATAAGAATCAAATCCTCAGCCAGAGGGCTGTGAAGTATCTGTCAGCTCATCAGCTGGATACACACAGAGCAAGCTATTTAGAGCTGATGCTGCTACTTGGAAGACAGGGACTTAGTTATCTTTTTACTTCTGTGCACCTGTGGCCTATCTTGCTCATTTCATAATGCTTCTACTTGCTTTTACCTCGCCCTGTTTGATCTAAGGGCAACTTCAAAGTAAGCAGCTAACTTCTGGGTGCTCTAACCCTTGCACGTGGCAAACCTTTACCCAGGGACAGGGAGGCAGCGCAACACCGAGGTGCTGTCTTGTGAGCTGGGGAGGGAGAGCCTGACGTGGAAGCAGAGACCTATGTGTCAGGAGAGCCTGGTGATTGCCAGGGAGGGAGATAGTTAGCAAAGCCAAGAGGAGTGCATCTGACCCATCAGATCTGCAGGGAGGTAGCTTGGGAAAGGTCTGCTTTTATGAAGGAAGCAACTGCAGTGCAACAAGAGCCATATGAAATAATACTAGGTGACATTCACCAGAACCTCCCACCCTTGTCTCAGGTGATGCATGCTCTGCTTTAATTTCTGGTTCAAGCAGGCTACAGGCTTTGAACAAAAATTCAGCCAAAACAATGCAGGTTAAGCAAACAGACTTTCAGAAAATCATAGTGCATCATTGACCATATTCTGCAAATAACCACCTTGGTAACATAGGGCAATGACACCACTGACTCTCTACCCTTTTGAAAAATAAAAGGAAGAAAATAAATTATGCTTTTGGTCCCATTGCCTCTAGATCAGATACAGGTCGTTACAAACTATCAGAAAGTTATTCAGAGGAGATAACTGCAATGCCTATAATGCCTGTGCTGTCAGAATCCCTTCCTAGATGCAGCTGCTGGCCAGCAAACTTGAAATCAAATCCCACTGTGATGTTCTTTTTCCTATTCCACTGAAACAAATGGGGTGGTGGTTCACTGCTAACTCCTTCTCAAAGCATGGTCTGTAACAGTGATCTCGGAAACAGGTCAGCAAGGCAAACTCTCCCATTCCTGCTCTGAAGTGCTCTAGCAGATTAAAAACAGTGGGATGGAGAAGGAGAGGTTGCTGAGCAGTTAATGGCACTAGAATGGTGAGATTGCATGTTGTGATGAACGTTGCCATAGTTTGTGACCTTGCCTGGTGCATGCGGTGCTGATTATACCGAAGGATCAAGCAGATGTGAAGGAAAATTGAGTTTCATCTCCTCCCAGCTATCACGGGCCCTCTTTGGTAAGTGGAGGATTATGATACTTTAGGAGAATAATGTATATATCTGTGTGCGGCTGCAATAATGACAATTTTTTTTCCCCAACCAAAGTAACTGTGATTGATGCAGCTGGCTGCAACCTATAACGAACACTCAGGTTAATTGGAGCCAAGGGCCCAGCAGTCCTTAAGTAGCATTATTCTGTGGTGTACTTATGTGCTGTCATTAATTTTCCTATTTGTTTGACTTTACAAAAACACATAGAAAAAAAATCCAAAAAGAACAGAAAAAAGAGTTCAATTATACCTCTTACAAGGTAGTACTGAGGATGGGGAGGAGCTGAATCACTCAAGTGCTTGATGACATTATGCTTTTGTACAGCATAACGTCTCCAGGTAACTGGAGAGCATACTGTGCAGGGGCATTTGCTGCATCTGTGCTCTTCTGTCTCTTCTAGCTGGTGCATTAAAAGATTGGGCATCATAACACTTCCAGGCCACAGCTATTTTATTACAGCAGAATTCAACCTGAGTCAGAATTTGAACTCCTGAAGCACTGAACAAATATATGGAACATAGGACTAGAGCCATTGTGCTGTGTGAGAATGGACACATGGCAGGTCTAGTCTGGTATCTCTTCTCTGAAGGTGGCCAGCATCTGGTGGATTGTCGGCATCTAAAGGAGTGGTCAAAGATCCCAGCAATATGCTGACATGGGGATAATCTGCCTTCCATGGGGATCCTAATCTGGTAGAGTTAGAGACTGCTTTGAACTCTGAAACTCTGAGGTATTATGGACTTTCCAAAAGCAGTCCTGAGAACCCTGGGGCCTTCTCATTCACAGTCTACTGTTTGTGTCCATGCACATGTCCATTCACTTTTGGACACCAGTGAAGTTGGGTTTATCAGGATTATGTCTTGCAGTGGTTCCTGCAGTGCATAGTCCTGTTTGTTACATGAAAAAATCCCACTTCCTATCCTCTGTATTTACACATTTGGGGATGGGACCACAAAGCTTAGAGTTGTGAGGTGTACTGCAAAGCAGCCATAGGAGTGGAAGGTAGCAGGAATTAGAACAGTTTTGTGAATGAGAACTGATAAAACACAGATATCTGACAAATGAGGTTTGTCTCTGCTGATCCCAGAGTTGCACAAATATGCAAGACGAGTCAAGCCCATACAACATGTGAAACACTATGCACTTGTCACAACACTCCGAATAAAAACCTACCAGCCTACTGCCTCCCCTCCCAACAAACAATGCAGTACACGAACTTATTGCTTTATTCTAGAGATCAAGTCAGAAATTATTCATATTCTTATATAAAATAGATTTTGACAAGGTTTTGTTTGAATGAATAGTGACTGTCACTATATGGCTATATTAGGATGTGTATAAGGAGATCTTTCAGTGTGATGTAGTATCAAGGACTTAAACTAAATTCAGATTACAGGGAAAATTATGTCCCGATGATCCACCTGAAGTATACCCTAACTTCTAATACCTTTGCAAGATTTCAGGGCAAACAGTAACATGCCAGGTGTAAAACCTACTGCCCAATTCATTCCATGAGAATGTCCAAATTATGATGTTTGGCCATCAAAAACAAATACGCACACCAAGAAAAATGACAAGTGTCTCTGTACTGCCTACGAGTAACTCCATAAGTGTACTTTTTCACACTTGCACCCTTACAACATATTGCAAGCGCGTGAGGGAGAGGAGGAAATGGGAGTGGGGGCAGGATTCCTGCAAGTTGCAAATACTGCTAACAGCTTTTTTTTAGTCTTTTCCCAAGACCTTCTGGTTGCTGTATTTCATACATGAGAAAATCCTTCCCTTGTTACCACTTACTCTAACAGCTATGTGTGCCCTGATAAGATTATTTTCTTGGACATATTCTTATTAGTGCTCTTAAACATGTATTCTGATATGCCTTTTTTTGGCTCAGCTGCAGCACAAAACTGTACACATACTGGAAAATAAGGACATAAACTTCTCCAGACTTTTGCAAACAGCTAGACTTCCGAAGAAGAGGAATTATTATTGCTTGTAGACTACTCCTTTCTTGGGAAACATGAAGCTCTGCCACTATGTCCAGTATTGCACATAAGTTTATTGGGTGAGCAATAATGTGTCGTTGTCAATCTAACTAATAAGCAATGGAAAAGCTGGTAAGTAAAGTTCAAGCTCCTCAAAATAATTTCTGAATGCATTTCACATTCATATTTTTAATTATTCATTAAAAGAAACCAGAATGACTGACAGGATCACAATCCTTTTCAGTAGGCCCTAAAAAAGTAATCAAGGTATTAACTCTGCCCATGGTGGATTTTTTAGTGGAAATGTAGTAAGAAATTAGGAAAAGCAATTTGAGGCAATGCATTCCTTAGTCGTTATTGTCATGTATTAACAAAGACAGCAGAACAGCGTTCACGTGTCATGCGAGCCTGTATTTCATACGGGGATATATTGACAGGGACGTAAGCCTTGGGGCAGCACACTACCACAGTGAGCGAGATCTTGCTTTTGGCCAGTATCAATCAAAACTACTTTATCTCGCATTTTTCAGCTCATCACTATGAGGTTACATGATCCAGCAGTAACCGTATGGTACAAACTCCTACACAGTTGCAAAGGGCTCGGGCTTCAAAATGAATGCCACAAATCTTTTTGCCAATACTTTGTACTTCTAGAAAGCATTACAAAGTTAGCGTTGCACAAAAGCAGCACAGGGGAGAATGACTCATTCCAAGCTGTGGCTTAAGAGCAGCTCGGGGAGCAAAGGTAAGGTTAAAGGTGGCTTTAAGCCATCCTTATATACCACTAGTCCTCTGTCAGTTTCTGCCAGATCACACCCTTGATCTCTTCCTTTCCTTTATTGCAATGTTTTGCCATTTTTAAGCTGCTTCTGCATCTTGTACTTCAGGTCTCAGGCAGGTTTCAGGATGTGGTGAAGGGTGAAGTGCGCTGTGCACTCCTGCAAACTAGATGACTATTATGTGGAGGCTTGTGATTATGGGAGAGGTGGACTCAGTGTCCCAAATGATTCCTTCTAGTGCTATGCTCCCAGGAAATTCAGCAATATTTAGAGTAGCCTGAAGCCCATTTTAAGTTGTGCCAGCTGCTAAACACAGCAGGGATTCAACAGGGTGACAACGGACATTTTAGACCAAGCCCTGACTTATACTCTCTGCAGGGAGTGTAACAAAAAAACTGCTAGGAAAGCTCTGCTCATTCTGAGAATTCACCTGTTTTGGGATAAGCATTACAGGGCTGAGTGAGGGCAGGTTTATAGTAGAGGAATGGTGCCAATCTGCACTAATGCAGACGGGGTCTGACTGTGGAAAGGGAATAACAATAGCAGACTTATTTAATGCCAAAGATTGATACTTGAGACCTACCTGGCTGGAGGCTGGACTTTTTGGTATTTGATTTTTCATTCATTAAACGGATAGCTTAACCCATTTTCAGTCCCTGTTAATGCAACTCAATTGCACAAGTGCTTTACCAAGCCATTAAAGGAACCACCTTATAGAAATAGATGGGCAAAATTGTGTCCATGTTACTGTACTGTGACTTTGACCACAGGCATAATGTACTGAGCATGATACAGTGCTCCTTCAGTACGCTTACTGGGGCTAGTAAAAAGTAAAGAAAGGATGGGATGTTTGAGGGAAAATCTCTAAGCTCTGCACTTTCACATGGGATTCAAAAGCCAGGATTTTGAAATGACACTAGCTGGGTATAAATGGAATTGCTGCAAGAAGCAACAGTGTGTCCAGATAAAAGCACGCTGCCTCGTTATATGTATCAAAAGAAGGATACTGAAAAACTTGAGGAAAGAGTTGATGCCATCAGCCCTTGTGACTTCTTGTGCTTGCTATCTTGGTGAATTTTTGTGCTTGCCAGAAAAAAAGTACTCATTGTCCATGGCCTGCATGTTGTTAATATAAGTGGTGGAGAAGGGCCAAAAACACCCTCTCACTCCTTGTGGAGGGCACAGGCTGACTCAATACACAGGCTTTGTGGCTTTCTGAGGCAAGGGCTGTAGCCAGTTGATGCAGGTACCTCTGCAGGGCTCAGACTGAAAGGTCAGCCACAGCACCTCAGTTGGAAGTCTTTGCCCCCACACCTAAACACAGAGAGCTCCACACAGGCACAGTCCTCAGACTCTCTGGTACAAAGCCTGCACACTTAATTTATACATCAGCAGAGACTGGTTGGAGCAAGTCCAGGCAATTTTGCACCGAATATTGCACTCTATCAATACTAACTGCTGGTAGCAGCATGGCAACGTACGTCTGCTGGCAAAAACCTTTTAAACCATTACCACAGTGCCGTTCTGTCCTATGGCTGTGAATGGCAGGGGCAAGATACGGTATTTTTAGCCTCACACTCCCTGCCTGCGCTGACAGCCTTTGCTGTGTTTACCCCGTCTGTCTGGCAGGAGAACACTGCCCTCCTTCATGGAGGCTCCTCTTCTTCCGTCAAGGGACATGACCTGGCCTTACAATTGCCACAGCATCCAAAGTCACACCAAAGGTCTGCAGTGCCCGGGGACTCCAGGCTGGAGACAAGCCACAACCCAAGGGGACAACTCAGGCCATGCAAGTCTGACCACTACTCTCTGGAGGAACTTGTTCCCCCTTCTTTGCTCTAGGAGAACACCTCGCAAAACTAGACTCAGTAAAAACAGTGAAAAAAGGTTTGTTTTGTTTAACTAATTAAAAGCAGTGCTGCAGTGTCAAGTTTAACGACACTTTCGTATTTGATGGCAGGGCAGAATTTCTGGTCGACTTGTGCAAAATTCCCAGGTGGGAGGTGCAGAGAAGTCAGACCCGGCGGCGGCCGCACCCCCGGCCCCGCGCCCGGCTCCGGCTCCCGGCCCCGCTGCCGCCGGCGGCCGCCGCGCGGGGGCGCTGCAGGCTTTGCAGCCGCCCGTCGGCCTGGGACTGAACTTGCCCTCAGAGTCGCTCCGACGGTACTTCAAACACATCAAATCAGTGCTTTGGTGGGAGGTGTAGCCCGGCACACAATTTGAGGGTAGAAGGGAAGGGGCTGCCAGTCTTTCGCGAAAGAAAAAAAAAAAAAAGCATCTCCTTCGCTGATGATACACGTTTTCAACCACAAACGGCTGACCCTTTCACTGCTTCCTGGTGAAGTATTTAACTGTGACCCAAAAAAGGGTGGTTTTGAACAGCTCAGCTGGAAGCACAGAAATTAGCATGAAGTGAAATATTTATGGGAGCTTAATACAGTTTAAGATCGTTATTTTCTCTGCCTTAAGACACCAAGACCAATTAACTATTTCCGATTAAGTAGCCTAAAACAAAATAGCATGCAGCAAGAAATAGTGGCCAAATAGTTAAGACCCCACTGAGGAATGAATAGAGACTGACTGTGAATGCAAGGTAAATAATTTTCTGATACCACAACACAAAACTACTATAGCACGAAAAGGCCACAATTGCATGAAAGAATGAGAAAAGACAATCATGCTCAGAATTGACATTATTAAATACTTCAAATGCTATCCATTAAATGTGAAGCCTTTTGTTTGCTTAGATGTGCATCATACTGCATCATGTAATTCTGCTACACAAATGTGTAGTGGAATGCACTCCTTTCTACTCATCTGTCAAATTCAGTCTTTTTTTTTTTTTTTTTTGGTGAGATTTTCTATACAGAACAAAGTTAAACATACACAGTGAGAGAAATGTATTCAGTTTTGTCTTTGGGTGACTCAAAAGTTGTCTAATCAGGATGTCACCAGGCTGTGATTATATGTGTTTTATTACTCTGGATTTTTTAAAATTGTTTTTTCTGATGTCTAATCTTTTTGGCATCTAAACAGTTGACATTGGAGTTGGCAGTTTGCATCTCATTGTCTGAAGGGGAAAAGAGTTAACATTTCTCTGAAAGGGATGAGGTAATGTTTACAGATTCATAACCAGGCTATTGCTGGTGCTGTTGTTTGCTCTTCAAGGTTGGGTTAACAGTCTAACTACCATGGTGACTCTCTGGAAATCCAGAAATGCAGAACAGCACTTTAGTGAAAGAAAAAGACAGAAACCTACTCTTAGAGTACAGGATACTTTGTAGCAAGACAAAAATCTTGGAAGAAATCCTGCAGTCCCAGAGGTGGCGTTTATTTTCACATTGAAGATTTATGATGACAATTTTCTTACACTTTGTAATGACACCTCAGGTAAACTGCCTTGCTCACAACATAGAGCTTGGCCACAATGGGGAGAAAAAATGCACTACAGCCTCACAGGTAAAGCCTGACAAAAATCTTAAGATGCTCTGATAGTATTGGGTGCTAAAAAAGCAAGCTTAGAGCGGCTTTCCAAATGACAAATGTTTTCCTGTGAGCCCAGGATGAATATATACGTCAGCGGTTATTTTTCAACTGCCATTTTTCACAGTTTAGCCAACTTTGAGTTATTTGCATTGGAAGAATATCTTAAAGAGTCCTAAAAAGCTGGGGGTTTAAGATATATTGTAATGATGATCTTCCTTAAGATCACTGCATGTAATGATTAGATCTTCCTTAAACCTCTGAATGATTAGCAAGTGGCTACACATGTAAGTGCTTCAGACTATTTAAGTCTCTAAAAATACATCTGTGCATAAGCAAGACAGGGTTCATCTGGTCTAACCTGTGACCACCAGAGCTAATTTTCATTTTAGCTTAAATTAATTTTTTTTTGCACTCGTAACTGTCATTTGTCGGACACCCCAATAGCTTTGTCTTGCTATTACAGAAACAAGCAGTGACTTTAATTGCAATTCAGTGTGAAAAAATTTTCCAAACTCCAGAGACAGAAGAGGTCTGCACTGACCTCGCACCCACATTTCACAGCGCTGGCAAGCTCTCACACGCGCTCCTGTTCTGGTCCGGACCTGGGATAAAGCGCTGCACAGTGCTTGCTGCCTGCCGCCCTGCGGAGCCATGCTCTTTCTCTGCAGCACTTGTAGGGGCGTGCTGACAGGGCTGTGCAGCGGGGTGCGATGCGGAGAGCCCCCAGACATCCCAGGGGCTGCCAGCAGCCCCGCCGTGCCAGCACCGCGCTGCACCTTGCTCCATCCATCCTGCTGACAGGCAGAGTGAGCCAGTCTGGATGCGGCACCGAGCTGGCACAGCTCGGCTGCGCCTGTGGGATCTCTGCCTGGCGTTGGACTCGACCCAGAGAGCTCTGGGACCTGTGGCACAGCACCGAACCCCTCCATAAAGATGTTCTTATCACCTCGGCATCGAAATCAACAGTACTGCTACCAAGCACAGCCTGGGAGAGACATCTGCTATTTGAATATGTTACAGTGGATGAAAGCAATTGAAACACAAAAACCAAACACATCCCTTTATCCTAATATAATCACTATTTTTAAACAGTTTATCTGCTTAGTAATAGGAAGGTCTTAAAACATTTTGCTTGAGCTGACATTCTTTAATTATAACATTCACACTGCTGAATATGCAGTCACACCAGCAGAAGCTCCGTTGTGAAAGAATGCACAGACCCAATCTTGTTTCTTTCTCTGAATTTTTCTGACTTGGTCGTATTTTTCCATTCATCATTATTTTTTTATTTGCTTCTCACATTTCTTCTTAAATGTGTGGGTTTTTTCGTCTTACTCTGTTTTTCCACTTGAAAACACCAGGATTAGCATGCAGATGTTTTTTTGATCAGAGATTTTTTTTTTTTTAATCATTCCCATTTCCCAGTCTATTTGGGTAGCTGGGGATTTTTTGTTTGTTTGTTTTCAACCCTGTCTTGGTTTTGTTGTTGGGTTTTTTTTATGAGCAGTCTTCTGAGTGTAAACACCTTCTGTTTGCTATTGTTTTCTTAAAACAGCATTTTAGAAAATTAACTATTGCTTCTAGTTAAATATATCATGGGCTATGCTAACTATGCCAATAATCTAATATCTTCCATGTTTTTAATGCTTTGCTAACCATGAAAGCTTAGGTCAAAGAGATAATGTTTCAGGAAAGTTTTGGGGAAAAAAAAAACTTTAAAAATCGCTTTCAGAATTCACCTAAGTTATAGGATTTACTGAACATAGAGTACATGGATAAGAAAAGTAATCATACTCCTTGCCAATAAGAAAGGACCAACTTTATTTATTTATTTAAAAGAATAATGACCTCTTTAAATGAGCACCAATTGGAATTTTGGAGGTCTTGTTATCTGCAGGCTAACATTCACAGGACTTGAATTACACTTAAGTTTTGGAAAGCTGAGAGGAGAAAAAGATGTTCAGCAGCTTAGCATAGGGAAACTGCCATCGTATGCCACTTGAGCAATGCCCAGCACAACGAACACAACCCAAGTTATTACCATGCATGACACTGGCAACATCCACCTTCATTAAATCTATATTATAAATAGTGAAGAGGTTCAGAAATGCCTTACCTCTTGCATTAGAACAAGTAATCAATGGATTTTACAGGGCTGGTATTTCAATATAAATTTTTAATGTCAAGAAACTTAAGTGTGTGTGGGGGGGTGGTCTTCCACAACCCTGAACATTGCCAGTAACAAGGGTATCCACCACTGCCATTTAGTGGCTGTGTATTTTTTTGAGAACTTCCATGCCCAAAGCACCCGTGGAGAAGGAATCTCACCTATACACCATTCCTTACAAGGAAAAGCAAAATTACCTTCAATGATGTGTGCCGGGCAAGCTCAGAAATGCCATGAACTTCAGCTGTTTGGGAGCTTGGCCAAGCCAACAGAACATCCTGCTCATTTCCAAAGTTCATTTAATGCCTAAAACTTCACTGGTTAATAGTCCTCTCTCACCCAAAATGACCTCCTCATTCCCTGGTGGGCAATGGCAATTGCATCACCATGTCCTGGCACCCCTGAGAGGCAGCACTGGGGCAGCCCCACAGAGCCTGGAGAGAGGTCAGGTCAGCAGAAAGAAAGCACAAGCCACACAATTTAGCTGCCTCTTAAGAGAGCATCTGCCACTACCACTTCCATGCAGTGGACTAAATTCCTGAAAAGACTTATTGGCTAAAGTTAAAAACCAAGATGACGTTGAAATGTGAATTATCCCTTGAAAGTTTTTCTACAAATAAGTAAATGCAAAAATCCATGGATGATGCTTTTTAATTTTCTTTGTTGCTAGACACCTCATAAAAAATGGGAAATTTTTGTGAGTAAGTTTTTAAAACAAGCTATCTTTTCTCCCACAAGATAAAGCAGGAGATTATCTATTACCTGTAGTTATAATCAGTTTAATATTACAAATGGGTCTTTTTCCCTGCAATCCTCTTTCTTTTTGCTCAAGTAATTAATTTTTTGTGACGTCACATACTTCAAGGAGAAAACACAAGATGACTCTGCTACAGTAGTATGAGCAGAGCGGCAGAGGGGAATTTTTTTTTTTCTCTCTTGCTCTGCAGTATGTAACTGAAAATGCTTTAGGGGTTAGTCAGCTTTCTTTAAACCTGTGGCAGTTAAAAAGTATTTTCCCAACGCTTCCTCTGTGCTCTATCATGAACAGACAAAGGCAGAAGTCCCTGTAGCCATGCAGCCCCGTTGCACCAATACAGCAATGCAAGCAAGGTACAAACCTCTCCCGAAAAAAAGAGTAAGTGTTTGTGTGGAAGTCTAGGTGTGTGCCTTCTCCAGTGAGGGACCTGGGTGCATGAGCTTACAGAGGGATCATCCTAAAGCTGCTGCCTTCTATCTTGTAATCTAGTGATTTCCTATCCCAGCACAGCAGTTTATTACAGCAAGGACACAATTTAGCACCTCTCTGAACATACCGTTATTACTGAACGTATCGTAATTAGTTCCTGCTTGCGAAGCACTTGGACACGGAGGAACATGTAAGTGTTGAGTGTTACAGTCATTATTGTTCACCTTTACTTAAAACATTTCCATCTTATTTAGCCTCTCGCAACCAAGACATCTGCGTGTCTTTGTCCAGACTGTACCTGGGTGAGCCAGTGAGACCACAGGAATAAAGAAGTGGAGTCCTGAAATCTGCCTTGCTCCAGAAAACTGAGAGACAAGATTGCTGGTAGTGTAATAAGCTACTAAGTAGTAAGGAAGTAATAAATTATTGCAATTAAATTAACTGTATTACCAGCTCCGAGTCTCCAAATAAATCAGAAGTTGGACTGACTTAAAAATAACTTAAGGTTGTTATTTTATACTTTTTTCCCCTTGGTAGACTTCATGTTTTCAAGGCTTTCTGTATATGCAAGAGCTAGGAATTTTACTTTTTTAGTGATTATTAAAATCCCTGTATAATAACATTTTTATCTTAACAGGTCAGAGCTTTAAGGAAAATAAATGCTGAGTGGACAACAAGGAAAGACATATGCAGTGGATTTCAAGACAAAATAAACACCACCACAAAAAAAAAAAAGGCCTGATTCATTGCTACTAGTCAACTAGTCACATAAGTTGAGAATATTTTCACTCAAATCTACTGGTAAAATCTCAACCTCCCAAACTAATTGAAGTCCATTGAAAATGCTGCCACGATCTCCAGTGGAGAGGGAAGACCAATAATCCAATGTAAATAACAAATGTAGGTCCTATCATTTGACCACATAGTCTGAATGACAGAAAACAGGATCATGTCCTCAGCTGTTACAAATTTAATTCGGTTTTGCTTTGCTTTTCCCTTGGAAGAATACTGATTTGCCTAGCTCATTAACTGAAACTCAAGGTTGAGCTTTAGGTGTGACTTAATTCTAAGTGGAAGAAAAAGGAGTCTGCATGGGATGAACAGCTATATGCGTTTTAGATGCATACACATCTATTTGTGTGAGGGCATAATCTGTTTTATTTACAAATGCATGCCATATGGTCTCTTTTTGCACGGTTGTGCTTCTGTTAAGGTGCATGTCTTCAAAGCATAAATGCTTTGAATCCTCAAGCCCCAGTGTCCCAGTCTGCAAACTCCCATTCAAATGAGTCACCACTGGCTTCATGAAATAATTTTTCCATTGTAAATTTGCCAATGACCTGCTCTGGGATACAAAGACCTTAAAAGGTAGTGATAAAACACATTTTATTGAAAAAAAAAAAAACAACTCAGCACGAGTAAGGATTGCTCATGAAAGGAAGGGCACTGCCACTTAAACCTTCAGTTATCCAATTCTTTTTTAAAAACTGGTCTCTAATGGTTTGTTGCAAAACTGTGAGTCTTTTTGTCCCCCCAATCCTGTTCCCCCTCCATTGCAGGAGATACTGCAAGTCAAAGTTTTAAGATTCAAAAATGTGGCCTCAATGCATCAGGTATATTCACTGCAGGTCTTTCACTGCATGATTAGACTGAGAGAAGTGAATTCCATCTTGAGATAAGAGACTATCCTGTCTGTAGTTCTCTGCAGATATGACAAAACACAGGCTATGGGGTCTTTGAGAAACTCAGGGGCCCAAACGTTCAGGAATCCTTCCTGTGCCTGCCTCCATGGCAAGTCAGCTACCATGGAATGAGTTTGGTTTTTCTTTTCTTTTAAATCTCTCTACTGATGCAATGCTTCTGTAGTGTAGACACTGCCAGCTGCAGAGGCTGAAGGCTTTTAGTTGTCCACAGAGCAGATAATGGACAAACAGCAGCAATGAGAGTTTCTTCAGCCAATCTCACCCAGGAGCCTAGAACTCGTTTTGCAGTGCCGTCCCCCCCGCCACTTCTGCTACTGGTTGATAGGCCAATGCCACTGAAGTTCACAACATATGATGCTATTAATATAATCCCCTACTATTTTATTTTTTTTTTCTGTATGAAAGGGAATGGAAATACTTGTTTTGCTTACACAGTCCTCTGAAGAGCCATTAGGTGGTACTAATGGTGCTTTCGACTGCTGGCATCTGTTCTAGCTGGGGTTTGACTAGGGGTCTTGAAGGTAGAGAGCTTTCAAAACCTGTTTGCTTGCCAGTCCCCCGAGGAATACCAGCTATGTTGGTATCAACATACTGAAAGATGTGTGATACCAGCCAGCCAGCCAGCAAGCCAGGTGCTATCAATGGCAGAGTAATAGTTTACTGAAAGAGACAGGCATGTGAGGGCAAGCCATGAAGTAAAGATGCTAAATTTCTCTTGCGAGGCCTTTTAAACACTCTTACTGAACCACCTTCTCTAAGTAGCACTAGTTAAAAGCTTTTGGAGAATGTTCTGTTCCCAGATATCCCCCCCCCAGCAGCATTTACCAATCCACCGTATTTTGAGGAAAAGATATATGCTAAGAGTCTCTCTGTTGCTTTTTGAAAATAGAGAGAATTTTAGAAGTAAAATATAATCATATTCTTTATAAATTCTCTCCATTCTACATTTCTTTCCTTGACAGTCCTGTACTTTTTTCGAGTGCCAGTGGCCTGAATCATCCTGAGCAGGAGTCAGGTTAAAATGCTCACTCCTGTGTTCAGAAAAAACTGGTGTTGTTATTTTAATCTTTTAAGGTGGTTTTTTTTTTTTTTTTTTTTTTTGTTGGTTGGTGTTTTGTTTTTTTTTTTCCTGATAGAGGAGAAATCAGGAATAGACAACCAAAATATCCTTTCTAGTGTGAGATAGTCCCACATCCTTTTCCCTCTTTGCTTATGGCTTTTTAAGAGACCATTTCTGCAGGAGCTAGGGTTCAGCTTCCTAATTTTGGCACAGTGTCCACACTTCTGACTTTGCACAGGAAGGGTTAGAGCTGAGAAAGGAAGCTGAGTATTTATGTTACAAGGTATGTGAGTTGTGCCTAAAGCCAAAGAGTCAGAAGTGCAGAATGCTTGCAGTGTGTAAGTACACACCCCGTTCTGCAGAGCGGACAACAACCAGAAGGCTGCCTCCATGAAAACATATTGCCTCCCTTTGGCATCCTGTCAGTCAGGCAGAAATAATGCATCGCCCAAATGCTCCAAAGCATCCTCTGCTTTGCAGTTGCAGAGGCCCGATCATCAGCTGGTAAAGGTGATGATAGTTCCTTAAAGTTACTAGAGTTACACACGGATAAGGTCTTGGCCCACATTCTTTTTTTTTTTTTTCTTTTCTTTTTTTAATGTATTAGCAGATGGCAAATATGCACTGAGCACAGACAAACTACTGTTTTTTGAGGGCAATGGCTGCTTGCAATGCTAATTCAGGGCTTTATGTTTATGCAAGCTAACCTGGAGGGACACATTTCAGAGCTGGCTGGGTTGAGGCAGCAGAAAGAATCGAGCTGTGAAGCGCAGAGCTGGGTACTGGCAAGCCATTTAGAGCTAGGGTGTGTGGATGCAGGCCTGGGTGTCTGCTCGTTCTGAAGACATTCAGAAAATAAGGTAGGCACAGATGTTAAGACATCACAACTTCATGCACGTCCCTCATTCAGTCATGTCAAGATGAGGCCACTTGCGCAACATGGACTTCAGTTCAGTCTCCAAACTCCTTCATTGTGTGAAGGTATTTGGCTTTATGGCTTGGATTCAGGCCAGCTGACACTCCACTGCAAGCTGATATCCACTCGTTTTCCTGGAAATGATGTCCACATGAGAAAACTTTAAGGCATTGGTGTGTGGTGGAACTCAATTAGTAAGGAGCATCTAAAAGTAGAGGTTGAGAGATATGTACAAACCAGATTTTTTTTCATCTAGTCGTTCTTTGGACGCATGCACCATACCCATATCTGCAAACTGTGGCATGCTGTTGCAGACTCATGTGGAACAAAGCCAACATTTCCCACAAAACTCTGTTGTCCTTGCTGCAGAAAGCAACCCAGGATAAATGCAAAGTACCTAATGACTGCAGCTGCATGTAACTGGGCCCTAGTTAGTGCCTAGTTCAGACTGGGCAGTCACAGAGTAGGAATAAAATGAAAAACAAAGCAAAGAAGAGCCCATTTTCCTGGCAACAGTCCTACCCACAAATATAGTGGAAAGATGTGTGATGCTGAGGGCAGGATTTATCCTAAAGACCACTGAAGGCACATATTAGGGTCTCCACTGACCTCCAGGAACTCCCAGTGAATGTTTTGTACCTCGTTTTTTATTTCCTAGTTCTTTTCCTTACTTTCATCAAAGAAGTGTGATATCCTTATGTTAGGCCACATACCATGTTGTTCCTCCACATAAAATATTCTTGTGCATTATGATCAGACCTACTTTTTTTTTTTAATTTCTGATTCACTTAACGGAACCAATAAGTCATTGTTGTGAAAAAGCACACTGACCTCACCTGAAAATTCTGTACACAGACTTTAAAATCATTTCAGTGGTTACAGAATGAATCATAATATAGTAGGCATCCAGCCATTTGTTTTAATAAGTGTGCTTTAATTGGACAAAAGCATAGCTGACACGTTTAACTTTCACATCTATTACAGGGTAGAACTCACTTAACTACTCTATTCTAATATGATTTCCTGCAAAGTTAGCCACATTTTGGTCAAATAATCCTGCAGCCAAGACTGATGTCTGAATGTATTTGTCAGCTGGGACTTTATTAGGTTAGAGCACCACTTCACACAATTAGGACCTGTGGGTACTAATGTCATACAAATAAATAATAATAATATGTTGCTGTAGAATAGTTTGGATAAATAGTTCATCACACAGATTAAGTATGAACTATCTGCTCATGGTGGTTTTTGCTGTGTCACTGTCCACAGAAGTCCCATGACATCACTCCTGCTCTCTGGCTACATGGCTAAGCATTTTTTAACAGGAGAGTGAGGAGAGAGTGGGGGGAGTTGACTGCTCTCAGTTCCTGGGCATGTCCACTGTTGATAATTTATTCATGCATTTTCTTCTGCTTGCTCGGTCCAGTTTTTCAGCTTATGTTTATCATTAAAGCTCCCTGGAAGTCAATGGAATAATATTAATTTGTCCACTTTTGACTGAGAATGTGACTAGATAAAATTTCACTCAGAAGTGAAGAATAAGATAGAAACCTTGAGTGTTGCTAATCCTGAATCTAAGGGCTTTATTCCTTGCAGGTAGTGCTCAGTCCCTGATTCAGCACAATCTTTTGAGCATTTGCTTAAATCCCACTGACAGTAATGGCCCACAAGCACATGCCGAAAGCAAGCACCACAAGAAAATATTCTGATTGCGGTTCTCAGAGTCCTTCTAACAGCAGATCCTTGAAATGTGAATGTAGCCCTAAAACCAAAATTCAGTTTATCACGTCCTGAAAAGCTAGGAAAATGAGAAATATTGCTCTGAATGCGTTAACGCTCGTTTTTGCTTTGAAGAACCAGCAGTTTTCAGATTATGGCTCTAGTATTTTAAAACTTAAAGCCCTTGAGCCCAAGACAAAAACTAAGCTATTGATTAAAAGAAAAGCCATGGAGATGTTGAGAGTTCAAATAAAGCAATGAAGATGCTTAAATATCAGCATTTCTTTTGAGTCTTTTAGTGTCTTACTGACTACAGAAGCTCAAGAAGACAAAAATAACGTCTCCCTTGCTGTGAGCCAGTGGAGCTCATAGCCCCTAGCCAGCAATCTTTTCCCTTAGCTCTACAGGCTATGACCACCACATCCAACCCTTGGTGAAATGAGTGTTAAACCCACTGAAGAGCATCAGAAATGGAAATACACAGCGAAACAAAAGAAAATATGCCATACATTTTCTGAAGCAGCTGAACTTGGAGAAGGCAAAGTCAACAGGGGATATTAGGTCATTTGAAAACATGTAATAGAACAAACCACTGTTATTATTTTCTATTTGAACTTACAAAAAAAAAAAAACCTCAAAAATAGTTTTGCCAGAAGTGGAATAAATTCCCCTCTGTTCCACTAAGCTGCACATTTTTGGCCTGATTTTATACTCAAGAGAGTGAGCACAGTTTGGCCAGCAGATTTACTGGTACCTACTCCTCACCCCCTTCCCATCTGGTGGCACGCTCCTTCCTGGGCTGCCTCTGTAATTGCAAAAAGCAACAGCTCCTGCTCCCCAGAATATAGCAGCAGGATCACCCCCTGCCTCCTCTCCTGGCAGTAACCTAATAAGCAGGGCTTATAGAAACACATCACGGAGACAGAGATGCAACTAGTTGTTCAAAGTAAATGTCAAAAAGGAGAATTCCTCTCTGGGAAGGTGCATCAGGCAAGCCTTGGTCATGTACACCTGGATTTCATTTTCTAAAGTGAAGTTAGCTGGCAACGTTCAGCTCCAGGGCTTGCGGATCTCAGCCAGACTCTGCCAAGTGCTGATCACCCTCCATCACGATGGACTTCATGGACAGTGAAAAGCAGCTGAGCCCAGCAAGAGGCAAAAGCCATCATTTTGCAGGGTCAAGCCTATTGCATGATGCAAGAGGCCAGTTTTCCCCTCTCACACGTGTGAGGGGATGAGGTACTAAAAGGTCAGTACAACAAACTGATGCCTGCAATGTTCACACAAGCAATGTTTTGGAGGTGGAAAGAGTAATATTAAAAAAGAAGTAATGAAAATATAAACCTGGGTAAGGTGGTTTCTTTTGGATGCAAATTAATATTTAAATATAAAAATGATAAGCTTCTGCTAATCCTTCTTAGGAAGTCATAAATTGTTAATCAGACCTTAGGCGGTGTTGTTTAATAACAACTTTAATAAAATAGCTGCCTGAAGCAGAAAGACAGTTGGGATACTGACTCTAAAACTTTGGTAGCCTCATCCACATTTTTGTAGCCTGAGGCTCTTACACTAGCATTGATACCAACTCCTTTGAAATATGCTCATTTTTTAGGCTGCTAAATTATTAAACACCTTATTAGTACAAAGATTAGATGGAAGAAAAGTCATCTCTGTATGATGGAAAATGGATTGGAAGAGCAAGGAAAAGTTGGGGGAATATTTACAAAAAAGATACAGCTCTGTTGTTGATATACAGAGGTAATCCGTAATCCATAATTCCTTTAAGAAATGAACCCATCAAATTACATCACAATGCATGACAAATTGCTACTGTTGAGCTATCCCACAATAAATTACATAGAATCATTCCTGTCAAGAGTAAAACTTGTTTGAGACTAAAAAAAGCAATATCTCTATAAGGTTATTTTCCCTGTTGTTCCATAGGCTTTGTCTATCATACACGATGTCTCACTTTTCCATCACACACTTCAATGGACGTAGCAGAAGTTCCTTCTTATGGGGTAACCACAAAGTCTGCCAAATTAAAACTGCTTTGAAGTTGCAAGAAAAGGGGAAAGGAAGAAAAAGGAGAAATGTTTCTTCCTTATTATTCCTTAATATTATTTGTCAGTCAGGTGAGCAGATCTGTAGACTAAAAAAATAAGAAGCAGTCATTTCCGTAAGTGCAATGCCTTTTCACTGTATGTCCAGAGTGGCTTGTTAGCATGCTAATCATTTAGTTTAATATGCAATACTGAGCACACTTACTACTTTGAAGTGCTTATTCATGGATGTCATGGATATTAGTGTATATTTCTTAATTACACCACAGGACAATCTTTTCCCCCTCCAGCCTACACTTTCTGTTGCTCTGATTGGTTTCTCTAACTAGTCAGAATAATCATTTTGCCACACAGAGGCAGATAAGGAAAAAAAAAAGTAAACAATTTTAAAAGCCATTTTAATTTAATAACAAATTGGGAGCTGTACTTTGTGTTAAATTAGCACTGCAAGCCTCATATCAATTCAAGGCAAGGTTTCTTGTTCGTTACTGCTTAATTAATCAGTTCTGTTTCCAGCTAAAATGAAAAGTTTTCTCTCTCTCCCCTACCATCTCTACTATCTCATTTCAGGCAGCAAGTCAAGTTAATCTTGCTTACATTAGCAACTTATTTCTAATGACTCAGCTCAGTTATTTACAATAACTCACACTATCCCAGCTTGCAGCTGACTCCTGCTTGGTCTCTGCTCTGTTCGGACAGACGGAGTCAATGGTAAAACAGCAAGTGCAGAGCAAGCTCGTCCAGCCCCGTGACACACCATGTGAGGACAAAGACCTACTTCCAACACAGTGATGTCTACTGAACTTTTGGCCTCCTGTGGTGGGCTTGGCAGTGCTCGGTTGACAGTTGGACTCAGTGATCTTAAAGGCCTTTTCCAACCTAAACGATTCTATGATTCTACCACGCACAAAGCTGGGCAAAGGATCGTTACCTTATAAAACAACCAATAAGCATGAAACAGCCCAATGGAAGAAGAGAAATATGTAAGGGAAGGAGAACACAGAAAGCTGGGTGGTGCCTGAAAACATGTCCTCATTGCGCTTGATACAGCACATTCCATAAATAAAGCTGGGATATCCACGAGTCCTGCACTACCATCAGTAGTGTAAATAAATAGCAAACCTTCCTTCATGTCACCTTTGAAGCAAATGAGGAATGGGAGTTGAAGCACCATCTGGCTGAGTATCTCCTCACCCCATCATTCCCAGAGCTGGAAACTGCTGCTGCTGCCATGATCTGGTACTTTCTATCACTGTGGTAGCCAAACACTAATTTTGGGACTTAACAAAAGACCTCTGGTATTTTGGATTGAACCAATCTGGCCCCAGTCAAACACTTACTGACACTGAAGCTGTGGCCGCTGGTAGCCATCTAGTCTATGTGCTCGCCATTGCTAAGTTCAGCCTCCAGAGGTAAGTTTTCCAGCTGCCTCCTGGGGCTAGGACACATGCCCATGGCAGGATGTCTGTGGCTAACCCCGCCCCCGGCCTCCGCCCCCCCCCCCAGGCAGCACCACTGCTCCAGCAGCTCCAGCCAGCTGACCTGCAGCCTCTGAGATGTAACAGATACTTGCTCCAGTCAGGGCTCGAAACTAAATCTGCACCTGAGGTGTCTGCATCACATGAAGGCTGGTCTTAATGTCAGTTTGACCAAACACAAATACTTCTATAATAAACACAAGATATTAAATAAGACATTCCAAGAGGACAAAACTTTTTTGTTCTCAAGTAACCCCAGCATTTACTTTCGTTCATCCAGGATTCAGGATGGTATTGCAACAGAAAACATGGATGTGCAGTGTATTTTAACCTCCTAGATTTGCAGCAACCAGCTTCTGACCTCACATTTACCAGCCTGGTTGAAATTACAACCTGTTGCTAAGGAAAACTCTGTCATACCTTAAAGTAACTGTGATATCAAGTAGCTTTGAGATAGCCGACAAATAAATTATGGTAGATTAATGAGAAGCCACTTCAGAAATCCTGCAAGACACCCTAACATGTTATGATATGATAATACATTTCACTTAAGAGCAATATAAATTCTGTGCCGAGAAAAGTGTGAGCCTGCTTTTGTGTTGTTTTGGGTTTTTTTCCAAGAGCAAGAGAAATCCTTTCTACAAATCAGAGTGCACACTTCATTTTCTGATGGGAAATGCTGCTCTGAAAAGCACTGAATTTCAAAGCTGCTCGAGATTGGATTGTCTGCAGAATTGTGCTGATGGCTGTAAATATTAATAAATAAGATACACTGGGCCAGCTTTTTTCCTCAGACGCTTACACACTGCTTCCTCATAAGTGCAGATGACCTGAAGACACACGCACCAGAAAGAAGAATCTGAGCTAAGAATTAGCTTTAGAGATGTAACGCACAGTGATGCTTGCGCAAAGGAAAGATGCTCCTGCTATGTTCCAGCGGATCCAGCCAGCAAGTGACAATCTCAGTCCAGTCCTCTGCATCCCCGCTGCAACTGCCTCCAGCTGCTGATGGGAGCAGAAGGACAGCAGAGAACCCGTCTTCATACCGTACAAGTGACACAGGGCTATATTGCTGAAGAGACTTCATTGGGAAATGATGATCATTGCTTACACAGGGTTTTTTTCTATCCTGACTTTTCCTAGTCTACTATTTGGGGAGACCAAGTACACATATTTTTGGAGGTCATGGTTTGGTCACCATGGAAATAATTGCAAAGTTGTAAACACTTCATTATGAGATCCTGACATCTTGATCCAGGAAGGCACTTAAGCATGCAGTCTTGTGGACTTCAGTGAAGTTTATTGCTATTCTTGAAAGTAAACGCTCCGGGATCAGATATGATAAGGCAGGGAGACAGAGAAGAACACTGCTTTGTTTATAGCAAAAATAACTTGGTAATTATCAGCAGTGAGAAGGGAAATACCATAGCAGGACATTCATATTATCTAGACTTAAATGGAGTTTAGATGAAATACAGAGTTTTATAAAACTGGTTGGCACAGCATGAATTGCTTAAAGGGATGTGGCTGGTGGACTTAAAAGTTGCTTCTGCATCTTTTTCCCTTTCAGCAGTGACAGCTAAATTGAGCACCAATTTCACAAAAAGAATTTGCTCCCTGAAAGGGATTCTAACTCTATATATTCTGGCTCT
Organism: Leptosomus discolor; assembly: GCF_034619465.1. NCBI lineage: Eukaryota > Metazoa > Chordata > Aves > Leptosomiformes > Leptosomidae > Leptosomus > Leptosomus discolor. Next base: position 26,218,516 of record NC_141398.1, on the reverse strand, counting down.
GTGATCTGCCAGAGCACTCTTCGCACTGTGAAAATGAGGAAATAGGCTCTCTTGAATTCTTGCAGTGGTCTATCAGTTTGTGAGGCCAGCTCCAAAAGCATTAGGGCATAGTAGGTGGCATGCAGCTCAGAACCTGGTACTATTTGGATCTAACCCTGCCATATAACTTGTAAATTTAATGTGTCTTTTTTATGCATCTTGTTCTACTTCTCCCTCTATTTACTTATACTAGGACCAATACCATGCCAGGGGTATTGGTGTATGCCATGTCCTTACTCAAGTAACTTCCCTTTGACTCAGCTTCATATCTATGCACTAGGAAACTACTCTTTAGATGTTTACAAAGCAGGGGTGCTTTGAAATGAATTCATACAAGCACGGATGTGAACAAGAGAGAGTGTGGTGTGACCTCTGGCTGCCCCAAACCACAGGCAGCAGCATGCAGAAAAGGCAGCCTTTTATGAGACTTTTTTATCCCCTTCTTTCCCACAGGCATAAGCAGGTGGGAATGGATGAGGCAGGGAATGGTAAAGAAACTGTATGGCCAGTCCAACTGCGCCAATGCAGAGAGGGAAGGTCATCACCACCTTGCTTGGGGACAGCTCAGATTACTTTCTCCCGGGAATAAGATATTCGGTCTTGTCCCAGACGGCTCTGGAGCTACCCAGCCTCCCATTCCCCTCCACGAAGAACATGGCTGAACAAATAAGCAAAAAACATCCAGAAGATCCTCTGGGGAGAGAGAGTTAAAGCAGCTGCAAGGAGTCCTTGAGAAAAATAATTGGCTTTCTTTCGGATGAAAAAAAGAGGCCCAAACCTGATTTTTTTCCCATCCATTCTTTGATCAGCTCCAACAACTCAAGTGAACAGCAGAAAGGCAGGAGGGTTGACTGCAAGCTGTACTTGCTGTAAGATCCTAGTTCAGCATCCCTGCTGTGCTATGGCCTCCTCATGTGACCTTGGGCAAGTCACTCACCTCCATTGTGATTTGCTTCCCCCTGCTGTAAAACAAGGCCAATTATACAGGCCAACCTCACAGGGGGGGCACCCGTGGTGAAGACGTATTTTTCAGACCTTGTGGAATCCTTGAACAGCTTTTGAGTGTCAAGACGCCATGTCAATCAACTATGCCTTGCCCCTTACCTGAAGCAAGTCTCCCAAATGTCCACAGAGCATCTCACACTGATAGTGTTATTTCTTTTTGGCAGGATACTAGAAGTTATTCCATTTTCTTTTCATCCATGAAGATGCTTTTGTCAAATAATGATTGCCAGACTAATGATACCCTAAAGTCACAAAGTCACAAGGCACTCAAAGAGAATCAATTCAGTGAGGAAACAGATTTCAGGGCAAAACTAGAAGTAGCCATGCTTTTAATTATTTTTTGTTAATGTGTTGGAACTTGGGGGGATGAGGGAGGAGGACACATGGATATCTTTCTAAGGGAGAGGGCTTTCCCTCGGGTGAGAGTATCAGTACGAAGGTTGGCCACCATGCTGCATGGTGTCAGCACCCCAGTTGGGACCCACAGGCAGACGTGGTTCTCCCACCACCCCACCGCCTCACACGTACGACAGGTCTGGATCCCCATGACCTTCAAGAACGCAAAGCAGAGTTACCGTCAGAGGCAAGTATTTTCTTCAAGTTTGGTCTTACCCTTCACACCAAAGCAGAGCTACACGCTACTGATTGTGTTGATTAAGCAGCCTTTGTGCTTATAGAAGCTATTAACTGACAATTGAAATGCAGCAGTTAGGGAGTAGGCGGCTCTGCCTTACACCCAGACAAGCACGCACCTGCAGTACCTGGGGAAACTCGACGAGTGTTTAATTTCTGTGCTAATTTTCAATTCCTGCTGACCCTTCTCCTAGGTCCTCCTGCTCTGTCTCGGTGATTAGATACAGAAGAGGGAATGCTGGAAAGATACACTACCTATTATCTCGCAGGCAGCTGTAAACATTACAGCAAGATAATGGAATTAGTTTAGCTGAGAGGAATTAAGGTACCCAGATAGTACAGGACTGGACTCATTCATAAAGTGCTCTCTTCTGTGCATTGCGGTGTGTCACTAGGGAAGAGCTGAGGGGTTACGATGGATATTTATGTTGCAAATCAAATCTAATAGTCACATTCTGGCTAGAACTAAGCACTTTCTGACTATATATAAATACATACGTATATCCTGACAAGACAGGCTAATTATTCCATAAAATATTTGCCCACAATGCCAGAATAAAGCCATTATTGAACAGGTTACTTAAAACATAGCAAGGTTGGCACTGTTCCTGAATGTGACCAGATGGAAATGTATATGCTCTTATGTCTGTGCACTTGCCGAAGAGGAGAGTATGGAGAGGGTGTCTTGTGGCTGGGTGCAAAGAAAGATAATGCAGTATTAGTGTAATCTCGGATGTTTCAGCACAGTGCTGCCAAGTGCTCTGGCACCGTCACAGTTAAGCAATCACTTCTTCGCTTAAAGCTTTTTTTTTTTTTTTGGAAGTTCAACACCATAACTCATGAAGGACACCATGCCAGAAGTGCCTTTTCCATCCTGGCAGGGCTCGCAGGCTCCCCTCACCAGAAGGATGCATTTTCCCTTCCCCATCAGCATTGCTCCTCGCCGCTGCTAAGGGCGTTGCAGCTGCAGGAAAAACTGTCTTTTCTGGTTTGTTCTGAAAGAGGAAAACACTCTAGGAGTGGGCAGCTCCACAAAACTGGATGTACCATCCAGTAACATAAATTCACACCATTCTAAAGAGCCCTGAACTATGGGATGGGAATGCTCCTGTTAACAAACAAACATAAGCATAAATACAAATATTCACAATATTTGTTTGGGCCTTTCAGTGCCAAGTGCACAACCGGGAAAATAAATAAAAAGTGGAAGATATTGGCAACCAGCCACAACTGGAGTAAGAGGTAGTCACAGGTCCAAGGAGGGATAACGCTTCCTGAAACAGGGAGAGGAAGCTGCTGATGGGTGATCAGGATTAGGACACAGCGGTGGCCTGGAGACGCTTATGAACCCGAGGCTGGATGGACTCCCAACAGATATCAGCCAGTCATTGGGGAACGATGAGAGAGAAGCTCTTAGGCTGAGATTTATGGCAAGAAAAACCCAAATTGATGTGAAGAGAAATACTCAAACTCAAACTTTAAAAATTATTTTCTCCAGCACTTTCTCCACCTAGTTCCACTGCAGCATCACCCACAACGCAACCCAGAGAGGATGACTTTTCTGCTGATGTTTTACATTAATTATGCATTCTTCAAGGGTGCTTTTAAAACTCACACCGGGACTAATAATCTACCCTGTACCTTTTGTTAAGCGATAAAGACAGATAACGGCTGGGTTTAATTGCACTAAACATTTCCTCTACATCTCGTCTCTCCCCATCCCAAATGAAACAAGGTGAGATTTTGTAACACTTCTCTCCTCACACAGCCCAGTTTCTCCAGACCTCTCAGAAAGGGCTGCCATGACTAAGCAAGTAGCATGAGCAAACCAGCTGCTACTGGATTTTTATCTCAACCAGAACACATTTAAACTTGAGAACTGTGTTTATACTCCAAGTTGAATCCTGCCTAGAGTCAGCAGAAGAGATTGTGTTCGGTGGCACATAGAGCTGTTTGCTTCATGTGCAGGAAGGGGGGAACTCTAAATGTTTATGTTGAAAATGTCCTGAATTTGGCCCCATGTAGCAGTCAGGATAATCATAATTAAGTTTATCAGCCCTGTTTCTGAGAGTTGCAAACACAAGTAATTATTTAGAAAAAAAGAAAAGGAAAAAGAAGCAAATCCGAAATGACGCAAAGTCTTTGAAGAAATCAAAACAGTTACTGCAGCTACTAGGTCTTTAAGGGGTTAATGAAGTCTCCCTAGCACCCAGCTTCCAAGGCACAGCCCCTCCATAGCATTTCCCGCATGCTTATGATAATCAAAAGATACTGAAAACCAATTCTACTTTATTCTGGTATAATTGCAGCAGTCACTAGAGGAATTGCAACCATTATGCAAGATGAGGCACCATCACAGTGGGGCCTGTTGTTTCCAATGGATTCTACCCACTCATTCTTATAGATTTCAGCTACTTTTCATTTTAGGAATTAGCCACCATTTCCAAAGAGATCCATAAGCAATTTCCTGCCCATCTCGAGCCATAATGCTACAAGATTGCACTAGCAAGCGAACACAGTCTAAAAGTAGTCAACAAGGAGCAGACAGTACACTAAAAAGTTCAGTTAAACAAGAGATGGAGACCACCATTTCATTTTACAAATGATCACTTTACACCCCTCTAGATCTGCTTGTGCACAGGTACCCACTAGAAAACCCAATAGTGATTCCTTTCAAACCCCAAAATACTGCAGGAGTCTATTAACAAGCAGCAGATCAGTGTGCTGAAATCTTCAGTCAAAGCAAAAATTATGTAGGAGACCTGAGGGGATAGAGGGCTGGGGGGAGGATCCTGCCCCAAGGAACCCAGTGTGCCATTGAGTACAGGGCTGCTCGCAGACACAAGGTGCTCTGGCAGGATCTCAGCTGGTGAGAGCACAGGCACATCTATAACTTCTATCAAGTTTGCATTAGTTCTGAGATATTCAGCAGAAAGGAGGGGAAAAAAGCCCCACAACATTTTTAATGTGTGTGTTTTGCTTTCAAGGAAGTCTCTCAACTAAATATTATTGAAACAGCAGATGGCAAAATGCAAACTTTATGAAAGGGAAGGCTGCCTTGAGTAGCAGGTTACTGTTTGCATGGAAGAGCTGTGCAAGGGAGGGAGGAAGGGAAGGAAGAGTCAGAAGTTAAGACGCATATTTCTAGCTGAACGACTTGGTTAGAAAATGATGACCATGTCTATAAATGTTATCTTTAGAGTGCTGGCATGGAGATATGCAAGAGCTGTGAACTAATAAGTCCCTACGGGGACCCCAGTTCCTTAAATGGCTGCAAAGGATAATTGCAGAGAACTACAACAGGACTGAATCAATGCTATTTTCCCTGGGAAAAAAAAAAAAAGGTATTGCTGCCTCTGATTATGTTATTCTGAAAAGACTGGCTGCTTTCCCCCTCCCTCTCCCAGCTCAAAAGTCAACTGCAAGCCACTAGAAATATGTCCAGAAAGATTATGGTGCAGCTGAAAGCCAGAAGCATATGAGATTATATATTTACCGGTGCTGTCTCAGATAACATCTGAGAGGAGAGGAAAAAGGGATTCAGCCCTGCAGTCTTTATTAGCATGTTTGGGCTGTTTAAAGGAGCTATCCAATTGTGTCATTGCTGCTAGGCCTTTAAAACTGTATATACCCGTGACAAAGGAATCTACTTGATCTTGATCACAAGCCTCCAAGCCCTACATGACTCTCCTGTGACATTCAAACTTACTGCCTTTAAACAGGAATTAGAAAAAAAGAAATGAATAGGGATGCACCATTACCCATAGCATTATATTGCTCAGGAACAGATGTTAATCAATTTTATGGAATGCTTTAAGTAACATGCAAGCACTTTTGCACAGAACTGACTGTATAATAGAGATTTCAGCCCAGCAAATACATGAGATAAGCCTTTATCTTGACTGGGAGAGTTATGCCTATTTTGATTAAAACCAAAGAGGTCTGCACGTTCAAGCAATTTTATTCCCTTAGAATTATGTTAGTTTCAGGGTGCTATTACATGTGGTCCTATGACAAAAGCGAATGGAAATAACCTTGTTCTTGATTGTAGTGTTCTCCTTGAGTATATGTTCATGCACACAGCTCATGAAGTACACATGTAGGATGTACGCACTGTCCTCACAGATTCCTGAACAGACAGGAACGACTGTACTCTCTATTCCAGCTGTGCAAGAACAGTAAATTTGGAAAAAGGGCTGACCTTACACTCTTAAGTAATTTTTGCTACACAATCTCCCATGCAGTGCTAACAGAACTTCAAAATCCCACACCATACACAAATACAAGGAAAAAGGTGCCCCATCATCTCAATTTGTATAAAAGTAGCAGCTGTGCCATCATGCTGGGAGTAATTTCGGTCATTAAACTTCTTGATCCTTGAATGTCATCAGGAGTTACTTAGGTGACCATCCACTTGCACTCCCGAAGTACTGCATTTAACTCTCTGTAAAATATGGATTTTATTGCACCAGTGACAGGACTTCTTTCCACAGCCACTGACCTCTGCTGCTATTGCTTATCTCTGGACTCAACCTTTTGCATAAGAATACATACATACAGTATACATACAGTGTATTGGTTTCCCTGTGTGTGCATGTAGGTGTTACATACATGTGAATATATAAGTAGTTCAATCTACCTGACGTACAAAGTATGTTAGCAGCTCCTTAGAAACATTTACAACATGACCAAATTCAGCGCTTTCTTTCTGCAATTATCCAACTTCTCTCCCGTAAAATGCCTGTACGCCTACCCCCTTTCTTCCATCACTTCCATCACTCCCCAACCCGCTCTTTTATCAAATAAAAGGTTTCACATTTGTCAATTCCTGTAACGTCCCCGCATCTGCCCCCTCTGCCCCCTTCTTTTCGCTGAGAGAGCGCCTCATTTCAACTGTGCTCTACATTCGGCTCTGCACTTTGCCTCGGATTTTGCTCATGAGCCGAAGGGTTTTGCCCTGTATTCATTTCACAGCAAACAGGCAGCATCAAGAAACCAAGACAGATTTTTTTTTTTAATTATTATTTTCTAGTTATTCATCACCCTTCTCCTTCTGTTATTGTTGTTGTTGTTATTGTTATTATTATTATCATTATTATTATTCCCTTCCAAACACGCACGACCCTCCTCCCGCTCTCACCACCTCCCCTCCACCGAAGTGTCTTGCTGGCGACAACAATCCCCAAGAAAACGCCGCATCCCTTCGCCTGACTTAAAATGACCGCAAACGGCGCCCCACACGCCCTGGGCCGCCGGGCACGGCGTGGAGCCCCGGGGGGACAGCCCGGCTGGGCGGTGGGGCAGAGCCCTCCGCAAGGCACCTGCCAACTTGGCAAAAAAAGTGCTTGTCACCTCCCCCCCTCCCCCGCCCTGCCCCCCCCCCCCCTTAATTAGCATTCCCAGGCAAAAAGGGGGGGGGGACACGACACCCAAAAAAGAAAGAAGGCAGCTGCCTGGTGACAGCTGAAACTTGGTCCCAAAGAAGTGCAAAGCCGCAGCTCCTTACCGGCAAGCAGCGGCGGCGGGGCCGAGCCTCGCCCGGGGCGGCGGCGCGGCGGCGGCGCGGCTCCCGGCCCCTTCTCCCCGCCGCTCCTCAGCCTCCCCGCCTCTCACTGGGGCTCCCGCTTGGCCAGCAGCACTTTTTAACTCCGGCATGCAGGCAGCCCGAGCCGAGGGGGCTCTCTGTCTGATTGGTTTCCATTCACTGCTCCTGATTAATAAGAAAAAAAAAAAAAAAAAAAACCACGGAGGGGGGGGGAAGGGGGGGGGGGAAAGCGAAACTCCTCCCTCCCCGCTTGCCTCCCTGGCAGGCGCACACACACGCACTCACACGCACACTCACACACACGCACACTCACACACACGCACTCCTGGCGCCGGCGCTGCGGATGCCGGAGCTGCCGCACTGGGGCCGAGGATGCGCGGAGCGGGCGCGGAGCGGGCGCGGGCGCGGAGAGGGCTCCTCCGGGCGGGCAGGGATTTGCAAGTGAATGCGGTGGGAGGGCAAAGGGGGAGGGCTGTGCTACGGAGCCCCCCTTCCCCCCGAGAGCCACTCCGTGCTGGAGGTGGAGAGCAGCCAGCTTCTTCCCAATCGTGTGGTACTGATAGTAAAAGCAGAATAAAATCGGGGGAGGGGGGATAGAGCGGAGGGAGAGGCATGCTCCTCCGTTGTGAACTGTGAGTATATTTGTGCTGTGCGGCTTCTCATCCCCGGAGCCGTTTTTAAGTCCTTCTCTTGACACCACAGATGCCCGACTGGTCTTTTCCCACACTTCCCGGGAACTTCGTGGACTTGATGAATCAAGAATTTCGGTGAATTATTAATGGAGATGTCACTTTGTGGGGGTGGGTGGTTTCTATGTGAATGGGAAGCAGCGGAGGAGGATTTTCCAGGTGCCTGCCTTTGCTCGGGCCCCCCTTTCCCAGAGGGCTCCCCACTCGCGAGGTTGTGACTAATCTTAATGCAGAACAAACCTCGGCTTTTGCCGTGGGACTCGTGAAGCCCCTCTGCATACACACAGGTTGTACAGCCTTCCCCCCGCCAAGTCTAGCCTGAAATAAGGCTTTAGGTGTTTTAATCTAAATATTAAATGACAAGATGGAAATTGCCTGCCAGTTTATTATTTACCTGACAAGAGTCCACTTCAATTCAGCTGCATGATGTCCCCTTAAGATTCGTGACAAATGTTGCAAGAAGTGAAGCTTTCTGCCATTTGCCTCTCACATCTCCACAGTCTTAGGTTTGACCCTTATGATGTATTTTTTTCCCTTGCTAGTCAATCTTAGGTCGTCTTTTTTTTTTTTTTTCTTTTTTCTTTTTTCTTTTTCTTCCCATCCTTCTATCCACCTCTCGCAATTTCTGCTCGCTCCGTGTCTTAAGGATGGATCTGTGCTGGCTCTAAGCCACCTTTGTGTCCTCCTGTTTCTGGACCATTTAAAGGCTCTGAGTATAATTTAAATACTCTGAGCACCAGAAGTTCAGGTAACAATTTTGCTGCTTGTGCTGTAATTTCTACAGTGCTGCAGTACCACCTCCACAGCACAGCTGTTATCCCTGAAACTGGTACTGGGCTCCTTAAGGAAGCCTTCAGGCTATTCCCTGTGGTCACAGTGTTGGCCGAGTCCCTCTTCAGTTCAACACTGAGCTTTTAAGGACTCTGATACCTACAAAAGCCAAAGCAATGTAAAGAGGCTGGATTCTGCTTTCCATATGTTTGTGAACTTTACTTAAGCAAATCACCCAGAAAAGTCACTTAGGTCCCACTGCCATTATCTAGCCATTTTAGTCTTTCCACACAGCTGAGTTTTTCCAGCCTGCAGATCGTTCTGATTGCTCTTCTTTGAACTTCCTCTAGTTCCCTCTTTTTTTTTTTTTTTTTTTTTTTTGGCAATGACAGGTCAGGAGCTCAGTGAGTATTTGCAGACTATTCCTGCGAGAGCCTTCTGGACACAGTCTATCTCTCCTTTATGACAGACTACATTTGCAGGCTTTTTTTTTTCCCTGCCATATTGCATTCTCAATGTCTGATTCACTGCCCACTCTGACCCTGAGGTCTCCTTGGGCATTATTCATTCCTGGATATGTCTCATTCTGGTTAGCTTTAATAAGGCTGATTTTATTTTGGTTTTATTATTTTTTCATTATTTCCTCAGACAGGACAGGGTTATTTATGTCCAAGACGGACTTCTGTATTTTTGTCAAAAAGGAAGAGTTAGTACAGGAACTGTTGTGTTCTCCAGAGCATATGTGTGAGTTTTTTATCTTCTCATTAATTATATGAATTTGTGGTTGACAATTTTAAGTCCATAGCTATGTGGAGAAAAGATTTTTCATTTTTGAGGGACGTTGTCAAGATGGTGCTCTTCTTCCTCAACCATCTTCTGTTAACAGCTATAATGCTATTAGAATTCCCAGACTAGATCAGGTCATTAGCCCATGAAGTGTCTTGTACCTGACATATTAGCTGAGTGAAAGGCTCAGCAAGGACTGTGAAAATTAATCAAGATCAGCATTGTTTGAAATCAACTTCCCTGTCCTGAGGTGGAAAATTTAAGAAGATTCAAAGAAGGACAGAATGTTTATGAGCCTAGCTAAGACTGGAAAGGAGATAAATTTTTTTTTTCAGCTTGAACCCATCTAATACTTGGAAATCAGGATCAGTACTCCGTGTAAAACATACTGTCTCAGACTTATCTTGTCCGTGGCTCTTCTCTGAAGCAAGTATTCCTATCTGTAGATAGACACAGCTCTGAATTAGCCAGAACAAAGAGTCAAATTGGCAACTTCTGCCTCTGTGGTCTCTGTGGAATGCTCAAACCCTGCAGACTGTGACCGAAATGTCCATGAATTTCAGCCACCAGCAAGAAACAAAAAACAGATGAGCAAGGAGTATGTGATGGTTTTCTCTAAGCTATTCATGAGAAATCCCGTTTCCAAACAATGGAAGATGTCTATGTGAAATTTAAGGACTAAGAAGAAAAATCCTGAAGTGAAAAGCCACCTACAGTTCACTACACACTGCGGTATCTATGAAACAATCTGAAGGTCTCACTTTGTAACTGCTCACATGAATCAGGCACTTCAGCGTTTTCCCAACCCTGCTTATTTTCCAGAAATGTGGAGGGACCTTATTCTGAGTTTGTAAAGGGGAAACCTCAGTCAAAGACAATTTCTCTTCAGTCTTTTCTGGCTTTTTTTTCAGAGATGGGGGGGCGGAACAGGCACAGGGAGGTAGAAAATGTTCCAAAAAAGAGTATGACTACAGCTTCACATCACTGTGGCAGAAAGGAAAAAAATTTACATTGAACCTGGTAGACAATAGATGACGCCTAAATTTTTGAGGTAGAATGAATTATTAACTTGGTATGACATTCCAGATGCTATGCATGGTCACCATCCAGATCTTTAAAAATCCACAGTTTAACACTTCTGACCTTTTGTGACAACGAATTTCACAGGTGAACCACATACAGCATAAATGTGTCTTTGTTTCTTTTTTTGCTTTATATTTATAGACTTTAATTTCAGTGTCAGTCTTATATTAAGAAAATAATGAGGTCCTGGATAGTTTTAACTGTAATTTTCATTTATTCTTGCTGATAGAATTATTTTCTTTTTTAAATTTTTGCTTTCCCAAGTTTCAATTCTTTGTCTTCTAAGTTTCCAAACCCAGTCCAGTAGATCTTTGTGCAGTGATCAAGGATTAGCCAGGCAATTGTAAGGGGATGAGATATCATGTCAAAATTTTGACATTCCTCAAGCTTCTCATAGCACTGAAAATGACCCCTTGTGTTTTTCTAGTCCTAGACTGTTGCACATATAAAAGAAACAGGTTAGCTCCCACAACTTTCCCATCTTCTCCTGTCCATACCCGCAGTCTGCTGGACCACTGGAGGAGTGATGGCTTGCCAGATAGATCCCAGTAATTGCATGCAACCCTGCACTACATATTTATTCCCCTTCTGTGAGTAGTTTTGTTCATTGTTGATGTCCTTCTTCCAATAAGGCCCCCAAAACTGGAGAAAGAGGTTATTCTAGCAAATCTGAATGCCTTACTCTAAATTGAGTTTATTAGATGTTTTAGCCGCTTCTACAAGCAATAAAGTAAAGCAGGTGATGGCTTCATTGGTTGCTTCATAAGCCACATGAGGAACTACTCCATTTTTGCCTATTCCACAAATACTTTAAGGTGAAAGAGATTCCCATTGTGAGGTACAAAAGAACAAAGAAGCAAAATTTGCATCAGAGCTTCCTGATTTCATGGAAACATTACGAAACCTGCCTGGTTTTTCTTAGCTTGCAGTCTGAATCTCTCAGTTGCCTCCCAAGTAGGGAACCTGGAACTGCAAATTCTTGCAGTTTCACGGCTTCTTGAATGTCTGTCTTTCCCCATTTCAGTATGAAAGTCAGGAAACGAAGGTAATTAGAAAATAGTGATAAAATTTTCAGTTTATCCTTGAAATAGTTGTATTTTGTCATTAGTAGTGTAGCTCCTTTTAACAAACTGGAGCTTCTGTCTTCTTGTCCTGGTTGAAGATGAGAATTCGTTTCAAAGTGTTCTCAAAATCCAATTTTCCAGTCAACTACCATGCTAGCTATTCCTCTGCTGCTCTGTGTCCATCTGAACTGTTCCAAATAGCACAATTTTTCTTTAAGAAATAGCTATTACTTCTGAATTGAATAATCCTGACCATCGTGGCCCTCCCCTAGTTTCCCCTCTGGTGCCTAGTCCGTACTTTTTCTACCTAGGGATGGCAAAAACAATCTCATTTTGAGTTAAACTCATACTGAAACAGATATTTTCAAAGCTGTCTTACACCTCTGAATTTCTTACCTCTCCTAATTCCAGTGGTATTAAAATATCACAAGAACAGCTGTTGTTATGCTGTTTCTGGAGTCAGTAATTACAGAATTGTGTTGTGAAAGTAAAAAGCTAAAGGGTGGCAGATAAGTTCACATATCCCTAGTTTAGGTATTTTCAGCTGAACTGAACCTTTGCATTTTAGGGTTCACCCCTCATTCATTGGAAACCACAAGGAAACTGCTGTTAAGAATGACAATAAGGGAGTCCTTCATCTCTGCATTACCAATATGTCTGATTGATCATTCCTGACAGAAGCACAGAAATGTCAGCGTAACAAAAAGACATGTAAAAAGCAGCTAATGCCTCGGGAGTCTCATTGCCTCAACAGGTACATGAAGTTATAATTGCAGTAATCAGCACTCCCACAAGCAGTTAGCACTTCTACTTGCCATAGAAGAGGCCTGAAAGGACAGAAACATCTTCCATTCAAAACACCATAAAGATCCAATACATCACAACCAGTACAGTCTTTTGGTTTTAAAGCTTGCATCATTAGGATAAGTGAGGAGCCAACACACATCTGCATGCATGGGATAGCAGCAAGTGGAAAATCGGGTTCTATCCCTCTAGCTGAATAATCATTATACAGTAAAATCAGTTCATGACCAAATTTCACTGTAAGTCATTTGGCTACAGTCAGAATCTTGATAGCTTCTCTGTAACTGATAAGAAATGTTATCAGTGATCCTCTGATGCTGCTGTTGTAGGAGTTATTAGTGGGCACTAGTCAGAATCTGTAGATGTTACTCCTTTCCACATGCAATGCTACTGCAGTAAAATTAGAAGGCAATGCCATTTTGCCAACTCTGTGGAAGTTGTGGGTGCTTTGGAGATATTTTACAAAAGGCACATAAGTATTTTTCAAGAAATGCTTCATTTTCTGAGAAAACTCCCTTTAATTTATTGTGAAACCTGAAGAACTCTTCTACAGGGTTGCATTTGTTATCAAAATGCCCCACTTTGGCCATGAAACATATTATTTATTTGTGTGAAGCTAACATTATTACCAGTCCCCTGTCTGTTTGTATCCATCGATTCTCTCTTCTCTTAGGGCTCAAACTTTCCATATAAGTTACCATGGTTTAACCAGTTACTCCTTACTGCCTGAGCCACAGTAACTGCATGTATTCTCAGATGGTAGAGAACACCATGTAATTTGACTTTGTCAATCCCTTTTCACTGTGGACTGGGCTAAAAAGAATTATCTTCCATTTGTTCCTGGCTAAGAGTGCCTATACGAACAGTTACTATGCTTCAGCTGATGTAGGCTACTCGCTGTGCAGTAATAACTTGCTTGTGAGTCTGACATGAACATACTTTATATTTTAATAACCTCTGGAGAATTGACTGTCTTTTCTACCTCTACTTGCACAGCACCTAGCAGAATGGGAGAAAAAGCACTAAAAAAGTCATGAAAATAATTAATACATCAAAATCATGGTGCATTTTTCAGTAGTACACAAATACACACATCCACTCGCAGACTTCCTGACCCAGAGGGTTTGTCACCTAAATAGAGCTGAAAGGCAAATGCTGAAAAGGAAAATGAAGTGATGAAGTGAGTTAAGCTTAACGCAGCAGGTCGGTTTAGATCTGGGGATAAAATCCAGATCTGATTCCTGCTCCACTCTAGCTCACACCAGTGTCTTATCCTCTTATTCACAGTGCCTGCCACGTCTGCTTCCTACCAAAGGTTTCAATCCAGACATATCTTTCCCATTTCTCAGATAAGTATTGCTAAGAAACACAGGTCACTCCTTCCCCTCAGCTGATCTGTTCCTTCTCAGGATTATGACTTAGTCCAAATCTTCATCTTTCCTGGTAACACAATTGACGCATATACCTGTCTGTGTGTTAGGCTAGGTCATCTACATAAGGAATAGTAGATAGTTTTTGAGTAGTTTTCTAAAAAGTGCTGCTTTGCTTTCCCCCATTTCTTCGCTTTTTGATTCATATAGTCCCAAGTATATTCCTTGCATGGCCATAATGACCTGTGAGGTTATGCCAGGGTTGAATTCTGCAACATACACCTTACACTAAGGTTGCAAATCCACATTGTATTTTTCTTAATAAAGTAGTTTAATAATTCCTCCCTCCTTTACCTGTGGGCTAGTCACTCCTGCCTCTGCCCCAGATCATGTCTCTCATCAAAACCATCTGTGGGATCTGCTGTAACCTGGTCACAAATATTGACATAGTTAAAAATGACTGTTGACAAAGTTAGATCATTTGAGTCACTTGCAGTGGTAAATCTGTGGGAATGGTGAACTACTGCACCTCTGTGTACATGTGGGAGAGTGGTGGTTGGGGGAAACTTCTTAAATGACTATGTCATTGGGAAAAATGTAGTATCACATTACACATTAAAAGATACGTTCCCTTTTCAAGAGAAATTATATAGCAGCATAGTAATAAAAGTGATGAAATGCCCTCAGGACATTTGTGAAAGCCACTTCTCTAGCTATATACAGAATTTGCAAAGTGAGCTACAGTTTTGTATTAGCATTTACTTGAGCTAATCAACAAATCTGCTACTGCCTTTCTACTTGCCAACAGATGCTGTCATCCCAGAGAAAACAAACACCCTTTACACCACAGCTTCATGGGTTCTCTGGATGCCACTTGTTTTAAATAAGCAATATAACTTGATGTTCCTGATGTTTGGTAGGGTCCTGGCAAAGTTCATGATGAAATTTCACATGGGCTATTTTATTCTTCCTCACAATATGTCTTATTTTTTTCCTTCCTTCTTCTTTTTGGAATTCCTCTCATCTGGTTCCTTATAATAAAAGCTTTCATTAGAAGAGTGGAAATTGCAGCTCCTTGTGCCTAGATTTAAAGCTGCCAGGTGGACTAGTCATTAGAGACTTCTTTGTGATCCCAGTTTTTGGAGTCCAGTGGTCAGAACATTGTGATAACTTTCTTGTCTCTACCTCTTGTAGATGTAAAAGTTGTGTTACTGTAGGAGAGTGACATAATATAAGTCTGCATCTTAAGAAGGCGTGTTGAATTTAAGTGGATGTCTAAATTTCAAATGATGGTGTGATTGCATCTGAAAGGGTAGGAATGCCTGTACAGTGTTTGTAAATACATATACTTTTCCTAGAAGGCTGCAATATTCTTTAAATTTCCAGCACATCTGCTTCCATGCTGGTTGCTTGTAACCCCTCACCCTAATCCTTCAGGGCTGCCCAGTCATCCTGCATCCTCTATCCCCCAAGCTCTGTCCCTTTCAGGGAACTTGTAGAAACCAGGAACCAAACCCTTGGCAGGAGTTTTTATGACTCCCTTAATATGGAGCTGCACAACTACACCTATGGATGACATTAGGAGTACAGTCCCTAAGGATGTGTCAGCTTGCTGCTGGTTGCCATGAAGTGAAAAGGAAGTATCAAAACTTCATAATGCAGCTGCCTACTCAGCCTGGTATTAATACAACTCTGGGTCTTTTTTTCCCTTAAATTAAGGGAAACATTCTCTCTGCTGTAAAGGTTTTCCAGTCAGAAGGAGAAGCAGCAACCTTTTACTTTGCATTTAATGAGAATAGCCCCCACTAGAAAACAGCATATTGTCAGGACCTTTTTTATTTACTTTCTCATTCACTAGCAAACTGTGATAGTAATTCACAAGAGAATTAACACACTGGCTTCTGCATTTCACTGTTTCCTCTTCCTGTAGCTATTTTAGGAACTGCAACGCTGTGGGATATACCTAGTTACTGTTAACAGGTACTGTACTGAAAAAGAGAGAGCTAAGCATCCTCTACTTGATCCTCTTTCTACTCTTACTCAGTAGGCCTTATAGCAGAGTGAGAAACACTTTAGCAGGAATTAGTGATGCAAGTGGGCTTTTGTAAGAAAAGACCATCTTGTAGTTGAATGAAAACAAGTAGACCAGCAAGCACCCATGATAAAACAGGGGAAGACAGTAGCTGCTCTGGGATTCCTGTCAGAAAAGATAGCTTATTGACCAAGGCTGTAGCTCTGCAATTTAATCAGAAACAGACTGGGCACCTGAGTAGTCCCTCCAAGGCTGGATAGACTGTCTTATGTCTTCATTGAAAAGGGGCTTGAGATTCTATGAGGATTAGCGCTATAGTAAGCCCCCTACGGACTATGAAGAGTTAAAAAAATCCTGTTTATGTGTTCTCCTTGAAGAAATATTTCCTGAGCCCACAGTCTTTGTTTCACACTGGAAATACTGTATAGCCTATTTGAATATTTTTGTAGTGCTTAACATTAGCATCTCTCACACAGTTTACATTACTTTGACTTATGGAGGTCCCACTGCGGAGGACTGGGAAAAACTAAAGTTCTGTGTTAGCAAGCCCATGACAGAAAAACAGGCAATTATCTCTTACTTTAAAAGCTCCAAAGCGTAATTCTTGCAATTAATTCCTACAAGGTTCAGAGAATCTAGGCTGAATTTGGTTTGTGGTAGATATTTACATTCTCATTGGATCAGCTTTATATTTATATATAAGAACAGTGATTTCAATAACAGTCTTCTACTTAAACTTGCAAATCAAATAGACCCTATGGGGCATCTGATGTAAATTGGTGAACTGTTATTAGAGGTCCAGCTGAGTATCTGATGCTACGGATAAAAATAGTTTTCTTGGCATATCTTTGACTAAAAAAAAGTTTATAAGGCTGTTTCTTGCTAGAATTAATCCCCTCTTCCTTTTTCTCCCATATGATTAGTTATGTATTAGATAAACACCACAGTAGGGAAAATACCAAACAACTGTTTGGAGACATAAAACCAGACTAATATAACACACACTCGATAGGAACATAACCCATGGGAGCTGTTGGGGTGGAGCCTTAGGAAAGAGCCATAATTTATAATTGGCCACTGTTCATCTGACAGAAAAGAGAAATTCTGAGTTCAAAAGGGACTTCAAAATGTGAACTGTCAGAGCCTGTGCATTGTATTTGCTTTGGATAGTGCATTAACATCTTTAGCAAAGCTTATGCTATTTTGAGTGATGGAGGTCCTACTGTGTAGGACTGGGGAAAAAAAAAGTTCTGTATTAGTAAGCATGTGACTAGAAAAAAAAGCAATTATCTCTTTCTCTAAGAGCTACAAAGTACAGTGGTGGTAGCTTCTGACAAGAGTAAACTAGATGTGCACAGCTTAAAGGCAAACTGAGGACATGCAGATGAAAAGTTCAGCCCTCTCTTCCTTCCCCCCTCCTTTCTTTACCCACCCTTGTGATCTCTTTGCTACAGTTCAAGAGAAAATCTGGGGCACTTGTTTCTTTTATTTCTTCCAGATTGTTATTTTATCTTCATTTTTGGTAGAGCAGTAATGATATCCAGTGGCTGCTTAGATGAATCACTGATAGATATTCCTTAGGGATATTCCAGAAAAATGCATCCCAGCCAGGACTTATTTCCTAAGTCACAGCATGAATTTGAAACCTATACAGTCTGCCAACAATAATCAGCTCCTGTCACTGGTCACGTTTCCGTTATTTTTTGCCTAGCACTCTTCTTCAACCCTTTCATTTTCTCCACCCCCACCAGCAATTAAAGGCTGCAATGAATCCCTTATGTGTGCAAGAAGGTGAGAACATACACAGGATCCTTTCTTACCTTTGCATTTTATCTCCAGAATATTACCTTTTATTTTCACCTTTGCATGCACTAGCTTATGCTGGCTTGGTTTGGGATTTACAAGATACTTCCATGTTTTTTCTTGGGTACTTTGCAAGAGGAATACTGGCTAGGCAAGGACTTTGAAATCAGCAAGGACTAGAGGTATAGTCAACAGAAAAAAAAAAAAAAGGATCAGGAATATTATAGTGAAAAGACAGGTGAGCTCTATTCAGCGATGTGAAATCTTGAAATGAAAAGTGACATGTACAAATCCTCCACATCAGTTAAGGAGGTGAATACTGCTGCTGTATTCAGTGCTTGTTTCTGAAAGTGCAATGTAATCTCCCCAAAGAGCAGGTTGTGTCATGAAATGACCAAAGAGCTATGGAGAGGGTTTGTCCTGTTCCTTCTGAACCTGTCATCTGAATTTGGACCATGCTGGTAGCGACCAGGATTGGTTTGAAACTGAGAACTGATTGTTGCAGAAGCTGCTTCAGGCATGTTACGACATCTCCCTGAAAAATCTCCTAGCTGCGGTGTTATCTTTTATGGAAAAGTTCCTCTCCCAGTACAGCTTTTGGAATGGCAGAGCACATCAGTTCTCCCTCCTCAAGAAGGCTGTTCCAGTTGGCCTTCACTGGTTGCGTCAGCTGCCTGTTAGAAAGCAATCCGTTGCTGCTTTCACGCTGTTATGCAGTGGGCAAACTTCTAAAGAAAAATGCCTTTAGAGATGGACGAAAATAATTTCCCAAACTTGCACGACAATGTATCTGTTACCGTAGCAGTATTGAGCGCTCCCGTGGCTGAGATGACGTGATGTTGAGTGAATGCTGCTGGCTTCCTCTTGCGTACCCATCCGACTGCCGTGGCCACTGCTGAGACAGGGCTCGGGCAAGCCAGGCATGAAGCACAGGGAAGGAGTGAGGTTGCCTTTACACCAGCATTGCCCAGCCTGTGATTCTGTACTCCTGAGCAGCGGATCTGTGCCGCTGTGTCGCTGCACAACAAGCATCTGGACTAGATCAAGAATAGCCTCACAGGATTTTTTTGTTGTTGAACTAGAGCATAGATTCAGAGTAATGGATGATGGTGTGTTGATATCGTGGCTGTGTATTGGTTACAGAGCAACAGACAACTGCCGATACAGCCAACAGGTGAAAATTCACTTGTCACAACTGGCAGAGTGAGTTAATACCTGATCGACTCTCTACATCCAAGAGCTATGATGAACTCTGAAGCCAAATGTATTATATTGCCAAAACACAGCCTTATTACTTGTGGGGTACCTGGTAAACAGCATACAGCTTCTAGGGCTGCAGAGGCTGAGGAGAGTGTAATTGCATGTTACGTTTGGGGAGGATGCTTGGGAAGTGCTGAAGACTGCATTGCAGTTCACTGTCCCAACTCCCCCAGCTCTGCTGACACAGCCTGATGAGAGCTGAACCAGTGAGCTAGGTCACTGAAGTTATTTTGCTGTTACTTTTCAGGGTTATTGTTAACCCCAAGCATTTGAGTGATCTTGTTTACAGAGCAGTCAGATAAACAGTTATTGTGGCACATCAGGGAGGGTAAGACTGCAGAGTGAGGTGAGAGGCAGAGCAGGTAACTGTGCCGACCCAACCACTCTGTTTTGAGCTGTCTGGCAATCCCTTCATGTCAGAGTTGAAGAATATGGTGTATATTTGGCAGCATTGCTCCCAGAGGTATGAGTATCTTAGAACAGCGTACTATTAAACTGGCACTTCTCGCCATACAATCTTGGTCTTAAAATAGACAGAGCAGGCTAAAAGATGTTTGTTTACAGTAAAACAAAAGCTCTAGATGAAGCAAATTAGTCTTGTAGTATTTAATTTGTGATTCAGGCTCATCTATGACTCTTCCTGTTTCTCTGCAATTAAAAGAGCACGTAACTGCATGTAAACATTTAGCTTAGTCAGACTTGGGTGCCAAAATTCTCTTGCTTTTCAGTGGTATTTGGATGCTAAACTGTTAATTCTTCTTTTAAAAGCAACTCCAGGATTCAAGGTGGGTTTTTTCTTTTTCTTTCTTTTTCTTTTTTTTTTTTTTTTTTTCCCTGTGCCTAGTTTTTATATTATAGGGATCAAGTAAATATACAATTCTCCCACTGGTACAGCAATAACAACTCCATATAATATTGGCACTTCTGTAGCAAAAAACGGCACACTCATACACATAAAATTCTTAGCAGATCCTTGCTAACTAGTATATTTGCAGGGTGCCATGTCATGATCAAAAACCTGGGTTATTATCTCTGTAGGAAAGCCCCAATGAGGTCACATTACATTACTCCCTGCTGGCGATTTTTTATCTTATGTCTCCTGCTTAGGGCTAAAAAGATTGTAAGCTGGGTGTTCGGTGTCCCACAAAATTAGCCAAAATGCCATACTAGAAAGTAGTGATTTCTACTTATGTTAATCAACTTTGTACCAGTTTGGCTCATCATCCTTTCAACAAAAGAATTGTTTATCCCATTTTTGTTATTAGATCTCAAATTAGTATCTTCCAGGCAAGGCACACACTAATTGGGATAATAATGTACTCGTATTTGCTGATACACTTTAGCATACTACAATTCAGATACAACGCATATGAATAGTATTTAATAAAAGTTTGCCTAATGGGACATATACTAATATGATATGTTTTTCTTTGGATCTGACTATAGTGATGTGATTTCTCATGTTATATTTTCCTCTTTCTTTCTAGGCCTTTATACTGCTGACGAGCAGAAGGCAGAGGAGGTAAGGTCACTCTTCTTTTCCTGTATCACTGTCATCAGCAGCAACTGATGTAGTTGCAACAGAAATAATATTATTATTGTTTGTTCTCTCCTCTGAGACCACAGAGAAACTCTTCTGAATGTTAACAAAAGGCTCGAAGTGTCTGTCTGGTATGCACAGAAAGGCCTCTGTCAGCCTGTTTCCTCCTCCTTAATACTGAAAGTAGCTGTGGGAATCATAAGCCCAGCATGGTGGCAGTTGCCTCGCACACTGACTCCATTTATTTTGTTTGCATGGAGCTTTGAAGTCAGATCCTCATTGTCTTTTAATCAGGAGAAGCTCATTGAGTTTCTAGAATTCACCTTCAAACACTGAGTTATCCAAGACGTGGGATCAAAGACATGGTGTGGAGCAGGCAAAAGCTGAAAACCATGAATGTGATGTTTCCTAATGGGATGTTTGGATGACTAGGAAGTTGAGAAGCAGACAAACTTCTTTTTTCTTTCCTCCTCAGTGCTCTGCTACTGTGTAGGTGGTAGATACATTGCTAGCCATCCATGACCATGATTTATTCTTGTGGCCAACTAGAAGGTGTTCTTGGGCTGCAAGACACTCTTGTGTTATTTGCTTTCTAATCAGAGAAAACAAAAATTGTTGTGACTACTTTGTAGTGGAGAACAAAAGCTTTTTATTTCTGTCTTTCCATATCGCATTACCACAATCTGTTTTCAGAAATATGTGCTTTCTCTGGAACAGGTTCACTGATGAAAAGCAAATCCATCTCACAGCTTTGTATCTATTAATTCCTCCTGATGTTGTATAGATGCCCTCAAATCTAAGAAAAAGGCAACCCAAACCCAGGCTTACTTGGTAAATACAGTCACCATACTTCCTTTATTTACAGTTTTTTATTGTAGTTTGAAAGACTATCACTTGCATCAGTTACCACCAATCCCATTTTTGCAGATCAGGGCTCTGCCCCCTTAATATGCTCATGGGCGACCACCTGTGTAGTGTTTTGCTTTGCTTTTTTTCATTGTCACCTTTGAATTGAATCAAAGTTCAATGTACCAACATATTTTCCTGTTACTGGTATGTATGAGTGGAGTTAATGCCTGGCCTGGTAGAAGAGGGGAGAGCACCGGATATTTTCTACTTGGACTTCAGTAAGGCCTTTGACAATGTATCCCATAAGATCCTCATAGAGAAGCTGTCAATGTACAGGCTTGATGAGCAGTGAGGTGGACTGAAAACTGACCAAATGGACAGGCCCAGAAGGTGGTGATCAAGGGAACAAAGTCTACTTGGAGGCTGGTAACTAGAGGTGTACCCTAGGGGTCAATACTAGGTCCAGTCCTGTTTAACATCTTCATTAATGATCTGGATGATAGGGCAGTGTACCATCAGCAAGTTTGTGGATGACACAAAGTTGGGAGGCCTGACTGATGGGCCAGAGGATTGTGCTACCATCCAGAGGGTCCTTGACAGGCTGGAGAAATGGGCTGACAGGATTCTCATGAAGTTCAACAAGGGAAGCACGAAGTCCTGCACCTGGGGAAGAACACAACCACCATGCACCAATATATGCTGGGGGCCAACCAGCTATAAAGCAGATTTGTAGAAAAAGACCTCGGGGTCCTGATGAACACCAAGTTGAACATGATCCAGCAGTACGCCCTTGTGGCAAAGAAGGCTAATGGCATCCTGGGCTGTATTCGGCAAAGTATTACCAGCAGGTGATATGATCCTTCCTCTTTATTCAGTGCTTTTGAGGCCACACCTGGAGTGCTATGTCCAGTTCTGGGCTCCTCAGTATAAGAGAGCATGGACATATTGGATAGAGTCCAACAAAGGGCCACAAAGATGATTAAGAGACTGAACCATCTCTCCTATGAGGAGAGGCAGAGAGAGCTGGGATTGTTCAGCCTGGAGAAGAGCAGGCTCTTATCACTGTGTATAAATACCTGAAGTGAGGGTGCACAGAAGATGGAACCAGGCTCTTTTCAGTGGTGCCCAGTGACAGGACCAGAGCAATGGGCATGAACTGAAACACAGGGGTTTCTGACTGAAAATCAGGAAACACTTTTTAACTGTGAGGGTGACCAAGAACTGGCATAGGTTGCCCAGAGGGGTGGTGGAGTCTCTCTCCTTGGAGATACTCAAAAGCTGTCTGGACATGCTCCTGGGCAACTGCCCCTAGCTGACCCTGCTTGAGCAGGGGAATTGGACCAGATGACCTCCAGAGGTCCCTTCCAACCTCAGGCATTCTGTGATTCTGTGATTCTTTGAATTGGTTATTCTCTTAGAAGTGCTACATATTTACTATTTAACCAGACATGAACAATCTGTAGTTACGTAAATGAGCCTCTTCCAAAACATTGCTCTTGAAAGACCCTCACCTAAGAAATGTTTCTGTCGTTTTCCAGGACAACTCTGTGTCTCCACTTCTGCCCTGTCACTGCATGCAATCAAGGGCATTTCAATTCTGCAATAAAGTTTTAATGAGCGTCAAGACTTTTCCAGTTCCATGGGCTATTACTAGTTCCAGTTCAGGCTATTACTAGTAGTTAAGGTATATGAACAAAGGGTGAAATTGCACATTAAGACAGCAAACTTACTGACAAGAAGATGCAATTCCACAAACTCTTGCAGGGCAGTGGTGTGGAGACAAGGTTGCCCAGGTCCCTTTCCCACTGACAGTGCTGCAGGAAGGGTTGGTCTACAATAGAAATAGGAACTAGCAATGCCTCTGTGGCAGGAGTGGGATCTGCCCAAAGAGTGGAATGCAATGTACTCCAGCAGTCGCTGTTATCTTTCTGCTCATTATCTGCCATTATCTTGCCTATTGGTGGAAAACAGAGAAACAATTCCCCTGTTCCCCTGTCCCAGGCTCTCTGAGGAATCAGGCTGTAGGCTGCCACTTAGATTATACTGTAGAGTGAGCCGAACAGTACAATCCTTTTTTTTTTTTTTTATACAGCTTTATCATTTCCAACCATAAATTTAAATTGAAAGTTTAAGGATTGGAGACTGCTAAAAGTAAGGTGGTTTTAAAGTTCTCAACCAAAGTAAAAGGAATTGTAAGCTAAACAGGCATCTCAAATGTGAAAAAGTAAATTAATCTATCTATTTAATTATTTGCATGGGTAATATCATCATAATATCTGAGCACTTTACAGATATTGTGAATTTTCTCAGTTCACTGTAGCCTCATCAGAAAACGTTCGTGTTCTGTTCCGAAGTGGAAGCAGTATCAAGCTCACTAAAGAAAGCTGTGCAACACTTCTGCCACTGAAGTACATATGGATTTTGCCATCTATGGGAGTTGGCTGTTGCCCCCAGCATTATGAAGGTATTAGCTGACAGTCACATATGAGTCAGGATGATGGAATGAAAAGAGTATGAAAATAATCCACCAGCATTTACAGTATTTTTCATTCCTTTTTTCAACAGAGTCACAACAACAGTGCATTAAAGCCTTTTTGGCCCGTCATCTGGACTACAGAAGCTGGGTTGTGGAGTGTTTGCTTTATGTTAGGTGAGAGTCCTGTATGAAGAGACATAAGGGCCAGAGGAAACCCTTTCTGTGGGGAGCGGGAGGTTGCTTTTTTCCTGTGAGCAACTGAGGCTATTCAGGGAGAGGAGACTCTGGAGGATGGGGCAGGTATAAAGGGCTGGGACATTCCTGAAGAGGAGCAGGGACAAACATAGTGCCAGGCCTCAGAGGTGGTGGAAAGAGAAAGACTTTTCCTGGGAACCAGAAGGCATGGCATAGCATTTTCTGAATCTCTGAATGGACGGAGCAAGCCTGGAGTCATGGAGCTCTCTTTAAAGACAGTGGGATGGAGATTTGACTATAGCCCCCTTTTATTTCTTTTCTGCCTCAACAATTCTTTTGGTAACTACACTGGACATGTTCAAATTTATACTATGTTTCCTGTGTTTTAAACAGTTGTTTGTCTTAGTTTACAATCTAATTAAAATTAGGTTTTAAGCTTACAGGGCATTTTGATTTGGGGGGGAGTTTACCGCAAGTTAAAGGTGTAGGCAGAGCACCCTCAAAGCTCTTGCTTATATGGGTTCGCTCCTCTTTTTTCACACTGTAGGTACTTAAAACTTTTCTATAAACTATAATAGTATGGATAAAAATAGGAGAAAAGAAAAAATTTGAAGGAAATCACATCAGCATGATACAAGTTTGTGAGCACTCCATAATGAGAACAAATGCTTCCAGATAAATTGTTCTGTGGACACTGCTACTTCTGTACATGTCTGTCAGTTTGTAGTGATTCACAAACTGCTGAACCTTCAGCCAGGAAGCAATTTCCTTTCTGTTTGTGTGATTTTCCCTTACATTTTGTGTCCAAGTACTTGGAACCAAGCAAATCCTGGATACCAAAATGTTATGCATCAGAAATGAGAAAAGGTGGAAAGTGTTTATACAATGCTTGGATTCTCACTGTACCCAGTGGTTTCAAATGCAGGAACAGTAACTAGTTGAAAGGGAGAGGGAAAATGCACTGGTGGTGGATGTGAGAGGATGCAGTCGGTAGTCTGGCAGTGCCACTGGAAGTTAGAAGGCACCACTGGGGCTTCTGCAATGCTGCTGCAGGCGTGCAAGTCTTGAGTGTTTGCAGTTGTGTTTAATATAGAGTATTGCTACCTGAGCTGAACTGAGTATCCAGAGCCCAGAGCAGGTGGGAAGCATACTTTTCTGAAGCTTATCTGGTTGTGTTTTCCTAGCTCATTATATGCAGGCTGGCCCATGCAGGTGTGCGTGTATTGGAGTTGCGCATCTCAGTATTGCCAAGCTCTGCGAGGAGGACTGTGATTAGAGAGAATGGATGAGAGACAGAGAGGATGAAAGTATGTGGATTTATATTTAGACTTTCTGAGGACTTCTAGTCTACTAGTACTGTTGCATTGAATACGTTTGATACATTATCACAAAAGGACTAGTTTGAGGTGAAGTCCATTCAGTGTAGATGAATAACCTACACTGACCTCCATAGAATGTGTCAAGTTTCTTACGTCTGGTATTCATACTAGTTGGGTGGAAGCTAGATTAAGTACATTCATGCTGTGCTGAAGCCATGTCTGAAGCTGCAATGTCAAGCTATATCTGAAGCTCCCTTAATGCCAAGGGAGGGACTTCAGTGCACCAATCCTTGTTACGCAGTGAGCAGTGTAGGGACCCAATGCTAGCCATGATGTCTGATAGCTACAAAATCCTAAAACTTTATAAACACCTTCTAGGAACTTTTTTTTAAGAGTAGTTCAGAAGACTATGTTTTGAACTAGTTACAAAGGCATCATAATTCTACCTCAGATCCAGGAATCTTAGCTGCTGTTTCTCAGCTGGTAGTTATAGTCTCTTTAAAAAAGACATATGGACATTTCCCTGTTCTGGAAGGAAGGTGGTTGATGAGCATTGGAAGCAAGCCTTCTTTTCTAGGAGTGGGTGATTTGAAGTTGGAGAACTGTATCTTATGGTTAGATCACACCCTTTCAGTGATCCTTTCAGTAGCAGGATCTCCTTATCCTGTCATCTCTTTTCATCAAGCTCACAGGAATTTAAGACTTTTCCAGTCTCTGTCCTTTTGTCAAGCTTGTCTAAATTTGACCAATGAGTTCAAAAGTCATGGTGAGGACAGGGTCTTGGAGAGGTCAACATCCACACAAACAGCAAAATCACTTTGGAAAACTGATTTGAAAGCAATACCACACTATAATAGAAAAGGATGCCTTGGTTTGTGGAGCATAGTGATGGAGTTGCCTGAACATGGGACCTGTCTGTGAAACAGTTTCACTGAAGCAGGATTTTATGAAATTTTATGGAGATAGAGCTCATTTAGCTGTGATTGGTATGATAACTGAGGCATTTGTTTTAAATTTCCAGAAACTGTAAGTCCTAGATATATAAATCCACCTGTCAGTCAGAATAGCTATTGGAAATCCCACCAGAGGCTTGTTCTTTTTAATCCGGTATCCAGAGAAAAACCCAAACTGTTCAACAGTTCAGACGCTGAACTATGTGAGCTCAAAAACTGAGTCTATGCCGGGTCCAAATAAGTAGTCTGATGCTGCTGTCATTTTATATAGTCAGCTTTAACTCTACGTTGCACTCTCTAAGCCCCACAGCTGCTCATTTTAGTGGTACCAGTGCTGACTCAGCAACAGTGGGGATGAAGCAGTCCTGCCTTCGTAATAAGGCAAGTAAGCATGCAGGCAGGAGGAGCAGGTGCAAAGCAGCTTAATCCACTCTAATCAACAGTGGCCACCAAACTGTACACTGTTAAGAAATGATGGGAACATCCCAGCCAACTCTGAGGAAAGAATCTAGCAAAAAGGCTCCCAAAGGCTCTTGTAAGTGCAGTGAAATTGTACTTGCATCAAAGAATGGCCTGGGGTGGTCCGACCAAAGCTGACATGTAATGAATCTGACCTGATTTACGTGAATAATTTGAGTCATAACTTCTTCCAACTGACGACTAAGGCTCTGGCAAGAATGATCATGTCATAATTTATCAATGAAATGGGCTTCCAACATGCAGAGTCAGCAGGATCTTTTCCTTAGCCTGGGTAACAGATATTGTTGCTTCTTGCTCGGTCAGAGGTGAGATACTGCTCTTTTGGCCTCATTAAGATTATTGGAGAGCCTGTGGGTTATTTAGTTAGAGTTTAAATAAAACTCAACTGGAAATCCATTGCTGCTTTAGGACTCACCTTTTTTCTCACAGTTAGGTCTGTTTCTGTGAAATGCAGTCAGGCTCCCAGGTGTTCTTTCCATGCTTTTTTTTATGAAAAACCATGAAGGAATTAACCAAAACTGACCATAGGTTTTTGTTTTAGTCTAGGTACTGTGAGTTTATTTATTTGCTTTTCTATGCTCTCTATAATTTTTAGTTAAGGCAAAGTAAAGAATAGTTGATTCATTTTCTACTATGTTTTCTAGGCTATTACCTCATTTGTTTCAGGATTTTTAGTTTGTAGTGTTTTGGCATCATCCTTGTATAAATTTAAAAGTTTCAAGTACAGATGGCAATTTTTTATTAGCCTTTATGAATATTTTTTTTCCTGTTACTGGAGAGTATGCTATAATTCTGTCACATAAGCATTTGCCATATCTTAGAATACTGCAGTTGTCAGGGATGCAAAACTATTTAGTTCAATAGTGTCCCATTCATCAATGCTGAAAGTCACAAAGGCCGTGACCATAAGAAGGAGCTTATCTTCCCTGCCTGCCTGGGAAACTCACCTCCCAAATAAGAGATGTTCAAATTGCTGTTCCTGCAGTCGGATCTTGAAATTATCTTCACTGCTGCATCATTTACAATTTCAGCTAACTAGTGATATGTTAGAAGATAATCTCTTCTCAGAGGCTTAAATAAGCCCCCAAAGAGTGAAAGTTGTCTTTCTGATAGTAGAATGTGTAAGTCTCCTTGTGCCTACCTGGCTGCTTGCCAGGACTGACTATGTCTTTATTTGACTCATATAGTCCAATAAATGTTTGGTAGAAAACATGACTCTAAAGGTACGTCATGTAGATGCTCACATACCCAAAAGCCGTGCCACAGAAGAACATCAAAACAACATGAACAGGTAGACAAGGCTGCCAAAATTGAAGTAGCTCAGGTGGACCTGGACTGGGAGCATAAGGGTGAGCTATTTGTAGCTCGATGTGCCCATGAAACATCCGGACATTTAGGAAGAGATGCAACACACAGATGGGCTCGTGATCGAGGGGTGGACCTGACCATGGAGGCCATTATGCAGGTTACGCATGAATGCGAAACATGTGCTGCGATCAAGTGAGCCACATGAGTAAAATCTCCCTGGAATAGAGGGCGGTGGCTGGGTTTTCGATATGGTGAGGCCTGGCAAATTGACTATATTGGACCACTGCCACGAACACATCAAAGCAAGTGCTACATACTCACCATGGTGGAAGCAACTACTGGTTGGCTAGAAACATACCCTGTAAACCATGCCACTGCCCAAAACACCATCTTAGGCCTTGAAATGGTGGGTGGCTGGGACATGGCACATCAGAAAGAATTGAATCAGACAATAGGACACATTTCTGAAACAACCTAGTAAACTCCTGGGCAAAGAAACACGGCATTGAGTGCGTGTTGTGATGATGTTAATTTAATTTTGGTGTGGGGAAATCTTTTTGTTGATGTTGAGTGAAGTTTGTGTAACGAATGTGGATTTTAACAATATTTCTTAAATACATGATTCACAGAGTTGAGGAGTGGAATGTAACAGGTTTGTATGTGCGTGGCAAGGTTTTGGTAGCGGGGGGGGGGGGGGGGGTATAGGGGTGGCTTCTGTACGAAGCTGCTAGAAGTTTCCCTTATGTCAGCTATAGCCAATGACACCCGGCTTTAAGATGGACCCACCGCTGGCCAAGGCCGAGCCAATCAGCGACAGCGTTTTTCGCCTCTGTGATAACGTATTTAAGAGAGTGAAAAAGTTGTTGCGCGGCAGTAACGGCAGCGAGTGAGAGGAGTGAGAATATGTGAGAGAAATATTCTGCAGACACCAAGGTCAGTGAAGAAGGAGGGGGAGGAGATGCTCCAGGCGCCGGAGCAGCGATTCCCCTACGGCCTGTGGTGAAGACCACGGTGAAGCAGGCTGTGCCCCTGCAGCCCATGGGCGGTGGAGCAGATGACTGCCTACACCCTGTGGAGGGCCCCCACGCTGGAGTAGGTGGATACCTGAAGGAAGCTGGACCCCGTGGGAAGCCTGCACTGGAGTAGGCTCCTGGCAGGACCTGTGGCCCATGGAGAGAGAGAAGCCCACCCTGGAGCAGGTTTGCTGCTAGAGACCCCGTCAGGGGGGGCTCACGCTGGAGCAGTTGGTTCCTGAAGGACTGCACACCATGAAGGAGACCCATGCTGGAGCAGTTCATGAAGAACTGTACCCGTGGGAAGGACTCATACTGCAGAAGTCATGGAGGACTTTCTCCCATGAGAGGGACCCTGCATTGGAGCAGGGGAAGTGTGTGAGGAATCTTCCCCCTGAGGAGGAAGGAGCGGCAGAAAACAACTGAGTGATGAACTGACCCCAACCCCCATTCCCTGTCCCCCTGCGCCACTCGGTGGGAGGAGGGAGAGAAATCGGGATCAAAGTTAAGCCCAGGAAAGAAGGGAGGGTTGGGGGGAAGATGTTTTAAGATTTGGTTTTATTTCTCATTACTCCTCTCTGAGTTAATTGGTAATAAATTACATTTTCCTGAAGTCGAGTCTGTTTTGCCTGTGATGGTAAATGTTGAGTGATCTCTCTGTCCTTATCTCAACCCCACAGACCTGTTATATTTTTTTTCCTTTCCCCTGTCCAGTTGAGGAGGGAGAGTGATACAGTGGCTTTGGTGAGCACCTGGCATTTGGCCAGGGTCAACCCACCTCAAGCTCTTAACTTCTCCCTGACCAAGCAACCGTTTTATAGCTCCAAAGATGCAGAGTGATTTGGAGCATGTTTTACTTCAACTCAGTATAACAGCTAAAATGAGAATAGTGTGTAGTTATAAGCACTTTTCTATGCAAGGCTTCTATGTGTTGGTGGAAAGTTCTGGCCTCCTTCACACTTTTTATAGCTCTAATAATTAGGAGATGGTGGGATTGTGCCAGTAAGCACCATATAAAGCCTAACCACTGGCAATCTTTAGTGACATGCTCAACAGATGAAAGAAAAACAATGGATGAAAGGAAGACAAACCAAATATTATAGATGGCATTCGATTATACACTGTGGACTTTTGCAGGAGTAGGTTTTTTTCTGGCATTCAGGATGCAAAATGCACAACCAGAAGAAATGTGTTTGAGAGCCATTTCTTCTGACTTCATTAATCAGGCAGGCCATAGGACTTTCCTAGTTGACTTAACTATCATCCAAGCTTGCCAAAAAATACCCCAATCAGACAAAAAACCACACCTGAAGACATCCCATCCTTAATGAAACATTTCCAGTGATGGAGATTCTACCCCATAATACTTTTAACACACTGGTGGTTAGTTATCCTCATTGTTAAAAATATCTGCCTTACAGCTGGCTTGAATTTTATCTAGTTCTGACTTTCAGACTTTAGCTTTTCTTATGCTTTTCTTTGCTAAGTTAAGATAATGAAGAGGCATTTTTAAAGAGTCCTCAGGTAGTGCTGCCTTGCCTTTGATCAAATCATACCTCCATCTCCTGGTCATTAGGCTAAGAAATGTCATTGTAAGCCATGTGTTTCAGTGCATTAATCATCCAAGCATCTCTTCTCATAACCTTTGTCAATTTATTATCATCCCACCCTGTAGCCTGGACATCTGAACAGGAAAATATTCTGGCTGTCTCACACCATGCAAAATATCAATATCCTATACCTTAATCTCAGTTGGGATTCTTTCACTTATTTACTCAGCAACAGCATGAAGAACTGAACTTGTTTAACAGAGGCTTTTGTCAGAGATTGATACTGGAAACTGTTAATGTCTATCACGCAGCTTACAGAGTAGCTAGACATTTCATGAGGCATTGCATGGTTTGTACCGTGCTGTGGCTAGTGCCCTGAATAGTATGTATCTGCTTTTCAATGCTCTTGGAACAATTCTGTGCAGGAGTATGTCTTCCCTTACTAGATTGCCACGTGTTCCAGGTCTCCTGAGCAATTCTTGAAGAGTTGTACATTTAAGTATGTTAGTAATAGTTATCCTAGGTCAATTACCTTGAAGAAGCTCCCAGGTGCTCTTCCTGCTCCCACCTCAGTGCCATTAATCTCAAGGTCTACTTCAAGGGCTTCAGGCTCAAGATGTCTTCCTCTTTCTACTCTTCAGGAACACCAACAATCCCAACTTTATCTTTTCTGTATTTGTTTTATAACGTTGTCCTTCAAGCTCTTATTTTCTTTGGAAATTTCCCCTGCTTTGCCTCTATTTTATCAGCTTTAAGCTGAAAGTGAGACATTAATTCCTCTGACTCAGTAATCTACTTTTTAAATCCAAGCTTGTGTGTTTTGGAATAAGAGAAGCAGGTGTAGAAAGATGGCTCTTATGCATTTAAGCTCATCAACAGCCAGTCATCTCATCCACTCTCTAAGTTAGTTGAACTCCAAGCCAAGGTAGCACTTCTTTTGAAGCAGTAGGGTTTTCTAGTAGTGACATCTAATATTCCCAGGAGGGTTTAAGCCCCTTTTCTTTGGAAGAAGGATCATAAGAGAGGTCCTTTCTCTTGTTGTGGTAGGCCTGAGGGCTACATGGCATGTGGACATGGGTCTTTCTGCATCTAGAGGACTCTGCAGCGTCATCTGGGTAGGGACAGTTAATGTCTTGAAGAAGAAAGATTATATACAGTAGGCTGAAGGAAGTTAGGACAATTTCAATGAACCAGTAACTTGCCTTTCTTCCTCTGCTTTCCATTACGAGTTTTACAAAGTTTCTTTGAACTATCATGGTGCCCTTGGGGAGTATAAAATTGGTCTGGAAATCTCTATGACTTTTTTTTTTTTTTTTTTGAGAGAGAGAGATTTCTAGTACTTTCTCTTCCAGCTGAGTGTAACAGCAGCTTTTGTCTTCGTATTTTGGCATCTTCACTTCTACTCCCAGCTGGAAGTGGAAAATGCACTCGCAAATGAAGTTGAACAATAACAAGGACAAAAAGGGGGAGGGGGGGCAGATAAAAAGAGTCACAGAGGGTTCATGTGTTGTGTTGTGTGTCTTCCTCCTGAGGTGGGTCTTGATCCTGCCAACTGTTCCCCCTGTAAGAAAATTTATGCCTGTGGGTACTCCTGCTGAGTTCAAAGTTACTCACATGAATAATTGATCGCAGGGTCTGGGACATAGTTTCCAATTCCTTTTTCAAGATAAGTTCATTATCATCAGATCTCATCTTGCTCTGAACATTGCTGGGTTGGGGACAAGTAGGTCAAATGGATACCTGATTTTTTTGTTGCAGGAAGAGCAAGCAACTGGCAACGTGAAATGGTGGTTTAACAATAATAATGAAAAAAAAAAAAGTCACTGTCACTCTTTTGTTGGGGTAGGTTTTTATCAGAGTGGTGAGATTTGAACAGCTTGTTCAACAAGAGTTCGAGTCCCAGGGGAAGGAGAAAAGCTCAGAGAAGCTTTACGTTTTACAAATGTTTAAGTGGTATTATTCATGGCATAATACACTACCCTGGTGTGTGCTTCAGAATTCTGCCGCTACATCTTCTGCCATATAATTTTCCAGAAGTCATACATCTCTAAATTTATATTCTAGGTCACCAATGTAACATAGAGAAATTAAGTAATAATTGAAGTGGATTCTAGCCACTCCAGCACAAAGGGTCATATTTGGATATATTTTTGGCAGTTAGTGTACCACACTGATACAGTAACACCAAGTCACTGAAGGGAGAAAGGGGAAAAAAAAGCGTGGAGTTGTAAAGGATGTGAGAAGGAAGAAAAGAACAAAGAGGACTTTTCTCCAATCAAATGCAAATGGAAATGACCCTAAAGATTCTGGGAACACAGTCTTTCTCCTGGCAATGAACATTTTCATGCAGCGAAATCCATTTTTGAGACTCATTAGCAAATGCTGTGATCTTGCTTATTTTCTATAGCAGTGTCTAGTTATTTCAAATTGATTAGGAAACCTCTGATGTGAGAGAGTGAATCATGAGCTATTCCAGGTATTTCTGTAATTGGTTATCATGCTTAATTACAAATGTTTGAGTATAACTAGTTTGTTCTGAACTTGATTTTTCCTGCCTTTCAGTTACTGCTTAGCATATAAGTTAGTTAAAAAAAAAAAAATTAAACTTCCAGAATGCTTTAGTTATGAAAGAGTTGAAAATTTACAGAATGATGGATTAATTTAAGATGTACTATCAATAATGATTTAAAACAAAAGAACTAGACTATCTGTCTATTGATCACCTATCCATCTCAAGGACATTCGTCACTGTCAGTGTTACCACTCTGTTCTAGTCTAATTACAGTTCCTTCCACATGGCGACTTCTATTTATCACTTACTGGTTAAGGTCTTGGTTGCTGAAAACAGAAGTCCTGAATCTATTCTCAGTTACATGGACATGCCATTTTTGCTCTGCTCTTCGTGCTAAAATGCATAATCCAGAAAGTGGAAGATGCAGTAACCTACAATGCTGTGAGAACTTCATAAAGAAAAATGGCTACCAGAATTGTGGTATGTCAGAAAAAAAAAGGCTGTATCTTGAATGAAAAGGAGACACTTTGAAGAATGTTCTTGTCATTCGGTGTGGACATCTGTTTGTTTTGCAAGACTGCAGCAACCATTGACAGCACTCATAAAAAGAGAAACAAGCAAAGCACCAGAACAACAGAGAACACTTACGGTGACACAAAATCATTGTTTATCACAGGATGGAGCCAGTTGCTTGATCAAGATGTTTATGTCTTTAACTGGTTGCAGTATCCCTGTAAACTGGATACAAAGCACCATTTGGGCTTTTCCTCCTTTAGAGGGGACAAGACACCAGGGAAGTAACAGTTATGGGATTTCACCTATATCACTATGGTTCTGTGGTTTGTGATAAACTTAACATTCCGAAAAAAAGAAAAAATACTTATCACTTAGCTGTGTCAGGAGACTAAATATTGCTAATGATGAGACTGTGTACCAAACGTTGTTTCCAAAACTTAGTTCTATTTAGCTCAGTCATAGCTTTAGGCATCATCACCTGTTCTGCTGAGCAGGGTAGTGCTGCGCCATACGAGCTTTTCATTTTCATTTCCATAGCAGTGACTGGTAGGCAGAAACGATCTCTGAAGAATGAATAAGATTTAATGATCCAATAGCACAAGTGTAGCTAACTTAATCCAAAATACCTTGCAACACCTGCATCATCAGAAACGATTCTGTGTGCTTGGATGTCCTCTCACTAAATAAGCCATCTAACCAAACTGTGTGTTTGGGTTGCAATTTATTGTTCAAAATGAGCTCCATGGGGCTGTTCTTTGGGAGGGAACACTCTCCTGCACCTTCTCCTGAAGGCTTGTTTCAAGGGGACAGACAAATGATATTGTCCTGCCAGGTTGCATCTCTGTTGCTTTTGGTAAGCTCCTGGACCTTATTTTCAGTTTCTTATTTTGGTAGATTATACAAGAATAGTGTCTACAGTCCAAGCTTGTCCTTTTTCCTATGGCAACCGCTAACTGCTCTGTGATGCTGAGACTTTCTGGTCAGCCTCATAGGAAGCTGACTAATTTCTAGCAAAGAGTAATCTTCCACATTTACACATTTCCCAAGTTTGTAAGAATTCAAATGTAAGGCAAAGCTGAGGAGACACTAAATGTTTTTCCATTTGATAGTTGGTATTATATGAAAGGACTGTGGGACTTCTGAATTAAAGGGGAAAAAATCTGTTCTAGTTCATGCAGGCCCTTTTTCATCATTGTGAGTGTGAAGTAGAGAGAAGAAACTGTTAGCTTTTACATTTGATATTGATGTAGTCACACCAGTGTTACTTGCTTGCAGACTAGAGAGAACCATAAACCTTTTAAAAATCAAAACTTTAATTTAAGTCTCAGCTAAATGAAAATTTTCATGTGTGCTTTTAAAGAATAAAAGGCAAGCTTTGAAGGTTTTTTTCTCTCTGTAGCACAACTATCAGTTCTTGCTGTCCAAAGTATTCTCTATCAGCACTTCAGTTAAGCCTCTGTGCTTCTGCTGGCACTAACATTTTTCTTTAGATTTCCCAGCATTTGTACAGCACTGATTCACCTCTCTTGGTGATAACAACAGTCAGAGGGGCTAATGAGGACTAGCTGCTGGCATTCTAATCTTGCTCAGAGGAGGCAAGAGTGAAAATCCTGTCACTGCTTAGCCTGTGTTTATCCGCCCTGTGGTGAACCTGTGCTGCTGGTGGTAGTGCTGTGGAAGTTTTGGGAAACTGCTCATGCTGTGAAAGCCTGTTGGCCCTATGACAAAGGGAGAGACCTTCATTTAACAGGTAAAAATGCTTACAAGAGAACACAGGTGTATATGAGGGAATAAGCAGACTCTGAAGTAATCTGAATAGGGACAAAGAAGAGATTCCTACTTATTCCAGCAAAGAATGTATCTGCAAAGTCTCAACTTTGATATTTGTTTTGAGAGTTGTATAGATATTTAAATGAGATAATTTGGCTGTGGATTTACTGGAGCATAAACTAACTATTTGTCACCTTTCTTATTCAAAAAAATACAATTTCCATGGAGATAAAAGGAAAAAAAAAAACACTTCAGAAGTCTTGCATGAGGATAATTTGCCGAGATTAGTGAAGACTAAAGCACACAATATGATAAGAATAGAATTGCTGGAATCTGCTCTATTCTCAGTAGAGGCCTATTCTCTTCTTTCCCTCAATAGGCATACCCCCCATAAATGTTAATGGGAGCTATTCACTGACAAGAACAGGCGCAGAGACTCCAACATATACAACTCCCATTCACCATAATAAGCAGGGAGGTTTGATTCTCTTGGTGCCAGACTCAGGTCTCTGAGAACTTGTGCAAATAAGCTGTGGGTATGAGCACCCAAACAATTTTCTAGAGAGGCAGTGAAGCTGTGGATCCACAGTGTTTCAGCAGCTCCATGGTAATATTTTTGCATGCATACTCTTACCCCAGGGTAATTGTAAAGTAATCTGAAGTATTATATCCTTCTGTGAAAAAAAAGGAAAGTATAAGACACAGAGTGCCTTAATCTTAGGTTTAAGAATGCGGAGAAGGGAGTGTGATATACTGCATATTTATAGTTTAATTTACCCTGCAAAAAGCTGTTTGTGTGTCCATGGACTGAGAAGAGGCCTGGGCAGACTTTGGTAAGAGGTGGAAGGAAGGTTTGGTTAGGGGGATGATTATATGATGGGGAGGCCCATTTTTGGAGGATGTGAAATTTCAGCAGCTCATAGATACAAAAATGCTGGTTACAGACTGACTGGTGACTGGAAAGTAAGCGTGCCAGCAGCGTGAAGCATGAAAGTAACTGATGTGGATGCTGTGATTGTAGGGTCTTGAGAACTGAGTTTTTCAATTCATCTTGCCATGAGAGGTGAGCCAGAGGGCTATGGATGCCATCTGGAAAGGACGCTGATTGATAGAAACCATGGTGAGCATGGGACCCTGGGCACCTACACGTGGCCCGTCCCTTTGGCTGGCCCTCAATACCAACAGGCTTAAGCTGTTGTTGGAAGTTAATACGAGTCAAGTGCAGGGATCAGGTAAGGTGAGATCCCTCTGCCTGTGCGTGCAGAGTGCTCTGACACTGGATTTGTGGGAGAAGCATGACACATTAACCATGGCTCTTTTTAGGAGAGAAGATGTCAGAGTAGCTACAGCAGCAATTTGAGCAGCAGGAGACTGGGATATACTCCTAGCTCTGCCAAGGTTTTGCTCCATTACCTCAGGCAAGTTGCTGAAAACTGTCATCGATTTTGGGTCCCTGGGTTTTTGGATACCTAGCTCAAATAATCTGGGGTCTGACTTTCAGAGCTGCTTAGCTACTGCAGTTTTTACTGATCATGACTGATACCTAGGGCTGGGCACATCTGGTATATAGCTGGCTCACCTGAAGTGTCACAAGTCCTCTCTAAAAATTTTGTCATGATCTTACAGTGTCTAAGCCCGCAATACAAAATCAATTGTGGTGGTGATATCTGCCAGACACAAGTGTCCCAACAAGAAACATAAATAACATTAAATCTTTGCACTGGAGATGCTATATGTGTAAAGTATCAATTTATTGTTTACAGTCTTTAGGTAATTTTTTTCACAAGAGAGACAGTCTACTTAAAAACAGAATTTCACTTGAAGTGTCTTGATGATGTCCTGTTACAGTTATTAATAACATTGCAAATGGCACTGGGGCGATAAAAGGATGGGAAGCCAAATGTCATTAATAATAGCTGCAATATTCTTAGTGTTAACAAATTATCAGCTGTATAAATTTTTAATTAATAGGAGTATGAACAGCAATTTGACTGTCAACAAGCATCAGTATTGATGTGTGCGAGTGAAGCATGGCAAGGGAAAGATCAAGGCAGGAGGATAACTGAAACCACGCAGCTGTGAATGACAAGTCAGCATTTTCTGAACAAACTTCTGAGAGCATCACAACTTCGGGTGTAGCCCTCTATAATGATAAGAAAAATGAATCTTGGTGAGTGCAAGAGAACATTTTTGTAACGAAGGTGAATTAATTTTGTTTGGGATTTTCCTGTATTTCAGATGAACTTCTGTTAATGGCAACAGCAAAAAGGCATTAAGAAGTTGGATCGAAATATGGAGAAGGAATAGTAGATTGGCTACCTCAGGCTAAAGACCCAGCAAGCAAGTAGGTTACTGTAGTGTAAAGTTGTGGGGTTTTCTGCTCCTTTCACTAAATTTTAGGAGTTTCTAACAAGCTGCTTGAAAAAAAACCCAAGCCTGTTGATTAGGTCAAAGCCTAGCATAATGAATCAGAGCCTAGAACAATGTTATTTGGCTGAAATGAAATAGAATATTTTAAACTTATAAAAATTTCAGTAACAACTTCAAATCTCCCTCTCCTGCCCAACCTGTCAGTTTCAAAGTTTTCTTTTTCTGCAACTTTCAAAGTGGCTTTGATTTTAAAGCTTAGATCTCTTCTCTGGATTGTAGTGTAAGCACTTTTCCCCCTTCTTTTG
The DNA here is from genome assembly GCF_034619465.1 of Leptosomus discolor. Taxonomy (NCBI): domain Eukaryota; kingdom Metazoa; phylum Chordata; class Aves; order Leptosomiformes; family Leptosomidae; genus Leptosomus; species Leptosomus discolor. The sequence goes on along the minus strand of NC_141398.1, from coordinate 26,180,476 downwards.
CATTCTTATGCTGTGAATCCACAGAAATAACTTTTGTCTTTGGGCATCCTAAGGAAAAAGTGGTTTGTTTTTTGTTTTTTTTTTGTTTTTAAACAAAAAGATGCAGAAGTAGGAATAGGGAGGACAAAACAATTTGTGTATCTAAAAGCACTCCTCCAATTTTTTTCAGATTGGAAACTTCAGAAGATATTTTTGTTTTCTTTCTAGAATGCATTTTTGCCTTTATTTAGCAGTTATTTATGATTCTATGAAAGATTCATTATCTAAGTGTATGGACAATATAAACGTACCAATTATAGATAAAAATATTAATACTAGAGTAACTCTTTCTGGCTTAGTAGATTATACCAATTTTCCTGTTATATCATCAATAATCTAAAGATTAAAACCTTTTTTCAGTTTTCATTTGAGGAGATCAAAATGCTTTAAAGACACTAGCTAATTCTCCTACTAATCCTGGGAGATCGGACAGTGTTATGATAATCCTTTCACAGATGAATAAATGGAGATAAGAGGGAGGCTAAGTGACGTTTCAAAGTCACAGATATAATCAGTGGCAGAGTTGGATATATAACCTTGAGGTTCTGATTACTCATTTTCTCTTACAGGCAGCATATATGTATTTTTTTTCTTTCCGCATTACTAACAACATGCAGCAAAAACCCATTACCATCGGTTATGTCTATAATAATAATGATTTTATTTATTTAGTGCCTCCCTGCCAAGACAGTCAGGGTGCTGCTCCAAAGACAATTAAAATGCAATTACTGTAATAAATAAACAACAATAATTAAAACATCATAAAATAAACAATATCAAAAACAATCAAAACCACTAAGTAGCCAAAGTCAGTGCAATTAATAATGGATCTGAGTGACTCATTTGAAACAAATTGCACATTTAGCGATTCTGTTTTGTTTTGTGAAAAGATTTTTTTATTGCAAGGTTATTATTTTTCAAATGCATTTTCGTATGCAGCCCCTGAATGGAAATTTTTTTCTTCTCCTTCTTCCTTTTTTTTTTTTTTAAATATACACCTATTTGCAGTTTAGGATGGTGCTAAATGGTGACCGGTCAACTAAATTACATGAATTGCATGAATCATGTCAACTAAATAACTATTGCAGTTCACTAAATGGATTAGCTGTACACAAATGTCTAGAAATCAAGCCAGTCAGTAGGAACGCCAAAGCACAGAAGCACAGGTGAAATTTAGACCACTTTGATGTGGCCTATTCTCCTTGACCTGCGTTCAAAATGCATTTAAATTGAAAGGTTAGTTGCTTGGTTTTCATATTGACTTCAGTATAGTTTATCTTACACTCTATACCACTCTATCTGCAGAAGCTTTTAGTGCATGTGTGTTTGATGGCATTACTCAATTTTAAGGTTGACCAACCCTTTCCCTAGTCTGTCATTTAGCAGCAGTCACTGAGCATTGCAATGATTTCTGTTTATTGTCTTTTAGAAAGAGGCCAAATTTTTGTAGCATTGAGATGTCTCATCTGGTTTGAAGGAAGGAGCTTGCTAGAAACATTTTGTTTAGACCATGCTAAAGCAGTTTTAGAAGTCTCAAAGACTTCAAGCCTTGAAATTCACTGGCGATGTAGCCTTTGTGTCAGGCATGACGTCTACTGTCTTTGGAAGAACATTGACATCTGTCCTTGTTACGAAGCCGTGAAAACTGTGGTTTGTGTAAACTAGTCGGAGAGCTGGCAGTGGGGAGCAGGGCAAGAAGAAAAAGTGAGGCTTTGCTGGGGCTGTAAAACTGGGACTGAGGCTGGGGATTGTGAAGAAGGCCTGGGCATGGGGGAGGAGGAGGACGTTGCCTGGGTTGGGAGGGTAGGACACAGATCTGGTGGAGCTGAGAGAAGAAGGTGAGGCAGAAGGGAGGACAGAACTGACTAAAAGAGTGAAGGAAACAGGTGGGTCAGAAGACCAAGGCAAGGATGATAGAGGCATGAGGCCTTGTGCAGAGCACATATGGCGCTTGGTGACGGAGGACAGGGAATAGGCTGCGAAAGGGGAGGCTGGGTACAGCACAGGAAAAGCAACAAGGCTCTGGGTCTGGAAATCAGAGGGGACATGAGGCTGTACATCCAGTGAGATGAAGATTTGGTGGGCAAGAAGATTGAGAGGGGAGTGAAAACCCTATTGAGTTCATGACTGGCTGAGGAGCCAAGAGCAAGCAAGAGGCAAGAGCAGGCTTCTGCTGATTGGTTTAATGAGAAAAGAGACCAAGCTTATGGGTAGTAGCAGATGTGTCTGAGCTGTACTGGCGCGCTGCCTTCCTGAGCCGCATAGCTGATACACAGATCTGAGCAGGTATCTTGAGCCCAAGATCCCTGAATATCACTGTTCTGCTCTGGAACCATTTGCCAGAATAGTGTTGCATTCCCTTTCGGCATCTGTCCACAAGGAGAACAGCAATCTATTAATGCAAACAGCCACTCCATTAGCTCAGTGGCAAAATCTGTGTCTTGGCAGTAAAGCTTTGAACTCTGCTGATGACCTGCATGTGTTTTAGGAAGAGGCCAAATAATGAAAATTGTGTCTCTGTATGTTTTGTTGCCTTTTCTTTTGTTTATTTATTTTTAGATAAATTTGGGAGAATGCATATGGAAAATGATACTAAATGTTTTTTTATCAAACCCATGAAGAATATTACTCAAACGCCAGAATTAAAACCTTTAATATGTGGGATAAACATTTGCAACCGTTCTACGTTTATAAAATTAACATGGTAATATCATGTAAGTTTAGGTCTCCTTTGTACCACTCACCATAAAGTCCTACTCCTATCTCACCTCTTCCTAGTACCTTCTTTCACTTCTATATCCCCTTGCATCCTACAGCAACTACATGTCAGATTTGTCTCCTTTCTCCCCTTCTCCCCCATCTTCCAATGGGACAGCTGCATCTCCCATGCTGCTTGGATACTAGCAGAAGGGGCACCAGCTGCACAGGAAAGACAATCCTGTGTGTTTTTAGTACTCATGTCTGAATCAAAGCAGTCATTACAGCAGAAAAACATACCTATAACCCTTGGCTTGAACACACTCCCTTGTTCTCTGCTTAGTAGTACAGGCACTGCTTCTTCAAGCACAGGAGCTGTGAAAATCTCCAGCATATCCTGTGAAGGCTCTTTGGGGAATTCAGCTGCTAAAATCAAAGCAGCCTATCGTAGATATGCACAAACAGCAATTATTCAAAGGCTTTTAGCTTGGCTACATTTGGACTAATTTTCATATAGGGCAAGAGGCACAACCCTGATTAATTCCTTTCTCCCCCCAGACAAATTTCTGGTCTGTGCCTAATGCTTAGTTGTAGGAGAGCACTCCAAAGAAAGGATTGTCGTGAAGAGGATAATGTATTTTCTCATTAGCTTTTTTCTTGGAAATGACTGAAAAGTGTTGCCTGAAATTTTCCAAGAAAAGATATAAATAACTGCACAGATAATGGGCAAGAAAATTTCTGCCAAACAACTTAAATTGGGTAAAGTTAGGAAGCAGCTGAGCAGAGGGGCTTATAGGAGGATATGCAACTAGGCAATAGTAATGAGTATAATAAATGATACCAGCTCGATCACCTGTTAGAGAAGTGCCGACATATCTCTATGGATTAGTAGAGCACAATGCAGGGGTTTCCAAGCTGGCTCTGGACCAAGGTGGTAATTTCACCCTGTGCTATGCAGATGGATCACTTCTGGTCCTAGGCTCAGTGCTGTATGCACCCTGATGGTTTCTGCTACAAGCAGTACTAGCCCAGTTATTGTGTGATGTACATGTGACCTAAGTGATTCGACTGAAGTCAGATGGGACACGTGCAGCAGAGATGAGAAATGAACCCAGTTCTCCTGAGCCCTAGTTTAGTTCATTAACTATGGAAGCTAAATCAGCTCCCTCCAGAGCAGGGACTAAAGCAATGTACTCGACACCATAGCCGATTACCTTTCTTCTTAGAGTCAAATCTGGCCCAGTTGATGTGAACCCTTAACCTCGTTGGTATATATATATCTGCTCTTGTTCAGCAGGGCATCACAAAAGGGTTGTACCAAGGTAGGGGGAATAAAAATTACTTCATGCACCTTGAACTGCTTTGACATATCTCCAGCCCACCCAGAAGCTCTTTCAGGCAGTCCATGGGGGAATGCTAACAAAGACTTGATGCCAAATACTCTGTCTTTGTACTGTGTCCTCGGAGGCAAGTAAGCCAAGCTCTGCAAGCCCATGCTGTAGGAACCCCAGGCTCTTCCTTTAGTGTTACCTTAATCTAATTTTCCTTTGTATTTAATAAAAATCTATAGGTCTTGGGTTTTTTATTTCCTTTCAAGAAGCAACAGAGAAATGCTCTCCTATTTGATCCTGCTGATGTTCACTTTCCGACACCTGCCACCAGCACCACTTGGACACATCCCTTTTATTTCCCATTCTCTTTTAAGTGTCTAGGCGACTTTGATATATTTCTGTCTCTGTCTGTAATGGCAACAGGATAGGGTGTTATTCCTAACCTGGGCTTGGCATGATAAGCCTTTTATTTCATTAAAGTCGCATTTCTTTTCAGGACCTGTAGCCTGAATTGAAGTTATTTTGCTTGGACTAAGGTTGAGCATACCAAGGACAGCAGTATAAAGTACAAGCATCTATAAATGCAGCTTTGATTGGATTTTACCCAACCTCTTTAAAATTCATATATGATAATCAAAATGGTGAGTGGGTAGGGAGCATTGCATCCTCTTCAGTTTACTGCCCTCATGTAAAATCTCAAAATAAGGACTGTAACCAGCAGAATTCCAGCATTTATATTTCATGAGAGGATTGTCCTTGTGTAAATATTGGTTCCTTTAATGCATACACTTCCATCTCTTTTTAAAAACTCCCAACTCAACAGTGTCTGACAGCATTACATGTCTCTTTCTGGAGGCAGCAATGAAAATGTGCTGATAATTTGAGCCCTGGGAAGTCTGTTCCCCCATGAATTTCACCACAGTCATACTGCTCTGCCATTGTATTAGCTCTCTGCTGCAGTACAAGAATAGCATCTCTCTCCACATTATAATAGCACCTCTCTCAGATCACATCTTACTGTCAAATAATCACCCATTCCCAAATGGCTGGAAATTAATGATGGCTGAACCCATCAGCGCTAGGCTTATACTACTTACACAGTCCAGATCCTGAAAAGCCTTTTTGCAGGGAATGTCTCTGGATAAACTCCTGCAGGCTTGTTTGGAGAATCTGAACTGCTCCTTATCCTCTCCTTCTCATCGTCACTGGCCACCCATGGTTCAAAGGATTCTTCCAGTTTACCTCAATCTTTGGGATTAGAGCTAGAGTTTACAAAATGTATGAGATTATACCATTTGTGTAACATCAATCATGAGAGGCAAGGTTTTTCTTTCTTGCCCTGGAGACCCATAAATCCTTTCCTTTCTTTCTCCAGATCCTCTAAAAAAATGTAGAAAAGTTTCCTATCCCAGGCAGTACCTCTGAAAAAGCAATAGAAATAGCTGCCCAGATATCATTCCTTATACTGCTGGGGTTTTTGACGACCAGGAGAGCAACATGTGGATACACCTTTTTTCCCCACTGTTGTGGAATGTGGGTGGCTGATGTCAGACCCCAGGACCAACTGCTACTTAGGAAGAATTGAGGCCTGTGTATAATTTCTGTACCTCAGCTCAGTTCAGAATTTTTTGGCAAAACTGAGGATGAGGGAAATCTCATGACTACTTTTTATGTGGTCCTACTCATCACATCCCATAAGTGAAACTTTAGCATCCAGACTCCTGTTCCTCTCTTTCTGGTAGTTCAGTTTTGGGACATGAACTTAGTTAACATCAGACTGAAAAAGCACTTTAATTATTGAATAATTGACTGATTTTATTATTATTCCCATTGTCCTCCCATGTTTTAATCATATTTTTATAGAGACTTTTCCATAAATATGGCTTCAGGTTTGTATGAGTTGTAACACATTGAATACAGACTACGGGAAAGAAGTAGTATTGGGGCCCGCTTTTTTTATTTGATGCATTGCACTGCAAAACTATAAATTGAACCTGATCTCTACGTGTTTCTTAAGTCAAACCCTGAACCATAGTTTTTGCATAGTAGTTAGATTGCATACGGTTTTTTGCATAGTTTGTTTGAGACATAAATATACAGACATATATATAGTGTCATTTTATCACTTATTTATCTATTTATCCTGTGCTGCTGATGAATTATATGATGGCTGAATGCCTTTATTCCAACTGAGGAAAGATGTAGCATATGGACAGCTCACAACGCTCTGGAAATGACTCTTTGGCACCTGTCACAAAGTGATCTCAGATCTGTGTAAATGGTTCCTTCTACTCTGGAGATTAAGTACCAGATGCTGTCTTTAGCAAATAAAACCCAAATAACAAGTTAGCTGAACACACTGGCCAATCTGCTGTGAGTTCATGAGAACTTGAACTCTACTGTGCCTCTTTGACAAGCAGAAATTTCGTTGTGTGGACTACACTGAGAGGAGGAAAAGGGCTGAGAAAGTGTTTTCTGGACTGATTTTCCAAAGTGCAGTTTTGTCTATGTTCAAACAACATCTGAGCCTGTACTTAAAGAATTTGCAAAAGTAGGTATTGTTCTCAGTTCAAAACAATGGAATTTCTCTATTGTATTTTTCTGTCTGAAATTATACTAAGGAAAGCAGGTCATTTCAATTTATGGAAGTTTTTAGCATCTTAATCTATATGTACTCTAAGCCCTGCAGAAAGTATGTCTTATTTTTTCCAGTATAAGAAAACGAAGACTGAAATTCTGAGAGCTTTCACTATGTCTGGTAATAAGCCCAATTATTTGGTTGCCTACAGTAATATTCAGACTTCAGGCACCCAAGTTAATGCATATTTGAATTGTCATTTTGCTGAGTGTTTGCTGAGTGAGACCAATACTAAGCTATTCTTATGCTTTGTCTCATGGACTATAGTCTTATGAAGACTATTGTACAGCTGGATTTGGGTCATATGCTGTGGGAATATGGCCCATGCTGACCTGTGTCAGTGGGGAAACTAATACTTTCTTGGCTGCCCTGTGAACTTCGACCTTGGGCCTTATGTCATCCTGTCGTTCTACCGAAGAGAAATATTTCTCAGATGCAGGACTGCAAGATTTCCCTGGTAGGTCTACCAGGAAAGTGAGGCAGTTTTGGGGACTGCCAGTGATTACTTATTTTCCTCTTTCTTTGCTACTCCCCATATTCATTTGTTCTGTCCGTGCTTTTGAGAATAGCTCAAAGTCCTGCCAGGTGGGAAGAGACATCCAGCCCCTGCTTCCTTGTGCATTGTCAGTCATTAGTTTCTCTGTCTTGAGCATCAGCAAAAGAGTACGACAACCCTGTGGAGGAAACGTAATGAAGGCTTGATGTGTTCACTCAGTCAGAGAAACAGGACTGATGAAAGCAAGACTCTCTGGAATATACTAGCTGAGAACTGTGTGATTGAGGAAGAAAACATTAGAGAAATTAATAACAATTAATAACAACGTAAATGTGGGGAAATTTTACTGGGAAAACAGGAGAAGAGAGGTGGTGAGGAAAGGGTGATTGTGAGGAGGATCATGAATGCAAGGTGAAATAGGAGAAGCGAAGAGTTAAGGCTCAGGACTGGCTGTGCATCCTGTTGCCTGGTTTAATCATGAGTTATGCTCTGTCACCACAGTCAGCATATCTTTCCTTATATTGCCTTACTTTCCCCCTTAATGATGTAGCGACAGAGGCTATTCCTTTTTTTTTTCCGCAGGGTAGTAAAGCAGTTCAGATGGAAGATGTTATGTAAGTGTCATGTAAAATCACTAATATATTATTACTAGACAAGGAGACATGTCAAACCAAAAAAACCACTTGTTCTGCTCACTCTCTAGCATCCTTGAAAAATGTAATTTGAGCTACACAGAATTTGGCAGCGGTGCCAGAGAATAACTTGCGTGCTGGTTCCCCCATGGATTGCCCTAGACAGTATGGCCAAACATGTCACACAACAGGAAGCTGGGCCAAGTACTTCTGATGAGGTGCAATGTTCCCTGCCTCAGACTGTCCAAGAATTGGAGGGGTGCTCCCAGCATGGCCTCTGCTACTGCGGCAGGAGCTTTCAGGAGTTGCAAGAGCCCCAGAACCAGTCGCTGAAGAATTTGCCCTGGGCTGGTTTTGAGCTGCTGCCCCACGATGTCCCCTCAGGTTCTGGGTGGGTCCAGAGCAGTAGTACTGAGAGAGGTCATGCAACACAGCCTTCAGTGAGGCCATGCCTCCCCAGTTGCCCAGCTGGTTTATAGCAGGAGAAATGCAAGCTCCTGGGATTAGGAATGTGAAAGGGGGATTGCTTAGCAGTTTTTCTTCTGTTTGTTATTATTATCATCAATATTTTGACTAACTACTTCTCTGACAAGGTGGTTTGATACCCTGACTTCCCTGAGGCTCATAACAGACTCTCAGCTTCTGTCCACCCAGCACTGTAATGCCCTGTTTTCTACCTCAAATTAGAGGAAGGAGGGGGGGTTTCCAAAGGCTGGATGTAAATTGTACCAGCAGTTCAATATACCTAACATTTTGCACTGTGGTTTTGTACAATGCTAGGTAATGGTTACTGCTGCAAACGTCAGTGTGTCAGTGAAGGGGAAGGAATGATCACAGATCAGCCTTTTAGCATCAGTCAGTTGGTGATTGCTAGCTGGGCTAGAGCACTGCAGGTGCAGTTGGGAAGTGCCGTGGTAGGAAACACATGCCATGCAGCATTGGATCCCTCTTGCAAAAAGATGTGTAAATTGATACCAATGCATCTGTGCACCTTGTCAGTCAAGCAGAGCAAACTGGAGCATGAGGGCATAAAATCTGTGCATTTTATGTTCCAGCAAAACCCAATACAGACTATAATTTTCTCCTTGTCACTGTGCCCTGCAGGCAGAAAACATACTTTGCTCAAGTATCTGGATTTATCTATCTGTCACATTGCTTTCTTGTATACAGGGTTCATGAAGGGCATTCTTTTCCATAGTTCCTAGCTACTGGTAGGCCAAGGAGGCTGAATAAACTTGGATTTGATAATTAGCTGACTCAGTGCTGCAGTGCCCAGCTATTTTTCTTCACACCATCAAGAGATGGAACATCCTGATTTCCATCCTCAGTTACACCATGTGCATTGCAATACATGGGGCTCAATACAGCTTTACCTTGCTTGACCGATCCTCCCCAGCCCATTCCTAAGGCAGAACTGTGAACTGGCTACTCAGTAGCACTGTCGAGAGGGAAAGGTTAGAGCAGTATGCTAAACATAGGTCCAATACCAAAATCTTAGGTTTCCATTTGTAGCTTAGATCAAACCTGTTTCCTTGTTGTCTGTCTATACCTGATAGGACTAATTGCATTGTGTTTAGACGTACTTGAGCTTACCTTTGAACCAGATTGTTTCAATACCAATAGTGGGGCTCGCAGGGTAGCAAAGAACTCAGGTTTGCTCAGACAATGCAGCCAAACCAGCTGAGTGGCTCAGCACTGCCAAGGAGCTCCTCCTTCGCCCCTTCCTGCTTTTCTTTCCTTTACTCCTGCCCCTGGGGTCCCATGCCCTCCCTATACTGGGTCTTCTCCTGCCTCAATTCCCTACTAAGCACAGGTGAAGACTATTAGACTATCCCTCCCCTCTTCCTCCTCCTCTTCCTCCTCCTTCCTCCTTCCCTACACCTTTTTGTTCTTTTCTTTTCTTTTTTTTTTTTTTTTTGGCCTGAGTTAGTTTAGCCTGCTGTCTCAGCACGGGGAGGAGTGAGAAGGATCGTGCTGAATCAGCAGAGAGCAGAAGGAGAGGAAAGAGCCTGAATGTCCCGAGCTGTTAGATCTGCACAGGGACTGTGGCTGCAGCCCCAGAGTAGGCTGGCCAGGAGTCCCAGGGAGGTGCCCAGGCAAGCAACTCACAGTGAAACCCCTGCTGCAGTGGCTCCAGCTCCTCATGGTACCCCAGCTCAGGTCAGGTCCCAGCTCAGGCTTTCATAAAAAAACAACCTTGCACTCAACTTTACCTGCAATGCAGATAGCCTGCAGCATGGGATTAGGTTTGCTGACTTCAGTTGTCTGAAAATTAGATGTCTAATCTAAACATCCCGTTTAGCATTTAGGCATGCTCTGCAAGTCAGTGGAGTGTGTCAGACAGCCCATTAGTAGACAAACACTGATGTCCAAAGTAGATAGGAAGAATCTCACCCTCAACCCCCCCTGCCCCCCCCCCCCCCCGGAGTTACTGTCCCTGTTGCCTATAGAGGCCTTAGGTGAGTTTCCTGAACAGCCAAAATTAGATGGGATTAATCCCACTCTTAGAGATCTGCAATTTCATCAGTATCAGAGCATTCTGCATCTCACATTTGCTTGTAAAACTTGTCCTTAATATGTGCGTTGTAACTGCCTCCATGAGCTGGAAATGCATGGACATATTTACAGTCACTTCCATGCAGAATTGAATCCCCAGAATCTGATTAAAGTAGCAAAGAGAAGGCAGCAAAAATCCCCTCCTCCTGTTTACCTGATGGAGCTATAAATTATGTTAGAATGCTATTGGATTTTTTTGTTGTATTTGATACAATTTGAGTAGTTTGTAAATTATACAGTTCTAGATTGAAAAATACAAGTTGTTTAATTCATCCTAGGCCCTTAAATGTATTATTTGCTACTGGGACATAGAATTATTATTTTTTAAATGTCGTTAGTCCTTAAAGCCACATATTATTATTTTTTCTAACTTCTAATTTTTTTTAAAAAAAATTGAAAAAAACCCAACTATGGTTCCCTCACTCATACAAACTTAATATCAAACTTCAGAACTGAGAAGCTATTATAGATATTGATTGCTTTTCAGAACTAAAGGAGTGTATAAAATATTGGTTATTTTTTTCCCTGAAGACTGTAATTAATTATACAAATGTTAATGAAAACAGAAGAATGAGAAGAGCATGTGTAAGTACTGAGACTTCCTATGCTTTTTCTTTCTAATTTTGAAATAGCCTTGAATCACTGAATATTTCTTAGCACTCCTGCATCTTTTCTTTTTTTTTTTCCTAGTGCCTTTAAGTAAAACATTTTTCTATATTGTAGTGACATATTAAAATGTGAGACTTTCTAATATATATCTCTGTATGGCTGGAGTGTAAAATTTACATGGGGATGAGGAGAGATGAAGGGGAGAGTGGTGACATTTTAGCTTGTTTGAAGAATCAGAGACAGTTTCTAAGTTTAGTGTTGGGTTCTGGGGTCGGGATGTAGAGAGTTTAAGGCAGCACTGATCCTTTGTTATAGCTCAGATTAGAAAAAAAAATGCAATTGTACAAAAAATTTTTAAGCCCAGGGACTGGAAGGATCCTTTTAATATTACCCTGTAAGTGGAAGGTGTCTTACAGGCAAACAGTGAAGTTTTAAGGTTAAAATCAACTATCTTTTAAGGACTTTAGTGAAATTTAACTAATAGCCAGTTGAAGGTATGCTGCTTTGTGATGATAACTGTTTCATCAAGAAGTGAGAACAGACCTAGCTTCCTTTAATCTGAATAACTCCTCTTAATGCTAGCTCTAATGATCTTCAAAGGAAGGGCAAAAGAAAATGATAGACAGTCTGTCCTCATGTTAACTTTCCCCACTGCAAAACTAGATGCATTTACAATGAGGCTTCTTCTATAATGTAGTACTGTTCCCTTGTTTCCCCCAAACGTTTTACTCTTTTTGCCTCTCTGGGGGCAAAGGGATTTGCCTTGGGGCCATACGCATTTGTTTGCATAACACATTCCCTGTGTATTTATTAACATACTGTTAAACTATGTTCTCAGCATGAGCAGGCATCCTCTCAGGCCATCGCCTGGGTCCAGGCATGCTCATGCAGCAGAGATAATCACTGGAACTGAGCTGACTTCTCACTGGGAATGTGACTCCACTCACAGCAAGACAGCAAATAGGAAATGACTTGGGGTGAGTCTCGCTAAGATGGAGAAATGAATTAGACACACTCCTCAACAGAATCTGAAAACATCACATTCAGTGAAGAGGGAAAATGTTGGAGCAAGAGGTTGCTTACCATTCCCACTTTGGAACTGAAATGCGTTTATGGGTACATTATACCTCCTTATGATGTGAGGTTTGTCTTTCAATTGTACTACCCAGAAAAGAACCCATTTATTGAGCAATCCTTCCATTCTCTATATACAGGTCAAGTTTTGAGAGAAGTAGGTTGTGTCAGAGGTAAATCTCAACACTTTCGTGTGAAAAACTTAAAAAAAAATTTGAAGTAAAATTGTGGAAATTGCTATGACCTTTGAGACACCATCCTTTACAATATGCAGTAAAAAAAAAATGGGCTGCTCAGGCTTACATTAAGTTTACAGGAACATAAATTGCCACAATTGAGCTGCAAGCTTTATGTTCTTAAATCACATCATTATTTTTCAGGATATTGGAAGGGAAGGTAGAAAATAGCAGATTTCCATCCATCTCAAGAAATAATAACAGTCTTACTGATTGCCTTCAGTATTTTGCTGCAGTATATTAGGTCATTTTTAACCCCCTCATTTTAAAGAAAACTTCTAGAAAACATCTGCTATTCAGGATAAATCATGACATTGACTATTTGCCTGATAAGGTGAACCTAGTGTACTAGTTTATTTTTGTCCGGACTATAACAGACAAAGGCACAGACAGTGGAGTTAAACCTAGAGGAGCCCACAGAGTTACAAATTAGGTCAGTTTGTACCAGTTGAGGATCTAATAAAAACAGCTCAATTTCATAATGATAAAGCTAGCATTTGGTTTAAAATAAAAGTGAGGAAAACTCTAACAAGGCAAAAAGAAAAACAGCTGTAGGAGTCAAAAAAAAGGAAGAATAAAAATTGTATCAACATTAAAGAGCTCCTGTAAGAACTACTTTGCCATCTTAACAGAGTTACTGGTTTAAAAACAAACAGACCAATGCCAGGTTCACATGAAGAAGCAATCACTTCCAATTAATCATTAATGCTGTGATACTGCAGATGAATGATTATGAGGTGTTTTTTTTTTTGGAGTGGAGTTTGCTACTCATGGTGAGTAAATTTTTCTCTTCACCTTATTCTGTGAGATGCATTTGTTAATTTAATAAGAGAAAGGGAGTGCAAGAATGTTAATAAATAATGTGGAATAGATAGCAAAAGATAATCCAAACAATAGAAACTGTAGAAGGAAAGTACATGTTCCTTAGAGGAGAATTTATTGAAAGCCGAGGTGTAACAATAAGAAGCTACATTCACAAATCTCTAAAGGCAGCTTTGTACTGCTTCAGCAGTGCAGAGCAACTTAAATCCAGCTTAAATCTCCAGTGCAGTATGCTTTTGTGTAACTGACTCCGGCTTCGTAAGGTACAAGACAAGGGAAGAGCTGTGGCCCAGGTGACCTGTTCCCTCGTGATCCATGCAGATGGTTTTGAAGCCTCCCCTTGGGTTACTGCAAGCACAGTTCAGATGTGGCCCAGGAGTACAGGCCAAAATTTGTTATCGTCACTATTTTCTTGATGAGAGAAAGGAGAAGAGAGAAATTCCAAATAATCTAGCCATGCATAAAAACAGGTCATGCTACAAACCAAGTTGGTTTCTGGTACTGATTTTGTTTTGACTAAGTGGCTTTTCCTGAATAAGTGTCTCTAAAGTGTTGCTCAAAGTACACATGAGTCAGACTGTCTGTACAAGTGAACTTTGTGCTAGATAAAATCATGAAGGCGTAGAGTTTGTCCTGTTTTCCACTCTCTCCATGAAGAATTTGTGTATGCCCGGTGTTACCACAGTGTCCAAATACTTTGTAGTCTTTAATATTTTTCTGTGCGTGGCATTAGTATGACACTAATACAGTAACACATAACAAGTTATGGCACTGTCTGTGAATGTAGGAGAAGGTCAGTAGAGACTAGAACTCTAATCAGAAGCATTAGAACCAGCAGGATACGTAGGTGCTTTGAAGTAAGATGATGCATTGCCTTGCTTTTAGATGTTGAGTGCCTAAAATAGACACCAGAAACCTGTCAGGCTTATATAACCTGTACAAGGCACATGGTAACTTAGGCCCTTCTAATGGGATCAGAAAACCTGTGTGTATATGCAGAAGCGAGCTGCCCACTGGTAGCAACAAGAAATACATGGGCAAGTATGGTGCCTGAAATTTTGGACAAACTATTAGAGTTGGGATGCTTGCTGTCTGGATCTTCTCCTCTTCTTCTGCTTGTCCTCTGTCCTTCCTCAGCTTGAAGGAGTATGGTTTCTGCGTCTCACTTACATTGCTGCTGGGAGAGGACAAAAAATGAGAGAGGAAGTGGTGGTGGTGGTGAAAGAATCCTCTTCCCAGCTCTTACAGTTCAGTGTTTGTAGGTAGCAAGAGAGAGAGAATTAACTTCTTTGCTGGAAAGGATTCAAAACCTCATCTCCAAGGAGACCGAGCTACAAAAATCCAAATTGTTTAACTTTGGGGAGCTATCCGTTCCTTCTGTTGAAAATATTTCATTGCTGGGGAGAGGGGGAAAAAAGGACTATGACACTAGCTAACTGATTATGTGTGGGTTGCAATTTCTCTCTGTTATGGCTAGTAGAGCATACAGAAACATTTTTATGAGTAAGAACTGGACTCCACATCTCCCTGCTCCTGGCTGAGCATTCTTAGCCACTGGATTATGTGGCTGTGGTAGGGGACTAGGAAGGGGAGCAGAGGACTGTTCCAGATGCCAGCTGAAGTTTTCGAATGTTTCTCTTCACTTAAGTCTCTCTTTCATAAGGTTAAGTGGTTTGCCTACTGTACAGAATCTTGTGGTGGAGCAGAGGCTTGAAGCTAGTTTTCCAAGGTCTAGGCTGACAGTTTAACGGCTTGTCCTGGGCTCCCTATTTGAGTGTACCCACTCCTCCTTTTGTTGGTTGTTGGCCTAATTTACAATGATAGGGTTTCTTTAAACAGCAAATAGGCTGCATGTGTGTTACAGCTTTCTAATGCAGTATGTTTCTTTACAGTAATAAAATCTTCTCAGACAAAGAATAACTGATTTATTTTTTTGCAAACTGAATCAGACTGATAATACCAAAATGAGACCCTATCAAACTTGTGGGATGACTGAACTAAATGTGATCAGCTTGGGATATATTTACAATCAGATATCTTTGCTAAAGACCAATCACAGCAAGAGGAGAGGACATAGGGTGTGTACTTCAACACCAGTTTCCACATAGATACCTCTTACAAGAGGGCAAATTGCCTTGCAGAGCTTCAAGAAGAGGTAGCATCTTTTTGTATGTATCATTAACAATAATCATCCTATCTCAGAAGTTACAGAGCATGAAAGACAAGAGTCACATTTCTATATAAAGAATAGTTGTAGATAATCTGAGGTGAAAAAAAAGGTGAAGTAACATTTTTATGACACACATTTACTTCTAGAATCTGCATGCTGGCAGAAACCCAAAAACTATTATAAAGGAAAAAAAAATTAATTTCCATTTGCAAGGGACAGTGAGATGTTCTGTGTTTTGAATGAAGCTGAAACAAACAATGTTTGCTGTTTGTTATTTTTTTAACAATAGCTGTGTATGCAGCGTGCTTTGCCTTTTTCCTGGTATGTTGGTGCTACCTACCTGAATTTGCAGATCTGGCAGAAACTGTTATATTTTGAGAACTGAGCAAGGAAAAGGTAGGGGGAAGAAAAAAAGGAAAGAGTTGTTTTGTTTAATTTGTGTTTAAACTTCTGGTGATACACTGAAGAATTTTAAAACACAGTTTCAGTATGAGAAGTAGCTGCAAAAAGCCTCATTTTGAGGGTTTGTGCATTATCACAATAATTTCTATATTGAGCTTATGCACTACTCAAGCAAAATCGATGTATACATACAATTTAAAATATTGATTAACCTTGTAACTATATCCTGGCATCTGAGGTTCAGACTGGTGGATAGTTTTTTCTCTATTACAACCAGCAGTAATGGTTCTGTAAATTAGTACTTGATTCAAATATACCAAATCCAGAATTATCTACAGCTGTAAGTGACTAACTGAAATTGAACTCTGTAATATGCATGACTATTTACACTGTCTTATCTTGATTGTCTCTGCAGCACTAATGGATATTTTTTAAAAAATTAAATAGCAGAGCATTACAACACATAAACCAGAAGATAGAAATGCCCTCACTGAAAGGCAGTTAGCAGCTAAATGCTTAAATAATTTTGCAAAAGAAATTGTAGAGTGTTGTGAGTCACTTCATTTTTTTCTTTTGAAGCCATTTGCTGCTAGACTATTTTCAGATTAATTTACATATGAAGTTCAGGCACCTGAAGGCCAGCTGCCAATATGTGCCTTCCAATTCAGGAATTCAGACTATTTCCTCCATCCAGTTCCTGTGTTTCTGAAGGAAACTGCATCTTGTCTACAGCAGCATCTCTTCAGTACTGTTGGGAATTCTTTCTAAATACTTAGTGTGTTTTTAGTTTGAGGTATGGTGATCTCTAAAATTTTGTTCACCATCATTTCATTTCAAGCAACAATTGCTAGAGCATTCTGTTATACATTAGCTTTTGCTTTAAGGGATTATGCTCGCCTGAAAATAAAATTGTCTATGGGGAGACAAGGCCTCTGTTGTGACACATGAAGAAACACAAGAGAATGTGCACACTTTTTTCTTTTCCTTCTGTTAATCATACTTTGGTTAAAAAAAAAACAAAACAGCCTCACCTAATCAGAGGAGAACCACAAATGGTATTTTTAGTTAATAGGCTACATACAGAAATAGGAAAACAAAAAAAATCAGCGAAAAACTCATTGTGTGAGTAGTGTGATAAATAGCTAACAAATTAACACTGGGTATGTAGGAATATAAAACATTAATATTAAATGATATCTGATTTGAACAGCACTATCTAATTGGACAAAGTTATTTTCTTGAGTTTTCAGGCTTGGCATTAAAGTGGGAGCTTCAGTATTAAACACAGAACTCAGCCTGTCAGTTGTGTGCTGCTGACATTGACCATGCTGGGAGACTCTGAATTCTCAAGTCCCAATTCATCTAACATTCATATTGATCACGTGCAAGTATTTGCTCAGCGTAGGGATTTCTGAAGTGTTCTTGAGGAGGAGAGCTGAAGTGTGCTTACCTCAAGGTCTCCTCTAGGTAAACTGGGATGGTTTGTCAGAGACGAGGCTGAGAGCAAAACACTCCGGTCCTGGGCAGCAATTGTAACCAGGCTGGCTCTTCCAATGCCTCAGTCACTCTTAATATTTCAGGGTAGATATAGTCCCCGACTCCCAGAAGACTCCAATCCTCAGTGCATTCCTCTGTGAGGCTGAGGTGCAATTTTTCTTTTTTTTTCATTCTGTTTGAGGGGAACAGTTCAGGTAGTCTCTGTAAACAGTGTTTTTCTAACTCTTTGCTTCCATACTGCAAAATTATTGATGCTCCTTTTTTATGCTTTCTCTAGACAACTGGCATGTGACTAGAGATATCTTGTAGAATAGTTGTTCTTTATCCTAAATACTTGTTCGAGTCCCTTCTCAAAACAACACCATCTTTGTTGACTGCTTGTCTTTTATTTTTCAAATATTGGAAATGTCATCTTCATTTATAGCAACTTGATCTACTTTCTCATAGTTTTGACATTGTTCATTGGCATGGCTCTTGGGTATGTGAGAATCTCCATTATGTGCCTTTACAATAAAGTCCTCTACCTTGGCAGCAATGTCTTGCCACAGTGCATGCAGCAGCCCAGATGAGTTTACCTCTACACTGCCTGCTGATCTGTTTCTACTGCTGTAGCCACCCCCACAAACATTTGCCACCATCCCAGAGTCAGTATAGAGAACTGGCCACTTTTCTCATTCAGCAATATCTGGAGCCAACTGGATGGCTTTCATGTCTGCAAACTAACTTGATCTGCCTTTTCTTTCAACAGTTTTTGAGACGTGTCATGTGAGACTCTACAAACCAATTTTCTACTTCTGGTGTTTTTCCAAAACATGATGGGACAAATCAGTAAAGAGAGCGTATTGATCCTCATTTTCTGGCAATTTATTATACAGTGAGGTCTTTTTGGCATGAGTCATCTCCTTGGGTGGTGTTCCAAAACATCTGACTTCTGATCAGTCGATGATCTCTTCTGGGATTTCTGGGAGGTTGGGGTTCCCCACTCAAACCCATTACATGATCAGTGCTACCCACTTACCTCATGTTGCATTGATCATACTGCAAAAGCCAAAAGCAGCCATCAATGAGTCCTGAAATTTAGTGTACAGCAAGAAAGGGAGCAGGTAAGGGAACAAACAAACCAGTGTCAAGAACAAGAATGTCAACACTGCAACCAGCAACAGCAAGTAGCAACTTGCCAAGCAACAGCTGAACAGGTATAACAACTGTAAATTCAGTCTTGCACATTCTTATCAAAGCTATAGTTATCTTGAGCCCCATGTTGGGTGCCAAAAAGGAATGTTGTGGGTGACACCAGTTGTCCGGTTAAGTCCCCAACCAATGTCTTGTCTCCTCCAGCTGCAGCCGGATGGAGGAGAGAATTGGAAAGGCAAAAGCGAGGGGTGAAAAAATCCTCATGGGACAAGATAAAAACAGTTTAATAAGGGGGTGCGTGTGTGTGAAACAAAGAAGTGATGTAAAGCAGTCACTCACTACCAGCAGATAATATCTAACTGGCATCCACGCAACGGCAAGTTGTGAACACAGCTGAGAATGATGTTGTATGGTATGGAATATCCCATTGGACAATCTGGGTCAGCTGCCCTGGCTGCATCCCCTCCAAACCTTTTGCCCACCACTAACCTGCCTGCTGGGAGGGCAGAGTGGGAAACAGAGATGGTCTTGATGCTGTACAAACACTTTTGAGCAATAGCTAAAGCACTAGTTATCAACACTATCAACACCGGTTTGTTCACAAATCTAGAACACAGCACCACAAAGGCTACTATAAGGAAGGTTAAGTCCATCCAAGAAAGAGCTCATGTAGGTCTAGTAATGTCTTGTAGAATAACTGCTCTTTATTCCAGACATTTGTTCACACACCTTCTCAAAATACCACCACGTTTTCTGACCACCTGTCTTTTATTTTTTCAAACTGTGGAAAAGTTTATTGTAAAACTAAACTCCTGTAGAGATGACCTTTTTCCGTTTTGCAAGAGACACCAGATCTGTGTGATACATGTGGAAGAAATTTAGATCAAACCTACGCATTTATGTACGACATGCAGTTAGAGGCTCCAGCTGTAGACCATGACTATTGTGTGAGGTGCTGTACAAATATCAGATCAAAACATGGCTTCTGCCATGAGAGGAGTCACTACTTCCATATGAAAGTTGATGACAAAGCTATCTGTCTGAATCCAAGAAAACAGTGAGACAACACCAATGTGATAGGCAGCAATTTCATCATCTCATGAGCTGAACTGCCGCTAATAGGCATTCCTCCAAAAATAGGGCAGATTTAACTATGGAGAGCAGGATTTTGTTCTCTGGATGTGTGCTGGAGCAGGGATGGAGAACTTTGCTTCACTCAGTGGTCAAGAGATGTCTTGACGCTGAATATGCTTGTGGAGATGGAAGAAGCTGGTCCTTTCACAGACCTAAAGACATGATTCACTTTTTGTGTGGTACTGAGTGCACCTCAGCTTCCAAGCATTTCACCATGCAAGTGAGAACATGGGTACTTGGCACCTTTCAGAAAGTCCTTAAATGAAGTCTGTGATTGATGTGGTAAAAGTCTGAATTTCCACTGTAGTCAAATCCTATTTCTAGTTTAGTAAAACGAAAATCTTTCTTTACTGAGGATATGTAAATTACATATATGGTCTACTTTATCTTTAGACACAATTTGCAAACTGATATGAGGGATTTTAAGTCCGTAATGATCACTTTGGCAGCAAGTCTCCTAATACAACACTGGAATGGAAATCACAACCTTGTGGGGAGGGGCTTGTCTTCTACTGGTAAGCGCCTATTTGTTTTCCCGTAGAAGTAGCTTTTGCCTTTAAATGGAAACGTTTGAAATCCAGAATGACTTTCAGAAGCAAAAGACTAAAGTGTTGGGAAACACCGTGTCAGCACATCTAATGCCTCCAAACAAAATAATTGCAAGGTGTTTCTCTGCCTTGAATGCCTCTGATATTTTGGCTGGTTTTTAATATATTTTTAAACCAAGATATAAATATAATCTGTCTGAACTTGACTGCAAAGACTTATTGCCAGCTGAAAAAGGAAGAGATCAGACAAACAAGTGGTTTTTGATGGGCAGTAAAAACTTGATTGTTCTTTCTCTTCTGAAATATGACATTCTCATAAAACTTCTTTTCCCTTTAATGCCAAAGCAACATTCTTGTTAATAATGTAACACTGATGGCACCAGCCACCTCTAATCATGAGAGAAATGAGCTGGCCCAAGCAATATTCTGCTTGAGGGATTTGTTCAAGTAAATGTGTCCCTCACGCCTACACACAAAGTTGCTGAAGATAAGAAACGTGATGATACCTTAACATGATGCACAGCTGCTACATGTTTTTTTTCTTCTATGGGTGAAGTAAGGGAATTTAATTTGTAAATTACGATAGCACACATTGTATAGTGCTATGTAGATATAGGAAAGGCTAACTTGACAGAAGTGAGCTATTTATTGAAAGGGATTTTGACACTACTATCTCCTAAAAGAGAAGAAGTATGTGCAGCATTAAATATGTGATAGTCGTCTTCATTGGGAATTTTGATACATTAAAGAAACACACTGTCTTCTCATCCCTGTGTGTGGGTCTGGATGGGAGGATGTTGTGAGATGCCTTTCCACCTTTCATTTCCATCCACTTGTATTAGTGTGAGTGTTCCAGGCCACATTTCATCATGTCAAAAGTAGCTGTTGCTCTTTTACACTTCACATTGAAAATGTGTACCTTACTTTTAAGGGCTAGCTTAACCCCACAGCAAACTACAGAGTTGAGGTAGCAGTGCTGAATTGGAAAGGAAGGGGACTGCAAATGATCAGTTACTTCTTAGACAGTCTACTTTTAACCTTACAGCTGAGGTCAGGAATGAGGGTGCTGCGTAGCATTTGCACTTCACAAAATGCCAATAGAGGATAAACAGATGAAAGAGCCCTTCTGTGGTTGCACAGAGTTGCTGGGCCAAATTTTTGCTCCATTAGCTGACCTCAGCGCTCAGTGCCACCATGTGTCCTACTAGGTGTGTGGGAACAGGGTCCCTGTGCAACAAGAATGGAGGCCAGTTCTGTAGCCAGTTACATAGTGCCCTGGTTTCGACTGGGATAGAGTTCATTTTCTTCCCAGTAGCTGGTACAGTGCTGTGTTTTTGATTTAGTGTGAGAATAATGTTGATAACACACTGATGTTTTTAGTTGTTGCTAAGTAGTGTTTATACGAAGTCAAGGACTTTTCAGCTTCTCATGCCCTGCTAGTGAGAAGGCTGGAGGGCCACAAGAAGTCGGGAGGGGACACAGCCAGGACAGCTGACCTAAACTGGCCAAAGGAATATTCCATACCATGATGTCATGCCTGTTTGTGGGCTGGGGGTAGTTGGCCAGGAGGGGTGGATCGCTGCTCAGGGACTGGCTGGGCATCTGTCAGTAGGTGGTAAGCAATTGCATTGTGCATCACTTATCTATCTTGGGTTTTATTTCTCTCTCTTTTTATCTTCCTTTTCGTTACTATTATTATTATTAATAATTTATTCTTATTTCAATTATTAAACTATTCTTTTCTCAAGCTGTGAGTTTACTTGTTTTCAGTTCTCCTCCCCATCCCATCAGGGGCAGAAGTGAGTGAGCGGCTGCACAGTGCTCAGTTGCTGGCTGAGATTAAACCATGACAAATAGGTTCTTGTTCTGGGAATTGAGGAGAGGTGGATAGGGGGTGGACACCACAGACACACAAGGAATTTTACTAGGTCTTTTTAAAGCAAAGGCCTCACTTAAACTTAATGATCCCTAGGACACTGGCTATCTAACCCCATTTCTGAAGCTTGAAACTGGCTATTTTTGCTCTCATCTGCATACATGATTTCCTAGCTGTTATGGAATAACTTTCACAAGCAAATGCTGAACTAGCCTGTTGGTGCTCCATTAACTGGACACTTCACCACCCGACAGAACTAGTAATGGACGGCCCAACAGGTTCATTACATGAAGGTGTATATTTTTTTCCAGGTGTTTCTAAATAGCATTGCTTATCAGTATAACAGCTGCTTTTGGAGGCTGAAGAAGCAAGAGAAGACTTCTTCAGGGTAGCTCAGTAAGGCTTATGCCTTATTTGTATGGCTGCAGTGTGATCTGGAAGCTGAGTAGGTGTGCTGGGACAGGAAGATCAGCTGTGAGTTTCATTGGTGGGATGTGTTCAGGCTCAAGTGAGAAGTGCCTGAGCTGCTGTTGGAGCTGAGTGGTTGAAGAGTGCCAGAAAAGCTGGTATGAGTAGGGGACAGGAGGGGATACATGTGCCAGTGGGAAAATTTCATATGGGTGAGAAGCTCTGCTGTATGATCTTGTTCTTGAGTATAAGGAGCGGAAACGGAAAGCAGAGGAAGGTGCAGATTAATGAGTGAAAGCCCTGCATAGATTGTACTGGGTGGGAAATGTGATGTTCTGTGTATTGGTCTGCTTGTGTAGTGCTCAGCACAGGTGTCTTACAGCTATGTGTTGTTGGGGAAAGACTTCTCAACTGTGCCATTTCACAAGGAACCATTAACATCCAGTGGTGTGAAGAATACTATTGTCTACAGTTTTAATCACAAATTTATGATAATTATGCTTTGCTGGTTCTTCAGGGAAACAGATATAGACTCTGTGGTGATTTTATATTTCTTCACGCATACTTAGTTAACACAGAAATAGTGCTGAAAATTGTTGGTCTACTGAATTAATTGGCAGAAATCCTCTTGCAGGTCCATCTCAGCACCTAATTCTCTGAGGGACCTTTGAAAAATCTCAACAGCAGGTACTCCAGCTGCTAGATTTCCCCTGTAGTGTGCAGGGGTGCATTGAAGCAGCTTCATGGGAAAATCTGATTAGAAATGTGGTCACTTAATTAGAAAGTGAATGATCTATTCTTTTTGTTGCTGACCTTCGCCCCCCCCCCCCCCCCCAAGAGGTATGGCACTGCCTTCAGGCCCAGTCTTCAGGTAATGAGAATTGGTTGATAACAGTCCATACAGCTGTGCTGGTTAATTTTCACCAGCTGAGACTCTAACCTCCCAAGCACAAGAGCACTGAGGGGAAGGGGGGAAATACTGCCTGGTATTCTGGGAGAATGATTAAGACTTGGTCCTGGATCACTGAATTCAGAGAGAGTTTTGCCATTTGACTTCAATCAGATCAGGATCAGAAGCCCTTCAACAGAATGTGAGGCTCTGAAAAAGGGTGTCCTGAAAATGTAACTTTCGCTCTGTGACTGAGGCCATTGGCATGACGCTTGGGAGAAGTAGGAAAAGATCTTCTGCAGCATTACATATCGATATCAATAATTTAGTAAAAGAAAGATCAGAGATATTTGGAAGGAAGTTCAGACCCTTTGCTTAGAAAATGAGAAAAAGGGAAATACATGTTTTTGTTTGCTAGCATTGAATGGGATCAGTTGCTGGTGGTCATGATGAATTCGGAAGCAGAAGCCTGGATTAATGGTTTGCTTATTAATACTTTATTTCTTCAGCACCCACAAACACATATCATGGAATATTCCTTTATCCTGTACAGTTCTTAGCTGAAAAAAAATCCCAATTGGGTTAGGAAAATAGAAATCTAAATATACTCAGAGGCTTTGTGCTTTTACAATTGCTGTAACAGGATAAAGTGAATTTATGATATTTACAGCAACACTTGGTTCAAATTCTTGGATTATTAAAGATCTGTGGTCCTTTTTGAAAGAGCTGTGTGGTGTGGTGAGGACTGCCCAGTACATCTGACCTTATCCTACCCTCTTTAGGGATGAAGGAATGGAGGAATAGGGGAGAGAAGGGACAAAGTCCCTGTTAGCTTCAAAAGACAGAAATGTTTATTTATTTAAATAAAAACAAAACATATGTGTTCTGTCCATGAACACTGCTTGTTCTGTTTGGGCTGCCCATGTTCTCCAGCTGGAAAGCTTGAAGTCATTTCTTATGTTGCCCTCTGCATTACTTTTTAGAGACATTACATAGTTTCTGACAACTAGATGCAGACTTTGGTGGAATTCAAATATTATATGAATGACTCTGTGTTCATTAGTGTGGTTGCAGCACTATATCAGGGTGTGAGTATGTCCTCAAGAGTAAGCACTATTCACCTATCTATCTTGCATTCTTAAAATGGGTGTTTCACCATAGACTGGGGGAAGAACAGCTCGAGATAAGATTGACTGTAGAATAATTTCAAAGACAATGGCTGTATTATTACTGAGGCAAAACTGAGCAAAGAAAATAAGTGGGGACTTAATACTGTATTTAGTGATGAGTAAGCAGAATCAAGCAGGGACTTGACAATATTGGTGGATGATATTATTAAATTTGTAACGAGAGGTCTTAGAAAATATATTAGCTGACATGGCCAAGGACAGTCTCTGTAGAACTTGAAAGGAGAGGAGGGAGCTTGGTGATTCTTGGAACAGCGAACATCAATGTAGAATTAGGGGACTGGGAAATGATTTTTTAAATTAGAAAGGCCTGTAGGAAGGCCAGCAAATAGATCATTCAGGATTTTAATTACCAAGGTATTGATTAAGATAATAACTATGCACAAATTAAGAAACGGTATATAGTGCAGAATTGCTTCCTTAAGCTGTTTGTGAGCTTGCACGGTCACAAGCTCTCTTGGATGCAGCCATGGGGAACTGAGCCAACTATGACAAATAAGGTGGTAAGGCTCTATGGAGCACCCTGGTGTTGGGGCTGGGAAGAATGAGGAGTGCTCAAGGAAGAAGCACAGAACATTGGTGGGGTTTTTTCTGAAGTTAGTAAAGGCTAATTTTGAGGAAATATGCCCAAGGAATTTCTTCTGATTATGGAAATCTCTTTCTATACAACTGAAAAATAACTGTGATTTCCTCAGTGAGACTGTAGTTAAAATATGTCCCGGTTAGGTCTACATAGGTTAAAGGCTGATGGAGTTAAAGTCAGTATGAAATTAGCATAAAGTATCAAGCAGGTACTTTCTTAAGCTACAGCATAATTGGTGCAGTAAGGAGCAGGATAAGGCTATATACAGAAATGGAAAAAAGACTATAAAATTGAATTCCTTTTCAATATATCCAAATAATTTTTTTTCACATGCTATTTCTTCTTTACCCACTCCATTTTCTAGATCACCCTTTGAGAGCTAGGAATGTTTTGTCTGCTTAACAGGATATGTGAAGGTATTTATAACAGGATATGTTGAGGATATGTAACAGGATATTATAGATTGTGCTGTGTAGTCTACAGATATCTTTTTTCATGAAAAACACTTTGCTCTCTTTTCTGACTTCTGCACTAGTCCAGAGTAGAGGTGTTGGAGGACTGAGGTGAATTATAGAAAAATAAGAAACAAGTACATCCACTCCTTCCTTCCAAGGCTGAACACCTCAGGCTGGGTCACCACCTGCCTCCCAAAAGCAGAGGTTAAAGAAAGCTGCAGAGGAGCAGGAGAGGATACTATACCTTGACGCCTTTCTCTGCTTTTCTTGGTTGGCAGTGGTGATCTGCATCCTGTTGGCCTGAGCTCTTTGTCTGTGACACTTGCTACTGCAGTGCCCTGACAAGCTCATGCTGTGGGTGAGGTCAGGCTGGCCAAACTGAGTACCCTTTCTTTTTTGTTGCCCAGGTGGTACAAACCACAACCTTAAAAGGGAGATGTTATCATCTCTTAGTGATCTTTAATTGATCCTTCTTCCTCTGTATGCCTTCTGATTTCATAACTGGCTGCAGCTGCCCCTCTATTTTTCCTAGTTTTCTTTCTCCACACTTGCCAGTCTGTTATGTGCTTCCCTGCCTTCCATCTTCTGGCAAAGAGCAGATATGCTAGGACAGCCCATCTATAACGTGGGGCCACCTTCACTTAAAGCTCTAGTACTAGCTCTTCATTTCCCAAATCTGGGCTGCTGCTCCTGATGACTGTGTTTCATCTCTTAGCCCCATGATGCCAGGTGATGATTTTTTGATCTCTCACTCCAGAAAATTGTAAAGGAGCAGGAGAAATTACATTGAGAGTGGACAGATTATCAGGGCAGGAATACTAAAATGAAGCAGAGAAAAATATTTAGTGGATATAGATCATCTTTTTGATGTATGAGCCTGTTCCTGTCCAGCAGATATTTCTGTTGCACAGTGAATATAAACCACAATTGGTATTTTGAAGTTAGGGTAGGGCTGGCAATTTAAACATGTTGAGGATCTGTTCTCTGTTTTATTATGTATTTGGTGCAGACACACTTGCTAAGCCCTTCAGCTTTCAAGCTGAAGTTCTTGCTGTGGCAGATAATGGCAGGAAGTTTTTGCTGGCTCTTGTAAGTGAAAGGGAGTTCTCCTGATCTTTTAAACTTAGCGGAGATTCACAGAAGCATCAGGTTCAAAGTTATGAAACCTTTCTAATATCCAGCAGCCATGTAATTTTTTCCTTGTTAAAGACATTGGCCTATTTTTTATGTAAATAGCCACAGGCTGGTGGCCACTCTAATCCAACAGTGTTACCACTGGCAAACAAGGGATTAAGAAGAAAATACTGCATTGCAATAAAAGCCGTAGGGCCTGATAGAGCCAGGGTACCATTAAATTCTGTAGATACTGTATCCTTCTTGCCAGCTCCATTGCACTTTAATCCAGTGCTCAGGGTTTTCTATAACTAAAAAGTACTTCTTTAATCCTTTTTTCACACACTGTAATGCAAACCTTGATGCTGAATAATCCACCGAGGTTTGTGTATTTGTTAGATCTCTGCTTCATTAAATTACCAAATTTTTCTGGCAGCAAAGCAGGGTGGCAAAATGTCAACACGGCTTTGTAAAGCCAGCAGTTGCTCGTTTCTAAAGATGAATATGATCTCTGTTAATGCCTGTTTACTACATTTCAGCACTAACCTTTATAAAGTGACGGAGGGATGGGAGGAACTCCAGGGCAGGCTTTCAAAGTGCAGTAACATGTATTTTTCTCAATCAACATTTGATTGAACCAAGAAACCAGGGGATGTGGGTTTACAAGGGCATTGAATCTGAACTCCATTGCTAGACATCTTGGGATTTGTTTGCTTTGCGCTGTGCTAGTGATGTGATATATGGTCTTTGAGCATTCATCAGTATTGTGGCACTTGATACTGCACACACATGCCAAAAGAAACAGAAGGATCAAAGTTGCATATGTTTTCTTGTGGCTGATAAAATGTCTTCCGCCAACCATCTGAGTGTCTGATCTGTGGACACTAATCTCGGGAATTTGTGGCGATGTTCCTGGTCCCTAATCAGTGTTATATTTCATACACATTGTGCTGCGTCTTTGTCGGGTTAAGGAGGAAGGGAACTATTATTCAGTGTAATATAATGTCAGTAGCAGTGTTGAGGAACCTGATATTTATTTGGGTTAAGCCCTGAGGAGCATTGGTGTAATTCTAACATTGGATGTAGATCACCTGAATTCTTGATTCAAAGCTGTTGCTACTTTTTTCTTTTTTCTTTTCTTTTTTTACAACCAACTGAAACGCCCCACAATTCATGCCCATTATTTCAGCAAGATAGGCTTTTGGTCGTGTCAATGGGGCTTTTAGTTGAAAAAGGAAAATAGACATTTGTCCTTAGGGCAAACAGCCCCCAGAACGAATTCTACTTAAAAAACCTACATGCTGGGAAGTACAAAAGAGAAGTGTTATTAAGGAATTGGTTAAAACCAATGTGGGACCTAACCCCCCATGTTGGGACAAAATTTTTCTGTCTCTAGAATAGCTAAAGGAAGTCTAATTTTTAACAGTGCTTGGAAGTACTGGAGACAAGAATTTAGTCACACTTCACTTGGCTTCCTCAGGAATGTCTTTAATTTAATACAACTGATTTCACTTGTGAAGAGGCAGAACCCATACCTGAATGGGACAAAAGAAATCTCAACAGAAACCTGAAACAGGCTTTACATTTTATGATTTTTGACCTTATGGCTCCCAGGAGGAATGAATCATGCTCCTGTAAGGAATGACCTAACCTGATCTCTTTGGTTGGAACTGCAGAACTGGAAAGGAATGCAGTGGATACAAAACATAGGCTTTGCAAGTGTAGTTTTTGTTGGTTTTTTTTAAATTATATGTATAAAATCTATACATACAGGTTGTTTTGAGCTTCATTCTTGAACAATTTATTTCCATTTACCACCACCCCAGTGGTGAGAGCTACTAGACTGACCTACCATTTCCAAATGCCAGTGTATAAGTAAAAAGCAACATATAGAGCTGGGGAAATGCACAGAAATCTGCTGTGCAAATTTGCATCAGCTATGCTGAAATATTTAAGATAAGTTCTGTAAACTCTGTGTTGGTGAGATAAACACCAGGAATGTGAACAATTACTTTAGGGTTAAAAAGGAGTTTCTCCTAGAAGGAAAATTAGATGAACAGATATTCTCAATATTAAGGTGATTAATTTTAATAGTGATGTATGATAGACTGTAGATACCTAGTGACTTAGGCTACATAAGACATGACACACACATAAAATGCAACTATAATAAGGGACAGCACTGCAGAAATGGAGGAATAGATTAGGTGACCTAAATTACGTATAATTCCTCTTGCCTTGGGAGGAGACATGAACTAGATGACTTTTTGAAGTCCAAACTATTTCTATGCAAGTCTATGAATTTCCATTATTTTCAGTGCTTTTTATGGGGAATGATAGAAAAGTGCTTTAACTGCAAACTTCCCTTTTTGACTGTGCATATCACGTTACTTTTGTTGAGGAAACCTAATACTTTCACTGGAGATCAAATCTTCGTCTTTTTTTGCTAGTACTCTATGAAGTTCTGAACATCTGACACTAATGAGTTTAAAAGGCATATTATCTGTTAATAATTCAGTAGTAGAGTATCACAACTACACATACTGAAAATAACATAACTCGAACAAGGCAAGATAAACTTAGTGGTACTCTTATCCAGTTCAGTGCTATCCAAATGCAATGCTCCTATTCTAGCACATTGTCCTGGTCATACCTTGTTAAATGTGGAAGATTGCTGCTCAAGACTCTTAGATTATCTGTGTGACTCCCTCTGTTTCCAAAGTGGATCCCATGTGAAGCTACATAGGATTTTCCCAAATTCTGTTTTTCTCATTTTTTTCAAGTCAAGAGGGTAGTTCACCAGAAAGCTGTACAGCGGCACATGTAATACAGAGTGGAGTTGTCTTGAGCAAATTTAATGTTTTTAAATGTCAGTACAAAACACAGTATTACTACATTTGACATTGTATTTCCAGGCAGCATGTGCTTCCACTCAGCACTGTCTCATTCGTATCTAAAAGAAAGCATGGTCTCTGCACCAAAAAAAAACAGAGTCTGAAAGGCTTCGCAGCTAAGACAGTGAGTTTAATTACCACAGAAATGAGGATTCAGCCTTGTATATGACAAATAAAAATACCAGCATTTTTACTAGTTGGGGTAAAAATTCGTAAGGGAGATGAGTCCGTATGCTCCAAGGGCATAAGCCAGTCACTGGCTGCCTGAAATTGGCAAGAGGTTGCCCACAGTGAGATAGTTCTGCCTAATTGTCCACTGAAGGCCTTTCCTCCTTTTTTTGGAAGCACTTAGTCCTGAGTTGGAATAGAAATCTGTGCTGACCATTGATCTCATCCTCTCTGGCAACTTCTGTGTGGGAGTCACATCTGCTAAAACAATGACACTGTGTTTTCACAGCATCAGCTTATACCTGTTTTGACTGTGGAGGCTGAGCAGTACCTTGAATGATTCATACAAGACTGGACTGAGGGGTGTAAAAATAGCTAGGGCTCGGAACAGCCCTAACAAGCAGCAGTTTCAGGGTATGGAGTCACAGTGCATAAACCACAAACTCATGGTAGGGGAGGAGGAGATCCAGGACTCTTAGCTCCTCTGTCTCATGTGTTCCTCCCACTTAGTCATGCATGCATGTAACTCCTACTAATGTGATCACTGGAACAGGCTGGCTTGAGAGGTGGTGGAGTCTCACTCCATCAAGATACTCAAAAGTCATCTGGACATGGTCCTGGGCACCAAGCTTTAGGTGACCCTGCTTGAGCAGGGGGGTTGGACAAGATGACCTCTAGAGGTCCCTTCTGGCTTCAACCATTCTGTGATTCTGTGCATACAGATTCTTATCCAGCCCAGTGCGCAACAGAAGGTGAAATCTGGCACATAGAAGAAATTCAGAACTGGCTTTCATTTACAGCTTCTCAAATTTTAAAAGTGTCAGCAGAAATTTTAACATGGTGTGTTCTCATACTAGTATGGGATCTAGCAGTAAAACTGACCCTGATTAAGTGGTATTTGCCTAATCACATGCTCCTGGGAGAAGAAAAGAAACAAAATTGAGAAACATGTATCTGCTTCCCAACCTCATCATAGCCTGTGGGGAGAGTAATCAGCTTTAGGTCAAAATCATCAGCAGGGTATTCTGCCTCCATGCTGGCTCAGTTCTAGTGGCTGACCATCAAACAGGCGAAGAGGCGTGATCACACGTGTGCTCCCTTACACTGTGCTTTTGTTTCTCATGGCCTACAATGCTTTACAGTTGCTCCGTTTTGGGGGTTGCCTCTGTGATGGAGAAGGCATCTCAAGTCCTCAGCCCCCATCCCTATCTCCCAGCTTGTCTCTGCTTGGCAGAAGGCACAATCCTGCTCTAAAGCAGAGTCTCTTGTCCAGAGATAAATTTAGCTCCTCCCCTTTTATGCACTGCTTATTAAACTCTGTACAGCCTGGTCTTGTCTCTGTGGATTTGCATCTGTAAAAAACAATGTCAAATGATACCAGGTCAGGACAATCTAGGCTGTACCCTTGGGAGTCATGCATGGAATGGACCCTAAAACAAATGGTATCATGGCAAAGAATAACAAAAAAATATAAATATGTTCTTGCTCTACTGTTAGTTCTTTGTTGTTTGTGTGTTTTGTGTTCTTTATGTGTGTTTTGGGGGTTTTGTTGTTGTTTTGTTCTGGTTTGTTTGTTTTTTTACCACCATGAGAAACAAGGTGCTGGGCTCAATAATGTCCTTAATGTTCCAAAAATACTAAGATACAAAGAAAAGTAGTGTTTGGTTCAGCAGTAACATTTCCTAGCTGAGGTGATCAGCACTAGAAAATTCTTTTTTTGTTAACAGATATCTAAAATCTCAGTGGCAATTTCACACTGTGTTTGTGGCTGTAGATGATCCCCCTTTTCAGGGACAGAGGGCAATACATGGGGCCTGCGCTTGATTTCTCTTGTGCTGATGTGGTCTAGAAGGAAAATTTTGCACATAAATCTTAGGTAAAGCTTTGACCAATGGAAGGAAATTATGCATGCTTACTGCTGTCCAGGTTTAAACTGACGGGATTATTTGCATGTGTAACACTAAACATATGCAGTACTGACAAGGTCTAAATTTGATCACTTAATATGCATAAATATATACAAGTATGATCTCTTAAATAGATATGTAGTGTGTGTATATCTATACTGTATAAATGTGTATATGTGTGTTCATACTTTTCTACAATCACATATAGACACACTATATATGCATGTATGTGTAAAGCAATATTTTGTCATTGCCAAGTATATGTAATGCTTAAAAACACATCCATCAATACAGGTATTCAACTCTTTTATCAGCCCTGCCACAGAACCTCTTTCCTGGGTAGGAGAAATAATGAGGGAGAAAAAGGTTCTATACATAGAAAATGGATCACTGAAATGAAGTTTCATAAAACATTTTTTCCCACTTTTCATTAAACTTCTACCATTTTAAAATATGTATTTTTTTTTTCCCCAGAAAAAAAGTATATATTTCTAAAAGTCCTTTCCAAGCTTCTTAAATGCTACTATTTCTTATTCCACTCTTCAAAGAGCAGCAGCCACGCTATCCCTCTTTTTAACTTCAAACTGTGCCGCTCTGTTGGTCCAGCACAGCGAGAGAGCTTTGAACCTGAGAAGAGAATCTAGCTGCTTTTTTTGGAACCTTGAGACGGACTTTTTGAGAGTGCAGCAATTAGCATTTCCCTTTCACCCATATCACCTTTCTTGACTTTTGTAAAAGTAAAACAAATAATAATAAACATATATTTACACGTGTGGTTCCCTAAGGTCCAGCAGAGATATTCTTTGTTTATACTTTCCAGAATTTTTTAGATCCTGTTATTTGGACCTATAGTCAGACATTGTGATATCTATGAAACTTTGCACAGACTGTTGACTGTGTGGGGCAAGCGTGAATTGACTTTGGTTTCCTCTTGGGGTAACTTAATTCTGCACAGAGAGAAAGGATTTGGTGGATGTCAAAGGAGCAAGCCACAAGTCATATTGATCTTGCTTGCTAGACAACCAGCTGCTTAGTGGCTTTTATTCTTGGTGGCCCATCTTGGCTGCAGCAATGTGAACTCTGAATGCCAACAAGGCACCATGCGGATTCAAGCAAAGTTGAGCTTCGCAGTTGCTTCCTGCTCTGTACTTGCACTTTGCCCTGGGTGATTCAACGGTGAGGGATCAATGGCTGTAATCTGGATATGTTCCTAAAGGAGGCCTTAAAGGGGGTAAGTGTTGGAGCAGAAAGCAGAGGAAGTGTGCTGCTGCTTTTCCTCTGACTATAAATAGCCGGGTCATCAGTACAAACATTGTGGCTGTCTGGCATCAGCATTACTGACTGATTTGTGGAACACCACTGAGCGCTCCTAAGAGCACTCTTCTTCTCCTTTTTGTGCTAGAAATTCGCCCATGCCAGCTTCATGTGAAATGTGGGACACATTGCAGGTAACTTCAAAGTCACTGTATTTGTTTCAATTACCTGAAGTACTTTGTGGTCCGGGTCTCAGCCCCTAGAGAAGCCCTTGCAGTCCCTCACTGGGAGGAGAGCCCTGGGGGTCACAGCGGGTGTTTTTCTGGGGGGGAAACCGCTGCTAAGGTCGCATGTGTGTCCCATAGGAGGCTTAGATCCTGAACCACTGGGACAGCAGAAGGAATGAGGTGCTGCTTTTGGTGTAAGTGCAGATGCCTGAAAACAGGCAGCCTAAATGGGATGACGATGTGCCATGTTGTTGCCGTGCCTCCGTGACTTGTGAAAACATCAGTGGGAAAGAAAAGCACTTAAAATTACCCCACCAAGCGGATGTGTATAAATGCAAAAACCTTAAGTAATAGACAATTGTAAAGTAAACAGCACCTTCGTTTTCCTTGAAACTGTATCTTTTTATCTGTGTTTCTCCCAGCAATTAAATATTTCCTGGTCTCTAAACACCTCCATGTTTACAACACACTTTTTAGGCAGTAACTTGTCTGAATATCCTGTGGTAAGAGAAAACCCTTCAAGTGTAAAGAATTTGTTAATGGAAATTAGTTCAATAAAGCTTCCCTCTCCACCCTTGTCCCCCTCCCCTCCAGCACATGCACAGACAAAGCAGAGGCTTACTTCTTCTCTGTAGTAATGTGAATTTTGAGTTGTTGATAAATACAAGCAGGTTAACAACTAACATCAAAGGTGTACCAGATTAAAGTCAAAAGAAGATAAGATTTTCAAGGCCTTGGGTAAACAAAAAGGTTGAGGTTCTCAATTATCTTTAAAAGCTCTTTAATACAAGCCTCAATAGGCTTAAATTAACAGAGGAACAAACATGTCTGTTCTACATGCTAACTGCAACACTACTGGGTTGCTTACTGTAACTCAGTTAAAAGCTACATAAGGAATGAGAGATAAGGCAAATAAGTTTGCCTGTAGAATAAGATCATTAAGAAAAGGTGACTGTTGTGTTTGATGTAGTAAGAGGTGGAGGGAAAACTAACTATAGCTTAATGGGCATAGCAGATTCAGAGGCATATATAGCAGTTATTAGTCATACTATTTGAAACCGAAAGGGCATCCATGTTTAGAAAAGCTCAGGCTGGGAAGAGGAAGCTATTAAATCAGCTGTGCTCCTCTGATGGTGTGTGGGGTTTTGTTTTGTTTTGTTTTTTTTCTGCCTTTCCTGAAAGTCTTAGCATACTTCTTGAGAAGAGGAGGATGATGAAATTTCACGAGTGTTGCAAGAAGGATAAGATTTGTATGTATAATTGTTGTAGAGGTTTTGTAGTCCTCTCTAAAAAGCCAAATTTACCTGCTGTTTGTATGGGCAGATTGACAATAGGATGAATGTACCACCTGCTTCTATGAGATTAAGATAGTTTAAACAAAACCATACAGAATGTGTCATAGATATTTATGAAGTGTATAATTTCTAATCTTCTATACACTGTTGTGTTGTCTCACAGTAATACAAAGAGGAGCCATATGAAATTAGAGGTGAAGTAAAAAAAAATCCCAAGCACCGAATTTAACCCATCATCTCATATTGCTCATACTTGAGTTGAAAACACAAAGGTGTGAAATTGTAATTGCATTTCCGGTTGTACATGAGGTGTAAAAGGTATAGATACCTTTAAAAAAAATAAAAAAAAACTTCTTCAGTTCAAGTTCTGAGACCTTCATCTAGTTTCTGTGACTGAAAGGGTAACTAGTAATTTCTTTTTTATGAATCCTTCATACTTTGTGCATTGAGAATACCCAAGGACATCTTTTATTTCTATGTCAATAGAATAAGTGTGTGTTAGGTGGTAGCTTAGTGTATATACTCATACAAAATTTAAAAAGTATTTAAAGCCACATAGTATTCAGACATGATGATCTACTGTTATTGAATAGTTACAGGTAAACAGGTAAGAGCACCTAATGTTGACTGTGTTATCAAAGACCATAAAGAAGTTATTTTATTAAGATAAAATGGCTTTCACTGGTGCTGACTTGATTATATGCGAGGTCAGTGGAATTCAGTATAAATTGAACGTGGAATGATGTAAATACTAGGTATAAAACAATTGCCATGAAGGAAAAAATCTCAAGTTTTTCCACTCCCAAGTGTCTCACATGTTACTAAGGTATTTCGCTTACCTGCTTAGAGTTGTACTTAGTTTGCTGTACAACATTGCATTTATTTTCATATTTTTTTCATTCTTTAATTTTTTAGAGATTTGTTTTCATCGTCATATTGCTGCCTGTCGTCCCAGTTAGTTGAACATGATGAAGGATCTCATACCACTGTGATGGAAATTATTTGATCTGTTCAGTGACTTGACATTTTATATTAGTTTATGGTACAATCTTATCACTCTTATTTGTGCTTAATGTTATCTTCTTTCAATGATTTTAATGGTTCTGAAAGGATATTTTGAGGCATGCAATTTTATAAATTTCTAAAAAATAGCAGTTGGTTATAGAGGAAAAAAAAAAGGGGGGGTTTTGGGTGAGACAAAGAGGTTAGAATATACTGAGTACTAAATATTTAAGGTACCTTTCAAGAGTATGGGCTTGCAACTTGGAATTTCTTCCAGATTTTCTATTCACTTTGTTCCGTAATTACGTCCATGTGAGAGCACAAAACCTCAGAGACAGATGTACACTATGCAAAATGGAGCATGCAGCTGAATGTAACGAAGCGTACTATCTTCTGAGATATTTCATAGAGGGCTAGATGTTGGACAGCTTTTGTTGTGTACTGCCATCCTGCATATTAGTATGAAATCAACTTTTCCATAGCTTTGTTTTCATTTGTAAGGTAATACTTTCCGTTTTGGTTTATCATCTTCACAGATTCTACCCTGTAGCAACAGTTTACTATGAGCTCCATTACGTATGTGTCTGGCTGGTTTTGGAGGTAATAAAATGTATTCATCTATTTTTCTTGATTCCCTATTTTACGTCTTAAGAAAATGTGGAACTCCACAATTCATCGTCTCTTAACAGATTGCAGTATTATTTCCAGTTGGGAAGTTGAAATGCTAAATGTTTCGCCTGGAGGGCCATGTAGCGTTCATGAAAGTTGCAAGAACATGCTGTATACTTCTCATAGGTAGTTAGAGGACACTGTTGTACACCATATCTTCTTGCCTTTTCTGCTAATCTTGCACTGACCACTAGCAAAGCTCTGCATGCAACAAATATAAAATGTAAGCTGTTGTCTGCTTCATCTACTGTCCTCACCACACAGTCTGCTTTACCAGGCTGTTCTCACTCCTTTGCCATTATACCGTTGTTGCTATGGCGAATTAGGAAAAAGCTGACTATTAATTTGATGCTGAATGAGGCATACTCTTATCTCAATGAGCGGGGATTTACCCGCATAACTTTTAATAATGTGGAGGTATATACTTTTGTTTCCCATACTGAAAGCTCTGTAGTTTCCAGCAGCCTTTGAAACAGCTGTTGAGAGAGCCTGTGTCACTGTCATGCCGACCAAATGGAAGGTTTTTTACTTAATGAGGAGAAATAATTCAGAGACCTGCCCAGCTGGAAGAGGAGTAAAAAATAGCTCATTCTGTATTTTCATGGTCATTAGGGTTCCGTACAATTACTAATGAGAAACGAACTAAAATTAAAAAATAAACAGGTAAACTAGCTGCAATTTGGTTTCCATGTGAGCCTACTGCCAAATCAGTAAAGTAAGGCTAAAACCCCCTCTAGACTTTTTTTCCACTTCTCATGGACCAGTCTTGAAAGTACTGAGAGTTTGCTAATGAGGGCAACATGCAGGCAGTGAACAAATGTGAGGACTCTTTCACAATTTATGCAGAAAACCAGTCCTTCTGCATGTGCCTCTCTATTTTGTGGAAGAGCAGCTCAGTTATTTCTGCAATTCTGTCCTTCACTTACTGCTGATCACAGGACTCTGGGCATGTAGAGGATGACACAACCAGATAGGTGGAGAATGTCATGCCCCTTCCTGAGAGAAGGACATTGTGAAGGGATGATGTAGCCCAAGATCACGTTATATTTTCAGTGAAGCCCTGCCTACAAGGGGCAGAATATGACTGGGAATGTGGAGATCAGCTGCGATGATAGAAATGGGTTTTGGGACACTCTTCGGAATCCAGGCTAGGCAAAAGGGACAGGTTTTTCTCCATGAATTTTTTGAAGCTTGGGCAAGGTTATGGTGGAAGCTACATTCAGCATCTCTGTCCTGGGGCTCAGACATGGTCCTCCACTAGATTTCTGAGTGCACATCTCCGTGGAGGGACAATCATAACAATCCTCTCATTTTGCAAGAGAAGGAATGACCTATCCTGAAAGAAAGAAAGATTTATTTTGTTGTAGTGGTTATAATGTCTGTTATGAACTGCACACTTCAAATGAGAGCTGTGATAAACTGACTGTGTTTAATGATAATGACCAATAATATTTGGAGGGAAGCAACCAAGAAACAAAGTTAAAACAGGAAAGAAGACAGTGTCTGTTTCTACACAAGTCCAGTGTGTAAACTATGAGTCTTAATTATCTCTGGCAACATGAATGTTGCCCAAGTTAACAGGAGGTGTAAGGAGCATCTAACTGCCTTGTTCTAACTGACACAATGGATATATTACACTGCAAAAGAGATAGTGAGATAGTGCAGATACTTTAAGTTACAGAGCAGAGTCTGCTACTCAGACAGATGTCACCCTTCAGGAGAAGAGAAACTTCAGACATGCCTTTCCTCATATATCCTCATAATTGAAAAGCATTGTCAGTGTGGCAGCTTCTGGGACACTGTATGTTTAAATGACAAATATTCATAGTAGTTGAAAATGAGCCCTGCTCAGCAAACACTGACGATGTTTTGTTATTTCTTTCTTTCTCATTTCTAAAAGGCTAGTAGATGCTTTCTGTTCATTAGACTTGATAAGAATTAGGCACGGAATATGAATTCGCCCGGCTTCTTTTCATCTCAGAGCTGTCCCAGGTATTCTGCCTTAGCACTCCTTAGTAATGCCAGCTGCAGTATGTGAATGCAGTACAGAAAGGTGAAAGAAAAAAACCCAAATTTTACCCTAGGAACACATGCACCTTTTGCCTATTTCTCTTGTTGATATCTTATTCTTTTTGATTGTGCCTATCCAGCATGTGGGAGCATTCACAGTAATCCAGACAAAATGAAAGTTAGAGCAGCCCTGAAAACTTAAGCTATTCAAATTGCGCTTCTTTAGTAGAATGTACACTGCAGAGAAATGTGCACAGTTACAATCACCTGTCTTTCAAAGGCCAATAAGCCGAAAGCGCTTTTTTTTGGCATCATAAAGCAAAGAAATACTCTCTCCCACTGTTTCCACATTTACTTACCTATCACATCATTGGGTAGATTGCTTTTACCATTATGCATGGCTTCATGGATAATGCTTTAGTGCTACAGTCTGCTCAATAAGGAATTAGTGCAAAGCATTATCTTGCTAATACGTATGGTTCAGAAATATGCTTTCATACCAGCGTGAGAATTTGTTTCAGTTTTTAGTCCCTTGCTATCTCAAGAGGCAGGGTCCTGTGGCATGGCTGTCTGATGAATGATACTGTGTGGAAATGCAAAATGAGACAAAACATTTTTGTCCTAAGAAATTGAATTGTTGTGAGTTTCAATTAACAGCATTTTTCTCCTATACTGGAATGTGTAGATCTGAAGTTCATGAAGATGAATTTGAATCTTTACAGCATTTGGAAAGCTGATTTTTTTTACCTACTGTCTAAACATTAAGGATAAAATAATACTGATCTGCTATCTATGTTGTTACTCAACAGCATACAGTATAGCAAAGGGGTGAAGTGGGTCTGAATTATTTCAGGATCATTGTGTAAATTTAGTAAAAACATTGCGAAGTTAAGCTTCTTGTTTTAGTGGTGTAATTTAATTATGCCAATGATATTAAGGGCCTTTACTGCAAATCCCAAAGACTCTAAAGCAAGAACACTGTTTTCTTGCATGTCTATGTACGTCCAGAAGAGATTAAACTTGCAAATATTGATGACATTATCTTAACAAAGTGGTTACTAGGGTGTGTTTTTTTCAGGACTCATATTTCTCAGATTCTAGAGAATGTCTTTTTCACTTCACAATTTATCAAGTTTTGGACTAATTTGCACAGAATGTTGTACTCACATTCCATTCCAACAAATCGCATGAAATATGAAGAAATTGTAGACAGGAAAATGTCTTTTATTTTGGTCTTGAGAATACAGGTGCAGCGAAAAATATGTGCACTATGGAAAAGCAGTTTTAACAGCTAGACTGGGTTTGTTTCGAGTACCTTGCTGCATTAAAAGGATCATGCTGTTGTGTGAAGGTGTAGCTGCCTCATTATCCGTAAATGGAAAGTTGGAGTTGACCATAGGTAAGGGCAGCTGGACTCTGAGAAAGAAGACACCCTAAGAATCATCAAGCCTGAAGATAAGTTATTATGTTTGCATTTCATGCAGTGGTTTCTAGAAAACTATTTCCATAATAAAATTGGCATCAGGAAAGTTTTGTTGAGAACAGAATGAGGACAGCAATATTGTGACAAGTTATGGCAATGTGAATGTGTGTATTGCCAACCTTGAGCTTCAAAAAGCATGAGCCAAGCATCATAAAATCCTGACACTACTTCAAATATTCTCAGCTTTTTAAAAAATTCACACATGTTCTGTTCTTAACACTTACTTTTTACCGAAAGTTTTTACTTGACTGTGGGATCTGAGACTTTAGGAAAGATACCAAGAAAGATTACAAATATTCTTGTGGGAACTGGTGGAGTTGTCTGTAATAAAATAGCAGTGACTGTAGCTAAATAAGGCTATTTTTCCTTTATTTTGGTTTTAATTATTATGTTAGGTCAAAAGCTAGCATAAGGGAAGGTACTATTGCAGAAGGCTTTTAATTCTGAAAAATTCCTGAAAAATCTCGACTATTTAGCATTAGAAGGAAAATGTAGAAATAGAAAAGACTAAGACTTGACATCCTGTTGTTGCCAACTTCTGGAAAATGCATTTAGTCCGGAAAGAAAGTCTGAGATAGCACAGTTCTGATTTTTGCCATTTAGAAATCCCAGACTTTACTTGGCTTCAGTCCTCAGTTTCTACCTGCAGAACTCCATCAGAAGACTCTGCAAAGCACAGCAACTATTTAATTTCTAAGTATTATTGAACAATGTTGAGATTGCTTAAAACTCCAGCCTTTGGAAACAATTGTGACAGAGAGAATGACCAAAAAATTGCAAGTTCTTAGTATATGATAGTATCCTGCTGCCTACTTTAAAATTTTCAGATTCACAGAAGTTTTTATTAAAGCCCAGGGAGATTATTTGAAAGAACATTGGATAAAGATGTTGTTTTGTTATATGAGTGCCTCTCTTTGTTTTAACTAAATTGATGTCAACATAATTCCCTCGTAGTAAATAATTGTTCTTAGAAATAATCCTAGTTGGCTGACATATGGTGGCAAGAGAAGCATTTCCTAGATGTAAACCTTTGCAGTCTGAAGATTGGTATTCTGACATTCCTAGGCGAAAGATAAACTTTCAATGGGGAACTTGTGTGTCACCTGTGTTTATCATCTATCAACTATCTATGTTTATAAATAATCTAAATGAATTCAAAGGGATTCTTCAGTTCTAACAAAATTTAAACATGTGACAGGATGTAGCCTTTAGAACTTACAGAACTTTTTGAAAATTGTAATAATGTCAGGGCAGGTGTGGAGTGGGTAAAACCCTGGCTCCAGAAAGGTTCATAAGAGTTTTACTTTTGGCTGTAGTGAAATCAAGATTTTTCTCAAGAATTTCTGAAAAATCTCGATATCCCTTCTCTACCCACCCATTAGTCCACAATTGTTAAAAATGTGTCATTTGCTTTCTTCTGATTTTTGCAGAGAAATAATTTGTAGTGTAAAATATGGTGTGTGGGGAAGGTAGGTTGTGCACAGTCATTGCGGATCATGTGACTAGTCACAAGTTTTCCTGCAAACTAAGCTTTAACCAGAGACTCCTACTGAGCTCATAGGAAGAAGGATGAGAGCCATATTATCCAGTACCTAATGATGCTATTAAACTTGCCTTCTAAATGTAGCTGGACAAGGAATTTGCATCTGGTTTTATGGCCTGTAGATTGGTGTTATTATCTTGTAGGCCTGTATCCTCTTATTATCCTGTTACTATTACCTATTACTATTATTATGACCTTCAACAGCAGCCTGGGCTGCAGTGACTGTACAATTGTAGAGTTTAATATGTTAAGAGGCAGAGGAAATAAGTAGCAGAATAAAGACCAGAACTTCATAGAAGCAGATTTCAACTTGCCTCACGGAGCTGTTATGAAGAATCCCAGAAGAGTCTGCTTTGGAGGTTAAAGGATTTTGGGAGTGTTGGAAGACTTTGGGACTGCTTTCAAGGTATGTCAAGAAAACAAGGAAAGGCCCCTATAGGCATGTTATTAGCAACCAGAGTACAAGGATGGTGTGGGCCTGCTGCTGAACAGGCTTGGCAAGTTAGATCAGAAATTGCATAGAAAAGGCTGACATGCTTAATGCCTTCTTTGCATCGGTCTTAATAGGTAAAGTTAACCCCAAGTCCCTGTGACAGGAAGCAATGGCAAAGCAAATGGCAAATCACTAACAGTAAAGCAGGGTCAAGTTAGGGACCTTCTGTAAAAACTGGACACATAAGTCCATAAAATGTGACAGAATGCACCCAACGGTGTCAAGTTTGCTGACATTTTTGCAAAGCTCTTTTCTATCTTTTCAGAAAGATCTTGGGGATTGTGGGAGTCCCAGATGACAGGAAAAGAGCAAATATTACAATTATATATAAAATAGGCAAAAAGGTGATTTCGGAAAAGACAGACCAGTCATTCTTTCTTCAATTCCTGGAAAAAAATGTACAATGGACCCTCATAGAAGCTCTTTCTGGGCACAGAAAGGTCAAGAAGGTGACTGGAAAAAGTCATCACAGATTTATCAAGGGTAAACTGTGCCCCAGTGTCTTGTATTACGAAACAACTTGGTCAATGAATGATGGTAGTATTTTTGGACACCACTTACCTTAATTTTAGCAAATCATTTGGCATGATCTCCCACAACATCCTTGTTGACAGCCTGGTAAAATATGGATAAGGGCCACAGGTTACACAGAGAACTGCTAGACTGCTGAGCTCAGAGTTGTTGGTGGCTAGTGGCTCAAAGTCAAATTTACAGTTGTCCACGTGTGGAGTTCCTCAGGGACTGACACTGGGCTTGATACTATTCAGTATCTTTATAAACAATCTGGATGAACACCTCAAATGCATCTGTGCCAAACTTGCAGACAATGCAAGAATGGGAAAAGAGGTAGAATGTGAGAAGGAAAAGCCACTGTACGGAGATACATTTAACACGCTCAAAGGTTGGCCCAACAAGGTTTTAACAGAGATAAATGAGAAGTTCTGCACCTGGAATGGAATTATCCCAAGCAGCAATACAGACTGGGCTCTGCCTGCCGGAGTGTAGTGTAGCTGAGAGGATCAGGGAGTCTCAGTAGACAGCAAGCTGGACATGACCCAACACTGAAGCTTTGCAGCAGTGAAAGCAAACATTCCATTGGGCTGCAGTGAAGCCAGGAGATCAAGTGATGTGATTATTTCATGCTACTGGCATTTGATAGGCCACGGCTGGAATACTGTGTCCAGTTTTGATCCTCCAGTTCAGCAGACATTGAAAAAAACTACAGGTTCAGTGGAGGTGTCACCAAGATGATTAGAGCATTAGAGAACTTGATATATGAAAGAAGGATGAAGAAATTGCGTTTATTCAAGCTAGAGAAGTGAAGGCTTTGTGGGGTGCTAATCAGTTTTCCAATCTCTAAAAGGTAATTATAGATAAGATGGAAGTTCTCTCTTCACAAGTATGTGGTGACAGAATAAAGGCAACAGGCAATGAAGAGTGTCAGGGAACCTCTGTCTGACTATAGGGGGAAAAAATATCTGAAACATGAGAATCAATTGGGATGTTTTGCACAGAGAATCAGTAAGATTCGCTTTGCTGGAAATACTAGAGACTCCGGCAGGTACCTGCATAACCTGATATAAGGCCCTGACTTCAACAAAAGGCTGGATCAGAGGAACTCCAGATGTCTCTCCTCACTTAGACTTTTCTGTGATTCTGTGACTCTATGAAAAAACTCAAACAGTTTAGCTGCTGCAAAAATGTCTATGGACTGAATTTAAGCCTAATATAAGCAGTTTCAGCATCACTCAAAGCAGATGAGCTTGCATACACACACATACACAAGCAAGAGCTGAATTTACTCTTAAGACTATGGGATTACAGTCAAAGTAAATGCATAATACGGGTTTATTATAGTGCAAGCTATGCAAAACTGATAGTAAGGCTTCTGAAAAGCTGGCTCAGGCCATTTATAAGTTGGGCTGGTAAAGTTATCTGCTTTATAACAGCCAGCATAACAGCCACTGGTTTTGCACTATTTTTTATCATTAATGATATTTGAAACTGTAATAAAAGGTAATAGAAAAATCCCTCATATCCAGCATTCTACAGGAAATTGAAGACTCTGGGATTTGAACTTGTTGGATTCATTGACGTCATTGTCCAAAAGACCCACCTTGTCATTATTGGAAGAGAAGACACTGGTGAGAGATAAAATCCATGGTGTTGATACCCACTAATGAAACAGGTTTAGAGATCCAGTATAGAAAAGATTGAGGTACACAAAAGTTGAATTGTGCCAAAGAAGTGAGTGGCTCAGTGGCTGTCAGAGATGGCTATGACCTAAAAGGGTGTCCTCTTTTTCTGACATTATGTCAGGCACAGTTTGTTGCAGTGGCTTTGTCTTGTTCTTTGGGCACTCAGAACCAGTGAAAAGTAATCCTTATTGTATAGCTGGTTTTGTATAGGAAGGAAACATTTTCTTTGACTCATTTGTAGCACTCCATAACCTGTGAAGAGAGCAAACACTGTGGGTAGAGATTGTCTCACATAGTCTAATAGTTCAGTAGCTGTGTCATGGGAGTGTGGTGTTGGTTCATTTATTTTTTTTAAAGCCTCTAGTTGAAACCTTTATCTCTGCACAAGAGTGCAGAGCATATATATCTTTAAATATGGTATCAATATGTCCTGACCCAGGTGAAAGCTTCTTAAGTCAGTTTTTTCTTCAATCCTGTTACTGCACATTAGCTGTGAACAGGTTATTCTTTAGTCTGCCATTCAAGCTGTTCAGAGACAGCAAAAAAAAAAAAGTGAAGGAGAGGAGAGAGAACAGATTTTGAATTTCTCTGTCTGCCATGGGACCAGCAGGACGATGACCCAAACTTCCCACACCATTAAGAACTATAGCTGCTTCTGATACATATTGCAGAGCAGCCAGCTGACATACTAGAAAACAGCAAAAACATATTTGGGACAATTTTTTTGCCTTTAGGGAGAATTGAAATACTCATTAGGGTATAATTGCAGCATTATATTTGAAGGCAACTTCTAAAGCACTAGCACAGAAATCTCTGACCTTGGTCCTGCTTCCTGGTGAGGATAGCTGGTAGACTTGTGTGGAAGGGCTTTCCTGACTCTGCTTGCAAGTACCTAGGCTGTTTCAGTGAGGGAGAATTCAGCGCTGTTGCAAGGCAGTGGATCAATAACTCTGGAGAGCAGAGACAGACT
This sequence comes from Leptosomus discolor, assembly GCF_034619465.1. NCBI lineage: Eukaryota > Metazoa > Chordata > Aves > Leptosomiformes > Leptosomidae > Leptosomus > Leptosomus discolor. Next base: position 26,135,837 of record NC_141398.1, on the reverse strand, counting down.
TCTGTTTATCCCCAGGATGTATTTAGTGCTGGCCCTGGTAGGCCAGATTTCCCCCCGATGTATCAGTTTGTCTTGGTGGTCATCCTGAGATTTGCTTCCTGAAGGGTGAAGGTAGAGCTTAGTTGTCCTTAACTTTGGCCTGTGTGTGGGGACCAGGAGCTGTAGTGAGTGAGAATTAGAGCCAGTTGAGGCAATGGCTTTTATGCTGGTAATAATAACTTAAGGCTCAGCTCTGCTCTGCAGCTGAGGGTCTGAGTTAGGATGGGAGACGAACTTTTGGGGACATACCGTATCTGTTGTACCATGATTCAACTTGCTACATGGTCAGCAGTGAAGCAAAAGGCTGTGGCTTGGCCTCTGGCTCCTTGTTAGTGGCTGCATCTGGCTCCCTCTCATGGAAAGACCTTCACAGAGACTTAATGGCAGGGCTCTACCCAAAGGTCATAATTAAGCCACTGAGATCACATCATCCCAGCCTTGTACAAAGCCAGCCTCTCCTGCCTTGAAGTGATGTCAAATGCATTTCCACCCTGGAAATATAGTTTATTAATTTCTACTCAGACCTTCAAAATATAGTCTCACTTCTTCACCTCCTCTTTCCATGCATCCAGACTATGGACCTGTAGGTATACAAGCTGTACTGTTTGGTTCAGCAATTAAATGCAAATGGTTGATTCCAAATCCCTCTGCATGGTTTTGTCATTCACTGTAGCTCTAAAGCACCCTTCCTGGGCAGAAAAGCTGTCTGAAGTATTTCATAGCACCCTGCTTTGTCTTCAAATGGACACAAGCCCAGCACATAGAAGAAAGAAATAAAGTTCCTAGTCATAAAACTCTGTTTATCGGTTATATTTGACTCTGAAAAAATTTCTCATCTGACAAAAAGAACAGAATACTGGATTTCCTTCAGCAGACTGTGGAGTTTCCCCATCTCATTTTTCTCACTGCAGACAGTTTGTTTTATTCCTCCTTTGTCTCCAGCACTGATCTCTCTCGTCCTGATATGCAGGATGGAAGTATGCATCCTGATTTGTTCTGCTGAAGTAGCAGGTGAATTCAGCATCCTCATTCTGAAACTTATTATGCCCGATTTCTGTTTGGATTTGCGGAAGAGGACATTGCAAAAGGGCCCTCGTCCCACCAGGATACTCCATAAGGGGCTTGGTGTAATTGCAGCTCTTGCAGTTCCCTGAGAACAAAGGCTTTTAGATTCTTCCCCAAATATTCTGTGAAAAGATAAATTTAGGGCAAATTTTCTCACTGCAACGACTAAAAGAAGTGTGTTTAGCTGTGGAAAGAGCCTTGAACAGCACTCCTGAAGATATAGGTCTCCTCTTATCGTACCCCTATTCTGCATGGTTTTGCTTTTGAATTTCTGAGTGAACTGAAGCAGTTCTTTGTTATTGCAACTCAGGCCAGAATTTCATGTGCTGAATTAATGCCAAGCATAGGAAATTCTGAATGATTCTGACATTATATGAAATACTAAAGCGTGATCATTCAGCTTGGTGTGTCTTCAAAACTTTAATTTCCTACACAGAAGTAACAGTAAAATCAGTCTCTTTTCCACTTACATATTTTGTAGTATGGAAAATGCATTTGTCCTAAAAAAATTCCAATTTTTCATCTCAAAAGGTAGAACTAAGGCTTTTTTAATTTTGAAAGTTTTCAGAGATGTACGTTGAAAAATCCTCACCTCAAACAAGATTCTGTGACCTTATATTTTCAGTGAATCTTCTTCCCACAAAAACACTTGTTGAAAGATTTATAGACTATTCTAGAAATGATGTTCCCAAGTAACAGAATCTATAATTCTATGTTGCTGCAGCAAAAGTAGAATACTCTCTATTATTTCAGCAGAACAAAAATTAGTTTTGCACCAAAGGTCTATGAGTGACTTGAATATAATACAGAGTAATTTATAAATAGTATCTTGTAGGGAGTTGAAATCTCACCACATCCTGGTATTTAGATTTTCTTTTATTCATCTAAACACTGTCTAATCATTCACAGGCAAAATTTCAAAGCATTGCATGAGCACTTAGTGGGAATCTTTCAGCTGAATTCCCTTCCAGCAATTTGGAAGCTTTTCAAAATAGGCCAGAAGAATCTTGTCCAACAGTGTCAGATCTACTAAAAAAGGTAGAAAGAACATTAATGTCTTCTGCTTTCAGCAAGACAGTTATATGGTGGAGAATCAGGCTGCAGAAGTGAGCTGGAAAGTTATGTAAAAGAAGATCGGACTCCAATATTCTAACTCAATATAACTAATGAGATTTGGGGCTGATTTTGGAAAAAAGCTGAACTTCTATAGAGCTGTTGGATTTCAGTTGGCATTTTGATCATTACTTTTGAAAACTGCAGAAAGCCTGCTAGGTCACACAAATGGAACACAAGGCACCTAAGATCAGTTTGTGAGGTCATGATTTCAGGAGTACTCACTGGTAGATCCTGGTATCCAAATCCTCTTTTTATGCCGATCCTCGATAAATAAGACTATGTTTTGCATAGTGTAACACAATGACAGAGCATTAGCTCTGAAGGTGATAGGGGAATGCAAAAAGAACAAATCTTAAGTGATACTTGCCTTAAAGTATGCTACTGTTTCTCCAGCTGAAAAACAAACAAACAAACAAAAACCCAAACAAAGAAATAAACATTCCCCCCCAAAAAACCCCAACAAACCCCACATCAAAACCTCAGAGCTCTTTTATGGCATTTATGTCACAGGCATCACAACTCAATATTAAGTGGTAGCACATGGTATGACATCCTTCTTTTACTAACATGTTCTTCAATAGTCTAAACCTTCAACTAGAATTTTTTTTTTTTTTTTTCCCAAATGCACCAAATTATTTCAGTCCTGGCTCAGTATGAAATGGTACAGTTATCATTAAGATAAAGGACAAAATGCTAACAAAAATGTTTGGGAAATTGCAAAATGACAGAAAATACATCAGTTCTGAGGGAATATGGGAACCTGTCAGATCACACACAGTTTTCACTGTTTATATTCCTGTCATGCTGTTTTCTGTACTTGTGTATAAAGAAACTAGTAGGTAACTGTTTCATAAAGTTCCAATACAAGGAAGGGTGAGGGATGAAATTCAAGTCTTAACTCTAAAATTCCTTGCATTTCTGCATTTATGTTGGACTTTTAACTTTATTATGAAGTCATTACTGTTTATCATGCCAATAGGCATATAGGGAGTGTTAACCACAGACCATTGACAGAATAAACCATGCATTCACAGTAAGTATGCACACTAAAATAGTCTACGAAATACTGAACACAGGTGTGAAGTACTTGCTTCTTTAAACAGCAATTGCTGCTTCATTGGGCTTTTACACCTAAAGGCACATGAACAAACTAGGCTGAATATATTCGAATTACCTTATAACCATGCTGGAAAAAGAGAACCATAGAAAGCAGTTATAAACAACTGGCTCCAAAGTGTTTCTCTCTTAGCTCGTTTTGACAGATGAGAGTGATCAAAATAGGATTAAATTAGAGAAAGGCTTTGTCTATGTTAGCATGTGAATCTGCAGAGCAAAACCCTGTGGCCACCCAGCAAGTGGTTTTGGGGAGGTTCCTTCATATCAGCTCTGAAGTGTGTCTTCTGGCTTAATTTAATCCAAATTATCCAGATCATCTGCTCTGAGACTGCCATGCAAACCAAAGTGAGGTAAATAGGGAAGGAGTGAGAGGCTCACTTCAAAAGTACACCCTGATCCATGCAGAATCACTGATGTAAGCCTTACACAAATCACACCTGATCCAAAGAGCTGCATTCAAAGCAGTAATCCAATGTAATAACTAATTCATTTTAAAAATTAAGTCTCCTCAGAATGACATTGACTCAGGTTAAGGTTAGTAGGAATATAACACAACCTTCTGGGACAAATTTACAAGACAGATGAGTAAGGTTAAAGCAGCTGATGTTGTATCTGGTAAATACAGTGGCCATAGTGGCATGGACATTGCTTTGCTGCAATGTGCCGGTACAGTCCCTGGCCTGGTGAAAGTCTTGTCCAGTGAAAAGTGATTTCCCAGGAAATTGCTATACATTTAGCACACAGTTACTACAGTGTCTTGCAAAGTGAAATGGAAGAAATTGCCATACATTCAGCACGCAGTTATTATGGCGTCTTGCAAAACGTAATAGAAATGAAGCTAAATAACTGGTCTGTAAAACTACTTCTGAAACATTCAGCTTTTTATAGAGACTGAATTGTTTCCTGCAGAAAGATGGGAACTGCTATATTATATAGGGCAATTAGTATGTCTCCTATAGTCTTTATAATATGTACTTCAGAAGACTAGTTACTACAATAGCAACAAATATCTTCTTGGGTTTTTTTCTTTTTTTCCTTTGTAACTGTTGTCCTTCCCTATTAATTCAGGTTTATGCTTGGACCAAGATGATTTGCATTCTAGTGCTTTTGGAACTAAAGCCTCAGCTGGTGTAACATGGTACAGTCCTACTGAAGTCATTGGAGCACCTTCTACTTAAACATACTGATTATCTTGCTTCTCTTTTCTGAAGAAAACCATGCTCTTCCAGTATGGTATTTTAGGAAAATCAATCTGCTCAGCTTATCAAAGATAAGGTTAAGAGGTGACTGGGTCATGATCTGAAAACACCTACGTGGAGAAAACCATAGCTCTTTAATCTTAGGAGAAAAAGGTATAACAAGATCAAGTAACCAGAAGCTGAAAACAGATAAATTCAGATTTTAAAAAGACAAGTTTTAATCATTGAGATATTTAATCATTATAACAACTTATTAAAGGATACTTTGAATTATAGATATCAGTTGAAGTTTGTAAATCAAGAATGAATGTCTTTTGAAAATGATGCACTCTAATTCAGAAGTTATGGGATGATGTACAGATTTCTGTACTAAAAATCTATGGCCTGTGTTAAGAAATCAGACTGGATAATCAAAATGGTCTCTTATGTGCAACAGTGTTGCATAGGATCTTGTTTGTGACTTTTTTGTTTAAATTCCATATTGTTCCCTAACTGCAATCTTGTTTTAGTATCCTTATAATCATTGTAGAATAATTGCAAACATAGCTGAAATGATGGGTATAAGCAGGGATAAATGAATCATCAGAGATGTAAAAGATATTTTGCTAGTTTTTGTGAACTTCAGCAGAGTAAAAGAGCTCTGAGCAGTTTCTTAATGATCATGGCCATGTTTCCAGTGTTAGACTGGGTAGGTTCCTGGCATTTCTACCACTGGAGCTGACAATGTACACTTGGATTAGCAGCTGTAGTAGGAAACAGTTATTTGCCTCATGAGATTGTTTTCACAGAGGATGTGGCAGTGCAGAACAGCTGTTTTAAGTAGTGTGGGCTTAGCAAGTTACGGACTTTCTTCATTTTGTCTTTTCGCATTAGAAGTGGGTGTAGAAGGCTGCTGAGGAGAGAGTTAGGCTCATGGTGCATGTTGGGGCATTTTGGAAATGGTGGGAGTAATCAGGGCTCTGCCCGGGGTATGCTTTGTGAAATAAAAGCTGTCAGAGCTGGGATGGTAAATAACTTATTTAAAACGCTCTGTCTGAGGAAAGAGTCTATGAATCTGTAAATCATCCTGGGTCAGTTTTTGTGTATACGTCCATCCTGGGCTGTCATGGGGCAAGTCTTGAGGTATTTAGGTGATTCATAAGCCAGACTGTTTTCCAAGTCCATTGCATGGAGGAAGGTGTGAGTAAGAATGAAGTCCAGTGGTCACAGGCAACCATGTCACAGTTACTGGTAGTACAAATAAAGTTACCTTTAAGTCATAAGTCTTCAGAAGTTTCTGATGTTGACTCATGCCATATTACAGGTTTTGTCTTGCCAATATTTCTCACATGGTGTGCTGCTGTCAAAGCAATGAAGCTCTATGGGAAAATAATGGATTCCTCAGTTTTGTGCCAATCCCTGTTCTCTGTCAAAACAGGAAAAGAGCTTGACTTTGGGTTATCTGACAAAGCGAAAAAATGGACAACTCTTATTTTAGGGTAACAAAAATAGGATTAAATTAGAGAAGGGCTGTGTCTGCTTTCACAAGTGACATGGCCTGGTAGAAATTAATCCACAGAGTAAAACCCTGTGCCCACCCCAACAGCATTTGCAGGAACGCTCCTTCATATCTTTGTTGGAGTGCATTAGTTAGGCTCTTGAAGTGCATCTTCTGGCTTAATTTCATCCAAAAGGAATTGTTTTCTTTTGGTGCCATCAAAGGCTTTTTTTAAAACCAATGTACACATTTGAGAAAAATATCAAAAGGAGGAATTCAGAATTAGTCTGGTCCTCTCCTGTGCCTTAGCAATGTGGACTATAAGGAAAGGTAAGATGAGGCTGGCCCAGCAGAAGTTATTTCGCTGAGAGAGATAGTATTCGCGATGTATTAAATTACTGCTCCATGTGAGCCTGGATGGGAGCATCCAGCTGTGGCAGGCTGTCAGGCAAGGGGTGGAGCTTTTTGAGGTGATGTCTGCCAAGCACTTGTGCTCAATTCAGATCTGAGCAGGGGTCACTCCTGTAATTCTATGGACTGGGTTAGAAATGGGATTAGTGCAATGATTTAAAATGCCATGTGCTGCTCATGCCAGACCCAAGCCGTCAAGCTAGATTTTGTGCTATCATCAACAGCTGTCATGAACATATCCTTAAATCTGTGTTTGGAAGGGGTTTCATGTAACCTTAGAGATAGATTCACGAGTATTCTTAAAATTTGGGGTCAAGCCAATATGGACCAGAATGAGTTGTAGCGGAAGAGGCCTTAGTACTAGGTTTAACTCCATTATTGTAGGAATTATTTTTATTTCATTTCTGTGCAGAAAAGCTATACTTCAGTGGTTTTAGTGTCTGTTTACTAAATCAAAACAAAACCAGAAATTATGCCTTTGGAGGGACCAAAGGGAGGGAGCAAATAAATGGTATTATTCTCATGTGGCTGATAATGACTTGTGCCTGTCATTGCTATTCCCTGTTTATCTGACCTATTAATGGAGGGCAAAATTCCAAAGAAATGTTTAATTAACATTTGTAATTAGTGTTACAAAAGACCCTGCTTTATAGAACAGGCAGCCCAGAGAGGAGGGCCAGGAAAAGACAAGCTCTTAACCCTGTAATTATTGCAGCTCTCAGTAGTGCTCTCATTCATCTCATTAACATCACAGTGGGATGGTGCCACTGCAGGCTACTGGCAGGTGTCTAACTGCCTTCCTCCTGGGGAGACATTTACAAAAGAGGTCCTGATCTGCAAATAAGTTTGAAAGCTTGCCAGTGGAGTACCTCATTCAAACTTCGCAGTCTCCTGCTTCCAAAATACCCTAAAGACTTTCAATTTCAATAGATAGTGATGCTCTGGGGATATGGTTGTTTTTTAACTGTGGGAGAGAGAGGAAGAGAGAGGGGAGAATCAAGGTTTGTCGAACAAAATATGGTACTTCATTAACATATTCCATTAAAAAAAATAAAATAAGCTAGCTAGAAGGGAATTGTGGATAGATAAACAAAAGCAAAACCTGAGTCACCACTTGAAAAAACACTGAAATGCAGTCATGCCATTAAAAAGGCGTGTGTTAATTTTCTGTGTGTAAGTAAAGCTTTTCTTCTTCTGGATAAGTCCTGTGATAGTCAGGTTTTTTTTAAATCCCCAACTCACGTATTTACATGAGACCCTCGCCTTTAAATGAAAAATAGTTAGTGAGTTTCTAGCCATAAAATCATATAATAAATATCAAAATAACATAAAGTAAGAGGAAAAGATGTATAAACTTTTTCTTTTATGTTAAAGATACCACATGATTTAAAGGCAATCTCATGGTTTCTGAAGATACATTTTATTTCATTTTTTTTTTTAAATGGAGGAACTGAGCTATTTTATGACAGCTCTAAGTAATGAGGCAATAAACATTTACAATATATGGCATGAACGGAGTCAGCAAGTACTCAGTGTTTGGAAAAGTCCTAAATCAGGTGCACATCCCACTGATTTTACTGGGATTGCTCTGGCAATAGAGTCTGTCAGCCTCCGTGTGTTGCTTACAATGATGATTAGAGGACTATTATAAATATGCGTAAGAGCTGAAGTAAACCTACCTCTACTAAAGAGCTTGTATATGAAAGAATACTGAAGGTGATGTATAGAACAATAGTGTAAGAGTCAGAAAAATGTTCATTTGAATCTTGCTGGCTAGATTACCTCTAGTGAATCAGCAAAATCAGATGACCTGCGATTTTAAGAACACATTGTTCAGTTTAGTGAAAGGAATCAATGCTGTGTTTATTTACTGCTGATATTGCTCTATCTTTAAGAGCTCTAATCACGGCCAAGCAGATTTTGCAGGAGTCTGCTCAAATATTGAATAGAGAGGTGGTCTCTACCTCAAAGCAGCTAAGATAGGAGGCAGCGGACAGATACAGATGGAAAACAAGGAAACAATAAGAGGGCATAGGTTTGTAAAAAAAAAAAAAAAGTACATATATGTGAACTGGTGTTACACTTTAGGAGGATTTTAAAGACATTTATGAGATAAAATAATGGTATAGTTTTGCAGATATTAACTGATACTTGTTTTTAAAGTAAAACTATTGGATGATGAAAATTCATCATTGATTGAAGGCACTTGTCAATTTTCTGTCAGTGAATGAGATGATAATGATAACTAGCATAGTAGAGACTGCGATACTCTAACGTACATTTAAGATGACAAAATTCAGTATTTGGGCTAGTAATATGAACCTTTAACGGCTACTTGATCAAGTCCAAAGACTTGCCCTTCAGGGTCTGGATTTCCATCCCTTTCAGTAAAGGAGCTTGAGCCCAGGAGTGAACGCTGTAAAAACAGGTATATCCATGAAATTCTGCTCCAGACTGCAAACAATTAAAAGGCCTGATTTACTAGAGAGGCATGAATTGAGCGTATAGCTCCTAAACTTGCCATCTGACCCCTGTCCTTTTACAGATCTGCCTCCAAGGAACTGCTCTCCCAGTGTGAAACATCTGTTACACGGATTATACAGTTGCAGTCCAATGTTTTCTTTTGAGTGAAACTGAGGGGAAGTATCTCATGTGTTTGTGTGAAAAACTTTACATTAGTCTAAAAGTCCTTAAAAGGACAGGTGCATAATCCTAACCCTATTTCTCACTGAGTATAGGCCAGTATAGTTTAAGAGTGTGGATCAGAGCACAATATATACTATATAATTTGTGCTAGTTCCAGCTTTTTTGCAAAAGTGCTACATGAAAGGCTTTTATGAAGTTTAATTTAAAAGTGTAGAGTGTTTTGAGGTTTATTTCTTATGAAAGGAGCTAAACAATATAATCACAGTCTCCGTTTGTATTAATTTTGTTTTATTTTTAAAGAAATTATAGCCTTTTCCACAAGTGGCTTTTAGCTTTTATGTCTGGTTTGGCTTACAGGTATAATTGTCCTTACCTTCCAAGGCTCCTGGCAAAAACAGGGACACCTTTGGATGTACATATTCTTAGATTTGTTTTGCTACTTTTCCCCCAGGTATTAGATATATATGGCTTGAATTCTGCCATTTTCAGGCAATGACTGAGGAGAGGAAAAATAAAAAAATGAAAAGAAAATGTTATGGTTCTCTACTTTAAAATTCTGGGCAAAAGAGGAAGAACCTCATTTCCATATAATTGGAGAGTATGTGAGAAAGTTTTTTTAACAAGGTGCACTGAAAGAGTTTTGAATAGAGGAGGATTTTAAAGAGGGGATATAAGATTTTTTGTTGATTTTTGTCCATATGCTAACTATATGTATTCCAGCAGTCCTGACTGTAGTAAGATTTGTTGTTGTTTCCTGTGCATGTAGATTAATTGCTTCTCCTAAACATCAAACTTGAGCTGCTTTTCTCGTGGGTTTTTTGGGTTTTGTTTGGTTTTTTTTTCATTTCTCGTCAGGAGTTTGTCTTTTTTTTTTCTCTAGGTCACCAGGGATGCAGTGAAGTGCCCAGGTCGCTAGATCCAGTGTTGTAACAGCAAACCTTGTAACTGACCCTGGCAGAATGCAAGGATGAGCCCAAAAGTTCAGAGCAAACACGCACAGTGCCTTGGCAACACCCACGGGCTGAAAGCTGACCTGGAAACAGTAAGATATGTGGTGTAGCTGCAGCAGCTTTTCTACAGCCTACACCTAGAAACCATTCATACACATGAGGAGAGAGCAGAAGTACAGAGATGTTTAAACAGAACAAAAATAATTTAAAAAAATTATAAAAAGCATAGACAATACTATTAAAATATGGAGTATGGGCTAGAACAGGCTTGCTTTGTTAACTTTGCAAATTGCTTTACTTTGGCTTATGTGAAAGCACATTTTCCCTTAATATGTATTGTTTTCAGATACAGCAACAATATAATTAGTCTTGAACTAAAGACCAATACGTAACTGAGTGTAACAACAAACACTCCCCAGCCCCACAACCCCCAAAACCACAATAGCAATCAGGCACCTCAGATAACAAATCCATATGATTAGTGCACCTGTTCCTTACCTCTGAAAGATAGAGCTAAAATCCTTTATTATGACCCCAGTAAAAATTAATTTGGTGATCTACTGCATATTGTAAAAGTACAGTATTATCTTCAGTTTATACTGGCTGAAAGCTCCATCAGGGAAAAACTTTTTTCTTTCTGTTTTGTATCTGAGAGTCCTTGAACCAAATACAGATAGTGTATAAATAAGTGTAACCCACTGACCCTCTGTCCCACACTGTGTCCTATATATTTGAGCTTTGCGGTGCTGAAAGGAAGGAATTACGTTCCCAGAGGGATGAGCAGGAAGATTGCTGCCTTTTTTTTTCTTTTTCTTTTTTTTTCTTTCTTTCATCCTTCATATGATAGCACAGCATTGGTTTTCAAAGGATCCTCCTTCATGTTACCTTTGTGTAATCTCATGCATAGTCTAATTACTGACTATCCCCAGTAGTAATTTGGTTAGCAGCTGAGCTGTCTGTACTGCAGTGCAGCTGGATCTGTATCACAGGTAGGTGTACCTGAACAAGATTTCAAGTGGCTAACATGGATTTCAGTAGGAACGTAGTCAGGAAAGTACAAGTAACTAAACCTCACATCAATACCATTGTGCTGCTGCCTAATTCCAGTTTAATGCTAGCTTGAGTTTACCCAACAAGCTGCAAGCAGACTTCTGACTCTCAAAGGGGGGGACAATGTTAAGTAAGGTGTACCCTGCTTTTGTAGTATCTGGTGATGTGGGACTGCAAAGGTGAAAACAGGCTTTAGGTGGATGAGAGGCACACTGTCCCCAGGATCAAAGTGATCTCTTCTCCCCACCTTCCCTTAAGGGTTGGCAGTTTATAAGTGCCAGACTGGGCAAGCTGTGCTTTTGCTGTGTGTCTCCCTGGGATCTTAATTTGATGTATGATGTTTGCCAGTTGCAGGTTTTAATGCCTGTATTTTTCAGACGCTTGAAAAATATAGACTGAAAAGCGCTCAGTTGAACCCATTGACAAGTGATAGTTGCTCTCAGTTTGGATCAGTGCCCCAGTTTATAGCTGTTGTGATCTTCAGGGAAAAGACTGTGAAAATAGACTGACCTTATAGTACACCTGGAAGGCCAAGAGTCTCTGCCTTTGCCAAGCTATACATCATCAGGAGGGTTAAATTATACAGCCAGGTAACGCTACCCGTTGTCATACTTTATTTGGCTGACTGTGGCTGTTAAGGCAGACCTTTAGGGACATTCCTTTGAAGCTGGCAACCTCTGTGTCCTAAAAATAATCAGTGACGAACAGAGTCAGTGACCAAGGGAAACAGTAATCTCAAGACATTAAAGCCTCATATCTTCAAGATTTAATTTGTGTGGTTAGGGCTAGACTTGTCAAAATCTATATGAGATGGATGCTTGGTGGGTGATCTCCCCTAGAAAGGTGGGATTTACAAGATGTATTTTTCTCCTCTATGCAGTCACTCATAATGCAGGGCTCTGCATTATAAAGCTGGTGATTCAACAGAAGCAATACAGAAAGTTGCTGCCAATCAGTCATTCCTTACAGACATCCCCTCTAGCGTATGCATGCTGGCCTTTTTAGGAGGTAAATGTCATTAACCTTTCTTTTTTTAGTTTGGATTCCAAGTTTTTTATTGAAATTCAGCTCACACTCGCAACATGCTCTCCTTTTGGACTGTGAATGCTGTGCAGTATGCAGATCACTCCATCTTCTTTTGCTCCTTGTTGCTTGCTGCTGCAGAGCCAGAACTTTCCAGCCAGAAGCTACTGCAGTGAATTGCGTCCAAGGGCTCTGATGGAAAAAGCAATCAGGGTGGATGGTTCTTGCTGGAGAGGAGCATGAATGCATTCTTCAAGGAGAAATGCCTGGTGGTCCTCTTGAGCACAGTATCAGGCAAAATACCTCTCTGCCTGCTGCTCCTGAAGTGGGAAATGTGTGGTGGGCTTTAGACTGAGGCTAGGGTTCAAATGTAATTACAGTCCCTGTCTTTTCTACTTACTTGAATAGTATGGAGAAAGCTACTATTTGGCCCTTGATATAGGTGTGCTTTCTTTCCAGCAGTGAATTGTGTGACACTGTGCTTCTGTTTTAAATGCTGTGGGAAGGTTCGACATCTGTTTAACCCTCTGTCTTCTGAGTCACTACTTCAGTTCACTGGTTAATGGACTGGAAGTAAAAAGAAAAAAAAATCATAGTAGTCAGATAAATTGTGGATTAAGGGTAAGAAGAAGGGTTTGATAGAAATTTGAACATTGTTTCTCTGTGTAAGCAGTTTGCAAAGAATATAGCATGGAAGGGGAGAAGTATTATGCAAAAAACTACCAAAATTGCTAATGTGTCTACAGACTCAAGGTAACTGTCCAACTTGAACTGCAATAGAAGTCAAAATTAATAGAAGTCAACTTCAATGTCTTGATGATTGGGTATTCAATTTTTCTTTCACTGAATTCAGTCCTAAAGCTCCCATGGCCATCAGCATGGACAAGACTGAGCTCGAGGGTTAAAAATCATGCTCCCAAATATATGGAAATGGCACTACGTATGAAGTATATTAAACTGAAATGAATCCAGTGGACTCTCAGTGAGGTTATTGCCAACTTTTGTATCAGGGACTATTTACACTGTCTAATATGTGTAGTTGTTACTTTTCAGATTGCTGTTTCCTGGCACAGCAGTAAGCTCCCTACAGAAAATACTAGCATTCGTGACTTCATTAGGTTGGTAATTGGCATGTGCCAGTCACAAGGGAAACCTTGAAGGTTTTCTTGGCTCTATCTCCTGCAATGAGCTGGAGAACCTCTGCAAGAGGTTCTTTTTGCAGTGTTTTGCCTGAATTGCTTCTCTATGAGAGCAGAGAGTGGAGTTCACTACTTTAGAGAGGTTTTTTTCCAATCCCTTGCTCCATCAAGGATCCTTTATGTCCTGACATTAAGTATAAGAGAGATAGCCACCCCTGAAGGTACTCTAAGCTGTCTCTTTGCAAATAAAACCAGGCTTTCAAGCTCTTTGGATAATTTGACAACCCACCCTTCTTCAAAGTACAGTTTCTCCCAGGTATTGATTCCATAAATCAGAAGCAAAGCCTCATGCTGTATAGGTAAATTATGTTAAAAGCTAGAACATTACTTCCCCCATGAAATCATGCGACCTTCCCCTCGAAAATCTTGCAGATTTGGACTGTGTGGGTTAGAAGAAGAAAGTGATGACAATTTTCTTAAGATTCTCTACAAAATTCTCTCCCCCTGAGTTCCTCAAATCCTGTTCCCTAAAGGAATGTAAAGTTGTATTCTCTGATTGTATCTTTTTTTGTTTCCCTTTTGCAATTTTTCTCTACTCCCTTCTCTGCCTACTACACTTAACTACTTATATACATTGATATAAAAGCAACTACTTCTGCATCTTCAGTTAGATAGCTATGGGCAATTCTTGCAGACTTGCTGCTCCCCTCAAGATATTTTTTCCCAAGTAGGACTGGAGCATCACTGAAGTTTTTGCATCATCTGTAAAAGACCCAGTGTAGTTGGGTAACAACAAAGAGGAAAGTCTCAAATGCAAGAGGTCCAAGTACCCATTGGTCAGTTGCTACACTGCTGTTACTGCAATTCAGGACCATGATGGCCTGATCCATTCACTGGCCTCTCTGTCCTGGAGGATAGCTGAAGCTCATGATAACTACTCATTTGTTTTGAAAAGATGTTTGTACCAGCAGCAAGAGAGAATGATAATTCTCTAAAACTTCAGTGGTCATTGGTTTTTTAAGTTGTCTGAGCTAGCTTCTTGTCAAGCTGCCAGAGATTTCTCTCATTGAGCCTTGATTTGTTCTACAATGCTGAGTGACTTGCAAGGTCTGGGTTCTGAGTAGATTTGCTGAAATTGCTTGTAAATACATACTGATCCTTGAATTTTGTATTAATAATAAATAATAATAATGAAATTATAATAATTATGAGTGAAACTGACTTACCACTTGTTTGCTTCCACTTTTCTTTGGGAAAAGAATGGGAGTTAATTTAAATTGTATGTATTATTCAGGGAATGTCTTTTAAGCATCTGATGGCATCATTAATATACATGTAGAGGGCAATATTGGGGACACATGTTTGATACAGAAGGACTTGCAGTGTGTAACAAGTAATGATTTTTTCTTTTGTGAAGTTGTAATTAAGTTATTAAAAATTAATCCTTCAAAAAATGGAAATACATTTTCTTATGCATCAATTTGTTTTAAATAAAATGCTTATTTTTAAATTTGCATAAAAGATACTGTGGCTTGCCTTATGGATCCTACCAGTCAATGTGTTGATACAGTGAACAGAAGAGCCATGTTTCGATTTTCAGGAACTAACCAAATTTATGAAGAGTTAGATACCATTGCCAGGGATTATCTGATGCTCTGCCGCTCTCTGACTCTGGCAATGGTGTAGCTGAGCTCATATACTCATAAAATAGTAAGGGCATATCAGCCCCCAGCAAAGGTGTAGGCCTTGATATCTCTGGTACTTGTACCAGTCCACTAAACTGCCAAACACTGAAGAGGATAGGGCTGATATGGACAAAGGAGCCCAAATCAATTAATGGGAAGAGACTTCTCTCACCCTATTGTTGAGTGTACTTTGTAAAGAAGAAATATATGTCGTTTTTCTAGCAAGTTCAGATCCCTGGTGGGCTTTTAGCATTATACTTAGAGCGTAAAGGAAAGATAAAATAGAGCCAATACGTGTGATGCAAACTGTAGCTTCTCTCATTACCACCTGGGATTTTCCAGACAGGCAGCTAGTCACTGATGTTGAGCAAGGTCCCTGCATTAACAGAGCTTTGTTTCTTAGCGACTCATGGGAATGGTTTTGGTTGGGTGGTTTGATTTGCACAGCTTCACATTCCTTGAGTTTTGTTTTGAATTCTGGACCTGAGTTTATTTAAATTCTCCAAAGTGACATTCATTGAAGTTGCCAAGTTTCACTTGGTTTTGTGTTGAAAGTGATGGTATTCTGGCAATTTTTCCGGATTAGTAAAAGGATTAAGGTCTGATAACTCATCAGTATTAGGGGCAGCTGCTTCATGCTGTTAGAAAGCTGCAAAGACTAAGTTTTCCTCTGTCCAAAGAAGGAGGTTTCTGTTTCTAGACATGATAGGTCCTATGACATCAAGGATTAATCCTGAAATATTATTCAATATGGAAGTTATTTCTGGTAGTCTTTAGACCTTTCCAAAACGCATAAGCTTTTATCTCTCCTTCTGAGGTTTTTAAAATGGGACTTAGAGTATTAAGGAAACCCTGTTTCTTTGTGAGCAATATTTGACATGCAACAGCAATAAAATTTCTCAGCTTTCAAATGCTACTAAAAGAATGTGCCTGTGATGTGTGGTCTTTCACTGCACAGACATTTACTCTGGCATGACATTAAGCTTTTGCCTAAACTGTATGAAATATTTCACCTAATGCGATTGTGGGTTTGCTACTCACAGGTAATACAGCTTTCTTAAACTCAAGTTTATGAAAGACTTACTTATTTTCCATCTCTGAAGTGGGGCATCTGAACAGCAGGAACCTCTGCAGAGGTTCTTCCTGACGTAGCCATTTCCAGTGGAGACTTCTGCTGGAGAAGCTTCCTGCATGATCCTTATTGAATAGGATGGAGTTGGGAAGAAAATTTCCTGGGTAGTTAAAATAAAAACAGCTTTGCAGCAAGTATTACTGTTTAGTAAATGCATCTGCTAGAATCTTGTTGCTGAACAAATAAAGAATAATAATAGGGTGACAGCTGGAATAAATTTGTTTAAAATTGCTAGTGAATTTGCATGGAGAGGGAAATATTTACCTCCTCTCTCTTTCTCACTTCTCCATTTCTACCAGGACTTCTGACGTCATTGGCCTTTGAGCATTGATGGCGAATGCCTTTAACAAAAATAAGTCATCACCTTCAAATATGTTGCATTTATCCTCTTCAGTGGGAAGCTCCACCACAAAATTGCCTGTTAGTCTGCTGTCTAGCACTGAACCAGATGTAATGTCCAAAAATCTGTGAAAGCTTTGGACTTAGAGATGCTTGTTTTGTAAGTAGAAATTTCCAGCACTTGCTCTTGGTCCCATTTTGTTGTGGCACCAAAGGTTATGAGAAAGAATTTTTTTTTTTTTAAAGTGTTTGCTTAGCTCAATTTCCATTAAATTCAACCATTTCCTATAAAATATTAGAGCATTTTAGACTTCTATAAAGTGTGGCATTTATAATTTTTCTACCTCAAAGAAATTAAAAATGTTCCTGTAAGGCCTTGACTTACAGAAGCAATTGCTGTGTTGGAAACAACACAGACAACAGATAAACTTCATATGGGATAAGTGGATTATCAATTG
Source organism: Leptosomus discolor (assembly GCF_034619465.1). Lineage (NCBI taxonomy): Eukaryota > Metazoa > Chordata > Aves > Leptosomiformes > Leptosomidae > Leptosomus > Leptosomus discolor. The sequence continues at coordinate 26,118,992 of NC_141398.1, read as the reverse complement.
CCTTTCATTGTATTGATAATCTCTGAAACTCTTATTGGTTTGGTTGAGATAATTTCTACAACACACACACAATAAAAGGATTTGCCACCAATGAGCAGCTCAGACATTTAAAAACCATTTTTGTAACACATATCCTTTTCATACCACGTCAGAATATATTCTTCCTACTTTCTAGATCTCTTTTCCCTTAGAGACTGCAGAGTTAGCTGTTCCAGGTCAGTTTCTGATGTCCTCTCTCAATTAAGCAGCATGTGTGTGGTTACATTCAAGGCTGCAGAACTCTTACAAGGGAAATTTGTGTTTAATATAAGTAAGGCTACTACAAGCTGGTTTCAAGTAGAGAATATATTTAAGATTTGACTTTTTAAAAATACAAATTCAGGGGTGGTTTTGGTGCTCACAACAAGGAGGCTTTGTCTAATGACAATTTATACTGAATGTTACTTGGAACACAGTATTATGAGTATTTCAGTGAGGTCTGCAGTCAAATACCCTAAAACATGTTTCGTGACCCAATATGCAAATCAGCTGTGGGATGTGAGAAGGCTGTTGGGGCTTACTCTACATAGATTTAGACTGTTTTAACAAAGGTTATTTATTAAACATTATCGACATTGGTTTTTTCACCACTCTCAAAATTCAGAAGGGTATTTTATTTTCTTTAGGGAAAAAGCTAAAAAGTAGGTCAGGAACCACGACTGTGAAGAGGCCACTCCAGGGAAGGAAAAGGTTATATTCAGTTCTAACAAGTAAAATAAAAAGGTTCGGAAGCTTCTGTCATTTGTGAAAGAAGAACCCCTTCTGAGTTATTGTTATACATTGATCTATTTAATATGTCTGAGTTGTTGTTCTTTAACAATATTAAGGTTAATGAAGGGAATTCCTACCACTACATGATTCAGGGAGTTAAATTGGAGGTTATTGGAGGAATTACGATTTATATTACATAAAGTCCAGAAGCATATTCCATGGATAAAAAATGTCACATAACAGAATCAATATTACCAAAACTGTATGATGCAAATTTGGTGACTTTGTGAAATCACAAAATCCACTTAATACATTAAGTTATTTTGGCAATTGCCACAATGAAAAACAGATACAGTTTACTGGACCATGTTCTCTCCTACTTTGTGAAATTCCTGCTGGAAATAGGAAACATATTAGATTAAAATTGAACCAAACCATATTGCAAACCTAAACAGAATTTAAAGACTTAGGCTTCTCCAGGCAGCAACTTTTATTCACAAAAAGTAAGTATATGTATGCAAACACATGCAAGTTTGTCAGGTGAGAAGGGCAGAGTCTGGGGCATTTTTATTTTTACATTTTTGCCTCATATATCATTGAACTCCCACAGAATCAGGGAAATCCCCGTTGACTTCAAATAGACCAATGGACAAATTAAGCAACTGTGAACACACACACACTCACACACACAAAGTAGTGATGTTGTTTACTTAAGTCTCTAGCCAGCAGAATCTGTGAGAACCCAGGAGCTGCTGGTCCCTGTGACAGAGGACAGCGCCCACGAGATACAGCCGCAGCACGTCACCTCGCACAGTCAGCATGTGCAGGAAGAAAATAGCTTGAAAACCTCTCTTTTTGCAAAGGAAAGAGGGATTAGTGAAGCCAGAGTGCTCTCTCCATTTTAACGGCTGCCTCTGCTCTGCAGGGCCATGAGTTGTGGCTGTGTGCAAGAAGGGGATATACGCTTACAGGAGTGCAGGAGTCAGCATGTTTCCTCTGCAAAAGCTGGAGAATTGCAGAGGAACAGTTTGGGCCAAGGAAGCAGTATCATTTTACATTGGTAGAAAATTGGCACCTCTCGCTCTTTCACTGAAATGCAGCACTTTAGTGCTGACCTCTGCTCAAAATGAAGCGTGGTGAACCTATAATTAGGAGAAGTTCAAGTGACTTGCACAACAGAAAAATGAGAGTTGTGGGGTTCACTTACACAGTATTCTCTTGGGCTGCTGTTGGAGCTTCCTGGCATTTCTGCCTCATTCTGTCTTCCTGCTCATCTCCTCATCTTTTGACCTTAAAGTCCCAGCGCTCAAAGTCACAGGTTTATTTTGACCTTCATTTTTTACTAAGAAAAAAAAAGTGAGTTCCTAAAAGCTGCAGAGGTAAGCTTGAAAGTGTGTTCTTTGAAGCTTCAGGAATAAAAAAATCCATGATTTTAAAATATTTTGGAATAGTAGTGCTACTCCAAACAAGAAGCCACCAGCTGCCTGTATCAGCGTGCTTCTGAATTAGGTGGTAAGCCTGCGCTCAAAAGAAACTATTTCACAATAGTATTAAATATGCTTCCTACTGATGGTATCTTATTCTTTTCTGTGTAAACAACATCTAACAGCTTCTTTTCCATCCTTATGCAAACAAACGCTAGCTTTCGTAACCAAAAAGAAAATGAGTAGCAGGTGAAGACTTATTTTTAATGATGCTGAGAACAAATGATTATTTAACTAAAGGCTTCAGCAACTGTTTTCTGCTAATCCTTATAATTCCTCACAGATATTAACAATAGTTTACGAAATCTAGAACTCTGAAGTGCTCCTTTTTCTGAAAAAGTGAACTTTGTCATCTTTATTTATTATTAATAACTTTGTACATGTGAGTCTGGGAAACATATGCATGTAAGTACATGTGCAAGTATGCCTGCATGTATTAATTACCAAATCAAACTTGTTACCCATTTAAGATAGCTTATGCAATATGTACAGCATGCAAATTGATGGTTGAATATACATTAAATCTACAAGGGACGCTCTGGCCACCCAGATGACACAGCATAATTAATACAATTTTCTCAGAAAACTCTGCAGTTGAGCCTTGTAACATCTATTTCAACTGAAGCGTCTCTTTCACAAATTGGTCCAGACAATTCTCAAGCACAGAGTAGTGCACTGAGCTTGGGTTTTTCAAGCTACTCCTATTAATTTCCTTTATGGAGCACTGTGACATGTGTTGTGAAAGAGGTGTTGGGACCACAGGTTGCTGCAAACCAGAGCCTGGGGGAGAGACCTTCAGAAGGCCTGTGCCCACTCTGGTGGGGAGGTAACAGTGTTGTCAGAGTACAGAAGTGGAGAAGCTCTGTCATGAGACACTGCTGACGTGGCTGGAGGAATAAGCCAGCATGAGTGAGGAGCTAATTTTGAACTGATTTAGATAAGGAAAAGGTAATGACTCTGGAGCACAAAGAAACTATAATGGTGAGGCAAGTCATGTCATTCCATCAGTATTACTTGGAATAAGACCGTAGTTTGGGATAGATGTTAAATGGATAAGAAAGACCTCGTTCTGTGTTTACCGTTGTTCAGGTGTTTATTTCTGCAGATGCCTTCTTGCTTATCCAGTTCTGCGCAAGTTTTTTTTTATATAATATTTTAGCTTTAATACCAAGTAGATGTCAAGCACAAATCATCCAGTAGTGTGCTTCCAGCCCATGTCCTGAAAGCCATTGCAAACAATATGGCATTCAACTTTTTCACAAACAGTTTTGTTATTCTTGTCTGGTTTCACAAGTAAATCAGACTGACAGAGTCAAGAATACCCATGATACAAGCCATTCTCTGTAATAAGCAGGCCTTCTCAGAGGAAATCTGAATTCACCAAAGGCTGGTGAATGCCAAGAAGAGAGCATGCTGATGATAGTGATACCAGAGTGGGGTGAGTGAGGTGCGACTTAAGCCATCTGTCTTCTCCTAGATCAAAGCACAGCAATTATGTGTGTTACACCTCTCTGTCTTCATTGCCTTGCAGCTTGTAAAGATTTGGCTTTGTGGAGTACCCAAAGACAAATATCAATACTTGGCAGGCTTGGAGCTGTGAGGGATGCTTTGGTCATGGAAGGAGGTGGGAAATGGGGACAGTGGGAGGAGGCACTTTAACGGGTAAACTGCATTTATTTTTCACAGCAGTGGGAACTAAGGCTTGCCTTTTTTTTGGTTGTTTTTTTTTTTTTTTTTCTTTCTGAACTTTAATAAATTTCAGACAAAATTGATTTTCAGAAATTCTTCAGGGACAAACATTTTGACAGTTTACTTGCTATTACTTTTTACTGTAATAAGAGCTAACTTGAAAACAGATACTAGGTATTATTGTATAAAACAAATTAATTTTTATTATTTTGCATCAGCTGAAATGTTATTTTATACCTTAATTTTGATATTAGGAGAAGCAGAGGGTTATTTTCAACTCATCTTCTCTATATCTTTCCTCATTTTATAGTTCTCCAAGATGTAACCTTTTTTTAATTCTATTTCTTCTGTTATTTGTAGCTGGGTGGGTTTTTTTCCTCTATCAGTTTGTGCTGAATGAAAGCCAAAACTGGGTCCTCCTGAGAATTACATAGCCAGATGGTACTATGTTTGGCATCTTTCATTCCTCTGATACCAAGACTGATCACACACTACTCTTAGTAGTTCATCAATTTCTGATCTGAACAGTGTTCTCTAGAAATCCTGAGTGAATATTGCTCTGTCCTTGTAATTTGTTATTGCTCATTTATTAATATATTCTAAAAGCTTTCCTACCAACACTTCAGCTGGAGGCGCTTCTAGGACATTCCTCTGTAAATAAGGACACTGGTGTGAAAACATCTTTTCCTCCACTATTAGCTTTATGCAAAAAATCTATTTAGTTCTTCTGCTATTGCCACTGCAAAGGACATCCCTGTCTTTTTCATCTCTCATTTGGGAGCATGTTAGCTCTGCATTCTTGAAGTCTCAAAAAATTTTACATGGTCTGGTTCTTGAATAGACTCAAATGAACACTTAACGTTATAATAGGTGGTCCAGTGTGCAGGCTGCTTTTACTGAGAAGCTGTCTGGGAAATACCTCATTTAATACAGAGGTGTTCATTGATATCACAAAACTCCATACTATTTCCCTGTGTGCAAAATGTAGTACTTATTAATGGTATCTTTACATGTCATGGTCAATTCTGTTTTAAGTGAGTCTTCTCTGAAAATACTTGCAGTACATGTAGCCTTGTGTATAATGCTCACACATCAATGAAAGACTGCGTTTTATTTCAAACACAGAACTTGGAGTATGCTGGGCTACAAAAACCCCTTTTCAGTATCAGTATTGGGGTATAGTAACTCATGAGCTGTGAACTCCTCTGCTAGTTTGAAATGTATTGAGTTCTTTGGGTACAAAAGCCTGGAACATGCTGGAGCTGATAGAAAATTTGAAATTAGTAGCATTTTTTGAAAACTTGTGATATGAGTGAAAGTGTTGGAAAATGCATTGTAGGAAGCAAGCAATATAAACATGGGGAGAGGGGGGACCTAACCGTAAGCCTCACGAGGTTTCATAAAAATGCCATTTAGATATCTCTCAGTAATGCTGATGCTGAGATGTCATTTCACCATCTTTCTGCTGCCTGCATCAGCAAGGCATTGGGACACTTACAATGAAAGCATATTTCTTCAGCTACAGTCTCCTTTTTATTCCAGTCAGGACAGAATAAAACTCATTTGAAAAATCCAAGAGAGGGACGGAAATGCTGACACTTCAAATGCCCAGTTCAAAAAATCTGATGCCCATGCTACTTTTCATTCCTACAGCTCCTGAATACATTAAGCATGTTCCCTTTAAGGACAGCTTGTGTCATTGCAAACCGCATTCTTGATGCCTAGTTGCACTGTGCCTGTGTTCGTGTAGGGTTTTAATCATTGACAGTATACTTGAGCATTCATCACTTTCTTGTTATTTCTCATGGCCGCTTTTTTTCTGTTGCTATTGGTAAAAATGTTTTAAATGATTTCTGCTGTGCCTCTATTTGCTCTTGAATCAAAAGGGAGTAGCTGGTGAAAATATAATTCAGAGAATGTGTTTTAATTATTTTCAGTCAAGCTCAACACTTCTTGCAGGATTTTTATGCAGTAGAGAGGGGTTACCGCTGAGTAGATTATTACACTCCATTGTTAGTCTGGAAACAGAAAACACAGTCTATGAATAAAGGAATAAATTAATTTAAGTGCCACAAAGTGCAATACATTTTATTTTAATTCTAAATGGAATTGTTGTCATTTAACTCCGTGTATGATTTGTATTCAGAAGTGGTACCATTGCCTCAGTACGTCTATTAACACTGTAACAATATGGTTTTCCTTCCTTCTTTCTTTCATCTCTCTGATTCTTTTACTAATACTTTTTTCCTCTCTTTTCATCTTTTTCCTCCTTTTTTCTCCTTTTTTGCCCTTTTCCCTCTTTTCCTCCTCCCCTCCCACCTTTCCCTCTTTTTTTTTTCTTTTTTTTTTTTTTTTTTCTTGGGATAGAAACAGCAACAGATTCTTTCCCTCTTCTAGTGACCGACCTTTTCCTTTTTCTGAAACTACAATCCTGCAATGTATGACTCTGAAATTACCGTGTTTTGAAGCAAATAATGCAATCCCTTGGAGATATTTGAGTGTCCCTTTCCTAGTGCTATAAAACTCCCTTTTCTCCTGGCTAGAAAATGAGAAACCAGGATGTGAAACCTGATCTGTTTTCTTTACTGAGCCCTCTGCTAATTTACTAGCAACTTGCATGTTTAGGACAGAATAAATATTTCTTTGGAAAGCTGTACAGAGACTGATGGTTGTTCAAAGCTGCTCAGAATTTTGGAACATTAGGAAATATCCTGTCTGGTGCAGTTAGTGGGCAAGGGTTTAGGTAAAGCAACTTATTTTACTATCCAGCTGTAATAAATGTGTCAGTATTTCAAATGGTCCTGCAAGACAAGACGGTTATCTACCAGAGTACACTAAATAAATATTCATAATGTAAATATGAAGCATTTAAGAATGTCTTTGTTCCAAAATACACATCTGTCTCATTCATATAATTAATTCAGATAAGCAGCTACTTGCAGAAGACTCCTATAAAACATCAGCTAGACTTCTGGAAGGGTTAACTTTCAACCAATTTAATTTCTGTTTTGGTGAAAAAAAAAAAATCTTCAACTAGTAAATCTGAAAAACAAATTGTGCAAATGGGAACCTTAGATATGGGCTAACTGGCAGTGAAAAGATTGTCACCAGGAGTACTGAGAAAGAGTCTAGTGAAGAGTAGCCTTTCTCTGGTCTAAAGTGTAGATATTTGGTACCTTTCCCTTTATTTCTTGATGTTAATTCTGGGGGGGAAATAGTTGCTGCTCATGCCAAGAAATAAAGAGCTACAAGTTCATGTATGCAAAACAAAGGTGGTGGAATCAGTAAAGCAGTACTGATTTAGACCAGTGGAGGACATATAACTAAACAAATCACCTAAATGAGATAAGCCACTTACAAAATCTTGAAACTAGAGGTCCGAAAAATTTTCAGAAATGGTGGTAGTCAGAGGTTCTTATGCTATCTAAAGCTGGTTTCTTTTTCAGACTTGAGGATTCAAGACCTAATTGATTAACTTTCTCTCAAAGGAAGTGTCAGTGGCTGATGTGTGGAGGGGAAGATTGTGGGGGCATACAGAAGATGCCAAGGAGGTCTGCAAAAGTAATTTTGAGTGCTGTTACTGAACAGAATTTATTCTCTTACAATTTTTTCATCAAAAAATCATGTGTTATAAGAGAAGAAAGAGACAGAGCAACTGTTTAACTAAGCTGCTTCCACAAGTGGGACTTGTGAAAGGGCCAGACCTCTGCAGTGTGTCATGTCTCACACAAGCATCACTGTCAGAGGCTGGAGCATCACTTTCTATTGAAGTGACTGTGGCAGGCAGGGTGGTGCATCTTCTGTGAAATGTTTTTATTGCCTTTTTTCTTACATTTGTTTTTATGGAAGTTTAGAACATCTCACACCCTTTTCCATACCAACAGAATGCAACTCCAAGAGAGCACATAAACCCCAAACCATTTATTCTTGTCTCAAAACCCTTCTCATTCCCCTCCCATTCTTTTTTCCTAAGAAAGACATAAGACAATCTTAGAAACACAGCACTAAACCAGCCTGTTAAATTCTGATATAATCCAGCACGTGTCATTTCCTCCTCCTTCACTTTAAAGATAATTTTGGAGGTTAATGAACTTAAACGTAATACTTTAAAATAATCACTAGAGATAACAGAAAAAAATCAAGCAGCTCCCCAGACTAGAAGGAAATGTTTGATCCTAGACTCACAAGCTCATTTAAATTCACTACTGTAAGTCCATCACTTTCAACTATTGATCTATGATAAGACATTTTTATTAATTTTTCCTTAGAAAAATTCACTAGCATTGAAGAAGATTCAGCGTGCAGGAGGGAAGAGCTCCTTAATTTGACTGATTAGGCCAATTTACTTAGGCTTTCCTAAAAAATAAAAGGATGCACTGTAAATCTTGGACTTCATCTCTGAAATGTTTAGTCAATCCCTGGCAGTTAATCCATACCTTGCTTTCTCAGACTGACATATATCATGCAGTGCTCTTTACAAGAACCACTTGTATCTGTGCATTTTGTTTTCTCATCCAGCTATGACATACTCAATTAATGTCTCCCGTATTCCTTTGCTGCAGCTACGCATACCATGATCATGGATTGGTAGGAGGAGCTGTTCCTATGTATCTCTAACTCCTCTGGCACATGGGTGAGATAGGACAAGGTCTGGCTGGAGCTTGGCCAGAGGAGGTTTCCTGTCACTTGTGTCCTGCTGTGCAGTCTGTTAGGATGGCAGTACACACACACTGCTGAACATCTAACCAATATATCCTAGAGCAGTAAGGATTGAGAAGATGAGCTGTTGATTCTTGACGAAAGATTGCTTTTTCAGATGGACATAGAGGGGACATATCACAAAGCCAAGATCTACCTTTTTCTATGAAATCTTTGCAATCACAGGTTGTAAAAGAGTCTTGCTTGAAAAAGTGTTGCAAAATCAGACAGGCTGAAGTTGATTATGACTGTCAAGACATCAGGACACAGGCGTACACCAGGTTTTCTCTCTTCATGTAACTTCAAGACAAGATTGAACATAGTCTGAGGTTTTAATTAATTTATTAATTAATTTAATTTTTTAAATGTTGGCTCATTAGAGCTCAGATTTTTGAACTCTGGAACTCCCTCAGGTCCCACAACACCAAGTAACATTCCTGAAGTTCTTGAAATTTGCTTGAGACAGCTGGGTCATGCCACATATACATTCTCCTATTTTTGCTTTTATTAACTATTATGATTGCTTTGAAATCAGCTGATGAAAGTGCTACATGGGTGGTATTATATGAAATGATTGCAGTTCTCTGACTGTTCCTTGAACAACAGGACTAAATAGCTGTTCTTGCAGGTAGGTAAACAACACAATACATTTCAATGGAATTCCTACTTTTTCTCTCTGTTCCCACTGGTGACCCAAATGTAGCAAGTTTCAAGGCACAATGCATACTTATTATGGGAGGGTTTTTCAACTGCTTCTTAATTGTTTTAGACAGAAGGGAAGGAAATAATTTGTTGGATTTGAAGATTCAGTAGTTGTGTCCTGAATATTAGTGCAGAGCTTTGTAGAGTAGTGTTTTATTGTAATTTTGCTTACTGATGTTCATTTGCTGCAGTAACTGAGATGCAGCTGAAATGCAGGAGATGGATTTCAGGATACCTGAATTCTGCTTTTCTTTCTATGAATTTTTAGAAATCAAACTTTGTGTGTCGCCCGAGTAACTGCTCCCAGCCTCTGATCTTGTCCTTGTGATTCAAACCTTTGACTTTCACTCGTATCAGAGATGTCTACAAATCTTACAGGTTCCCCACTACTGAAATATAAGATGGCCTCCACCAGTGACTAAAGCTGGGAAAAAATAAGGGGTTAGGAAGGTGTTGGTGTCACTTGTATTTTATTTGTGTTTTCTTAATCTTCTCAGAACACACCTAGTAGGCTGCTGAATGCCTGTGCTTCACAAATTGCTTGTCCAGCTGTATAAATTGTGGAGAAAATAATAAGAATTAAGAACATTGAATAATTTATCATAAAGAGTGAAATACGTCAAATAAATTATTCAGTGATATTATCTGACAGCTGTAACTGTGGGGCTTAATTAATGAATGTATGCAAAGCACTTTAATCTTCAGTTTATGAAAGGGATTAGTTGACAAAGTCGCATTCAGGAACAGAGGCCTGAATCTAAGGGGTCTAAGAAATCTAAGAGGTCCATTCCAGTAGAGTCACATAAAAATTTGTTGTCTGCAATACACTGAAGTAAGTGTCAGTTCTTGCCAGCACATCGGATGTGGTGATCTTCTATTATTCGTATTACAAAGAAAAACCTTAAAGCTATTAGTTACCGCTGACTGTACTGATCTTGGTGGACATGAGCTTTTGGTCATGTCTACCAAATACACATGATCTGATCAGAAAGGCTTTGGATTTTACTTGAGTGTCTAAGGAGGAGTTTCCTTTAGCCCCCAGCCCTGTTTTTGTGTACACTGCTCACATGCTTGAAAATATTACAATTAACTACATTTGTTCACTTCCTTCTTCCCTCTAGCTAGTGCACATACCTCACCATTCGCATACATCCTCTTCAAAACAAATCCTGTAGCTGCTATTCCCCTGAAGAAGCACAAGAGAAATTGTCTTCAGAATCCTCTGAATTCAACCAAAAGTCTCTCAAAAACTTTATGGTGTTTTTAGACCAAACTCTAAAATAGTTTTCCCTTCACATGGAATTCTGCTCCTCATCCACTCTGACATTAATGGGTCTTTTGGTGGAGGCCCCAGTGGAGAGGCCAAAGCCTGAACAAGTGTGGATTTTAGTTTATTTTTCCAACTTGTATTTAGTACAAAAGTCTCACCAGTGCCAGAATCAGTACACAATGCTAGGTGTAGACTGTTTGCATATTACTCACTTGGATAAAGCTTGAAAACTTTGATCCCAATTCTCATGGTATCCTTCCTTATAAGTGCTCTGTTCACCTAGAAACTCTAAAATAAGTTATGTTTCTATGAATTTACTGGCAAGGTTTTTTGGTTTGCATTTTTCTTCGCAAAATGTGTCATTTGCTTCTGAAGCTGCATATATATGCAATGCAAAAATTAGTCTGGCAATCACAGATTTTAATTAACAGAAGAATAAGCAGGTGCATAAGAACTCTGAAACATCTTCATCCATTAGCAGCTATTGTTCTGATCACATCAATAACTTACACACTCTTTTGAAAGTCTGGAACACTTTTTGCTAAAGTTACTTTCCTTTTTTATTGCATTCGTTATGCCAACTTATCTTAGCAGTGCTAGAGAAATAATCATCTTTTTACCTTTTTATTTCCTCCAAGCTGCTTCCTTGAACTGTGTTCCTCAGGGAACAGTGAGGTTGTAGTAATATCAATTGCACAGAAGACTACTTTATGCAGAAAATTTACTCTTGCTAAACAAGCTAGCATTTACATTGAAACTGTTCCCAGTTAACTATGAATATGTATGACCCCAAATGGTCATTTGGCTTAAATGCAAAAAAAAAATATTCCTATGGTCCAGAATAGAAGCCCAGTATCTGATTTTTCTTGTAAAGTATGGGGTCATAGCTTTTGGAAATTGCTAGAGCCCGTATAGCTGCCCCAAATAGTGTGAATACAGTTTTATTGGTGTTTTCAGCTTGCAGTAATCAGATAAGTATATAAAGTAGCACTTGTTCTCCTTACTGAGTTGATCTCAGTTCTGTACTTTATTTGAAGAAACTAAAAGCTCCTGAGACAGACCTCTTTCCCCCTTTCCCACTTCCCTTCCAAAGATGGTAAAAGTGCAGCCTGAGGTCAGGAAAACTTGGATTCTCAGTGGCCATATCCAGTCAAGACATTCTGACACCAGTGGTTTGCTGCATACAGAAAGCACTGGAGGAGCCTGCAACTTCTGGTGTTCAGTAGTGTTCAGCCAGTCACATAGCCTTTGGAGAGTCTATTCACTTTACCAGTGAAATAGCACAGTGATGTTTTCTGCAGTGCAATAAGAAAAGAAAAAAGAGAAGTATTATGCGAAAAAAAAACCTAAACAAAACACCCCCACCCCCTCAAGTCTATTAACAACAGAAAACATGGCAAATCAGAAAGAAACATTCTCATTAAGAAGCAGCAGACTGCTGAAATCCCCCTTTCTTCTTGTTTCTTCTTTTTTCCTCTGTTTGTTTATTATTCTTGTCCTTTTCACTGTTTTCCTTGAGCTTTTTTCTGCTTATGGAGTAGTTTTCTACGACTGTTGGCAGCACAGAGGCCTTATACTTTAGAAGTCATGTGCAAATTTATCTGTAATAATACATGATAGATGAAGTGATAATGTACAATATGTCTTAAGCATGGCAAAATGAGAGCTGTGAAAAACTTGAAAACTTAGAAAGATAGATGGCCTTTCTTGAATTACACAGAAAACTGGTTCATTCTTAATTTAAAACTTGGTGCCTGATGTATTAAAATTTAAAGTGTTTTAAACCCATATGTTTTTAACAGGAGAGAGATGGCTATATCACCAAAGAATGATATTCAAGTCCCTTTTAGCTCTCAGTTACCTAGGGTGAGGTTTATTCTAAGGAGAGATATATATTTTTTGGTTATATCAAGTCCATTTGTCATAATTGATGGTGTTTGGTTTACTTCTTTTTTTCATATACAAAATGCTACATAAGACATTAACACCAGACCTCACCAATTTCTTAATTGTTTATGTGAGGCAAAGAGTAAGATGATGTATTTTGAAGTTATTCTATAAATGTAAATTGTAACTGACACAAATCAACAGGAACTAGATTATCTAATCAGTTCTCAGCTCACAACCTCCCTCTAAATTTAACTGAAGTGGTAGGGACTATTTTTTTCTGGAGTCTGAACGAGGTGTCATTTTCAATCCACACTTCTTTTTGTTTATGTATTTTTGAATGTCTGATATCATCTCTTCTTCTGTCAGTGCTGAACTGTATGTTGGTGTTAAAGGTCTGGCAAACTGTTCTGGGTAATCTAATCATTGTCCAATATGATAACAGTGCCATGGCTTATCCATTTTGATGGTCATTTTCAGTTGCAGGTCTGCCTGCAATAGAAAATAGAGTGAGACACACGATATATTTTATACCAGCTGTGAAAAAATGAAGACCTTCTAGCTTCAGCTCAGGGAAGAATTTTAGCAACTGCATATTAATGAAGCCATAGAACATAATCATGTGCTTAGTCTTATGCCAAACGTGGTGAATTGAGGCCTCGGTCTCCTTGACCTTCACAGGAAATAATCTGGTCAGACAGAGGTGAAAGTGTCCATAATCAAATCACAAATATCTTGATAATTCAAATTCCCTTTTAGACACTTCTCTTGTTTCAATTAGCAATCCATCAAAACTGAAAAGTAAGTCAGGGAAACAGACCTGTTTAGCTCCTTCCTGGGTCTGGGAAGCTAGCTGCTGAATACGTTACTTTAATAAAACCCATGGGAAACTTGAAGGCTTGGATTTGTTCTGTTGTTATTAAAAGAATGTTTTAGTAGAGTGCATAATTTGATTTTGTTCTGCTTGCCATTTGATCAAGTAAACTTGATTTCCACATATTCAATTGCCTTTGCCTGCAAAGCTGCTTCACTCCTTTAAACAATAATTTCATATTGGTTCAGTTTTTACAGAGAATATTGGATTCTTTTTGAATTTTAAATCACGGACTAAGCAAAATATAGGGCTTACATTGCTGGGCCTGGTTACCATTGACATTATGGCCTATTGACGTTAATCAAATTTTCTAACAGGACATTGTAGTTGATGTGAATATAAGTAAAGTTCCAGTCTAGGGCTCCTTTGCTTTTCCAGAGCACAGTAGAAGGGCATGGTACAAACTACAATCAGGCCCTCATGATACATTTTTTTCTGAAGTAACAATATTAGAAACAGCTGAATATCATCTGAAGGAGTAGTTTGACCTACTGTAGCATCAGCATGCAAGGGAGATGATGCCAAACAGCTGGGCAATCTAAAAAGTTTTCTAAATCAGACAGATTTTATAGTGAAGGGTCAGAGCAAAGTCAGTATTTGGTTTTATATTTAAGCACTAATTGTTCAGATCATTACATGGGCTATTTTGCTACTATTTACTGAAAGCAATATAGAATAAAAAACATTTGAGAATAAGTTAATCTAGGAGTCATCCATCACTGCATATTTTACATGTTTGGTGCTGTGAACACAACAAAATGAGGCACATCCAATGTATTTATTCACTAGGCTGCTAACAAAATGCAACACTTGACCTTTAGCTTTACTGTCTCTCCTAAAAGCAGAAGGCAGATGCTGCTAGATAGCACTCCTGAGTGTCAGCCCAGCTCTGCTCCTAGTAATGTGGCTTGGGACATGGTGTTTGGGAAAATCCCAAAAGATGATGATCTCTCTTGTGGTTTCCCATTGAGATATCAAAATTTACATCACAAACGCAAAAAGTCTGAGGGTTAGTGTCTACCTCTAGGGAGCCTTGAGGTTCATAAGAACTTGCAAATTTTCTTGATATGTTTGTCCTGTGGCTTTTGGTTCTGCTGCTGTCATTAAGACTTTGTGACAATATACCACCATTGCAGTTGTTCTCCCAGGATTGCCCTGTCTTGGTTAGCTCTGTCATTGGTTCCTACACATTTCTAGCATTTTTATTTTATTTTGAAGACAGATAGCTCTTTCCAAATTGCTCTTAGTTTTACAACACTCATCCCAAACAGCTCCTGTCTGACTTCATTTCCCTTTCTCTGTGTTGTTTTTTGAACAGGCATTTTTGTTCATTCTTGGAACTTGTGTTTAACTGTTGGTCTGGCATGAATGCTACCAATGGTGCAAACACTTGGGTAAATCAAGCACACATATTTCCACCTTCACCCTCTAAGTTTATATAGTGCAGTAATTAATAGACAAACTATGGAAAGACCTAATGAAATGTCATGAAAACAACGCCTTTTCAAGGGCCGTTTAGTTGAACGAAATACCCACATTTACAACTTGATCTTTAAACTTGTATCCTAATTTTAGGTACACAAAAAAATAATGCATGTAAATTGTACTTTTTTTTTTAACTACAAGAGAACCAGACATCACAATTTGCTTGGGGAACACAGGCTTTGTTGTTTTGGAAGCAAATGCTCGTGTGTCATAAAAATTTGGTACAAATTAAAAGTGTGTCTTTTTAAAAATGTAATCCAGAATGCTTTGTTTTCACATGGGAAGCATAGAAAATAATCTTGTGAAATGGCATTGAAAAGACTAGTAATAAGATAGCGATACAGAAAAATAATTACTAATTTTAACACGTGCTGAG
Organism: Leptosomus discolor; assembly: GCF_034619465.1. Classification (NCBI taxonomy): domain Eukaryota; kingdom Metazoa; phylum Chordata; class Aves; order Leptosomiformes; family Leptosomidae; genus Leptosomus; species Leptosomus discolor. The sequence continues at coordinate 26,103,777 of NC_141398.1, read as the reverse complement.
TCACTCTATCAGAAAGGAACAAAAGGAGATTCAATGAATTTGGGAGGAAAAAAATTTAAAACAAATAAAATTAATTTCCCTTTAGTACAATGACTAACTGGCATACTTAAGTCATTATCACAAGATACAGTATCAGAAACAAACATTTCTGTGAATAAGGAGAAGTTATATTAGGCTGGATAGAAAATTTATATGGAATATAAACCCTCATGATTCAGGACATAAACCAGCTACTAAATAACAGGGGTTGGCAAGACACGTTCCCTAAGGGCAGAATAATCTTATATGGTGCTTCTCATACTCGCTGTGACACATTTTGAGGTACTAGTAAGTCTTGAAGAAAAGGTACCAAATTAGGTGGAACAGTGATATAATTAAACATGGCAATTCTTTTCCTCAAACATACTGTTTCCGAGCATGAGCTTTCCCAGAAAGTATCAGATATCTCTAATCTTTAGATTATGCTGAACATAAAAGAAACTTCAAAGCTTTTTCCTTAATGTTTTTTTTTTAAAGAAAGATAAAATATAGTTTGATACTCAGCCCTCTACCCCAATGTTCCTAGTGTCCTGTCTGATGAATTGACTCACTTCAGATAGACCTGATAATTTCCAACATTAAACCATGTCTCTCTTTGCACTTCCTTTTCCTTACTTAACTTCACACCCTGAATATAAAGTAGTGCTCAAGGCAACTGCTTGTAGTTTGTCCTGTCAGTTCCTAAATGGGAAAACATGTGATGTGGCAAGCCTTTTGTCCTACTTATCTTCATTCAAAATGTTTTACCCTTTTAATTCTACAGGGACATTTTGCAGAAACTTCACACCTTCATGTCACTTTCTGTTTAGTTTCAAGGTTGCCTGAATTGCAATTAATCGACATCTGAACTTTCAATTGAGTCAATGTCACTTCCTGAAAACATTTCCGGATGACACAAAGTATCTCTCAGGGTCTGCTGTTTAATTAGAGATTCCAATTAATTATTCTTCATGTCCCTACATATTTCTTGTGCTTTGCAGAGGAAAGTCCTCCTTACCCTAAGGGTTCAGAGCAGAATTTTGTCAGGATTTGCTTCCTTCTTCCAACTAAGTGGAAAACTGGCCTAAATTAAGTAAACTGCTATCAATATAATGTTTGTCTTCTTTCACGCTTGTGAGAGGATTTAATTACAGAAATTGGTGTAGAAGATTCAGATTGTCTTATTTTATATGCGTAGGTGAACAATGTCTTAGAAAAACGTAGCTGAAGGAAAAGATGCAGTCTTGAAACCAGAGCAAAAAGTAGGATCAGGAGTGTCCTATGCTGTCCTGCTTTCTACTGTTTTCTACTTTATCCATACTTGCCTCTCTTTAATTCAGCATTCTTCTGCCTCATCTCAGGAAACACTTGTTTAATCTTACCTTATTTCGCAGGTTGGTAGTCTGAACATCAGACAAAAGGAACTGCATATTCAGTAGCAGAAAAGAATCTCTCATGTCTTTTCTCATCTGTGGGGAGAAGAAGAAAAGGTAGAGATTCGTATTACTACCACTTGATCTTAACAAAAGAATAACAGAAAATGGTAGGATTCAGAAGGCTATATGAAGTCCATCCCCTTACTTTAGAGTGAAATCAGCCATAAGTATGTCTTTCATAGTAGGTGATAGCGTAAGTTGATTTTAAAGCCCTCCAGTGATGGACGTTTCTCAGTTCTCACAGGCATGCTATTCCAGGGCTTTCTTTGCCCTACCAGTTCTCCTAGAGGCTCACCAGCATCTTCCTTGTTGCTGTTCAAGTTCCATAATTCTCATGCCAGCAACAAACACAAAAAGCAATTGATACCTTTCCTCTTTGCTTTTGGCTTTTGCACAGTTGAAGTCTATTCCGATGTCTCCCCTTCTGTTTGTCTCCTCACCCCTGTCAGCCTCCACTTTGCTTTCTTTAGCCTAACAGTGCCAATTCTTTCAGCCTTTCCTGGGCAATGTTTTCTAGATCATTGCTGTTTCGGTCTTCTGGATTGTTTTTGACATATCTGCCTCTTTCTTGGTGTGCAGTCCCCAAACAGGACATAGCTCACTGGCTGAACTGAATGAAAAGACTACTAGGTTAGCTAAATATCACATACTAGAAAACTATCCCAATGCCCACTTTGGTTGCGAGAAAGATTCTTGTTTTGCAAGGACTTTTTGACATGTGTGGTGATCCCCTGTAGCCCCTGAATTGTTATCGGAAGGAACACTTCCCAGCCAGCTCTTCCCCACCTTGTATTTCCATGGTGGTTCCCCCATCTATTTTCATCCTTTTCTTTTTCAGACCATTTCTCCAGTTTGGCAGAATAATTTAGAATTATAATCCTGGTCTCTGCTACACTCACAGCTCCTGCTAGCTTTGTGTCTTCTGTAAGTGAAGCAGGCACGCTCTCTATTCCCTCATGCCGACAGTTAATAAAAATGTTTCACAGAACCAGAACAAGGGCTGACCCCCTCTGTACCCTGCCTGATGTATCCTTGCAGTTGACAATTTCCTAGCAATTAAGGTTCTCTTACAGCTATTCAACTAGACTTTATCTATTGTCTCCCATATTTTCCTAGCTTGGCTCTGGGGATGTCATGTAAGACTATGTCCAAAGCCTAAATGATATCAAGATACAACACTACTTCTTCTCCTTTAGTTACAAACCTAATTACCTGTTGTATAACAACACGAGACTTGTTTGACATGAGACGTTGTTGACAAATCTGTGTTGGCTATCCCTGTTCCCCTGCTACCTTTCAGCAGTTCCAAGACCCATCTCATGCCCCTGAGATGGCCGCGGTTGCCATCTCTGCCGGGCGGCCTCCGGGCGGCCCCGGGCCGGTCCCCGCCGGTTCCCGCCGGCTCCAGCGGCCCCAGCGCGGGGCACAGCCGAGCCCCTCGGCCACGGGCGGGCGCCGCGGGGCCAGCCCGGGTCAGAGCGGGCACAGCGCTGCCCGGCAGCCGGGGCTGAGGGGAACCGGGGGAGAAACGGCCCTGCGAGCCCCGCGGGGAGAGCGGCGGGAGGGGCGGAGGGGCTCCGAGCTCCCAGCAGAGACGCCCCGGCGGCCCCGGGAGAGACCCCGCTGGGGCAGGGCCTTCCCTGCAGCCCCTGGGAAGGGCCCGGGCTGGGGCGGGGAGCGGCGGGAGGGGGCGGCAGCGGCGGAGAGGAGCGGCCCTGGGCTGACCGCAGCCCCCCGGGCCCTGACTCCTGCGCCCCTTGGGGGGAGGAGGTGGAGGAGTCGGGAGTGATGGGGTGAACTTCAGCCTGGGCTGAAGGGGAGGGTGAGCAGAAGGCGTTTTCGGTTTTGTTGGGGTTTTTTTTGTTTGTTTTTTTTTCCCCCTCACCATCCGACTCTATTTTACTTGCAATAGATATCATTTATTTTTCCCAAGTTGAATCCGTTTTCCCCATGATGGTAACCAAGTGACCTCCTTGTCTTTATCTTGACTCATGACACCATCTTATTTTATCCTGCTGTCTTCTTGAAGAGGGGGAGAGAGGGAGTGGCTGGGTAGGCATCTGTCTGATGGCCAAGGTCAATCCTTTGCAGCAGTCTACAAACATTTTGTTTATTTTTTATTAGATTTTTTCAAGACTAGTCCATAATTTCCTCGTTCCTTTTCCCTAATCTTCACTTTTCTCTTCTGTAAAGAATTCCACTCTGTTTACCTTTTTTCTGTCTTCTTGGTATTTCATCCACCCACCACAAATCATCAGAAATAAGTATCAACTGTCCTGAAATTATTATGCTCAAAAGTATTCTAGGACAGAGTTCAATTTATTTGAAAACATCTGGTTTACACAGACTCTTAACCTTGGTTCTTCCCCTAGTCTAAACTAACATTTGACCAATTTTCTTACTAACTGTGATAGCTGTCTTAAATGTCCTTCTGAACACTTAGACCGTCATCCAAAGCTTTTACCATGAGCTTGTTCAGAACAGTGGGACGTAGATGGGCATGGTACTTTTTAAATTTTAAGTACACTTGGTTTATCAAGGCTGAATATCTGAAAGATTTGATGCTCGCTTTCCACAGTTGGCATAAAAAAATCTTACAATGAAAAATTGAAATTTCAGTTCTAAATTGCTTCTTTGGTTTGCATGTAATTTAAGAGTCTGAGCTAAAGGGATAGAATCTGACGTTTGTATTTTTTTGTCTTCAATATGCCTCTTGTCGTTGACTGCACAAATGGCGAGTCAAAGGGTGATGAAGCAGCCAATATTCTATGTCAGTGCTACTGAGGGATTTCTGTGTGCATGGAGAATGCCCATCACCTAAGCCTTTTTCTGTTCCACTTTTTTCCTGCAAAGCAACACCAAGCAGCTGTAAATGGATGTCAGGATCTAGATGTTTGTATAAGTTAGGAGAGCATTATCTCTTCCATTCTTAAGGCACTTTGATCCATGAAGAGCAAGAAAGAGCATAGCTGTAGGCTGTAAGAATATCCTGATACCTCTAAACTGTGCAAAGTAAAAGGCCTTTACTAGAGAAATTATAACATACTCTGTGTGTGTACAACATGTTATTGTCTATGGCATTGTTGGAGATGATTGCAAAATAGCACCTCCTGATTGAAACTGTGCAGCCTGATAACTAAATCCCTTCCATTTGGGCTAAGCAAGATCAAGTCCTCTGCTTTGTGTAAGACTCAAAAAAAATTTCTTGCAAATCAGACCTTTGTGTCTCAAGGGACTGGATCTCCAGGACTCCTCTGACAGGCACTGAGGTGGAGGATCCATTTCATTTCAGCTTTGGGTCAAGCCCTGCATAGAAAGTTTGGGACTAAGCAATGACACTATTTGGGGAGAAGGAAGTGTTTTACATGTTAATTATCAATAAGCAACGCTTGTGACAAAAGAACACTTGACTCTACTGTTCTTAGGAAGGACCACTCACAAGACTGAATTTGGGCTGTCTGATTTTGCCCCCAAAGGTAACTGTGTGTATGGATGTCATCACAGAATCTACATAAATATATAAAATACACACATACAGTAAAAACATTAGTCAGATAGAAACAGCAGATGAGTCAGAGCAAGCACAGTGGGAAACTATTTCAGCAAGGCAAATTCAAAGCAAACACTGAAACAAATGAGGTGGCAGACAACAGTATGAATGTTAATGAACCAAAAGCAATACAGCGGAAAACTATTAAATGCAGTTGTGGTGCATGAACAATATATTGCTTTAAAAGATGCTTTCCTCTATTGGTGGAATGTAAAGATGTAAAATTTCATGCAATATTTATGAAAAGTTTAGTCCAAATATCTCATTGCTCAGCTCATCAGTGCTATAGGACTGTGTTTGGGATAGCTATGGAAATCTATAAATCATTAACTAGAATTTCAGGAATCATTCAGATGAATTTAGAAAAAAAAAAAGCATCTTGAAACATCAATAGTGATCGTGAATTCTTCCTGGATTTTACACTGTTATTATTTCAGTGCTCGGTAATAACACCTGACAAGATCTTTTTTAAACTGGAAGTGTATAGCAGTGTTAATTTGATAGAGGATGGCAGTCACAGCATGTCTTCAACTTGAGTAGTTTGTTTGCAGGAGTAGCAGATTTTCAGTTCAGCGAAATTTTGGAGTACACAGAGCTCCCAGTTCTTCCTCTATGACTCCTATATGACATCCTCTACTGGTGAAAACTGGTGCTTTGCTTTCATGTGTTACCCAGAATCTCTATTTCTGCAGCTATTTTGTCTCAGTTAGTTATTCTGACTATGCTTTTAGCTGGTATCTATGTCTAGTTGCCTATGTACACCTTGCTGACCAGTCTTCAGCAGGCTGTTGCCTGAGGCTGTGGGCTGACAGACTTTTGTGCATCCAAGCCCAACTTACAGCACCCTTTCCCAGTGCAAAGTACCTGTGCACTTGATCGGCTCCTTTCGGAAGGGAGAAGTGGATCTCACAGCTTTGGCTTTCCTGCACCTCCTCCCTTCCTTCCTGGATTTGCCTCACAGGTGAAATGCCTGGAAATAAGCCACTTCGCAGGGTAAAACCCTCAATATGAGCAGCCTATGTTCAGCTGAGCAAAGTAAAAAAAGTGGACAGCTTTATTCCTGATGACCCTGTACATTTGTGAAACATTTACAGCACTCTAATTCTGTGTCATCACTTGCACATTTTACTAGACACCCAATTTGCTTTGAAAACAGCACCATTGTGCCATAAAAGTGATATATGCACCTCTTTTGGACATCTTCCAGGTTTTACGTTCATAAAACTTGAAAGAAGTTGAAACGCATGCACTTCTAGCTTTCACTTATCCCTGTTAAATGTGTTAACCAGAAGCTAAATAAAATAAGCTGGCTGTGAGAGTGCTAAAACCAATTCAGACATGTAGAGCAGAAATTATGGATTGGCAATATATGGATCAGGTTTGCAGAACTTCTGCATTACATAATTGCTTTCTCTCAGCAGATTTCAGTGGAATAGGTGCTATTCTCTTAATAAAATTAAACTAGTGACATATGGGGAAGAAATACTGTCCAAAATGATACAATTCCAGCATAAAACCATGAAGTAGAAGCAAACCCTTTTATTATTACTTCTTGTAACCTAGCCAGCACTGTTGCTCAGGAAAACAGAAGCTACCATCCATCTGAGATGCTGTGAGAAGGACTTTGGCATATGCTCCTCCCTATGTACCTCCCCTTATGTACTTCATTACAGGTGTGCAGTGCATATCTATGCAAAGTAGTTTGTTATGGTGCTAAGCACTATTTCTAAGGTGGCCATGATCAACCCCAGCCTTGAGGTGGGGAGCCAGAGCTGGTGGCACTTTGCATCACATTTGCAGTCACTGTGGACATTTTTTAATACTAGTGCAAGGCAAATGTCAGGCTGTAGACAGTCAAGATTCATCCTCTGAGCTCTTTCATGTGATCCAGGAAGGCTCTTCTGTCACAAAAGCTGAGCATCTCTTAGTCCTCCAGCAGCAGGGTTTCTTGCTGTTTTCTTATAAGCTGTCTCTGATGGCTGCTTCTTGTCTTGCTTTGGTGACAATCCATTTGTCACCTACTTGGAAGATGAAGCCAGGGAGAAAAGAGTGACAGAAACACAGGAAAACAGAGCTGAGCCAGAAAATAACTAAAACTGATTATAGCAATAGACTGTGCAGACAACAATGGGTTATTTGTTGATTACAAAAATATATTGTAAACCCATGGACCAGAAGTATTCCATATTTCAAATAAGAGAATGCTTAAAACAAATGTACCCATTGCTAAAAAGAGACAAATAAAAATAATTCTTGTCACTTTAATTTTATATTATTTTTTTATACAGTCAAAACTGATAATTGCGTCAAGAAGAATTTGGGTTTAACAGCATGGGTTAGAAGATATATTTGAGAACCTCTCTCTTAGCACAGGTATCATGATCTACAATCTGACAGAATTTGAGAATAGTTGGGCTCCACAGGCATTATGTAAACCCAAGTTTACATAACTAGGGTTTTTTCAGCCACTGACTACAGGGAAAACCATTTGTCATTATGCAAACAAATACACACAGATGTAAGTGCACTCCTTGGTTTAAAGCTGTTATGAATTCTGTTGCATTTCTTTTACTGAGATTAGAAATTGCTGGTGTAATCTTTAACCTTCATTCAAGCAAAATTCCTAGTGAATTTTACAGAATTAAAATATAAACTGGGATTTTCCCCAGTCATTTTCTCACAGAGAGCTTCTTCAGGGCAGTTCTTAGTTACAAAACTGTCATTAAAAATTTGTGATATCTGGGCATCCCTCCTGAATGCTGGTATTTTGAAGGTTTTTGGCTTGTAACTTCTCTGCTTCTAATGACTTTACTCTCAATACTGTAATCAACTTAGACTCACAGCATGACAGTAATCACAGTGTACCTCCTGACAAGGTAAAAATAGGGCCAAAATACCCAGTACTTTCCCAGGCTTTCAAAAGAGAAATATTTCTGTTGATTTGGAGCATAAGATATTTAAAGATAAATAATCCTAAGAAATCAAAGGACTTTCTCTCACTTTCTCTTTCTTTCTTGCAGATTTAATATCTATCTTTAATTGGTAGTTGTTGGTTGGGGAGAGTGGGGTTTGTTTAAAATTAAAGGCACATAGCTTGGAATCACCTACATTAATTGCAGTGTCCGGAAAATGTAATAATTTCAATAAAACAAGGGTTGTTTTATGATGCCACTAGAAACCTACGTGATACTATTTGCATGTTATTCTCTGAATCTAATTTGCCGTAAGTTTTAAATATGGATTCAATTCTTTGGTTTTTCAGACAATTTATTAGTCAACATCTACCATACAATAGGAATTCTCAAAGCTCTGTTATAACAGTGAAACAAGCCAAACCCTAAAACTTGCATCAAAGCCAGAACAAAATACTTTTGCCAAGAGAAGCCTGCAGAAATGGTATTAATCTCAGCTGCAGTTTATGGCCAGGCTGTAGGATGAGAGAGGAATAAATTGGTGGCTGATTGATCTTAGTCTGTTCTGGAGTGCAAAGAGTATTGAGGGCTGCAGCTGTATTGACCTGTTCTACAAGGGACATTGCTGTGGTTTTTGTAGGGAGAGGGAGGGACCAGTCTGTTTCATCAGTCTTGCTACCATCTTACTGTACTGCTTTAGAGCAGATAATGTGTTCTGGTCCTCCTCTGTGGGTACATAAACATTGCATTTCAACATAATTTAGTGGATACTGTACAGAAGAAAAGGTATAATTTAATGAAAACAAACAGGAAACATTCCTGGAACAGGCAGAATGAGAATCTAATTAAGTAACAGCAACAATTGGCTCTAGTGTAACTGTTCTTGTCTCAGTGGTACTTCTTGCCACAGATATCAGTGCCAGAAATTATAAAAAGATGTGGCACAATAAGGAAACATCCCCCCTCTACAAGAGCAGTGATCAGTCCTTTTGCATTTTGCAGAGGAATTCTTCCTGCCAGCAAGCTGGATAAATACACTGTGTGGACCCAGCAGTTTGTCCCATGCGTCTGTCAAGTGCTAGTGTGGTTCTGGTGGTTTTATGCTTAGTCAAGTTATCAAACAAGGACCATTTAGTCTGGCATGAAGGAGCCTGTGCACTTTGCAAGTATGAAGCACTAAGACAATGAACAAAGCTGTTGTACCTGATAATGTAAGGACCCTCCTGACAAATCACAGGCCAGGAATAAGGCTGATGTGACAGCTGTAGCGTAGGCTTTTCTATATGCTATCTTCAATAAAATCCATAATAAAAGTTAATGGAAATGCCTACGGGAACAAAATACTGTTCTGCAACAGAGGGACATTCTTCTCAAATAGTGTTTTAGCAAAAGGCTGTCACATTGTTTAAAGCCACGTAAGCCCAGATTGGAAGATCAGTGCTAGATATAAGTGATATGTAGATACAGTTGTAGGATCTCTGCAAAGGACCACATTTCATCCACAAAAAAGAGAAACGACAAACTTCTCTTCCTGCCTGTGAGGGAATGTTACTAATGCCAGCATACTCTAGCAGGCAGGAATTCTGTGCTTATTCTTTGTGTTAATGAGCATCTTTCTTGCTGTACCTCCAGAGCTGTATTTCCAGGGAGGCCATCTCAGGTGGACTCACAGAGCATTTGCCCTAACCTACAAATGCACAGGCAAAGTAGCTCTCAAGAGGCTTCCTGTCTGGTCACTCCCATTTCGCTATGTATGTGTGTAAATCTCCAGGTCACTGGAGGAGCATCACCTGGTTATTTTCTATTAAGAACATATGTTATGCATGGTTGCATGCATATTAATTTGTATGTGAAGTACATATATCTGAGTAGCTTCTGTCCGTTCCATAGCAAAACAAAAAAAGCTTCATAACATCAGGAATATATAAATGTAATAAAAGCATGTGTAAAACAAAATAAGTTCCAGTAAGGTACTTGTAAAGACTTCCGTAGCAATGACTTGAGACACGTTTCAGACACTATATTGTACAAATCAGACATGATCAGCAGTTGTTGCTGTCACAGCTGAAGAACTGGGAAGGGTGAAAGCAGACAGCAAAGGAGTCAGAAAGGAAAAATTACAGGGAACTGTCAAAAAGGTATGTAAAAAAATAGATTAAGGGCTACCACAGACGTGTGTGTCATGCTGAAATGAGTTAAAAATCGCCACAGTGACCCAAAAAGGATATATAACCTGATTTTACTATTCTAAATGGCTTTGTGAAGCAATGTCCAAAATTTCAGTGTAACCTGGAAACAAACATCATTGATTTGAAAATGTGAAAAATGAGATCATTAGTCCTGTAGAAGCTGAGGAGAAAATGTCCAACAGAGTTGGAGACCTTTATGCAAATGTTTCTGAAAGCCTATTCTATTCTGTGTTTGGGTGTGGGGGGTTTAATTATGGGTAGGATCAAAGACATCTTGAAAAGAGCTATTCCTGTTTTATGTGTATGCAACTCCATCTACATTAATTATATCTAAAGATCACAGAACTTGGTTACGAGCAGTAGTGATAGTGATGCAAATTATATTGTGGCATTGATAGAACGTTTCACCTCCAGCAGAGGCAGAACGGATTGCCTTTCTCTGTGGCCTCTAGGGTATAGAGCCTTTCAGAGACCCTCTTCTGTGGCATAAATGTAGAACTTTCTCAATTAAAAAATCTGGTCAAAATATTGCTTTCATATTCACAATGGGAGTCTAATGCAAATATATTTGGGGTTAAATTCTCTGGGTCTGAACACAGCATTGTTCTGTCGGCTTTGATGAAGGACATGCACCAGACAATCTGGTCTTCATAGGAGAGCCATTTTAAGTGTTGTCAGATTTCCAAAGGATTTCACTGCTTTTTTGAGAGTTAATGGAACTGGTTATTTCTCTTCTGGGTGACATTCTGTTCTGCTTGGAGTTTTCTTTTATTCTGGATTTGTCAAAACCAGCATTTTCAAAAGTTTCTGGGAAAATCTTTTCCCAATTTTTTCAGTCTTTTGGCCACTTTTCTTCCAGTATTTCTAACGTATTGTGTGACTTCTGTTCCGTTTTTGAATTTCGTTTTTCCTAGAGTTACATGATGCTATTTTTGAAAATTGTTTAATATTGCTGCCATATTTCCTGTTTCCAAAGTTTAAAATGCTCCTTTCAGCTTCTCTAATAAGAAGCATGCATTTACCTTAGCTATAAAGAACAATACATTTTCTTAAGGGAAGTTAATTTTGGTAAGAAAAAAGAAGTTTGCTGAGTTGAACTCTTGCTTTGTATTTTCCAAGCTTATTCCTTTCATGTATGCTTTTCCAAATGTCGATAAAGAAGATTTTGTGGAAAGGAAAAGTGCACAAATACATAGACAGAAGGAACTTTGAATGTGAGGGAAGGTAAAAATCTCAGTAGGTAGGAGACCTACATCATCAAAGGATAACTATGGGGAAAAGGAGCAAATGACCATCTTTCCCTAAGCCTTCTTCTGATCCCCGAGGCAGAAGGATCTACCTGCCTTTGTCACACAGTAGGATTGATAATGCAAAGGACAAATATTCTTTTCTGCTGTTATGTCTTTATAGATCTCTTCCTGCTGTGCTTAAGCGGCGCAAACTCCCACAGAGTTTTCTTTTGTAAGGATGAAACAATAAGTCGCTGACAGGGTAAAATCAAGAGACAGGGCAGGTAAGGTAGCATTTACCTCACACCTCCCAAAATACATATGGATCTTCTTCCAGGCAGAGAAGTAAAAGTACATCTCTTAAATCTGTATCAGGTGCCTGCTGATTTATATAAAGTTAGTCAAAGGGTTAGTAAGTGGTACCTGATGCAAATCTGATGAGAACAAACCCATTTAAAAGATGCCTTCTGTCTTGCAACAACTGGATAGGCAAACTAAAGCAAATCAGAGGATGTAGAGCTGCAAGGCTGGTGATTATTTAGAGTGGGAAAAAAACCCCAAACATATGCAAGAGTGTCAGACTGTTCTGCATACAGTGCAATCCACCAAGAAAGAAAATAAGATAGATGACCTTGGTTGCAGAGCAAGAGAAATCAGAAACTCACAATGAAAACAGAATATTATCAAATTAGAATACTAGATTAATGGTGGTAAGAGTTATTATTAAAGGATGTGATAAGCCAGAACAGTCAGTGGCCAAATCAATAATTTTCCATCCACGTACAGCTTGTTTGAATGTAATTGGGTTGCATATCCACATATCCAGGCTGAACTTAATCTAATACCCTTCAGAGTTGATGATGAGTAGGAGGTGGAAGAAAGAAGTGGTGAAAGCTCGTCTGCAGTTGTGTAATAAAACATCAACATGAGCTCACGTCTGTCCAATGGTATACTGACAAAATGTATTTGCACGTACACAGACAATCTTTTGAAAAGGACTCGAATTCAAAATCAACGTGAAGCTACTCTGAATTGTCTTCTCATTTGTCTGAGAAATAATCTGACAAAGCAGCAAGGCATCAAATAAAGAGTCATTTTATCATCAATATTGGAAAATAAATCATTGCTAGTGCAGTAACACTTAATGCCAGCAAAAAGACCCTTTGTACGAACTGTACCTTGGGAGGACAGGTCTAAAACAACTGTTTTCTGAAATTATGTATCATTCATAGTAGACCATGGTCTTAAAATACTTTGACTTAAACTAATTTGACAAGCTCAGGTGAAGAAATAATTTTATTTCTCTTTTGATTTAGCTTCACTAACCTTTTACTTAGATTATACTTTTTCTGAAAAGATTTGGTTTTCTTCCTAATTTGATCCCTATTGTAAAAAGACCCCAGAAGTTTGTAGTTTCAAATGTGTATAGTGTATCCATACCAACATTTTCAGATATGGTAAATCATGGAAAACTGCTAACTCAAGAGGCAGAAGTTTGGCACTAAATGTCTGCAGATTTTAATTGTGAAATTCTGAAACTGACAAGCAGATAGCAAGAGTTAAATATAACCCCTGTCAGGACCCAGATGAGCTTGGAAATTGCAGATGAAAATATTACCTTTAAAAAGATCTGCCTAGCACTCGCAATGTTGCATTGAAAATGCTGCTTGTTGAGGCTCCAAGATTTAGAGTTTTGATATTACTTTGTCAAAACCTTGATTGATTGAGACTTGGATTACCTGCAACCCCGGTTCCTTGCCGTCTTTATGTGAGCTTCAAATAGACTCATTAGCTGGACCTCACGTTACAGGTGAAATTCATTTAGTCTCTTCATTTTAGTCTCTTTTGCAGAGGGCTATTTTGTGTTTTGGTTGGGCTTCATTAAGACTAACATGAAAGTGAGGCTTCTGCTGACCCTTTGTGCAAATCTGAACTTCGCCCAAGAGAATGACACAGGAAGGTGCTGGTTTCTGGAACACCTTTGTCTTTCTGGTCTGTGAGGGCTGCCAAAGTGCTGAACCTTCAGATGATCTGCTCCCAGACCTTCACTCACCACAGTTTGGGAAGGATGTGCATTAGAAGAAAAGGACTTCACAGCACTATTTTTTTCTTTTATGGATGTTAATATGACTGAAGACATTTTTGTGAGGTAGTTACATTTTAAGGTGCGTTAGGTGCTCTGTTGCCTCTTTTTACACATCCACTGTTCATTGTAATATTTTCTAAGAGCATTTGTAGTATGTGATAGGTGTTAATGTCACTTATAAAATTAAATTAACTAGGATGTTCTGAAATTGTCTTTAAAGGTCAAATTATAATAATATTACCCAGAGTAGTACTTTTACTCAGGGGTAGGTCTAGGTAAATCGATAGCACTATAGAAGAAATAAGGTTAGATACATAAAAGGACTTTGGTACCACATACCCTCCAAAATGTACTTATCAGTGCCTAAATTCACAGGTTCAGATTCTCAGAATTCTTATTCTTTTCTGAACCAACTTGGAGACATTAAAAATTTTACTCTTAAACTATCTATCTAAAATTTTGCACCAGGATGATTTCACAGCAACAGAGATCTGCCTCTGATGGTCAGAAGACTTGTTAATATGGAACAAACAGGTGTCTGCTTCTTTCCTGTATTTTCCCAGCTACATAAACTATATGTTCCTCTACCTACATCAGAAAACTGGATCCCAAAGATACTCCTAAAATATCTGGATCAGGGGCAAATGTGCCAGTCATCAGCTCCATGAGTACTCTGAACTATAGCTCGCTCTGTCTTTCCTACCAACTGTTATGTTTGACATAAGCCTTTAAACTTGCTCAAAGCAAGGCCTGAAACCTCAATACTGCTCTCCAGAGGTAATAACCATAATCTATGGTGCCATATTTCATTGAGCTAATGTTTGTGTAACTCCTTTTTAGGCAAAGTAGAAAACTATCAGTAGAAGGACTGAGAAAGACCCACACCAACATATCTGAGATTTCAGTCATCTGAGCTGAAAGATGTGTAGAGATGAGGAAGGATCAGAAGGGAATTTTGGAACTTGTTGCTTCTTTCATCCAAGCAGTTGCTATAACCATTGAACTACTGGGTGTTGTGGAGCTGCTGTAGGAATGGAGTGATCCACTGTACAAACAACATTGTGACAGTCACAAATATGGAGTTGGGCAGCTTCCAGCAATCTAACATTAGATGTTTACTTTTTATAATAGTCTTAATGGTGATTCTCTGATCACTCTACTGATTCCTGTTGCTCTCTCTCTTCACTGCTTAATTCCTCCCAAGAGCTGTGTTGGAAGAGATCTGGTTTATGGATGGGAAACCTCTAGGCAGCAGTGGCCTTTAGAAGTTGGCTGATTTTGCAGAGAATTTCTTGGAACAGCACAAAAAGCATCAGTAAAGAAGTGTTGAAACTGGGTATGATTGGGTTAGCACCCTTACTGGAAGCCATAGAAATGCACTATTGGCTGTAAAATGCTCTAGTAAAAAGCAAGACATGTAAGGCTTAGGCAGAAAAGAGGGAAGGGCACCAAGTTAAAAGGGTTACTCTGAGTTTAGTTCAGGAGTTTAGCTGTCCAGTTCACTTCTGAAAGAGAGTCTGAGGTTTTTAAGTCACCTCCTGCTTTTGGAAGTACTGCTGGGAGGGCCTCTCTTTCTCTTTAGTGTACACTTCAACATACCGTGATTTTGACCCAAACAGCCTTCAATACATCTTCTAACACACTCAGTGGAGAATTTTGTTGCACTGCCCTGTGCATTGTGCCCACATGGAGGCACAGAGCCTCTGCCTTGGTAGCTCGTCCCGTGAGTGGTACAGGGAACCCACAGGCGTATAGTGTGGATGATCACAGCTGGGGAAATCCTAGCAGCCTTCTTTGTTCCTTTCTGGTACAGAAATAGCATTGTGAAAATGAGCTGGATGGCTTTCCAGTAAAACAGTCTCAGGCAGGTTTTTAATCACGCATTTGAGCATGCATCACTGCTCAGCTCTGACTGAACCTATCAGGATACCACTCCTTGATGTAATGTGGCTTCCACTCTTAGTTGTTTGTTTCAGTAGCTTTTTTAAGTCTAAACAGAGACAAAGACAAGTACTTGCTTGTGAGGACACATTGTATTAAGGTAGTCATTTTTCATTTTTAATGACTGTCATGACTACCCTTCAGCTGCCAGGTACATCATTTAGCTCTTTGTTCTTGATGTCATTCATTGAACTGTCAGCATTTGTCCTTTGCAGTGTGCGCAACCCTGTTGCAGATGTTAGTGTTTCTGTTAATGCCCAGCTTTGACACTTGAAAAGGATGGTTTGTTCCCTGCCTTCATATGCCTTTGCATGACCAGATTGGTAAACCTTCAGGGCACCAGGTGTATATAAGGCTACTGCTTCAGCATCCACTTTTCACACCATAGATGTAACTGAGTAAAACCTCAGCTATAAATATTTCCAAGGTTGGGAAGATTCTAGACCAAGACCCCTTATTAAACTTCCTTTTGCAAATGTCCAGAGTGAATCTGTTTTCTCTCAATGCATTGAAGCTTTAAGCGATCTTTCTATGAGCCCAGTTGGCCTTCATTTTCCTGTTCAAAGTCTTATACTGAGGTGAATGGGAAGGGAGGTTTTTACAGAGCGCTACTGCTTGGGTACAATGTTAAACAAGTTGCCTGTGGGAACTGGAGTTATGTATGGCTGCTAGGCTTTCCAGGAATAATTTTCTTAGCCTTTCATGTCAAATGACTAGCCTGATCTATGTGCTTGATGCAACAGCAGTATTTGGCCCTCAAAAGGAAGTGTAGGACATAAGCAAGCTGTTTTCCATAGTCTTACCCACATTTCTCAAAAGGAGAGAAATGCAGCTGGGCCTCGGTACATCTATAGCACCTCTGTGTAGAAGGCATGTCTTCTGTGTGCTCATTCTCATTCCAGAGCCCTTTCTGTATTAGAACAGGCAACAGGAACTACTGTCCTTCGGTCTGCTCCTCAAAGTAAAGAGGAAAACTGACTGAGTGAGGGGAGGTAAAAGTAATACTTTCTTTTTGATGGAAAAAAACCCACGCAACAACACAACACAACGCAGAACAAAACAAAACAAAACAAAACAAAGGAAAAGCAGTATAGAGGATACTTGCTGCCATATGCAGTGTTCCTGGCTGTGCCATCATGTCACTGTCAGTCCTCAGACAAGCCACATACTTTCTTTTCCCAACATACAAAAGGGAATGGCAATGGTGGAATATGCTAACTGTATGCTGGCTATTCTTTTTTTTTCTTTTTTTGCTATTGTAAAAGATGGAGAGGAACAGAACACCAAGAAAACTTTGGCAAACTGTTTGTTCCTTGCTGTGTTCCCTATCTCTGCTTGTCCCTGTTATATAATTACTTTCTAAGTCTTAAGTCTCTGGATATACTTTGCTGCTCACTGTTGTGTATCGTATTCATTGTACGTAAAGCCCAGCAGATCCCTCATCCCTACTAGGTGTTCTAGTGAGCCGAATGAGATGGAGCAGAACAAGCCACCTTCTGGAGAAAAGGTTATGGGAAGAAAACCAAAAAACAGTTATTACAGAGCAGCTTCTGCTTTGTATTTAATCTAAAATTTCTGGGGCACTTCATCTAGCCACTTTCTTTTGCCCTGATATTAGCCAGTGACATTATAAACCCTTCTGCTGTCACCAGATTGGCCTATAAAGCATTTATTGGAAAGGTTTTATGAAGAAAGAAAACAAGACTGTTTAGTTAGGTAATAGTTCAGGGCAGTCTAAATAGGCAAGGAGAATGACAACTGCTACCTACTGTCCGATACAAACTGTTCTGTTTGCATTTGATGTTTCTCCTCCCACTGCTGTTTATTTCCTTGCATTCTTTATGAATGGTTTAAATGGAGGGAAATAATTCTAATCAGCACATGAATGAAAGCACAAGGAAATGTTTGCATTTTGTAGATTCATATCTGCGTGGCAATACATGGTGTATTTGCTGAGATTCAGAAACTTCACTGCAGATTATTTCTGACTCCAAAATGGGGAGTTTTGCAGAAAATTTCTGAATATATTAGTAGTTTTAATAAAATTTTGTCTTAACCACAAGGATTTGCTTTGTTTGTGTTTGTTTTAAAGGTGTTGATCAGAAAGCTACGGTAACAAACAGTTAAAAAATAATTAAATGTTAACTTTCTTTAATATGTTCTCATATATAAAATATAAACTCACTGACTTCTGGCTGTATTTCTCAAAGGTAGTACTGAAGCTAGAACCCAACTATTAAGTTATCTGGCTGGTATGTTCAGAGTATAACATGATCAACAGCAGGGAAGTGAAGAAGGAAACTAATGAATTACTCATTTCATTAAAGAACAATGTTGCAGATTGCAGTAAAAGAAAGAATTAACCCTCACTAGTGTAAAAGAATGGCCAGTGTCAACAAAATGAGTGGGATTCTATCCTTTCCCTCTGTTGCCTTTTTTCCCAGAAGGGTTTCTTGTCATTTCAGGAATAGCTGACAGGAGTCAGCTGAGTGCTGACACGTCTTGTGGCACATGTAAGCATTTTTGACATAATTGACATAGTCCTGCAGGGTTTTGACAAGTTTGTCAACCTAATGAATGGGCAACTGAGCTTTAAAATCTACGCTAAAGGTCATGTAAGTTGTTCAATGGAGGATGAAAAATTCTAGTAACCAAGTAATAGTTTCTGACTTACTCGGCTTGCCTGAGAAACAGCAAGGGTTAGGGGCACTTTACAAGCTCTCCCTCTAATATTGCTTATGACACTTAATGAGAAGGGAGGGGGGAACCTCTGAAGAGTGGTTTTTTCTGTTTTTTTAATAAGCAAAATTTAGGAAACCTTCATGTGTAGCAATATATTTAACAGGGAATGGCCCTGCTTAGTTTAGTGCAACTGTGGTTGCCTTATAAAAGCAGAGTAGATCTTTTTTATGACAGAAAATTACTCACCATATCAGTAAAGCATCTGTAGTTTCCTATAGCCACATATATAACCTTGAGGTTATAAAAAAGTAAAAATACTTGTTTTAAAAAAATCATCTACCTTTAACCAAAGTAGTTTTACTTTGCAGACAATGTATGGACCAAGCCAAGTGGCTTGTACTGTTAGGTTGTAGCAAGTAGCCAAGGTATCCACGAATCAGCTGAGCTTTTGTAGCTGTGTAAACAGCTAAATTTCATCTCAGAGTCTGAGCAGACTGGAAACTTACTCATGGAGAGTCACCACTGCTCAGCTGACAAGCAGTAGCCTTTTAGATTGCTGCAAGTCAGTCATGGTTCACATCGCGGTGGAGCAGCAAGGCATATCAGAATACCCAGCATATTTTTTTTTTTTTTGAAAGTCCTGTGTTTTCCTTGCCCATAAGTAGATCTTACAATATTTGAAATAAATGTTATTTTGTCTTACATAAGAACTCCATGACTGCGCCTTTGACAGTGCCTTCCAAAGGTGAAAGATATACTGGCCAGGAACAACATATATTAACCCTACTTTAGCAAAATACTAGTGTTTCCTAAATTGCAGTTCCACACTCTTGTTTAGGTCATCCAAAGCACAGAGGACTGCATTTAGCTGGTATTTCTCCTCCTTGTCAAGATGAGTCATCTATGGACTGACCTCACTGAGACTGGGATATTGACTGTGGTGGGGTTTTGTACTCCAATGGCAAAATAAAACCCCAATCAATAATAAGTTTTCAGAGCAAACCACAGTGTTACACTAGTTTTAGCAGAGTCATTGGATCAGTAGGAATAACAACCTGACTAATTTTTACGGGATTAGAATTGCTTAATTGCAGTTAATGACCATTTGTCAAGCACATATTTTTACGGACTATACCAAAAAACTTCAGCAATGGAGAGGGGAGAGGGTGTAGAAAAGAAGAACCTAAACCTAATATTTTGTGACTAGATTCCTGGGTTTACTTAACTGCTTTTCCAGCTGCATAAAATTGATGTATTTTCCTTTCAAGGAAAGGTAATATTTGTGATGCAGAAGGCAATTTTCAAGCTGTGTGTGAGGAACTCTGGCCTCCTATTAAGATATCTAGGCGAAACATCTTGCTTTGTGTACACTTCCCCGTACCACACTTCTCTCTGTCTCTGTGGTCATCTGGGGGTCATCACACTGGTGGTTTACTTGACTGCATTCCTGCAGCCTGGATTCTGCTTTAAACTAAGACAGATGTTAATGAGCTGTTATTGACTCTTCACCAGCAGGAGATAGCAAGAGATTTTGTTCTCTGTTTCTGAGTAGAACTGACAAATGAGAGATTTTGAGAGATTCAGTTGCTGAAAGAAGAGGGAAGGGCTGAGATATATGTAGTATATTTTTATGTAAAATGCCAATATTGACAGAAGAAAATCAGCTAGCCTTGATGATATTTGCAATTAAACAAGTATCTAAATTGGCCCATTGCAAGTTTTTCTGTGCATTTGGAAATTCAAACCTGTATCTACATTCTCCAGAAAGATTGTGTTTCTGTAACTTATCAAACTAGAACCAGATCCATGCAAGGCTGAACTCACTAGTGTCTAAAAACCGGGTGAGATCAGAATTTTGGGGGGACCTTAGCTTGTTTTGCAATTTATAAAAATGAGGAAAAACACCCTACAAAATCACAAATTTTATATTTATTTGTTGAAGTATTTGAGTACCAAGTTTTTAAATATGAGTTCTCTCAGGTATTATGAAAATTTTCTCTTGCTTGTTCAGTTTGAGGTGAAACTATTATGCATGTGTTTTTATATCCAATATTGAGTTTATTGCTGTTTGAGTGCTTTGGAATCTCAGAGGTGCAAACCAGACCTTCTGAAGTGCAGTATCTCTAGTAATTTTCATGCACGTTAATAGCTGTAAACTAGAAACTACTTTTGCTGTTCTCTTTCCCTTTCACTTTTATGTTTTTAATCGCATTTTTCACTCATGCCACTCCAGGCAATATGAGTCATGTTTCATCTCTTAGATTTGAACAAAATATTTGCTTTTTTATTGTTATGCAGATCATTGATATCATTCTGCCATATCTCCACTGATAATTCAGAAGACATTAGGGGACTGAGTGTAAGGATAAACTAACATTTACTTTACATTAGCTCCCCATGAAGACAATCAATTGGGGAGCAAATGAGAAATTGTTAGTCTGCAGCAGTCTTAGAAGTAAATATCCATATTCTTCTAAAGCTATAAATTATAAATGTTGCATGTATGGCCTCCTAAGGCAAAAAACTTCAAATAATTGACAGCTGCAATATTTTTTCTTTCCATCTGTTGTAATTGTTCAGGTGGTCTGGAACATTAGGATATTAGTAAGGAATTTCACCGGACTATCATTGAACTTCAACTTGCCACCTTTAAAATTGAGTGCTGTGGAAACAAAAAAAAATTGTGAATAATTTCTTTTTTTATTTCAAATACTACAGTGCAGACATCTATGAAACCTCTAGCTAGAACTAGAATATTGTGTATTCAGTCTTGTGTTTGTAACATGTATTGGGAGCATGAATGGTTGGGATAAAAACACAGATTAAAGAGCTGCATATTTAGTAAGCACCTTCCACCTTACAGGCTGAAAAAATACTATTTATCATGTAATTAAAGATATTTTCAGGGAAGAACATTAGGAAGGTTGAAAAGGTGAGCTTAATTCTGCCATTTTCTAACTCCTTCATATTTGACTTTGCAATCCTAATATAATATTTTTTTGATATGAAACACAGGAGTTCTCATGGCAGCTACTTTCTCCAGTGTCTGTTTCAAAACTAAACAAAATTATCCATTTTCTCCTCACAGGTGTCATTTTAGCTAAACCTTTTCTATCTTTCCAATGCGGATATTAAATTTGAGAGACACAAACTGCCATCAGTATTCTAAGTGCAGCTGTGGGAACCAAGGGTACAGAAGAAATATGACCTGAGTTGCCCTGTTAGAGGTTCCTGTGTAGCTTCTGTCCTCTAGAATTTAACTTGGTTTTGGCAACAGGAATGTATTGGAGATTCATGTTTGGGTTATAGCTAGTAATTTCCAAAACTTACATAATTTGTGTAGGTATGTAGTGTGCATGAGTGTGGAAGACACACATGGAACAGTCATACTGGTTTGCTCTCTGACTTAATCAAAACCAAACAAGTTAATAAATTTTAAATAAAAAAACACCCTTAAAAATTATCCATAGGAAGCTGCTGAATGACTTCTACAATATCATTTCTGTTACAACCTCCATTTATGCAACCAACCTATGCATTTCAGGAGACTGTTACCAGTTATTGCAAGGAGGGTGTAGGAAGCCTCACAGTAGACAGTTACACAATCTTTTTGCCACAAGAGAATGTTTCTTTTTAATTGCCAATGGTTAATAGCTGGCTTAGGTCCAGAAACATGGAGGAGCTGTATTCTGTACTGTTTTTATACTAACATAGCTGTCAATGATCTTGACAACCCCATTATTGTAGGTAATGGAGGTCTGGGGAATCTCATACATTAGAAAAAACATGGAATATGAGCAATAGGGAACATAGTGTGGGGACATTCAAGGGGCTTTTCATGAGGCTGGCCTGGAGATAATAAGTGTTTTCAGACAAAGCTGATTTTTGCAGAACTTCTCTCATGCATGTTTATTTGGGCTGAGCTGTTCTGTGCCATGAGCTTTCTCAGATCTCAGAGGATGGGTGAACATGAGATGAAGATAGTGGAGTAGTCAGTCCAAAATGTTGGTTGGCTTTATAAGCCCAACTTTTGTTCTAGTCACAGCTGGTGGTGAGCAAAATTGATTGCTTTGTGTGGATCCCACTTCCTCTGCTCTGGGATTGAGCAGGTTGATGCTGAAGCATCCAGGCTAGCTCTGAATGCCCTTTCGCTCATACGGCTCTCTACTTCAGCTAGTACTCCTAGGTATTATTAATGCCCAGAAATGGCCAGTGTCATTGTCTGGGAACCTGTGGCACATCTGAACACAGACTGTATGTGCCATCCATAGATAACTGACACTTGTCTCCAGTTTTTCCAGCTTGTACCTGAATGCCCATAAATTGCTGAGTGAACAGAAATGCAACTAGAAAACAATTAAGTCCCTTGTCGTGGTAATCTATATTAGAAAGCACCACTTTACTCTGCAAAAGTGTGTCCAGTGAATTTTGTGTACATCTTTTCCTCGACTGGTGGCATTTGAAGCCACCTGGAAAGGAAAATAAGCATATATAGGCAAATCGCTAACTCTGGACATGCAGCTGAACAGACCCAAGCCCAGCTGGCTGCCTTTTTGCACTGTTTGTTGACCCGCCTTCTCTTCCACTGTTTAACCTAGCTATGCTCTTCCCTGTCCTACTCTTTCCCATGGTGAGAGGAGCCTACTTTTATTCCCAGTTATCCTTAGAACAGTACAATATCACCTATGTGTCTGTGACATCCTGAGCTCATTTGACTTGACGTAGCTACCACAAGTTATCCATAAGCTCCCCATTGTGTTGCAAAGAACAGAACACAGTACAGCGCAAATATGCATCCTTCCAAAAACTGCTGTCACAAGGGGAGAGTTGTTTGTTCATTCAAAATCTAGGAAGTAATGTGCTGCCTTAGTCTCTCATTTCTGCTTCTGCATCCTTGAAAGCTTTTTCTCTCTGCTTTTTTTCCCATGCAAATAACTTTCTTTACAGTCATGACAACTAAAGGAAAAGCTATGTTTAAAACAAACAAACAATTAATATTAATGAAATATTTATGAGCATGCATGATGAATATTTATGAAAAATATCAATGTCTGCTGAAGATGTAAGATAAGAATCAGCTATAAACTCTTTGTGTGAAAATAAAAATATACAGTAACTGTTAATTATGTGGCTACTATTATTAAGTACCATTGTAGCTAAGTGAACATTTCAAATGATTTATTCACTTACAGATAGGCTGACTGAAATGGTTTGTAAATTTGGCAAAGTGTTTTGGCCAAGAGGAAACTAGAAATTTTATTCCAAAATTTTGAGAAAAAAATGTGGTTTTTAAAAAAATTTTCAAATCAGTTCTTTACATCAGATGTGCCAAAGTGTAATTAAAGAAAAATATATTTGACCCAGGTTCATTTTAGAGACCACCAAAACAAATTTCTAATTGATACAGAATGCATAGTCTCAATTTTTTTTTGTTTGCTTATCAAACTGAAAAATTAGTACTGGAACTGAACATAGTTCACTAAATTAGAATGTTTTATATAAAGCTTTGTTGGTGGTATAGGATGATTCTAGTGTTTCTGTGGGAAAAGGGGGATTTCTTTTTCACTTGTGTGTCTTTGCACATCAAGATGCATCAAGAGCTCTTGAATACGGCAGATCAAATTTTAATGACAGTAGGCTAGCCTAGTTAAATCCAGACTTGAATTCAAGATCATGGTTTTAATAGTGAAAGTAATTAACTTTGAAACAATTTACCTAAGCATGAAAGAGATTCTTTTGATCTTGAATGATAATAATTGAGATGGGATGTCTTTTTAAAAATATACTTATGGTTACCCAGAGGTTATGGGTCAAATACAGAATTTTTTTACCCATGATATGTGGGAGGTCAGGCTAAATGAATGCGTGTGGTTTCCTTTTTTTTTTACTGTGACATTAAAATCAAGGAATCTATGAATATGAACAATTTAATCTTTGATCTAAACTCTCCTCTTTTGATTTTTTCCATGGCTATGTAATAAAATGTCAGTCAAGGACAGCCTATTTTATAATTTATCTCTATCAAAGTGACATACAGTCAGCTTGGGAAGATGATCCCCACACACATTGATATCAGTGTTTGGTCACAAGTTCAAGTGCCTAGTTCTGGAACATTTTCTAAGGTGGATATTGTCATGTGCCATGTAACTTCAATGCAATCGATGTTTATGAAACTGAAGCAAAAATCATTGACATCTATAGAAAGACAACTGCTGAATTTATGGAGTTTCAGGTCATACCACAAATGCATTATGATCAGACTTTAGAAACCTGGTCTCAGGCTGGTTACTCCAGCTCCTTTTATCTTCACTGGTAATGTGATAGTGTACACCATCACTGCTGGGGTGGCCAATGCTGCATGTATAGTCTGAACCTGGAAGTGGACAAAACCTGCTGGACTCCTTGTGGGTTGCCTGGGCCAGCAGGAGCCTGCCTGTGCACTGGAACATGCCACAGTGTTCAGGAGGGACATGAGCTGTGTAGCCTACCAGCTCTTTCCATGGGATAGAGCTGGGAAGATGGAGGCAGGGACATATGCTGGGCCAGTCATGGAGCCCACGCATGGTCAGAGCAGAGGGAGCTGGGTGCTCTGCATGGAAATCCTTGTTTGTTGGTATGCTGCTGGGAGAGAAGAGTAGGACCTCATCTTCAGCCTAGCCTTGAGGAAATGACAATGGACTTCTTTCTCCTCTGACTTCCCATGGACCGCATAGGGGAGGTGACTTGCCAGTTGCACTGAGCAGTTGATGAATGAGGAGAAAGCTGCACCCACCTCCCGCCCCTCCACATCTCTCCTCACTCTATTATTTGCAGAGGGATGCCAGGCTTACTTCTGTGAGCTGGGGAGGTTCTACTCAGCCATGTAACGATGTGGTCTGCTTGGAAAGTCAGGTACTTGTAACCATAAATACATTACTTGGATAAACAACGCAACAATGGTTAATGGCTTTGGAGCCGAGTAATATTAACAACTGGTTAATTTTGTTAGTATCTTCTATATTAGCTCTTTTTTTTTTTCTTCACTAATTGCTGGGGAGCTACCATCCATCAGCTGTCTCATAGCCTGCACCGTTTACCACTTAATTGGGAAGTTGATTCACTTGTATGGTCCATACTGAGATGAAGAAAAGTATCTTGGTAGATGTATACTCATTATATAGTGTATGAGCACTACTTGTATATGTCAAAACCAGCTCTTTGGTGTCCTCAGAAAATGGTCTCAAGCACTAATAAAAAGTTTTCATGTTACCTTTCAACATCAGTTCAAAGAAGTCGTTGGTGTCTGCATAAAAATAAGTTTCGTTGCAGAGTGATTGAATTTTAATAATCTCTTAGATTTTAGGACTTCAGTTCCAGTTTATTCCTGTTTTATTTTCTTTCTCTCCCTCCCTCTTTCAGCACTGTCTCCCTTAATCTCTTTCTCAGTAGGAGAAAACCTACCTCCAGGGTACAAGTAGGAGGAGCAGAGAGCATGAAGGATCAAGCTAAATTGGGACATCTTGAAACATGGAAGGTCACAACCCCACATTTTTCTGAAAGCAAGTTTCCTGCTATTGACTCTGTAACACTAAGGAGGATTCAAATTGATTTAATCCCCCCCCTGCCCCCTCCCCCCCTACCTTTTTCTTTTTCTCTCTAGACAACAGATGTCAATGTCTTTTTAAGTTGTTGATGATTAACTGCGAACACTGTATGCTAAAAACTCCCAGTCGCATTTTTCAAAACCTTCAGAAGTGTAACTGATAAAGTGCACACCACAGCAATGAACATGATCTTATTGCAGATTTTTGAAGTGAGAAACTTATTTTCCCCCTTTCCCTTCCTGCCTCATTTCAAATACCTTTAAATTCCTTCTAAAATGTATGCATCCATTTATTAGAGTAGCATATGTAAAGATTTATCAAATGACTGGAGCTTTGGTTTGTTTGTTTGTTTGTTTTCCAGGGGGAAGAGGTTGTGGGTGTGAATTTGCAGCACAACAGCCTTTGAGGCAATAGCTTTTGTTGTGAGGCTGAGATCTGGCTTTGTTAGTAACTTAACTTACTCAGACCAAAGGCATAAATTCCTTGGAGTAAGTCTGCACAAGCCCTGCCAAGGTGGATATCCTCATACAAGTGGAAAGGCTAATAGAAATGTGAAAGGATAGTTAACCCTGCTTTCTTCTCATTCTGAGCTTTTCTGAATATTTCCTTCTATTGAATCTTTTTCCGTTGTTGGGGTTTTATTTATTTATTTAAGGAGGAAACAAAATAAAAACCCCAAAGGAAGGATAGTAATTTGTTTTCTTGCCGTACACATGCATCATGTAATACAGGGAGTCTGCATGGGGATGTTCCTATGTGAAGGCATAAAATCTTATTTTTGTACCTTTTTTTGCTATTAATGTGAAAAATACAGTTTCGGGCGGGAAGGCGGGTGGGAGGAATATGATTTTTTTTTCCTTAATCCTAGTATGGCAATAATTTCCTCTCCTTTGCTTTTCCTGTTTGGTTGGAATGTTTTTTTTTGGGGGGGGGTGTTGTGTTTTTTTTTTGTTTTGTTTGTTTGTTTGTTTGTTTGTTTTTTTGTAATTGCACTCTTGTGTTTTTTAACCTTCCTCCACAGCAGACAAAGAAGGATTGCTCCTACCTGTTAAGGTAACAGCAATTGTATTTCCTCCCCTGTTTGATTCAGAAATAATCTATATGTTGGAGCTGTCAGAAATCTCCTGACAAGGTTGTCATTGGACCTGTGGCAGATCACTTGGAGCTAATGAAAAGAATTATAGGTGTGGTAATCTGTCACAAGAGCTGAGGGACTATGGTTAATGCTACTGTGAAAGGCTGGGAAAACTAGCTGGAGTGTTGTCTGTCTAAACTGACTGTCTTAATCTGGCAAATTTTTAAAACCAAAGCTTAACTTTATGCACCAGTGCATCAGTAGGTGTGCTTGCACAGCGTGCGGAGGTAAGCATGTGCATACAGCTTTGCATGCTGGTGGTGTTACAGTGTAAAGTCTTCAAAGCTGTTTGGTTTTGGTTTTTTCCTTCTCCTGTCTCCAGTACTAGTAAGCTTTGACTGGAATATGTTGTTAGAAACAGTCATCATTATTGCCTAGGTAAGATTATTGACGTTTCAAAGCCACAATTGGACAGATTAGCTGGGCCTTCTTTCAGGCAGGTCAACTTAATTTCCACTCCCAGTACTATACTCACTGATATCTCACTGACCACTAATAGTCTGAGAAATTCCCATGCACATTGCCAGGTGTTTCTGAAAATGTCAAACACGATGGGACCGTGTGTGCCTGTTCATCTAAAAGGATCCACCAGCATACTTGCAGGGCTGCGGCTTCTCCTGCCCACCCTTGCTCCCCAGCATTCCCTTACACAGCTCAAGACAGAAAAAAGTATCAGTGGGATGAGGACATTAATGTGATAGAAGACTAAATAGGTGCTTGAGAGAAGGCAGAGCTTTGAGTAGGACAAGGAAAATAACAGCCCTTTAGAGTGCTCTGTTGCTCTTTCATCAGCCGGTTCTGAGTTTTCAGCTACTTACTAGGTTTTTTTTTGGGGGGGGGGGGGCGGTTGGTGTTTGGTTTTTTTTCTTTTTTTTTTTTTTTTTGTCTAACACCAGAAGTGGCTCAGTAATAAAAGTTTAGTCTCATTTTTAGAAAGGAAAATAAATTAAAACTTTTTGTTGAGGCCAGTAAGTATGGCTAAAAAGGCTTCTAGCTCCATGGAAATAATAAAAAGAGAATAAGAATTTTAGGAAATTTTAAGTAAGCAAATTAGCAAGAGTTCATTTGGAATAACACATTTGCTTGCTGAGACCCAGTTTCAGAGTGGAAAGGCACTCTGGAAAAAATAAAAAAAAGCCATGCAACACTTTTTAAAAAGAGCTTAAAAAGAACAAAATTAATAGTTTGTTGGGATTTTTTTAATAAAAAAATTCCCACTGTACCAGTAATTAGCCTCCTTAGGTTGTGTGTTGTTGTGTTGTTAAGCTGGCTTCATGCTTCTTAGGTGGCCAAAAGGGAAGGCACTGTGCTTTCATCCCCTTACCTAATGCAACAAATCCAAGGTATGCACCAGTCCCTTATTAATGCACACCATGTTGACGCTTAATGCTATTGTACTTGTTCTTTTTCAAGCTCAAGGCTGGTTGTACAAGAAAATGCTGCAGAACAGCCTTGGGAGCAAAAGTCACAGTTAGGGATTATGTTCAAGCACTGAAGAAATTGTAAAACCTCTTTTGTTGTTTTCCTGTTTTTTGTTAATAAAGAACTGCTTTATAGGTTATACACTTTCAAGTAAATTTCTCAGTCATCTTTAGAAAAGCTGGTTTCAGCCACCTACACATCTCAGAAGGAAAAGTAAACTAGGCTGAATTTTACCTGCTTTTCATATATCACTGTGATGCCAAAGCAGCTGTTTATTCCTTAATGTGCCCTTCATTTTCCTATTGAAATAACTTAAAGCTATCTTTTTTTTTTTTTTTTTCCTAGAAGTTGGAAGCTTTCCTAACACAGCAGATAGTCCACTCCTGAATAAAGCCTGGAAAGGCATCTCTGGTGTTTTCATGATCTTGTACATCAAGAACAGCCATTAAACAGGATCAGTGCTTCCTAAATAGATGGAGGAGGGGAGGAAGCCTCTCTGTGTAAAGGTTAGGGAAGGATAGAAGAGGTATTTTCCATGACATCACTGGACAGAAATGAAAAAGCAAAGAGTGAGAAGTAAGAGCTCACTGAAAACTGGAAAAATTCAAAACAATATTTTCTCCATTACAAAATGTTTCTGTTTTGGAAAAAGACTGCATTTGTTAAAGACCATTTTGCCCTGCTCTATCAACTGGCTCTGGAAAAGATGCACTTCTCCAGTCTGGTGCGTGTGTGAAAATGTGAAGGCTTCTGGTTTGAACATTTAGTATTCATTTGGGCTGAGAAGAGAGGCTGGATAAGGAACAGGGTATTTGTTGTTCCTGACACAGTGGTTGGTCCGTCTCCTGTCTGGCACAGAAATAGTCCTTGGCTGAGAGGATGCACAAAAACACGTTACTGGGCACCTCTGTGGTGGCTGGCTGGGAGCCCGTTCGCAATCCGTATGCAAGGGCTGCTCTGGATAGAAATGAAGTGGGGAGGCTCCTCCGCTGGGCAGAGAGCTCCACGGCGCTGACCCTTCCTCTTCCTCGGCTTGCAGCACACTGAAGGTACAGCAGTTCTGTCACGCCTGGAGGCTTCTCTTCATTGTATTTTAGCCACCTGTATCTGACCTGCCAAAAATTGGAGGTAGAGCCATTAGGAGAATCCAAATGGATGGTTTGTAACATAAAGAGCTTGGGCTGTTGTTCTGTGTGTACAGCCCTGGGTAAGACTGGATGTATCTCTGGAGGGCTGTGTAATAAATAAACCTGGTTTGATGTTAGGCACATTTTTATGCCAACCCTTATGACTCTCATTATTATCATCATGCTATTGTTATATCATAAAAGTAAGTAAATTTAATCAGCTCAAAAATACCTGTCACCTCAACTATAATCATGCTGCAATTGTGCTTTAAAGGGGTACTCTTGCAAATGTTTTTGTCTGATCATTACCCCACAAGACCCCATGGGAAAAATTTGCAGGATATTATAAATAAAGAAAATTATGGTCCCACTGCTGTATTTATATTTTGCACAATATTAATATATTAAACATTAAATGAAGTGGATTAGGAGTCTGTGTTGATAGATTCACCTGTGTGGTTTTGAAGAAATGTTTATTAACTCACCTTTTGAGACTTAGGGTTTAGGATGGTATTAGATATTTGCCATCCCCCCACCCCGATTCACTCCTATAGAAGCACAGTTTTCCAGTTACAGAAGGCCTTAGGACGGGGCTGTATGTGTGTGTCTGTGTGTGGCTACTTTTCGTGGACACATAAAATTGATAAGTACTTATGCTTGTCTGAATGAAACCAAATTCAAGGAACAAATATCTACTACATGTCTCTTCCATGGGACAAATAACTTATATCAGCATTCCTATATAAATGTTAATAATGTGTCTGATGTGATTGCTATCAAGCAATTTTTGTGCTGTGCCACAGACTCAACCACAAGAGTCTGCTAAATGAAGTCTTATCTGCCTTCTTTTTTTTCCAGGTTGCAGTTATTATTATTTACTTATTTTGGCTATGAAGTGACAAAAAAGTTGAGACTTTTTGAACTGTGGTGAACATCTCTGTTTCACAGGCTTATAATTCATGAACCTCTTGTCTGATTTACTGCAAATTTGGCAGAAAAAAAACCCTACCTCAGCTTGAGACCTAGACTACAAATCTTGAGGCCAATATGATTTGTGAATCTGGAATTTAGAACTGGGGATAGGAATTAAATTTTATCTCATAATGGAAAGCCATGTTGTAGCCTTAATTAAGGGGACTTTTGCTGTTACTTAATATATCTTTCTCAGCCCTTCATGCCTCAAAATACAGACGTGTGAGTAATGAATATTCCTTTTGTATCTGCTGCTTATTTAAAGATCTTCAAGTGCAGTAAAGTGTTGGAGCCCTGTAGAGATCAGCACACCTGATTTACACTGTGCACTCAGTATTGAGGAATACTGTATAGTCGTGATGCGCTACCACTCTGTTTTGCAGAAGTCTCATCTTACAGCAGACAGAATACCTTTAAAAAGGGAAAACTATCAATATATCCCAAATCGTTGCTTGCATAAAGCCATGTGAAAGCCTTTGGTAGAAATGCTTTTCTTGCATTTTCTGTTGAAGCAGAGCTGTAGTTGGGGAAGGGGATGTGGAGAGATGCATCATGAATCTTTCCACTGTTTCATAGGAAATGGTTTCTTCCTTGCTGGGTTACAGCCATTTGGTTCAAATCTTGCAGTTTGTATTCCGTCATTTTATCAGTCTTTCTTGAGTATGTTAGCTTCCACTTTAACACAGTGGCTTTTATAAGTGAGATGAATAGTTCACTGCTTGGTTGTTGTGTCCTGGGGCATCTTCCAAATATAATTATCAGATGTGAATGTAATGGCTTTCTATTTTTTCTGCACCAGGTCCATAGAATGATTATTTCAGCATAGGGGACTGTATCAGTTTATTTCAATGTCAGATGCCAGTCTTTTGTTTGAGACATGGAACCACTTATTTTTCTAATAAAACATTGTACACTATTTGCAACTTCAATATTCTCAGCTTTAGTAATGAATGAAAAACACAATCAAAGCAAGAGTGCTTCAATATATCAAACTCATTCCAGTCATTATCAGAATATGGTGAGATGGGGAAGGACAATTTCACCCTGGAGAAATCACTGTAACCTGTACACAGCATAGAATTAAGTAATAAAGAGCAAGTGGATGCACATGATATTTGATTTCTAGATAGATGGTGAATGCGTTCAGCTCTGCCATCTGTCCAGAAATTAAATGGTTTACCAATGAGTGGTGTTTTACTGCTATTCCAATATGGATTTTCTGCATGATTCTTCACATAAAATAAATGTTCTTTATGGAATTTAAAACTTTTCCTCCAGATGTATAAGGATTTTTTTTTTTTTTGGTAAGTGTGCTGATTATTCACCATGAGACTTCATCCAGAAGTGTCAGAGGAGTCCAAGGGAGTTAGGCAACTCAATCCTACTGATCCTCAATAAGAATGAGGTATTGATCTCTGTAATTCACTTTGAAAGTAGGAGTTTCTCTTATATTTTCATTCTCAAAATGAGAATTATAATACCGAGAATATGCAAACATTGCTCACAAAATAATCCTTTGACAGGGCAACTCATATGAAGGGAGCTAGTCATGGTAGGAATGATATTTCATCCATTCCCGTTTAGTGTTCAGACCCACATATAATTAATCAGCAAATCCACCTAGTGGAAAATCAGAGTCCTGAAATTAAACCAACTACTAAAGGATGTATGAAGAAGAGACTTCAAATAGATTGCTTCATCTTTCTTCACATTTATAAAATATCTGTTTAGTTTGTTTCCCTTGTTCAAGAGATGGAGAGAATGGTTTGGTTTCTGTGTTTTGCAGAACCACTTTCACAGGAACTGCCTACATCCAAGATGCTTTGTTTTCAAAGGCTTATTTAAGTTTCCCTATTGTTCGTTTTTCAAGAATGTGCCTAGTTTCTTAAATGGCACAGTAAAAGTGTCTGTGTTGACAGGAAGCCTTTTCCAAAGGTTAATTATTTTATGAGAAAAGAAATTACTCCTATATTGCCTGTTAACCTTTGTTTTTACTTTCTTTTTTTTTTTTTTTTGTAATTATTTCCTTCAGTTATGTGACTGCTTGGGAGTCACAGGAGCTTTTTTGTCTTTCTAATTTAGCTTATCTCTTAAATATTTTTCTCGAATCTGAAACTTATCTTGTTAATCTTGTTTGTTCTAGAGAGAATAGATTAAATTCCTTTAACTGTCCACTTTATTAAATTCCTGGTATAATTTATTAGTCTAACAAAATCAGACAAGTAGGAAATTTAATTGTTTAAAAGTGCATAACCCATTGCTACCGCAGACTTTCTCATGAGTGTGTGTTACAGTTATGAAAGATAATTAAAATGAAAATTGTTTTCTTTTAATTAGACTTTTATAATGAGCATTTTTCATTACCAAAACACTAAAGTTTTCAAATGATACAATTTTATTTAAAAATATTAACTATGTAAGGTCCTTATCTTCTGCCCAGAAAAGGAATATCTGATTTTATTTCAATTTAATGTACCTCCATTTTGACCAGCCTTAGTAAGGTAGAAAAGGATGCTGATTCCCATTCTACAGGTGAGAGATGGAGGCAAGTTGACATTAAAGAAGATGTTTACCCTACTTCCTTGGTGCTATTGCAGGTATTTCACTAGGATCCAAAGTGCCTGAAATTAGGAGGTAGATTCTCTCAGTAGCTGCTGGAATAGGCTCTTGGGGCTCCTGTAGCCTCCAAAATGGGGGTCCCAGTTACCCTGGGCTAGACACCTAAGGAGAATGAATATCCTCATTGTCCAAGATAGCACACAAAGTCTTTAGCTAATTCAAAAAAATACTTCCACGAATTTAGTCAAGAGGCTTTTTGTGGCACTCCAGTGTGGTGCCACATTGGCAGTTCTTAATGGTTTGTCTAGAAGGCTACAATCATGGGCTTTCAAGAGCTATAGTCACACCACGTTATAAAGAGCTGGAAAGAACCTTCAGGTATCTGAGTAGCATTTTGAAGGCAGCCATTGTACCAATTTCAAAGGCACATTCTACCCCTTGTTTTACTCCAAGCCAAATACATGCCAGGATCTGACTTTAGGGATTTGAGTTGGCAGATATGGTTAAGAAAACTGACAATGTATACCTAAGTACTGAATCTCCATATTTTACTCAAGGAGATCCTGATAACTGGAAACACTCATCTTGTCATCAGCTTTATTAATTCAAGTGTTTGGTGTTCCATGATCCACCATCTTCTGCAACCCTATCAGGCACAAGTTGTTTTTATAGTTGTCCATTGCAATAAGCAGCAGAATTCCTGGTGAACATACTGTATAATCAAGGGCTAATTTTCAGTCATTTACAAAAGCTGGAGCTCCATTGAAAAGCAGGCCTTTCTGCAGATGATTTAGGTTAGAGGGATTTTTATATGACTTGCATTTTCTGTTCTTTATGCCATATTGTGGTGGCAGTGTTTTATTGATTTTTATTCTACTACTCCATGCGCAAATGTATTTTCAATGGTGTGTTTTGACTTTAATTACTTATCTCTTGTTAGTAATGATGAAACTTGCTGAATAATTGCACTGAATTTTCATAAGCCAGCATACCTCCAGAAAGCTAAGAGATGCAGATAAGCATTGACCAAAATAAACAAAAAAATCTAACAGAGCACACAAGCACAGACCTGAAATTGTTTAATTAATGTGCCAGTCATGAGTTAAATGCCATTATCATTAGCTTGCTATTATTAATAACTAAGTAGTGACTATTGTAGATCTTGGTTTTATAAAGGATGATGCTGAAGGATGAATGACTTTAAATACCAAAGAAGCATTTTAACCATTTTCTGAGAGGAAAGGTTCTAAGGTAAAATTCACTATGAAGTACATGGTTTACACTGTGTAAACTTCGAATTATGAGATTAAGTACAATTCACTCAGTAATGAATGAATTCAGTAAAATGCATACAGTGTGCCTAACTTTCAGTATTATCCATTGAATCTAGGTGTATAGGACTTTTAGATGGCTTTT
The DNA here is from genome assembly GCF_034619465.1 of Leptosomus discolor. Classification (NCBI taxonomy): domain Eukaryota; kingdom Metazoa; phylum Chordata; class Aves; order Leptosomiformes; family Leptosomidae; genus Leptosomus; species Leptosomus discolor. The sequence continues at coordinate 26,069,520 of NC_141398.1, read as the reverse complement.
GACATCAGAGCATTTTTTACACAGTGATAGGCTGCAAAACCTGTAGACAGGGTAATCGTGGATGTGTTCAGATGCTCAAGGTGAAATTTACCTGGGTGTTCGTGAACTCATATAAGAACAGATACTGCTTTGAGAGATTTCTTTCTTAGTTCTGGTACTTCCAAGGTACAGTGGAGTTTTAGTAGTGTTATATGTTCTTACAAGAAAAAGAATAACAATTTAAGGAAGTGAAGAGACTGACAACTTTCTTCAGTCTTAGATTTTGAAAAATCTCATCTTGAGCCCTAAAACAGGGATTCTTCCTCCTACATGTCTCATTTTTCTGCATGTGCAGATTCGTTGCAGATCACCCCAAGTTTGGGTACAACTGTTGTCTATTTTCTTAATCTCCTCTGGAAAAATATTCTTAAGATCTGTACTGCCACCCACTTTTTCAACAGATGAGTATTTGTGTGACTACACTTGCCAAAATTCTCATGATTAGGATTCCTGTTCCCTCTGTTGTGTCGTCTGTTTTTGCCTTCCAGCTGATATGCTTATTGTTCTTGTTTGCTATTGTAATCTTCCCTTAAAAACAAAAGCATTTTGCAAAACTCACCCCCTTCAAGAAAGGACAGAGCAGATCTTTATTCTGTGGGAACATATGCCTCTTGGAGTGTTGGGAATCCTTTATGCAAGACCTAGTGCTTTCAGAAGCCTATTAGAGGAGAAGAACCCAAATGCCTGACTCGTTCCTCTTTTTCAGATTTTGTTCTTGGAGAAAAAGGTTTTAATATAACTTTCTGAGACAGCACAGTATCTTCTAAAGGATCAAGGTCTCATAGAAGTACAGTAACAGCTGTCAGAAAACTGAGTTTGCTACTCAGTAGAATGCTGTGCAGTCCAGTGCATAATTAGCAACATATTCCATCTGAGAGAGAGAGATTAATAAAACAGGTTGCCACATTTTCAAAAGGGCTTTAACCCAGCTTGTAAGATTCTGCTTATAGTTTTGCAAAAGCAGTCATTCTGGCCAGGACTTTTCTCCTTGCCAGAACTTGTGCCTGGGCATTGCAGCTATCAGAGTTGCTTCTTATGAATCCTCTTTTTATGGTCCAATTTGGGCTTTCTACAAATGAAATCAGCCTTGTGTGACTGAGAACATTTTTTCCTTCTAACCCTTGGGCTAATGTGTTGTACTTGAGAGACTTGTGGAATGGTTCAGCAACTCTTAACTCTGGTTAGAGACTTGACGAACATCCAGGATTTACTCCGGCTGTGGACGTCGGCTGCAGGTGCTCACAAAGTTTTCAAAACCCAGCTTCTACTCTGTGCGACTCCTTGGTTAGAGGTGTTCTCATGACAACACTGCTTAGTAGGAAGTCAGAGGAAAAGAGTTTTTTTTAATATTCCTGCAAGGCAAAGGAGCTTCCAAGGCACTGTGCCTATCAGTTAGTCCATTCAGTAGGTTGTGAAAATGTCCTGATAAATGTATCTTCATTTTTGCCTGCCAAGCTCACTCCAGTCTAAGCAAGTTCTCAGATCACAGATTTCAATGGATGGGTGACACAATGTGGATGAAGGGTTTTTTTGAGCCACAAATTCCATGGACCCTTCCCATGTTCCAGTAGTATTAAAGCTTGTTGCCTCATAGACAAGCTGTCTAGAAGGTACTTGCTTGTTTTCCACAAATGCCACCAGAACAGGCTGTTCTTCGTTAACTTTGTCACAAGCTGTGAATAAAGAAAGGCCAATAGCTTGTAAAGAAGAGAGTGTGTTGCCCACAGGTCCAGCGACTAGCCTAACAGACTTCTTCAGAAACTGGAAAATACAGTGATTTTCCCTTTTGTTTTAACCAAGTCTAAAAAATGTATTATCTGTAATACGTCATGTTTGATTTTTCTTATTTTTGTACTTGGATTTTATTTTATCTTATTTAATTTCTTTTTATTTTCTGTTGGGATAGCTTTTCTCTTCAAGCTCTACAGACACAGCCAGGTAGGAGCCCTGAAGGCAGAGCAAAAAGTTCAAGGGAGGCACTGGGGACCAAATTCTCCCCTGACCTGAGCTATGCCTGACTCCATTGAACTCAGTCAAACTGCATGAGGAATCGAGCAGGCTAGAAGCTGGCTCTTAGTAATGCTGTTGACTGCTACTAACTCTTATCTCTGTTAAATCTTTATGGCACTGTAGGAAAGCTCATTTCATCCTCTTTTTAACTGAACCTCTGATGTAGCCATTTTTCAATGGCACGCACATATGGATATGTGTGTGGGGTCTGCAGGGCTTTTTGGCTATTGAAAAGGGATTGCTACAGGGTTAGACCCTCACTTGGGGAGAGTGGCAGTCTTTGCTTAATGCCAACACTAAACTGGAGTTGTCCAGGGAATTTTCGAAAGTGCTTTCTGGACTTTTCTGCTTTAAAAGAACTCTCAGTCATTCTGACTGTAGCCCTCTTTGATTTCTGGGAAATGACCCATTTCGTTTGCTGAATGGCGGGCTCCCCACCGTTTCTCTCCTCCCCAGTTAGAGGGACTCCTGTATGCCTTGCATTGTCCATGGTTTGCTTTGAGCATTTGCCATTTTTGTCTGCGCGTTTGATCACTCAGGTTACACCAAAGTTACTGGAGTGCTAGAGAATACATGTACAACTGCATCAAAGGGCTCTTTGAGAAGAGCGAGTCCATTGATGCACACACAACTGTGACACCTGGAAAAGTGCTTTTGCTGTCCTTCTTCTGAATTGTCTCATTTTGCCTTCATCTGGCCTTGTGGTAATGAATTGTATTCTGTTACTGTACCTGTCCCTTAACCTGGGCTGCTGTCCCTTCCACCTTACATAGAAGCTTGATTGAGTTTGGAAAGGGAATTGGAAGATTTGTTTTTAACTTTTCCTGTTGCTTAGGTCTGCTACACTGATGTAACATCTTATTACATCATTGCACAACTTGTTATCCCCTCTCTACAGTTAAGGAGTGCTAAGTTAAATCTTGTGGAGGTAGGGGAGACACAGGGAATTTAAGTTGATTATGCAGTCATGTATGCAATGTTAGAATATTGCCACATCAGAGAAAGGGCCTCAGACTGAAATATAGTGTCCAGTTTTAGATACTACTTGCAGAAGGAGGTGGTCCAATGTGACAGGCTCCAGAGACTGAAGGGCATGTTGTGTGATCAAGGACAGAACATGTGGGAGTAGTTCAATCAAGAGAAGGAAGGGCTGGGATGGAAAGCACATGCTTATATGACAAGAAACATGAAAAAAGGATTGGTATAAATGGAAAGGGAATAAACTGTTCTCTGTGCCCTATGTGTCAGAAATTGGGTGTTTTTTTCAGCAAGGGACATTAAGGTTATCTATCAATCAAACCTTGTAAATGGTCAGGATAGTTAAGCATTGGAATAGATTTTCTGGAAAGAGGGCCAAATCTTCTTCATTGATGATCTTTAAGAGTGGATTAGACAAACATTTGGTGGTAAAGAAGTAGTTCATAAATGATTTTGTCTTGGGGTAGGATGATGGGGTAAAGGACTCCTTGAGGTGTATTTCAGCCTGTGTCATACCATTTTTCATGCTCAGAGCAGAAGGCGGTGGTGAGACAGGCAGTATGCATCCAGAGAAAGAATTTTCTCTCCAAGACCTATGAAATGTTAGCTGTCCCTCAGTCTCTCTACATGCAAATAATGGGGTTTATTTTACAAATGCCACATGTAGTGTGTTATGTAGTGGACAGTGTTTTAGAATAATGCAATGAAAGATGAATGCTTTTCCATGCCAATAAGCTTCAGACACTGCTTGTTGCACCACTTGTAGCATATTCCAACTTTGAACTGCTGAGGTCTAACATAAATTCAGTTATCCATACAGCCATGCAGAAAATCTCCAAGATGAGTTCTGTATTAATAGCAAGAAAGGATGAGTCAGTCAGCTAACTTAAAGATATGGCCCATAATTTGAATCCATTGAAAGTTGTCTGTAAGCACCTCTGGGAACAGAGATCAAACATGACCTTGACTCATAGTAGTATGAATTAAATCATCTTGTAATATTTCTGACACTCACTGTTGTCACACAAACAGTTCAGATTAGCAGAATAGCACAGTTGTCATCCTGTAGCACACTCAAAGTTCCTTTCAGTGTAGTCTTTCATTTCTTTCGAAGGATGCTCTTACTACTGTTTTTAATTTCCTACATTAAAGAACTTAAAGGACCCTCTTAACAATGTTAAAGCTCACACAAGGACAATGCATTTCAGATGTATTATTGTACTTGTGAGGACTTTCCTTTTTATTCTGTTGCATAAAGATGTTTTTTGGTTGTAATGGATAACACAGCCTTCACAGTAAGGTAGGCAGTACCCAGGCCAGTATTCAAATACAGTCAGTTCTCTATTCCTGTATTCAAATACAAAGAAAAGACTTGTCTCTTTCTCCACATCATAGCATTTGTTATTTATCCCCTGGACCCTGGCCACTACAGACTTTTATCTATGCGATATGTTGTTCCTGTGGCTAGTTAAGTTAAATCCAGCCTCCCTGCTTCCCACTACCAGTTTGTTGATGTAACTTATTTGTGTCAAGAAAATAATATTTCTTTCTCTATATTTTTCTTGAGTTTGGGTTTTTTTTTCCTATTAGGTTGGAAGGTAGATTTCAATGCTTTTTGCTTTTATTAATAGTCTTTTATCCATTCACCTGCAGAGCAAAGAACTGAAAACAATAGAAATAAGAAGCAGAGCCTTCTCCTCTCTTTAGAAGTTAGAGCTATTTCCTCTTTGTGAAACAAAAGGACAGAGAATTAGGGAAGATAAAAGTTTATAGAGACTGAATGCATCCCATTTTTTGAGAATTGTGTTCTGTTTTGCCTTTTTTGAATTATTTCTTTACCATCTTGCTTGAACTGGTAGAACACCTCAACAAAAGGGAATGAATTACTGTATTTTAGAACTACGATGTCATCATATTGTATTGTATCAGAAGCCAGCATCACCTAATGAGTCACAAGTGGAAGAGGTTTAGCCAATCAATTAAAAAAGAACCAAAACCTTCTTCATAAGCTGCTTGAGATAGTCAAGAGAACAGCATATATGGTGTAAGTGCGTAATTTCAGTCAATGTAAGCATGTAATTTAAATTAATTACAATTTCTTTCTGTCTGCAAACACCACATAACCTGCACATTTCAACCAATACTTTCATTTGGCTCCACACAGCACACAGTGATTTAATTTTATTGTAGAGCCTCTCTTTTTATAGATGCTTAAAATGGAAGTGATATGAGTTTTGAAGATTGCTTAGTACAGAATGATATTAAAATATTCGACTGTTTCTTAACTATAGGAAGTTTTCAGTCTTCCAAATGGAAATTACTGTGCTTCTCTTAGGAATTGAAAGGACTTCCTAACTTTTAACATTTCCTTCAAGTCAAAATTTCAGGACCATAATTTGGACAAATATATTCCCTCCCTCCATTTTCATGGGTTAGTAAATGACATCTCAAATTGCTGAGGAGCAATGTGGTTCGTTATTGTCACCCTTGGTACACAGTCATTTGCAAAGAATATGTCTTCTGTGTGCTGTTTGTAAAGAGAATGGGGAAAAAGTAAAACCACAGTCTTCTATTTCAATAGACTTCAGGGAACATCAAGCCAAATCTCACTGTAAGTTGACATCACCTCAGTGAAGAAATCTAGCTTCATGTTACTGTCAATAGGTATTGTAGTATACTTGATGTCAGGTTCTTCATGGAACAAAGGATTTTGCTCACCTCTTTCTCCCCATCGTAGCATTTGTTATTTATTCCCTGCTCCCTGGCTGCTGTGGACATTTATCTACACGATATGCTGTTTCTGTGGCATGTTAGGTTAAACCCAGTCTGTTGTATTTTAGCATACACGCTGTCAGCATCCTAGCACAATAGGAGACTTTGCTTGTGTGAGTTTTTATGTGCATGCACGCACAGACACGCACAAGTGAGTAATACAGCACAAGGCATGTAAAGCGCACCTGTCAAATGTAGAAGCACAGAGTGGATACGGCTATCTGAAAGAGATAGTGTCAATCAGATCTATCAGAAGCGGGGGGCATTGTAGTAGATGGCATATCTGCTGAAAGCAGGTAATTTTAATTATCTAAGGTAGTTTGAAGCTATGAATAATTCATTACCCATAGAAGTCTTTTTTAAGGCTTCTAATCCTGGTGAGCCTCTGATATTCAGATCACAGTCCCTGATGCTTCCCTATTTGAACTGTTATTCTAGAGGCACTGGATGGAAACTATGTGTTTCTCTGTAGCTAGTCAGCATAGACTGAGTTGTTTTGACAGCCCAGCATGAGACTGTAATAGTCCAGCTAAAGATCTGAAAAATACAACACACAGTGGAAAACAAAACATTTCCTTGGACAGCGATAACCACACTGAATGATACAACACACTCTAGCACAAATAAAGGAGGGTTTGGGGGTTGGCTTTGGTTTGTTGGGGCAGCCTTTCTCACAACTGTGAAGACAGTAACATTTTCCTATGGGTTGATAACAATTAAGGGGAAAAATGCTATTAGAGTACACTAGTTAGGGGTTCAGTCACACCGTTGCTCTGTTTGAACTCTTTTGAAGCCTACACTTGTGTTTCCTGTAGATTTGCTAGAATTTAGTGGCTAATTTCCCCCCCCCCCCCCAAAAAAAAACCTGTTTCTCTCTAGGCCACCTGTGCTGAGTGGGACAGGATTGCAGCATTGGCACGGGGGCGGGCCAAAGTCTTGAAAGCAGAGGCACCCAGTCTCCCATGCACTTAATCCACTTCTTTTTTTTGTTTCTTTTACAAGTGCCTAAGCAGCAAAGAAGGTGGGGAGAACAAATAAGAATGAGGAGCAGGTTCTTGGAGAAGGAGGTGGGAAGTGAAAGACAGGAAAGAACCCAAGAGGTGGTAACTGTGCATGGTGTGTAGAGCACATGTGTGTCATGAGGTAGGCAGGATGGATGGGGATAAAGAGTAGCTGAGGGAGCAGAGAAGATGCTGACTTCATGGGGGTGGTTAAAAATAGGACAGGCCTCCCTAGAGCTGCTAAGATGTTCTTCATACTCAAGTCTTAAGTTCACAATGAAGACTACGGGTTCTATCAAGCAAAAGCCTAAAACTGGTGACATACCCAGGGATGTCAGTGAACCATGGCTTAAGTTCATCTGTGAGCGTCTGCTATTTTTGAGAGGCTGATGCATATGACAGAGCAGGATTTTCTGTCGTGTCTTTTTGAGGTGACAAAACTGAGGTCTGGAAGAAGGTGTTCAGACATGGGGTTTGAGAGCTTAGAGGAAACCAGCGTGGCGTGGAAGGGACTGAGGAAACCCTAAAGTCTGTCAGATTCTGCCCCAAGCCCCCAGCCTAGCCACAAACAGACTTAGGAAATGGAGAAGGCCTTACATCAAATGAGTAGTTCCTAGGTCAAAAGCAAGCACAGGATAAATCCCACAAAAGGCAGAGGATAATAATACATGGAGCATGGAGGTTAGGTGGAAGAGCTAAAGGAAATCTATCCTATGTAATGCAAGTCTATTACAGCTTTCCTTGTTAGAAATATTCTGTCCCTTGTTAACTGTATTGCTTTATTGTTTAACACATGTTGTAAAATGTGCAGGACTCGCAAAGTGATGGAGGTAATTTTGCTGTAGGATCTCTAACTGATGAATTGTTTTATTTTTGCATACTGTATTTCTCTAAAGTAGTAAGACAGTGTTGCTGAACTGTGCAGGCAAGATGTATGTAAAAAAGACACAGAAGAATGTAGGTACATAAACACACCTCCCTGCACAACCCTGGTGAAGATTTTGCTGAATTTCCAGTTTATAATCTGACATCAGCCTTGCCACCAAATTATTTTGAAATGAGCTGTAGAGAAAAGCCTCTTGAGGCACTGAAACAGCAGATGGCCTGCTTAGTTTGTTGTGGTGGCACCTTGTGAATAACTCAATTGATCTCCATATGCTTCCATTCACTTTTGCTCGCAGCAATACTACCTTAAACACTGAGCACTCCAGCATCTGATAGCAAAGGTTTTATTCACACAAAAAATGACACAGTGGAAGGAAAACATGCTTTGCTGCAGACATTGCTTTGTCATCCAAACCCATTTTCAGTGCCAAAAGCTGATGCAAAGCTTAGGCACTGGAGCAGTGAAAAATAAAAATTGTGTGACTTGTTTGCAATGATATATTAAAATAGGCTCTAAGATCACATAAGAGGTGTCTGGTAGAATAATTTGAAATTCACCTATACAGAATGCTTTGCTCTGGTTAGTGGTTTGTGAAGTTTCTGAGGCTAATTTTTTAGCCTTGGAAAATAAGCCTGGAAGTTTGTACACGGTGGATGCCCGAGTAGTGTCCCTATCTACCCACGTGCAGCAGACTGTCAGGGATTAGGAGAGTAGGATCTTGTATTACCTGTGCACTGAAGTGTGATCTAGGTTTCAAAGCTAATGCTGGTAGAAACAAGCATGTTCAGATGTCATGGTGTTGCTAATGTGGCTCTGGTCTCAGTGTCTGATAACAGCGCAGTAGCAGCCTCTCCTGAGTGGTGCACCTTCCCTTTAGCAGGGTGTATGTCCTTCAGGGCAGTGCCACACTAGTGCATCCCTACCTCTTCCAGTTCAGAGCTAATATGATCATCACTCATTGAAGTGTAGTGTAGAGCTAGTGTACTGACATGGCTGTGTGTCAAGGGAAAACTATAACTGGAAAGATTAAACAAAGGAAGTTGTACATCCTGCTCCGAGAGGCACGCACCCAAGGACAGCATATAATGCTTTACTAAGTATTAGTCACCGCCTGCTTGTGGAATAGGATCATAATAAAACTTTATGATGTGCAAAAAGGGGAGGGAGGGATTTATATTTCCTACGTTTGAGATATTTAGATACTTAACCTATATGGTTAGTCAACTTAATCTGCTTAGTTAGATGAGAAAGAAACTTCCCCAAGAACTGTAGCTTAAGTTTCTGTCTGAAATAACTATGTGGAGGAGCCTTTCTGTTTCACTGCTGTTAAAGTTTTCTGAATACTCTTCACTCTCATGGGGTCATCGCTTCAGCCTGTATCCAGCAGTGACTGCAAACAACATGGTAGTCCAAAAAGTGACACGAGACTCTCAAGTGACATGCATGGGAAGTAACCACATATCAGGAGATAGGGACATAACGTGGTGGAATCTGGATCATTCTTTTTTACTTCATAGCATTGTGCACATGTGATTATCCCCAACCCTTAGATAACAGTTCACACCCAAGAAAACTAAAAATGTGTGCACACTGCTTTTGCACCAAGCACATAAACCTGAACAAAGCCGCATGGTGCTATAACTGAGGTGCTTTTGGTGTCAGGGATGATTCTGGGCTGTCAATGCATGGTAGTAGAAGATGCCTGTTTATTGCACAGAATAGGCCATTGAGCCTGGAAACAGGTGCTATTAAAGGTGTGATCTTGTTCCTGATGTTTCCATGTTGTCTAGTTTATCCAAAAGTCTTGTCTAACTTTTGTTAGCAAAGTTGGCAAAGATGCTACACTTTTGGTTTTATGCTATAGCTTACTATTGAGAAACCCTCTCCATGCAGCCTCCTTTAGTGAATGTAGTCACAGGATTATTGCATTGCTGTCTTTCATATGCTACCCTGTTGACTTAAATTAATTCCAGATATACTTAGAACACTGAATTAACTATGAAAATGCAGTTTTAAGATGAACAGTCATCAAAGGTTCGTTTTAATGATCTGTTTATCCTTTAAAATAATCTGCTTATGTTATTTTTGTCTAGCTATGAAGTGGCTGAGTGATGCACTGAGTCAAGACTGGCCAGTTATTGCTACATATTGCATCTCAGTCTGATTTGTTGATGGATATGAAAGATGACAGTTTTTAAAGGGAATGTAATATATATATTTAATGGGTTTTATATATTTTAGCTTTAGTACATACTTCAGTTTCATGGCATTTTCTGTATTTATGACATGATTTTTTGTTCCATCTAAAATTCTCATATTGGCCTGCAGCTCAGCTATGATATGATTCATAGTAGCAAATATATCTATTTTCAGAAGCAAATGTTCTCTACTACTAGAAGGATGTGCTACAGACTATATAATAGCATTATGAGAAAAATTCTCAATATGTATTTAATTGTTCAGTTGAGGTTACTCAGCATGCATGTCCTTTTTTTTTTTTAGTACTCTGCTATACATTTCTTATATTATCCCCAAACTCTTTCCAATCCAGCCTTCCTTAATGAACTGAGCCTTAGGATTGTTGTACTGTGTTCTCTAGGGAGACATCATTCTAGTTTGAATACATATAAGATTACACTTAGCAAACTGTGCTAGGTATGGAAATGTCTTTAAGAGATCTTGCTGACTTTATATCTGTACCTGCCCATATGTCTATCTCTACTGGAAAACAATTAATTCCTTCAAGAATAAGTACATATCAGAATAAGCCCCTTACAGAATAAGTACTATGAAAATATTGAAAATAACAAACACTGTTACAAACAATAACTAATGAAGCATAGAATATTAACAATAGTAAGTCAATTCACTCCAGGTAACTCGGTGCTTGGCTCCTGGATTCAGAAGGGGCACATGAAAGACAACTACTCTGTCTTTTACATGGCCAATGTACATGAGCAGCAGTAATTTCACTTCCAGCCTTAATATGGGTGATGAGGTCCAGGTGTGAGGAGCAAGTAATGCTGCTACTGCTTCCCCTCAGATTCTTCAGTGAAAGTCTAAGGCATCTTTGCAGCCCATCTTACAAATACCACTAGCAGTTGTGCTGTGGTTCAGAGCACATACTTTCCTAGCCTATCTCAACAGTTTGTTTTCTTATCCACTTTAGCTACCTAAGGTTACTTTATGCATTGCTTTTACACAATTCAGTTGACAAAATTTAGTGGCATCAATGCAGGGAGTTGCATGTTTTTTTTTATTTTCCCTGAAGTCTGAATGAGTAGGTTATAGGTTATGTTAATAGTGTACATGAATCACTGACTGTGTCTGCATGTTGGAGAGGGGAAATTTCTGAGTCCCAACACTTCTGGAGGCACATCAATAAGAAGTCTGTATTATCTATGTCACCTTGATTCCCTATACACCCAATCACAGCTTCAGTCGTTTATTGCAGTTAACAGCAAAGTGCAGGAGAAATCCCACAAAATTGATAAAACACATTAATAATTTTATGAACAAAGAAGACCTTAATATTCTAGGTATTTTGACTTTTCTATGTATTTAGGCAGGGGATGGGGGGGGCGGGGAGGGGGGGGAATATCTCAAAATTACCAGATTGTCTTATAGCTGTTGACCCTTTATTTTGTCAAAACTCAGATGTGTTGTGAATCTTCCCATGGGAACATGTTACTCCATATTAGTGGAGGCATTTCAAAGTGCCAGTGAAACAGAAAACTACAGTGTTGAGCTCTTTATAGACATCACTCTCTCCTGATTGTCCCACCTGCACCTTTTTCAAAGGTAGTCAGAGCACAGCAGCCACTGATACCCTGAGGCTGTTTGCCCCCATGTAAGGCCCATCTTGTCCTGGGTTTGAGTCAAATCCAAAGAAATGCCTACTGTTATTTTCTTTCTTGCTTTAACCTCAGATTCAGTCAAGGTGGCTGTAAGTCCAGTATTAGTTCTCCCATCACCTCTTCAGTCAGCTAAAAGACCCAGCTCTTGTAATTTCTGTGAGCTGGGACCACAGTTCAGAGGCTGATTGTCCCTCTTCCCCTCAGTGCCCGACTAATGGGCTGTGCACATTTATGTTTGCATATAATTTTGCAGAGGTTGATTGTCTATATACACTTAGCTTGGCAAGCAACTTCCATTCTAACACACTATTTTATCTCTACCTATAGCTTTGTCTTGGAAAATTAAAGAGTGAAAGCACTGAAGCACAAGCTTAAATCTGTCTTTATGGAGGAAAGCACTCAGACATGTGCTTAAATGTAAATATGTGCTTAGATCCTATCATTAAGTAAAAGAGACTCGAGTGCATCCTTCAAGTTAAGCATATGCTTACATCCTTTTTGAATAGTGATGCTTTCCTGAATTGGCACCTTAACTTGGCCAGAAAATTGCCACATTTCCTGTGAGAGAAAGGAAATATTTCTGCAAAGTCCAAAGGCACATTATCGGATTTTTTGAGTTATAGGTGATTTAAAAATATGCTGATTTGAAATTTGAACTTCTATCTTAGCTTTTCTTTTCATCTGCCTAGCATAAAAATGATTTGTTAGCAATCAAGATTTTGAGACCGGCCACTTACAAGGCTATAGTTAATACCTTGAATTGTTACAATGGATTACAAGTAAGTTTCTGGAAAAGCTCTAAAATCTGATTTTCATGTTTGATACCAATTGCTGACTCTTAAAGATCATGTATGAACTCAATGTGAAGGCACAGTTTATCTGATATTTGGTTGCTAGGAGGTACTCATGCATTTAACTGACGCTGCTCTTTGATGGAGGCATAGGACTGGACAAGACAGAGCTCTTAGCAGGTCAGATATAATATATTCTCAGTTCCCAGTCAGTTATAACTACTTCAAAATAAATTAATTATCTATATTTGGAGGAAGTAGATGGTGATGAGGTTACAATCACATTAGTGCAGATATTTGGGAACAGATCCAATTCCTATGGCTCTATGCTGTTCATATTCATGTGGTTCAGTCACTCCTACTAACTTGTAACTGTGTCAAAAGAGTGTTTTTTCTTTAGCATTGAGTTTGATGAGGATCAAAATTATGTGCTGGAGATGTGAATATGCTGGCTTCTCCTAATGGTTAGTATTAGAAGAACTAGAAGGATACTTCTATAGTTAAGAGGAAAGAAACCTTACTTTGGGTTGAGCAGGCTAGAGCAAGGTGAGCATGACACATACATAAAGACCTGTTTTGGTTTTGAGGCATCTCCGTGCAAGAAGAAGTCGATGATATATATAGCCTTCATTGCTACATCTTCCCTAGTGAATTTAGTGATTCTGGGAAGGTTCCTGGACTAATGAGCCCAACCAGTACAGAAAGGTTTACTTCTACATAAGGAAAATCTCCTAGCCCTCCAAAGTGAAAAAATACAAAAGTTTTGAGTGTTACAGTTTGGGATCTTCTATTGTTCAGGCATGGCAGGCTTCCTGCAATCTACCTCTTGCTTTGGTGCAATAGCTGAAAAACCAGGGCAAGAGAAGCTGATTTACATGGTCAGTAGGCCTTCTGTCTTTTTAAGGTTGCATAGTTTCTTGCCCAGCTATCTTTGCAGTCCTCTATGCACAGACTGCAGTGATGATTTTCAGTCCCCTCAGCTCCAAATGATTGAGCTTCAGAGAACTTCTCTCATATTCCCTTGATTCCACTTCCTCTGCATTCCCAGCTTTTCCCCTACAATTGGAACTCCAAGGGGGAAGCAGGGTACTTCCCCTTACATTGAAGATACTCAGCACTGAGGAATGCGTCCCTGACACTGGAGAAGCCACAAAAGGACAGAGGTTTGTATCACAGGTGGTGGAACACGATGCTGATTCAATTGCTGAGCTGAGCTAAAGAGTTAGAAACTTCTCCTGAACTCTCTCTCATTGTGTCAGGAATACTGCTGCTTTGCTAATTCAGAGAGTATATATGAGATTAAGTTCATTAATGCATGAAAGGTCTTTATACAAAACTGTGGTGAGTTGCAATGTGAAGTCAATGCCTCTGTCAGTAGTAGCTTGTGAACTGTTTTACAGTTTCCACTATAGTGTTTTCTCTGTCTCAAATTATGTCATTTTCTTTTAGAGAGATACTATCAGCAGGAAGCTCAGAAATGTCAACTGTAATTAAATATGTAATTTTCAAAGGCATTTTACAGTTTATTCACATGGTAAATGGTTTCCTACCCTCTGAACTTTCAGCCTGCTGAGCTGAGCTGAAGAGTTAGACATTTTCTTAAAATCCTTACATTCTCTCACAAGTGTAACAAGGCACTTGTCAGCTGAACAAGTTGTCAATGAAGAGTTCAGTTAATGGTATAGGGCTTGAAAATGTAAAAAGGAGGTTTGTTTGTTCACCAGAGTTTTCATCCATGTCAGATTACTTACTGAAACTTCCATTCTGCTGTATTTTAATATTTTAGTCCTTTGTTTCTTCTCTTGCTCCTTTTCTGCTTCAGCTGTGACTTTCTTGTTTCTCTATCCAAATGAAAATACAATCCTATTAACCTCTAGTCCCATCTAAATCTGTCTTTTCTCTGGTCTCTGATGCCCTAGGCCTGTTGGATAGCTGATTATACTTTAGATGGTTTGCTTTGTCTGGTATCTGAGCACGTAACAGTCTAAAATATTTTTTCCTCATGACATATCTGTGAGGAAAGGAAGTGCTGTTATTAAATATTCATTAAACAAGAGAGAGGCTGATTCCATAGCCCAGTGACTAGGGCAGTCCTCAGGTTCATGTTAGCCTCAAGTCACTCGTCTATCATTACTCATGCAAAGTAATTGGGCTGTGGGGGAACCGCCTTACTCAAAGAGAATAGTTTGTTTTGAGCTCTTCTGTGGGATGTGGAAGATCTCAGGTCCAGTTTCTGCCTCACATTGGGGTCTGAATTCTTATTTAGAACCTCTCATTTAGGACTAATTCCATCCCTACCTATTTTCCCTCTACTCCCAGTTGCCTGCTTGTAGGTTCAGTAAGGCTCTGCTCACTGTTGCCAGCCTTTCCTGGCTCTGCTGACTAGACTGACAGTTGACAAGTTTTAGGATATTCTCCTGACCGTTATGAGAATCCCTTTGTGAAGCTTTAGGTTGAGGCAGAACCCTGAGCGGCTTAGGAGTTGTTGTGTGGTGTCAGTGGTTAGGCGGATTTGGCTATGCAGACTGGCAGCAATGCAGAGGTTTATGAGATTACGTGGGAGCTAAGCAAAGGTTTTGAGACCTGCCAGGGATTTACATGATAGATGGATCTGTCTGCTACCTTGGAAGAGTAAGGTAAGTCTAGCAGGCTAAATTTCTTACCTATCCTGGGGATTTATCTCATGGATGAATTGTACAGAGAAAGGGAGTTGAATGTTGGGGGAAGAGAGACATAAATGCAGTGCACTGTAACTTGGAGCACCTGTTAGAGGCAATGAATTTAGTGCATTAATTGAATTAACAAATTAAAAAAAAAAAAAGAAAGGAGGGTGAGGGGAGAAAGTCTGTGATTAACAAGAGCTACTGGCGATTACCATTAAGATTATTTGTTTATTGTTTCTCTTTTCCAGACTGTAATTTATCTTTGTCTTTTTAGACTTTACACTCTAGAGCAAAGATTTTCTTCCTGTGCTTAGAAAATACGTAATGTAAATGAGTTTCTGTAAAACACAGACCACACACCTCCCCTCCATCCTTAACTTTTAATATGAAAAGGTAACTAATAATCAAACCTCAGATATATAGTTGAGCATTCTCTTCTTTATAGAATTGTTACCAAAATTGTATCAGGCTATTCTCGCATCTAGTAGGAAGCTTAGTTCTTCTGTGTGTAAAGCTCAGACTTTATCTGAAAGACGACCCTAAGACTCTGACCCTGCAATGTGCTGCAGGTATATAGAGTTTTATACCTGAAGTCATTTGCACTGCGCACACATACTGGAAAGACTGCACTGAAAGACCACATCACTGGAGCCTAAAAGACAAACTCCTTCACAAATTTACTGTCCTGAGTTTTTCATATATGCGTGCTCAACTTTCTTCTGGAAGGGTGCAGTGCTTGAGGTTTACATCAATCACAGACTTTGCAGAATGATTCTGTGGCTATCAATCACTGTGGAGGTTCCACTGGGCAGGAGTAGTGCAACCCATTGGTCAATGAACAGCCTCAGTTCATTAACGTACTATGTTAGTCCACTAAGAATAAATACCAGCTACCATATTGTCTACTACCTGAAAACTAGCAGGTCAGATAGTTTTACTTTCTCTTTTTCTCTGGCAGACTTTCTTCTATCCTTCAGAGTAGTTCTGCACGAGAATGCACTCGAGTATTGCACTTAGGAACAAACAATGTTCAGTCTGATTTCAGGACAGTGCATATTCTAGGTGTTCCACATTCACTTACAGTAGCAATAAACTAGGTTAAAGAAAATGCTGACAGACCATTTGCCTTGGAAAATACCTTTCTTTCAAATTAATATATCTAATTATGTTTATTTCCCCAAAGATTATAGGGAAATAATAGTAGGGGAGGGAGTGAGTGTCTTCATAATAGTGCAATGTTTTCTTTTAAGTAAAATATTTGAATTTCTCTTTTTGAAATTACTTCTGATTTTAGAAGAGAATATAGAACAGGAAAAAAATACTCTGTCAGAATTTTCTCTAAGAGAGAATTGTGCAATGTTTGGAGTTTTTTTCCTTGTCGGGATGAATCTAACTTTTAAGATCTTGAAATCCTCCTCAAATTGAATTTGAATTCTCTGTGCAGTTCTCATTAGCAGTAGATAATTGCTTAAAACCACAAAAGGCACAAAAGGAATCACAGTATTTACTAATTGCATCTCAGACGCTTCTCCTCCTCCTAGCTGGCAATGGCAGAGCTCTACTTCCCCTTCATCTGTAATTTTTGTTCTTCCTCTGCCCAACTCCTTCACCTGCTGCTTCTATTCATGCTTTAAAAACTATTCTTGTAAATAGCTGAAACTGACTACAAAGCTGAAAAAAAAGATACAGTAAATATAAGAACTGGCTACAAAAAGGGAACATGAGAGAAAATGTTGCTATATATTTAACAATTGCCAATACAGTTTTAAAGAGCACTGAGACTGATTTAGATTTTGCATTGGTTTTGCACTTCAATGTTTTTTTCTTTATTTACATCAATACTAGAGAGAAGAATCCATTCCAGTCTTTCTCCTAATCTATCTCCTAATAATGACTAGCTAAGAAGGCCTTTGAGGGCTTATCTTACCTCCTGCAATACCTTATATTTGATGCTTCGGAGATCATGAAATTATTAAAAATTCAGCCAAGTCTGTTGATTCAATGACACCTTCTGGCAAGCTGACTAAAGTGCCAGAGAAATATTTTATTAATTTTAAGTGAACCAGCAATTAATTTAATGCGTAGAACCCTTTTAGTACTGTGTGATAGCCCAGAGGCTGGACCAGATAGTTTTCCCATAGACCTTCCTAATTTGAGGTATTTTAGTTGAGTCTCTGTAACAGCTCTTTCCAGGAGAAACAGTGCACTGTGTCCCAGTAACCTTGACTTTAGGTATGTATAGCTGTCCTCATTTGGACACACCAGCAAAGAGTTTGAAGGTTTTCCATCAAGCACAGGAATCATTCATGATGACTAGGCTTACTAGCTGGGTTGAACTGCTTGATCTCTTTCATGATACTCAGTCTGAATGCATTTACTGCTCAGCGGGAGTCCTCTAATTCCAGTATAGATTGGCTGTAATAAAGTTCCAGAGGAGAAAGTAATATACTGACTTTTAAAAACAGTATTGATGTTTAGAATCTCATAACTGCAAGGCATTTAGCAGTGTTTGAACAATGAGATTGCTTAATCGACTGATAGTACTGAAATGTGCATTTCTATAGATCTCTCATTCACATTTCAGCTTTAGCAGAGTGAAAGTCAGTTGACTTTCACTCATGCAAAGCTCATTTAAGAGTCTAATTTAATGACCACTGCATTCCACTAGGAAGTTTTTTTATGGATCTTCTTGTTTTTTCAGTAAATTCAAAAAAAAAAAACCCAAAACCCAAAACCCAACAAAAATCTGTGCTAGAGGATGAAAGTCTGATTGGATTTACAAAGTGGGCACACTTAATTTATCAACTCCTGTGTAAAGAGGCATTTCCTCTGTAGATTTGAAGTCTGGCCCAACACACAGCATATAAATGATAGAATCCGTCTTGTATTGTTTCACATTGGTGAGCTCTCAGAATGGCTCAAAATTTTCCTGAGAGGGCAAGAAAATAAAAATAAAACTAAATATAATTGCATAATTTCTGTTAGTTTGTTAACTCTGCAACTGGAAACACATTTATACCATGCTCCAAGGGAACTGTGTTTTGTAATGAGTGTCTTTCTTCATAGTCTATGCTGATTTTGTTTATTTATTTATTTATTTTTTTTTTAATGTGAAACTCTTGCCCAAATAGCTCTTGAGTCCCTGTTTAATTAAAAGAGAGACACCCTTAGGACATCATACAAATTTGTCAGCAGTGTATTGTCACTAAAATGCTTCAGCATTAATCATACAGTCTTTGTCTTGGGTTCTTTTGAATCTAAAAATAATGAGAAGAAAGGTGAGAGTTCTGCTTTTAGTGGCCCTTCAGTGCTGTAGCAAATTGCAGTCTGGCATGTTTCCCCTCACAGGTCACATCCATCCTTTAAAAATGTCCTCATCACTGCCATTTTGGGAAATCTTTGAATGTCTCTGTACAGCGTGCCTGTCACTGCAGTGCTTTGCTGGAAGCATTAATTCCCTGAAGAACAGTCAATGATAAATTTGTACATTTGATGTGGGGAAGGATGAACAAGAGGGAGGAAGCCAAGGAAAGTGGGGAGGCTGTTTTGCTCTGAGAAAATACAGAAATTATGCCTGGGTATTTGTTCATATCCTTTACATCTGGAGGATGTCCTCCTACATCAACATGAAGGTTTGTTCACGGCGATTTTCATTGGAGCATGGCTGTCTTTAAACAGATTGCTGAGGCTGAGAAGTACTTTGGAAACTGGAATAGGACTACTGCAAGGAAAAGACTAGTTAGGGCTACTCGATAGGGATTCTTGCATCATGGTCATGACAAAATAGCCATGCTGGTGTCCCACAGTGGAGTTCCCTGAGCCTCAGCTTGGCAATTTACTGGAGGAGAGCTGAATGGGCAGTCCTTGACACAAGACTGGGTGACTTACTGGCTCAACAGCTTCTTCTCCTCAAGATCTCATGGGCCAATATACCAAACCCCTGAGTCTCAGGCTGTCCTGGGAAGAAAAGCACAGCCCCTCCAGCACAGTTAGACTTGTACAGCTGGTGCTGAGGTAACAACCTATGCCTTGCACAGAAATGGATTAATGACAGCCAGTGTCTAGTGGCGCTATATAAGTGTATACCTGTGAATGCTCTAGCTCATTAGTCTATCTTTACAATTAGCAATGTCTTTGGAACTGAGTCTAACCAGAAAAAAGTGGTAGTTTTGCATGTCTTTCCAAGATCATCAGCAACCAAAAACTGCTTCTGCCATGACCTTCTCTTTAGCCTTTGCTTCACCCAGAACCTTTTGGAAGTCTCACCATTTTGTTCTGCAGCACCCCAAGCTGGTATTGCTCACAAGGTGTCATAAGGTATCACTCCTGCCTCCCTGTCGCAACGGTCTCTATTTCTGTCCAAGTTTCTCGCAAAGCTGGAAGTGGGAATTAACTGCTGTGGCTTCTCATGGTGCACTTCTCCCAGGAGAGCAGTCTAATGCACAAGGGCTCTTTTATGAAAAGCTGCTTCTCCTTCTTTTGCTGTAGAAATGTTGAGACTGTGAACTGTAGATTCTTGTGTCTCTGTTGATTGTAAGTGCAGAGAGTTGGTTGAGTGTGAGGTACTGGGTCTGCTAAAACACAACTAAAAATATGCTTTCCCATGAGAGGAATATCTGGAGGGTAACTGTCATTATCTGACTAGGAGCTGAAGGGCAAGTGATCCTTGGGGAAAACAGGGGAGAACAGGGCACTTTTCTGAGATGGGTAGTCTGACAAGACATCTTTCACTCTAAGAAAAAAAAGTTTCTATCCAATTTTATACTGATATGTGTTATTTTTTTTAACACCCTGCCTATGATTCCTTACTGTATACTTGCCTGAGTTTCCTTTTTGTGCATGGTTTTGCGTAAGAAATATTCTTCGAGTTGAAAAGTGAATCTCTGACTTGAATAAACAAGAGTCACTAAATCATGTTGCCTTCACTTTAAAATACTACTTCAAAAAATAAGAGGCGTCTCTCTTTACAGCTTGCTATTGTAATCTGGACATCAAAACCTGTCTGAAATTGTTGTCTGAGTTTTGCTAGAAAACTGCAATTCTAAACAGAGCTTAGGGTTTCTGTCACTCATCTGAAGAGAAAGCCTTGTCTTGGATGTGGTACATATCCATCTCACTATGTATATTGGAGTGATGTGTGTTTATGCTAGACAAAGAGAAACAAAGTGCAAGGGAGTTGTAGATCTTCAGTTATAAAAGTTTTAAAACATATCCATATTTTTTCACATATCATATTTACTACTTAAAACTGCTCCACTGAATATCAGCACTAAGTTTTACACTTGAATTTCAAATATAGCCAGATATTCAGCTAGTAAATGATGTAGCTTTTTGATTTCAAAGGAACTATACTGATAAATACAGAGGGTTGCTGGCATAGTATAATATAAAGCCTCTTGTCTTCATTCCTGTATGAAAAATAAAATGCAATGTGAATCCCTTTATACAGAATGTGTGCTGAACCATTAGTAGAAGTGGAAACAGGGATGCTGAACAGCTTGTGCAAAAGCAAAAGTGTGAAATGCAATTCTGAAGCACCCGGGAAGAAATGTGGGAGAGGAAACCTCTGTGGGTGCCTTTCCGCACTCTTGGCTCGTCTTCTTTCAAACAAAAATGTCCCAGTGGGGTCTTTTATCCAGGTTTGGAGCACCCAGCACCTCAGCCACCCGTGGGAGGGAAAGAGAAATCTTCTCTGAATCAGTGTCCCCGGTGTGTGGTTTGTATTTTTGTCTCCTGCTACAGGCACTGACATATTCATGCTGTCCCTGACTAGGTGATTAAATGATGGGCATTGAAAACAGCATCCTTCTCTGTTGTCTGCTTATCCAAGCAGGAGGGTAAAATAAAACGTTTGTTTAGGATGGATTTTTTGATGTTAACCAGTAGAAACTGGGGGTAGGTGTGGAGGTGGGGAGGGCTGTGGGCTACTCAAGCAATCATCCTCTGTCTGTGCAACTGTGTGATGTACATGTATATACATGGAGGCGTTTGTTTTATCGTTGTCCATTATTTTGCCCTATAAGCAGGAAGAGCCTTCCAGAGTGCCTGTCTTGTTAGGCAGAGCTACTTCTGCCGTGTCAGTCCAAGGGCTGAGGCTCTGTGCAAATACAGGGGACAGAGAGAAAACTACTTGGCATGTTAGGGATGAGATACAGTATTATCTTGTAACTTCCCCTGCTAGAGGGACTAACGTCCATAATTACTCCGGTGAATGACACAAGCTTTTGAGGGTCCCGGCTATTTACAAAGCTGGATCTCTTCCTACAAGCATGGCTTTTGCTGTATTTCCTGGGTCAGTTTTAGGTGTTGAGCTACTGGTGCTTTCTCAGGAGTTCTCCCATAAAAGCCAGAAAATTACATGGCCCCTGGGCCAGCCTTTCTGAGCCTCAAATTAATTCACACAGTGGAGGAAGGTAGGAGAAATAATAGGGTAGGAGAGAGTGATGTGGGCACTGCCTTTGGCAAAAACATCTCCAGTAGTTTTGATGTGCATTTTCTTCAACAGAACAGATTTTTCTCTTGCTGAATTTATTCTATTGTTGTAGCTCTTTCAAATTAAAAGAAAAAGGAAAAAAAAATGAAGCCTTTGATTAATATCTGATTTGATTTGAGCTTTGTCAGTGATGGATGCATTTAAATATTCCTGTCAGGGCGAGCACAAGTGAAGTATTTCTATTAGAAGCATAGCATGCAGCCTTCTAAGGAAATACAAACCTTACATCTTGAGTTTCGGAGCTGCTGAACCAACAGTAAGACCGGACATGAAAGGTTCCATCAGCAGGGAACTGTAAAATGAAGTAAAAAGCAATAAGAAAATGTTCACCCTTTGACAAACCAAGATCATATACTTGCGGATATTACAATAACCTTCCCCTACTTAATGTCGCTGCTTTTTTTCTTTCGTGAGAGAAAAAAAAAGATCACACCTAAACCACAGAACATTGCAGAGGTAAATTTCTGCATATAATTCTTTAAAACTTATGTACTGTAAACAGGACCCTAGATCTATAGGTGTGGAAGATTGAAACAGTTCCTCTGAAGGCAAAATCTCTGATTTAAAAACTGAAGTCAGGTGAGTTATACCAGTGAACTCAACCTGAAGACCTGGTGTAAGGCTTCATTGGACATTTTAAAATCTATCTTTCTTACTAAAGTAGGTTTTCTTTTTCTTTGTTTTTGTTCTACTTTTCATACTTTTTTTTAGGCTTCACAGGAGTTGCTCACCATAAATACAAATCAACTGTTTGTCCATTCCCAATTTACTCATCCACACACCAGGACAGCAAGGTAATTGCAAGAGTTCCCCATGGGGAATGGTGAACTTAAATATGCCTCGTGTATATTGTTTAGGCAGCAGGGTGAAGAAAGACACAAGTCCTGAAGAAAGGCACAAGAGCGGAGCTGTGAATGAAAAAGGATGTAAAAAAATCCTCCCTGTCATGGGCCGATTGACTTTGTAAATAATTGCCTTGTTCCCCTGGGAGGCTCAGGGGTAGGAAGGAATTTAAAGACTGTTTATTGCTTTAGGGCAGAATCCACAGAGGGACTCTGGTGTTTTAGTACTTTTTAGTG
This sequence comes from Leptosomus discolor, assembly GCF_034619465.1. Taxonomy (NCBI): domain Eukaryota; kingdom Metazoa; phylum Chordata; class Aves; order Leptosomiformes; family Leptosomidae; genus Leptosomus; species Leptosomus discolor. Next base: position 26,046,951 of record NC_141398.1, on the reverse strand, counting down.
GAATCCACAGTCACTTAGGGGTAACTCATAAGTGGTCTTTCTCTCCTAAAATGCCATGCTAGGCTCCCAGATCCAAAATCTGTATTATCATAAATGATTGCAGCTTTTCCAGCCCTGGAAGTACCTAAAGAACATAGAAACCAAAATTCCTGCCAGTAAAACTCCCATTTGCTCTGCACCCTGTACATAAGTGCTTTGGTCTTGACATCACTGCGTAGCCTGGCATTTTTCTCGGGCCTATTTACCTGGTTAGTGTCTCGTTGTTTCTGAAGCACAAGGCTCTGATTTCACAGATGCTCTCAAAAACAGGTTGTGCATAAAACATGGCTAACAGAACAGGAGCAGCATGCCCTTTTTAGCCGATGGCATGCCAAGTACCATAGTCTTTTTAAGCACCAAAGACCAACTTTTATCTTCTCTCACTGCCTGAGGGGATTGGAACCCAGCAGAATAATCCTGCTAGTAGCAGCCTGATGCTATGGAAGCAAAACTCTCAATCTGTCCGAAACGCACGTCAGCATGGTATGGAGCAATAACTCTGCCTGTTGACCTAGTACCAGCCCTAGTGACAGGGGCACTCAGCACAAGGGGAGAGCTTTTTTCTAGTTGCCACTCTGAGGACTTTTATATGAAGCACTCAGTGCAGCAAGGCCTGGAGAGTCACAGCTTCTCTCGCTTTCCCCCTTCCTTTCTGTTGAATACCCAGTTATCCCATGCAAGGGACAAGTCTCTCTCTTACATTCTTGTACACATTAAATGGTCTATGTTCTTGCAGCTAGGGCACTGTGGAGGAGATGGGTGGTCACATCTCTTCAGCCAGGTGGTAGACATCAGCTCTGCCTTTCACCCTTAGACACCAGCTAAAGGGATGCAGTAATCATATTTGGATCTGAAATTAAGCTCAGCATGTGCGATAGGAATCTTACTGCATGTGTGAGTAGCATAGGCTGAGTGTTGGGATGTTCTCGGTGTATTTGAGGTGTGTCTTGCTGCAGACACCTACATGTCTATATCAGTAATAAATTAGATAGTTTTGAACTGTAGATAGTATTTTCAAGATTTGTGTTCTGACTTTGAAAGCCTAAAGTGATGCTTGGCAGCAGGTGTCATTTCGTGCATCTCTCCTTTAGTATATCTCAGCTCTCGAGCTGTACCCAAATTGCTGGCCTGAACAGGAGATATATCTTCTTCATACAATGCTGAGATATGAAGTAACAATCATTTACTGTCTTATGGGTATCAAAGCAGTGGGAGCTGGGTCCTCATTTTGTAAGATGTCAGTAAGGGATCGGCCACCTATGCTGATTGTCAGTAGAGGAGAGTTTGTTAGCTATTAGCAAAGCCCTAATGGCACAACGTGTCAACAGAAAGGATACAAGGAAGTAGCGATGCAACTAACTAGTCAGTTTCTAAACAAATTAAGGATTTGTTTTAACACTCAGGTGTATATAATGTTCTGTATCTTTTTAAAAAAATTCTTTGAGATCTGTGTTTGTGTGATTACCTTCACAACCATGGGGGTGCAACACCTAAGATAGTACATAAGAAGGCTTCATCATGTACCCAACAGTCTGTAGCATCAAGTCTCAAAAGGCTTGCAATAAAACTGCTGAAGTTGATAACAAATGAGGCCAAAACCCCTTCTCCTTCTTGTGCACTTAGTGGTTTCCTATCTGCTGCCCTTTGCATTGCATCAGAATCAGGGCATCACAACATTAACTTACTCCCTGCCTCAGGCTACTGAGATCCTGAGTTACAGAGCCATCAGGGAATCACTTTTACCTCCTCTGTGCAGGACATCCCACAATGAAGTGATGGCTGCATTCAGCCCCGTGCCACAGCTGGGGACCACTGCTTGGACTGTCTGTGCTGAGAGAAGGCACTCTGCCTGTTCAGGGTGCCTCTTCCAGGAAGGGGAATAACAGTGACACGAGGACTGTTATGATAAGGTGGAAATCAAGTGGGCACTGTGAGGTGGTAGACAGATTTAGCTGCTGAAGTTATTGAAAGATCTTGTCCTGTATATCTTCATTTTTTGTCTGCAAACCATGGAAAGTGACCCTTCTGTGGTTCATCAGGGCTCTGTGAAAATAGGCAGGCTTGATGGCTGCGCTCAGTGAGACTGGTAATAAGACAGACGCACCTAAGCTATATAGAGCATTGCATCACTGAGTACGTTTGGCCTCTTCTATTGATCATGATCTAATTGGCATTTTTAACTTATCTTCATAAGTTATACAAGGAGCACTTTATTAAAAGGAAATTGTATTGGCCAGTTACAAATTTTCTTGGTATTTTCTTCTATTCAGGATTTGAGTAGATGCTGAAATTATTAAGGAAAGTCAATGCTGTTCTGCAACAGCTATGACTGCCCATACACAGTACCCTTTTTTTCCCCACACACATTTATTCCATGTCTAAATATGGATTTACATGACAAATTGTACTGATGTACCGTAAGCTGTTATAGCCTGTTGGGTAAATGATTAACATTTCAAATATATTTATAATTTAATTTCTAAATACTTACTCAAAGGACTATAATGGCTCTATTTAATTTATCTTATATTCAATCCAATTTTTGTAACATTTATTAATTCCTTTTATTCCTGATTCAGAAGTATAACATGCCAATTAGAAACAGATTAAAAAGCCTATTTACTCCAAACCATTGCATGCCATCAAGTAAATAAAACATTGTAAAAAACTCCCTGATTATGCATAGTGTAATAAGCATGCTTACAATTACATATTTCTGTAGTAGGCCATAGTATTTAGCACATTCTCAGCTGGATTCATCACTCATTAGCTTCAACTGCATATTTACATTCTTTTATGCAACTCAAAAACTTTCTCAGGTGTTTCTACCTTAGCTTGCCACAAGCTTTCTAGCAATATAGAGGAGCTATAATTTGTGCTAACAAACTCCTGGTAAGGAAGTATGTTGAACAGCTGCTTCTAGCTGCTCTGGCAAGAAACTTGCTTGCTATACCTGCATGGACGTTTTCACATATTCCATTCAGATTAAGGGCTCTCAATATATTAAAGATGTAGATTTCTTATTTTGGGTAACATCCATACACCCTAACACCAGTCACATTTCCGTATCTTATTTGTTGTTTGTTTTTTTTTTTCTTTACTTACAATGCAAGACAGGGATAAATCATAGAATCATCGAACCATAGGATGGTTTGGGCTGGAAGGGACCTTGAAGATCATCTAGTTCCAACCCCCCTGCCATGGGCACGGACACCTTCCACCAGACCAGGTTGCTCAAAGCCCCATCCAGCCTGGCCTTGAACACTGCCAGGGAGGGGGTAGCCACAGCTGCTCTGGGCAACCTGTTCCAGTGCCTCACCACCCTCACAGTAAAGAATTTCTTCCTAACATCTAATCTAATTAGATCTTCCCTCTTTTGTTTTGAAACTGTTACCTCTCATTCTATCACTGCCCTCCCTGATAAAAAGTCCCTCCCCACCTTTCCTGTAGGCCTTCTTTAAGTACTGAAAGGCCGCTATAAGTCTCCCCGGAGCTTTCTCCAGGCTGAACAACCCCAACTCTCTCAGCCTGTCCTCACAGGGGAGGTGCTCCAGCAGAGAACAGTATCAGAAGATAGAGGTCTTTAAATGACCCTTGTATTCTGCTAAGCCGACAGCTGGAAGCGGATGACTTTTGTTCTGTTGGTTAATTTACAGCAGCCCCATGGATGATCCCGTGAATTTACACATGGCTGGGAATGGTCCTATTTTAACTTCCAGCAATTATATTCCAACAATAAGTTGTAGACATCTCATTTCAACATCCAGGAGTGCATGCTATGCTAGGATCTAGGGACCTTCGGGTAGTTCTGCTTATTGTGACTCCAGGTTTATGACCCATTTTTAGTAAAGTTGGGAGAAGAAATAGCTGCAGCCTTTCCTTTCCCCATAGTGCAGCAGTTGTTGGCAAATGCTGCCTTTTCCATGTGAGCTAAGGTGTGGAAACTAAGGCCTATGTACTCTGTCATAAGATTATATTGCGTATCAAGGCTTATATTGAGAAAGTAAGAACATGCACACTTGTAGAACAAGTATGATCCTCTCCAGAGAAAGGAAGGAGTATGCTTAGATAAACAATTCTGACTGCTAGCTGCAGTAACCAAGAAGGTGAAAAGAAACCTGTGTGTTTTTGAGCAGATATATCAGAGGCTTCTCTCGTGACTCCACACAATCATCTAGTCAGCCCACATCATCTGCTATGACATGCCATAGGGTAGCAACCAAGTGGAAACGTGCATTATTATGACAATATAGAATATGAAATAATGTTGGCTGCCAGAAACATTGGGCAACCCCATGACCTAAATCAACTCAACCAGAATCCATTAAATGATTTAATTTTTGTCCATCCAGCTATTGATTGTACTTGCAGTGCAAGAACAGCAGTGACAGCAGCAGTGCTGAGAGTCTGAGCAGAATTATTAAAAGACACTGCTTGGCAAAGCGAATGGATGTCTGATAGGAAGGACTTAAAACAATAAATCTTTGACAGCGCTGATTCAGTCTTTGTGAAATGACTAACTGATTGCCAGAGACTTTTAATGTCAAAACATCAGATTGTGCAGGTGCCTGAAAATAAGGATGCATTGTTACACTGGTGTCTTTTGTTTTTTCCCGGCAGTAAAGAAATGCTTTCAGGTGTTACAAAAGAGGATGTGTGATATGAAAAATGGGGATAACACAGATGACTGCTCAAAGGGGAATGCTAATGTGTTATTACGGGAATGATGATATACTCACTGTGCATTTCTGGTGCAGGGGGTTTCTATACCCAGGTAGATGGCTAATTTATCTCTCTAACACATGACCTGTATTGATGGCACAACAGCCTACTAGCCACTGAGGTTGCTTCATAAAGGGACACAAATCTCTTTTCAGGAGTCTGGGGCCTGAAAGGTGCATATATTTAGCTGTGGATGCCTTCACTTTTGTCATGCAGACTTTCTGGAGCGTGAGGGCATGAGAGAGTGAGTTTGCTCCCTCCTGGTTTGCCAATAGCATCATAGGGCTTGCAGATATGGTTCAACTACCTGTAAGTAAAGCCTTGCTGGTAGGCAGAATCAATGAGGTGAGTAAAGCACATGCTTGTGCCTAATTTCAGTCTAGACATGTAGATAAGTAAGTTCTTGTGGCTGCCTTCATGATTCAGAGCCATAGGTGAAGAGCAAAGAGGAACAGATGGAAAATTTGAACCAATCAGAGTCCCTGTCTGTGACCAGTGTAGGTCAACTGGTACAAAGCTAAGCTGAAATCCACTGGTGAAAGACAATTTTATTCTGCAGGCAGGGTAGAGGCTAGCAGGACTGACCCACAGAGAACCAGAGCACTTTGTCATGGCCCTAAGGGCACTGCTGCCCTGGCTGCTGGCCCTGACCTGCCTCCACTGTGCCTCCTTCAGCCCTGCCCATGGCCCAGGAGCCACAGTTCTGCCCAGCCTGGAGTCACCCATCCTGGTCACTATTCACAGGTGCTCAGGCAGTGCTGGATGGTGTCCTGGCAGGAACGGCCCTTCCTGTGCTGTGGTGGCCCTCAGCTCTTTGCTTGTCCTTCCCTACGGAGCAGCACTGCTCTTGCTGCTGCTCCCTGGTGCATTTGTTGGAGCAATCTCATCCTTGAGCAGCAGCAACACTTGTACATGGGCAATACATCAAATCTGGCTGGTGCAGACTGTAGAGAAGAGGAGCTTAGGGCTGTGTGCACCTGACTTTTAAGCGTGCAGTAAACTGTGTGCCAAAATTTGCTGCAGCACTAAGACTGTCAGATCTCAAGAGCTCAGGTGCCTGTAAGGTGTTCAAGAGTCCTTTAGAAATATTGCAAAGCAGGCTTGCAAAAGGCAGAAGAGAAACAAGCTGAAAGCTAATTTCCAGCTTTTGTTAGGATATAAACAGGGGAATAAAAACAATCACGTTACTGTACAATGTGCCTTTGTCCTTAATGCTCTGTAGCAACGCATAAGAAATATGTACTGCAGTGTCTTTGAGATGGATTCTTTGTATTAGACATTAATGAATTTCGGTGCAGGCTTACATGAAGAGCAGAGGTGGCCTGAGAGTTAGCATTGGGAGTGGGGAAGCCCAAGAAGGCATGTGGCAAGAAAGGGAAGTAATTTGGGAATGGGTGAGGAGGTAGCTGGTTTTCCAAAGAGGTTCTTCATCAGACTGAGAAAGACAGAATAGTAAGAGTAAAGTATAGTGAATATCGGTAATAAAACTAACAGGTTTCTTAATGAACATAGTTGGACTTTCCCCTGTGACAGTTTCACTGCTCCTTAGGAGACAGACTGAAGAACACAAGCCCGTCTGTCTCTGTGGGACCACAGAGGGTCTGCTTACATCCTGATTTACTACAAGCATTTTGTGGAAGATTGCCAGCTGCATTCCTCAGAGGCAGAGGAGAGGAGCAGAGCAAAGAGACAAAGGCAAGTTCACAGTTGACAGAGTGTCCCTCTGGACATCAGTGAGATGCAATGCTGATGCAGTCTTGATTGGGCTTTAATTGTCAGTCTCTGAAGGACTTTTTTGTGGTAGTGGGAAAACCACAAGACAGACACCTCTCTTTTCCCTTACATGCTACAGTAGCAGAGGTGGAGGAAGAAGCATGTTCTTTTTTTGGATCCCTTTTACCACATTCCAGAAACCATTAACAGAAGACATATAGACCCTTCCCTTCTTGATAACAGCCTCGTTGCATCAGATCCTGCAGCAGTAAGGATCATCCCTCTTGATCTTTGCCAGGTTCAAAGGCTGTAAACAAAGGTTGATACTCCTTTTATAGCAAAAGGAAGTCCCATGTGGTTACAGTCCATTTCAGTGTACAAACTGTAGTTACAGCACTAATGACTGTCTGTTTGAAGCAACATTGTTTTTGCAAGAGGCTTGAAATGTTTTGCACTGTTTTTAACACGCACAGTTGCCATGTAAAACAGTGCTAGGGCTATCTTTATTCTTCTCCTTTGGAAGTGTGACTTTACAATTTTCAGTGCAGAAAGAAAATAAATGCTTTACTACAAGTTGTGGTTTACATTTTGCCTAACATGTTTTTGGCAAATTTCATAAGACATGTTTGTGAAAAAAAAAAAAAAAAAAAAAAAGAAAATCGAATGTCAAAGGTCATAATCACTCCAAGAAAACACATAATACTTATACATTACCTTAATACCAGTTTATTTAAGGAAATATACAGGAAGAAAATTTCTGCCACTTGGAGTATATTTTTTGCTCAGATGTTTCATTATCCACTCCCTCCACTGTACATAAATAAGCCTTGCTGAATAGCCACAGCTGGCTCTTGTTGCATTTGCGTAGTTACAACAGTGTGTAAAGCTGGACCCAAACATCACAGATTCTGATGAAATTTGGGTAGTTAGACTAAGGGGAAAAAACCCTTCTTTTTTCATGTTACAATACCTAAAAGAAAAAACTTTGTTAGAGCAGAAAAAAGGAATATGAAAATAAGGATTATGACTGTGTTTAAAAAGCAAGATTTAAAGTATCTCAGAATTATTACTGAAACTCCTGTTGAAATCAGTAGCAAGATTTAGCCCGAACTATCTGCAGCATTCATGCTTGTTCAGACGCTGAAGTGGAGTTGTGCCTATTGCAAATTGTTCCTTTTGTGCTCTGAAGTTCAAGAAGATAAACTCTGTGACACAGAATAATATATGAATGTATGTTTTCTTCCATTGTTGGGGGAGGCTTCAATGCAGCACAATGCTGCACTGTCTAATCTTGAAATCCTTGTTTTAATGAAAGCTGTTCTGCCCTCTCAAAGATGTGCTCTTCTTAAAAGCACAGAAGAGAATCACAGTCATGGGCTTATATGTATATATAGACACACAAATATACACATACATGCGTATGTAGATATATTGTTATCTATATGAGGGGGGTTGTCTTTGATGGCAAACATTCAATTTTAATAATTTTCAGCTTAGTTTTCATTATATAAAAATTCCAATAGCATGATAATGAGCGCAGCCTCTGTTTTTTGCAAGATAAAATCTCACTATTTTACAGTGCGGTGTTCATTGATGGCAGTTGCCTGTGATTTAGCGGAAATGTGCAGTTCTACAAAACTTACTGTTTAAAATGTTGTAGCTGGTGTGCAGTCCCCGTTTCAGATGTGGTAAGCATGGCAAATAGCCTATGATATGTGGAAAGGTTGATGGAGAAAAAGTGAGGTCATCTTGATCCCTATCTGCAAAAACTGAACCCTTACATCTTGATAGAGTGATCTCCTAGGTATACTGTCAACCCACGGAGAAAAACATGCCAAGCTCTTGTAGCACATTCATACCTGGCACTGAGGAGGACATTAAAGCCCAAAAGCTAATAAATGGAATAATTTAATAGAGGAGGTATATTTTTCTGTCAAATGTCACTTTAGCATTTAGAAACATGGGAAGGGCAAACCCAGTCAGATGGATGGTCCAGCTGGACTGGTTACCCAGAGAAAGCTGAAAAAGTCAGTGAAGAAAAAATAACTGCTTATGGAGAAGTTCCTCCTTGATTCCTTGCCACCTTTTGCCCTTACATGTATTTGCTCCTATTCCTTCCAAAATCCTCTGTGTGTGCTTTCTCCAGCTGCTTCCTGAAGGTAGACCCAAGTACACCTTGTGGATGAGACTGATAGGTGACAGCCTGAGCTGGCACGTGTCCTGGGGTCAAAGGTGCTGGGGGACTCCTTCAGCATGGCATGTTCTAGGAGCCCAAGTACAGCCAGCGAATTTGATGCTGATGATTGACATTTTCAAATAGACTGTTGAAAGGCAATGCAGTCATCTGCAAAGCAGGCATGTGCATGGGCCATGGCTGGAGGGGAGGATGTGCGGGGCTCATAGATGCTCAAGGATCTGCTGTTTCACCTTATTGGAACTGCAAGTGTTGTCACTATTTGTGGGAAAGTATAATCACTCCATGAATCTCAATTTATTCTTGGTCTCCAGTGATCTCCTTTAGCAATAAGTTCCACAGGTTATTTATGTGCTTTGATATCTGTTATATATTCATGCTGTATTTCTGAACTTGCCATTGAATAATCGCTTGGTTCGTCTTTTAAGGAGGATAAATAAGAATTCTTCTTTCTTCACTTCCACTATTAATTTTGTATACACTTATCTGGTCCCTTCTGTAAGACTATTCCAGTCTGTTGAATTCAGTGCCAGACTCCCAACAATGCAAATTATGTGAACTTTAAAGAAAGACAGAGTGGGGGATATTGTGAATGAAGGCTGCACATCAACCCAAGACACCCATGGCAGTTTCTGTAAAGCTTAACAGGAGCAGTAAGGGTGTGTAGTATGTTCTTCCTCCTTTTTTTCTTCTCCATGTTTACTAAGAAGAACTTCGGGAAGAATAAGAATCATTGAACAGCCAAAACCAGCAAACAGTGTTGCAGCTCAGGATATCACCTGCTGCTTGTGAAATTCTCTCTGAAAGAAGTTCCATTTCTGAGTCACCAGTTGGGAAGAAGCCAAAATGATAGAATTTAGCACTAATGTTTAACTAAAAGATCTCTCCATGCTGAAATACTGAGAAGCGGCAGTATTTATGTTCTTAACATATCAGTATGAAATTAATATACTAACTGAAAAGAAAAGGGTTTTGCCAAAAAAAAAAAAAGAAAAAAGAAAAAATCCTGCGTGTCCTCAGGATGAACTTTGGTTTCAGAATTAGAATTGAGCTTTATGCCTTGCTTTGCCCCTGGTCTGGCTAGCTACTTAGGCTTAGTTGTTTCACATCTCTGTGTCTCAGTTCCTCAGCCTACCCTTCTCATGCTGGCAGTGTGTACTGTGGCAAGGTGAGGTGGCTTTCATGTGTGTCTAAAGTCAAAGCTTGACATTGGGCACTAGCATAAACCCGTGAATATTCTGAACAATCCAAAATCTTTAGGTATTGAGTTTGATTCTAGGTTTTCCGTGGACTACTTGAATGTTCACAAAGTTTTCTGTGGACTACTTTTGAGGTTCTTTTTTCTTTTGGGTTCAGAGACCTTAGGGTGTGTTAATATCGCAATAAAATCATGAGTGTTGCAAACACTGCATACAATTGAAATCATACTGAACAGTAGGAATTCCAAGAGCCATGGCATCAAGGGAACGATCATGAACAAACACACTCTTGCTTTCCAGATGGTTCACCAACACTTAAACATATCACAAGGAAGGGGATGAGGATTATCTAGTTAAAGTTTTCACAGTGGTTTGAAGAAAAGTGCTAATTAATTTTAATCTTTATTTTTTATTATGAAGTCCTCCAAATCTCATCTAGTTTGAGACTTCACTACTCCAAATTTAACCCAGTTTTGTGGAAAGGTTTGTGTACCTTTCAAGTGCTACTAGGTAATTTGCAGTTAGCAAATAATAGAAATTTTGTTAAGAATTTGCTGTGAATCCAATTAGGATTGAATCACAGGAATTGTGATTTGCAAGATATTTAGGTTGGTCTTATGTGTATGTGTCTGTTGATTGCACTCAACTAAGCTAAATCTTTCTTTCATATTTCTCATTAAATGAAAATTTCAACAAATATGTTTTGGAAACAGAAAAAAATGGATTAAACTACAATATGCTCGCTAGGGTCTTAAAGCAGCTGAAAAAACAGAGGCATTCTTGCCAATTCTGCCTCTGATGGCAGGTTCTTCCAGCAACTGGTAGGATCTCTGGATATGGGACAGCACAGCCTTGCAGAGGGCACTGTCCTAAGCCAGGGACTCAAATTCTCCACACTGCCCTTGACTGACTCAGGGTGTCTCAAAAAAGCCATTTTTTTAAGTTTTAAGGTGTTTGGGTTTGTTTGGGTTTTTTTTAACAATTCAGGGATGCCTTTTCCCTCATTCCATTGCAAAAAGGAAAAATAGATGAAGAGTGAGGAAAAGCCTCTCTCAGCTAAAATGTCTGAGTTTTGCAGACTCTGAGGCCAGAAGAGACCATTCAGAGGAGCTAGTATGACCTCTTCATAACACAGGGCAAAAAACCTCCACAAGTAATTTCTGCATTAAGCCTATTATTTCTGCTTGAACTGCAGCATGCTCTCTACTCTCATTAATGGTGCCCCCTCCTAATTATTATAAGCAACCCTTTTATACTAATAATGTTATTTTTATAGGTTGTAAATATTCAGTATTTCAAGGGATATAAAATATGATGTCAGCTTCTAACATTTTATAGTCTAACCTTTCTTTGCTATGTTGTCTGACATTCTCTGGACTCTTTTCTGCAGTGTAATACTTTTTATAATAAAATGAACAACATTTAGCAACAGACTGTGTCTCTTTTTCCTCATTTTTCTTGCTTTTTTCTTTTCTATTTTCCAAGCTGTCTGGACACATCTGGTGGGTTGCTTTTTTTTTTTTTCTGTTTGATTTGGGTTTTTTTGGGGGTGTTGTTTTGGGTTTTTTGTGGTTTGTTTATTGGGGTTTTTTTTTAAATATAACTATATATATTTGTATTTGTATATTTGTATTATTTATAAGATGTTTATCTCTTAACTTTTAAAATGATCCTTTCCCTTATAATAAGACTCACCTGGGACAGCGAGCCAAACAAATCAGAACTCTTTCACTTAAAAAGAGAAGAAAAGCTCAGCATTTACTCTCTAGGCAGATTTCCTGGAGCTTGTCCAGCTCAAGTTTAAATTATCTTCATGAGGCTGTTGTAAGCAGTTGCACTGTTGCATTATGCATGATTCCTGACTGTTCCTAGTATGAACAAACTACATAGTGTTTGGTTAGTGGTTTTCAATTTTGTGCTAAGCTGTACAATTTGTTAATGTTATTTAGGTTAATATGCTGTCATTTTGCATATTTATAACTCTACCATTACATTTTTATTAAAAATTATGTCATATTTGGTAACAAGGATCAATAAGACTTCCAGTGTGTAATGTTTACATATTTATATTATTACAGTATAATAAGTCTCTTAGGCAGCTCTCTGCATTGGAATCACTTTGTATATGCATCTTTCAGGTAATTTCCTGCCTACAGTGGCTGCTTGAGTAGCAGTGATACACCGTGCTGAGATGAAATCTAGCCCACAACTAGTGTGTATATATCAGAACAGGCAATCTATTTTCAACATCTGCATCAGAAAATAAACAGTGATGCATTACATCCATTTCCACTTCCACTGTATGGATTTTCTTTTACCTATTGTGTTGTTTTTGCCCTTCCACAAGTGCTATTTTCTTTAGCATAACTCTGAAGAGCACTTCTGCACTCTCTCCCACTGTCATCCCTTCTAGAGAGATATATTGAGCTTCTGAATGCATACAGCACCTCTTGGAGGAAAAACTTCAGTCTCTTCCTTATAAAATTTCCCTTTCTACTCCCCAGGTGCTTTATTTACTTCCTTTTGCACTGGCAGAAGGTTTCTTTAGTTAGTGCTATACTCTGTAAAACAGCAGCAATACCATGAAGAAAATAAATGTTGCCCCTGTTAGTGAGTAAACTGCTTGCCTGATCATTTTGCACACCAGGAAGCTCACCCGTGACCCTGACCCAGTGGGTGATGTAAGGGGGTGCACACTGGCACCTGGCTGTTATGACTGAGACCCTTTGGGCAAAAAGGCTTTCCTGCCAACCTCCCACTATGCTGCTTATTCTCACTGATAATAGTGGTCACTGTAGTGTGAATAAGTATCACTGACTAATTATATAGTGCTAGATTACATCCTGTTAATTCCTTAACGGGTGCAAGAAGCACTCCATCTTGCCTATTCAACTGCCTGTATGTTTGTGCAGGAACATGCAAAAGTGCAGTGGTGCAACGGAGTGTGCAGATACTTTTCCTGTGGTGCTGGGTAGCTGAAGGTGGCCAGGAAAAGTTGGAGTCAGCTCTTCTTCAATGGTTCTCTACCCTGCCCTTTCCCCACAGGCACATCCTGACCCAAACTAGAACTTCCTGAGTGAAAGTCTAGCAGGTATGATCTTTCAGGTTGTGGAGAGGATACACGCTGGTATGCTGTGAAGTCTGCAACGGCGTCAAAAGATCATGCAATATAGATGACTGGCATTGCTAAATCAAGTGCCAGAAAGTTGCAGAATATCACAGGAAACAGAGCAAGGTTGTAAAAAAAACCAAAAAACAAAAAAAAACCCAAACAATAAACCACTCAAATATGATTGAAAAAAACAAAATGGAAATAAGTTTTTTATTTAATATTACAGAATAAAAATCAAGGCAATAGGGATAGCATTTCACAAAATTTCACTCTTGTATTCCTTCCAAAGGGATCTTGCTGTCTCACAATGTACCCCTGTTCCTTTGTGAAAAAGCTCCTCTTTTATGAAGTTTTACCTCAGGGGAAGAAATGTTATGCAGGATGTTCTTACTCAGATCCCAGAGTAAGGGTGAAAAACTGGAGCATGGACAATTTATCTAACCAGATAGACTGTCCTTCTTTCACTCGTCATTCTTTAAGTCTTCCCTTTAATTGAACTTAAATTTAAGATCTCATGGTTTGAAAATTATGAGAATAAAAGATAATTTTTTCCCCTTTGTGATTTTAAGCACTTAGTACTAACAGTTTCCAGGCTTTTCCCTGTTACCAGAAGCTTACTTCTTCCTTTCTTTAATAAAAGTAGAAACTATTCCTTGTTTAAGAAAGACATGTCGTAGCACAAGACTTACAACACAACTCTGAGCAAAGCTGAACTTAGTTTGGTGATCTCGCACATGGCGAACATCCTAAGCACATCTGACACAAATGCAAATCAAAAAACCTCCACCACCAGCAACACTCTATCAGGAATTGTACCTATAGATACATCAATGTTTCTTGGAGCAATAGCCTAAGCATACACACGCATCTGTTCTCTCCTCTATCTTTCTTCCTCCCAAAAGTCATCCTCTGATCAGAGACATGACCTCTTGCAGAGATCTCGCAGGAAGCCAGAGGTACAAAAGGTCTCTGAAAGGTCTGGGTATACATCCTTACCTAGCAAAGGCCGGTTCAGTGTCTGACGTAATTTTTCAATTTCAGTTCAAAGAAAAATCAAATTTACAGAATTTTCTTAACATTTGTAACTCTAGAGGGAAGAACAGAGCACGAATAAACTATTACTGCAGGCTTTTTTTGATACATTGGTAGTAAGTCAAACACTAGTGATTAATTCCTAAAAAGATTTTAAAAATGTTTGAATGTGGAGTTGCATAAAGCTGTCCATTCACATGCACAAACTCTGAGTTTCAGTCTAGATTTCATTTCTCCTTTTCACTCCTGAAGAAGACAATATTGTTTGTAGTCAGCTGGTTTGCTTCTTTCAAACTGTATTGACATCTGCTGGTCCCCAGTCTTTAGGCTGGGCCTTTGGCTCTTTCCCATTGCACTTCATAATGACACTGTTCCTTTGGTTTGGTATAGACTCTTGCATTTACATTATTTATTATTAAAAAAAATGAGGTTTGTGCTTATGGCATTAGGCTAAAGTTTGGTCGCTGTTCCCCACCAATATCATCTTAGGCTGTTGTACACATATTGCTTGTGAAATGCTGTGGTATCCTTCAGGATACAAATACACAAAAAGGGGCTACAAATTTTTAGATCCATTTGCTGCTGCTGAGGAGCAATTAGTCTCTGTGCCTTTCTGCTTTTAGTTACTGTACTGTCAGTTTATTTTTCTGCTGTTAGTGTGATTTAGGTAGCACAACAGCTAGTATTCCTACCAGTATCCTGAATAGAAGAGTCTTTACAAAGCAACAGGTCATGTTTGAATCCAGTATGTGAATTCGGTCTTGAGTTTTAGTTTCAGTAGAAGCGATAAAGCTGCACCTGTTGGCACTCTTGCTGAATTTACCTGTTCCACAAATCATGTGAACTAATTGCTATAACGCTAAAGTCGTATGAAGAACTCAAATAAACAATGTTCTTCCAATAGCTAATCATGCGTATATGTGAAGTATCTAAGCATTTTCAGGGCTATATTTCTATTGTGGCTAGTGTGCACCATTCACAGAAGCATACCTACACATCTGCAGCCATTACCTACTTTAATGGATAAGAGTGATACATATTGTTTTGCATTCAAAGAGAAAGCAAAAAGCCTTAGATTGCGCATAGAGATGAAGAGATGAAAAAACCTGCTCTCTGCATTCTCTACAGTTCAGAAGTACACTCACAATGCTCAGGAGATATGTACAAGTGAGCACAGGCACCAGAGGCACATACAGAGCCAGTTTCTTATTCTGATGAGGCCAAATGTCATTGTTCTGTATTGAGCCTCTGAGACTGGCTAAAAAAACAGCAGACATTGATTCTGTTCTTATTTTGTTTACGGACCATAAGAGAAGCTTATGAAAATGTCAAGTTCAGATCACTGAAAAAAGAAATCATCTATTTATTCTAATTTCGGCCTTGTCTGCACAATTTTGCTCTGCATATATATCCGTCTATATGGAAATTTTTTTCCTCATACCGCCATAGGGTGGAATTCAAAATGAAAAAATGTCTAGAATACTTTTAAAAAGTCATACACAGAAATGTGTATACAAAAATTCATACCTGTTTTAGCATCCATATTACAACCTCAGAGTTTGTAAGCTAGGTACCTTATTCTCAAAAAAAAACCGGTTTACATGTCTGATTCTCCTCTCTTTTACATGAGATCTATTTTACGTTATCTCAGCTGTCTTGACTAGGTTATGACTGATGTAACAGAAAGTGAAATCCAGTCAGTCAAACAGATGAATACCCACTTTGGAAAGCCATAGTAACAGCTGTGTGTTAAAATTAGGAACGTAAGTACTGTGACCTTTTTTGTGCGAGCAATTGGATGACTGACCTTTAAAAATGTGAGGCTCAGGTTAGCCCATAGCCTTCATCCCACTTGTGTAAGACAGAGGTTACTCTTTAAAGTGTATTTATGAATTTCTTGGAATACTCACTTTTCTCATCCTTCTTACTTTTGCCAAATCCTACTGTACTCACCTGTCCAAAATCCTACTGTACTTGGCTGTCCATCACAATCAGTGCAAGCTGGTATCACAGTGCAGCTTTGGGGCTCGTGTTCACAAGACTCATCCCGTGGGACTTATGCTATACTGGAAAGGACATTCTGCAGTCTGGACCACAGTGTTTAGACAGATTACCAGTGTCCCTTTTACCCTAATTAAGGCCCTCATAGTAATTATTTTCACACTGGGACATTTGGATAAAATGACACATTTGTTTTTAGAGGCAAGCACTGGTTTAGTCTACCCCTCTAAGTCTTGCTTTTAAGTTGGACTTTTTCACAACTTTGCTTTAGAACCTGTAAAAATAATACAAATAGTTGTTTATAGTTTAATACTATGCACACACACAAATACATATATATTATTATATATACACATCTATATATTCACGATACCTATTATACATAATAGTTGCTGGTTCAAGTTCTTGTTTGCTGCATGGTCAAGAATCTGGTTAGCAACACAAAATCTAGAGTGATATAATTGCAGTTTGTTATTTCAGAAACATTTCAAGACCATAATTTCTAATCTCCATTTTTCTTTTTTGAGGTAGGCTGAGTTATTATATCATACATAATGAAACGCCTCCTGGTTTAGCCAAATTAACAAAACTCAGGCCACAGTATCTCACAGGAAGAGATCTGAAAAAAATATTGGACATAACAGGAGAAGAATAAGAGTCAAAGTTAATCCCATAAAGTTCAGAGATTCTTACTTCTTTATTTTTTTTTTAACAGGCTCCATTTTTATTAAAATACCTTGTTGGTTTTAGAGGGATAGAGGCAATTTCTGATGGATGGCACAGTGGTGTTTGACAGGAACATCCTGCACAGGTGCTGTGCTCTCCCCTCACCTTTCTCAATCATCAGAAAACAAATTGGAGAAGTGGAAATAGTAAGGTCAGGTCAGGTCAGGTCAGGTGAGTGCATACTTAAACATTTCATAAGATGCAGGATGTAGAGCAGTGATCTGCTCTCCTATTCTACTAGTTCAGAGACAGCTGTCATTTATCTTTTGATGGAAGCTAGAGGTTGAAATGCTTGACACAACATATCAGGCCTAATATGGAAAGATAAGAGCAATATGGACTCAGTTCTGTAAAAGTGAGTTACCATGCAAAGAGGTTTCATAATTCCCCTACTGACGTTTAACAGAGAACTTTGGCCACATTTCAAGCAAATACAAATTGCCCAACTATAGTTAAAAAAAGTCCAAGGATTGCATGGGGAATTAACCACATAATTTCTATTAGAGAGTATATGAATTGCATGGCTAAATCCTTGTGAAGCTTCTTAAATGCTTAAGACCTGTATGTCCATAAAAGAGTCTTAAAGATAGCTTTTGAAATGCAGGTAGGCAGGCAAGAAGTTAAATAAATTTCATCTGGAAAAACTGACTGCAAGATGACAACCTGCTTCTTTAGTTGTCAAAGTATTATCATCTGCAAGTCAATTTGGTGAAAAATGCCATTAAAAAGATAAAAGAGAGCAAAACCAAAAACAATTTCAGTAAGACTCACTCAATAGTGCTATAGATCCAAGAGAATAAAAGTGCTTTCTATAAAAACCAAACTGGGGAGGGGGTGTGTGTGTGTGTGTGTTTGACAGTAAAATGCAAAAGCAAACCTCTAAAAATCACATTTAATACAAGAAACTACACTATATGCAATATACAATAGAAATAGCGGACAAAATCGGCACAGCACACTGCTGACTCAAGGGATCTTCTGTGTGGCAAGGGGTTTGGTAGCCAATGAGTTGATGCCTGTACAACCCTACACCTTGCCCCTCCCTTGTTTTAAGAATGAAAAAGGCTTTCCACCACCTCTTGCAATTCAGATGGGACTACTAAGGGTACTGGGGCTAGGGAGGTTCTTTGTGCTTCTGGATACTCAAACTTTGCAGGCCACAACTCTATGAAGACATTATGTCACTGACACCTCTACCCTTCTATTTACAGTTGGGTGTGCATGTTACCTTTCCTCACATGTGTGAACAGATAATACTTACAACTTGGAAAAGAGGTGTTGGGAAGATATGTATGTGCCTTTGCACATTTTATAGGTAATAGCAAACAGGACAAAGCATCACCCTATTCCATGGAGGAAAGCTCCAAAGACCACCCAGTCTCACTGATCTGATTTTGGAACCACAACTTTAAATTTACAGGGTGACACTTTGTTCCCGGTAATCTGTAGTGAGAATAGGTGAGTCCAGACTTTCAGTGGTCAGATAGAGGTTATGAATTACTGGTCTTAACTCCTCCTGCTCATGACTGACTGTTTGTCCAGCCTGATGTGGGGCATCCGTTCTAGTCATGTCATCTTGATGAAGGTCGGAATTTGAATTCATAATTGCTGCCTCCTGAACTGAAAAGCTCTCAATGTCTAGATATTTTCATACACTCCTGTCTCTTGCAGGAGAGCAGGAGCAGCAGAAATTGATGACATACTTTCAGTTCAGCTTCTCATGACTTTTAGAAACTTATTCTGTCATAGTGGAAAAAGTTCTATGTTGTTGCCTAAATGTTGTTGAGTAATTTATTTTTTTTTTTTACTTTGCTTGAGCGTGACCATTTTTGAGTCTGAAGAAAATAGCGGTAAAACGTTTTTCCCTTGATAAAGAAAAATCACTTAAAATATTTTCCTGCCAAAGCAAGAAAGAAAGGAGAGTTGAAAACAAAAGCAAATCTCTGTATCAAGAATTGGCTCTGACCACAAAGTGTCAGAGAAAAAAGTGGTTTTAATTAATTCCAGAGGCATATTTTTTAATTTTATTTTATTATTTTTTTTTTTAAATCACATGCTAAGAATGAATACTTTGGTTGGCTCTTTGAGAAATTCTTCTCCTTTGGCCTTTTTTTTTTTTTAGTGGTTTGAGATACATTGTTTCAAAATACTAGGGACAACCAGTGCTGTGGGAAAATCTCCTGTGACTCTTGTAAGATATCAAGGAGGTGTAAGAGAGCTTCAGTATACTCATAGGAAAAAACCCCACCTGTATGATTCAGTATCACATTATTTGAGGAATGTGTCTTACTGGGCTGTTTTGATGCTACGTGATGAAATACAATATTACTTGGAGTAAACAAGACGGATGAATCTGCCCATAACATCTATTTCCCTTCAGCTGCAAAAAATCCTGGGTGGGGGAATTCACATTTTATGAGCTGTTTTCACGTAGAAATGTAACGAAAGGTGCTGAGAGGGAGGCAAGGGGTGAGGAGCCTCCTTTTCCCTGGGCTCTGCACCTCGTGTAAATGCTGTTATTCTACTTACACCAAAGAATATTTCAAAGACACAGGCAGCACCCTAAACCATTAAGAAGAGAGAAATGAGAGGGTCTGTGTTCATTGCTGTGGCTGGGTCACGCTGGGCTGCAGTACGGGGTCCTGGTGTTTTTGAGGGATGTGGCAGCAGGCACAGTGTGAGGTGCCTGGAAGGGCTGGACTGACGGCTGTTAGATCCCCTTCCAGCAGGTCTGTGTCTCTATGCATCAGCGATGCCTTAGTGGCGTCACTGAATCTCGTGTCTTTCAGAGCATCAGTCTGATGACCCCCGAGCAGCTGCTGCCAGAGGTGCGTGGTGTTTTGCGGCACAGTCTGCTTGGTGATTCTGTGTACACTGGTAACGTGCCTCTGCAAAGCAAACGTGGCTCTGCTTTAGACATCACTTCAGTTATGGAGTCAGTGTTGCAGTTTGAAGTGCTGAACCAACCTGGTGTTTTAATTCAAATTTCATCTGAGATTTCTTTTATCTTAAGGAAAATAATCACCATCTTTAGGATTTCTTTACGCTTCTTGAGAATATAGATCAAGGCTAGGTAGGCAACAATTTTCTTTAATAAAAATTAAAGTAAAAAGGTGAAAAATGTACAATTTCTTGTAACAATCCTAAGTCTTTTATGTAGGTCAAGGTCATGATGTCTAAATAAATTGGATTACAAATTTCCCCGTGTTATTGTATGCCCTCCTTAGGTCTTTCTTAGGTTCACTCCATGGAAGAAAGCAGCAGCTTCCCACCCACCCTGTGAGCGAGAAGGGACTGCAGTGAGTGGGAAGTTACCAAGTGTTAACAACCGAGCTGATGCAGAGGAGGTGGCATGCATCTCACAACGTAAGGCTGGAGCAGATTGTGGCCTTCCTGTTCTAGGGGAGAAGTAATTCCTTCACAGCTATATTTGTTGGATAGTAGCAAGACCTTTATCTAGAGGCATAATCTGTTCCTTAGAGCTTCTACTGAATTCAATTAGGGAGGGGTGTTTTTTTTTTTTCTGTCTGTTTTTCTAATGCAAGCACTAAATAATGATCTGAGATTTCCTCTAGACTGGGGGTTTGACAACATTCTGTATTCCACTTTGGTAAAACAGGACTGGCACCTAGCACAGGATATATACAATAGCTTTGAAATGTTTATAGACATATTAGATTGAGTAGAGGGATATGACCTTGCCCTCCCCTTCCCCATACTTCTTTATTTTTCTCACTGCAAGAACAGTTGTTTTCGTTTCAGACTGTTCAGGTTTAAGGAAACCACTAATTTATATAGGGCATGTTCAGAGGCTTAGCATAATCATTCCCAGAGTAACATGTCTGTTTCCATTAGCATAATTATGCCCATACTCATTACATGATTCATATTCTTATAATTATTTTTTTTTTAGGAGTCACAATTCACCACTTTAATAGATTTGTCTTTTCTGAAGAATTGTTCTGATTTTTTTAATCAACCCTTATTTTTCAATTTAACTTTCAGAGGTGAAATAGGAAATTTGGTTTCTTTCTGAGTAACTTACCCTAGCTGAGACTGTGACCTGAGTCACTATAAGTTATGTGAGGAGAAACTATGGCTCTCAAAAGCTGTGCCCACCTGGTTTTCCTATCATGTTTGCCTTTCATTTTCTGTTCCTAAGAGATAGGGCTGGAGTTGCATTCTGATTTATACTCTGCACTCTCGCTTTTCCCCTCTGGTTGTTAAAGGATCATATCACCCCTACACCTTCCTAACTGAGTCAGGAAATACATATTGTTTCAGTTTCAAGTGCTGCAATGTGGATGAGTGCATATAGACCTAAACAGAAGCTGAATGGACCATTTAGCAGACAGCAGTTTCCTGTATCCAACTGCTTACACACAGAAACCCAATAGGGTTTAGCTGCCACAAACTTGTGATGGGTTTCTTCAGGCTTAAAGAGGTTGCCATCTCCTATTTTAGAACAGCTGCTACATAACTCTTGGTCATATGGCAGCCTTTAGGAATCTGTCTTGTAAGGGAAAAAAATCCATATTTTAGAAGTCTCATATTTTTTATTTTTTATTTTTAAATTATTTGAGCTATCAGGATGATTTTTTCAAATAAAGTGTCTTGATTCACATGCCATTGCAAATCCTGTGTCTCAAGGTTATACAATATGAAAATGTTTCCTGCACCCAGGACTGGATTTTTAAGGGAGAGGGAAGGAGAAGGGAGACAGTGGAAATGCAAAGCTGCAGTGTGCATTTAATTACTTCTTACTCATGGGGAACTGATCCCAGAAAAACAATGTCCCACCTTCTATATGCCATATGCAAAATGCTATTATGTTTGCATCTTTGTGTCAGTCAAATATGATCAACCTTTTTGTTAGCACATTTCTAGGTGTTGTTCTCATTTTCACAAGGACAGAGACATGACAGAGTTTTCACCTTTCCAGTTAGAACAGCGCATGTTATCCTCCCCCTCTACTCTGCCCTGGTGAGGCCATACGTGGAGTACTGTGCCCAGTTCTGGGCCTCCCAGTTCGAGAGACAGCAAACTACTGGAGAGAGGCCAGCAGAGGGCCGCGATTAGGGGGACTGGAGCATCTCTCCTACAAGGAAAGGCTGAGAGACCTGGGGCTCTTTAGCCTGGAGAAGGGAAGACTCGAGAGGGGACCTTATCAACACTTGGAAACATCTAAAGGGCAGGTATCAGGAGAATGGTGCCAGGCTCTTTTCAGTGGTGCCCAGCGACAGGACAAGGGGCAACAGGCAGAAACTGGAGCACAGGAAGTTCTGCCTCAAAAGGAGGAAAAACTTGTTTACCTTGAGGGTGACAGAGCACTGAAACAGGCTGCCCACCAGAACTCAACTGCAAGGAGAGAATGAGTATTCATGGTGCCTAACTTCAGACATCTAAGTTAAATTGGTAATCTATACTCCATTCAAAGGGATTCCTTCATATGAAGCTCTGAATTAACTAAGAGAAGTAGACTTAGGTGGAGTAATTACTCTCCTTTGCCAAAACAATCAGTACCTCTGGCTCAGTTGGTGAAAGTCCAAATAGTTCCACTGAAGCCAATGCATTCTCACTCCATGTTCATCATTGCACAACTCATCTTGTCTCTTTTCCAACATGTTCAAAAAGAAGAAATATACCTACAAGGGCAAGAAGTGACTTTTATCAGAAAGGCTGCTACTTATTCTAGCTCATTGTGGCAAATTGCTGTGCAATCTTTGAAGAGTTGGACTTGGAGCTTCAAACTGTTTCATCATCCAGCCATTTACTTATTTTTTTCTGAGAATTTTTTGAAGTCTGTAAATGTATATTTTATGATGCTTCCCTCTACCTTGTGATAAAGAATGACAATGGGCTTCTTGAAGCAGAAGCCTATCCTTTGAAAAGCACCTAATTGAAGAGCTCACTTAAACTACAGTCATTCTCCATTCTACCTTCAGGATCCACAAACCTGATGGCTGCAAGGACTTGCAAAATCTTCCTTCATAGTGAAATTTTGGTGAAATGTAATCCTAGTGAAGCTGCTGATTTCTCTTTCAGTCCTTAAACTTCGTTACTATATGAGCTACTCCCTCCCGGCAATACAATTTTGCTGACTATCTTTTTCTTTGACATTCAAGGTGGCTACTATTCTTACCCATCAGAGCTAAACAGAGTTCATACACAGCAGTTGAGGTAACAATGCCTGGTTTTGTTCTTTGTTTCATTTCTTTTTGCCACCAGTGTAGGTATCATTCTGTAAGAACTTTCTAGTCTCATCAGAAGGTCCTTCCCATGTAAAAAATTGGGGTGAGAATGTCCCTGTATTGGGATATTCATGGCTTTAAAAAAACGTTTTTTTGGGAATGAGGTGACTACTACTCCATGAGAAATTGATCAAAGGTATGGCCTTAAGTCCTTTGTGTAACCTAAGCTTAACCAAGTTTGGAAATACAATCCTTCTAAAGTCCTTTCTACTGTCAGTTGAATAGAAACACACTGTTAGATAATGATGTAGTCCACCTAAAGCCTGGGGTTACATCTCTATCCCTCTGTTGATGGTAGGAGAGAATACAGTTGTTTCAATTAAGTGAGACAACTCCAGGTCTGAGTATAGAGAACAGAATAAAAATTTGCTGGAGAACTAATACCCATCACAAAATCATACTGCTTTTCAGAAAGGACATTCAGAGCCTGTATGCTTGTTTCTTCTTCTTCTTTTTTTTTTTTTTTTTTTAATTCATTAGTTTTTTCAGATAAACCCAAGAGTGCACCAGATTATGCATTATTCTCCCTTTGACGACAGAAATAATGACTACTTTATTTGTCTTCATTTACTGTTTTATGGATGTTCAGGAGCAGATATGGTTTGATTTTTAAATGTTCTTTACGTTGAGGAGAATATTAAGAGTAGAGCTCCTCACAGAAGCAAAGAATAACTGGAGGTCACCTATTCCAAATGCTTGCTTAAAGCAGCTCCAATCAGATCAGGTGCTCATAGCCATGTTTAATAAGGTTTTTGACATCTCCAAGGATGGAAATTCCACAGAGTCTTTGTGAAACCTGTTCCAGTGTTTGACCACCCTCTTTCCCCTTATACCAAACTGGAATTTCCCATGTTCCAGCTTATGTCTGTTGACTTTCATCCTGCCCAGAGAAGCTGTGGATGCCCCAGCATTGGAAGTGTTCAAGGTCAGGTTGGACAGGGCTTCAAGCAACCTGATCTAGTGAAAGATGTCCCTGCACGTGGCAGGGGATGGTTGAACTAGATGATCTTTAAAGGTCCCTTCCAACCATTCTGTGATTCTATGATTCTATGATCCTTTTTCTGAGAAGAACCTGGTTTAGTCTCCTCTACCCTAACGTTTTCATACATAGCAATAAGCCATCTCCTCAGCCTTCTGTTCTTCAGGCCGGACAAGCCCAGCTGTCCTAGCCTCACTTTGCACACTGTGGGCTCCAGCCTCCAGCCACCTTGGTGGTCCTCTGGTAGACTAGCTCCAAGTCTGTGGACAAATGTCTGTCTTGTACTGTGGAGCTCAAAACTGGACACAGTAGCTCAGTACCCCCAGGTCCTTTTTTGTAAAGCTGCTTTCCAGCTGGCTGGACCTCTGCCTGTACTGCATAGGATTATACCTCCTCAACAGAAGGACTTGGCATTTACTTTTGGCTATCTTCATGAGATTCCCATCAGCTTCTTTTTCCAGCCTGCCTATATCACTTTTAATAGCAACCCTGTCCTTCGGGGATTGACCAATTTGATATTGTCCAGAAACTTGCTGAGAGTGTGCTCAGTCCCATCATTCAATGTCATTAATAAAGACACTGAACAATACTGGGGTTTGTATTAATCCCAGAAGGACACCACTAGTAACTGACTGCCAGTTGGACTTCGTGCTGCTTTGTGCTATACTTTGAGCTCAATGATCCAGCCAACTTTCCATCTACACTTTTGTCCACTTCCCTAGTCACTTCTTAGGCCCACCTACCTGGCAAAAATATTGTGCATTGGGAAGAGAAATTCTCTGCTTTGGATATTAAAAAACTTTATATACAATAAAAAAAAAATAAAAATGTTACTATTTCATGCAGAGTTTGTTAAATAAAAATCAGCATCTGAAATGTTTTTCTTTTGGATTATAAGTATCTTTGATGCAAAGGGCCCATTTTAATATAGATACAGCTTAACATTTCATGGAAACCCACAAAAGGAAGTGGCTAAAGTTGAAAACTACATGGGTTAAGCTTATTTTATTTTACTTTAGAGTTATATTTTTTTCACGTATCTCTTGTAATAACATGTGCCATTTCCAGAGTGAAATGTATTTGAGATTATTGGATGAAAAGCACTCAGTAGCAGCAATGACCTGTTGCCAGCATGATGAAGAAAATTGTTTTTTTCCTATTATTATTCTAATATTTCTTTTACAGAGAGAAAAAAATGAATAAATAACTGGACTGCTGAAAGGTTGCCTCTACTCTCATAAACTGAAAATCTCTTATTTCTTTTCTGTGACGACTGCACTTTAAAGAAACAAGAGAACATAAGCTACTTTCCCATCCATTTAGCTGTGAATGAGTTCCATGACAAATGGGTACCCTAGGGAGACTTTGGAGTTAGTCACCAGAGCCCCCTCTGTGACTTCCCTGATGACTTCACTTTTATTATTGCATAGCAGGACTATAATGCCAGAGAGTCTGAGTAAAGCACACAACAAATTCTTTACTCCCCCTACATACCAAGACAAGCTGCGATATCTCTATTATGTATGAAATACCACTTGCAATGCTGAGCTACCTCCTTGGACTCTGGGCCTCTTAACCTTACAGTGCAAGTAAACCCTTTTTGGTCAGTGAAATGAATGAGTAAAATTCAGCCTACATACAAGTAAGTGCTTGCAGCATTGGAGCCTAACTCTGGTATTTGCAAGGAAGCACTTATTGACAAAGGTATAGTTCGTTTAATACCTGGCTAGGTCAAGGCTAAGCAATGCTGTTATTTGAGTACATTTTGATCACTACCACACGCACAGGAAAATATGTGTTGTTATTGTATGCTTGTTTATTGGAACCTAACAAACAGAATCACCCATTAATCAGCAAAATAGAGATTGCCATACTGAAACAGTTCAGATGTCCTTGTCCCATGTCCATCTCTGGTGTAAGCTAGTACCTGTTGCTTTGGAGGAAAGCAAAAGTAATCTTGCAGAACAATTATGCCATATGTTGGCCCAGGAAATATTCCCTCTCGGTGACCACTATATAGATAGATTATGCCTAGCAACATGCAGGATTAAATCCTTGAGCACTGAATTTAATCTTAAAAACGTGGATTTGAGTACTGAGCATCTTTGCTGCCTACACATTTGTGTAGCTCTTTTCTGATTACTGTAACCTGCCTTGATGTTGCAACATGCTGATAATGAAAAACGTGGGGGGAGCAGAAGGAGGAGAGAGAGGGTATATTCACATCACTTACCTTCTAACTAGGTAATGGAGCTGTATCAGTTAAGAGGTTTGTTTCCCTGGGCTCCCTGCATTGCTAATGGAGACAAATGAATTCCTCCAGAGAGGGGCTTGGGGCGGAAGTGCCACTTCGGTGCTCTGACTCCTTCCAGGGTGGAGTTGTCCTTTCTTTCTCTGCTGATTGCACAGCCAGCACAGAAACATTAATCTGCTGCCTGAAGCTGTCACACCCACAGGTGGCAATGGCTTCCACTGTGCAATGTCCTTTTCTAGTTTCCTATGCGTGTGTATAAGAACCAAGGCTATGGTTCGGGCCTTTGGAGGATGAAGAGTAAAGGTAGCAAGGTAAAGAGTAAATACTAAGAAACAACATCTGGAAGTGAATCTATGTTGTACTTACTTGACTTGACTGCTTACATTGCAACTCTGTTTTCCAGGTTTCAATAGCAATCCCATATGGCTGTGGCTGAACCATCTCATGCTACTTTTACTGACTTTTTAATATCTAACAAAATGCTTTGAATCAATATAGATCCAATAGGGTGTCTTGGGGGTACTGTATAAAGTAATGAATGATTAAATAAACCTAGAGCTAAAAATGGATTTTTTAAAGATTTTTAATCTTAGCCACTCTCTGTTGCTAGATCTGTGCTGTTACAGTTAGAGCAGCCACTGGCCGTTTAGAAGTATGGTGCATACAAGCCCACATAATAGTGATAGCTGGGCCCATACATGCTCGGCTTTCTGTGTTGGCTTAGTATGATTAATTACAGCACAGAGTACTTCCACAGATGGGATCCTATGGAGAATCCTGACTGGTTGTATACCTGCTTGAACCTGTTGAAAATGACTGCAGAAAATGCTATGTAATGGGCTTGTGACCCTACAGTATTTTGATTCATTTTAAGAGCTGGATATAGTGGGATTGCTAAAAATAGGCTAAGTACAGAAATAAAGTAAGCCAGTCTGCGGCAAAGCCAGCATTTAATGGTCCTTATCTATTTGACCACATAATTATTGGTGCTAATCTCAATTTTGGCCTTAAGTAAAAGTGAGATGTCAGTATTTTTCCAGGGGAAGTAGACCTTGAAGCCTTTACCCATTACCAGGGGTGAAACTGTTACAAGTTGATCAATAGTGTACTCATACTTACTTGTATTAATACTGACAATATGTGAAAAACCTAGCTGCAGCTCCTGTGAGAATTGGAGGCAGACAGGGGACCTCAAAGAACCTAAAAGGATGTGTGGTTCCTAACAGACAGCTTTCCCCTTCACACTCATTTTTGTGTTTACTCCTTGAACAGATTTGCATCCTCTTTATCTATTCCGTGAAATTTGCCTGTTCTAGAGAAGGTAAAACAACCCTATTTGGTCATTTGGAAAAGTGCTGTTTTGATGGAATTGCAGCCCACTGGCTAAATCAGAACCTTCGTATTAAACACTGTCTTTCTGGGTAGCTTTCTCTCAGTTTCAGCCAATACCAGCCTAGTTATACTGAATTCCTTAGTGAATCAAGTGCTTGATTATTTTGTTTTCTGTTTCCACACGTGTCATACTTAAAGAGTGGGTCTAGAGAAGTCCAGAGAGCAAAGAAAAACATATTTCTTTGAATGCCTGCTGTTACAGCACACGGTGGCCTCAACTCCTTTTTCTGAGCTCCAGAGCCCTCTGCTTTTATCATCTTTCCTAGTCTTGCTGCCCTTTTGGAGTGGCTTGCCTAACCAGCCAGCTTCCTCACCCTTTCTAGAGCAACATAATCCCCAGGGTTGTCTATCTCATTAGAAAGAAAGCACTCTCAACTTTTTGTCAGCATAAAAGGGGAACCTCTCCATAGCCAAGCTTATCCTAAGATCCAAAGGTACCATACAAAAGGAGAGTCACAGAGGAATTCAGGTGCCTTATGTCTGCAGCCATTGAATTCCAACCTCCACTTCACCCTGTATCTCTGTGCTCTCAAATATAAGTTAGTTTGGATGGCATTGTCTGTGAATGCAACAACAAATGGCAGCACTTATGCATTTCTGATTGAACTGCAAATATATTAGAGTGAATCAGAAACATCCTGAGAAAAATATTTATTTTCAAAGATATACATGAAAGTTCTGCTCTGTAGAACATTTTATGACTCATTCAAAGAGATGATTTTGTTCTCACATATTGCCTCATTCTCTAACTTCCCAAGTTGTTTGCCGCCTTCTTGTTTTTCAGAAGATTTTCTTCTCCAAACTGCCATCAGGTTCCTCAGCAGCAGCACAAGAATCCAGTAATGATGATAGAATTCTGCACTGTCCTGGTTTGGGCTAAATCAGAACTAATTCTGTTTTAGTGCTTTAACTTTTCAGTTAAGTCTCCTCTAACTACCAGCACTTTCTGAAACAGCAGCATGTTTTTCCAGACAGTGACTGCTCCTAGCAATGATAAGGCCTGATGTTTATAGTTTGTACCAAGGAATGGTATGCAGAGAGGCCCTTGCTTATACTTGTTCTTATGGCGACCAAGGTCACTGCTGAATCTTGTACTGCGTGTTGGGGTGCCAGGAGTGAAAAGAGTCGCACCTACAGGGAGGAGCGAACTGGACAGGTGACCCAAACCTGACCAACAGAGTATTCCATCCCGTAGACGTCATATTCAGTATAAAGCTGAGAGATCACGAGGGTCTCGCCCCTTTGCTCTTCTTCGATGGCCGACATCTGAGGAGGACTGATCCGTGCATCCCTGAATCCAGTGCCTGAGTCCAGCTCCTGCATCCCGTCCCTGTCTGCTGCCGAGTCCAGCCTGGGACTGCCCCAGTGCCAGCCCTGCGGTGTGGTGGTGACGTATTGTCATCAGGGTGGGGGGGAGTTGGGTTCGGTATTGGTTTTGTATATATTTGTACATGCTGTATATATTTCATTTTTTTTCTTATTCTTATTATTATCTTTTCTTTTATTGTTATTGTTCCATTAAAGCTGTTTTAGTTTTCTTTTCCAAACCGTAAAGTCTCTCTCCCTTGTTCTCTCTCCTTTTCCCTTTTGGGAGGGGAGAGGGGTTAGTAGAGAGCATCTGTCATTCGTTAGTGGCTGGCCCAGCCTCAAACTGTGACAGATATAATTGGCGCCCAACTTGGGGCACGACCAGAGCTCCGATAAATTACTTGAATAGCACAAACTCCCAACTCCCGCTTGTTTTTAAAAGAGCTGAATTTTTTTTCCGAGATTTTTGAATGGTTGGAAATTAAAACAAATAGCTCACAAGATGATAAGCCTCTTAAGTTTAATACCACGGGGTTCTCTTCTAATGTTTTGTTTGAAATTAAGTGCCGTGATATCGCCTCATCTGCTGTATGCGTTGAATTATTGTTTACTTGTTGTTAGCCTTATCTTGTGGATTATCCCTTATAGGCGCTGGGCGAAATTTACCACTATGCTATGGTGCTTATCACTGGTTTGTGCTGGGATAAATTGGTTAGCAAATTTACCTGGGTATATCTTGCGTTACATAGTGGATTCTGTTATTAGTTACACTTTCAGTCACACCTGGGGAAACTATACTGCTCCCTTCTATAACAAGTGGAATCTATCAGATTACGTGGCTCCTGGATGTGAGCGTCAACATCCGAATATAATGATTTTATATATGGTCCTTTTACTATCAATTCTCTTACATGTGTTTCAGGGGGTGTGGTGGTATGTTAAATTTCGGTGTAGGTATAGGTCTTGTTCAGCTACAGTCACTGCAGCTACTCAGACCCCGCGAAGGAAACAACGAGTTATGGTAACATGCACCACAGCCACTCAGACCCAGCAGGCCCCCCCGCTAAGCGCTGCCGCTGCTCCAGCTCCCACAGCAAGCGCTGCCGCTGCTCAAACTCCGACAGTGAGCACTGGCACTACTCCAACTCCGGCGAGCACCGCAGCTGCACCGATAAGTACTAAGGCTCCCACTCGATCTCTAGCAGCACAAGTTGCCCCTGTGTCCAGAAGGAAACAGACAAAGAAATCAGATCGCCCAGTGAGGTATGAGGAAGATCCAGGAGAGGGTCCTTCTAAAGCCCCACCAGCACATGTAGAGGAGTCAGAGTCAGAAGAGGAGGATAAGGCCACTGTGACTGGGAAAAAACACCTTAAAAAGACAGATCGCCCAGTTACAGATGATGAAGATTCAGACGAGGGTCCTTCTAAAACAAAAGCGTCAGAGGGGGAGTCAGAGAGAGAGAAAAGTACACCCTTCTCTAGGAAAGAGCTGCGTAATGTAAGAAAGGACTTTAGTCGTCATGAAGGAGAGTCTATTAACAGCTGGTTGCTCCAATGCTGGGATAATGGGGCCGAAACCATAGAACTGGACTGTAAAGAAGCTAGGCAATTGGGATCCCTGGCTAAGAATGGAGGCATTGACAAGGCACTTGCAAGAAAGAAAGGCAATGCCAGCCTCTGGAAACGACTCTTAGCAGCTGTAAAGTACAGGTATCCCTTTAAGGAAGATATTGAATGCCGCCCAAGCAAATGGAACACTATGGAAAAAGGTATTAAGTACCTGAGGGAATTAGCTGTGCGAGAGGTGATCTATAGTGACTGGCAAGCAATTATAGATCCCGATGAAATGTCATGTCAGCGACCCATATTAAGAAAGTTTGTACAGAGTGCACCATCAATGTATTCCCATACATTGTCAACAATGGTCTGGGGAGGAGATGCCGAGACACCAACTGTGAATGAGGTGGCTAACAAAGTGCGACAGTATGAGGACAGTCTCGCTGATCCCATGAAGGCCTGTGTCTCAGCTGTAGCTAAGGAAATGGCTGATGAAATATCTAAGAAAATGCAAAAAATGTATGAGAAATTGTCTAAGAAAGAGGATAAATCCTATTCTTCCCCTAAATGGACTCGTGTTGAAGCCATTAGGAGAAGATGCTATCCTGCAAGGCCAGCCTGAAGGGAACAGTACATGTCCCGGGGTTCCATGTGGTCTTTCCTGCGTGAGCATGGAGAGGACATGAGTAAGTGGGATGGTAAACCTACTTTTGTCTTGCAGGCTCAAGTACGTAGGTTACAAGGTAGAACAAACAAAAGAGAAAGTTCTTCTACCAGAGCGATTGCTCCAGTGAATACAAACCCATTTCTTGATGGGTATTGCGCTAAAAATTAAAGGAGCCCTGCCTCCAGCCAGGTGGAGGAGAGGGACAACCAAATTTATTGGACTGTGTGGATCCAATGGCCTGGCACGTTAAAACCACAGAAGTATAAGGCCCTTGTAGATACTGGTGCACAATGCACCCTAGTGCCATCAAATCGTAAAGGAACACAAACTGTTATTATTGCTGGAGTGACGGGAGGATCTCAAGAACTGACTGTTGTGGAGGCCAAAGTGAGCCTAACTAGGGACAAATGGGAGAAGCACCCTATAGTGACTGGTCCTGATGCTCCATGCATCCTTGGCATAGACTTTTTAAAGAGAGGGTACTATAAAGACTCAAAAGGTCGTCGGTGGGTTTTTGGTATAGCACCTATAGAGGCTAAAGAACTATTAGCTTCATTGCCTAAACTTTCAGAGGAGCCCACTGCTGTGGGACAGATGAAGGCTGAAGATCAACAGGTGCCAATTGCTACCAAAACAGTGCATAGACGACAATATCGTACCAGCCAAGACTCACTGATTCCCATTTCTAAGCTCATTCGTGAACTTGAGCGTAAAAAGGTGATTTACAAGACTCATTCACCCTTTAACAGCCCTGTATGGCCAGTGCGGAAGTCTAATGGAGAATGGAGATTAACAGTGGACTATCGTGGCCTGAATGAAGTTATACCACCGCTTAGTGCTGCTGTGCCGGACATATTAGAACTTCAGTATGAACTGGAGTCAAAGGCAGCTAAGTGGTATGCTACAATTGACATTGCTAATGCATTCTTTTCTATTCCTATAGCATCGGAATGCAGGCCACAGTTTGCTTTCACCTGGAGGGGTATCCAGTATACCTGGACTCGACTGCCCCAGGGGTGGAAACACAGCCCTACCATCTGCCATGGACTGATCCATTCTGCACTGGAGAAGGGTGGAGCTCCAGAACACCTGCAATACATTGATGACATCATTATATGGGGTAATTCAGCAGAAGAAGTCTTCGAGAAAGGTAAGAAGATCATTGAAATTCTCTTAGACGCCGGTTTTGCCATAAAAAAGAGCAAGGTCAAAGGACCTGCACAAGAGATCCAGTTTCTGGGAGTCAAGTGGCAAGATGGGCGCCGCCAGATCCCAATGGACGTGGTTAATAAAATCTCTGCTATGTCCCCACCAACTAACAAAAAGGAAACACAAGCCTTCTTAGGCGTTGTGGGTTTCTGGCGAATGCATATTCCTGGTTACAGTCAGATTGTGAAACCTCTCTATGTAGTGACTCGAAAGAAAAACAGTTTCAACTGAGGCCCTGAACAGCAACAAGCCTTTGAACAAATCAAACGTGAGATTGTACATGCAGTATCTCTTGGGCCAGTCCGAACAGGACAGGACATTAAAAATATACTCTACACTGCAGCCGGGGATAATGGTCCAACCTGGAGTTTGTGGCAGAGAGCACCAGGGGAGACTCGAGGTCGACCCCTAGGATTTTGGAGCCGAGGATATAAAGGCTCTGAGGCCAACTATACCCCGACTGAAAAAGAAATACTGGCAGCGTATGAAGGAGTCAGAGCTGCTTCGGAGGTGATTGGTACTGAAGTACAGCTCCTCCTGGCACCACGGTTGCCAGTACTAGGCTGGATGTTCAAGGGTGAGGTTCCTTCTACTCATCATGCCACTGATGCTACCTGGAGTAAGTGGGTTGCCTTAATCACACAGAGGGCCCGGATAGGAAACCCCAATCGTCCAGGAATTTTAGAAGTCATTACTGATTGGCCAGAAGGTAAAGACTTTATAATGACACCAGAAGAAGGGGTAACACGTGCTGTAGAAGCCCCACCATATAATCAGTTGCCAGATAATGAAAAGCAATATGCTCTGTTCACTGATGGATCCTGCCGCCTTGTAGGGAATCGTCAAAAGTGGAAAGCTGCTGTGTGGAGTCCCACACGACGAGTCGCAGAAGCGGCTGAGGGAGAAGGTGAATCGAGTCAGTTTGTTGAGGTAAAAGCCATCCAGTTGGCCTTGGACATTGCTGAACGGGAAAAGTGGCCAGTACTCTATCTTTACACTGACTCATGGATGGTAGCTAATGCCTTGTGGGGTTGGCTGAAACAGTGGAAGCAGAATAACTGGGAGCGCAGAGGTAAACCAATTTGGGCTGCTGCATTGTGGCAAGACATTGCTGCCTGGATGGAGAAACTAGTTGTCAAGGTACGTCATGTAGATGCTCACGTACCTAAAAGTCGGGCCACTGAGGAACATCGAAACAACCAGCAAGTGGATCAGGCTGCGAAAGTGTTCCAAACAGACCTAGACTGGGAACATAAAGGTGAACTGTTTCTAGCTCGGTGGGCCCATGACACTTCAGGACATCAGGGAAGAGATGCGACGTACAAGTGGGCTCGTGACCGAGGGGTGGATTTAACTATGGACGCTATTGCGCAGGTTATCCACGACTGTGAAACATGCGCCTCAATTAAGCAAGCTAAACGGTTAAAACCTTTGTGGTATGGGGGACGATGGTTGAAATATAAGTATGGAGAGGCCTGGCAGATTGATTATATCACATTGCCTCAAACTCGCCAGGGTAAGCGTTACGTGCTTACAATGATGGAAGCGACCACCGGATGGCTGGAAACATATCCAGTACCTCATGCCACTGCCCGGAATACCATCCTGGGCCTTGAAAAGCAAATTTTGTGGCGACATGGTACTCCAGAAAGAATTGAGTCGGATAATGGGACTCATTTCAAAAACAGTCTTATAGACAACTGGGCTAAGGAACATGGTATTGAGTGGGTATATCATATTCCCTACCATGCTCCAGCCTCTGGGAAAATTGAACGGTACAATGGACTATTAAAAGCTACTCTGAAAGCAATGGGTGGTGGAACTTTCAAAAACTGGGACAAGCATTTAGCACAAGCCACCTGGTTAGTTAACACCAGAGGATCTATCAATCGAGCCGGTCCTGCCCAATCTGACCTTTTACATACAGTTGAAGGGGATAAAGTCCCTGTGGTGTGTGAAAGGAATTTGTTGGGAAAAACTGTGTGGGTATTTCCTGCTTCGGGCAAAGGCAAACCCATTTGTGGGGTTGCTTTCACTCAAGGGCCTGGTCATACTTGGTGGGTAATGATGAAGGATGGTGAAGTCCAATGTGTACCTCAAGGGAATTTAACTTTGGGTGAGAACACTTAATTCTGACCTATACAGTGTTAATTGCTACATAATACTAACAGTGTTCAATAAGTGTCTTTCAGAATAACTGGAGCTAGCCTCATCGAGTGACGTCCAACAACTTCTTCGAGATGGACTTGCAAACCCTGGGCACGAACCACAACGAACTTCATGACATCTTTCCTGCCCTGAGAGACTGCTATGGAAGAATGGAAATCCATAATCATGAACTAAACAAACCTAATGAACTTTCATGTAAAAAGACAAATTATAAGCTAGTAATTGGTATGACGTAAATGGTATGGAATAAGGGGTGGAATGTCCTGGTTTGGGCTAAATCAGAACTAATTCTGTTTTAGTGCTTTAACTTTTCAGTTAAGTCTCCTCTAACTACCAGCACTTTCTGAAACAGCAGCATGTTTTTCCAGACAGTGACTGCTCCTAGCAATGATAAGGCCTGATGTTTATAGTTTGTACCAAGGAATGGTATGCAGAGAGGCCCTTGCTTATACTTGTTCTTATGGCGACCAAGGTCACTGCTGAATCTTGTACTGCGTGTTGGGGTGCCAGGAGTGAAAAGAGTCGCACCTACAGGGAGGAGCGAACTGGACAGGTGACCCAAACCTGACCAACAGAGTATTCCATCCCGTAGACGTCATATTCAGTATAAAGCTGAGAGATCACGAGGGTCTCGCCCCTTTGCTCTTCTTCGATGGCCGACATCTGAGGAGGACTGATCCGTGCATCCCTGAATCCAGTGCCTGAGTCCAGCTCCTGCATCCCGTCCCTGTCTGCTGCCAAGTCCAGCCTGGGACTGCCCCAGTGCCAGCCCTGCGGTGTGGTGGTGACGTATTGTCATCAGGGTGGGGGGGAGTTGGGTTCGGTATTGGTTTTGTATATATTTGTACATACTGTATATATTTCATTTTTTTCCTTATTCTTATTATTATCTTTTATTGTTATTGTTCCATTAAAGCTGTTTTAGTTTTCTTTTCCAGACCGTAAAGTCTCTCTCCCTTGCTCTCTCTCCTTTTCCCTTTTGGGAGGGGAGAGGGGTTAGTAGAGAGCGTCTGTCATTCGTTAGTGGCTGGCCCAGCCTCAAACCGTGACATGCACAAACACAGATTTCTATCTGAACCTTCACATTGTCTACGTTTCGTTCAATTTTTTAATGAATTGCAAAGAAACAGTTGTAAAGGATTTCCTTAAAAATTGCTTTGGCTTTATAATTGGGAACTTTAACAACATTACTGTTCCTTGTTATACCAGAAAGAGTAGTCTTGGGCAAAGACCTATAAAGAAAGTTGCTCTGGTAACTGATGATTTTTGTTCTTCAAATTGTCTTGCACTATATTACTGTGTTTTCTCCTACAAATACAAATTCAAAGCTGTAGGACTACTTTCAAATATGATATTCCAGCACAGTAAGTGTTTACTAGAAACTTTCTACTGGTGAATATGGTGAAGAGTGAGTATCATTTGCCAAAAGTCATCAGAGGGATTGAGTGATGGACCAAAGTTCAGGAATTTGCAACTTCTAACTTGAATGACTGTGCTCACACCACACCTGTGTCTTAAGTTATGATAGTAATAATACTTTTTTTCCCACCGTTTTTGCCTTTGAGTAATTGCCAGGAATCTCACTCTGCAGTCTGGAGAAAGCAGAGACTGTATTCTGCAATTAAAAGTTAGGAAGTTTTTAATGAGAGCTCCAAGGCTGATTCGTAGTTCAAAGTTACGCAGAAGGTTTCTTTTTCTTTCTTTTCTTTTCTTTTCTTTTCTTTTCTTTTCTTTTCTTTTCTTTTCTTTTCTTTTCTTTTCTTTTCTTTTCTTTTCTTTTCTTTTCTTTTCTTTTCTTTTCTTTTCTTTTTTTTTTTTTTTTAATCAAAAGCAGATCATTTTTATCTTGGACAAAAATACGATAATAGCTAATTTATTGGGCGGGGAGAAGGAATGTGGAAAGTTACTGATAGAATTTAAACAAAAAATTTCAGAGGTCTAATATTTTACTTCATTTCAGAAATGTAATAAATCTTATAAAAGGCCTTACACAATTTCTCCTTGAAGATACTGCACTGTGATAACGATGCCATGCCCTTGCCAGCCAATTTCATGATTTGTTCAGGTTATTTCAATAATATCTACATTTCATGGGAGAGTATTTACATTCAAATCTTCCCTGAGATTTGTCATGCCCTGTTGTCATCATGTTTTCTCCTGTGTCACCTTCAAGGATTGATAGGGCATGAAAATCCATAGGAATAAACAGGACTTGAAATCCCCAGTGAAAGAAGCTGTGCCTCATCCCTGTGGGGAGCTGAGGTCATGCACTCCCACTGATGTCATTAGCGCTCCAGGAGACTCAGCATTTTGGGAAGGATGCTTAGTGCCTTGCCGAATTAAGATGTAATTGCCAATTTCAAGCCTACGTACTGAACCATGTCTCAGGCCAGAAGACAGGAAGGAAGTAGCACGCTGGTTGCACAAAGTCATACGTAAACATCACCAGTTGCTTTTGTAGAAGTAGTTGTCCCTTTGGAGAGCAACTTTTTCATTTCTGAAGACACCTATCCTGCAGTAATATACTGAAGGTGACCAAAAAAGAAGCACAGCTATGCTCCCAGAAACACGTATTCTCTCTAGCTAGTGTGTTTGATTCCTGCAAGTGGAAAAGACTGCAGAGAATAAAAATGGCTGTGTTTAATCAGATTAAATGGATATCTTATTAGTTATTCCACATAATTGGAATCCTTCACAAACTGAAAGAATTGACCTCTAGTATAGCATGGGAAAAACTTAGAGTTTATTGCTGAGATTGGGGCTAATGTGGGTATTTTAGAGGATAAAGACAGGTCTGGGACAGGTATGAGAGACTAAAACAACAGTGATTGGAAATTACAGTGTAATGGATCCACTAAAAAGGGGTAAATAATTTAAGGTCTGTCTTTATAGTCGGGGGCAGTTACTTTCAGGATAGTTTTTGTTTGCTCATTATCCAGCCAGGTCAGACCATGGACTGGAAAGATGCTTGAAATATCCTTTAAAGAAACTTTAAAATTTAAGGAAACTTATTTTGCAACCTGGATACTCAGTTTGTGGGGCTGAGGGATAGGTGCGTGGGTGTGGTAGGCTATGAAAGTGGAGAAGTAGATCCTTAAAGGGATGGGTTTTTCTGAGTTGTTTTTTTCGGTTGTTTCAGAATCTTTAAAAATATTTTGCATTTGAAAGCAAAACCATTTCTGGACAAAGCAAAACATGTGGACATAAAGATA
Organism: Leptosomus discolor; assembly: GCF_034619465.1. NCBI lineage: Eukaryota > Metazoa > Chordata > Aves > Leptosomiformes > Leptosomidae > Leptosomus > Leptosomus discolor. The sequence continues at coordinate 26,009,215 of NC_141398.1, read as the reverse complement.
TCTAGGATTTTCTTATTCCCTCAAATAACCTTATAAACTTATTATGCTTTCCAGGTAGCAATAGTATACAGAAGGATGGGATGTGTGCCTAGTTTTGTGGTTAATTGACATTTTCCATTTGTAATAGTGTAATTAATGTGTTAATTTTGTTTATATTTAATGCATGATAAATCACACCCCCCCACCATCTATCACTGATTGAGGGTTGAAACAACTGTTAAAACATATAGTGTTTTACACAACTAAAAAGTGCTGCCCTCCACAGCAGTCCTCATTAGAGCTCTGCTGTGGCCCACAGTTAGCACTGACCTCCACCCATAGCCGTAACTCTCACTGGCATCACTCTGAGCATCACTGGTGATTTGAATATTTGAGCACAACCTTATACTATGTGTGCATGGAGAATGCAAGTGTATTTGTATGATGAATGCCAGATTCCATCAGGAAATAACTACACAGTCTTATATGAAATTGTGACAAGTGTAACTACAGGCAAGGAAAGATCTTGAGTAGAGCTCTTGTAATTTTTTTTCCTTCTTAGTTTGCAAGGCTGATTTCCCTGCTGCTCCTTATAAACTGTGCTGAGTGCAAAGTCACCACTGTGAGAAAGGAGGGACTCAGTACCCTACAGACAACATCCACCCCTTCCCAGCTGGCGGCCATCCCAGAAGGAAAAGGGCTTGCCATTGTAAATGTCTTCATGGCAGCAACAAACATTGTGAGTGCAAGTACAGCTAAAGGGGCTGTTGAGGGTGCCTGCAGCTGTCTGAGCACATTTGGGCACTAAGGCGGGTCTGTACTGCTAAGTGATGTGTGAGTCCTGGAGCAGACCTATGAACATAATGCCCCTTGATGTGCACATTTTCCTGCTTTCTAGACAGCTGGATGCAGTGTAGCTTGATCCAGAAGCATGCCCGTGGTCCTTGCAAAGTGGGGTCCTAAAACTTGAGCTTTCTATGGCAGGAGTGCTCCAGCACAGAGTCCCCCAGCCGTGTCTGAGCGGGTACCTGCGCGCCAACACTGAGGGCGTGTGGGAGGCTGGGTCACTGCACACACTTGAACCACGCTCACTTCTTGATGCAGGCACCGTACAAGATGGCGTTTAAAACCAACCTATGGTCAGAATTAGCAAATGCAATTTACACAGCCCCAGCACTTGACTGCTTGTCAAAAATCCCCTCTGGTGGGCATTCCTTTCTCAATTTGTTCAAAGAGGCAGAGCCAGTCTTTGCCAATTAGGTGGTGTTACACATCCCGAGATTAGCATATTTCTATTAAAACGTATGTTATTTTGTTCAATTATAACATGTTTCTTTGTTCTTAGCCTGAAGCGATATTTGAGATATCACCCCAATCCCCTGTAATTATAAAGATATATCCTATACATTGCACTGAAAAATGGTAAGACTCGAAGAGCATACAGACTACTCAGGCATTCTATTCTTTGAGTACAGTATAGAGAATAATTATGGTTTCTCATATTCTCTGAGTAATTAATTTGAAGAATTTAATTATATTTTTCATATTAATTATTAATGTATTATTCACCCAGCATAGCCAGTTCATAATTCATAGATGTATTAGTCAAGTAATTTAGTTGATGAATTTCATAGTTTTGAATAAGTTATTCAATTTTTTTTTTAATTATTCACTCAGCTCTAGGAGGATCTGTTGACTCCAGAATATTAGCTGTAGTAGCTTTTTTTGCAGGGTCTTAGTGAACACCTGATGTTAAATTCAAAAGTCAGTGAAATGCTGTCCAGCCCTGAAATATGTATTTATGTAAGGTTATTTTACAAATAAATGGCAGTTCGATTAGCAAATTGAGATTTGGGATCTTTCATAAAATCGGAATCATAGAATAGTTTGGGTTGGAAGGGACCTTAAAGATCATCTAGATCCTGCCCCCCCTGCCACAGGCGGGGACACCTTCCACTAGACCATATTAAAGGACATAGATTTCTTATTTTGGGTAACATTCATAAACCCTAACACCAGTCGTATTTCCATATCTTGGTGTTTTGTTGTTGTTTTTTTTTTTCACTTACAATGCAAGACAGGGATAAATCATAGAATCATAGAACCATAGAATGGTTTTGGGTTGGAAGGGACCTTAGAGATCATCTAGTTCCAATCCCCCTGCCATGGACAGGGACACCTTCCACTAGACCAGATTGCTCCTAGCCCCATCCAACCTGGCCTTGAACACTGCCAGGGAGGGGGCAGCCACAGCTGCTCTGGGCAACATGTACCAGTGTCTCACCACTCTCACAGTAAAGAATTTCTTCCTGATATCTAACGTAAATCTCTCCTCTTTCGGTTTGAAACTGTTACCCCTCGTCCTATCACTACACTCCCTATGTAGTGTAAGAGTCCCTCCCCATGTTTCCTGTAGGCCCCCTTTAAGTACTGGAAGGTGGCTAGAAGGTTTCCCTGAGCCTTCTCTTCTCCAGGTTGAACAGGTCCATGTCTTTCTTCTGCTGGGGGCCCCAGAGCTGGATGCAGCACTGCAGGTGGGGTCTCACAAGAGTGGAGTGGAGGGGGAGAATCACCTCCCTCGACCTGCTGACCACACTTCTTTTGATGCAGCCCAGGATGCGATTGGCTTTCTGGGCTGCAAATGCACCTTGCTGGCTCATATTCAGTCTTTCATTCACCAGCACCCCCAAATCCCTCTCTGCTAGGCTGCTTTCAGTCCACTCATTGCCCAACCTGTATCTGTGATTGGGATTGTGTCCTAGGTTACAGTGTAAAATGTGCCAAAAGGAAAAAAAAAATATTCTATTACCATCTTCAGGAGCTGTTGAGACCAGGTGGGGCGGTGCTCCCTGCCTCCCCCCCCTCCAGACTATCTTCTATTAATGGGCACAACAATGCCTTATCGCCTGACCCATCGATAACTCCCTCCTGGACTATCTCCTGTTAATGGCCCATCAAGGAACTGCCTCACTACTCGCCATACCATTGTGAGATGCTCCGCCCGGGGAGGGGGGGGAAGGAGCCAAGCAGTCCATGCCAAATAAAAACTGAGATTTCGAACACCCTAGCAGCCTTCTTCCACTGGATTCCCAGAGGAGTTTTTTCCCCCACTGGAGTTCCAGAGGACAAGAGCTACCTACCTACCACTGGACCTTCGGAGGAAGACCAGACCCCTTTACAAGGTCGCTGCTTCACAGAACTACATCCATCGCTTCAGGAGGACTGCAGCCACCATCTTATCGGATTGCTGCTGCCACCCTAACTGGGTGTCAGGTTTTATTTCTAACTCTGTCAGTGTAAACCAGTAGGTTGTTTGTTTTTCCCTGCCTTGTGTTATATATATATATATATATTAGTAAAGAACTGTTATTCCTATTCCCCATATCTTTGCCTGAAGGCCCGTTAATTTCAAAATTATAATAATTTGAAGGGAAGGGGGTTGCACTTTCCATTTCAAGGGAGGCTCCTGCCTTCCTCCGCAGACACCTGTCTTTCAAACCAAGACAGATTGCCCTGACCTAGGTGCAAAATCTTGCACTTAATCTTGTTGAACTTCATGAGGTTTGCACAGGCCCACCTCTCCAGTCTGTCAAGGTCCCTCTGGATGGCCTCCCTTCCCTCCAGTGTGTTGACCACACCACACAGCTTGGTGTCATCGCCAAACTTGCTGAGGGTGCACTCAATCCCATTGTCCATGTTGCCAACAAAGATGTTAAACAACACCGGTCCCACTACCAACCCCTGGTGAACGCCACTCGTCACCGGTCTCCACTCAAACATCAAGCTGTTGACCGTGGCTCTTTGAGTGCAACCATCCAGCCAATTCCCAATCCACTGAGTGATCCATCCATCCTTCCAGTCCATGTCTCTCCAATATAGAGACAAGGATGTTATGTAGGACAGTGTCAAATGTTTTGCACGAGTCCAGGTAGATGATGTCAATTGCTCTTCCCTTATCCAATCGCTGTAACCCCATCATAGAAGGCCACCAAATTTGTCAGGTATGATTTGCCCTTAGTGAAGCTATGTTGGCTGTCACCAATCACCTCATATTTTCCATGTGCCCTAGCATAGCTTCCAGGAGGATCTGCTCCATGATACAGAGGTGAGAATGCCTATTTAAATTTAAACTTCATTTTTTTTACAGTGAGTTCTCATAAATTAAGTGGTTTTTTTCTACATTTTCCCCTCATTTAAACTTACATAGGAACCTATGGCAAAACCCAGTCCTCACATTTACCTTTCAGTAATGCTAGAATTACGCTCACGATGATGTACCCGTTCATTGGTCTATGAGTTTTGTCATCAGTTTTATGCTCGGATAATTCTGTTGGTATCAGAAAACTTCTAACCAAGGTAGAAGAGAATAGAAATAAGATTTCTACAGTATGCTGCCATTTCAGCAACATACTTTAGCTTAGCCTAAACAGTAAGTATGTTTAGACCCAGACAATTTTCAGGGAAAATAATCTGATCATGCTGGGAGCAGCACCTCTGGATGCATATCAGGTAATAATTTTGTTGCGGCAGAGGAAAACCACACAGGATGAATCAACATATCTTTCCATATCTAGATTTAGTGATTGTATCTCATAACTGGGGTCCATAATGCTGGTGGAAAACCAGAGGAGAATGCATATACATATGTGTGATTTTATGTGGGCATTTTTAGACCTTTTTTTTAGTCTTGTGTGTAAGTATATAACATAATAGTCAATACTGGGAAATAACAGAGAAAGTGAAAAGCTCTGACTGAAATATACTTTATTTACAATGTTTCTAGGTTCATTATTCTGCTAAATAAAGTAATTTCCATTATTATTTTTTTTTTTTTTACAATCAGATCTTTTTGTCTAAGAAAAAATTGTCCTGTATTGTAAAAAAGATTGCAATAATTTTAATTACCTTCAAGCAAGGCTTGGAAAGGTTTTAATGGTAAGCATAGCACTGTAATGTTGATCTTTAGAATGCAATGCATAGTTTGAGATTTTCTTCCCCGTACGGACCTCAAGGAGGTTTCTTTTTAACAGCAATAAAAACAATAAAGGTACTTTTTCAAAAGAACCCTGCACTTAGAATACATTGGTTCCAAGTTCTCTGCATATTAATGTTATCACATTTACCATTTGTGTATTGCTGTTTCATACAACCTCAGTGTCTATGTTAAATCCAAAACACAGAGGTGTATACCAAACCTTTCATGATTTCCAAATCCATGATTATGATACAATATTCTAAAAGAAAAGTCTCCAGCTACAGATTGCTTCTTTCCCTGAGGAAGGTGTTTGTGTTTTGGGTTGTTACCTCACTAGCAGGCAGTCCATATGGTGATAAATCCTGTAAACTAACTATAACTAGGTATAAAATTCATAGAGAAAAAATGTAATTTATCACAAGTGCACAGCTGTTGTCTGCTTCTAAGTGGTTGTTTCCTAATCTGATACTAACCTGTTCACAGCCCTAGTATGTTATTGAGCTGTAAAATCAATAACAAATAGCATGCATGATCCCCTCAGAGATTAACCGTTTATTCCAGCTGTGAAGAGCACATGAAGGTTAAAGCAAAGGAGCTGCTTTAAGAAAGGTGCATGTATGTTTATAGGTGTGTGTGCACCTGAAATGAAACAAAGTAAGCCTCTTTTAGATTAATTGATAATGACTGCAATAGCAACATAGGGTGGTTTGTTTGGTTTTAATTATCATCTATTTTTTAAGCAGCTCATTTTCAAGAACAGATTTATATGCAGTTTGCTTTCTGTGTGCTCCCAAAAGTGCTTGATATGTGATTTATATTTGTTCTTTCCCCCTAATGTTTCAGTATTACTTTGCTCTTTTCTTTAATCGCAATGCATATCTCAGGGAGAACTGCCTGGGGCAGATGGAGCATAAGCACGGAAAGATGCAACGGTAAAAAATAGGGGACAAAATTGTCATGCCCTTTCTTCCTGGCTCACAGCTGTAAAAGCTGTGGATGTTTTAATGTGTGCATGTGCAACGGGAAGGAAGTGAGAGATCAGAGCCACGGTGAGCAGCAGCAAGGGTGAGAAGTGAGTGGAAGGAGAGAAAATGGGGAGCAGACTGGCTCCGGGTGGGCAGAGGGGCACAGGGGAGTGACCAAGGGAGAGATGCAGGCGATGTGTGTGGCATGCTGGCCTGTGAAAAGTGGACCAGGGACGAGTGGAACTGCCACAGGATTTTACAGTATTCCTGGGGGGTTGGTTGTGCAGGCAGAATCTAAAACCTCATTTTTTGAGCAAAATACAGGTCTTAGCCTGAGATGTGACAGAACCAAACTGAAAGCAGTGGTTCCAAAGTGAAAAAAAACACCTCCTTCTGAGTCAAATTCCTTGCTGTTTGATGTTCAAAGATATCCGATGTAATCTTAACACCAAGACTCTGTCTGTCTCCCTGCCCAGCAGTTAGAAAGATGCTATTACCATTTTAATCAAACTAAGCATTCCTCCTGTGATCCTCGGATATTTTCAACCCTATGCATGACAGTGCTTAGCTCCTTGTACCAGTTGGTCTGCCTCCTTTATCTCTGAGTTTGTTGCAGTTCATCGTTTTGCATTGTATGTAGTTTGTAAAGCACTTTATAATGAAAGATATTTGCGGTGATTTTACTTTAGCCTAATTCCATCAACTGCTGTTCCTGGTTTTGCAGAAACAAGATCAGGATTTGACCTCAAAACACCCCAGTGAGAACAGTATTATTTATACTTATTTTATAGAAGGGTAAATTGAAACACTGGGTTTAAGTGACTTGCCTGAAGGCATGAAGCTTCTCAGTGGTATAGCGGAGACTCAGCGCATGAATCCAGATGCCAATGTCCTTGCTCTAAATGACAGATGAACTCTGCAATCAGGATCGTATTCAGACGGAAAAATCAACTAACATCCATGGACTTATAAAACAAATTTAAGCCAGGAAAGAGTCAGGCCTCTGCCTACTTTCCAGGAGCAGAAATGTGGTGCTGAAATGCTTCTTTTCCTGCAAGCATGATGCTGCTTACAGAATAGGGAAAATTCTCTTTGAAAAGGTGAGCTCTGCAGGTTCAGAGACTGTCCTGTAACAGGAAGCCAATTCGTTTCCTCTTACCTCTGTGGCGAGTACAGTTTAAAAAAAAAAAAGAATAAAAAAAGAACTCCCAAAGAAAAACATATGCTAAGTTTAATTTCATAAATTTCTCCCCCCCTCTTGCCCCTATTTGTAATTTAATACTTTAACTATAAAGGTTTATTATAACATTGTAATTGTTTATTCATCAATCTGAGACACTCAGAGGAATTCCTTCACTGGGGGCATTGCAGTAAACTTACAACACACAGGAGAGACAGATCAAACTTGTAACATTGGCAGTCTTGTGGGTCCTAAGTATCATCAAAGTCAACACATCTGCTGATCTCAATAAAAGAGAAGACAAAAAGTAACTTCTCCTCCAGCCCTCTGCTATTTTTAGTGCTTCTGTGGCTGTCTATATACTTTTTTTTGGTGTCGTCTGCTCTATCAGTCACGAAGCTAACTCAGCTCAGCGCCAGCCTTGGTGGCATTATCTCAGGCTGTCATACAGATACACTGTACTCAGAAATGCTGCATACCCAGTATGAGTGATAGGCTGCAGAGACAGAGCAATAGGGGTAATGCCATGTCTGAGTTTTATACTGCTTATTGCCTTTACAGATGTAACATCAGAAGTTTGATGCACTTTAAAGATTATGCTGGATTTTATGAACTGTTTTGCAGTAAGAAATTTGATGCAGTGGATACTGAGAAGAGCTGACAAAGAAATTATTTGATGTTCCTTTTAAGCCTGTGGAAAGTCTGCTCTCAGACTGTAATTTCCTGGAAATTATTATTCACAATTATTCACTGTATTTTGTTTTGGCAAATCTTTTTAACTCTGTTTTGATCATGCACAGTCTTCTATGAATAATCGTTGTTTCAGACTGGAGCTGTTGTGATAGGTCAAAAGAGAGGTATGGCACTCTTGTGTTTATAACTGGAAATGGAAGAAACCTCTTCTAGTGCAGCATTTGCAAATGTGGATATAAAATTTGGCACCTGTAAATATTCATGTACATACACTTGCAACTATGCTCTGGGCTTGATCCAAAGCCACTAGAGGTAACAGAATTAATGAATATTCATGTTAGTAAAACTTAATTCCTAGATGGTTCACTGAAAGCAAATGTAAAGAGAAAGCAATATAGGCAAAAATGCATTAATGGCAGTAAGTATTCACAGGAAAAAAAGGTCCTACTTATTACAGGCAAATACTGGTGGGGTTTTTTTTGCATATATGTTAATGAAGTAACACACATGCACACAAATATTATTATAGTCTCCCTTTTAGCACTATCTTTCCAAACCACAGAATCTCTGTGACTTAACAAAGAGAACCTAGGAAAAACTAGAAGTTCAAAATATGCGAAAACTGTATTTTTCTCCTGTATATAACAGGAAATTGAAACAGTTGGAAAATTTTGTTTGATTTAGTATACTTTCCTACAAAGCTCAATACATATATGTACAAGCAAGAGTTAGCAGTTTCACTGTGGGCTTGTGAAGCTTTCATTTTCTCTCAGGACATGCACCTAATCTCCCACATAAGTGAAATTACCTACATTTCAGTCCCCCAAACTGAACAACAGAACAGAGAAACACAACCAAAGAAGAGTACATCTGATAGGTTTCTAGCAGCTGTTACTGATTGTTTATTTTTTAGTTCTTTGTTTCTCCAATAGAAAGGTGGAAAATTATTTTGAGAGAGAAATTATCTGGAATGAGTCTGAAGAGGCAAATGCATACCTAGAATGAAGAAATGTTCCAGTCAGACAGAGTCTGAATTTGGGAGACAGGGTCATTTGAACCTGGCATTGGTTTTGCTTGAATTGTGTTCGCCTGATGGCATGCAGTCAACTTCACACAACATTGCTGTGGGGCAGCCTTCAGGTGTCAGCCTCCCAGACTCTTCCTGTAAGTCAAGCTCAGTTCATTCATGAGAAAATGAGGTGTTAAGATAGAATATCACTCGTACTATACCATAGATCTATCACCTCTGTGATAAGTGCTTATAGTGCTATATATCCTCATAATTTGCACAATATCAAGCTGAATGGAGGGGTTCACATGTTTACATTTGCCTGTCTAGCAAAACATCACTACGTACAGTCAGAACAATACATTTTTAATGCAGAATAACCTGTCATTTTGAAGTCCAAACATATGGGCTGCATTGTCAGCTGGTATAAATGTCCCACTGACACTTAAAAAGAACTGTGTTTTCTTGGACTGAGCTCATCAACATATTCTATCACAAAAATGAACAATCTCATGCTGTAAGGAAAGGAAGCACCCATGAATGACAGAAGAAAAAAATATATAAAACTAATTCTTGTGCCAATAGGATAGTTTGTACTCAGCATAGATTATTCAGATTCTGTAAGTAAGACTCCTCAAGACTGAGCTTTGCACCTGAGCTGCCCTGTTTCAGCTTCCAAATGTGAAGAACAATTACCAAATGTTGCCACAAGATTAGATGGTTGCCATTAGACAGTGAGAGTAGCTCTGCAAGTTTGGAGGAACAGTCTCCTCATTTGCACTCCAGCTATAGGGCTCTGGAAGCGTTTAGGGAAGAAAGCAAGTTTTTTTTCCCTGTCCCTGCCTCCACCACTAGTCTTATAAACTGGGTGACAACATTTTTTCGGAATGTTTTGGTAGCTTCTCTTCAAACAGGTGTTGTTTTGCCTTGACAAACCTGAAGGTCAGCACTGGGCAGGTGTGAAGCTGTAAGGGGAATAATTGCTGTAACTGGCAGCAAGAAAAGCAGCTCTTCAGTGTGGATCCTGATTAGAAAGAAACATCTTGTATAAACCATGGACAATTGTATTGCACTCTAAATAATGTGAAATTAATTTTTGGTTCTCCTGAAGTCCCTGGAGTTTGAAAGAAGAGGAAGAGCTACCTGGAATTCCTAGTCTTCATTCTAGTTCAGAAATGACTTTTATCTCAAACTGGGACAAAAACATGCAATTTTTTACAAGATGCCATTTCCAAATCATTTCAATTCAGGCATATCTAAGTAGTCCTATGACCTGCTTCATTTTATTAAGAGTAAAACATTTTTTTGATGTGTTCTGACTTTTCTATTATTAACTACAACATAATAAGGCTTTTGTTGGATGTGATAAATTTTCATAAAATCAAATCAAAACAGGCACTGAAATAAGGTTCTTTGACCTTGTCAAAGTGACGTATTTCAAAAAACTTGTTTAAAAAATTTTTGTTTATTTGTACATTCCAGAAAATGTTTGATCTAACTGAACCAGCATTCTCAAATGGACAACTATTCTATCTGTAAAAATAGTAGATCAGCTTTAATCACAAGGCAAAACCAAACAAATAAGGAGATGTTGAAAAGAGACAAGCAAAAAACAATGGTTGTGCAAGATTTTCTGAGGGCCTGAGAGATATAGGAGATCAAACAATAACATCACTGAAGCTGGTGGGAATTCTGTCAATTACTTTAACGTGACTAGTGTTCTACCCTGTATCTTACGAAAATTCAACATTGTCTATTTAGAGTCTCAGAGAACAGCAGACATTTCTTGAGACTGTAACTGACAGAATCCAGTCCCTCTGGATTTCTTTGGTGAATAAATAGGTGTGTGTATGTATATATGTGTGTGTATATAAATGTACATAGTCAGATGGGGATGCTGTACGCCAAAGTGCAGCAGCTGAGATTGTGGATATTGGAGTTCAAATGCATAATAATCTCCAATATTTGTGTTTGAAGCCCATCATGATAAACTATAAACTAAGTCTGATGAGCAATGCCCCTTTATGGGTACTTTGGATGTACAGTGAGTGGATGAGAATGAGATGCTGATTTTGTTTGGATTTCTGCCCTTACGTCCACAGGACTGCAATTTTGGCATTGTTTGCCTCTGCTGCAAAGTTCTTTTCTGTTTCAGCATCTGTTCGTGGTCCGGACTCTGCTTCTGCTTCTTTTATAGTATGTCTATTGCTGTTTCACTACTGTACATTGCTTGCTTGTTTGCTGCTCCTGCTTGCTTTCTGCAATAGCTATGCTCTTTCTTCTCACGTCTGCTGTGTCAAACTCGTATCTACGTGTAGCCAGGCCTCTGCCTCAAGCATTGATTTGTCCTAGCAAGGGATGGTCTTCACTTCAGTTCTAAATGAATCTCCTTCTCACACAGATCTGTTGTGATAATCCTACATTTTCTACTATAAAGTGTTTAAATCACATACGCGGAACCGGGAAAGTAAGGTAAGAGGAAAGGTTACATACAATAAAATAAAATAATTTCCTAGCATTTTATGATTTTTTAAATTTTTTTTTTTAATCTACTTCTGGTGAGAAGTAGGTTGAGGGGGGAAGTTTCTTCTTTCTTATTTAATGTCCAGTTATTTGACATTTGTAAGTATCTGTAAAGCTTTTCACGAGGATTTAGCTGCATATCACAAATCCTACTGATAATTAATAAAAATTATATAATCAAACCTTTGTACAAATATTTGAAAATATAATAAAATACATGTTTGGCAGTGTAATTTTCCCTCTTTTTTACTCTTTCGAGGTTTTTTTCCCACTTGTTCATTTTGTGAATTAGAAATTATCTCCTACAGCTTCTAGATCAATATCACAGAAATAAGAGTCTTTCTGCAGCAAACTTTCTGTAAACTGTTCAAAGACAACTTTTAAGTCTTTCCAGAATATTTTCTCCAGGGTTTTGTTGCTAGAGAAGCTGTTTGTTACTGCAAGGTGCTATGGTATTGAATAGGTAAGCTTCCATCCAGTATAGAGGTTTCAAGTGCATCTGCAGCTCCAAGTGCATCTGTGGTGAGCTCCAAGAGATGACAGAAGTGCACCAACTATGATCATCTCTTTCAACAGCCACTGCTCACAAAGCAAGCTGTCTGAGATAACAAATCAGTGTTAGAGATCACACTGTAAACCAAAGAAATAACCTCTTGGGTTGAAAGCTTCTTAGTCATGGAAAGGATGATGTTCAGACAAATTCCTGAGTCATCTGCTGACCTTATTTGCTCTAAAAAAAATGCTGGGATGTTGTGGCTACATCTGTGCTGCAAACTGAACAATGCTAGGGCTTGTTTTCTTGTTCTAACTAAGCTACCTACTGGGGACAAGTGGAGAAGAGTCCTTGCTTTGTGTTGACTCCCAATTTGTGCTCAAGATTTGTTTGGGAAAGGCCTTATTTGCTGGGCCAAAATTATGCTAATGGCTGTTCAATTATGAACAGAATATGAACAAAGAAATTCCTAAGAGCACCATTTAGTTTATTACTATATACATTCCCTATGATTGCATCCTAAAATGAAATGTGTGTTTTTAGGGAAGAAGGTGTTAGCGTAAGAACTCTACTCCAAAAGTCACCTTTTACAGTAGCATTTTCTGCTTTATGTAATGTCCGCAGAGAGCAAATAGCAATAAGTTCACTGTGAAGAACATTGTACTTACTATTCTTTATAATACGCTGTATGAAATGTGCAATTCTACATCTGCATCTTTAGAGGCTTCTGAAAAAGAAAAGCAGCCTGAAGTCTGTGCTGGGAATATGCTAATTAAGAGATATGATTGAAATGTTAATCAAGATATTCTAACGGTGACAAAGGAAGGAAATGTCTTAATCCTCCACATTACCATAAGGTCTTCCATTGCCCAGTCATGGCAGAGAAAAAGCAAAAGAAATTGAGACAGAAGGAGACCCCACCCATTGTGGGCTGAAAGTCTGCTCTGTGTCTCTAATATTTGCAGTCAATGATGGCAGAAAGCTAAAACAGAGTTCTGAGACTTCTGCTCATGCCAGATCAGGGACAGACATTTGAGGCTAATTAGTGAACCTCATCTTCTTGCAAAGATGAATTGTTAGCAGCAGCCTTAGTAATTTACTTTTCATTTCAGCTGTTTGTGGCTTTGTTCTGTTACTGCAGATCTCTGTTTTAAGTAAACATGTCATTTAAACCTTGTCTAGTAATCAACAGGATGCTGAGTAACCTGACAAGACATTGCACTTTTAAAAATATGTTGAAGTCAAAGCTGTCTGAAAGGATTGGACTTCTTTTGAGGTGTCCAGTACCTGAGTGCATTTATGCACAGCACTCATATGGCAAAAAAGCTGCACTTCCACTGAGTTACCGGAATTTAGGAGCTGGTAATGCAGCTTTGTGGCAGAGAGTGCTTGAAATCAATGCTAGCCAGGCAAGTGTCTTTAGCAGCAGGATCTGAGTGAGAACGTTTTCAGATGCATTGGTGTCTTAAAATACGCACTTAAGTTAATTTGTCTGTTCAGCAGCTGTTCTTGCAAATATGTGCAATTATGTGGCTTTGGGAGGACTTGATATTTTGTGTTCATGAAATTTGAGGTTAGCTCCTAAAGTTGTTCTAAAGTTCCCTTTTTTTCTTTTGCTCCTTTTTTCCTTTGGGTCACATCAACGAATACTTTCCTGTCCTAGCAGTCTTGAACCGCATCATTACGGATTTGATCTCTGAAGTGAACCTGTTATTGACAATAATTGAAGGTCCATACAACACTTGTTTTTAAGGGAAGGTACGTTATATCAGGCTACAGCTAGTATGGTCCCATGGACTAAAAACCTACTAGCATTTTGACCAGTTTAGCTGTGCTCTTGGCGTTCATCTTCTAGTGTAATTTCATTCAAAAGGGATATTGTACATGCACTCTTAGAGTGCTACATCGGGTGAAAAAAATTCTGTGGTACATGGGAATGATTGAGCCATTTGCTTCAAAACCACACTTCTGATCTGGACTAAAACACCAATATGAACACACTCTTTTCTTGAAGTGTTGTGAAAATACAGTCAAAACTTACCAGAGATGTCAGGGTGATTTTCATGGCACTATTTATTGAAAGCAATAGGGAGAGGGCATCTAAATACTTTAGAAAATCATTCTGAACCATAATGTCCTTTGCAGTTTTAAATCTCTCTTTGGAACACTCCAAATGTGAAGTAAAATATAAACAGAAAAAATTCCAATGATACAGTACTACAATTACAGAAAAAATATTAAAAGCAAATACAGTCATACTAATATGCTTATACCTGTTGTTTAAAATTGGCATTGGTATTTATCTCTTTGGAGCATTGGGATTTTCGGTTGGTTCATTGAGTTGAGTGTAGATTTTTGTTGCTCTTCTTTGCTTTTAATTCTTTATGCAGTTGACCTTTCTGGCACAGCAGTTTGAGACCACCACTGATGAAATGTTATTAAAATCTTAGCACAGCTACATTAATAATCCAAAGGAAAAACAGCTAAACATGCTCTTTCCAACTTGCTCAGTGACTTAGCACCAATGGTGTGCACAGCTGGTGTAGGTGACCTGTTTTCAGCAGGAGCCCTGGCTACCCTTATTCCCTGTGGTGAAGAGAAGGTGATCCTGTTGGCTGCATCGTCTTGGACTGACACCATATTCAAGGCAGAAGCTGTTTCTTAGTACAACTTTTGAGAGATCAGGGTAGTTGACTTTGCTGGAACATCAGTTACAGTGGATGCTTGGTGCCCCTGAAAACTCAGTGTAAGATTTATTTGGACACCAGAACAAAACCACAGAAATCTGAGTGACTGGGCAGTTTAGAAGACGTAACCAAAAAGATCTGCTTAAAACTGCACATAGATTCTCTGGTAAGTCCACAGATAGAGTGCTGAGCTTTCTGCCTTCCAGTCCTCTTGCCAAATCACAGGATGGAATGCTTCATCTTAATAGCTCATATGAACTGTTAATATTATTAACATTTATTAACCCCTCCTGCAGACTGTTAATTAAATAATGCAGAGTCAAACCTTAATTCCTTTGGTGCTGACTAGATATCTCTTCCACTTGACACAATTTCATTTATCATTACCCTGTGCCCCTTGTGTTTAGTTTTCAGATGAACTAAATGCCTGCATTTGGTGTTTAAGATACCACATTAAAAGTGGCTGCGAACATAACGAACATAAGCAGTGTTACCAGAAGTGAAGCCAATAAACAAGCCTGACTGTAGGAAATTGCATCCTCAAAAGTGTGTGGAAAGAACCTTGAGTCAGTCTGTCTTTTAATTTAAATTTATGAAGAATAGTAGTTAATAAGCCTTTGCTGAAACGTGGCAATGTTCTCTGCATGTGACAGGTTTAAGTTTACACATAAATGCTGGAGGGAATGGATGAGCTGATTGCCCAAAATGTGATCCTAAGTTATGGTAACCCTTTACTCCAGCTCGACTTTTTATTATATCATGTGGCTGTGAGCCATACCAGAGCTAAAGGAATGGCTTGACGAATGTGTTTTTAAAGCGGTTAAGCTAACTCTCCCATAAAACTTGGGAAAGTACGCAAATTAGTGTCCTCTTCTGGATGCTGATCAAAGGCACTATTTTGTTTAGCAAACAAGATAACCTTTTTCGTGGTTGCTGTCATACAATAAACAATATCAGAGGCTTCAAAATCCTGGTAACAAGAGCACTGGGAGAGCGGTGCTTCTCCCACTGGAAATTTGTATTGATTTCCAGAGCTGACCTTAAAAACAGACTGTGGTTAAGAAAGAGAAGACTGCTTCCAGGATAAATAATATCTGTTTCCAAGCTGACCGCTCTTACACCTATCCTTTGGTAGGTCTGTCCTTTTCACATCCATTTTGCCCCAGCAGTGGTAATTGGGGCCGTGATTTTCTGTACCCAGGGTGGAAGGGGTGGAGAGGAAACAGATAGTGGGTAGCGCTCATCCAAGAGAGCAGAAGGCTGTCATGAAGCAAACATTTACCAAATCTATTCTTTTCTTTCACAAAAGTTACTGAGAAAGGCTCCCCCACCCCAAAAGTAAAAATGTATGTGGTAAAATACAGAGAAAGGTACCGCGCAAGAGCAGAGCTTGTTGTGTTGGTGTATCTCACAATTCGAGATGGAAAAGGGCAGAGCAGACTTTCTTCATCTCTATAAATAGCATAGTGCTTTTTATCTGTGTTAAAAGATTTACAGAATCCTTTCTTTAGGCACTTGATCACTCTAGCTGGCGGTATAAACATTGGAACTCCATGAACATAGAACATCAGAGAAGAAAAATGGCTGTGCAGTCCTACTGGGATTCCTCAAACTGTGGCAGTCTGGCCTCTCTCACATTAGATATTGTTTCTTGATTTTTTCCCCTTCACTGCCGACACCAGCACAGTGAGCACAGAGTGCAGGAAAGGCAACCAAGTGTTCAGAAATTAAGGGGAAATGAAGTTTTGCCCCATGAGTTGTCTAGACCTTACCTTAGCAATTCTAATCAGTCCCGAAGTGCTCCAGTTGTCTACACTAAAGATCTTACAGCTACTGAAATGGTGGCAAAACAAAAGAGACCCTGTGGGCAGAACACGTGCACTGCTACGTGATTTGCCATATTTACTACCAAAGGCACAGATCTGATATTGGAACAGATAGCAACATTTAAAAAGAACTTTCCTATAAGATTTCAAAATGAGTTTTTAAATGAAAAAATACCTTTCAGAAAAATGCAACAATAAATTAAAAAACTTTTTAATTTTGCCTTTTATTTTTTAAATTTTGTCTCCTTCCTTCCCTTTACTGAGTCCTACACCATTTTTATTAGCAGAACTTGGTAAGGTATACGATATCGTGGGAAGGGAAGAGAAGGGAAGGGATATTCAAAGCAAGAGTTTCAGCCATCATAAAGTCTGCAAAAACGTCTATTAAAAAAATTTTTTTGGAAGATAAATCATGTAAACTTTTCCCAGTTACAGTGATCCTAGAGTTTTATGAATTTCACTTGATTCTGTGATCTAAGCTGGCTATCCTGGTTATTCCCAGGCTATATCTTAACAAGATTTAATTCTAATAACAACAAGATTAAAATTTTAACGTTCCTTTATTATCTACCATAGCTGCCTTCTAACAAATTTTATTGGAAGTCATGTCAGCAGATATCTTTTTCACGGTAATATTTTAAATTTAAATATTATATGAAAGCATGCTCGTTCATGAGATTACACATACAGGAAAAGATATGAAAATTAATGAGACCATGTCTTTATCAATAACTGAAAAATATTTTTCTCTTACCCAGAATTGATACATGGTATATATTGCTCACATATTTTATAATTCACTCTGTTCAACCAAATGTTTTATTTTCAAAATCCAGTTGTGAAGGCTGTCCACAAAGTACATGACTAATCCATGCTGACTGGACATGCCTGTAAATCTGATGATATAGGCAAGAATGTGTTCCTTAATTAAAACTGACAACGAAATAATATCACTTTACCTATAGTGAATGCAGTCATGAGGTCTCCCTCTCAATTTCTCTTTCTCAGCTTTCTGAGCTTCTCTTTTTTGTAGATTTTTGAATTTTTATAACATAAACTTTATCTAATGAGCACATCAATTTATTGTGCATTTTAGTTTTCAGTCATTGTATCCAAACTCTGCATGTTAGACATGAAAATCAGAAAATCCTAATTTTCTGTCAATGCATTTTCTAGGAATTCAGTAGGTACTGAGGTTCTCACTGACACTCTGCAGGGGCTGCACAGCCCTCTACACCAGACAGCAAGTGTGTCCTTGCCGGTAAGTAACAACAGGGGACTTTGGTGGCTGTGGAAACGGGACTCCCACCCTCACTGTAGACATAGTACTGCATCTTTTGCAGTTCCCTTAAACACAGCTAACCTGGCAGCAGGGAAGATGAATTCAGCAGGGATAACATTGGAAACAAGGTTAAAACAGAATGTGTATCAGCCAGCAAACGTGCCTGGGAAGGGAGTGGGGTTGGGACTGCTGGGAAATGTGATGGCTGCTGATGAGAAACTTATGAGTTTCATGTCACCAAATGAAATTATTTTGCCTCTATTTGAGCTGAAAGACCTGGTCATCTCTTTTGGAGAACATATGGTTATCTCAGTGGTTCTGTGAAATCTCAGTGGTTCTGTGAAATCTCACTGTTTCCAGTACAACAAAGCACTATTATTTCAGTAAGACACAGCCATGAATATATGCTTTTGAGAAATCATACATTTTTGGACATGAAGTCTTGCTAAGACTGCCCGGTGTAAGTTTTGGAGCTATGTTGATTTACACTAGCTGATATCTTAGTCTTTTTATTATCATTGATGTTTTTATTTTTCAAATTAGCAGCACATGTAGTTCAAGCATCCTGACAAGAAAACTGAACTTTATCTCTACAGTTCTTACTTTTGTAGTCGCTGTTATTTCTTGGCTGTCTCTGCACTTGAAGAAACAATAACAAGGTTTACATCACCAGAAATCTGATGCTTTTATGCTTTGCCAAGATTAGCTAGCCTTTATTGTAAACTTCTGAAATTAAATACACTGGATTTCTTATTTAAAAATGAACATTGTTTAATATAAGCAGATGACAAAACTTCAAAAGATTTTTGCTAGCAAAAGGAGTAAATAGGATTTTTTAAATTAAAAACAACCTTACAAATGTTCTTTTCAAGTACTGTTAATATACTAATGTCACTGGATACATTCCACTGTCTGGAACTAATTCCATTTAAGTCAATGAAGTGTATACAATTTTTCCTCGATAAAAGAGAAACTTACAGCTTGTTCAGGTGTTTCTGGTATGATTACAGACTTTTACTAGATGGCTTGTTTAAGCACCTGCTGGTGTGATGACTATTTCGTTGCCTACCTGCTAAAGTGATTTTTAACATTTCTAACTTGCTTTCTGTAGGATCAAGTCTAATGCTAGATAGTAATTTTTGTTAACTTTGTCTCACTGCCTACATTAAATATGAGTATGAAAACTGACCATTACAGCTTATAAAAGCAAATCTCAGTTGGACAGGAGAAAAAAGAAAAATAATATGAAAAATAGTTTCAGAAATTCGGTCTTAGGTGCTGTTTCAGAATAAGTTATGGATGAAAATTCCACAGTTCAAAGAAGAAACCACTATTGCGCTAGTAAGTGTATTGTGTCTATACAATACCCTCGCGATTACAATAGAATTTTACAGCATAGAATGATAAATCAAGTCCCACAAAATGTTTACCTGGAGCCATCCCTTTGCTTCTCAGGATTTTGGCAAAATGCTTCTCTGCAGTTTCAAGCAGGCTAGAGCTATTGTGAAAATCATCTTTCTTTTGCTACTTCTACATTTCTGTTCTTACAAATGGTAATGAAAATTTACAAGAAATTAAAAAAAGAAGTAATTAAAACCTGCCTCATCTTTCCTCCTTGATTCTGAAAGTTGGAAGAAAGAAACAAATATTTGGAGATAATTTTATTTCTGTCTGTTTTCCATCAGTCACCAAAATTCTTCTGAAAACATGAGGGAAAAGATTGTAGAAAATGTTAATTTTGATCTAGCAGACTGATGTTTTTGTGGACTGTTTGTTTAGGGAAGAAAAAAAAAAGGTAATTTAAGTATTTTGGCAGTATTTTTAGAACAGTTTTTTGTGCTTTGGTTTTTAGAGTTTTTTGAGATAATTAGGTCACAAAACAGCAGTATGATCAAGACCTCCACTTGGATGCACTTAGAGTCTAGTGTGAAGTCTTGTGAAAGCACAGACGATGTGCTTTCCAGAACAAAAGTTTAGGCAAATAGCACTGTACACATGCATTTTTAATAATAAGGCAGTATCTGTAATTTTAGCAGCAGAAATAAAAGCTGTATATCTAATGCTAAAAATGCTACCTTTCAAAGATGGTTTCCTTAAGTCCTGAACTCTGAGCAGAAATTGTGCATGTTAAGAATTTAATATTTAAGGTTCATTTTTTTTATTTTTAAATTTTCTGGACAGTGTATCTCAGGAGCATGTAAATTTGAAATATTACATCAATTGTTTAGTACTAACACAAGTAAAAATACTGAGCCATGGCATTTAGAAATATAAACAGAAATCTTGATTCCAGCTAGCTCTTTCTAGCTGGTATCTGAGGGGTACAATACACTGCACAACCAGGCTCTGATGACAGCACTAGAAAGATATCCCCAAATCAGTTGTTGGGTTTGGGTTTTTTCGACCAGCGAAGTGGGGAGGGGAACTAGTTACAGTGAAAGTGAAACTTTCCATGTTAACATGCTGATAGCATTTTTGCTTAACTTCTACACTTTTTCATCACAAAACCCAACCCAAAATGTTTTGAGAAAGGTGATGTTAGTGTGACGCTGAGATTTTGCAGCATCTTAGAGGTGCTGCAGTTTTGGTATTTAAATCTCACTGTTCCCTCTCAGGCTCATGCTTGTGGGTAAGTCCATTTCCCCTTGAACAGCTCAGCCTCCTCCCATGTTGAATGGTGATCCACACTGCAGAGTTGATGGTGGTGCAGACATCAGCAACCTCGTGGCACTCAGGCACACCATAACACTCTGGCAGCAAGTATTACCTGCACCCAAGCCAGTAAGGCAAACCTGAGTTGCTTGTAGGTCCAGAGCTGCTGCAGTCACCAATGTGCAGTGCGTGTGCATCTCAAATCACACCTGTCTGTGAGAGTTTAGATTCAGGAAAACTATGACTGAAATTTGTAGAAAGAGAGCACAGCAAATTTTAAGTACTGGTTTAGGTTTCTTTCTTATTTATGTGCTATATGTGGCTAGCTGATTTTCTCATCAAAATGTAAGATGAAGATAAAGGTAGAAATGCTTATAATTTCCCATGCAATGGACTTTTTGAAGACCTCTAGAATGACACATTGGTGCTACCACACCTTCCAAACTAGAGATGGGCAGGACATACATTGCCTCGCAGCCAGTGTAGGAACTCCTGTAGGGCTAAAATACCAGTCAGAGAGATTTAGGGCACAGGTTTAAAAATCTGGAATCTTTTTTCTTTGTGCCATTTTGGAGAAGGTCTAAGTCATTTACCTCAGATATACAAGGCTTATTTTTATATAGACTAAGGGTATTTTTAGTACCTTCACATGGAGTAAATAAGTTTTAAAAGAACTGTAAATATAATTTTTTTTGTCATTAAAGACCTTTAACACTGCTACTGTGAGAAAATGGGAGTCTGAAGCCATGCATCACTCAAGTCAATAGTTTTGCCTTTTCTTCTGCAAATTTTACCCCAAGTCCTTAGCTTATAACTGTTCAATAACTTTCTGAGTGCTTTTTGTTGCTCTGTAACAAAAAGTGTCTTTTAGGCTCAAAATCCTCTGCTCTGGTAGCTTGTGCATGGTTTTTTCTTTTGAGACATCAATAAAATATATCTGTGTGCATATTATTCAGCTTTCTTGGATATCACACTGAAATGTAAACTTTTATATCTATACAAAAGTTATAAATATGGATTTGGAGATAATTTAATATTTTTCAGAATATTTCCCTGCCAGGGAGACCAAGCTTTTGTATTCATTTATACTTTGTTTTCTGATATAGTGCCGTGTTGAGATCTGTAAAAGTGACCAACGTTTCCTGAGCAAAAAACTGTTTAGTAGAAGAAAAACTGGTTTTAATTTTATTTTTATCATTTTGCCCATATTCAAGCTCTTTTTAAATTTTTTTTCTTCCTTGATAGCAGTAAATGGGAAAAAAAAAAAAAGAGGAGGGAGAAAAAAATTAGGGAGGAAAACTGCAAAACCAGGATATTAATCTTTTTTTTCAGGATTTTCAGTGAAAGAAGGCAGAACTCTTCAATATTTGCAGATTGAGAACAGCTTCCTACAAATCATGTTCCTTCTCTTTCAAGCGTCTCATTTGTATTTGCACACAGTTATGAGCATGTTTCTTCTGTATGTGGTAATACAGAAGATAAAATGCAAGGTGCATTGTTTGTGGCAATGAGGTACCAGGATTTCCTCCCTCTCCTTGCCAAGCAGAAGTTTATAGCTGTTTATAGCAACTGTAGCTGCATTCCTCACCATTTTGACTTTGTCTTCTCTGAGTGACTATTACAGTCTTCCTCCTCTCTCAGCTGGGACTTAATGATTTTCTCAGTTAAAGCAGACAAAAATGGGGATCTGTTCTACTGTGAGTGTTTAAACACAGCGTGTGTGTGTGTATGTGGGTACAGGGCAGAAGGACTCCTTTTCTGGGTTTGTGAGAGATGTCACCTGGAAAGAGCTTAGAAAAAAGACAACAGTTTAAATTTCACATCAGGTTGCTGTATATAGCTTTCCAATGTCTCTTTTCTGGTCTACTGTTATATCCCGTCAGCCTATTTTCTTATTTTCTCATCTGGCAGCCTCTTCGCATGCATGTGAATGACAATTCAAATGCTTCAGAAGTTTCTGTTTTCAACTTTTGTTAATGTTTCCCAACTCATTCTCTTGTTTTCCTGCTGTCAGGCTGCCAAAATCACCCTCTGGTGAATTCTAAAAGGGTCTGGGTAGCAGAAATAGGACCCAAAATTTGTTGCAGATAATTACTCTATCAGATCTTTGTCACAGAAAATATTTGACAGCCCACACATCTCTATTTTTAAGCAGTCCATAACATAAAACTATCAGAACTTCTCTTTCTTTAAGTGCAAGCAGCACATCATTAGATCAAAGATACTTCATTTAGCTGGGTAATGTACTTGATTCTGCATAATTTTTTGTTGATTCTGGAGATTCAGCTTAGGCTGAGATTTTGACCACGTCCAGCAGTGTACACCACTCCTTCCTGCTTCTGGGAATAATACACTGTAGTGGTAATCAAATCTGCGTTGTTTCATGCCAGATGTCGTTCAACATAGCATTACCTGTAATAGCCTGCCAAGGAATTTTTCTACCATTTCAAACCTGGATCTTGAGTGAAGCAAAGGAAAAAAAAAATAATTCCAAGAAACCAAGCTAGAGATCGTGTTCTGATTACAATCTATCTTGGGATAGGATTTCAGGAATTTAATAACTGCTGTATGAATACTCATACATATAGACATGATCAATAAAGTTCATACCTTATGTTTCCCACTTGTGAAGCTTGGTTGAATTTGATTTATGATTTTTTCCTAGCAGCTTGGGACACAACATCACAGATATATGATGGACAGTCAATTTATGGTATTTAATTTGAACACTGCTGGGACATTGTGCAAAAGTTTGAAGCCAGTAAAACTAATCCTAAGTCAGTGTCAGAAAAAAAGAGTACTTTCTTAAAAAAAAACCCGGATATTAAAAAAAAAAACAAACAGAAAGAACAGGAGAAAAAGTAATAGTTGATCTTAAAAGTGTGTAAAAATGAAATAATCATCATTGCAAAGCACATCATATAGGAACTGGATAAGAAAGGGAATACACTGGTGCCTTGCAGAGGAACATAATGATAAGGAAAGAAGAGTGGGGATGAATATCTGACTCTGATAACTTTTCAAGTAACACCTTATCAAGTTGCTCTAGTATTCTTAGAATACAGGGATTTCACTTGGTTGTGGGATTTTGGTTGTTCAGTTAAAATTGGAAGCAATTACAAAAAAAAAAAAAAACAATTAAGAGAGGTGAGAAAGGAAGAGAAAGAGGACAAAGGGAAGGAAGACCCAGACAGTAAGATTCTGCAGTGCTCATGGAAATTCCATCATTTCTTCTGTGGTTCTTGACAATGTTACAGGTGTGTGCAGCTCTACCTGTTTGGCAGGCCTTTACTCCTCACTTTGCTCACTAATATATTTCATTAATTAATTGCTAGTTCTCAGGAAAGAAAGTCAGTTACAGCAACTTGAAATAATTAACTTGTTTGTAAATTTATTGACGACAACTGTTTGGGTAAGTGAACTTCAGCTACAGGTTGCAATAATCTCGTTGATATGCAGATTGACATCTATTACATTTTGGAACTCATAAATTTTCTTGTATAAACACCTGATCGCTACTTACAAGCCTGTCTGTCCTGATCTAGTACCCCCTGAAGCCTCTGATTAGGCCTTACATGCGTACATCTACTAGGGTATTCTTTTAAACCTCATTTGTGCCTAATGACATACCAACAAGTCAAGGCTCCGTGTTTGAGTTCAGGTTAAAGTGTACACTGTGTGATTACTTTCAGCAGCGACGCTGGCGGTCTTGCTGTGAAGGTGAAGAAACTGTGGGTGATTAAGTAGTAGCATGTTCTCCAGAGGCCACGTATTTGCTGGAGAACGTCTTGCATGAGACATCTCTTCATCTCTTCATTATTCCATCGATAGGAAATGCAGTAGTGAAACCTAAACCTCAAAGTCACACATTCTTATAGGTTAACACTAAATCATCAGTATGCCTGGCTTCAAAGATTAACTGATGAATCCTCACAGCAGCCCTGTTTGTGAAGTACTTATCCTTGTTTTATAGGCTGGGAAGACAGGAAAACTTAAACCAGTCATTTAGGACTCAGACACTGTTGGACTCCCCAGACAGAAGGATTTCTGACCAAACACCAAACTTGTAGGTTAATCTCAAAATAAGACTTATAGAAGGAAAAATAATACTTGGTGATGGGGTAAACAGTCAAAATGAATAAATAATCACTTCACTGGAAGGCAGTAGAAAAATGACCAGTAAAAGGTTAAACAAAATAGAGAAACACTTTGTTTAGTTTCTACAGCAAACAAAGCCTTATATGTGAAAAAAAATATTGTAACCCTGGGTTTAGAAGTTAACCCCTGTATAGGTTTAGAAACTGCATGGTTCTTTGAAAAGAAGGAAGTCAAAGGTATTTGCAAACCTGTTTGTCTTCCATTAAGTAGCTGTTTTTGAGAGAAACCTTGGTCCTTGTTGCGAAAACGGGGAAGTCAATCCGGTCTTGTGCGGCCGGCACGAATATGCGACAGATGCAAATCGAGAGACAAATAGTAATTGTTTATTTACAGCAACATTTACAGGTTCTTTTGGATTGCCGGTAATAAATTAAAAGCTACAGGTATAACTAAAGGTTTATCACTAATATAACAACAACACCACACACTATACGCACACATACACACTAACAACAATAACAACTTGCCCGCTGTAGGCCTGGCTGCTTGGCAAATAGACAAGCCCGTCGAACAGGGGTACAGTGGAACAAGAGACAGTAAAGTCGCGACAAACAAGAATCAAGGATACACTCAGGGAAGCATAGAAACGCACCTGAGGAGAAAATGTGTAATACACTTAGGGAGGAAAAGTATATCTCTCAGTGTTAGCTGAGGTAAATAATATTACCCACACGGCGTCCCAAGTGGGGGGGATGGAGAAGGAGTAAATTCATCGATCTGTCCAGTCGTCGGTATGGTTCCGAGTTCATCCTGTACCAATTTTTGGGCCGAAATTGGGGTGATATTTATACTCGAATTTTTACATTACATCACCCTGATATACGTGCGGGTGAGGATGACTATAGACAATCCGAATTGCTTATGTTAATGCCACAAAGTCTGTTAATTTACACCTGCATGGGGGGGAAGTAGTGGCTCCTTTTGTTCAGGGCAAAGAGAATGAGGGACTGGGACCACGAGGCCTCCGCCCCTGTCTCACACTCCTCCGGGCATCCACATAACCCCAGATATCGATCTAGTGATGGTTGCCCCTGCCCAGTGCTTGCCACTTTCCCCAGTGCTGAATTTCATCCTTCCAGGCATGCAGCTACATGGTGTACGTGACTTAGACTTTGGGATAGACTTTGGGATTAACTTTGTGCTCTCTCTACAGTCCTAAACTTAATATTGCATTTTATGTTAAATTGCCTTCAGTCTACTATTGATTGATAAAATCCGGTACTACACTGAATTCAAGGGGGAATTTTGTGTTCATAAGACTCTAGAACAGAAAAACAAGAGAGTACAAAATTATTCAACTAATCTGCTTATAAAGTATGGAAAATAAGACAGACGAATCAAGTAGAAAATAATAAGAAAATTCACAAGATGTCACTCATACTACCTCAGTCTTGGAGCTTGCAGAAACCCTCTCAATATAACAAGATATCTTAATTTTTCCAGACTCTTGCAGAAACTTGTGGCTGTGTATGTTGATGGGGATGCTCGATCTACAAACGATTGACAGTGCACCCTCCACAGATCAGGATGGTTGAAGCCTTCTTCTTGTTATTAAAAAACTCTGTTCTAAGAAAAATAAAATAATACCATGTAGTTAGAGTACCATATGGTGAGTGCACAATACACCTCCAATTGTCTTTTGGAAAACTCTTTACTAGGCCTTCAACAACAGCTTATTTTTAATCTTCATTATTTTCAGCCCTTTATTTATTTTAAAAGGCACAGTGGAAATTGGCTACATCTGGGCTCAAGGTTGTGAAAACATGTCACATACTAATTGTGGTCATTCCATTTTTAAAATACCCCCAAACCTCCTCAAAATGTTCAGACTTACATTTCTGACAATTAGGATGAGTCAAAATGATTTAGAAATCCATGTGGGAGAGGTGCAAAGAGGGAAGAAAAAAAAAATCACGGATCCTCAAACGCCATGTTTCAATCAGATCAATTCCTGTTTTCATACTAGGTCAAAATGATACAACAGGGGAGCACAGCGCAACAGAAGGACACATTCAAGTGTATTTCTTTGCCTGGAGCAGGTTTACATGGTTTTTGTTTCAGCTCAGGACCACAACTTGTAGGACCACACTTTACAGCCACGCCAAATAACTTCTTAACTTGTAGATCCTTAACTTATAAGTCATAAAAAGGCCTGAGGAATAATAATACAATTCTAGCTGGGCAATAAAGCAGGAAATAAAATGCAAACCAAAATAATAACTGATCATTTTTTCACCTAAGAAAAGTGGTGAATTCTTTAGAAAAATGTTTGTTGTTACTTTTGCTTCTCACTTCTTGTTAGCTTTAGCTTTAAATATGGCCGGAAGGCTAAGGCTTGACTTAGCACTGTGAGCTTTGCAGACCGTAAAACAGTGGTTTTGTCACCAGTGGCAATGTCCATAAAGACCTCAAATATTAATGATGGTAGTTCCTGAAAAGCTGATGCAATGGCTGTCTTAGGTAGGCCAAGAAACTTCAGTATGAGTGGGAGAGGATTATCAGAGATCTGGCACTACCAGAGATGTGAGGAAAGTTGGCAATCGAGCAAGGACTGGCAAAGGCTGTGAATGTAAAGAACACTTTATTGTGGCAGAATTATAATTGCAGTGATTTTTCAAAGTGAATAGCAAAACAACCACCTGTTAAAATCATATTGATTTAAATCACAAAAGCTATTGAATTTTCCATAAGCAGCTGGATGTTCTGCTGTCATGTATTTTCTAAAAGAGAAAGTAAAATAAAACTTTAGCAGGCAGAAACTGTGAGAGAAACAGTGGGGAAAGAAAGGTCTGAAGTTCCCATTATCTTTTGGGTAGATATGCCGTTTCTGGATAATTGCACTTTGGATTGACTTGCTGCCTCTGGCACTTCGTCCCATTTGTCCCTTCTCCCCAGCCTCTTTCACCTTATTATTTAAAACATAATTGTCTTATGAAATACTAACTGCCAAGCTGGGCAAATTTGTTTTCCAACCTGCAAAGTCTCCATTATTTCCACTTGCCTTTTTTGATGCAGGAATACTTGCAGGGAACAGTTTTAGTTTCATGACTAATTCTCCAACCCAGCATAGGCAGGATCTCAGACACGTCATAAAATCCCATGGTTTTGCCTGAGGCGGATACCTAGATTTTACATCCCTTTTTTCTTCTCCAAGGCTTTGACAGAACAAGAAACCTATTGTCAGATGATGGTTGGGACTGGGAAAATGAGACAGCTCTAATATCAGTGTGTGAAGTTTCTAGGCCTTGCTTGAATACAACAGATGGAGTTGCCTGCCCTGATGGTAAATAGCAACTGCCTGGAACCAAGCAAGCACAACAGATCCTGCATCTCTCTAATTTCCAAGATTTGTGGGACTAGATGATGCCCAACCTGTGAAATACGAAATGAAACTATAAGATTTTAATATCCTTGAGAAGTCAAAGATAGTTTGCTTGTAGGTTGTTTTTTGCCTAGATGTTATCTCCTCTCTTCTTCTTCTCTTCTTCATTTCTCCTTCAGTGGATCAAACCATAACCTTTCGAAGACAGATAGCCCCTGTATCCTTTTCACCTTTGCAATAGCAGTGATATAGCCCACATCCTGCACACTTCCAAGATAAGGTTAGCAAAGTAAGACTTAAAAGCAGTGTTATATTTTTAGCTTGCATCTGCT
Organism: Leptosomus discolor; assembly: GCF_034619465.1. Lineage (NCBI taxonomy): Eukaryota > Metazoa > Chordata > Aves > Leptosomiformes > Leptosomidae > Leptosomus > Leptosomus discolor. The sequence goes on along the minus strand of NC_141398.1, from coordinate 25,981,139 downwards.
TTGATGTTAATATTTTGGTGCTGCTAAGGAGTAACAAAAAAGAAACCACAATAAAACCCCAGTGTGTGGCATGGTTCCCAAGTCTATTTATGTTATGGGTGGACCTAGAAACAAAGATGAGGCCAACACAAACATGTTTTTCTATCTACACATACATCTGGGCAGCTAACTATTATTAAGAAAGATTCATATTGAGTTTCCAGACAGCACCCTAGATGTACTATATATGAATTTTTTGTATATGTCTTTGCCAATATGTTATGCTTGCTTGTTTTTTAAACAGCTCCACAGTAAATCTCTTTTCAGTTCAAATAAAAGAACTTTTATCCAAGAAAAACTAAGCCAGGCTACCTAGGATTACCGAAACTCTAACACTGAGAAATCAAGAGCCAACGGCTTGGTAGGGTCAATGTTCTGATACCATGTTCCTGTGCTTACAAGTGAAGGGTGAAATACCATCTCTTTTGAAATCTTTGTCTAGCACCAGTTATTCACAGTCATCTTTGCAGAGTGTATTCTCAAACAGAGAATAGAAGGACTGAAAGACAAAATGAAGGCTGAATAATTCAAAAAGGAGACCATGCCCTCATTAGTAATTTTAGTACTGTAATTAGTAATTTAGTAAAGTAATTTTAAGGAGAGTTTTACCAGATCACACATGCTTAAGTTTTCATCTGGAATATTATGTTAAATTTTGTTATATAATATTTTATTATCTTGGGTAGTTTTTCGCAGTTTGTGGGGTTATTCTTATTTACTTTTGGTTTAAACCTATGTAGCTCTGTAAATTTGATTTGCATTGTTTTACACTGTGTAAATTAAGTTAGCATACAGCATTTGCTTTCTCTGACCTTCTCAGTTATCATATTTCCTTCTTTATGAATCTTTGACTAATGTATTTACAGCAACAGTACTCACAACACCACATGCCTGGTGGTACAATCTGGCATTGGGTTAATCTGAGGGAGAGGGGGAATCACATTAGACTATTTAGGGAAATCTGACACGTAATGTCAGCATTTGGACTTTCCTCTTAACTCCAGAGAAATGTCAATAACAAACTAAAAAATGAAGATCTTTTTTTTTTTTAATTTTGTATTAAAGAAATATCATTTGTTAAATTATTGTACTTATTTTTACTTTTCTTGGCAAATTTTGATTTTGTGTTTCATTTACTCTGAGATTTAATTAGTAGGGACTAATAGGCAATCAGAATTTAACCCGCAAGGTAGCAATTCACGTGAAAGTCTGTAATTCCTCAGAGTTCTCCTCTTTCCCCCACATTTTTATCATTGTGCTCAATGCTACGGTATTTTCTAGTTAGCCTAGTCTAGGAGACATGAAGCAGTCTGCTATTTGGATCTCTGATGTATTAACAGTGTTTCTAATAATTTGTTTGTTGGGGTGGGGGTTTTTCTTAGCAATTGGTTCTGTTTTGAAGATACTACAATCTGTCTTTGAGCGATTTAATCCTCAGCTAAATCCTGATGACTCATCACTTATTTTGCAAGGATTGAGGTACCCTTTACTCCTTGCCTGTTTGTGTCACTCGAAAATAGTGTCACTGGCTTTAAGTAGATACCTTGAATGTTCAGTAGCATGCCATGGACCATACACAAAAGTAAAAGAAATTTCTGACACAATTTTGACTGTGGGAGGCTTCTTTGACTACTTGCTTATTTCTGTGAGCTTTGTTATAGGAAGATTTTATCTTAGAAATACCCTAGAGACAGAGTATTTTACTGGATTAATAAATTTACGCAAACTTCTAGAGATGTACTTCTATTATGCTGTGCCTTGTTTGTGAAGAAAACGAGATTCTTCATAGGTGTGATCTCAGTGCTTCTCTTCTGATGTCCTATCTGCCTGAGCACAGTGCTTTTATTCCTGGAGTCTGCTTCCCACAGTCTCCAGCACTTGCTCACATTAGCAATTTTATGAGCACTTTTGCTGTGTTACATTTGATGAGATAAAGGACAAATCCTTCCAAACATAAAAACTCCTTATTTACCTCATTTACTTTTTGCTAAGTAAAAGTTTACTGAAATTGATTTTATTCAAATGAAGTCACAATAAAAAAATAATAAAGCAAAATACATTGAAGCTTCGCATAATTGCATGGTATTTTTCAAAGTCAGAGGCAAGCCTTCAGTTTGAGATCAATGTATTGATTTATATCTACTGAAGATCTGGCCTGAAAAAAGTTAATATGTAAATATGCCTGTCAAGAAGTGGTGATCTCGTAAGAAAACATTCTCTGCTGTTATCAAGGCTGTAACTGTAGTAGGTTCTTAATGTTGGACTTAGGAACCTTGTATTTAACATTTACTTTAATATTTAGGCGCCTTCTGTGCAATAAACCATCTTGACAGGGGGAAAACCAGATCTGTTTAACATATTGGTGATATAATCCTTGTAAAGCTAACTTCTGTTAGGCAGAGGCTGCTAAGCACACAACAGACAAGAAAGAAGGTAAAGAGAAAAGTTGGAAAATGTTGCCAATGTTGTAAATGTTAATGATCCAATCACAAAAATTGTCCTTCAAACTGGAGTGTGTAGTAAATAGTAATGAATAAATGCACTTGTCAGGAAGATTTGATTTGTCTAGCAAATCCTTACTGACATATACAGTCATTTACTACCATATAGCCTTTTGAAAATGCCATTCCAGCAGAACATAAAGAAGGTTATTTAGATTAAGTATAGTAACAAGATGAGCAGCATACTGAGTTCATTGGACTACAGGCACACTCATTTAATACCCAGTGCTCCATTACTCTAAATGCAGCTGCCCCTGAAAAAAAACAACAGGAATGAAACAGCATGTAGAACCAAGCATAATGGTTTAAAATAAAAATATGAGCTTCAATGTAATGCTGTGTACCATCAGTATTTACATTCAGTCTGTGAATGATAATGCTAGAAATGGCATAAAGGTATCAGATGGTGCAGAAACCACCCCTCTCATACCTGACACTGCCCCACCTGACACACACCCCACCCCCCTTCCCGCTTCCTGACAGCAGAATTGTGAAAGCTAAAAATTTACCTTCCTGAGTAACATTTGAAGTCAGGAACTCACATTAAAAGGAAAAAAAAAGTCAAAGCCAACTTTGTGTGGCACTCTTAGGTCTACCTTCCTCATTCAGGGGATTTAAATGAGAGAGCCAGATTCTGCACTCAGATGCACTTTGTCTTTCTTGAAAGGATCCTTAGCTGGTAAAAAAGCAGTCTCAATTTTGGGTTCATTAAAGTAATGCTAATATCTCATGTTGTACTATTGGCTTTGGGTTTAATGCCCACATAGCAGCTTGTATTTTTTCCCCATCTTCTCTTAATTTTATTGCCATCTTGAGCCAGCTGAGGTCTACGTACAGTTTCTGCTGTTATAGGTTAACAGGTTCACATTCTCTTCCTTTAACCCAGCCTTTTGTCAGGAGCAGTTCAAGCATGACTGACAGGTCAATCATTATTATGATTGCTTACTTGCACACAGACAGTGCAGGTTGGACACAGGAAGAAACAAGCAACATCAAGCTAAATCTAAATACAGAGCCAGAGGAATGCATGCGCGGGCAGGCACATGCACATGCACTCACACATGTCTGTGCACACACACACATATAGCTATGATGTAAAGTATCAGCTCTTTTACAGCTGTGAGCAGTACAATTGTACATTGTGATAAAAAATATATGCAGAATTCTCAGATGGCAGCGTGTAGATAACATATGGCTATGCCAGGGGTTTTCACTACACTCTTTATATCAAGTGGCAGTATATAGTGTAAGTATGCTTTATTGTGTTCCTTTCCTGGAAGTGTGTATTACAGTCTTCATTTCTCCAGTGTAGGTAGAACAGAGAGAAAGCAAAAAGGGTATTGCACTGAACTGTATTAGCTGATAAGTAATACATGATCATGTTAATCAGGCCCCTGGGTCAGATGCCGTAGCAAAATCTCTTCTCCCATCCACAAGTCTGAGAGACATGTCTGAAGCCACTTAGCTTGTGTGGTTCTTAGTAAGTTTTCTGTCCCACTATGCCCAGCAGAATTCACAGGTTCTTACTGAGGGCAAGCCTTTTTGCGTACACAAACTAAGCATCAGTTTATGTTCAAAGACTTCCCAGAACACCTAGGTAATTGCAGCTGCATACTTCACTTGTGTGTAGGAGAAAAGTGTAACTGTTTGAGCACAGTACGTTGTCCAATTGGCTCATCACTACCTCTTGCCTGAACAGTGGAAAACAGTGAACAACTTTTCCACTTTCCACAAAAGGCAATTACTGGAATTCTTTCAGAGGGTTAAGAAGGGTTCCCTAGAAGTTTACATGGGCTCATTAGCCCCACTCTTCTTTTTCTTCTTTTTCTTTCCCCTGAGGTTTTCCCAGTTTTTTAATCCAGGCTTGCATTTTTCTCTTTTCTGTGAAAGAAACAGTGCTGGTATGCTTGTGGCAGAGCAGAATAATCAGATCAGTTGAAAGGGCAGGAGATGTAGAGAGGAGAGGAGGAACAGAGGGACATGCTCTTTCTTCCTCAAGCTTCCTTTTCCCAGGACCTGCTCTGCTGTCATTCTGAGAAGGAGGTCCAAATAAACTGCCTTATGCTCCTATGAAGCCTTAAACTGGTACCATACTGTGGCAGTAGGACAACATGCACATAGTCTTCAACCAACTTTAAAGAGTTCAGTATGTCTGTAGTTTACCTGCTCACACATTCCCTGTACAATTTATTGAAAAATAGAGATTGGTTTTCTGTAGGACTTCTTTTTTTTTAAAAAAAAAAAAAAAAAAAACAAAAAACTGAACAACTGAGTATGGGATCAGTTATTTAGCAAAAAGCTGAAACTGAATAAAATTATGAAACTCCAAATCTGTTAATTGTTAGGGTCTTTTTGGAGAGGCTAAGCAAAGTTATTTATTGAAACATTCTTTTTATCAAAAAATTCATTTCTATGAAGAAGGAAAGAAAAGAGTTCGAACAAAAGTACTTTGACCAGTTACAATCATAAACAAAGAGTCATAGAAAGCCCTTTTATCTCGTGCATCTTTAAAGCTAACCTAGGTAGGCTCAGATAAAACATCTCCCGGGTACCTGAAGGGGCTGATACATGTCTCCATGCATACTAAACGATCCACAGCAGTGCTTCTGTCTCTGTGTCTCTTTCCTTTTTTCTCTCCCTCTCTGTTCGTAGCTGTATGTTTTCCTTGGGTGCTTTGCTCTAAAGCTGCATTATGTGCTTATGCACAGCAAAGCATTCTAGGTTCACAATCTGAGCTTAATTGAAGGAATGGAGGTCGGCTGAGCACTCCTAGCAGGAAACTTCCTGAAGATCCAAATATAATTTATTTTGGACTAACAAGGTTACTCAGGATTCTCTCTTTCCAATGACAAAAATGTCAGGTGACATCTTTATCATATTGCCACTTTGAGCCAGAGCAAGAGAAGCGCGGTTAACAGGCAGCTCCAAAGCCCACTGAGATAAATAAGAGCTTTGGCACTATTCAGAGCTGGTGGGATTGGGCCAATAACTGACGGACTGCATTTGGGCTCCCTCCTTATCACCTTTATGCAGGACTATGAATCACCATTTCAGAGCCTTCTCCTCTTCAAGCCAAAATAGTTGTTATTGGAAAACTGCATACAGCAATAAAGAATCCCATTCCCATATGTCTCAAATCAATAAATAACTCACTTCTAATTGAAATTATAGGAAAGGTTTTGCTCTTCAGCTGCCCATTGTGAGAATACAAAACACAAAATCTTATTAAATTATTAAGCAGAAACAGATCCTTTTAAATTCCCTGTTTAGTACTAACAGTATGATGCAAAAACCTTATTTCCCTTTAATTGGCTTATCTATAAAAATGATAATTTTCAGACAGTTCGTAGTAAAATCCCTCAGGACTTCAGGAAGCATAATTCCCTTTTTAAAATTCCCTACATTTATTAATGAACTTGAAAAATAACACTTAAAAATAGCTCAGTAGGTTTCCCCTCCTGTGCATTGTACTGTCTGCAGAGTTTTGTGGAGAACTTCGTGCAGTTCTTCCTAATTTTTACCTTCAGGCTATGTTTCCCAAGTGCTAACCTGGATAATCACTGTTAAATCCTGTCCATTAAATGTTTGTGAGAAGATGGAAGGTTGCAGATCACATGTAGTTCACCAAGTCCAATACATGGGAGGGGAGTAGTATGCTGAGGGGGGAAGAAGGACATGCTCACTCTGTCGTTCATCACCACGATCTTCAAGTCTGCACTTTTTTATTTTCATACTAAATGAGAATATCTGTATTAACTTCAGCCTTGCCAACCCATTTTACATTAAGGGAAATGGGAAAGCAAAGAAGCAGATTCTCAGTCAGCTCTTATCTACTAGGACTATATTTTTTATTCTGTCATCTCTAACTGATCCAGCAAAGTAGGGTCTAGACCTCTCATTGGACTCTTCAGTGTTAGCACAATGCAAATAAAAGGTATTAACAGCAACCTGGAAGACACAGGCTGGTCACATATTCTACAAAACATGTAACATGCTGAAGAAAGCTAGCAAGAACTGGGTGTTTTTCATTGCAAACTGATGGATCACTGAATCTTTTTCTAGCACCTGAAAGAAGAAAATATTTTTTACACACATGGACTCAGCTTAAAAACCACAAATTTAGACTTATTTCTCCTCAACAGAGAGCTCTATTCAGAAACCATTTAGTACTTTGGCTGTAGAAAAGAACACAGGGCATTACAGGACCCAGATGACTGATAACACAATCTCCTCAGACATAAACGCCATTTTTCTGTTATCTTACATAGAATTTCTTTAAGTTTGACCACCAGAGTAAGTCATCCTAAAGGTTTAGAATAAACAACAGTCTACTATTTCAATCTTTGCTTTCTCACTGAAGACTGAAACAGGGACACAACTCAACTGAGATACCTATCCTTTGAAAAGTGATCTAGGACTTCATGTAGGTCCTAAAGCTGAGTAAAGTTATAGCTTATTGTCCTCTACCTACTTAGGTCGCTTTTAGGTAATCTCAAAACAAAAGCTGCCATGTGGTCATTAATAGTTCCCTATTAAATGTTGGTAGACAAGAAGTGTATGGAGACTTGGGGGGCAGGCACCCTCAGCCTCATCCTGAGCAAATGAGATCAGAAAATGTTGTCCAAGCATTATCACAGAAATTCTTACCTTCTCAAACATCCTTTTCTCACTTTTCAGGAGAAGAAGGCAGAACATTAAATATGTATGTCCTTCATAAGATATTTTCCATTAGACTAAGGTGGGATTTGTAACATTGACTGGTATGAATGGCATGCAGGGAGTGTTTGACTGATGGCCAGGAGGAGACTTGGACCTCCTTCTTGGACCTCCACTTGAAGACTGTGGTGAAGATTTGGAAATGTTGGTAGGTGACAAGGGAATGTGGTAGGCTGGGGCAGGATCACATTCACACCAACATGAAGGGAAGAGTGTCTGTGGAAATTTTGCAGTTAAACTGTGTTTTTTGGGAATACAGTTTTGCAAGGATGATTTTAAGGGATGCAGTAGCACTAGTTAGGGATCATTCCAATGTGCTGTGTTCAGATGAAATGGTGTTTACAGTTTTCAGCCTGGGGGAGAGTCTTCTGCCCTATCAGGTCTTGTGAAAAGAAACCCTGCCCCAAGCTACAGACAGTCCGTATAAGTAAAGGGGAAAGAAGGAGGAGGAAGAGATCTGCAAGATGCTGATTTGCTCACTGGAATGTGAGCCTTTCATCTCAGTCAGGCAATGTTTTTAATGTTAGTTTTACAGATCTGCTCTTACTTTCCTTAGAACACTCATTCACTTTGCCATGTAGCATGCTGAGTTTCATTTCTAATTGAATTTAGATCACTTGGTAAAAGCCAAGCCTGCAGTCATACCTGTGTTTGAGGGAAAGGTGAAATATGACAGAGGTGTAATTTGGCGTAGCTGGCTTCAATAGCCAATTATTTGAAAAAAGGAGGAAAAATTAAAGGGGAAAAACAAAAAAAGGTTTTTACTTGCAATTAACTTCTGCCAAGATAAATCAAGAGCAACATCACTGCGGCAAATGGAATTATAATGATGTAAAATCAGAAATGCAAAGGGAGAATACCTCAACTTGTGTTAACAGCCTGGATTTATGGTTTGTGGCTGTAGAAAAAATGTAAATTTATGATTTTTCTGCTTTTTCTCTAATGGATCAAAGAACAGGTATTTATAAATACATAGCAAATTTAAAATGGAACGGGATTTTATTTTATTTTTTAGTTTATTATTGTCTTAGTAAATTAGAATGCAAAATTCATATCTTTTGACATCATATATTTCCCTATTGCCTTAACTGTTTGTTAATTTAAAAAAAAAAAAAAAAAAAGTCTAGAATTTCTTTTTTATTCTTTGTGTCATATAATCCTTAGGCATATTATGCAAGACTGGTGTGGACCTGACCAAGCACGTGGCAGCTGCAGAAGACTGAAATCAAGAATCAAAATATTATCTTCTTTTGTGTATAAGCAGATACTTTTAGAGCTTTATTGCAAAACAGGAAATGTGCTCTTTTTTTAGATTGAAAACCTGAAGCAAGATACAAACCAGTCTTGTTACAGTAATCAAAGCACCTGGTTTTCAAAGTTCAAATACTTTGCCCACTGAATTGTACCGATAAATAAATAAGGGCTGATTATCGCCTTTTCATTACCACCCTTGGATGATCATCTGTTCTGTGAATTCCATCAAGCAACATTTAAGACAGAGCAGAACCAAAATCCCTCAAGTCTGTTTCTAGCAAGAAACCAGCAAGGAGTTTGAACTTTTACCAATGGCACTCAGCAAATCATCTACACCAAAGGATCTAGCTGGTTAGGTGTATCATGACATTTCTGTTTCCTGACTGACTGAATGATCATTTTAGTATTGCAAGGACAAGTACTGTCATTCACTTTTGCCAATATATTGCCAATGCTCATCAAGTTTGAATACAAAATAAGGTGCAAACAAACAAAACTGATTTTATTTAAAAATGCGGGCAAATATTTGCAGAAACTGTTTTGCATTATTTTTCTCCTCTGTTCAGCATTCTCAGTTCCCAGTAGTATGATAGAAAAGTTTGAAACACAGAATATCTCCCAGAGGTGCTCAGCAATTTGCAAGAACAGCCCCACAGCTCACATCTCTTTGGTTCAATATCTTCAAAAGAAATTAAAATATTTCTGGTTTCTACTGGCACTGATAGAGATTGAGTAGGCAGCAGCTATTTGAGCAATTAGGAGGGCTCATCTTGCTGAATTTTGTTTCTTTCAGGTGGACAAGTTCATCAATGCATTATTGTAATTGTTGGTATAACCATCTGTTAATCGTTAAACAAAAAAAGGAAAGAAAGGACAATTGTCTCGGTTTGAAAGACAGGTGTCTGCGGAGGAAGGCAGGAGCCTCCCTTGAAATGGAAAATGCAACCCCCTTCCCTCCTAAGTATTATAATTTTGAAATTAAGGGGCCTTCAGGCAGATATGAGGAATAGGAATAACAGTTCTTTACTAATATATAGATATCTATCTATATATATAAAAAACAAAAGGCAGGAAAAAAAAACAAAAAACAAAAAACCAAAAAACAGTGGTTTACACTGACAGAGCAGTCCGATAAGATGGTGGCTGCAGTCCTCCTGAAGCGATGGATGTAGTTCTGTTGAAGCAGCGATCTTGTAAAAGAGTCTGGTCTTCCTCCGAAGGTCCAGTGGTGGGTAGGTAGCTCTTGTCCTCTGGAACTCCAGTGGGGGAAAAAACTCCTCTGGGAATCCAGTGGAAGAAGGCTGCTAGGGTGTTCGAGATCTCAGTTTTTATTTAGCATGGAATGCTTGGCTCCTTCCCCCCGGGCGGAGCATCTCACAATGGGATGGCGAGTCATGAGGCAGTTCCTTGATGGGCCATTAACAGGAGATGGTCCAGGAGGGAGTTATCGATGGGTCAGGCGATAAGGCATTGTTGTGCCCATTAACAGGAGATAGTCCAGAGGGGTGAAGTAGGGAGCACCGCCCCACCTGGTCTCAACAGCTCCTGAAGATGGTAATAGAATAGTTTTTTGGGCACATTTTACACTGTAACCTAGGACAACAATCTAAATAATCTCTTTGTAGCCTGATTAACTGTAAAAATTTTGTGTATAAACTGCGACTCAGCTATCTTTAGTATACATACCACCAACTTTCTGCAGTGAAGAACACTTTTGTTGCAAAAAAGTGGCATATGTTCCAAGGTACTGGCAACCATTGATTATGCTGGTGGACTAGATATCTAATGCAAGATACTACAGGGAAGGGACACGATTCAGCCGCAAATACAACTTTATTTTATCTATGTTTTCAGAAAAGTCATCGGGACAAGATTGGATAGTTAAATACAGGCATGTCGATATGATTTCTGATACTTTATGTGCAAATAAATGCAGACTTTGACTATAAAGAGTTAGAGGATGTTCCACAAAGAATTATGCCCTATGACTCACAGCTATCAGAAAGAAGGCATCAAGGTGATGCAAGTGGTACTGTAATGCTGAGAAAACAAACTCTAGACACCCGCTAAGAGAAAAATTTTCAAGTGTGTCATAGCAGTGTGATTACTCTATTGCTCTAAAAAACCCCAACAAAAGGATACCAAATCTTTTAGTTATCCAGAGCTTTGTGCGTCCTATACTGTCCTTATCCTGTAGGGATAAGATAACAGAGGTCACAGTTTTGGAGTTTTCTTTAGAAAAGAGTTAATTTCTGCATGAAATCAAATCTCAGTGTAAAGTTTCTCTAAACATGCCCCAAACTTCTTGGGGTTGAGCAGGTCTTCATATGTTGCTGTTGAAAGCTGAAGTAAAAGGTACAGTGAATAGAATGGGTTAAATACTTTAGCCAACAAATCTATCTGCTGTTTTTAATTACTGCATGCCCATGGCACCTCCAAGTGTCCTTGTTTTGTTATCAGTTTGTCTCCATTGGGTTTTTGGTGAAAAGATTGATGTTGATATTCAGTCCACAGTATTCAACATTTAAGTGTTGATTAGTTATGACTGATCAGATAAATTACGTATTTTTCAATTTCTCTGGTGTGATGAGTCACTTTGTATAAATACTAACAGCAAAATTTATTAGTATTTATACAATAACTAACTGTCAAATAAATTCTAAATATACAATATTGCTTATTTTTTTATGGTGAAGATCTAGCGTTCTAATTTCAGGCCTGCAAGTACTAAAATAATTGTATTCCCATTGCAGAACGGGACTCTGTTTTACTGATTTTTTTTGTTTGGTGTAAATTCTCAAGTTCAGATGCAGAGGCCTGAAGTATCACAATAAATTTTTTGTTCACAACCCTTGCAACAAGATCTTCAAAACTTCTTCTCCAAAGCCTATTAGTAGAGGCCCTAATTTTGACCTACTCAAGAATTAACCCAGCTATTAAAATTACTAAAATGTTTGCCTGTTTAATAAAGCATTCTGAAGGTTAATAACCTGCAAATCTGACCTACTCATCATTCCTATCACTGCTATTGTTTTAATAAGTTTGCAACGTCTAATTTTCTTCCAGAGGAATATTTTGGTAGTATTTTGTTTATAATTTGGGTGCTTAAACGGGCTTCTGTACAGAAATGCATCTTGTATCTATTTAAGTATAATGTTCTGAGTATTGTGATACATGTAAACTTTGCTAGAATATCATATGAGGTATAAAAAGCAGATTATCTGCAGAAAAATGGCTCCCAGAGGGAAGTAGAAATAGCACAGCTTGAAATGCCTTGTGCTTTGTAATGTCCTTAGCCACCAGCAAGGCAACTGTCCTGTGGAAAAGACAAATGCCTGACTTCACAATATATACAAGGATGTAGCGCAGGAGGGTTTGCTGGGTAAGTATGAAAACACAAATGGGAGTTGGTTCTTCTCTCACAGCAGTCCTATTGGCACAGGACTTCAGGGGAATAATCTTGACTGGGGTCTGGATAAATAAGAGCAATAATTTATGTTTTTCCTTGAACCCATAACTTAAGGGCAGGAGGATGGAGGAAAAGAAAGACCACACTTTACTCCAGAGAAAATCAATACAAATTTTGCCTACAAAGTTGGGAAACCAGAATTTCACTCTCTAGTTGTTAGAACTGAGGCCAATAAGGAACTCTACCAGAGGTATTATACAGCTTCCCCTGAAGGTGACCCCTTAAAATTTCACCCTTTTTCCCCTACTTTTCTCTCTCCTCAATTTATTCTGGTGGGATCATCTATAAACAGTAAAACTAGCTACCTTCTCATTTATACTGAAGGACATTAAAGGAAAATATTCAGCTTTTAATGATATCTGTTGACCCAACCAGACTTACCAGCAAAGCTTTAACTTGACTTACTTAGAAGCTACAGGCTGTCTACAGGAGCCAAGTAGATGTGTACTGACTTAACTTTAAACCTCTGCTTTCTTACATCAGTGAAAACAAGCAACTTCAGAAATGCAGCATACTTTGCACAGATATAAATCATGAGGAAAGTTTCATGTCAAAACAGGGTAAGGGCTTTCTCACATGCCAATATCCTGCTTTGTCCTCTGTCACATCCAAAACTTGCGCTTACTGTAGTAGCATTGGCCCAAATCTTCATCATTAAAAATGTGTTACTTGCTTAAAATTAAATTCCAGATAAATATGTTTTATACCAATAAGAGAAGTATCTAAGGTGTACAGTATCTTGGGAATCCGCTGAGGGTAAATACTGGTAGATTAATTTAAAATGTATCAGTTTCTAAGAGGACTTGCTCTGTGAGTCCATGGGAGAGACAGAGAGAATATGTGTGTGTTTTGCACAACTATAACCACCGCGAGATATAGGACTTGGTTTGTTATTGCTTTTTATTTCACAAGGTATCTTGTTATGGCAAACTAAATAAGATATAAATTCTACCAAATGCTACCAATTCAAAAAACAACGTTTTACACGCTTCACTAGTATGTGTGTTCTTATGAGCTACAGAGTAATTGTGACTCCAGCCTATTAAATGCATGCTATTACCTTCACTGTCATAAACCATGCTGAAGAGCAATGAAGCATTATGAATACCTACGATGAGGAAGAAAACAAACACAAATTCCCACTATTATTGCAAGAAAAGCAGGAGAAAAACTATTGCTAAAAAAATGCAAACAAACCAACCCAATATCTTTTATAGTTGAAGCAAAAATAAACTTTAGAGAAATACATGTGACCCAATAACAAGCTGATGAAAGTCTCTTACAGCAACAGAAGAAGATTCTCTGTAACGAGTCTAGCCCAACCTCCTAAGCAGGATGTCCAACTTTGCCAGTTTCAAGTCTAAATCTCTTCAAAAATTGCACAAAATTAGGGTTAATTTAGTAATGCTAATGTTCAAATGATAGATTACTAGTAGGCTAAGCAAGAGAAAACACAACAGGCTATTTGTTTGCATTGTTTCAGCATTTTATAGAACAATTCCAACTGTGTGTATGGAAAGATTTCAACATAGAAAAAAGAAATCACAGCATGCTACATGGCTGTTACTAGTTGGGTAAGATGAAGCAACCTAATAGGAGCAAATCCTCATGATATGGCTAAATACAGTTGCAAAACTTAAGGCATTTCAGTCTCTAGGTAGATGGAGGAAATCTCTAGTTTCACATGCAGGAAGATAGAATTAGTCCTGAAAGTTTCTTTTTATAGCTCCCACTTGCTTCAGTAATAAGATGGATGAACCTACAAATTGACATTTGGATTTAGTTCCATAAGTTTACCTCTGCATTTTTTAATTAAAATGTATAACGTTAAGTAACTAAGACATTTGGGGGTGTAAAGGACAGATCTGAGTCATGCAGCAACGTAAACTTTTTCCATTGCATTATGAGTATAGAATGAAGAAAAGAATTTGTAAATCCTAAGTTTATTTAACATGTCTATACTCTGTGACAATTGATATACTTAGATTTTAGTTTATTCTCCTTTAAAGGCAACATTGCCAGTTTAGGTAATGTTCAATGGGTTTGTATAAAGAAAAGTCAGAGATTAAGATGTCTCAAAAGTTTACAGGAAAAAAAGTAGAAAGGAATAAAAAGAAAGCATAGATAAACATAGAGCAGACAAAAAAAAAAAAAAAAGAAGGGTGGGTGGATAGAAGAGAGAAGGCTGATGAAAAAACTAATTTTGGAAAGGAAAAGCCTTTGTTTAAGCTTAGTGTAAATCTCAGTGTCCAGCTGAACAACGTCACTGATACGAAGCATACAAGCGAACTGTGGTAAATGTGAAGTTCATTCACAATATAAACTTTGAGTAGTGTTTTGCTTTGTTAATGTAATGGGTGAATGGAGCAGATATCTCCTCTGTGTTTTATTCTCCTTCAGTTTGTGCTGAACTTCATCTGTATAGATTACAAAAGTCTGGTCGATACTATAGATCGGGGAGGTTTGCAACGACGGCTTTGAGTGGAGTAGGACAAAGAAAATTAATAGCTATTTAATTTCTCATGTAGGATACAGGGGGTCAATTTTCATCTAAAATTTAAACTAAATAATTGGGAATTATGTAATTTCAGTTCTATTTATTTTCAATTCTATTTAGGTTGTCTACAAATCCTGAGAAAATCAGTTCTCCTGTGGAGGGCCAAACAGTTTTCACTGTGCTCAGGGGTGGCTGGAGGTTATAGAAGTTACCAAATTATTGGCAGTTGTCCCTATTATTATTCTTATAATCAGTATGAATATTTTAAGATTCCAGTTTTAGGGTTGAACTCTCTTGTATGTCAAAATTTAATAGTGCACTTAATTTTTTTATATTGTTTTTTATACTTTACATTATTTCTTTAAGCTCTCTAGAGGGATTTGGAATTGAACTCAGTAAAGAATAGAACAAGTCCATATTTACACTTACTGAAAACAAATCTGTATTAAAAATTAACAGTAAGAATTTTCAGAAGTCCTTACAGGCTTTAGTTATTTATTATAAATTTAAAAGGAGATGAGTGCCAAAGACTCTCAGCCTCCCTTGAAGAACTCACCTCTTCAAATCCTCTTGAAGGCAAGAAATATATTAGAGACAATGTTCAACTCCTTTCCCAGAGATCTAAACAGATCTGATAGTTAACTTCACGCCCATCACATGAAATACTTTTCATTACTTTAAGCAAGAAACACTGGAGAAAAAGAAAGATGATATAGGGCTTTGTGGAGAAAACTTCTCCATAAAAGGTGTGAATTGGGGACTGTTTATTCATGAATAAGTACAGGTTGTTTTAAATATTTCATAAAGTGCGATAAAAAATTTCCTAAGTTTTTACAGTAGTTAGGAATATATCTGACCTTCTAGGGCTTTAGCAACTAGAGAAAACACGTTTCTTCTTCTGAGTTCTGTCTATTATAACTGACCTACCGTTTGCTCTCCTTTATTCAGAACATCTTTTACCTTCCTAGAATGATGCAGTCAACCCTCTAACTGCCATAAATGGATTCATGTTCAGATTTGAGCTGTATACCATTCCAATGTAAAAAGTTCCAAAATGCCAAAATTGCCATACAGAACCTTTAGCTGAGGGAGGGACTTCAGCATGGGCTGGGGTGTCAGGAAAAATGACCACATTAGCTTCTGAATCTGAGTCCAGACATATTTGGCAGGTGTGCTGATGTCAATGGAAGGCTGAACCATTTTGTGGTTGTGCTTAGATGGGAATGAAGCCCTCAAACAGAGGGAATGTGTCCCCTTCCAGTATCAATCATTACACATTTAAATGGCTTAAAATCATCGTTATTAAGACTTTGATTTCAGTAGTAGCACAGGGGTATGGGCAGGAAAAGATCCAGGCTATAATAACTAAAGGACTTGCCTTTCCCACTTCTCTTTCAGATGGACTGAAGCAAGATAAGAAATTACATTGCCTAGAAGATTCTCTCATGAGAATCTTAATGCATTGCAAATCAACGAAAAAAAAAAGGAAAAAAAGGCATTTCTTTTTAGTGATCACAGTGATTACAATCTATAACAGCACTAAGATGGGGAGCAGGAAATGGACTGAACAAAAGTATCTGTTCAGTGGGACAGACAGGGAAACATTTCTGTGTGTTTCCACCTTCCCCTATCCAATGCATATTATTTCCAGGATTATGTATTTGTCTGGACTGTGTAGCTAAAGAGCTTTTACAATATGTAGAACTGGCAACACCAATACATTGACTGACTCATTTTGCAGAAATGTCTTCCTGTCTTTTAACTAAAACTTGCATAGACAATTTACTTGAATACATGTACTCCTCCTTATTTTCAAAGGTAAGTGCTTAAGACTTTAAAGAATGACCAAAATCCTACTGTAATCAATGGAATCTTTTCTTTTGCTCCAGTAGACTTTAGATCACTGTCTTATATTTTATGAAGAGAAGCAAAAAAAAAAAAAAAAAAAAAAAGGAAAGCAGAGTTTCTTCTTCTTAAGCCTCAAAGGTCAGTTGTGTTAAAAATGGGATTAAGTCAGCTTCCTTGAGTTTAGGAACATACTTGTGTGTTTTCCATTCCATCACACACTTCAAGGTTACCATGAGACTTCTTAGAGTATATATAAGGATATAAAATGACTGGTGTTTGTGGTAGAAAAAGAGTGTATTGAGGCTTTTTTTAGCATTGGCTTATGGATACAGGTGAAAACTGGGCACAGATTTACTGTCAAATGAGCTTCCCAGAAGAAGTATTAATTGGAACTGCAAATTTAAGTGAGCAATATAAAATATATGCTGTGAGCTAAAGTTGAATTCCTAATAGGAACTATTTTCACTGCAGAAACTGGAATCTAAGAGTGAAGCCAATTCTGTATGAGAACTAAAATTTATTTTATAGCTTACAGTTATCAGACTCTCAGTTCATGTAGAGCATTGAGATTTCATAGATTTTAGTGGAGCTATAAAGCTTATACTGCCCAAAGATCTCACTTAGAAGTGTATCCAATAAAAGCAACACAGATTTCAAGTACTGAGTTCTCTGATAGATAACTCCAAGAATGTTTTTAGTGATTCATTCAGAATACTGAATGCACCTAAACACCATATTTTCCTAGAAAATTAGAAAATTTTCCTTTTCCTTATTGCCTGTATTTATATGGGCATGGGCTTGTTATGATTCATTCTTGAAGGTGGTTCAACCTGTGTCTTAGAGATGTATCTTAGGTGATCTGCTGTCAGGGTCATGCTTGTATCCCTTCAAAGGAGATGGTGTTCTATAAATATTATGTCTCTGATACCCATTGTTCTTGTTGCTGTTTTCAGGAGAACTAATAAAACTGGCAAGTAGGCTGAGCTCAGCCTCTTTGAGCTAGCGCCTGTTGAGCACTGACATCCTTTGTTCTTGTCTTGGACAGGCCTTGACAGCTTGCTTGAGGAGAAAATTATTTAAATTTTTATTGTGGACTTACCTAAGTCCCAGGGGCAGTGCTTGTAATGTGGACTTGTTTCTGATGGCAGCTATTTTTGTTCCACTAAAGAAACTGCCCACAGCTCCTCAGACCGCACATTTGTCTTCACAGTATGTGTTTCACTGCTGAGGTCTGCCAGATCACATGGTGACAGATCGAGGGGACCAGTTCACTGCCTGGGTCTGGAAGGGGTTAATGGGCCTGCTGGGCGTGCAGCTTTCTCTTCTATATCACCTGCAGTCAAATGGTCAAATGGAGCAGGTGAACTAGATCCTGTCACGGTATCTCCCGCTTTACTTGCCATCAGGATGACTGGATGTCTGTTACTGTTGGCAGAATTTGCCTCTAACAGTAACATCCACCCTTCCCCACAGCAGACCTCTCTTTACCTGCAGTGTGGTTTTCATCCCCGTGGCCACCCAGCTACTCTGTCAGCTGTCCAGAGGTTTTCCCCTGAGGATTCCTTTGAGTGGTTACAACCTCTAAATTTGTTTCGTCAAGAACACCTGGAAAAAGCAAAGTCTGTTCAGATAGATATCAGCAATCAGTCCTACGACTTTGTGGTTGGGGATTATGTCTGGTTGTCTGGTGAACATGCTTGTTCAGTACATCCTTCTAAGTTGGACCACAATTACCTGGACCCCTATAAAATAACGGCCTGGTTTAGTCTGCTTGTGTTTCATTTGTAGGTTTCACGTGCTCCCCAGACTTACACTGTTGCTCACATCTCCCTGTTAAACCTGCTCAGATGGATCCCTTCCATCCACAACCTCAACCTCTGCCTTCACTTCTGGTCTAAGGCCATAGGGAATATTGTGTCTGGCCTGTTCTGGACTACAGGGTATCCCAGGATACCCTGCAGTATTTGATTGATTGGGCAGGGTATGGCCTGGAGGATCATGCCTGTGTCGGAGGTGCATGCCTGCCAAAGGTTTGAGTTTTTCATGTTTGTTATCCTGCTAAGTCAGGTCCACTGGAGGGTGCAGGGGCACACCCTGAGTGAGGGGGGTTATGCTTGCATCTCTTCAAAGGAGATGGTGTTCTGTAAATATTATGTCTTTGATACCCATTGTTGTTGTTGCTGTTGTCAGGAGAGCTAATAAAACTGACAAATAGGCAGAGCTCAGCCTATTCAAACTACTGACTCTTAGAGCCTTCACGTGCCATGTTCCTGCCCTTTGTCTTGGGACTGCCCTGACTTCTGCCTACTAGTCATGACCATTCCTTAGATTATATTATTAGTCTGTGAGCAGCTGAGTAACACAATATCAGTTCTAGCTCTGATGTGTGTAAACAAACCAAACAACCTGCCAACCAAAAAAACGTTTTTTTTTTTTAGCATTCAGTAACATAACTTAGAACACAATGGGATCCCAATCTGTCCTTCAGCACTTGCAACTTTCTAGAAGACATGTACAGAGGCAACAATAACTAGGACCTTTTCCCATTAAATCTGTGTAGAATAGGGAAAACTATTCTGAATGCAAGATTAGGAAAGTTGTCTGAATTTTTCCTTAGTGTCCTGCTTAGAAAAAAATGACGCATGCTCAGTAAGCCTTATAATGCATTACTGAATGAGGCCCCATCTGGTTGCTCAAGTGCTAGTTTTCATCCCAGTCAGATTCCCCAGTGTGGCTGTACCATAAGCCATGCTGCTAAGAGAAGCAACAGTAAAGGAATGTGTATAATAATAATAATAATTTGTGAAAAAAATGTATCTTATGAGGGAATTGGCTGAACGTATAAGCAATGAAGACTCAGTAGACATCCGCAGTGTACTGCAGCTTTACCCTGTGCGGGTTTTAGCTACATTTACACAGAGTCAGGGCTATGCTATTACTGCTATACATCAAGACTTTATAGTTTAAAACCATTTTTTTGTGCTTTATAATTTTAACTACAGTTTGCTTGGGGGCTGGCAAAAAAGGAGTAAGTTGTTTTGCTGTATTAAGGATCAATATTTGGATTGATAAAACTCCTTTAAAAAACTCTTACTTGATTTGTTCATAGGAAAACAATTTATTGTTGACTCTGTTACATCACCATGCTTACAATCACCTGGAACGTAGATATTTGTGGCAAGGATCTCTTGCTGTTTAGTCTCTTTTTAACTGACAGTGCAATGCTGCCCCATTCAGTTTTGAAAACATCTTTCACTTTTTTTAGTTATTTTTTTTTTTCTTGCACCATGTTTGTTTTGTAGCTAAACGATTTGACAAGCCTGTACCACTGGGAGCTTTACTACTGACTTCAGTGGGAGCACGACTGGGATCTGTACAGATCTTTCTGTTGGCTTAAATAGACTTTAGATGATGGTCCCTGGTTTCGGGTTATACTCAGCTGTCAGTCTTAAGTTAAAATGAAATAACGTGACTCCATCAGGTGAGAAAGAACAGAATCATGTTTTTCTTGCATCTGCATTGTAGCCATTGACAATACCTAGTTGATATATCTTTTTGTAAGTATTTCTTATGAAATAAAGTCATAGCTTTTCCAAGGCAGCCCTTCCATAATCTTGAATTTTCTGTGTATCACTTGCCCTGTATCAAAACTGTTAAATCTTAAATTATGAAGAGCTGTAGAACTTCACAGGAATTGTGCTTTGCCTGTCTTGGCAAAGTGTAAAGAAAATCAGCTGAGTGCTTTCTTGGTAGAAGATTCCTTAGTTGCATATCACTTCCCATTCTATAATTCTATTTCTCCTCTTCCTTGGAGGGGAAAGGCATATTTTGCAATTATCACAAAGCATCATGAATAGTCTAATCTACCTGAGTATTCTACCTCCTGAGATCAGCAATAAACTTGAAGTATAACTCAGATGAGGAATGTCAGCATTTCATAACAATATGTTTTTAAATTTCTGGTTGAAAAGTAAAACAAACCTGTTTCTTACATAGTCAACTCTTTTCCTACAGAAATTAGATAATTTTTCCACATATATACCATACATACATTAAAAAAAAATCCAAACTTTCATGGAGAAACAGTTTTTACAATTTAAGTTCAGTTAAAAGTAATGAAGGTAATTAAACAGCACAGAGCTGTGAAATTAATTTTTAAAAGTTCGGCTAACTTCCTACAATTAGGGGCATTATAGACAGTCAGGTTTTGAGGATTTTCTCTGTCCTTGTCTCAGGATAGAGAACACCTAATCATAATTAACAGGGCCAGTCAATCTGATTTTAATTGTCTTAAAAGACCAAAAGTGAGAGATAGCCATATAGAACTCTCTAGTATAGCATTAGACAATTTAAGTCAATCTTTATGGTTATTGAGATACGTACAATTTGTTTATTGGGCTTTCTTATCTTTCTGTTTCTGGAGAGATTATGGCTTCTTATATCTGTAATTTACAACTTGTCAACGCTGGTTCATTTGATTTGTCAATTGAATCATGTTTCAGAGATCTCCCAATATTTCTGGCAAGCTGGAGCTTGATAGAATTAAAAACAAAATAACAAACTTGAAAAATCAGTTCTTGACTGTAACAATCCAGTTCAATTTGCAGCATTTGGGAAGAAAATCAAAACCTTCCTGGGAAGAATTAGCACAGCAATAATGAGCGTAACAGTAAAGTGTAATGCATAATAAGACATGTTTTGGTCTTGTGTCATTGAGCATTATCTTCACTTCAAAGATAATGTGTAAGTAACAGTATCTTTTTCCACATATCACTAACCTTTAAAAAGTGTGCATGCAACTTTAGATTTTCCCTGACCCTCTGGCTACTGAAATCTCTAGTAATAGAGACAATGAAATCCAAGCCATGGCAAGTTTCTATCTAAAATCTAGTGGGACCAAAACTTAAAAGTTCCTTCATAAATGCTGCTGCTGTTCATATCTGTTTCTTTCAGCGACAGCATTACAGGGCTCAACATTAACCTCTCATTCTTTTTCATTAGTATCCATCAGCTAAAGGACATTCTGATTGGATTGTTGCTGGTGTCTGATGTATGACCAAGATGCCATCTTTTGGGGGAGGGAAAACTTGGCTCAGCTTTCGAAACCACATAGAAATCCTTAAACTTCACATTCATGTTATGTTTCTGTTTTTATTTAGATCATCCCAGATGCTGTGAATCATTCCTGGTTTTATGGATAATTTGAACATCCAAATTCCTGTGTCATAAGACTTCAAATCCATGCCTACTACCTCAAGATATCAGGAAAAATTTAATATCAAGATCTGGCCTAAGCCTTTACATTAGCTAGATGAATGAAGAAAATCTGTTCAATCACCAGACATATGCTACAGGCAAAATGTCCAGGTGGATGTCAAATAGTAGACAAAAGTCACTGGCTTATCAATAGTTCCTTTCATTCATGAGTCTACAAGCACCTTAAAAATAATAATAAAGGCAAACATCATTTTTACAGCTGGAGAAAATAAAGTCTGAAGGTAAACGCTCTACTCATTGTTATGTTACAGGAATGGTACAGACCTTGAAACAGAAACCAGAGCTGGACTTAAGTAATTCCTTGGGTCTGAAGTAGAAATCATCATGGAAAGTAATAAATGAAAAAGTTGCAAGAGCTTTACTTATTTTACTGGCATTTGTTTAAATTATATGGCAGGAGAGTTCATTTCAAATGGTCTTATTTAGTCTACAGACTTTTGTAAAAGGTTTTTGAGATATCATGGTCTCTCATCATAGTTTTTTTGTGCATTTTGTAATCTGTTGCAGCTTTTTAGATCTGCTTCCATCACACCCACTACAGAGTATCTAGTCCAGGGACAAATCACAGCCTCACAAATCACTTCTCTGAAACTCCCCTCATGCTATACTCTTTAACAGTCAGCACAATTCATTAGTAAGAGGGCAGACTTGTTAATCTACTGTGAAGCAAAACAGAAGCCTCCATACCAGATACCAGTCTAATGAAATAATGAGAAACACATGAATTAGGTGAACTGAAATAAGATTCTTCAGCCACTAAGCAGATTGATGACGAAAAATGAGCTCAGAGAAAAGGATTCATGTCTTAATCACCTTTGCATTTTTATGTTAGAGTAGATCAAATATCTATACGGTGTTATATGTTCTACTCTCAGAAAAGATCAACAGCAACCTGTTTCAGATGGTGCTGACTGTAGAGAAGTGACCTTGGCGGTGGCTACTGACACACTCATCAAGTCAGACTGCATAAGAAGCTCTCCTGAGGATCTAAATCTTCCAGATTGTCTTCAGTTTATTTCAGTTTTCTTTAATAATTTTGAAATAATTTTGCTTTCAGTATTTCAGAATGCTGTTTCACAAAAGGCCTTGCACAATAATTATTTATATAAATATTAAAAAAGCTAAATTGTTTTAGAAAAGTAGAAGGCTGGAAAGAGATTTGCTGTGATAGTAACCCTGAGAAGACTTTCAGAAATGTATTTGCTTTGATGCAAACCATAGCCATTTGTCCGTTGCACTTTCCATGTAAAGTGAACCCAGGGATTAAAAAAAAACATTACAATGCAGTACAGAAACAATGCCAAATGCTAAAGGTCTTATTATGAGTTAATTTGCAGTCTGCATTGACAATTGAAATTGTTTTGACAGGAATCTGAATGAAAGAAACACTTCTAATTGATAACACCACCAGCAATATTAAATATATGCCTGCACAGAGAATGGTATGTCAGCTTTGGAATGACTGTATTTATCAGGATTTATTTTTTTCATGACAGCTATTCTATTTAATATGTAGGTTCCCATCATCATGGTCTAGCTCCAGATTGCTGGTCTAAAGAGTATGTTGCAGGATAAAGTTATGAATTTATTAAACAAAATGTGTTTTGTGACAAAGTAGATCATCCAATCATGGAAAAGAAACAAGTACTTGGCTTTAGGCAACCAAACGCTGGTCCCCAAAGGAATACTTGTAAGCAGTCAGTTTGCAATAACACAGGCTACAAGTTGCTTGTGCAGAATAATCAGCAAGCAGTTGGGAGGAACAAAGAAACGGTAGCAATCATTGTCTGCTCATAGGTAATTACCATAAGAAGAAAAAGAGCTAAAGTAATTGAATAAAATGTACATAGATTGTTTACTCAGCTCTATTAGCAGCAAGCAGCATGCTCTCATTAAAAGACAAGAAACAAAACATTGCTTAGAGCTTCAGTGAAACAGTGGTATTGGTTTCCACACTATTACCTGGCATTTTAGAGAACACTAACAGAAAACAAGAATTCAAAAGGACCGTATAAATCCATTTGCAAGTTAACCTATCCTGTACAGATTACATACTATGAGTTGAATGCAGTTCCCACTGCCAAAGATTTCACTGGAAGTCAGACAACAATTCAGGAGTTGGATTTCATTCCTTCTGAAGTCGAGCACTGTGCTTTTGTCTTTGATAAACCTTAACAACTGGTACTGTGAAAAGAGATAAAAATAGTAAAATCCAGTCAGAGCTGCAAGAATCTTTTATTGGTAACTTTTTAGGAGCAAGTCTGTTTGCAGTCATGTTTAATTTTTGATTGTGCTTCTGCTTCTATACTTTTTAAAGACTTTTTTTGTGTTGATATTTTCTTTTGTGGTTGGGGAACTTAATTTTTATCTTCTTTAAAGCAATATTTTTTAGTCTATATGAATTGCCCTTTTCTTGTATAAAGCAATTTTTCTTTGCCCAAATGAATCTTGACATTCACCCTCACACCCTCACTTTGTCAAGAAGCTCAAGTAATGTCTTCTAAAAAAAAAAGATAGAACTGAGCAAGTCAACTTCTCTTTGCTCATATATGAAGTCTGTAAAAATTTCACATCACTCAGGGCTTTAAGTAAGAAGCATCAGAGAAGGGATGGGAGAGCTACAAGACTAGTTTTATTGCTACACCATTCATTCTACCAGACAGACTGCTCTTAGTGGAAGTCACACAGGCCAAGTTTACAAACTGTTGTGTAGTTATACAGATACTACCTATAGTTTATACACATACACACATATTTGTATTGGTATCCACTTATGTCTACTTATTCTAGTTTGTCTTTGTCTCCTCTCTGATGCAATTCTTCTTTTGTTTGAGCATTTTAAAGATACTCATTAACTTGATGATAAAGCTAACCCAAGTCCAAAATAAAAACATTTCAGATATTGGTTAAGATTAAATTGGAATTGCAACTGTGATTTTTGAGACAGTCTTTAAATATGTCACCTACCTTTCTTAATTTTTAAAAAACATACACAATGAAGGCATCCTTAAAACCAGTTCTTAGTTGTTAGATTAGTAGATCATACAACTGAGTCTACAAGGAAAGAACCTTATTTATTATTTATATTTCAGTAGCACACTCTGTGTAAGGCTCTGTCCATAGAGACAGACAAACAGGCAGTTCCATTGGTTTTCTGCAGCATTTCCAAGTACAGGTTTTCAAAAAACCCCAAAAGGGCTGTATGCTGATGTCCAAAATAAAAGAGTAAGTAGATGGTGTCTGGTCATATATCTTGCTATTACAAGCACTGCTTAAGCTATGCAACATACGATGGGGGAGAATTCCCCAAACTGGCTTGAAAAGTTAGGTCTAGAATTGGAAATAGCTTAGGCACATCAATTTAGTGTCCAGGCTAATTAGTCCAATTGTGAGGAAAGCTTAATTACCTAGGACACTACTCCATACTAGCACTGCCCAGGACAGAGTCCTGCTATACTGTAGTCAGGCTGGAGAGGGAGGAGAATGGGAAACAGTCAGGCTGTCACCCCACAACCATATTATATTATCCAAAGCGTAGTGCTTTGTCTTTTATTTCTCCCATTTCTCAAGTGTTCTTTTTCCAGCTGAAGCACCACACATATACTCTTGCACTTTGAAAAGCCAGTCGGATCCCGGGGTATTAGATGCATGGCACTGTGGGCATATCAGGTCATTCAGTGCTAACACAGAACAGAATAGTGTGCTGTAGATAGACCTTGAGTCACTTTTACCCATCCTGTCCTCTTGCCTGGATCACATACAGTTTCAGTGTAACTTCACCCACCCCCCACAACAGAACTTCTACAAGCAGTCACAGTCAAAATTGTTTCATCCCTGCAACATGTTAGCCCTAACTAAATGTCTGGATTCTTCAAGATCCAAGTGTAACATCAGAAAAGCTGGCAGATTCAGGAATCAGCTCTTAAGACAAGTCTTCTCATAGAGCTGGCCTAAACAGCAACAGTTCTTCTGAAGAAGCAAGAGATTCAGAGTCAAGAACAAGGAACTTTTGCCTATGGTCATGTTCATTTCCAGAGCAGGCCTGAAAGCTTCATTTACCTTCACTGTACAATGCACTTGTTTTATGATTACAGTCATACACGGGTGGAAAAGTACATATTTAAAAAAATAATCTGGTCACTGGCACATTTTGGTGTCACACTCCAGGTTTGCTTCTGGAGGAACAATCACCAAAGTCATCAGACATGCTATTCAAAATAGTGGCTGAAATAAAAAGCCCTTTTGTTAGTTGTCTGGAGAAAATGTTTCAACATGAGCATGCTATTTGGAACCAATGAACCTAATATTCAGATATTAAAACCTGAATTCTATATAATTTTTCTTGAATAATACAGTCTGTCAATGAATATAGAGGTTTTCTTACAGTGATTCTGTGTAGATGACTGCTGCTCACAGTTTTCAGATTTAACCATAGTGTTCACAGTGAACACTATTAAGGGCTTGGATTCAGTGACCGGAGCAAAGAAAAAAAGCTTTAATATGTCTGGCTGTCTTTCTGGTTCTACCATAAATTTGTTCTTTGAATTCAAGAATCTTATATTTTCTTTCTCTGCTTGGTTTTCCTGCTCAGAATTAGTATGACAGACACAATTAATTCATCCTACCAAAAGTAATAGGAGGTTAAAGGAAGAAAAGTGCTATATTGATGTGAAGGTCTGCTTCCTTTAAAAGTCAGGTAGATTTCATGAATAAAATGAATAAACGACCTCTTCTTTCCTGCCCTACCTCTAGGAACAGAAACATGGGACGTGCCTGGAAAGAACACAAATAAGCACTTAAACATTAGGCACAGTAAGCAAAATTGATATTGGTGACTGAAGTCTTGCATTACTCATGCTAATTTGGCAGGACAGGGAGGTATAAGGCAGAGAAGCATAAAAGAAGCATGTCATGACAGTCATGAGGAAAATTAAGAAAAGGACAAGGAAGGGTTTTGCCTCCTTCAGGGCTTAGGAAAAACTGATTCCACTAGTGAAGTAGCACTGCACTCAACAGAGCTAAGCTGATTCATATTGGCTCAGGATATGGTTTTCCAAGGCTGAGACTTCTATGGTTTTCCTTCAGTAGAGGAGAAAGCCAAAAAGGTGCTCTCTCCCTTTTCACTGGAATTTTTCTTTTTTTTTCCTTCAAAGTTAATTTCTTAAAATTCAGAGTTATTTACTAGCAGCCTCACCTCCACCTTGCTCAGACTCCTCTCTGCTATCTCATAGCTTTCAGAAGGAGAAAGAGTAAAATGGCAGATGATCATTAAAATTAAAAAGGCTTCTGGAGATCAATTCCATAACTAGTATGGGAGGAGAGGACATGGGTTTATGGTCTGAAGCTAAGTTCAGTGTATTCTCCAGAGCGGCCATTTTCTGGAACATAAATATGTAATTTAAAGTATATTGTGTCAGCAGCATTTTTGGGGCCTGATCCAGCAGCAATAATTGCAGCTTTCCAGGCGAGGTAGCCTTTGGGTTCCCATTAGTGCTACAGGCTTGTAATTCAGCGCTCATTTGCACTTCTGCTTTGTGTGATCAATCTTTGGCAGCTCACCTACCCAGCAAGATGCTGCGGACAGACACGCGTCCTCTCCTCGCCTCCTGCTGTAACTGTATGCCAAGGTGCTTCCACACTGTTTGAGGATGAGAACCTTATATGAAAATGGAGTTTCTGCTTTCAGTATTCTGATATCATCTCTGATGACCTCTTTATCCTTTACCCTGCATGAGGCTGTTGAAGAAAATTACAGGGTTAAAGGAAAGAGGGCATTTGCTTTGAAGTCTTCTCCATTGTGTAAGACTAGGGGTGAGAGTTGGAAAGAGAAATTAGTGCCATGGAGCCAACAAACAGATGATTGCTAGGTAGGACAAAAAGGCTGTAGCCCTTCTCATGTTACCATTTTCTTCTGTGGGATGCACAGAGGGGCTTGGAATTACATTCAGCTGCACAATTTCCTTATTCACAGCATAACTGCACTCATTTAACAGAACCCATTCTATGTGATTAAAAAAATTGAAAAAAAATCCATGCTCCCTTCCCAAATTAAATTTATGTCTACGTTATTTCTGTACTTAGTCACATTATTTCAAAGCTTAAAGTGTCTGCTGGACCCACATGCCATCAGCTATGTATATAGAGCCCATACACATGCATTTAGACACACACTTACGTATGAAAATACTTTACATGTTCAGATACATCTTTATGCGTTAAAATATATTTTTACACATAGGTGTATAAACACAGAATTTATTATGCCTATATATTTCTAATAAATGACATAAAATACTCGACAAACTTTGGGCCTGTTGTCAAACCACAGTGTCCAAGAGATATATACTGTATTCAGCTTTAGTGTATGTTTACATAAGTACATGCACATGTGCATATGAGTGTCAAACACAGTCTCCATACTCCTCTTAGTTCGTGAAGCATGCTTTCCTAATAAGGCACTATGAACATCAAATGAAGCAGAAAGCACCCACTAGTCCGCAAGTTAGATGCTATCTCGAGACTCCAAGGGTTTCTTAATTGACTGGGGTGAGGTCAGGAGCTAGAATGATTGAGCAGCAAAGATGTGTGCAAAAATATTTTTTTGCTGTTTCAATTTCCTTTCCTGACATCCAGGAAACATCTCTCAAAGAAAGAAAAAAACCTTTAAAAGGTCACCAGTGCAAGAGGATAGGATTTTACACTGAACATTTGAAAGAATAAAGAATATGCCTGATGCTAAGATTTACGCAAGCAGGCATGAGCAGGATTAGATTACAATTGTGAAATCAGGATACTGGGCTTTATTTCAACTTCTGCCCCAAATATGCAGTGTGATCATTTCATCTTTCTTTATCCCTGTATCTTCCACTGAAATTGCAAATGCTTTGTTGCAGGCATTGAACTCTGTACAGCTCCAAACAAAATCAAGACTCAAGCCAGTAAGTGGAAGTGGGCAACTGAATTGCACCCATTATAGGTATATATATTAAGTATGCAAAAGCACAGCTAAAGATATTTATTTTAAGCATAAAATGGTTATTAATCTAAAATAGGAAGCAATGCTATTTAATTAAGACTAATTTTACATATCAGCAACAGCACCATTCCCCTAGGTTCACATCAGAAACCAAGTGTACCTTGTGTATTCATGTTGATTTTAATTTGACTGCTTGTATATAAACTATTACAGGGATATGTGTAGGGACAGACATACACCATGAGCCATCATCATGACCTTACTCCCTACTCCAGTTTCCAACTACCAGTTGTTTGAATGGTCGTCTTTTCCTCAGTCTTCAGGACCTGTTGTGGCTGCACTTTGGACCTGACAACTCAGAAACTGAATTAGAATTCTGCTTTTATTTTAAATCTAGGGCTGCACACATTTGAAATTATATTTTCCCTAAACTTTGCAAATATTACACTTTCATGACGGATAATGCACTCAATGAATGAAAAATATTTATTTGATTACTTCTTACAAATTTTCCTCGTTTGGCTGGGATAGAATCACAGGCCAGCTATGCTAGGCAGGCTCAAGTCAGCCAGGGCAGCTGACCTGAGCGAGCTACAGGGGTAGCCCATCCCATAATGTCATGGTCATTATAAAGGGGGAAGGTTTGCTGAGGAGAGGGAGCTCTTGTGGGATCCCTCCTGCTCTTCCTCTGGCTTCTCCTGAGGACTGCTCTCCTGTTGATTGTGGCTGCTGCATATTCATTTGGTTGAGTATAGCTCTGTATATCTCTGTTGGTATTGGTGATGTTTCATTAAATTTGTTTCACTTCCACAGGTTTGCTCTCCTTTTTCCCCAATTCTCCTCCCTGTTGTAGTTTAGCCTGTTGAGGGTATTGGTACAGGCTAAATGTAGACACAACTGTAAATATCTTGAGGACAAAACAATATTAACAGGTACCTTCTAAGAATTTAATAGTTAATTTACCTCATAAAATGTGTTCCAGGAGACTAACATCTCCATATTTACCAGGATTACTATAGGTTACATGGCTGTGCTCTGTCCTTTTTTCCCTGCTTATATCGGGCCTTTCTCTGTTGCTCCTTCTATGTTTTTTTTTTCATCAGCAATTGCCTTTCTATACTTCTTATTTCTTGGTCTTTCAGGCCTCCCTTTCACTTCATGACTCGTTCTTTGCCTTCTAACTTTTCTTTTTCTGCAATGTCTATATCCACACCTACTTCCTCTCTTATCTGCTTTTGTTCCCCAAGTCTGAGTTCCCTATTTCTCCATGTCCTTATAATACTATGAATTCCATCTTGATTTTGCTGATACCTCACAACACCTAATTCCTGCTTCACTGGTTGGCCACCAACTGAAATTTGATTGACTAGATGGGGAAGATAAGACTGAATAGGCTGCTATTTAAATCTTCTCATGACAAACTTTTTAAAGGGAAGAAAAAAAATATGGAGACCATCAACCTTCAGCACTTGTCAGCAAATTTCAAACTCACTGTGTTTAATTTGGTTTGGAAAAATAAACCCACAAATCTTGCCTCCTCTATATACTGAGACAGTATGTCCACAGTCTCACTCCAATCTGTTCTGGAGCACTGAACCCTGGCAGTGAATTTTGAATGCCTCCCTATCTCTCTGAAATCTTTCCTGCTGCAGCAAATTTTCAGTATCATTGAAGTCCTGGCATGGCAGTTTATCTATAATTAATGCAGGCCACTTAAGCTTTCACTGCAGAATACCAAACAGACATGGTTTCATGTTATTTGGCTGCTACCTTGCCAACAAAAATTAGGAGTTGAGGTTCTGTCAAGCATTGAATATTTTTTGTGGGACCTGAGTAACCAGATGACGAAAAGCAGATCTTTCCTCCCAGAGAATAAATCTCTAGGCTCTTTGAACACAGAGAAAAATAAAATAAAATAAAATCAAGACTTGTACCACACACTATGTTTACTCTAAATTAATACAAAGCAGACAGAAGTCAAATATTTAAGATATGACCCATCCAGTGGGGAAAGCAATTTTGCTTTTCATAAACACTGTCAGATTTCAAAGAAATGTTTTCTCAATAAGTCATAATATTAATATATGATAATATATCTCTGATGAAACTCCCCTGCTAAATGGGACCTCATCCTTCTGAATTTTTGTTTCAAAAATCCACGGTAAATCAGGCTCTACAAACCTGCTTAAAGGTTTTAAGAAAGAATTAATAACTTCTGCTTTGAAAGGCTTAGGGCAAACAAAGCAGTATGGATAAAACAAAAATGAGTGAACATTTTTCTCTTCTGTCAAAGCAAACATGACTTAAACCCCATTTGAGAACTAGTCAGAAGAAATAACTGGATTCATTTAATGTAACTTCCTAGTGAGATCAGGAAGAAACATAAGTGGAAAGGTAAAATCAGCATTAGAAAATAGTCTTCAATGATAAGCTGCCTGTTTGCTCTGGGTCCAGCAGAGTCCAGACAGCACTTTGAGAAAGAAAAAAAAAAGGTACTATTAGAAAAGATGAACGTAATATTTTGGTCCAAAGAAAGGATATGTTTCCTCCATTCTCACAGAGTTTGCTGCTTCATTTCCCAATTTTTTCTGTCAGCAGAGGTTTGAGTCTGTTATTCATTTCAGAAAAGGAAGACAACTCCAGTCCTCTAGTCAGATGGATTCCCATGGTCTGGCAGGCCCTCAGGCACTATTCCTCATAGACTATGTGAGTTGATTAAAATACCAGCTGATCACTTTCCATGGTATCCCACTGCAACAGAACAGATAGCCTTTCACATCTTCGGGCACATCAGAAAATACAGTTGGCTACTCATACAAATGTAAAAATGAACACACAGTGTTCAAGCACACCTTCTTTACCCTGAATTTCAATTTGGTTCATTTCTGTATTGCAAACTAACTTTTGATGTCACATGGTGTTTCCCATGGCTAATATTTCATGTGCTATACAAGCTGTCAGAAGAAAGCTGGGGATTTTGGCAGGGGACATTTGGAACATTTGGTAGTCGGAAAGCATGGGAGACAGCTTGGATTTTTGGTATAATAACCTTATTAAAGTTGTAGGTCTTAACAATGAGCACATTGAGATTGCTGTGCGCCATGAGGAAAATGTGCATTCTCAGGTAAGACAGCTAACACCTCATTAGAAGGAAGAGATTACTTGCTTTTCAGGGGGAGATAACATTATTGACTGATGAAAATGAGAACCATGGAAGATCAGATTTATGAGGGGTTTCAACTATAAATTTCACTAAAAAAGGAATAACTGTGATCAGATGGCTGACATAGCCTCATTCACAGTGGAGTAAGAACTCAGTTCAATATAGAAGAACTGCTTAGAGAGTCCTTGTAGAAGTTCTGTTGAAATTAGGTTGAACAAAGAAAAAATTAATCTAGAATACCTGAAGGGTGACTGAAACATTCTCAAACAGTATTTGCATTATCTTTGAGAACTTGTGGAGAACAGGAACATTTTCAAGAGACTCCAAAAGGCAAAGAGTATTAAGTCTGTAAAAGGAGAGGCAGGAGAAAACGTGAACCAGGAAAATATAGATCAGACTTTCAGAGGTCCTAGCAAGATATCAATAGAGATCTAAAAAGAATGATATTAAAAAAACCTACCACTATCAATAAAAAAAAATCCATTTTAAAG
The DNA here is from genome assembly GCF_034619465.1 of Leptosomus discolor. Classification (NCBI taxonomy): domain Eukaryota; kingdom Metazoa; phylum Chordata; class Aves; order Leptosomiformes; family Leptosomidae; genus Leptosomus; species Leptosomus discolor. The sequence continues at coordinate 25,948,908 of NC_141398.1, read as the reverse complement.
ACTCTAAAGAATGATAAGATGGGAAGTAACAGCCAGCACAGATTTGTCAAGAAGCAATTATATAAGACCAACTTGATTAGGGTTTCTGAGAAAAGGTAGCTGGTAATGTGTGTGTGAGAGAAGCAGAAGGTGTCATAACTGGACAGATTGACAGGTATGCTGTTTATAAATCTGGAGAGTACTCAGACAGAGTAAAACTATAATTTTCAAAACCCAGAAATATTTGATTGGAATAAACTGTTGTACTTACTCCTTGCAGATAGGACGGGAAGCAATGGGCTTAAATGACGGCATGAAATATTTGCATTGGCAATTGGGAGAAATCTGTCCAACTACAGGCATAGCAGAGCACTAATGTACACTGCCAAGGGAGAACGTGCAAACTTTTGCCACTGGAAGTTTTCAAGAGCTGGTGAGACAAAAATCTGTCAAGAATAGTTTAGTCATAGCTGATCTTGCCTTTGGGCAAGTAGATGGATTAGATGACCTCTTGGGACCCTATTCACTATGATTTCTGTGATTCCCATGTAAACATAATGCTATTGACTCAAATTCTATCCATGTCTAGAAACTTACATAAACTACTTTATGAAAAAAAATTACACTTAACACAAAGAAATGTTACATGTGGAAGTTAGGCAGTTTTTGTTGTTTTATAAAAATTAGAAGGATGAGGAATACCTGAATGAAGACACAGCTGTATGATGAACTTCTGCCTCCATGCTGTCAACTGGCTATAGTTATGTTTTACAGCACATTTAACTACTTGCCTTTTGCACTACCAGTATTTATATTTGGGGGAAAACTGTATTGTCCTAGTTGTAGCAGAACTTTAAGCTCAAAGAGTTTAGTATCTGGAAAACTGTTCAGAAGTGAAAACTTAAGCTAAACCATTTGTGTACTGACAGTCCTCCAGAATACATCCCTCCTAACCCTAGTGTCCAGAAATACCATCAGATTTGCCCACAGGATATGAGAAGACAACCAGAAGGCTTATCTAGGGTACAGCAGTGGCAGCGACAATGTGACAGAAGCATGGCTTCTCATACAGGCTTGGCCAAGCCAGGGTCTCAGCATAAAACAATGCTTTAGGAAAGGCATTGTGAAGAGCAAGAGACTTCTGTAGAAAGCCTGCAAAAGCATTGTATTCTATAAAACAGAAGTTTTTAGCTAACACTGGACACTGAATGGTGAGGATCTCCATGACCACTGTGCTTAAAAGCTTTGATTTAATTCTCTTTACTTAAAGTATTTACCTGAAGCACATAAAATAAAGCTTAGCTACCTAAATCTGCCTCTCTTTCAACTCTGTAAGAGTGAACAATTCAGAAGATTTGTTATATTCCCTTTTGACTACAGAAGGAGCCTAGGAGGCCAAGGCCCTCATTCAAGCACATCACTTAAGGCTCTCAAGGTAGGACTGACAAAGTTCTGGGGCCAGGTTTTCTGCCTAAGTCAAGAGAGATGAATCTGGGCTAACTCCTCAACACTTCACTCATCACTCGGGATATCTTTGCATTGTGTAGGTCAATCAGAGTTTCAACAGAATAGTACAAAGACTCTCATAACAATGTACCCTCAAAACCATACTCCTGTTTCCCTGCTCTTAGAAAAGTGTGAAAGGAGGTCACTGGTAGCAAGCATATGACTTTCAAAAATATTAAGAGTTCTATATAGTCACAATGAGATTTGAGGGCACAGGGAGTGGGGCAAGTTAGAGGCATTGCCCTGATCTCTACTACTGTTGGATTGTTTTTCTGCACAAGTGCCTTTCCATTCAAGAGTGCTGTGTCCCTATGACTGACCCTATTGTTTCCTTCCTTGCTGAGGAAAGACTTGTGTGCAGAGGGTCAGTTCTTCATGTACATTTCTCAGAAGGGAATCAGGCCCTATAGCAGGTTATACTGAATGTCTTGCAAGGGATATCGAGAAAGATGCAGCTGCCTTTTGCAGACTCCAGAGGCATAGAAAGTTCAGATTGTGTTTGTGTATTTAGTGAACTGAACACTTACCTGAAATGAAACAAGCTTCGAAAGCTATTTGGGATCAGAGATCGTTATTACAGATGTCTGAAAAAGAGACTATCATAAATTAACTTGTGTGTGTACATGTATGCATGACTTTGTGCAAATATGCAAACTTACAGTTATTTACTAGAGCATGTGGTTATACCTAACTGTGAAATAGAGCCAGGTGAATTTAATTTTAGTAGAGGACAAAAATGTTCCATGTCTTCTCCATTCTAGAGCAATTTTATTGCTGCTGGTGATTGCTAGAGACCACTGTAGATTAACTGTGCACAGCAGCATATGGCTGCTCTGTGGGTATTTAAAAAATGTCCTAACTATGAAAAAAACCAGGCAGAATTAATAAAAAATGGTGAAGTGTTTGGGTGGCTGAGCTTCTCACAGTGAATACATGGTGTTTGAAGAAATCCAAGACATGCAGTTCTGCATCAAGCAGTTTCTTAATTTCCAGTGCAGCACCAAATAGATCTTCTTGTAAGTCTCATCTTTTCTTATGGGTAACTTCCCAATACTGCACCTTTAAAGCATACGGGTAAAATGTGATAATCCCAGTGGGAATAAAAATCTAATTATTTCAGTCAAAGAACACAAAATAAAACAAAAGCATCAAATTTCTCATCAGAGTGAACAAGGATAGTGCAACTTCAAGTTGCCATCAACACATGGACTCAAAGGGCTAGAAAAGAGCTTATAACAGTGTCTACAAAGTAAACTAGTTTAACACAGTGCTTGTCAGGCCACACCTGGAGTATTGTGCCCAGTTTTTGTCCCCATAATTCAAAAAACATGTGGACAGACTGGAGAGGATCCAAAGCAGGGCCATGAAGATGATCAAAGGGCTGAAGAACCTGACCTAGGAGGAAATACTGGAGGAGTTAGGTCACTGAGAAGGCTCAGTGAGGACCTCATCACAGTATTCCAGTACTTAAAGTGTGACTACAAAGAGGACAAAGTCTCTCTTCACAAGGAGCCACATGGAGAAGACAAGGGGTAAGGGGTAAGAGTTGCACAGGGAGAGGTTTCACCTGGACAGAAGAAAGAAATTTTTTTTACAGTGACAACAATAATTCGCTGGAACAACTTCCCCAGGGATATGGTAGAGTCCCCATTGCAGGAGGTTTTCAAGACGTGATTGGTCAGGTTGCTAGATAATCTCATCTAGGCTTCCTTTCCCACAAAACGTTGGACCATATGATCTTTCAAGATCTATTCCAATCTGAGCTGTTCTATGATTGATTCTACAAACACAATGAAAGCACAGATTTTTTTTCTTCTCTTTTGCTGTCTTCATATATTGCTTTTCTTCTTAGCAAATGACTCATAGCATTCTATCAGAAGGAAGTAGTCCTTTCCCCTCAAAAGAATTTGCATGACAAAACCTTTCTGGCAGGTGTCAGGCTTACGTATGTGTTGGGTATTCCAGCTTTGACTGCAGGACCTTCTGTCAATCTTTTTACTACATATTTATATGACATCATATTAGGCTACAGTGGTTTCCTGTGTATTGTCCATTATGTACAGATTGCTTACTCTGACAGACAGGCTCAAAACTTTGACTGCTCAGAGCTTCCTGCTTCAGAGTTCTCAACTCTGCCTTGTAGTTGCCCTTGTAGTTGTAGTCCTAGTCATTATCTCTGCTTTTGAATGTAGTGTTCTCCGGTTATTTAAGAATAGACTTAGCCCAGAAATGAGCTGCTAAGCATCCAACTGATAAAAAAGGTAAATAACCAAGCTCCACTTTGAGTCCCATGGCTCACTCCGTTTAGTATGTACTTTAGTGTCCAAATGCAGCTCAAAGAAGATTTTTTCTACCTTGCATAATGGCTCCCAGGTGACAGCAATTGCCAGAGAAGATATGTTCTGCTTACACAAACGGTGTAATACTTCATAACCCACTGCTAAGGAACAGGCTTTCAGGAAACAGAAAAAAACAAACAGATTTTGGTCTCTGTTTCAAAGACTATGAATGCATTTGACATTAAATGGGGAAGATGCTGAAATTGTGCTGGGAGGAAGGAACCTCCTGGACTGGTGCCTAGACTTTCCTCCTTGTGTCTTATGGAAACATAGATACTTAAGTATTGAGTTAGACAGGATTTTGGCATACAAGATTTTTAAAAGTTCAGTTCTCAAAGCTCCTCTGCAGCTGAAGTCCAACTTTGAGAGTGCTCGCTTGCTGTTGCTTACTGTTTGCTCATAAGCAGCGTGGTTCTGATGGGGCTGGGCAGTTAGGCTCTCAGCAAATCCATGCCTAAATTCCTTTGAGGTCTGCATGTTAATTTTTTCTTTTACCTTCAGTGCAATGGACATTCATAATGTGATCTGATTACTCACAAAAGCTATTGAGGAAAGTGAAAAAGCAAAGAAGTTTCCCTAATTCCCTCTGGAAGCTCAAATTTATGAAGTCTAACACAGGGTGTAAGCATATATATATGTTTTGGTTTTTTTTTTCAAACACATGCCCTGTTGAATAGAGGTGCTTTTGACAACTGGAGCCTTTCCTAAACTTATATAATTTTGAAAAACAGAGGCTTTGAGATAAATTGAATAATACACATTCTCTCTAGAAATCATCCCCACAGAGCATAAATATATACAATGTGCATCCTAGTTTATCTTTTCCCTTGTAAGAATTGAATGCTAGGTGATCTTTAGAAATTACTCTCATTATTCTAAACAGACTGAATAAATGAACAGGACCATGAGGAAGTTACAAAATATTTTGTATTATCCCTACAAAACTGAGACATCACTATTATATTAAAACGTAATGACTGAATCTGAATACTTCACTTTTGCCTTTTATATATTTTTGGTCAGCGTATCCAACATTATCTTCTAGTTATCCTATGTTATTGAGAAATTATTAAAAAAATGTTCAAAACCATTACAAAATTGATATTGAAATAAGAGTTCAGTATACAGTATGTTATGCAAGGGAGAAGAAATATGAGGATATTTATTAGAAAAATTGCCATAAAGCCAGTTAATAGAAGATTCTAGGGAAAAAACCTCTGAAAATTACACCTACTAATTGTAATGATCTATTGGAGAAATAACTTTGGAGGATATGTAAGTGATTTTTTAAAAAAAAAAAACCATGAAAAACAGTGAGGTAAGCAAGTCCATTGCTTAGTGCCCTCTGCTCATTTTAAATGAAAACACTTTCTTTTGATTCCTTCCTCATGCCTAAGTAATTCACTTTCCTTTTTTTTTCCTCACAGTTTGGTGTTTGGGTTGTTTTTTGGGTTTTTTTGGTGATTTTTTTCATTTATTTGCACAGCAGGTGGATATTCTCTGAAGGAACTGCAGCCCATGGAGAGCCCATGCTGGAACAGGTTTATCCTGAAGGACTGCAGCCCCCGGGAAGGGCCTGGTCTGGGGCAGGGAGTGGCATGAGGGGGCAGCAGCAGCAGAGAGGAGCTGCCCTGGGCTGACTGCAGCCCCCGGGCCCTGTCCGCCTGTGCTGCTCAGGGGATGGAGGTCGAGGAGTCAGAAGTGATGGAGTGAAGTTGATCCTGGGAAGGGCTGGGAGTAGGCCTTTAGTTCTTGTCTGTTTCTCACCATCCAGCTCTATTTTAATTAGCAATGAATTAATTTTCCTCTGATGGAATTTGTTTTGCCCATGACAGTAACTGGTAAGAGATCTCCCTGTCTTTATCTTGACCCATGAGCTTTTCCATCTCATTTTTTTCCCCCTGTCCTGTTGGGGAGGGGGCGGTGAAGAGAGCAGCTGGATGGGTGTCTGGCAGCCAGACAAGGTCAATCCACCATAGATTCTCTCAATCTCTGGAGCATAGAGCAAAACTTGAAGTCTAACAGATTTTATCTAGCAGTCAAATATTCTGTGTTTGAAATACTTCTATTTCAATGTGAAACTTCATGCATGTTTTTCTCCTTCAGGCTGAAGGACAGGGTCTGCGGGAGAATACTTAAATGAAACTGGCCTGCCATTTTCTCTAACACAAGGGAAGTGAAAGTGCATCCATAGTCCAATGTCCTACATACACCCTCTCTTAAAAATATACATGCTAACATGTGTGGATACACTCCCAAAAATAAAAATTTCTCCCAGTTTTGATGAGAGTTTTAGCTCACAGAGCTCAGCCCCTAATGTGTACATGCCATTGAAGCAGAATGTAAGGCCAGTCTGCAAGACAAAAAATATTTATTTGGGTAAGAATGGAAAATACAGGAAACAAGAGTACTGCTTCTAAAATATAGTCACAAAGTAATTGCTTCTAATAGGGTAATATTTCAGTCAAGACAAGTAACATGCCTTCTGTTTTCCAAATAGTGACACATAGTAGAAGATGGGTAAACTCTCCTAAAAGAGGCACATTTGTATGTGAACATGACTATTAAAACTGTCTAAGATTAACACACAGAAGTGGTGACTTTCTGATGAGACCAAACCAACTAGTGAGCATGCTGCTGCCAGGATGACTTAGGCTTTGTCCCTATTTCTCTTTCATTTCAGTTTCTCACTCTTCTGTTTGGAAATATTAAATGAGCTGGATTCATTAATCAATCCATAGGCAGCCAATAAAATCCTCCAAAGACTTATTTATTAATTAATTTATTTTACTGAGTGAGTTATCATAGCTTACCTATTTAATGTAGATGTTTCAACAATATAAGTTCAAAGTAAGTGTCTGTTTTGTTTGTGTGAGTGTCAGAGAGAATTATGTATCTATTTGTTATTTAGAGGCTTCTCTGAGGATTAAAAACTCTGTATTGGTTCCAGTTCATACTCTTCTGTAGCAATATTTCTGTCCATTTGGCTTCAGAGGAATATTTTCTCTCACTGATTTGTCCGTTGTGTAATAGAGAAATCCACACACTTCTGCAGACCAGATTCAGACACAAAAATCTGCACCCAGTAGCACCTTTTTTCCCTAGTATAATACGACTGAGAAGATGATTCTGAGTAAACCCATCACCATCTAACACTGGCTTCTAAAATTTTTAAAACATGCTTAGATTTAGAAAGCAATGTACTTTCTATGGTAATTATTAAAAAAAAAATAGTGATCAAATGTTTTATGCAAAAGAAGTACCAGAAATGAGAAAATTGTTTAGCTCTGAAGATTTAAATACCTTTGTGACCAGTAATGCCAGAAACACAGGTGTAAGGATTATATAATTAAAAAATACAGAGAGGCAACTATATCTGACACTTTTTTTTGTTTTATTGTAATTATTGTAAGGGCCAAATTCCTAAGGAAGCTACCCAGTAGCTGTTAAACATTCAAGGCCAAGTTATAAATACAAAGATAGCCAATGCCTCAACAGAAGGAATTATGTTTGAGTATCTACCTGACTTGTGTAAGCAAGTAGAAGTTTAGGTGGAAAATATTGGTAAAAGCAAAAATATTTGTACAGTTTGGTACCCCTGGAGTATTGCCATTGAAAATATATAGGCCAAATTTTAAAGTGAAAAAAAAAAAAAATTCAACTGAGGGAAAAGATCAAAAGTTAACTTGTTCTTCTGAAAAAGCTTATCAACAGCACCGCAAATATTTTTAGGAAAAGGCATTCACTACACCAAAATGAGTACTTGTGATATGGAATGAGATACAAGACTTTGACTCTCAGATGTAAAGTATATCTGTTTATGAGTTAGAAATGTGTATTTAAGAAGTTTTGCTATCAGTGTACATTTACTGCTTAATAATTACTATCTTTATTCATTTACACATCTGTGAGAGGCAGAGTAAGCTTCTCTTGGCTAGATCCTGTTGCTACTATTCATCCTGGCCATTGGTCTTAAGTCTCTGAATCAACGCTCTTCAGGAAAATTAAGAATCATGGTTTCTTAAAGAGGTAAATTAATGTGTCTATTCAATAAAGAGAAACTAAATGAGGGCTGTACTAAATATTCAATTTTAGACATTTGAACTTTCCCTTAATTCAGAAAAAGAAGTTGGGGTCAGTATACTGTGCTGCAAGAATTCCATGCTCACTGGTCTTTTCCAAATAAAGACTTCTCAGTAAATAAAGTAAATATTTAGTTTTTACCCTTTACACAATATGAAATTTTCATTTGCTTTCCAATTGCCCTGTTTGATAGATGAAAGTGAGATTACTCAGCTTTCTTGCAGCAAAATGAAACAATCTGGTAACCTTATAAAGACTGAGTACTCCATTGTACTGTTTTATAGACAAGTAGAGAAACACATTAGATTATTATTAGGGCTATTAATTATTATGTCACTTTGACACATAACACAGACTACCTTGTACTTACATACATTGATCAAAGGTTTCAGATCATTTGTTTATGCAAGTATCCTAAGACATCAGTAAGTTCAAGGTTCTGCCATCTTTCCTTTCTTTATATTATCTCATAGTTCTGTGAATATAAATACCTGAAGATTGTTACTATAATAAAATTTATGCAAGGAATATGATTTCATGAACCACTGAGATTCACTTCCCTACTATCGTCCTTTAGATACGGCTAAAATCTAAAGCTAAAGTCTATCTTTAGACAGACTTGGATACAGTTAAACATATTTGAAAGAAACACTCTGGCTATTGTGTCTTTGTCGGAAACTACATTTTCTTAGAGGGATTTGAGACTGAATGCTTGTAGTTTAGCGTTGCTGGAAATGGGAACCAAACATTTCTTCAGATTGTCTTTCTGTCACTAGTAACGGGCAGTGATAGAAATGTGATTCCTGAAAAGGAAGGAAGATGCTACAGAAAACTGAACTTGGATTTTGTGCTGTTTAACTTAAATTTAAAAAAAAATATACAAAAGAATAGAAAACTAATATGCTTTTTATGTGGACAAACACATAAGAAACAAGCACAAACACATTGAAAGAACAATGGAAATTATTGATATTGTCCTCCAAAGATCTGTCAATTCTACTCCAAGTAAGGCAGAAAAGCATTGAGGAAAGAATGCTAGACCTAACTAGAAAAATAACTCCTTCAAAAAGACAGTAAAAATAAATATGTAGTTTACAAGGACTGTGAAAACAGGGATCAGCAGAGAAAATTCCAGTGGGGAGGTGTTATATCTTCCAAAGTATGTTTTAACAAGTAAAAGCTTCTTCAGCTATATAGAGGAAAAGAGCAACAAAAGCAAAAGTGTGGTCAGCATACAATGTTGGAGATTAGAAGTGACCTGTGAATTGCCCTCAAATAAATCCACATTTTTGTCACAGTTTTCAGTAGAACAATGGTGTTAGGCAATATCTGTCCTGCCAAGATGGTCCCCACTGACACAAAAAAGTTTCTTTCCTCCACTAAGTAAGAAAAATGAGTGTGGTAATTACATCACAGTTGCTTATTCAAACTTATACCTATTTATGGCAACACATTAAGCTAATTTACATTCAAGCAAATTCAGTTTCACCCATTGTTAATAGCCTGGAATTACTGTAGCTGTTGAGAATTCAGATCTCCCCTGGTTTGTTTTTTGGTGGTAAGACTCTCCAAATTCATCCTATTTCTTTTGAGTGGATTATTCCTCACTTCTAAATCAGTGAAAGTATTAATCAGCTTTTCCAACTGAATGAGTTTGTATTCCTTTGTTTCCTGGCCCCTTAAAAGTCAAGTTAAAAAAAGACCAAGCAGGCTGTTAAATTGGCCGTTTGAAAGTTTGCTCTTTTCCCCATAGGGGACTGATAAGGTATATGGGAGGACAGATCCTTCTCTTTGCACTCTGTATGTTCAGCAATATAAAAGCAAAGCCTCCTGAGAGCTGGAGCTTACTCTTTCAAGTGTACACCTCCTTTTGCCAAAAATACTAGCTCATGTTGTATTAAGAAAGGTCATTAGTTATTCTTTTAACTGTTACACATTCTAGAAAAAACCCTAAACCTAACACAGAGAAGTGATTATAGCACAACAGATAATAGGCTAAACAGAGACATAAACTTTCATACAGACAGTGTCCATGTATGCATACATGTTTCATATTCTAGAAGCATCTGGATTTAAAAGGTAACAGTAGGTCTTTGCTCTTTTGTTTCAGGTTTGTTTCAAAAGGGGCAGTTTGGGTAACAAGAAATTGGATGTAGAAACTGGCAATCTAATGTCAAAGCAGAAGCCAGAGAGCATTTTGACTTTCTGAGTACTTTTTGAATGTTTAAGGAGGAACTAGTTATCTCCACTTCTAAACTGAGGAAAAAAATTACATAAGCAATCACATGTCAAGTAAGAAAGGTGTTTCTCCCCCCCATCTATCATTGGAGTAAAATGGACTATAGCAGTTTTAGCTTGCATTCAATAGTAAGCAAAGCACGAGCACAAACTCTGAAGGAAAACATAACTAAGGAGATGGAAGTAGTGAAAAATGGCATAAAACCAGGAAAAGTTTTTTTAGTGGTGTAACTTACTAAAACTTTCCTGACAGGTTTTTTTTTTCATGATTCATTTTCTTAATTGGCATTCATAAGGTGAAAAAGGGACTATTTGGGAGGAAGGACAATATAATAAATAAAGCCAAAGGTATAAACTGAAGAAATTTGGATGGAAGTTAGAAAAAGGATTTCTACTGCAAGTAGCAGTTTCTGAAAACACACACATTCCACCTCACCTGCCAACAACAACAAAAAAAATCAACAAAGAAAACTTAATTCGTTTTAAGATAGACTTTACTTGGTCTATGAAAGGAATTAAACCAAGCAATTGCCTATGGTTGCAGTGAATTGTCCTTGATAACCCAGACAAGCCTTTCCAGCTCTGTTTTGATTAAGACATGACATACTTCAGATGAGGTTATTGAACCAACTACTCACCACAACTTCCCATGGAGATTTTTTCACTCACTTTACTCCAACAACTCCTCAGTACTGTCTGCATCACTCAGGAGCTTGTGGAGAAAGGCTCAGCAGGAAAGTGATGAAATCCACCATAATATCTGGTGCAAAGTGAGTTCCCTGAGTCAGGGTAAAACATTGTCTAAATAAGAAGGTTTTGGTTTGTTAAAGACCCAGCTTCTCATAGAGTTCACTTCTCATGAACTGCTGAGTTCTCTGATAATCCATTGAGTTCAGTGGATAGTGGAGACAATATTTTAAGGGACATAGAAGAGCAATCCTAGTCCACAGAGTATCATTTAGTGACATAAATGCATGCTTTCTGAGTTGGCCAGACTTTCTAACACCCCACGTCCAAATCCCTGTAAATTCCACCTGGTCTTTACATCTTTCTGAGCTACACTAAAATTCCAGAATGCTTTTAAGGTGAAACCTTTCTACTAGGACAAACAAATGTCATGACTCTTTTTGTAGAAACTGCAGTTTATCCCAGTTTTCTCAGACCAAATTTGTTCTCCTTCTATAAAACTCTTTCTATTTACTGCTGGGTTGTTGCTTTCAAGCCCAAAAGCAAATATATTTTTAGAGAGCTCTCTATATGCAGTATTGTTTGTGAAAGTTCTTTGGAAACTAGGCACTTACTGTTGTTGCTATTATTATTAATTACATTGTTTTGGTGAGACAGTTTAAAAAAAAAAAAAAATCACATTGAGCATATCCAGCATTTGTTTCCCTGCTAGGGAAATCAGATAAATAGATAGGTGGTGTATCACATTATGTGATATGATCTTGCCCTAACAGAGAAGAAGAAAAAAGAAGATCTGGTGAAATCTACTGAAAGATGATGACATTCACTGGTTGGTTCCCACTGAGCAGAAGGAAGCAGAGGTTGGGTAGTGCCTGTGTGCCAGGGATGGGAAGATGCTGAGGATCTTTCTGTTCCCAGAGTCTTAGATCCCACCTAACATTTTGACTCCACTGTAATTCTTGTATTCCTCAGAATTTGATGTCTCCCAGAAGCAGACTGGGGCTAGTGTCTGAGGCCTCATTCCCTACCAATGAGTGGAAAGCAGAGCTCGCTGCCTGCTGAGCAGTGGGGAGTCTCTTGGCTCTCTCCGTGGGGAGCTGTTGCCCTGCTTTCACTCCACTGCTGAGACAGGGACAATGCCCACGGCTCCCTCTAAGTTGCAATTCCTGGACCATCTATTTTAAAAGAAAAAACCATCAGTAATGTTCCAGAGCTCCTGGTGTGGAGAAAAATCAGAAGACATAAGCCCTGAGGGTTCAGAAAGTAAGGCAATTTTTAAAAAGAAAAACAGGACTATTTTTAAATGCTATTGCGTTTTTAGCAGGGGGAGGGGGGGAGGTGAGGGAAGAGGACAGAACTGAGGACAAGGAAGATTGTTTAAAAACAAAACAAAACAAACAAACAAAATCAATCTGGGATTGGCACACCTGCACTGTGCTCTAGAAGGCCCAGATGTATTCAAGAAGCTTCCTCTTGCATATTGTGGCTTTGCAGGTTTAGAATGGAACTTTAAATGAAAAGTTACTTTCCCACTGCTAACTGCCTGTATTATGTAAAAGAGAGAAATGGCTGTTCTTCCTCTCTTACGTGCAGAATCAGATCCAGCTGATATGATTTTTCCCTTATGTATCATCTAGAAAAACATCTCTAAAAGAAAAGTCAAAACCACAATTTTTGCTGTCCCCTAATGTGAGTTTAATAATTATCTGATAAGGTTTTTTTTTTCCAGTGCTATTAGTTTTTTTGAACACAGTATTTTGAGAGCCCCCGACATTTTTCTCTTTGTTGACTCATTAACACCAAAATGCCATTTTTAAATGGCCTTTTACAAAAGCCCAAGAAAAAGAATTAGTTATATGCCGACAGTGAAGGCAGATAATTAAGAGGGAATACGATATGTCAAAGCACATATTTGGTGTCTATGACAGATCTTAAAAAACCAATTAGGAATATGGCTAGAGAGGAAGAAATTATTTCAGATAACAGAGAGAAGATAAAACTGGCAACATCAAGAACTGTTAACTTCATATTTTCTTGCGTATAAGAAGAAAATTGACAGAATTTTTTATTTGTATTTCTTATGAAATTTCCCCAAGGTTTCTTTTAGTTCTTGCATTTGAAAAATCACTAAAGATAATCTTGAAACCAACCAGGTTTTAAACAAAGATGGAGAAAAGAATTCCAGACTTCAGAATCTCATCCTCTGTAACACACAAGAAAACTTGATTATATAAGTAGACAAGAGAAAAATAAATAAAGCTTTCTGACATCTATGAAGTCCTGTGTGCAGTCTGTTTCCAGCCAGAGGCTTAATGCTGGACATAGAAAAATATATATGACTGCAGTGGAATTAATTTTATTTTGGTTATACAATATTGTCGCTAAAACAATCCCACACTTTGTAATATTTCACATTTGTATGAGTATCTTTGGGACATTTGTACCAATCTAACAGGCCTGACAATATCAATATTTTTAAGGTCAAAGCTTCTGGAAAAAAAACAAACCTCAAAACCAACAACAAAGCAATCCACAACAAACCAAAAAAACACATCAAAGAAGATGTCAGAAGCCTGTTCAGAGACCTGATAGGCTTACTGGGGCAAATGCAAACATTTCAGGACTACAATGAGACATCTAGTGTCTGTGATATATCACTATTGTTCTGAAGTTAGAGATTAGTATAAAATCTGATCAGTTCTTCAGATAAGCTTTATAAAATAAACAGTTATTTGCAGAGCAAGTCTCACATTGCATATTGGACTGACTGCCTCCATTTGTTTCTTCTCTGTGTGCATACATTGAAGAAGACAAGGTAAAACAGAATATAAGAATAAATACCATTTCTTAAAACAAAAGAATTTGACTGTTTCTTTTTCCATTCTTGCATGGTTAAAGATAGACTGGGAATAGATAGGGTTTTTTTGAAAGAGAGATTTAATTCGCAATAAACTTTGACAATGCAATACACTCGACTGTAAAAAGTCTGTGCAGTCTCGCATCTTAAAGAGCTTTGGATAACTCTATATAGTTATGACAGCATATATGAGTGAATTCTAACGAAATTAGTAACGGCATTCTCTGTCATGGAATCAAATGAAACAAACCCTTTAAGTCACAATTTTTACCTGCAAGTATGATCACATTCAGACCTCAGAAGGCAAAGAAAATAAGCACCTCCTCAGCCCTAAATAAAACATAAGATCACTTCAACACTTTGGCTTTTTGAAGGGAAAAAAAGAAAGATTTTTCAACTACAATGTAGCTGTGCAAACATATCAGAAAGTAGGATTTCTACAAGGTAGTTTGACTTTGACATTGAATAATTAATCTACCTGACAAAGTACAGCAGTAGGTGTGATCTGTATGCCAAGCTATTGGGAAATGCATGTCTAATTTTATACCTGTCCTATACCAGGTAAAATATGGCAGGTACAGTACACATGGCCTAAAAGAATACTCACATAGACCCATAACTGCATAGTACACAAGCAGCCATGAAACTATTGTTACCTGTGCAACTCTTCTGCTAGCACTTGATTCTTCTAAATGAAAGTATGGCACTGAATGGCTACTTTCTGTCTTGCACTACCAAAATTTATAACAAGGCTGTTCTACAGGCTGATGGAGAAAGCAGCTATGATCAGACACTCTGCAAAAGAACCTGAGCCAATAGCATTCAACTCTTTTGCAGTATTAACTTTCCAATAGAAAGGTAGATTTCTTCAGAAATTTAGGATGTCTGTCACAGTTGCATCAAAACCAACATCTCTGAAGTTGCTTTCTTAGTTGCCTTTCTTGGGTTTCATAGGAATCCATGAATGCTGCATATCAGAGTCTAAAAATTTCTCTTTTGTCTCATTTAAGCCATACCAGAGACTAAACTACAGCAGTTATTCTATCACCTGATCACCCCTCCCAGCTGATAAAGGGAATCAGGAAAGTGAGAGATCTGAAAGTTGAAGGAAGAGCAGATTTAATGATAAAGCAAAACAAATAAAGTACACAAAATTACACTTAGCTTAGAACACCTGCCCCTCACAGTTCTCAAGAGCAGGAAGAACCCAAGGAAGAACCCCATCCACAATCCCAGCAAGAACTACGCCTTCCTAGGCAAACCTCCCCCCTTTATAATGACCATGACATTATGGGATGGGCTACCCCTGTAGCCCACTCAGGTCAGCTGCCCTGGCTGTCTCCAAACTGCTGATGGCCTGCCTGGCATGGCTGGGCTGTGAGTCTGTCCCAGCCAAACCAGGACTTCTTCCCATTAAATTAATTTAAAAATGTACATCTTTTTGTTTGGATTTATTCACCAGACCGTGGAATTTAGCTGAGAAACAGAAGTAAGAAAAATAATTAGTTCCTTCACTTGGTTCTACGTACCTACTCAACTATTAGTCCATTTGATTTAAGATTAATAAAAATTTCGAATTTAGAGAAAAAAACCTCAAATGTTCACCTGTGTCTGCTGCTACAGAACTATTTGTATGAAATAACTCCCATACTAAAATATTAATGTCCAGATGTGAAGTCTATTTGCAAAGTTTATCTCTGTTCCTAGCAGAAATGGTGATTTGTTCATGTTAGCAGTGCTTGTCAGAAAATAGATGTACTTTAATATTTTAGAGACCAGCCTGCTCCAGAACATAACCCTATTCCTCTTATTCCAACCAGAAAACGATGTTGGGTTATACACTGTGATTTTATTGCTTTTCTTCTTAAAGAAAAAAAAAAATGTAAGAGAAGCATTCTATCCTTCCTTAACTTTGTTGAAAGTAATGGACTTTCTTCCTAGGCTGCAATGGTCAGAAAAAGAGAATTTGAGACTCTAGATATTTGTCATTGAGGGGAAATTGTCTAACTAACACTGTAATTCCCACAAGAGGTACAATTCTCAACTGTTCTTATGTGCTTAAGTTACTTTTGCAAATGGTGATGTAAAATTCCAAGTTTGTTAAAGTAAACACATATTTTTCCAGCAGCTTTGCACACAGTTCACTCTTACCGTAGCATTATGTAAGGCTATTAGGCATCAGAATTATGCTATAATGTAGACATTTTGCTTCCTAACCTGTTTTCCACAGTTACACTGTAGCAGAAATGTTGTATTTCTTTTCCTAGGAGTTAGGTGAAGTGTCGGAACTATATGAGAGTTTTAATCCAAATCTCAGAGTATAAATGCCTTGATTCTTGAAAACTTGATTTGTTAGAAACAGTCATTTCAAAGTCTGCTACAACACTGTATTTGCTGTTAGTGTGTCACGGTAAATTTTGCATCTGACAATGATTATTCCCTGAGATCAGATGCACAAATTGGATGATCATTGAAGATGGGTTGAAACCAGGCTTTAATAGTAACCAACTGTCAAGTCCCCCAGATTGTCTCATTATAAGAGTTTTTCTCTCCATTAGCTCATTGTAATGAGCAACATTTGGAATCATAGAAACAATGCTGGACGGAAGTATAGAAGAGTCCTGATGTCCCCCTTTTAAAAAACACACATCACTTGGGCAAAACTCACACATATTCTTGTAATATTTTACAGTCTTAGACACTTTACTAATGAAAAAATTAAGTATATCAACAACAGAAAATAGTTATTTGGATGAAATACATATAGTAAGCTAAACACACTGTGACAAAGACCTAGCATTCTTGGGTGCTGGATTGAACACTAAGAGCTGTTGCTACCTTGTGATGTGTTTGCATTTAATAAAGCATGCATGTGTGTGACGATCAGCTTGAAAACAGAAACAGAATTTCAGTTCCACACACGCATTGTAATTCTTGTATCTTCTCCTTTGCTCTGACATTTCCCTACTCCTTCCCTTCTTTTTAAATGCATAAACATAACTTTTTATTTATTTTATTTTTCTTGAGGGTATAAGGAGGTTTAGCAAAACATTGGCCGCATGAAAACATCATGATACTAACTTACAGTTAATTTCTCTTCGTCACTGTGATGCAATTACTTGGTTATTTCACATGCCAGTTTTCTTTAGTACTTCCACTGCTGTGTCCCTTTCCTTAGCTGCTGGAAAAATTCCTTGCAGGTAATTGAAGTTGTTCTTTTGATACTATTGAGCACATGGCTCTGTTACAGATCAAGGATATATGCAGAAGCAAGCCAACATACTGTAACCTTTGACTTGCAGGTTTAATTGGCTTAAGACCATGTTCTAAACTTCAATTTATAATAAGGGAATCACAGAAACAGTGGTTCATGGAAAAACCTAGGTTGGAAGGGAGCTCTGGAGATCATCTGCTGCAACCTTCTGTTGAAAGTAAAGCTTTATTCAGGGCCGTATCAAATGGAGCCTTCAGTATCTGCAACAGGGAGATTCCTTTGGACAACTTATCCCAATTCTCAGTTGTTCTAATTGTGAAGAACTTATTCTTATAGACAAACTGAATTTTTCCTGAAGCAACTCGTGCCCATTTTCTTTTCTCGTGGTGCCATGCATCCTCATGAAGAGAGTATCTTCATCTTCTGTATAACTATCTTTTAGATACTGGAAAACTGTGATGAGCTCCACCTGAGCCTTCTCTTCACAAACTCTAATCCTTCTACCTTTCTTCATATGTAAAGTTTCTAATCCTTTCAGCAGCTTGCTGGTCCTCTGCTGTACCCTCTCCAAATTTTCAGTGTCTCTTTTGAAATGAGGGGAGCAAAACTAGACACAGTATTCCAGGTGTGGCCTAACAAGCACCTATATGGTCAACAACTTAAAATTGCTAGTAATTCTATCTCCAGGAACAAATGTAACAACAAGAATTAGTGTTTGTTTTTTTTTTTTATTTTTAAATATCATACTATTTTTCAAATCCTGAAGATTAGGGTAGCAATTTATCAGAAAGTGCAAATCCATCTGCAAACAGCAGGTAGTTAAAAATTTTCATTTATATAATAACATTAATTCAAATTTTGATCTTTTAGTTATAAGTAGCTAAAACCAGAAAAACTATAAAAGAAAAAAAAGAGAAAGTTCTATTTCCAATAAATGTAATAACTCTTGGCTGGTAAATATTTATTCATATCTTCTATTTCAGGTGAAGTTCCAATAGGCTGCTATTCAGCAATTTTCCTCAAATCTGGAGAATAACAGCCTGGTCACAAAAGGAAACCTCTAGTACAGATCTTGAAATATATGGCTGGAATATAACATGTAAAACATGTAGTTTGGAACAGTTTGGGACTTACGAGCACGATTGTGTACAGACATTTGAGTGTTCACAGAATACACATATAAATGAGGATGTAAATAAGAAATTTGCAGATTGAAAATTTCAGGTAGGTGTTTAGCTGCTTCTGTGCCTGCAGAAATGTTTAATTGGAATGAGCATGATAAATATACTTCTAATAAGGTGACCAGATCAGCACTGACCAGATCACTGCTTCCTCTTATGCCTGCCTTAATTTTTTCTGGTTTTGTCTTTCCTTTGCTGTTGGTGCCCATCTTCCAGCCTACACAATAGAGAAGTACTTGCCATAGAGAAAATACAAGAGCAGCAGGGCTTTCTGTTTTCCAGAACAGCTATATAAAAAGGCCTTTGCTTCAGAAAGTTTAACATAATAATCTGAAGGAGTAGGGAGGTGAAATTTGTACTGTTTATTTAGTTAGGTGTACCCTCTTCCTAAACTGAACTACTTGAGATATTTTTAGTTTGGCTAAAGACAAAAAAGGAAGCTAAAAAATTAACTCACTGTGAAATTCCCTCTTATTGCTACATTTTAATCATTTAGTTAGCAGAGTGCTTGTTATTTCATTTTCTTCAAGACATCAGTTACCTTGTTAAATAGAGGGATCTATTTTCAAGCTGCAGCGAGAGGGTTAATGTGCGTGTCCCTATGCTTCTCTCTCCTATGTTCATTGATCTTTCAGTTGTTAGGGTCCATTAAACCATTGGTATGGGTTCTTAGCAATATTTTTGTGAAATACTCTTGCCTAGAGAAGTCTTATCTAGTGGAAGACTACAGTGACCATTGTCTTCTAATGACCTCCAAGAACTTCCTTCAGCCTTCCTGTTTGCAAAGGTGTATGTTATATGAAAAGCCCCACTGTTTCTCCTAACATGAACATTTTTAGAAAGATATTTTCTACTGAATGTTTCTGCGTTGGATATTCAGTTTTGCTTGCAGGTCTGTATAAGGCAACGAGATTTCATTGATACCAGAGACCAGTATGTATTTCCAATTTGAGGAGTTCTCATCTTTCTAGCAGATGAGTTTGCATATGTTGGAATTTAATCTAGAAAGCACTGTGTGGAAAACATGCAAAGCGGACTGATACCTGACCTGTAAATGAATAACTTGTATGAATTTAAGCAAGTGCTGTAAGTTTTGCAAAACCCTATTACGCGATTTCCTGATAAAGGAGTACGCTTGCTGAGTACCAAAGCTTTCTGCTTAAGAGGTCTCTTCTGTAATTTCCTCTATCCATTACCTAACTGAAAAGACAGAAAACAGAAAACAACATTCGCTGTTAGCTTATTGCTTTGGCTCAGGGATTTTCGTATTAGTGTTAACTGCCACTGAGAACAGCAGGTGGTAATTTCCAATGGAAACAAGCAGCTACTAGACCAGACAACCTTCATTTACTTACACCCTGTGCAGCGCTTCTCAGGAATATTATAAACTGTGGGCTTTTTCTCATTTGTCCTTGTTTTAGCTGACATTGTCATTCATGGCTACACTGTGAGTGTAAATGATGATCTAAAGTCACTTCTATAATTACTTGGCACCCTGAATAAACCGTAATGCCCCTGGGTCAATATCTGCTCTCAGTTTGACATTCAATAAGCAAGTTTTTGAGAATTGCTGTAGTTTCACATATTTTTTTTTTTTTTCCTTCCTGATGCTTCCAGTAAATGCTACTCAGGAGTAGTTCAGGACCATTAAGAAAAGAAAGGGAAAAACTGTACACAGTGAGAGACTGCTGAAGGGATGCCTCTGATTTTCCACACTTACTTATAAAGGCTTCTCACCTGTAGGGCCCAATTCAGCTCCAACTGAACTTTTCAGAATGACTTCAAAGGAAGTGAGACCCCCAGCCTGGGAGGCTGCTCTGTGTGCAGTTATGAACTATAGTTTTAAGGGCACATATTACATGTATTGTGACTATGTCTGTTGCAGCCCTGTTCTATGCCTGAAGATTTTTTTCACAGAATTTGACTTTTGTTGCTGCAGCCTTGAATGTGTCTCCACACAATGCAATCCAGCTAGATGCAACCAAGTCTTTCAGTCACAACATAAAATTGCCTCTGTTATGCACAAGGAAGACATTCAACAACAACAAATCAAGTGTCATTGCAACACTCTGTGTTGTTTTCCGCCTTTCTTACAATCAAATAAGAATTGCTGCTCAACGACTATTCAGTTTACCTCTGCACTGACTGCCTAAAGGTCACAGTGACCATGAGTTTCATTCTCATTTTTCCTAATTCCTTCATCTTCAACATTATGGAAACACCACCTTCTTTACTCATACAGTATCATGTCCTAATGAAGTGCATGTAGCATTGTCTAAGAAAAAGAAAACTACTAGTCCTTCTATTTCTGCTTCACTCAAGAAAGACTTTATTGGCTGGTAGGATAACCATGAGGCAACTGCAGACACAGCAGTCACTGCAAAAAATTGTATAAATTACGATTATGAGGAGGCTGAGGAGCAAATTATTAATAAATGGCAAAGGCAGAGAAATATGCCAAACCTTCCATAAGGTGAGGGCTGAGAAAAGAAAATCTGGAACTGCTTCAGGGACCTAACCTTTCAAAAGGGACTTGCATGATACAGAAGGTCAGTCTCACATCGACTTTTGATCTATAGGTCTTATTTTGAACAAAGAAGAGCAGCTGCATCAATGTACATGAAGAAGAAGGGAAAGGGAGAAAAACTGAAGTAGTCTAGTCATTCTGTACAGAATTGAAAAGAACAGCAACAAAGTCATCATAGGAAAGAGGTAGAAAAACGTTTGGTGGATGTAGTAGTGCCTGCATTTTCATATCAGAGACTTTTTGTTCAATCTGAAACGAATATTTCACCATTTTTTAAGGGCAGAAGGACCTTAAAAGGACCATTTTCTTTTACAGATCTCTCATATTCATAGTATTCACATTTACTATTTATTATTTTATTTATTATTCAGAGGTACGTCTTGCATATAGTTCCAGAAAACTTTGGAGTCACTGTTGAGTGTTGATACTATAAACAGTAATAAGCCAGCTGCATCCCTGCCAGCAAAGCTATGTCTCACCACTATGAACTAAAGCACAAGAGCAAATTCATGTTTGCCTAATTGAAAATCTGTGCTTTCATAGACCAATCCTGTGCTTCTTCTAAAAAGAAATACACAGGTATATTACATTAAAATACAATGTACTGGTCCCCAACAAGCCATTCATGAGCATGCTAAGAGAGTTAAAGGTAACATAGTCGGCAAGGACGGGAAAAGGGAGTTGCTTTTTTGGCTTGTGTTGTTAAGCAGCAGAAACATCCCCAAGTCCTGTGTCAGGGAGCCTGTTGGTCTACAGACCAATGTCCTGTACAGTCTAGCAGATACTTGTCAGGATTTTTATTAAAAATACATGCAGTTCTTTTGCCCAAGATACTTTTCAACACCAACATGCAGTGAAATCCATGGAGATAATTTCTGTGTGCTGTTAGGAAGCAGAGGAGTCATAAAAACTCTTTCAATACTCTCAGGAGTAAAAATTGCAGCTTTAACCACACCATTTGTAATAAGTTCCTTAAATTGTTCCCTACCGAATTACCTATAGCTTTCACTCTTCATGTAAGCATCTCATTCTGTGGCTGGGAACTAAGACTGCCACACAGGCTACAATGCCTGCAGCTTTACAACACTTCCAAAGTAAAAGGAAGAAAAAACTTTGATCTTCTACATATCAGTAAAAGAATCTTTATAGGGGATCAAATATGGAGGGGAAACGGAAGTGTAGATGGCTTTTTTTATTTTTATTATTTTGTCCCCTCGAAGAATCATGTTAAATTTCTTGATCAGTGTCTTTGTCAGGAACATTTCACAGGTGTTCAAAGACTGACTCGGGTCAGGAAAGACAAAAAGAAAACTGTGAGTGAGCAATGAGGAACTGGGATGATCCAACACTGGAGAGGAAACAATATCTGAGGCAAAAGGAGCAGAGGACTGAAAAAAGCAGAGGGGACAGTACCCTAGGACACCACGCATCTGCAAGACGGTGCAGATAATTGCATAAATTGCCCCCAAATTTTCTCTGTCACTTCCAATGCACAACTGGTAATATTCACTCTTTGTGCTGCCATACGTGTTTTCTAGGACAGCAAGCAATACAACCCATGTCTTTAACAACTGCATGCTGGACAAGTGGGGTATAAAATAAAAGACTATTCATTTAGTCTCTGAGGACTAAAGCCTCCATAAACAGCTTGCACTCTGCTCACACTGATTTTTATTTAATTTTTAATTTTTTTTTTAATTCCAGGAAAATATTGTTGAATATTTCTCATAACTTTTAACTTACCAACAAATTATTTTAGCACAATGATAAATCCCTTTGTTGCTTTTCAAAGGTCTTTTAGTATGTTAATAAAACATTTTTCAAATATTTTTATCATCAGATCAATAGATTGCATGGTTCTATATCTGTTTTTCATAGAATGATTGAGTTTCATTCATTTTAGTTGCCTTTTTGCATGCAATAAAAATGTTAAAAGATACAAAATGCATGCAATGTGTAATGGTATGTGTTAAAATATTATCCACGTTTTCCTCTCAAAGAACTGTGAACAATACTGACTAATATTTATCATTCAGGCTGCACAAACTATAAAAATATTTTTTTCACAGCACACCACTTAGTGATTTTTTAAGAGCATATCTTAGTCAAACAGCTTGACAGCTGACACTAATAAATGCCCTTATTGAAGATCACTCTGTCTATGTCCAACTGTCATCTCCCTGACAAGGCACTGCTCTCTAAAGGCACCAAAGCATGTAGAATTGCCAAGAGTATTGGCCTTCATGAGATCTAGAGTACCATAAGGTCTTTCCCAAAGAAAGATCTGTCTGCACAAGAGCCACAGTAAACATACGCTGAGGAAAACCATTAGGGACTGTGGACTTATAACCCCACAAAAACCTCAGGATCCAGAAAGTATTTTTTTCTGGAAGCAAACAAGCAAGAAATATAAACATAATAGCCAGATCTGCACTATGCAGCATGTAGAGATATGTAAGGTAGAATGTGTAAGTAAGCAAAACTTGCTGGTGTAGATATAGGCTTAGACAGTGGACACAGCCTAGGTGTTATTCTTCAGGACACCTCCAAATGTAACAGGTTTTTTAGAGTGGAGAGAATGGTGTTAATATTCCTTCTGACAATGTCTTTACATGTGATATATAGCGTTGTGTTAGAAGATGCAAAATGCTTCTCCACAAGCTTGTTCTCAAGTCGAGATGGTTCAGCCAGATCCAGAGAAGCAGAGTCTAATTTTTCATTCTTGCCCCTACATTTATTCCCTATAGCGTGATCAAGACACACTGCAGATCTCTGTTAGATATCACTTCTTTACACCTCTGGAATACTCTGGATTACTTTAACAATTAAAGTTAAAAAAAAATACTTCTGAGGTTTACAATGGCTATCCGTAAGGGATGGGAGAACTGATCACTGGCAAACATCCTTTGGAAGTGAACAGTGAGACAGCTTGCTTCCTACATTACACTTGCTCCCGGCTATCACATGTTACAATTTTGATATGCTTCATCCCTGTGTGCCCTCCTTTCTCGTTTTTTTTTCTAGGAAAGTTATGGCTTTCTGAACATCCCCCTCCTCAAAACCAAACCAAACCAAAATTAAAACATTTATACATTACATTGATTATTTTTTTTCCTCAAATTGCATGGCCATTTCATATCTTCCTCTGATTTTTCCATCCTTTTTTGGCACAATCAACTGAGTAGTAAAAAAGGTTGATAAGAGCCTGTGTTTCATAGTCCCTAGTGTGCAATCAAAGCTTGAAGCCAGGGGTGTGTTGCCAGCTGCACCACTCATTTCTTCCTGTATGCCTCAAGCCAAGGCTGCTCTGAATGTCTGTGGAAATCACTGAAGTAACAGTGAGAAAAGACAAACCAGAGATGGAGAACTGTCTTTCTTCAGTCAGGAAATGGCAGCACTTTTTAGGTTTCACATAATTGACACAGAAATTGGTACCTGTATGGGCATTATAAAATATTGGGGACTGGATATTAAGCATCTTTCCATTGGACTGGAAAGCTCAGACCTAGGCCAGGTCTGCGTGGGCCAAAATCTGTCATTATTTGGTAGCTGTTCAGTGCTCTGTGCAAAGTGAATTGATAGGTTCATTTAGCTTTTGGAGAAAAGTGACCAGTTTGTATAAAGTACTATTAAATAACTTGTCCTGACAGTCTAAGGAGAGACACCAAAGGTTAAGATAAACCAGGCAGCATTTCTAATTTTTTTAAAAGCAATTGGAAATTGGAAAAGTGTCTTTAATTTTTTACATATAAATTTCAGACTATTATTCTCAATTGAAATTTATTAGTACTTCGCTTTATTTAGCAAATTGCCTGATTTGGATTGAAAATCTTCCTAGGAATATTGAAAATGAATATATTATTTTCCTTTGTTAACCTGGCCCACTATTTGTATAGATTGTTAGTTTTGGGTTACGTATTTTTCTCTAACAATGGAAGCCCAGTGCAGAGATACCTAGAATAGGAAGCCAAGCGGGGTGCCTGACACTGGAGATTCTGAGAGTTTGGACATGATTACGTATAGTTTTGCTTCCTCTCTTTTTTTTTTTTTTCTTTTTCTTTCAATTTTTTATTTTATGTTGCAGAAAATAAAACGTTTATATAACATTCTTGAGATAAAGGCAATTCATACTTACCTTCTTTCACTGAAAGTCTTGTGCCAGAGGTTCTGGGTACCAACAGCCTGATCATGGAGACACTGACCAATGTCTGTTCAATGAGGAAATTGGTTCAGAAAATAAAATTCAAAGGGGAAAGGCTTATATTTTCCCATGTATCAGTAAAGAAAAGTGACTCTCTTAATCTTTTTTATTGTAACTTTTATTATATTTTTAAATTTAAGTGTCTGTCCATTTTCTCTTCCTTTTCTTCCCCATTTTTTTACTGGAGGTAACCATCAAAATCTGCTCAACTTACAAATAGCTTTGCACCTTTGATAAATTACAGTGCTTGTCAAAAAACTGTCATTGCTTTAAAGCACTAATGCCCCTGTCTTGAGACTCTTCCCTTCTGTTTTGCTTATCTAGAGAATACTTACACTATGTCCTTTTACCTTTCTTTACCTTGTGAGAGTCTAACTAAACATTTCCAATTACAGTAATTTCAAGTTGCTCTGTTCAGGCCACATGGATCCAGAGTGTTGTGTCTTTGCAGGAGCACATTGTTAATTCTTACTTGAGTAATTTCCCTCCATTCCAGCAAGGCAAATACTGCAATTTCCTTGTACCATGTAATGCCAGGTTGCTTGTATGACTAAAATCTGTAATATATCTTTAAGAAAATAACACCATCAGAGATACAGCCTTACATAGATCCACAGTTTTTATAAAGTACCATAGCATGGCTGACAATAAGTGTATTTTTTTAAGAGTTTATGGCTGGTTTTGGTCAGGAAAAAACAAATAAACAAAAGAGCAAGGTAGCCATCTGCCATAGCACCATCTGCTGCTCCTTACGATTTGGTAAAAATTGACAGCTTCTGACTGAACTGTTCTGCTTACCATGGACATTCTTTACGTACACTTACTAGTAGGCAACTGCCAGTATGAATGGAAAAATTCACAGAAAAAAGCAGTTCATTGTAGTCCATAATGATTTGCTTTTTGTAGAGTGACGAAGAGTTGGCAGGAGATCAAGTTTCTTTTAATACTAGGCTGTAAGCTTTAAAATATGAACGACTGCCTCCTGCCTGTATTTTACCTTATCTTAAGATTAAAAGCAATAAGTTTAAGGTATAGTGTGTGATGTATGCAATTTGTCTGGAAGGGTATTTGTACCATGTAACTTCTTTTCCAAATATTTTATCTTAAAATGGAAGATACATATTATGAAAACAGAGATTACTCCACATCTTGGATACCATTTCCATTGATTAAACTCAAATAATACTCTCAAGACTGAGTAAGAAAAGACAGAATCAGACTAACTGAGTACAAAACATCATAGAGAGGAAAATTTTACAAACGGAAAGAAAAAGAATGACATGAAATCTTAGTGTCACCAACTTTCATTACCAGCATCCTTTAAAAAAAGCACAGAAGGATGTAGGGTTGTCTTCAGACCAATTGCATAGCTCTTCAGCTGCTGCGGAAGGTAAGTGAGGGTACCAAATATAGAATGTCTACATTTCAAACAATAAAAAATAGTATATATAAAGAACTTGTAAAGCAAAATAGTTTGCAAGTACAACTGTGGGTCAGCCAATATCAACACTTCATCATAAAGCAGTCTTTCTTCAAGGGCTCTATTCACTTCTTTGCAACAAAGAAAAAAAGCTAATATTCAGTTAGCATTGGATCTTCTACCAACACTCAGACTGTTTGCTTCTAGAAATTTTTTTTTTTTTGTAATCTCACAAAAAGAGTTTTCCCACAAGATTTGCAGTATTTCCCAGTTTGTGTCAGGTAACCTCCGGAACAGTCTCGTTCCATTACTGAATTTTGGATTCTTGCACAGAATCAAATCAGAATGGAAGTGAATGATGTGATTATTCACCAGAAATGTGTCAGCCAAAATGAAGGGCTTCAAGAAGTCCTGTGTGTCAAGTTGAATTATCCAGCAAGGTTTAGCCGAAATGAAAATGTGGCAAAAACGGTTAAAGTTTGTTTTAGTACTTCTGAAACATTTGTCTTTTACACACTAGTAATAAAAGCGAAGGAAATAAAGGATTAGGCACATCAAGTTAGTACTACTGATGACAAAGGGCAAGAAAACACCTTGAAGAAGGTCTCCAAGGAAACCCCTGGCAGAACCAGAAACTGAGGCCAACACATAGTGTCACACTCTAATCTCTATTAGTTATAATATAGACTTTTTCAGAGGCTTAAATGTTTCTTTACTATAGTCTATAAGAAAAAAAAAATCTGGATTCTTATTAGTAAATGACAGGGTTGTAACAAAAACCTAGCAAAACCCATAGATATATACTGACCCATGTGCCAAACAGGAACCAGCTATTATATGTTTCCCTTTTTATTAAAAATGAATCGGACTCAGTCTCCATTTGCCCAGAACTTACGACACCCAAATCCGTGAAGGGATTTTGCATGCCTGAAGGTCCTGCACCTTTTGTCATCTTTTCATTTGTTAGGAAACCACCTTTATTTGCTATTAGAATATGTAGCACACTTCCAGAACTTCACTAAATTTCTTTAAAGACCACTAACACGAGAGGAATGTTTCACAGACCTTGTCAAAACATCTTAAAAATAATTTCTTCTATTAAAAAATGTCATACTGGAACTACAGGTTTTATCAGAAACATGCAGTTTTGATAAAAATGCCAAAAGGAAGAATTTAATTTTAACTTCACTTTCTTTTTAAATATATTCAGGCAGAGTTTTTAGTCAAAACACAAGGAAAGCCTAAGCAGCCAGTATTGTTGTCATCAAGAGTGTCTTTTGTAAATCCGTGCTCAAGTTCATGCTGTTATTATTATTATTCAAATATTTTTCCAGTGAAGACAGAGCAGAAGGCCATATAAACATACTGTTATATATCCTATTCTTAACTACCAAATAATAGAGCACAATACACTACATGATGATACAAAGTGGAACAGCTGTAGAAGTACAAGTTTAAGAGAGAAGCTGAGGTCTCATTCTGCAGCCAAGTAGGATGCTCAAATAATTCAAGTAAATTTGAAGCACCCTTCTTCCTCCTATTTCTTTCCGCAAAGACAGAAGGAAAGTTCATTTAAATGAAGATCAGACTAAAGCCAATGTTACAAACAAAGGATAACTTAGTGCACAATTATTTTTCCCTGTCTTCTCGATTTTATGCAGTAGTTATAGTAAAACAGTGTTTTCATAAACAGAGGTATGCACGTGTAAATTTGCTAACGCTTATTGTTCAGTTTTCTCTATTTCCCCCATCAGTCCAAAAAGATTTCTCTTCTTTCCTAAGTTCTCTACATAGAATGAACCTCCTGACATCCCTAGTCACCGAACATCCAAAATCCTCTCTGATTTTCTTGAAATAGTGAAGTAACCACTGCTTTAAACAGAAAGATTCATGAAAAAATGCTAGATATATTCTTTAGTATTTATATCATAGTTGGATCATTTCTTGAAAAAATTATTGAAATAATTGATGATATGTGTAAGTGGGAATATTTGTATATCATGTCACAAAGCTACATGGACATAGAAATCTTACAAGCTCTGACATGACACATATGTGAATTTACTGACACTTTTTGTTCAGTTTTCTCCATTTTTCCCAACAGTCCAAAGAGATTTCAGTCCATGTAGCTCTTCTTACAACGCAAAGCATCTTGTAGAAGAAAGTAACTCGCAGCATACCTATATTTTATACGTTTAGATTATCTTAGAATAAGCCTAAATAATTTAAACCATTTAGCTATAACACATTATTTACATCACCAGCCAAACAACCATGAATGTGTTAAACAACAGATCAGAAAACGTTCTTGTGATATTTCTGTCCTACTCAAAAAAAGTCTTGCCATCAGTATAAAGAAACAATTCGTTCCTTTATTCAGTGCCACTGTGTGGTTTATTTTTTGTGACACACATTTCATTTTACATAAACTAGTTACAAGACTGCCTGTAAAAGAAATCAATCTCACCAACTCAGTGGGCAATTTTTTCATCTCCAGTTTGACAGGAAAGGGTACTGCAAAATGAATTACTGGAGGAAAGATGTGAGGATTACTTCTAAGTACTTGCTGACATGTTCCTCCCAGATATATTTTGGCACAGTTTCATTGGGAACAGACTCAAGCTTTACAGAAAAAGTGTTTACAGAGGACAAATAGTTGTGTAAAAGATTTTATCAGAGCAAGCTGAACGAAACCTATAGCATTGTTGGTCCTACCATATGCCATAGTTTACTCTGCCTGTAGGTGCTTCATGACTAATGGAGTCAGGAGAGTATAATGCTTTCAAAAAGATATTTAAATACGGAATATTCATCCCTTTTTGTTTGTTTGTTTGAAGCAAAGAAAGTTCAGGACTGTTAGGTGATTATGATGTTGAGATGAGTGTGTGGGTGATAACTACAAATGCCAATAAGCAATCTGCAGTGCGAAAAGAACTCTGAACTACAGGAGATTTCCAAAATTCCTAAAATCCATACTCTTCACATAAACTACATGCTACTCCCTATAGAATGACTGGCTGCTTTGCCCACGCTGCAGTGGGAGAATAGGGTCCTTGGTAATTCTCTACTGCTATTTTATACATGATTGCTTCCTCAGTGTGTGGATTCCTTCTCTGACTGTGTTAACAGAGAGAAAAGCAGCTTCCTTTTCTTTCATGTATGCATGCACACGCGCATGTAAACATATGCATACATGTATTTCTTGCATTATTCAGCAAAACATCTGCATCCTTTGGGTATCTGAAATGCCCTGGTATAATGGATGAGAGCATTAGGGAAAGTCTTTAAGCTTGGTATCATTTAATAGAAATCTTTATATGTTCCATTTATATTGTTTTATCTAGTCTTTCACTAATTCATGAGGGAGAGTTCTGTTGTTAGGGTTGCTAACACAGAGAATGAGAGAGAAGTACCCCTGAGTAAAAACCTTATTAATTCAGCGAATTTAATTCTTTCTGGAATACTGCTGCCTATTACTTTTTGGCATGCTGACTTACAGAGTATTTTGTACCAGCAGTTGCCATGTGTACACATCACCAGAACTACCCTAATTGGCTGAGCATTGGAAGTTTCAGCCTGGCCTGACCTAAGCTCACACGGACTAGAGAAATGAGAAGAAGAAAAAAAAAGTAAAACTTGATGTCAATGTTATTGATAAGAAGAGACACACAGTTTATCCACCATCCCTGAACTGTGAAGATTTTGTTTCTCTTCTCTCTCTGCCATATTTTAAGCCTAGAGATTATTGTAATATAAATAAGCTTTCATTTCAAGGAAAATAAAAGGCTCATCATGGAATGTTCTCAATGGTCGTGTATTGAATGATCCAGCAAAAGCAACATGCATGTAGGAGGACCGAGAGGCATTGGTGTGGACTTCTAGACATGAAGTACTCATTTTACACATGAACATTAACAGATATTTTCGTAACTCTAGTGGGACCAGTGAAGCTAACACCATTTTCATTCAGGAGGGGTTATTTCTGTAGTAATTCTTAGTCCAGGCTAGTAGGGCAACTGTCAAGTCCAGCCACCTGTTTTTCTGACAATAACTGATACCATATAGGGATGAAACAATAATGTACAACTGAGGACTAAGACAGTGGGGAACATTTTCTTTATCCTAAATACTAGGCTACACTCCAATCATCAGACATTTATAACCTTAATTTACATTGACTTTGTGACTTCTATTGCAAGCATATATATATATATATATTAGGCTGTTTTGAACCCTAGTGAGCCCTGACCTAAAAGATAACTTATGGAACAAACTATCTCAAGCTAATGATGCACTGTGTATAAATTTATTTCCTTTCTGTTCATTTGAAAGGGGTTACCCTTCAGTCTTATAGACTGTCACATCAAGTGATTAGAGAAGTTGATTTTGTTTGCTGTCCGTACATCATAAATTATTTTGAACATTTCTGTACTTTTTATTGTCTTTTTTCTCATTCTATAAATTTAAAACTTCTTTCTTTTTTAATACTGCTTGATTTTGTTAAGTATATATATATAAGAATATATAACATGCACATTCAAGAGTAGATGAAACATTGAAATCCTTTTCAGTTGCATAACATTATAAATACAAGGAACTTGCTCTATTTAATTAAAGGCAAAACATTTTCTTTCTTATTAAGATAATTCTTTCTTATTAAATCAATTATTTTTATAAAAAGTAATTGTTAGTCTTAACGTCTAGTTTCTCAAAAAATGTTTATGTAAAACTTAGGTCAAAGTGTGCCAAATAGGGATTACAAACAAAAACATGTATCAAAAATTCTCTCTCAATTTTCATGATCCATTGTTTCTGATGTGAATCAATTTCAACAATAAAACTGAATCTGTGTTTCTCGCTTTCCAATGTTAAATTTAGGTATCCTTCCCAGGTATGAAGACCATTACAAAAACTAAGACTACAGAGGATTTTATGAAAACATAAATTAACTGCAATTGTTTATTTCAATGGTCAGTAACCATACACAGGAAAAGTTTCTGCCTTCTTTATGCTGGATACCAGAGAGTACAGTGAAGGCTTCCAAGTGAATTGGATGCAGGTACCTAATTCTTACCCAAGCCATATTTTATTTATAAATTTTTGACCTACTACTTAACATTTAGAATATCATGGGTCTAAGAAAGAATACTCTCCTGAGCACTGAATGAATAGGAAAAAACAATGCTTGCCCCAAAGCTCTCGCAGACTGAAAGGGTTCACGATCAAAAAGCTTTGGATAAGAAACTGAAGTAAAGATATTGAAGTGCTAACAAAAAATCATCTCATTCAATAAGCTGAAAAGGAAAGAATTTGAGAGAGGGTTCACTGGAAAAAAATGCTACAAAACAATATCGTCTAGAAGAAATTTTAAATTCAGACACGCATAGACTACACTCACTGTTCTCACTGAGAGCTGTCTGCCTATTGCAGAGAGCAGAGTTCATCTTTAGCAGCTTAGGCACAGCTCCTAAGTGATGCTTTGTACATTGTACAAAGCTTACATTGTTCCTAGGTGGACAAAAATAACAGAAAAGATTCTCCCCTGCCCTCCTTGGCTCTTTGCCATTATACCCATTACTGAAACAAATGGTCCAATCCTCATTATAAGGATGAGGTCATGTCTTGTGATGGAGTTTTGGGGCTAATTTCCTGAGTGAATCAAGAATGTATAGCTCACTTAAGGCATGTTCCAAAATAAGTGAAATCAGAGGGCCTATGTAATGAATGTTGGATTAGTTCTGTATCTCTTACCAGTAAAGTAGAAAGAGTTACACTCTTTTACCCCCATATTTAAAAGCAGCATCAAATGCCTTACCTATTGAGTTATTTCAAGTAGACAATATAAGATAATACATAAGGAACACAAATCAAAGACCAGAAAACATTTGCTAATATTGTGATAGGGACAACAGTATTAAGTTTTGCCCTCTATAATTGCTAATATTCAAAATAATGAAGCGTTTTCAAATTAAAGATCAATTAAAAAAAGCCTTCTGAAATCTAAGTGTTGAATATATAGGAAGAGCTGAAAGCCCTATTAAAATCTCCACCCTCAGCTAATAATATGTTCTTTGCTTTCAGTTTGAGCAAGAGGAAAAGCTTTCTATCTTACAGACAATACTAAAATAGACATCAAATATGATGTAAGAGTGTATATGATGGTGAATTCAGCTAAACAACATGCTACGATTCAGGAATTTACCTTGTGTTCCTAACAAAGGAACAAATAATGGTAACCATAACAAACTCAAATAAGTGTCTGGAAGTGGGCTATCAAAAAGTTTCTCAGAAAAAATTGGAAGATGGTTATTTGAATTGAGAACTGAGTCAGAAACTCAAACGGAAAGAAATATTTTTCTATCTGTGTTGCACATCTTTGACAAAGATAAAGTTCTCAATGGAAAAACCATGGCTGATTTGTTGAGCCTGTATATTTTCTATTTTCAAATGTCCCATCTACAAGACATCAAATAAACAATATATGACACCTACCTTCAGTGTAGATGTAAGCCCAGCATTTTATAGTAAGAACAAATTTAGCTGGATACACTGCCAGATACTTTGGTTAAGACTAAAGCTGACTGAAAGTTGCAAATATATTTTTATTGGAAAAGAAAGGAAACTTAAAAGGTGTATTTACTTTAAATAGATAGACATTGCACCTTTTTTTCTTTTTTCTTTTTTTTTTGAAATGGTATGTAACATCATTAAAAGATTAATTTAAAATACAGCAAATACTTACAGTTAAAGTATTCATGTTTGTATACAGATGCATCCATATCCATGAATATATATATATGCATCTATAGAAATTTATTCTAATTTTCATACTCACATTCAACATGATAGTGAGATAAACAGCCCTGAGTATAAATGAGAATGAGACCTTATGTTTTCCAGTTGCAGGGAGTGGATCACTGCCTTAATGTAACATTTGACATACTGGACAAACTGAAATGCACAACAGCACATAGTTACATTATTCTTTTAGGAAGGAGACGGCACAAGGATCAGATCTCAGGGAAGTGCCTCAGGTCAAAGTCCTTAGTCTACACATAGAACATAAAGTTCTGCTGTTTCTGTGATGTGGCTTTGTGCTTGCACTCAGGGCAGGACTTAGAAAATGGCAGAGTCCTTCAAAGGTTCTGGCTTGCTTTTCAGGTTTCTTTCCTTTGGCATTCCCCTGTAAACAACATAACACCAAAAAACCTTCCCTTCTGACTAAAGAGATTAAAGGCTCTTTTGGTGGAATAGTTGGTTTAAAAACAAAAATAAAATCAATTCTGACTAGAAAGAACAAGTAAAAAGGCTTGAAAACCAAGGGTGGCAATCTTTATTTCATCATTTTGTCTGTAAATATTTAATTACAAACTTTTGTCACAGACAGCTGCATTTGGGTAAAGATCTTAACTCCAATGCCTTGTGAGATCTTCTGCTTTGTCACACTGTGAATATAAATATAAATATGACCAGGTAGTTTCAATTTATAGTCAGCCTAAGCCTCAGGTGCACTCAATTTATGCTCAAGCACAGCCAAAAAAAGTGAAAGAGAAAGAAATCTTTAAGCTTATGTCTGCTTCTCTAACCTTGTGATATCCAAGACTTGTAAATGCTCTCCTGTATAATCCAAGGCAGCCAAAAGTATCACCTACCTTCAAATACTCAAACTTCAGGGACTGCATAGAAGCTGGGCAGTATCAAAAATCCTGGCCTGTTTCTTCTTGCCAAAACCACAAAGAGAAAGGCTGAGAACCACATAAGAAAGGCCATGCAGAAAAAAAGACAGATGAGTCTAACTCTTGGGTAAAGACTAGAAGGTTCAAGGGTTAGAAATGTATACACTAAGGTTACGTAGTGATGCCTGGATCACTTGTTACACATTAAGATAATACTAAGAAAAAAGATTTATAAAGCAGATTTGATGGTTTATTGGTATAAGCAATCACCAGGACTGAGACTTTGTAAAACATCAGTTAAAATATTACCCTTTCCCTCCTTCAAACCAACCAGACTGCTGTGGTCTGTCTCTTAGACAAAATGAAAAACATTAATGGATGAGAATACTCCACAATATTGAACTGTACTTTTGATGTCCTGTTGTGAATGAGTGTTTTAGACCACTTAAAGAATATATCCCTCATATAAATGTGATTCCTTAGAATATGGGAGTATATTTATAGCATAGTACTCATGTGAAAAGAATTCTACAAAGAAAATTTTGTGCAAAATTTGAGTGAACCAGAGTCTCAAAGTGAAAAAAATTTGAGAAGCAGCATGTAATGTTCATGAAGCCTTTCTCACCTTGCTGTCTCCATTATCTGCAGCAGTAATCATATGGAAATTGAATGATCTTTTTGCCTCATATTATCCATTTTGCAAAGTAATAGCCAGTGGTCCTTTGTGTAATTTTCATTATGAATGTTCAAGTCTTCAAAGACTTCTGCTCTGTTCATTCATAGCTGTGATTCTTCCTACTCTAGGCTGGCTGAACTGACAGTCTTCAATACGTATACTTGAGCATTTTCTCTTTTTTCAGGGGGTTTTCGTTTGTTGGTGGGTTTTTTTGGCTCTGTATGTTCGTTATTAGTTCATTGTCCTACAGTGAACCTGACAATGAACCACCCATTCCTTGTTAGCTCTCATATGGCTCATTATTATGTGATATTTATGGTGTAATAGTGCATGAGTTTTATGATATGGGTACAGAGTATTGTAATGTTATTGCTGCAAATGCCATGATAACAAGTAGATTTTGTTAAAAGTACAGAAAATAAAAGCAAATTTCAAATATCCTAAAATCAAAGTTTGCATCTATTTAATAACAGATGAAGCAAGAAGTGGGTTTTGTCTGAAACTTTTGTCAATTGTCTGGAATCTTAATGAGGGCCTGGAATTGAAATTAGGTTAATCTATAATAAAGGTCTCATTTAAAGTTCAAGGGAAAAAATGTGAATCTTTCTACTGCCAGGAGACGCTGCCTTGAGAAAAAATGTTGATGATCATCTCATATAAATAATTACAGACAAAGTAGAAAAGACTAGGGAAACTGCAATTGTTATTGCTTTTGTTTCTCCAGTCCACCACTACACTTGCCTCTCATCTCACCAAAGAAACCAGGAAGGTGAAAGATGCAGTTTCTTTAACTGAATAACTTGCCTCTTAGGACAAGTTAATGATTCTCTTCTGAACTGGAATATACATGCCACAGTGATCTATTTGTGCAGTATTACTCACATTACAATGATATCTGAATTTTTCATTGTAACTTATGTCAACTTCTGGTGTGAAATAAGTAAATTCCTAGTACCACCTTTCATATCCACAATGCATTCCAGATTAAGTCTGACTATGACTACCCAAGTATACTGGGAAAATGATGTCATTTTCTCCAAAAGTTTTCATGTGAATCTATCAAAGTTCAATAAATTTCAAGGAGTGTGTGGTCACAACCATCAGTAACAATACTAAAAATGATTAAAACAATAGCAACTCTCCCACACAGGTATCCAAGAACAATCTTCTGTATTCTGAGGTTCCAGTCCAAAGTTGAAAGCAGCAGTAGCAATTACTCTTCTGGCTTGAATGGTAAATGGTTACACCCTTTCTGTGAAGAAACTGAAGAATGGTTTATGCTGTTATATGTAATTGTTTGGGATTAATTCAAAGAGTAACAGTCTCCTGCCTTGGTAGCAAACAAGCTGGTGTCCAATAAGTAAAATTTTATCTTTATATATAAAACAACACCTTTTTTCCATTTTTCCAATTCCAAAGTTACTTTAAAATTAACTTGATGGTTCAGCCATCAACATTCCTAGGCAAATTTCACATATCTGCAGTATTGAGCAAGTTTAAGGACTAAGTTCTTTTAAATTCAAAACTTCTTTTCTATATAACTTGTTTTCAGGGTTTAGGGAGAGTCATCATTTTAGACTATATATTTTATTCTGAATAATTCACCCATTGTCCTTTGTGTTTATCAGTAGCTGACTTCAAGTGAAGATGTAAAGTGTAGATAGTCAAATGTGTGTGCATGTACAGGATGTGTTCATTAGGAACTAATGTTAGAAAATACAAGAACGTTCAATTATGCGCTTGATCAATAAAAAACTCCTTTATAAGATTAAGTTCTTTTTTTTTTCTTTCCATACAGAAAATCAGATTTTCTCATCCAGCACTTAATGTCATAATTCTGACTATCTAGGAGTAGTAACAGTTAGAGAATTATTTTCAAAGTCATTTGCAAATGAATCCAGAAGGAATAATTTCTTCTGTGAAATTGTTTGTTCATGCACATTTTGGACATACATGTGTTGTAACATAAGACCTCCAGAATGTCAAGAAAATGTAACATCATAAAGGTAATACCCAATTTGTTCTTATTTAAGAAGATGATTTCACGATTTTTTTTTTTACAGGTTAGATTTGAAGAGATTTAAAATTATCAGTAAGTCAATATTTCACAGTGGAAACAAAATAAAAAACAATTTAAAGTTTTCTGAAGTTAAAGCCATATTGGCATATCTAATTATTGGTATACCAATACTAGTTTACTCTCCAATGAAAGGGCAGGTGAGACCGCCAAGGCTAGCTTTAAAATATGCTCTGGTCATCTGTGCAGGTTTCATCTGAACATGCAGTATTAATTCCACTATTCAATTAAAAAATGAGAATAATTACTATAGCAACCACAGAAATATATGTAGTATATAGTATGTTGCCTGTAAGATACAGAAAAGTTCCTTGCAGAAATTAGTTACTCTCAGTAGGATTTGAGTTTCTGTATGATACTCTCTTAAATACAATAAGAAAACACACATATTTTAATTTTCTCAGCTGGTTACTATTTCTAACTATACTTAAATATTAACTGAGCTACTTATACTTGTGACTGACTATAACATTTTATTGATGAGAATTTTCATAGAGCTTTTAGGCTTACCCCTAAAAAAGACAGACAAAGATTAATTCATCCCCAAACTAACACAAGAGAGAGGAGAAACCTCCATCACGAAGTAATGGGATTCCTTATCAGAAAAATACTTTCCTAACCTCTGATTGTTAAAGTCTTTCTTATACTTTGAAGCAAGACAATTTTCTATCCTCTCCAAAGTTCTCTCCTAGTGAGAGATCTAGTGTGGATCTCACACCGTTGAAGTCACAGAAACCGATTCAATTCAATTGGTGTAGGGTCAAACACTTAATCCCTACTATTATACATTTGTATATTCTTGCTATCTGTGTAAATCTTAAATCCTGTTTTCAATCCTGATAAGCTCTTGGCCTCAGCGATACCTTGAGGCAATGAATTCCCAAAGCTACTTGTGTGAGAATGTACTTCCTTTTATCATCATAAAGTTGCTCCGTTTCACTTTCCCTGAATGTCTAGTATTGCAAGCAAAGGTGAAGGGACATGCCTGTTTTAATTTTTCCCTGCACTACATTAATTCGTCCACTTCTACCTTTTTCAGTCCTATTTGTCCTCTTTCTTAATTAAGCAGTTCAACTCTTCGGTCATATGGAGACAGAATTTTGAGTGCCTTTTCTTTCTACTGAACGTAATCCTCAGCAAGTTTGTTCTTGGTTTAATTTAACATTAGGTAGCAGCACTGCTACTTCCACGTTCTGATCCAGTAATCAGTTTCCCTTGATGGTATGTTTAATTTTATTTTAAAATAAGTATTAATTTAATTATTTTTGGAAAGATATGAAATGATTCTGATGGACAGGAAATGTTTTCCACCAGCTAAGCTTCGGGAAATATATGTGAGAAAAATTTATATGGAAAAAATACTTCAGAGTATAGAAGCAGACAATAAAATCAGAAGGAGCTGTGGACAGATTTATACATTTAATGTATTTTAATTTCACTTGGACTTTTGCTTTTCTGTAATTGCGCTTTAATTACATATATTTTTCTATATTTAAAAAAATAGTTAAAACAGCATTGTACTAGATGAAACAATTTCAGGCACTTACTGCAAATGTTTTTAGACAATTCATGTGTGGAACAATTTCATAGTCCTATTATATAAGGCATTTAAAAATTGCACTTGAGCAATTCTGCCTGCAATCAGCAAAGATCCCGTAATACTGGTTTTCAGTCATCAAAGAAAGCAAAGTTGAAATCTGTGAATGAAAAGAGCCTATTCCTTTTGCCTTCTGGGACACCCATTGAGGCTCTGAAGTCTCGAAAATCTTATAACCTAGATGCTTCCTCCTGAATTTAGGGACTAACACAAGGAATTTTACTTTCAGATATGCCTGTTACTCTTTCTTACTTTCTGATCCACTTTCATACAGTACCTGCCTGAATTTTAAGCCCTTGAAACCAGAATTTCTGACAGGTTTCTGTATGTGGCTAGTACTTTGGATTCCCTTATAAGAAACACCTTACAACACATTATTTCTTGAAAATGTTGGACTTTCTTTGAGTACTGCTCCCATATGTAGCATGTGTCATGCTTGGCAGTGACTACAGTTAATTTGTGGAACCTGAGATCACGTATCATTTTAGAAAATTTCAGCCTTTGAATCCTACATAACTGCAGTTATCTAGCAGGCTGCTAACACTGCAGCAATTAATATTACAATTGATAATATTTTAGTGGTCAGAAGCCATATCAGAGGTGAAGACTCATTTTGTATAAGGCATTAACATATTCTACAATTACCCTTGAAGGATTTGTTATTGAATTTAAAACTAGAGGTAAATATGGCTGTGACAGTCATATTAAAAAAGGACAGAGGAGATGAAACCAGCAAATAGCACCTCTTCCTGAAATCTATTGCTGTGCATCTATGGGTTTCATTGTACCATCAATTTTTAAGCTAAATTTCTCAGGTAATTCTTTAGGAGTTCTGCTTAAAAGAAAGAAATTACAGTATAGCTCTTCATGTTTGATTTTTGCTTTTTTGCTGGCATACATCTTGCTTTTCATAGTCCAGAATGTGTTTATTAGTATGTCATTATTCCCTCTGGTCCTGTAAACAGGTGAACCATTATTTATACAGATCCAGCATTGGTGAACCAATAAACTGTTTATAGGCCATTGCTAATGAGAAGCAATTGTTTGTAATTTTAGATTTTGAGAGGTTTATAGAGACAGCTCAGTGTAATAAAGTACACGAAACTATTAAGTTTCTCACAGTCCAGCGAAGTGCACCATTAGTGACTGGCACAAAGGCAGTGCAAAAAAAATGTCCACAATTACAGCTGGATAAGTATGAAAACTAGAACGTGAACAGAGAAACATCCCTGATTTGATATATACAACAGTAAATTGAATTTGCCATCTTCATTCTGTTTCCGCCATGTAAAACTCTCCCTTGGCTTTAATAATGGAAATAGATTGTAGGGTGCAGAGCAAATGTTCCAAAAACTTACATTTTTAAACATGAGTTATCTATACATTACCCTTTCCAAGCACAAACATAAAAAAGTAATGTGCAGTTTACACTAGCTTAATATATAATAAATAATAACAGCAATACCATTTAGAACTTTCATAGCACTTTTCATCTGGAAATTTCAAAGCAGCTTACACAAGGGGGATAGTAAGAGTAACTCTGGCATCAAAGAGCCTTTCAGACTCACACATCATCTGTTTGACGAGAGTAAAGAATACAGTCTGAGTAATCTGTTCATCCCATAGGCGCAGTTACAGCTAAATCTTACATTAGTTCTACGTATGGAGTTTATTTTAGCAACAGGCTAAAAGAAGAAGAATTGCAACACTGAAGATTGATGACATGTGAAACTGGAGGCCTCAAAGTTAGCATCCAGACTTCCACCAAAAAAGCAGAACCTGAATTCTAGGCTGGTAAAACGCGTCACAATGCTTTGAATATTGGTCACATAGGTATCTCCATGCTTTCACTGGGGGATGAGGAATGGCACTGGGACGTAAATTCTAGTAGTTCTGACTGTCCCTTCTCAATGACTCTCAATAAATCAACAAAAGTGTTACCTTTACAGATAACCTGTTTTAATGTGGACAGTCAATGGAAGAAGAAAGAAAGGTAAAAAAAAATCAGGAGAAGTTTTTGCAACGGCAAGTCTTAACAAAAAGCCACACTTTTAGCGAAAATATATTATTCCAATAAACTTTTATTTGGGGAGGCAGTGTTGTTAAAAAGAACAATTCTCACCTCCATAGTTCTCCTTTTTCTCCAATTTTTCTTCATGTCTTTTCTTAGCCTTTTGCACCAGAAAAATTGGAGTGTATGAGATTAAAGGGAAAAGACGGGAGGAAAAGAAAGGAAAATCAAAATATTCCATACTGGTATCTTTTTCTTTTTTTGATCTAAAATATAATCTGAAAATTGAAGCTTTTCACTGTTCTAATTAAAAGTTTTCAGGGATAAGGACATAGAGACCACATACAGTACCTAGTATATTGTGGATGCTGGTGGAGACAAATAATCATTTTGTATTTCTGTCACAAATACTTTCTGAACTATTTCATTCCTGGTGTTTCTGCCTTATGCTATTTAATGCTCCATCTGATGCCTGCGTAATTGTCTGATAACGGAAAACAGTCAGGAAAGATCACCTGCAATTTCACTCTTGTCTTTCTTAAAAAGAAAAAAAAGGGAAAAAATAGAGCTACATTCTAGCAACTTATTGCACATTTTTCTATACTTCTCAGTGGATCTATCTTTTGAAAATACTGCTAGACAGGCAGCAGGTTATATATCAATGCTTCTTTGATCTCCTACATTTAATTGGGGACACCAACAAGATCTTTCATGTTTAGAGGCCAGCAATGAGTAAAAAGCAATGTTTTGTGTAAAGCCTGACAAATTGTCTTTTCTTCTTTTTTTTTTTTTTTTTTTCCACTTCCCTATGGATGGAAGACCAAGCAGTCTTTTTGCTTTCTTAACACTGTCAACTTCTGTCTCAGAGATTTAAAAAACTGTGATTAATATGAAAAGGGAACCTTCATTCCTATAGAAGAGTGACTACCCTGAATCTTTGCAGTTTTTTCTGGTGGAAGCTGGGAGATGTGCTAGTCTGTATATACACCAAACCCACTCCACCTAATATAAAAGTAAGCAATATATTTTGTGGTTAAGGTAAAATGAAATTAAATCCTGTTACAGAAGGCTACTTCCTCATACAATGAAATCCAGTGCTTGAAAGGCAAGGCTCAGTACACTGAAGATTTCCAAAGAGCCTCAATGTAACGGAAAGGAAGGTTTTTCCTATATTAATCACCTGCAGACAACTCTGTAGTTTAACATTCTTCTTTGTGCTTCAGTTAAAAATGAAATCAGATGAGGCCTTCTGAGATGAAAAAAAATTATGCATTTAATTCCATCTGATAAATTAAGATGTTACCAAACCTTTTAGGATTAGATTGTCTTGCATGATTCAGACTTGTACAAAGACAGAAGAGAAGTTCTGAACTACTTTTGTTATCTCTGCTTAGATCTTGGCACTGGATCTCTGTGATGTTTTGAACATTGCTATATCCTAACACCAAGCAAGTGAAGGAGATGGTGTATATGAAAATCAAACGAGTAGTCCTTATTTGCATCAGATGGAACCTTGACACATAAAGGAGTACTGGGGGAAAAAAAAAAAACAAACAAGGTATACTATATAGTCGCCTCTTTGCTGTGACCTTTTTTCACTTGTGCAACAATTCTCAGCATTTTGGTCTCAGCTGAGAAATATTTTAAATGACTGCTAAAGTCAATGGCATATTTTTAAAGTGAGTGACTTGTTGATTAGGTAATTAGCAATGTCTATTTTCCTTCAAGCTCTGAGATATTGCTGTGCAGTCACGTTGGCTGCATTGGATTACTCTTCTAGCATGTAAACACAAAGTATGGAATTCATTTTTTAGAATAATTTTTTAAAACAAGTTAAAGGAACACCAGAAGACACTTTGTAATCTCCTCCTTTGGTATGAATTTTTCTTAAAGAAGCAAGACAGCCACATTCTGCTAGAACAGAATTTAACTCTTGAAGCTGAGTGTTGTTGATTAAACAATTGTTCCTGTTAAAGCAAAAGGCTGTAGTGGTTATATGGGCTATTTAGAAATTGACCTTTTTTAATCTAGTAATCATCAAATCTGACTGATGGCTTGTATTTTCATCTTACCTTTTGCTAATAAGCTTCTTTGTACCTGTGTATTTAGAATGATTACATCTTTAAAGCAGGTTAATTTAAAAGGTCACCTTATCAAACATTTTGCTATTGACTAAAACCTGTAGTCAGCCAATTATGCTTCATTTATGTGGCTGCCTACCTGCTGTCCTGTGATTGCCTATAAGGTTTTGTCTGAAACATCTGATCTCATTTAGAAACACAGAATATTTAAATATATACAATATCTTTGCTCCAAACTTATTTCACATTAACTTCAGGCCATAGGAAGCTGGTGGGGTTTGCTTTCATATCAAACATCATGAATGAGATCCTAGACTGACTAAAGCAAAAAAAAAATTGAATGAAATTCAATGAGGCCAAGTATGCACTCACATTTTCATTTTCTCATAAGAAAACAGGCAAACCACCACTTACAGTTATTTGATCTAGCATCAATGAAGTCAACCAGAAAAAGTATCACT
Source organism: Leptosomus discolor (assembly GCF_034619465.1). Classification (NCBI taxonomy): domain Eukaryota; kingdom Metazoa; phylum Chordata; class Aves; order Leptosomiformes; family Leptosomidae; genus Leptosomus; species Leptosomus discolor. Next base: position 25,906,097 of record NC_141398.1, on the reverse strand, counting down.
GACTTCAGAAAAGTCATTGCCCTGGTTTGGCTGGGACAGACTCACAGCCCAGCCATGCCAGGCAGGCCATTAGCAGTTTGGAGTCAGCCAGGGCAGCTGAACTGAGTGAGCTACAGGTGTGGCCCATCCCATCATGTCATGATTATTATAAAGGGGGAAGGTTGGCTGGGGAAGGGGACTTCCTGTGGGGTTCCTTCTGTGGTTCTTTTGGCTTCTCCCTGCTCCTGAGGACTGCTTTTCTGGTGATTGTGACTACTGCATATTCATTTGGCTGAGCATAACTTTGTTATTATTAGTGATGTTTTATTAAATTTGTTTTCACATCAACCCATGGGTCTCTTCTTCTTTTCCTGATTTCCTTCCTGGCTGATGAGGGGTTGTGGGGTGAAAAAGCAACTGTTATAGTCTAGTCCTGTATGTGGGCTAGACATAGACAGTCATGGATTAGTTCCAATAGCATTTCTTTGAAAGGCTAGGGTGTCTTCACAGTTAAAACTGCTTCAAGCAAAATGTAGGCTAAATCCAAATGACTCAAGAAAGAAATAACTATTGGTATAAAGGCAGTGAGCATCATCTTTCTTTTTTTTTTTTTTTTTTTTTGTTTTGTGGCAGGATGGAACTCACTGGATGAGTGTGAAAATGAGTGATTTAGTGTTACCATGCCCACACTGCAAGCTTTTCCTAACACTTAAGTAATTTATGTGCACTAGATTATCAGAAGTGAAAATTGCCTTGCATTTCAGGCTTAAAATGAAAATCTGTTGGGCAATATAATAACCTGTTCAGTTGTTGTTTCTAAGGTTGAAAACTGGACTTGTGAATACTGACATAAAGATGAAGTGTGGCTATTACATTACTGGTATGCAAAGATCATCACCTTGCATGTGATAGTGTCCTTTCATAAACCAGGACAAAAATAGGAGATAAGAAAAACTTTTTGTTTGTGTATTGCAAATGAAACTGTTACTCATGATGGATGAACAACAAAGAGGCATAAGTTTATTCATGTTTAAGTGTTTGACAGACTCTAAGTTCTTAGAGGTAAGAGATTGCTGTCTTGCTTCCTGCCTATCACAGTATACAGGACCTTGTACTTCATCTCAGCCTGTTTATACCAATTTACTAATGGTAAATTTCAACAGCATGTTTGTGGACAAAATGTGAGATACAGCTAGATGTATTTCATCCACTACTCAGGCAAGCACGGAAAGAAAACTGAGAAAGCACTGCAACATTGCATAACAAATCAGCATGAGCTGTGAAGTAATGTAAAACTTCATCAGCAATCTAAACATGCAAATTTAATCACCTGAGTTTTTTGTGTGTGTGGTAACAGGACTGGAATCAGATTTCTTTGAATAGCTACTTTGAGAATCTTTTGAAATTCTGAAAGCAGTTCATCAGGCAGCAGTTTTGGGGAACACAGTACATTGTGCTTAATGCTAGAGGAAGGCACAGATGATGTGCCAGAAATATTTTCCCCCTTGTATACACTACCCACACTCTTCCACAAGCACAGGCAATTTATCATCCTGAATGAGATTACAAGTTTTCAATGTATTTTTATGTTACTAAATCAAGAATAAAATCTACAGTTTGAAAATAAATTATAATATTAAATTTCCTCACTTCTGTTGTGTTTCATATTGTTAAGATGACCTTCTATTATTATTAAAAATATACAGCAAGTTAAGTTTTGGGAATAAACCCAAGCACAATCTCCTTTTCAGTACCCAAGAAAGTTCTATCAGAGCTCTGGTACAAATTTACTATAGATTTTATTGTAGTTCCAAAATTTGGAAAGCTGTCAATAGCATTAGGTCTTACAGTCAGTTTAAGAGAAGACTGAAATCTGCAATGGAGTAGGAAAAAACCCAAGAGTCTTCCCTTCCCAATTCTAATTTTAACAGAAATCTGACAGTTTTATCATTATCCATGTGTATTACTGTCTTGCCCTTCTTTCTAAAAAGAGCATGTGCAAAGTAAATGAACATGTCTGAAAATGTATTCTGATTACTCACTATACTGCAACACAAAAGTAATTGTAAAAATATTTTTAAATATTTTAATAAGAGGTTTTTATTTTAAAATAGTTTATTATTTATCAGTTCCTAATACCACTGGTATGATTAAACTGTTAATTGCCTCTGAAGGGAAAACAAATAACCACAGATTAATTAATCAGACACCAGATTTTATACTGCAAAACAGCAATGTACAAAAGGATTTGAAAAATACAAATTTTCTAATGGGTTGTAATCATAATAAACAAGGAATTCAATCAATTCCTTCGGGAGGGATATTCATATAGTTTACAGGTTGAATTTTAAAACACTTATCTCAATTGCTACCTTCACGGCACAATTTGTAATTAAAAGTAAAGGCTATAAAATTTTCACTGCCAAGAAATGCTTTCCAGCAATTTAAACAATTCGGAGGGCAGAGAAAGAGTCCAAGGAAAAGTACTTTTATAGCATTTTGTCACAGAAATTGGATGGAGAGAGAAACTATGCCTGGACAGATCAGTAATTGGAGAGAAAATGATATAGAGGTAATTGAGGGGGGAAAAAAAAAATTAGATTGCCTGATAAATTTCTTTTTTATTCCCTGTGCTTACATAAATATATAAATAAACACCAAAACCCCTGTAAAGCTAAAATCACTTGCTCTGTACACTTATAGAATAAAATATTTTCATATGATTTCTTTCTTCTTCCAAGGAACATGACTGAAACAAAGATTCCATTTAACAAGTTACCTCAAACTGACACAAATTAGCCAAAAAAATTATTTCACTAACATTTGAGCTAAAAAAAAAAGCTCTAAATGACTTCAAACAATGATGCAACATCCCAAAAAGTATGGTAGACTTCCATTGTATCTCATTTTAGATGCTGCAGTTCTTGATGACACTGTCATGTTAAACAAAAACTTATTATTACCTGAGAATAACTTGTTCTCAGTTTGAAAAATGGACACCTATTGAATAAACTTTAAATTTAACTTCAAAGGCATGGAACAGAGTTTTTATATTTCTGCTTGGTTTCAGTTTGTTCGTATGTTTTTTTTTTCCTCCCCTACTTAGTAGATTTATTATCTATTGCAATGGTAAGTGCAATAGTGAAGGAGACAATGCCAGCTAAAGTGAAGTCAAGTAGGCTAGCCCAGGCACAGTGCTGATCTGATCCAGCTGGGAAGCTCTTATGCTGCAAAGAATCAAAACTCCTAGTGTGGTCAAGCTTTTAAGCTTTTGCAGTAAATAACACCTATTATTAGATCAGATATCCTTTCTGGCATATGATGGGTTGGTTTTTGCATATGTAGTTTACATCATGTCTTCTCACATGTTTCTGAAGTGTTAAACATGATGAAACCCTCATTTTTTGTGATGGAATCCAGATGTAACTACTGGAAGCAAAGTTGAAATTTTGAAGCCTTTTTGACAAAAATAGACCTTGGTAAATAAAAAGCCATATTTGTTCTGAGTTTCTCTGGCTAGTGTGCTGATACAGTGTGTTTAATGCAGCAGAGAGAAATCACTGAGTATGTTTAGTACAAAAAATAAGCCTGAGAGCCACCTCAAAGGCAATATCTTGATGACCCTTTACAAGAACCTTAGAAAGAAAATTCTTTATCAGCTGTTGCTTGATTGTTAATTTATGTCTCAAACAGCAGGCCGTGCCACAAGTTATTCTAGAAACTTTGCAGGTGGAGTAGTTTCAGTTATAGTTACTAATATATATGTACATATATATGCATGCATATATTTACATACTAATTCATCCTGTTAATACATTTTATTCTAACATAGTGATAGTTGGCTAAAAAAAAGTGATTCAGAGCTGTTAGCATTTGGGTGCTTTTTTCTAACCTTCCTGAAATTTGCAATGAATGTGGACAAGAAAATGTTTATCTTTGCTTCCTTCTTATGTCTGCAACACACTTCAGCTGACCAAGCATCTAGCTCTCAGTTGTGATGGGTGGCAGAGACCTGAATTTAGGTCATCCAGCCCTTATTACACTAATTAACACTATTGTGACACCAAACATGTGAGGGTGTTCCATCTTCTTACCAGAAAGTCTCTCATGGACATGAGAAAAGTTCATTAAAACAAACACTTGAACCTCCCATTCATACTGTGCTAATCTTTCATATTTAACATCATGGGGGTACAATTACAGAAGAAATTTTAAAATAACTAACCACACACAAATTGTACCTTCTGAAAGTCCTTCAAATAAAAAACTGATACGGCTTGGGGACAGTTTAGCAGAAGATCTAGCTGGATGCCCTTCTGAAAGACAAGCAGTAATTCAAGCAGAAGCTATGGGTTTCATGAGTAAAATGGTGTGATATGTTATGATCTGAATTATGCAGGAGATCATATTGAATTGTCTGATTTCATTGTATGCTGTATTTTATTACATGATTGTATGATTTAAAATGTATTGTTCAAATATTCCTTCACTAGAAAAGTCTGTCATAATGGAAAAATAACGCAAGTTGCACGCTTCCATGGAGTGAAACTATCACAAAGCTTAATTATACATTTGAGTTGGTGTTACTACCGTTTTATGAGCTCAGGTTCCAAAAGTAGCAACATTTAGAGTATTCTCACAGTGATCACTACATGCATGCTCCCCTCGGTTACTCTTCACACCTAGATCACATTAGCTCTTCTCTCCACTGAATTCAACTATTGACATGTTTAATAGCTACATGATACACGAGCAGAAGACTTCACATCAATTTTTCTCATTACCTTGCTCTGCCTGGTTGGTAGTCTTTTGTGTTGAGTTCAGTTTGGGTCCATTTCTGCTTCTGATGAGCATGATTGTTTATTGCATGGTATTAAATTTACTGTGGATGGCTGGGTAACAAACGGGCAAGCTATAAGCTGGGGCCATAGGGGCTGGCAGTTGTCAACACTGTGATAAGCTAGTGCTTTATCATCAGAAAACAAAGAGTACTTAAATGATACTGGCTATAGTTACAGTCATAATTTATTGGCCTCAAGTGACTACTTGCTGTATGGTGCCCTGCCTTTTCTTTTCTCAATTTCTGTTTTGCTGTAGTCGGCATTATAAAATCTCAGTTCTCTTGTACAAAATCTTTATCTCTGTAATATAAGAAAAGGCAAGAAAGGATATGCAGCAGAGAGCTGGAGAGGCTAATAATACATTGTGAAGTTTCATGTACGGCCTTTATGGAAAACAACATCAACCTCTTCAGTCAAAACTGAATGAATACGCCATATTTCCTGACATCTCTTCCCTCTTGTTTTTTCAAAAGGTTTTAGTTAAACAAGCCATTTTATTGCATTTGCATTTCAATTCTACACTTTGAAAGGTAATGACATGATTTTCCTAAGAACTCCTAAAACTGGTCAATAAATCATTATTTTGACAAAGATGAAACTATCTTATTTTCATGTAGGTTTTCTTTCACCATTTTTTAAACTTGAAAAAACAGCAATATTTACAGTTTTAGAATTTTCTTTCCCCAAAAGGTACATTTTCACAAAAATTAACTGTTCTTTTAGCTCAAGTCAATGCCTAGGGATTAAATAAGCAGAGATCCATAGAGTTAGGCAGCGTTATGACTATGATATGAACTACACAGTTCTGCCTCCAGAAAGATTAGCATCTAGGAGTAAAGGTGGGATAATGGTTGCCACAAATATGTTCTGTTTCTGATGAACTGTTCTCAGTTGCTTTGTCTTGGTCTGCTCTTGACAACACAGACAAACACCAAATTTTGCATCCATGACACTATTCAAATATCAGCTTTACCGATCAGTGAGATCAAGGGGCATCTTGGTAGTTCACCTTTCATGACTGCCTTCACAGCTGTTCATGAGAAGCAAGACAATATAATGAAAAGAAGGTGGTGAAACGTAGACCTCTCCCATCTCCATTTAAATGAATATATCGTGCAGCTTGGAATTTAGCACAGAAATAGTGCTTTTTAAAGCCCAGTAGACAAGGTCTGTATAGCTTGTTCAGACTGGTTAATGAGTTAGTTCTTACCAATTATTGTTCAGTTGTCTTACCACACTGGTCATGAAGCAGACTGTTGTTATATATCTTTACCTGTATCCCATAGATTGCCACAGTATTTTGGTAAAGTAAGTTATCCCATTCCCTCTGACAGATCCCCAGCATTTTTTTTGTGTCACAGCTGAACTGAAACCCATATCACATAACTTACAGCATACAAGGGCCTGAATGGGGACCTGTCAGCTCTAGGTTGTCTGTCTCTAGGTTGCCAGTGGGAAAAACACTGCTTAATTCACCCACCACAGACGTATGTGTAGCCTATGACTTACCTTGGTACTCCGCTGAGGTTGTCATGTCCTGAGAATAACAATTCTGTTACTACGGCTTTTATTATTTTCTCACATCTATCTGTATTTTGGTATTGCATTTTTCAGTATGCGAAATTACCTCTTTTGCCCTTCTTTTTCCTTCCACTGACCCTTTCCGTCAGCAGTTGTCAAACAGTGGTCTGTGGTCTAGAAAAGGAAAGAGAAAAGTGCCATTGGCTTGGTTTCATTTTCTGAATAATGGTGTCTAACTGTTTTGTCCCCTAAATTCAGGAATCACTGACCTACTCTATTTCAGTATCTCTTTTAAAATTTTCCAATCGGGTCCATTCTCTTTCCAGATATTACTGATCCGTAATTTATTCTCATCCAGTTGCTTTTAATCTCATAGCTGTACTCATGTACAGCTTTGGCTACTTCAGCTACTGTTTAACTTCAGAACAGAGGTGACCATAGCTTACTTGGTCCCACAACTGCATGCTAATACATTGTCTTGATCAAGGATTGCTTATCACCTTTTTTTTTCCTCATGATAGTCTTTTCCGGAATCAGAGTTTTCAAGTTCCCAGTTTCCTGGTGGGGGGGAATCAAGAGCCTTTGTGGATTGAGACACAACCATATTGTCGAGTGTGTCCAAATACCCTGTACAAGCCAACCAGATTTTTGAGTGTGTCCAGATACCCTGTATAAGTCTCTGAAAATAAATTTGATAATTTCAGTTACCAGAAATTTTGAAATGGGATTCTTGTAAAGAAAAATACTACTTGAACATGTCTGGAGGATGCAAGATCAAACCCTTAGTTTTAACATTCTATTTGGCATATTTAGAATAAATCGCATACTTGATGAATCTTACAATTTTCCAAGCTTTCTATGGAAATGACATGTTTAAAATTTTGCATGAAATTCTAGCCTTGTTACAATCAATAGGAGCATTCCACTAGTGATGGCAGGGAGAGATTCTAGCCATACCTACAGATTAAGGCTTTCTGTCAGATAATTTCTATTCTTTTTCTCAGCTCTCTGGCAGAAATCTGTATCAAACACAGAATTCCTGAGCAAATTCTGTGAAGAATGGTAAAGCAGTGCACTAAGAATCTAGAAATGGTCCCTAGCTGTGTCACAGATTTAATGTGTGATGTTACAAACAGCATGTAAATTCTACACTTTCTTTTTTTCCTCAAATATAAAGCATGGAGTGATTCTAATACTTGGTGTTACTGGAATACCATTGTTCCTTTAGATTTTGCATTCCCAGGAACAGAACCTCTTTATTGCTATCTGCATTTACTTGAGCATTGTTTTAATACCAATAAATAGTGAAACCCCATAAGCTTTTTCAAGAATCGAAAGAAAGTTTATATTTGCGTATTCAGATAATTCTATAGAATTGGAGATGAGCAAAACTCTGTTTCTCCTATCACCCACAACGTTCCTAGAAGAACAAAACCAATAATACTACAATTAAAATCATCACAAAAATTTCATAAAAATTACAGCGAATGCTATACAACTGATTACTGCAAAACTGTTAAACATCTACTCAAAACCCTCTTTTGCCACTTTCCTCAAGGAAGGATGGTGGTGTAAGTGGTTAAAAACTACTGAGGGTCTTCTGCTCTGCTATTGTGGCTGTTCCACTTTACGTGAACTAAACAGATTAAGGATTTAAACCTAAACTTCTGAAGATTCAAACCGCTCCAAACTGATCCAAACAGCTATTGTGCTTTCTTAGCCAAATGTTCACACTTTGATTAACGGATTCTTCCTTTGCACCAGTATGTTCCTTTAAAAATCTTTGTCTTAGATGAATATACATTCTCGGGGAAAAAAAAAAAAAAGTCTGATTCTGTAAAGAAAGTGTTAGAGAATCAGCTAATGAGGGTCATTTGTTTGGAATATCATTAAGGAGCTTTGTCATTCAATGTATGATATAAATTTTTATGCAAAAAGACAATAAGCTTCTTCTGCAGAGGCTGGGCTTAATGACTGTAAACATCAGATATAAAAAGTTCACATAGTGTTCTTATGACAACATTTTATTTTAGATAACCAGATGGACCTGAAAAATCATAGATCTCTTGAGAAGAAAGAGAAGTTGGAACATATGTTCTTGAGAAGACTAGCTACCAAAGACAGTATGTCATTATTCTTTAATGTAATTAAAGATAAAAAGATAAAATGCAGAGTTGCTCTTCTTTTGTAAAACGTGTCAAGGCTATCTCGTATTTGAACAAACATTAAATTAAAGTAATTCTCAAAGTAGTTTCAAGATAAATGAAGACCTGAATATTCCCACTTCTAGGGCTTAATGAATTTTGTTCTTCAACTTTCCTTACCCAGTTGATTGCCTGACAGCTTGCCTACTAAAACTTCCCTTTAAAGTCTTGCAGTTTTATAAAGCGTAGACTACATTGTCTGCTAAACTCCATCTAGAAAGTTGTATGACAATATAATACATCAAGGCGTTGCAAGGAGAATACAGTTCACTGGACTGCAATTAAGATGACACAGTCTAATCCAGGTGGCTTGGGTAGATCATTTCTTCATTGTATTCTCATCCACAAACTGGGCTTTGGTGTTTACTAATGAAAATGGTTATATAAAATTTGTCTAGCTTTTAAAAAGGTGATAATCACCTGATACTTACTAATAGATCTTTTTCTAATTATGTGTTTAAATTAAATGTTGATATTAACTCTCTTTCTCTGAAGTCTAAACTAGTAGAAAGAGAGAACAGTATTTCACATTTCCATTCACCAACATAGACATGGTGGTTTTTTACAGTGTGCCTGTCTCCTAACAAGAAATACTTTGTTAAGGTGGTATATCTATCTAATGTTCCTTTAATTACTATATTTAACACTTAAGTTCTGACCTGGACATACCTATTGTATTTCCTTTTTGCATCAAGAAGGTTACACATTTAGCTAATGAAAATTAATTCACTTGAAAGCCAAAGCCTGTCCGATTACACCTAATCAGTTCTTTATCCTTCAATGACCTTAAATAGACAAACATTCCTAGTAAGTTCAGTGTGGGAACAGGCTTATTATAGACAAAGACAGAAAAAAAGAAAAACATTTCTGGCTCACCAGCTGGTTTCTGTTTACCAAGCTAGCTAAGATACACTTAAAATTTTACATATACAATTTCTAGTGAGAATAGTTTTTGATTTACTGCACATTTTCATCATCTGCCCAACATATCCAGATTTCTTTGGAATCCAGGAGACTGAAAAGGGAAATAACAGCAATAAAGTTCGTCCCAGCGTTTTCTTGTGGCAGTCCTAGAGCTCAAGCACAGGATGTATATTCTGGTGTGTTCTGCTTGAAGGCTGGTGATTACTTGTCCAAGACGAAAAGCTTCTCTGCATTATGAATCTTTTAGTTATAAATGAGCGTTTCTTGATGCATATTAAACTTGACACATTAACTCCTGGATGAATTGCTTACAAAGGGAGCTGCTTAAGACTATTAAGATATATACAGTGAAATCCTAGGTGCTAAGTAGAGTTAACATTATTCCAAAGTATATTTATTTTTAAAGTGTCTGATTTAGCTTAAGTTTCTCTCTTTAATCATGCATACTGCCCCAGGCTGCCAAAAAGGCAGCCATCAGCATTGCTTAGTGAAGGCAGCTTAGTGCTGTCAGCCATCTTATCTCCCCTGCTGCATGGGCGATAGCTTTTATCTGTGAGTATAAACATTAAAATGGATCTATAATCCTACCTCAGTCCTACAGAAGATTTCCAGCTGTTTCTCAGCTATGAAGAAACTCCTCCCATTACAAAAAGGCGTATGTGTCTGTGTGCTTATTTGTGTGCATGTGTGTTTGGACACTAAAAATCACGATGAGCAGGAATTTATCTGGAAAAAGAAATCCTACATTAGGAATGTTTTGGAAAGAACTAGCTAAGCCAGGGAGCCCGTTTTATATAACAGTCCCAATCTAAAATATAGAATGAAATTTAAAATATTTAAGCATCTTGATAATGTGGCACCACAGCATAATGTACTTCAAAAGTTTTTTCTCTTTAACGCACCACTCGATTTTTATTTCAGGGCTTTTCATGCACAGCACCTCAAAGTATCACTTTAAATAAGGAAATAAAAAAGGCAAAGACACTAGCATATGAAATCCTAAAATTAAGTTTGTTTCAGCAGTATTCATGAAACAGAAAGAAACCATTTTTAATAAATGGGGGAATATAATTTCACCATTTATTCATGGCAACTGAAAGTTCCTTCCTTCTAGGTCACCAGTTGAATACAGTAACATTTTCCAAAGCATGTTAAGTATGCAAATCTAGAAAATATTCTTTTTTTCTAAGATCAGAAAAAACATGCAGGGTAATTTAGAGATATACTGTCTCATCATTCCTTTAACAGCTCCTGTCCTCTTGTCACTGGCCCTACCTGCAGCCATATCCTTATTAGATCCTTGTGCTACAGAAACCCTATTTGGATCAACCTCCCTGCATCTTTTTACTGCAACAATACTTCTTTTTTCTGACCTTAAATTATTGGGTTTTTACTATTAGTTGCTTTCCTCTCCTGTTAATGTTGTATGCAACATAACTTTGGGAATACAAAGAATGCTGTTTGCTGAGCTAGGGTTGGCAGAAAAGAAGAAAAGATAGGTGGTACTGGGCTGTCTCTCTTTCACTTTTACTGTTTCCTCAAAACGGAGTGTGGAACAGCCCAGGGAATAGAAAATGCGAAGATCTTATCCATCAAGACACAAAATTCCCATTTTCCCAGTTGACTGCTTACTTCCACTGAAGCTTTTGAAAGATTCCTACCTAATTCAGAGATTCTGAATTAAACTCCAAGTCTGACACAAATGATGAAAAAGGTAGTGATATTTTTAATTCAACATAAGTAGTTGTCTTAATGCTGACTCAAATGCTCGAAGTAGAGTTCTTCCCTAAACATTTATAAGGATGTTTAAAGTTTTTCTGTTGGGTTATCAAAGCCTTACAAAGAGTTTTGATTCCCAATTATCATTAGAAATTAATTGAAACAGGGTATTGAAATCCCTTATGTACAGTTCTGTATATGCAATTCACATCAATTGGATAAGCAGAAATTAACAGGAAATGGCTGCCCCCAATGCATTGAAAGCCTTCGCTTTCAGTTATACTGAAAACAAAGTTGTTATATTTTTTAAGATTCTAACACTTCTAATGCTATTCCCTAGCTTTAAAATGACAATGAAGAGCTCTGCAACGAATAACAGAAATTTAACCTGTCACATTTTTAAGTGTCAAATGTATATTTATATAGCAGAAAGAGAAGGTTACAGCAGGGATAACCTCTCCTAATTTAACGAGACAGGAGCACATTTCTAATAAAAAAAGCACACAGAAATGCAGTATTATGTTTAATAGAATCTCCTTGCTTTTTCTTTCCTCTCCCTTAATACCTTCCAAGGGGCTCTGACTGCAGAAGTTTTAAGCTTCTGTAGAAGCATTTGACATTCTTACCCTGGGCTTTGATCCAGAAATGTACTCTCAAATCAAGACAAGTCTCATCAGACTGGGATTGTTACTGTCTTCCCTCTCTAAAATCGATAGTTTATATCAACTAGATTAGATCAGGCTAGATATATGAACTGTTCCTGGTGTCATTGCTAACTGCATGAAAGTAAAAGCACTTAAATAAATAAACAAATAGAAACAACTAACCATTTCCATTTGGAACACACTTTCTTGATGAAAAAAACCCCAACCCACTCTGTTTTCACTGAATATTATATATATGAACACAGAGAATTACGAAATTATCCTAGTCCCTATTAAAATCAGAAGAAAAAAGTCCCTTTCTCTTCCTCTACTGGATCACGCCCCTTACAAGCAGTTCCAGTGAAAACAAAGGAATAGCTCGTGACAGAATTTGGCCAGAAGTTTTGCTAATTATTCTGATAACATCTGAAGCAAAAATAATATGGTGAAAATTAAAGAGAAAGGTGCTATTTTTAATCAACTCAGGGGTTTTCTAATGTAAATTTTTATCTTGTGATGATTAAAATGGAACAAATTGTTAAAATAGTTCCCAACTTCCTAGTGATACTGAACGAGGGGGAAATTTTACATTGAAGAGATAATTGGCATATTTGGCTAATCTTTTATTAATGTAGCACAATTGTAACATACATCTTGTCTCAGAAAAGTCAGCATGGAAGTTTTTATGTCATTATGCTGTGACTCTGCTTTTTAATAATTCTCTGTAGATTCAGTTTTTGGTAACAAAAATGAGATTTTTCTTCTTTATGTGTGCTGTATACTACACAGCTCTCTTCAGTGAAGAGCAGATTCCTTTTAGTACTAAATCTTTCTGCAACACACTCCTATTGTGAGAACTATGCAGAACTTCACTGATACATTTTAATCTAAAGAATAATAATAATAATTACATTTTTATGCTTTTGATAGAACATTTTATACAAAAACTTGTTTACAGAATGTGTAAAACAATACATTCTCAATCACAAAAAGTTGCTAGATTACCAACAGGTTTGTGATATCTCAAAAAGCTATACAGAAAGGTAATCAATTATAATTCTCCGGTACATTAATATCAAAAATTTGACTCCTAATTTTGCAACCAGTGTTTCAGAATAACAGATCTCTCCAAGACTGTAGAAGTGCTTGCTATAAATTAATGATAGACACATACTTGACAAACCATCACTGGATGTAAAGAATAGGCAAGGATTCCTTATTTATGGAAGGACAAAGAAAAATTCCTCTCTCACCCAGGTTTAAAGAGGGAAAGAGTATTTAATGTTCTCAAGCGTCCATTCCAATTGCTTAGCAGGATTGCAAACAACAAGTGAAAGTGTTTACAGAATCCATTTCATATTTTAAATGTAGCCACCTAGGACAGGACTTGGAGAATCTGGTTAGTGCTACATGGACACTCACACTGGAAAGATATGATTGATAATGACAATACCATTGCACTTCTGCACTGATTTTTACTCTCTGGATTGCAGTACTCTGCAATCTCCAACTCTGTGAGCATCCAGAAAGGGCACATCATCCAGGAACCCAAAAACATAGTGTATCATATCGTTGGTCTTAATAATTAGGTATTATGTGTATGAAATTATTTTTTTAGAATCACGGAATGCTTAAGGTTGGAGGAGACCTTAGGAGGTCGTCTAGTCCAAACACCTGCTCAAAGCAGGGTCATGATACTCCAGATGCAGTTGTACAAATGCTGAGTAGAGGGGAAGGATCACCTCCCCATGGCGTGCTTGCTACACTCTTACTAATGCAGCCCAGGATGCTGTTAGCCGTCTTTACTGCAAGGCACATTGCTGACGACCCTTCAATTTGCTGTTCACCATGCCCCTTCAGTTCTCTTCTGCAAAGGTATTTTCTGACCAGCCAACCCCACGTTGTACCGCTGCATGGGATTATTCTACCCTAGGTGTAAGAAGTTGCATTTGCCTTTGTTCAATTCCATGAAGTCCCTGTCAGCCCATCTTTCCCAGCTTGTCTAGATCACACAAGCAGCCCTGCCCTCCACCATATTGGCCATGACCCACAATTCAGTATTTACTGTGAACTTTCCAAGGGTACATTTCATTTCATATTCCATGTCATTAACAAAGTCATTCAACATTTTTGGTGCCAGGATCGCTCCCTGAAGAATATCACTAAGAGACCAGCTGCCAGAGGTCCTTCTAAATTTCCATTCACTTTGTAGTCCTCTTATCCAGTCCATATCTCACCGATTTGCCTATTATGACACCACGGCAGATGGGATCAGGAACCTTGCTAAAGTCTCTACTCTCTCCTTGTTCACAGAGCTGGCCCTCTCATCATGACTAATCAAGAGACTATTTGCCCTTGGTAAAATCCTGACAGCTGCTTCTGATCACTGTCTTGTCATTCATGAATTTGGAAATAGCTTCCATTGGATGTGCTCCATAACACGCTCAAGGACCAAGGTGAGGCTGACCAGTCTGCAGTTCCTCCCTCCTGCTTTTCTTGAAGATGACTGTGATGTTTGTCTTTTTCCAACTATCAGCAAGTTCCCTGATTGATGTGTCCTTTCAAATATGGTAAAGATCTTGCAGTGACATTGGTCAGCTCCCTCAGTACCCCTGAATGCATCCTATCGACTTCTGTATGTCTCGATGGCTCAGGTGCTCCCTAACTGTATCTTTCTCTATTGTGGTTACTATTTCACTCCCAAAGACTCTGCTAGCAGTCTCAAGGAGCCGAGTCATCTAAGGGCACACTTTACCAGTTTTAAAAAAAAAAACGGAAAATCAAAAAGGCATAGAGTACCTTGGCCTTTTTCATGTCCTGTTGTAGGCTCCTCACCCCACTGAATAATGAATCCACCTTTTTTAGTCTTCTTGCTGCTGTTGTGTTTATAGAAGTAGGTATCCATTATAAGTAAGCGACAAGAAGAAATAATTGTCTTTTTTTCTTTACAAGATAGTAGGAAAAAAAGGTTCAGCCAACTCTATTTGTCAGAATACCAGAAGGTGAGGGACAACCATGCAAAAATTGTATTTTTCTAAACTACTGACATGAAAAAAATAGCAAATACTCAACCAACTTATTCTTCATTAATCTGAAGTCCACATTCCACAACACTTTTTTTCCAGAAAATTACTTATCAAATATTCACAAATAAAAAGATTTACAAAAGATACATTAACATGACTGACATGCATTTTCCATTAAGCATTCCAAATTGTTTACTTATCTTGGCAAATCAGAAATAATTCTAGAGCAGCATAAACTGATCTAAATTGGGCTACGACTGTTCCCCACTTTCCTCCCTCTTCCTTTGTAGCAGCTCCAGCATTCATTTGGCCTTCCAATGAATCAATTCAGCTTACTGAGCTTGCAGGAAACTATTCTATTTCTTTCTTGGGTTAGTTTTCTGCTGACTTTGCAAGTGAACTGACACACCAGAGAGCCAAGATAAGCAAATGTTGCAGAGAAGGGTGCACTGACATTTAGGCTTACTTAATCTCTCATGAAGCTGCATCCTGAATCAGTATCCAAAATAACAATGCTAGTCTAGATATTTGAAATTCTATGTTAGTATATACCTTTTGTTCAGTCTTCCTATTTATTATTACAGTAGCAGCCAGAAGGCAGTTAGAGCTGTCTGTAAGGTACTGTTCAAAGAAAAAGCCACCATCCAAACAGACTGGCAAAGGAGAAACAAAAACAGAGGTACAGAATCTTCTCCAGTGTTGTTGTCTGAACCGAATGCAGAGCTCAGGCCTTCTTCATTCAATTTGGTGCCTGTCTGCTAAAGAGAAAACAGGATTCTAAGTGTACTTTTTGCTCAAAAACAGTCAGCTCCCCACGTATAAATATCGGACTTGTTCTTCTGCCTGACTAAGAAGTCTTTTCTAAATACTGACAAGTTTGACAGTAAAACCCTAGCCCTCAACAAAGTCAGTAACAAACCCAGTAATTCAATTCCAGCTCAAATTTATTTTAAGGAAACAATAGCTACTGAAGCTTGGAGTGCAGATTCTGAGACAGGTCTCCCTGTGCATGAGCATCACTGCAAGACAAAGGTTAAAACCTAAGGAAGAAAAAAGACCCACTGTTTTACAGACATGATTCAACTTAAAGAGTACTCTGATAAATAATACTTATTCCGTCAGAAACAGTAAACGTGGCCTATTTTGTTCACCAAGCTACTAAACTAAGGGAAATGCTGTTTTGTTTTTTAAAACCCTGCCTACATAAAACCCCCGGCTACATAAAACCCCCGTGTGAAGAGAACAATGCATCAGCAAAGCTACAGGTAGTTAACTTCAACGCTGAAACAATATTTTACGATGTCTCCAGGAGGAAAAATAACCAAAAGCATTGGAACCCACGGTACGCTCCCACTGAGGGAACGTGTTGACGCTGCCGGGTGGCTCTAGGCAGGCCCCAGCCGGTTCCCGCCGGCTCCAGCGGCCCCAGCGCGGGGCACAGCCGAGCCCCTCGGCCACGGGCGGGCGCCGCGGGGCCAGCCCGGGTCAGAGCGGGCACAGCGCTGCCCGGCAGGCGGGGCTGAGGGGAACCGGGGGAGAAACGGCCCTGCGAGACCCGCGGGGAGAGCGGCGGGAGGGGCGGAGGGGCTCCGGGCCCCCGGCAGAGACGCCCCAGCGGCCCCGGGAGAGACCCCGCTGGGGCAGGGCCTTCCCTGCAGCCCCTGGGAAGGGCCCGGGCTGGGGCGGGGAGCGGCGGGAGGGGGCGGCAGCGGCGGAGAGGAGCGGCCCTGGACTGACCGCAGTGCCCCGGGCCCCGACCCCTGCGCCCCTTGGGGAGAGAAGGTGGAGGAGTCGGGAGTGAAGGGGTGAAGGTGGGCCTGGGAAAAGGAGGCAATGGGGAGAAGGTGTTTTAGTTTTCGTCTTTATTTCTCACTGTCCTACTCTGTTTTAATGGGCAATAAATTAAATGAATATTCATCAAGCTGAGTCTGTTTTGTCCATGATGGTAGTTGGTCAGTGATATCCCTTTGTCTCAACCCACGAGCTTTTCCATCTTATTTTCTGCCCCTGTCCTGTTGAGGAGGAGGAGTGAGAGAGCAGCTGGGTGGGCATCCGGCAGCCGGCTAAGGTAGACGCACCATATCCGTCTAATTCAGGAAAGTCTAGTTGAGTTTTTCGTTGCAGAACATAAGCAAAATGTAATCCAGAGTGAGCAATAACTTTGCTGATTAGCAGCTTTTTTAGGCTATCCTAAAAATAAACTAAATATACTTCCTTAGTACACTACATTATTTAAGATCTTTTTCTGCACCTCTCCCATTCAATTAACTCCTAGGAAAATAGACTGCCATTCTGTATGTGCTTAAGTGAAACAATATGAGAAAAGAGTGTCTTCTTCACTCGTCTACAGTTTCTCATTCCAATTCAGCTTGACCTATTTAAAAAGTAATAATATAATAGAAATTCATAGAATTACTCTGCTGCAGCAAAGCTAAAATATACGTGTCTCTTTCCTATCTCCCACATATTAACTCACAGTACCACTGACCTGTAGAACTGAACATCCTTTCTTCACCTTACTGACCTTTATGTTCTCCTAAGTGAAGCATATGCTTCTGTAGAGCAGAGTGAAATGAACTCATTGAGCATCCAGCAAAAGGGTTGTGGGAGGTGAAAGGAAGGCCAGTTTCTGTGGCCATGTTAGAAGTCTGCCCAAACTGTTGATCCTCAAGGACAAGAAAGAAGAGATGGGTAACTTTAGAGATACCAGGTGATCAACCAGGCAGTCTGAATCTAAGCAACTCTATATCCCATAGGGTGGGTGGCACGTGTAGCTGTGGAGTGATGAGGGAAGCTACAAACAAGCTGTTGAGATGGACACTCATCCATGTTCACGTAGCTGTCACAGAAGATAACTTTGGTGAGTATCATTTGAAAAAAGGTGAAGATGAATTATCAAATATCCAAATACTACGGAAGATTTAAGTACTCCAACAGGAGCTATAACCTGTAGGTTTTTTCACTCTTTGTAAGGTTGAAGATGGTTTCAGAAGCAGAAATTAGAAATTACATTAGAACTTTAGAGTTCCTAAAACTAATTTCTATTTTGTGTTTAGTTTACTGTTCAAAACTGAATGATATAGGCTGTAAAGTCAATAGGACATAACCCCACTTTTAATTGTTTGTTTGATAGGAGTGTGTTTAAGTATATACTTAAGAGATTAAGCCTTCACTGCTGAATTACAGCCCTGTTGGGACTTTATGGCAATAGTAGCATCACAGATCTTTGACAGTGATATACATGGTTAATTAATAGTCTTAGTGGAGCAGGTAAGATTTTCCAAGCTCATCATAATAGAGCACTTTCCTTAATTATTTACATCTGAGATGGAAATACATTGTATCATATGAATTCTCTGAGCTGTACCTCTATAAAGATGGACCAATCTAGCCAGGTGAGCATTAAGATTGCTTCTCATTAACAATACTCCTGCTTTTCAAAATCTCAGCTTACTAGTGATCTTGAAGGAAGTAGAAATGCATCAGTGATGCAAGAGAAAGACTGTGCCCTTTTATAAACTTCTATAGTCTTTTTCAGGATTACACCCCTGGGCTATCAAGTCAATGGCAGCATATACCTTAATTTCAAAGGGGCTTAGGTTTCACACTGTGCAGCTAGAAATCAAGGCCATATATAGAAAAATTCTATATGAAAGAGGAATATTTTGCTTTTCAAGATTATCTTCTTCTTAGGAAGGACAGTTGTCCCAGATGGCTTTTTGGGGAGACAAATACAGGGACAAGTGCTAGAGAGTCCAGGATCATAGTTGCTGACTGAAGCTTTTTTGAGCACTACAGTAATACAGCGATAAACACAACAACTAATAAATAAATAGCAAATACTAGCTGAACTTTAAAATCGAGGTTGGATGTCCCTCTCAAGCGTCTGTTCTAATACCACAGGTTATTTGTTTTGGTGCAGGTATTAGGAGATACAGCTCTTGAGGCTGAACAACGTCAGAAGGTCAGGCTAGTTCATTGCATTGTTCTTACAGCATGTAAAATCTATGAGAGTATGAGCTTTGGAGCTGAACTTTGCATACCAAAGTATTTATTCTCCTAAATATGAAAAAAAAAATCTCCTGTATGTAAGAGACTTGACATACCAGAATAAAGTGCATCAGCGTGCTTTCTGTAATATTATCTATCAGATCCATTGTGAGAAAATTACCCCTTACATGTCTGGCTGTACACACATTATATAAATTGCCAGGTTTTGCAGAAACTTCTCTACTGTTTTTTGCTGTGATGTAGGCTGCTGTTTTAAAAGATACTGTGCTAGTTCATCTGTAAAGCACTGAATTTTAATGTGTATTTGGTAAGATCTGGGCTGAAAGAACATTTAACACTTTTGTATTTTACAATTATTGCTCCTGAATTTGTACTTTCATATTTTATTAGTTACTGGTTTTGTTGTTTGGTACTTGCAAGCTGCTAGCAACAATTTGATTACATAGTTAGACAGAACAGTTTGGCACAACATAGTGTAATCAGAACTACTCAAAAAATCAGCTTAGCCTTGATCCTGTGAAATCATGGGTGGTCTAAATGTACAACTTGCCCTTTTCAAGAAGACATTCTGTAGCAAGAATGTGCATGAACACGGCTTTTATTTTATTCTTTCCTTCCATAAAGAGTGAGTAAACTGAAATGACAAGATCAATCCTGCATGAATGTTCCGTGTGGGACTTTCGAGAAAAGTAAAAAGAAACCTGATTCATTTCTGGTCCAAAGCATAAAAAGTGCTGGCAAGTTTCAGTGCAAAGTTGGAGATGAGAACTGGAGACAGCTACATCAGTAAAACTGAAAAGGTCCAAGTAGAGCTCTGTTTGGAGTTTTATTTTCAAAAGATTTTCTTTTTTTTTACCTCATCAGAAGATACATGTTCCATAATAGTCAAAACTCTCCATGAAGATACTTCAGGGACATACATCAAAATATTTGGCTTTGGAATCTAATTCTTTCTCAGTCCTGAATTCTAGCTAAAGGATCAGAGCATCTGACTTTATATTTCAATGACTGCAAATGTCACCCAGAATGGAGGGGAAAAAAAAAAGTAACAATGGTAAATACTTGATTATTTTAAAGAGGTGGCAAAAGGGCTGAAAAAGCCTGTTCCATAATAATAAATAACCAGGTGGCTATAGACCTTATGGGGGAATAACCAAGTCTGAGTCTCCCACTTCCTAAATCAACACCCTCCTTATCAGGAGTTTTGGTGTTTTCACTTCTGCATAGTAAATCTCTAAACCCTGCAAAATGGATCACTCTTCTGAAGAGGCGGAAAAGCTTTCTAAGGTTGAAAAAGTACACAGAAACAGAAAGCGTTTCCCACACGTCTCTAGGGACCTAGATAATGGGGAAATGAAGTCATGTAGTGCTGAACTTGAGTCCCTGAAGCTACTATCACGTGAGTCGTAACAAAATTCAAAGTCACATTGCTTTTCATTATCATTAATTTTTGTACTGGTAGTTAAAAATTTATGTGAGCCTTTTTAATCTGGCTATGCATTTTTCAAAACATTTTTTAATATTACTGTAATTTCAATATTTCCTGGTTTAGAATAGACAAAAAATATAAGATCAGTTTTCCAATACTTTTTTTTTTTTTTCCCAGATTTTTCCTCTAGATCTTAGGAAATAAAGAAAACTAGATGTAACATGGTTGTCTCAATCTCTAAAAACTTTATCTGCATTTTGAAGTTCCGACACACTATTTGTTTTTTCTCCTTTAACAAATTCTTCAACATATGTTTTCATAACTTGCAGGCTGCTATCAGGGCTACCTACCTACTAACTCTATTACTAACACCAAGTAAAACTGTGTTACATTAAAACCCTTTTACTTTTTCCTTCTCCTTCATGAGGAAGATTACAGTATAGAAGAAAAAGCTGTCTGTTTTGAAACATACGGCTTAAAGCAGATCTTACTCCTGATGGCCGCTAATGGCAATTTGTGCTCCTGTTACTCAAGGTGACAATCCTCAACCTTGTCCCAAACGCAGTTGTTATGTGAAATACATATTGTTTCAGTTTTAACTCATCTGTGTTTTACTAACTAGGAATATGAAATCAGAGAATGGAAATACATATTGTTTCAATTTTAACTCATCTGTGTTTTACTAACTAGAAATATGAAATCAGAGAGTGGAAAGTCTTACATGACATTGCATTCATAAGCTCCACCAAACCGAGTGCTTACACAAGTGTTTCTCATCATTTTAGAAGCAGAAATTACACGGAACACTCTACATACAAGTGTTAATGGCCTTTCCAATTTCTCTCTAACCTAGAGCTATAAATACAGACTAGCGTGAGAAGCTGACACCTTTTTCTCTAGAGTTAAATTTGCGTAACTATGCCAGCAATGCCTCAGAGCACAGACAGCATGTACACTAACAGAAGGAATTTCTCCCTCAGTAGTCTTGTTACCTCACTGCAAAATACTCAATAAGCTGGCAAACCCTTTTCTGCTGGGAGAGCTGCATTCATTTAAGGGTTTTCCCCACTGTAGAATGATTTCAGCTGTTCATTGTATGTTGACAAAAGTAGATGGCAAAACTTGTGAATTAGGCTTAGTTATCTGCCCTTACTCTCTTGGTCCATTTCCATCTACCTGCCATCTTTGTGGCAGCCAACTCTGTCTAGCAAATCTTAATACAAGGAGCCTGATCTAAAGTCAATGGAGAACAGAAAAAAAAAAGAAGATCAATTAGCATGGTTAGGCTTTCAGATAGCTGAATGCTATGAATTTCCTCATTTGTATCTCCAGCAAAATGATTTCTCTTCTTCCCATAAACTAAACCATGTATATCGATGTTTCCATATTTGCTTCCTAAACAGTATGTAGTCAAAACAATATCCCCCAAAACTTAGTTCCTAAACCAGTCAAGGCTACAATTCTTGTTTAAAAAAAAAAAAAAAAAAAAAAAAAGAAGATGAGAGTATCATATCTTTCATTTCTTGCAGCTTCATAGAACTTTGTCTTCAGCACAAAGTTCTGTATCAACAGTAAAAACAAAACACATACAATGACATGAGTGGTGAATGGGACTGGTGTGATCCTTAGCTGGGTTACTCCATGAAAGAGCACTGAAATACAGTCTCTGCTGTGTTTTCTTGATGTTGGTATAAAGAGGAACAGGATTTCACTCAACCCAATCATGGAAAATCTTCATGCCTTTAAAGAGCCTCTCTTTATATATTTGGATATATTTTAAACATAAAATTAAATGTAGCTAAGTTAGTTTGTGCAGCAGACTGATACTAATGTGTGATGTTCCATGTTTATTGCAATATTTTAGCTACGGTATGGTGACATTTTTGTTGATGTACCCACATTCCAGGCAACCTACTCTGGTACCTCTCAGGATGGCCTACTGCATCAAGTGTGAAAAGTTTGTGCGTTCCAGCTTCAACTACTTGAATAGTCTCTTAACTCTCTTATATTTTGTCTTTGATGCATCATTGGAGCTCGTTCATTTGATGGTATTAAGCCGTTTCCTCAGGCACAGGATGCCTTTTTTCCAGACTTGTTCCTTTGAGATCCGGGCAGCAAATTTGGGTTTAAACCGCTTCCATCTTCATTGCGTTTTTACTGGAAGCAGCTGTTACCCCTTCTTTAACGGTTTGCTGTCTGTCAGGTAGCCTGAGGGGCCCACCGTATGACATCCGTCCTTGGTTCTAAATATAGACCTGCATAGCATGTTTTCTTGGGGCAAGAGTAGAGCAAAGGGACTCTCGCTTGCTTTTGCACAACCGTATTTTCATCTCTTGACTGGAAAAGTATTTATTCCCTGTGCTCATACTCAGCAACTTTCATCTTCTGAGTAGAAGGGTTAATTCTACTTTTAGTACAGTTTGAAAATGTACTAGAGCTTCATTGCCTGTTTTACTAGATATAAACATCAACACTGCAAAATGCAAAATCTGTTACCCCTTAAATCTCATTTCAGCTTAATACAGAAAATTTAAGCAAGTTTAGGTTAAGGGAAAGGGGGAGCCTACAGACATATCCCTTGAAGCTTGACTTTACTATCATATTATTAGAAGTAGGCTCAGAAAAGATGTGTGTAAAATGGCAACATTTTGCAGAACAGAACAGAACAGTTACATGAGGGCCCTGTATGACAGATTGATGGGTCATAGTAATGGAATCAAGAGTGAAGGCTAGAGAACAACCTTCCACTAAAAAAAAAAAAAAAAAAAAAAAAAAAGATAATTCTGAATAGATGTGATACATATTACTACTTGCTAAGTTGAACAATGACTTTATGTTTACTTACTTTTAAAATGTTCTCAGTCTAAGACACAGTCTCAACTCAATACCGTGCAAAAAATATACAATATTTTAAAGAGAGGAAAAAAGAATTTCAATTTACTGAACACCTTAATGAAAAAAACAGTAGATATACGAAATTGGCTCTGTATTAGTTTATCTAAAGTGTCCTTTAGTGCTCTTATTGGGAAAATGCTTACTTATAAGATGCTGATATTAGATACTGGAGATGAAACTGAACAAAGTATCATCGGAAGTTTTTCTCTTTTTTTATCCTTGCATTTTCAGTTGTGACATGCAGGCAAAAGGGAGCTTAGACATTCAGGATTTTTTTTAGAGCTTTTCTTTTGTGTTAGAACAAATTTGCATTTTTAAAAACAAGAATTTGTTTGCTTAGGTAACAGTAAATAATATTAATTTAAATCCTCTAAACTTGTTTTTGGCAAATATTTCTATGAGTCGTCCTGATTAGTTCTTAAGATTGTCTGTCAGAAGCAAAACTCTCAAAAATGTTGCCAGTGTCTGCTGTTTATAAGATTGCAGGGGGAAAGTGTTCATATAACTATCTAGAAATCCCCTTGACATTGTTCCTCTTGTTTACAAAGGTTGTCATCCAGTCAGTGAACAGCAGCAATACCATATGGCTTAAATGACAAGTTGCATACCATAAAAGTAGTCAAAGATAAAGGTGAGGCAAGTAATTGTGGACTGCTTGAAAACGATACATTAAGCTGTAGCATGGCTTAGGCCCTAATCATGCAAAAGTATAGATCCATTGTTCCATTTTCATGACCAGGCCCAGGTATTTACGTAGCATGACTGGTGTCAGAGACCTGTAAATACAGCTTGGAGCATATATCTCTTCCTGCTTAAGCTCTGAGCTCCCTCATGCATGCTGCTTATTTTCAAGAGCCTAGTAGAAATCCGCTATGATTTCTGAGATCTTGAAGGCACAGAGCAGGTGTTACCCTCCTTTTGAAAGTTGATCAAGCGTATATTAGTAATGTAAACAACAAACAAGGAGAAAGAAAATCCAGCACACAGAAGTCTATCCAGTTGGTATTTAAAATAGCCAAAACTCAACCAACCAACCCCCCTTAAAAGAAAACAAAACCAAACCAAAAGACCCGTAAAAGAACTAAAAGGGTTCTTTTAGTCTACAAACTACTCCAATGGAATGGACAAAGAGTCCTTCATAAACAGCAGTTGCTATGTTGGATGATTAGCAGTGAACCTCAAGAGACACTGTTCTGCAGGTGTTCTGCATTGGAGGAATGATGTGAAACACCACTTGGTTTGGAATAAATGTTTGAACACAGAAAATACTTCCACTTATGCTTAGAAGTCTAGCTAAGTCATATTCAAGTGAGCATACAACCCCCTTGCTGTATTTTATGGCTGGGACCCTTCTCTCTAAGCCATTGATCTCTCCTACCCTGGAGTCTAAGCAGTTGGTTGCACTGCTGTGATTAGCATGTCCCACTGTGCCACAATACGGAAGGCTATTCATCACCTCGTTCTAACGCTACAAGTATAAGGCAGTCATCTGACATAGTCCAGGGAAAGGTAGATCCAAAGGTATAAAACAGCAAAGTCAGCAGATTTATGAAAATTGATGGTGCTGTTCTGGGTCTGCTAGATCAAGTTTGTTCTATTTCCTGATGAGGATAGTTTCATGTCTTGCTCTGAAGACTACCACATAATCCTTCATGCCTGAATATATTCCAAAATGGTTATTTCATTTTGTTCAACAAAGGCACATTCCATCAAAACTATCTTCAAAAGACACGCTACATGTTTCATAAAAATACCAGATACGCTTTTTCAAGACAGACCTATTCTGCTTGATATCTGTAGACATATAGGATAAATCAGATGTTGTGTATCCCAGTACGTTATTGTTACAAAGTATAGACAAAAAACATTTTCAAAAAAATGAATCTTCATAGCATTATATACAGTGGATTTATAGCATGCCTTGAAAAGAAGTAGAAACACGTTAAAAATCCTTGCTTTTTTGTTTGGAGAAAAAAAAAATGCTTCCAATCAACTAGAAAACATATCAGCTCCAGTGCATATCTGAAAAAACCCTGTTCCACCAAGCGAGATGTTTTCAAGAATACTGAGGAATTCTCAGTCCTTAGCACTTCTTTCTCTAAAAAGTATGTGATTTGTACAAGATTTGAAACCTCTAACTCCCTCTACAAAATTTGACCCATTTAAAATAAGTTAAAGTGGGTAACAAAAATAAGAAGTATCAGTTGTCTGTAGCCACTCTTAGAATGGAGGCCAAAACAGAAGGAAAGTGTCTACCTTACACAAATTACAGTCTAGTTACTGATTGAAAGTACAAGCGCATGTTGTTGAAGTATTTCGGGCCCAGTGTGAGATTCCAGGATGGACAAATCCAAGGAGTATAACTCAGAGCAGCTGGAGTTGCACTTCTGATTTGGATTTCTGAACCTAGATGACTGGGCTGAGGCTGCGGTCTGGAATTTTTCCACAGTTCAGTTCACCTTTTCATTTGGGCTGACTGCTAGCAGAAATAGCAATGCGCACAATTGGCTAAATTAATTGTCATTTTCTTGTTTGCCAATGCTGCTACTTTTAATAATCTAGTTTATTTTCAAGACTTGTCATCAGGAGTATATTCATGTACCTTACATCTCTTTACATCAGTCTAAGACTTTCAGTCAATTTGCCCTCATACGTCATGTAGCTGCACTATTTATTCACTCCTCACTTCCATCCACAAATGGCCTATAAAACCTCTCAAAACAAAGTGTGTGATTTACAAGGCAGTTTCAACAAGAAGCAGCAAATGGTCTCATACATTCAAATGCCCCTGCAAGATCAAGTAAATACATTGGGTGAAAAATAAGTTGTTCTGTATGATGCTGAATTGTGCCTCAAACATTTTTTATGTATAGAGATCATTGGGTAACCTAGTCTTTGATCTAAAACTATTTATTGCCAGGAACTAAATGCTTTGTCAGGGTAATGAGTGTTTCTTGAACAAAAAAGGTAAAGGGTTTTTGTTGTTGTTCTTTATTTCCCCACAAAAATAGTGCAAGGGAAATACGTGCTTGGTAAGCTTAGCCTTGTCTCAGGTAGGGACCACTTCCTGCAAAAGTCATTGTGCCCTAAATGAAAATTGTCCAGGTCACTTGGAAAAACATACTCCACTGCATGTGGCATAGAATAGAAATGTTTACACAGTGCTGTTTCAACAGCAGTATTGGTCCCTCTACATTTTGAGATGTACATCAGAAGAGTCACAAGTTGGCATGCAATGTGAGAACCAAAAGTATGAGTTTTCTGTTGAGCCCAGGTATAGGTGGCAGCAATGATTATGAAGTGAGGAGTCTTCAGGAACTTGTTAGTAGTGCTCTCAAGTAAATGTCTGCACTGTGATACTCTTCTTGGTCTGATAATATTACTTTCATGGCCAGCCTATGGCTTCCTATGAAAATAGGGAAAAAATAGACTAAAAACTATGTACATTTTTTACTCATTGTCAAAACTTATGCTATCACATCTTTTCCCATAAAAAGAAAAAAGGAGTGAGGCCTGCTGCATCGTATTCAATATGCAGTATGTCCTGCATATTGACAGCTAACAGAACATTAGGCATTTGAGTCTCCTAAGAAGCTGCTCAATGGTGCTGGTGACCTTATCAACACTTACAAATATCTGAAGGGCGGGTGTCAAGAGGATTGGGCCAGGCTCTTCTCAGTGGTACCCAGTGTCAGAACAAGGGGCAATGGGCACAAACTGGAGCACAGGAAGTTCTCCTTGAACATGAGGAGGAACTTCTTTACTCTGAGGGTGACAGAGCACTGGAACAGGCTGCCCAGGGAGGTTATAGGGTCTCCTTCTCTGGAGATATTGAGAATTCATCTGGACGTGTTCCTGTGCAACCTGCTCTAGGTGAACCTGCTTTAGCAAGTGGTTGGACTAGATGATCTCCAGAGGTCACTTCCAACCCCTGCCATTCTGTGATTTTTTCCACTCCTATTAGTATGTGTTCTGATTAACTATACAAAATATGTTCGGTTACTAAAAAAATATTTACAGAAGTGCGAGGATGAAATAAGGAATTTATAAAAAGTTTTTCTTGAAAACTAACAGGCTATGAATGTAAAAAGGAAAGGTACCTTTGTGTATACAACAAAGAATTAGCAATGAAATTTCGCTGCTGTTAGCACTATTAATGATATAATTTGGTTTTGCCAAGCATTTCATATTTGTTTGAGTATGAATAGCATCTATTTTTACGTTAGAAAACAGTAGCAATGAGTAATAGTTCCTGGTTTTAACCACATAAACAAACCTGCTTTGGCAGGGGGAGTTGGACAAGATGATCTCCAGAGGTCCCTTCCAACTCCTACCATTCTGTGATTCTGTGTGATTCTGTGGCCAGAAAATCAAAATTTTAAAGTGTAGGAGTCTGAATTCAAGTTCCTAAATGCATGTTTAGGCCTGTTGTTTAAAGATGAGTTGTGTAGCTTTCTGTCAATGGAGCGGGCTTATGGACTTTTTCCAAAAAATGTTATGTCTAAAAAAGTATTTTAGTATTTTACTTTCTATAATATTTTTAGCAGCAAACTTAAAAAAAAAGAACATTTAATTTTGCTTCTCTTCACAGTAACTCCAGGCTTATAAATTGAAATCTTTTTTTGAAACAATAATCATGAGGTTTTCAAATCAGCTCTTTACTAAATGGATTCTAGAGAAAGTTTAAAAAATATATTACTTTTCCGAATTCATCGTAAGTGGACATTTTTGTATGTCAGAATTTCTTCGGGATGTATGTTTGTTTTGTTGTTAAATTTCAGTTTGGTTGTAGCATAAAGCTACAGTGGGATTCTAATTACCATAATGAAGCTTATTAGTGCTCCTGAGAATCAGAATATTAAGTAAAAGTCAGGCTAGGTGCGTAAATAATGCACTTGCTAAGAATAAGTTTAGTTAGTCCTAAGAATAATTGGTTTAAAGTAGTGGAATGATGTTGAAAAGGTGAAGATATAAAGCAGAGGAAGCATAATGGAAAAGAATGTGAAAAATACCAAGAAAAATAGACATATTAATGGATCATTAAAATTTTCATTGCAGTAGACAAAGCATGTTAAACACCAGAATATAAATATGTAAAGTTATAAAATTTAATTTTACACAAGGAACTACAGAATATTTTCAGTTTTTAATTCCTAAACAGCAGATATCCTCTCCTAAACAGCAGATATCTTCTCTTTTTTTTTTTTTTTTTTTTTTTTGATGTCAGGATCAATCTTAAGTGATACCATTTAGGAATCTGTGGCAAATACAGCAAGATATATTCAATGATGCCTGTTATACTCCAATGATTAAATGTACTGTATAGAAAAACTCACGCAGTATTAATTTGTTATAACCTGTGGACAGAATTTAATACTTCTCTTTAACTTTCAACAGTAAATGGCAAAATAAATTTACAGAAAGAAAGCAGCTGTATACGCGGTTACATGTGGATGAAGAGAGATACAATTCCACTTACTTTCTTATTTTGGGGGTTATAACAGGATAAAAAACAAAGGAAACCTCTCAACACTAGTATTTTTAGACAATGAACCATTTTTGAGAGAGATTCACAGAACCACAGAATGTTAGGGGTTTACAAATGATTTATAAAGGTCGGCACCAAGGAAGTGTCCAAGCAGGATTTAACATTAGTCAACTGTCTTAAAACTTTTTGGAAGTATAAAAAATAAATTATTTTAACCAGCTATGCCCTCTTGCTGAGTCCGTCATTTACTCACTGTTCTGTATGATTGCCACTTTGAATTAAACACCTTTTCACACCATTTGCTGTGCAGATGGCAAAGTGCTCTGTGAATGACAGAGCTGAAACCCCAGGAGCTCTGAGCAGTGCACTGGAAATACATCACAATAAGCAGATAACTATTATCTACTCTTGACTTGGCTGTAATCTCCTCCTCCATATCCTTGGCTATCTGCTCTTCCCTTTGGCTTTTCTTTCAGAATACACTACCTCTGCATCTTTTTTAGAGCGCTCTGGAGAGGAGATCTTTGTCAATGTCTAGGCCACCCTCCCTAAAGTTCAACAGTTCAACAATTTGCACCTCTCACTGCCTGGCAGCTAGCAGTGGGTATTGTCTCTTCTGTGCTCTCAACTGTGAGCGTGTTTGGCAGTGGTATGAGAGAAAGAGCTGCTTAAAGCAGTTGTAGAGCAAGTCCTGTGATGCTCCCCATGCTCCTGGGCCATCCAGATTCTGCCAATTGCTGCTCTGGAAGATGGGCGCAGGAGCAGGGACATCGCACCACCTCTCCTCCATGTGTCCTTCTGACCCTGTGACATTCACACCTCCTTCACACCTGCACTTGGCCCTTGGGTTTCACATCTTGCTCTCAGCTCAAAATCCTGTCACCAGATTTTTAAATGGTTGTTTCCTAGCCAAATCTAACCACCCTGCTCGTTCTCCCTGTTAGCCATCGTTGCCAGTTAACCATATTCTTCTCCACAAGATATTCTCCTCTGTGTTACATTGCCTTCCAAATCTGAGCCCGTTTCCTGTGTCTCCTAGCTTTTTAGTCGTTTGTTACTTAGTGTGTCCTTTAAAGCACATCTTCAAATTTCTATGTGTTTTCTAGCATTCAGTCACAACTCTTCATTCTCTAAACCTTCTTAGGTTAACTTCAATCATAGACACAGTTTTAACTCCGAACAACTCTGCAGGTGATGTACTCCTTGAATTCCATGTTCCAAAAGTAAATCTTAAATTCTCAGCTTGTCTCTCTAACATAAATAACTAGCACTTCAGCTTTCCTTTTCTTCCAACCCATTTGCCACCCCTCACCTCACTTCACACTTCGATACTTACTTTGGCATCTTCAGCTTTTGACAAATCTCATCATCCACAAATCAAGGTTATGTTAATACTTGCAGGTTTTCTGTATACTGTTTTCAACTTTAGCCTTTGAGAAAATGGCAGCTTGCCATCTCCTTGCAACACCCTTCTCAGGTTTAAGAATAGAGTAATTTTCATCCATCCTCCTTCAGAATGCTGCCAAGGAATTTCATCCTGGCTTCCCTTTTGCCCATTTCTCTACTTGTTATGTCTTCTCCATTATATCAAACATACAGTACTTGTTTTCATTCCCAGGCCTCCCCAAGCACCTCTTTATTGTCATATTTAAAAGGAAAACTTTGGCTTTTCTTTCTAAAGTTTAATTTTCTATTGACTCTTACTTTTATTGGAATAGTCTACAAACACAGAATCACAAAATCACAGAATGTCAGGGGTTGGAAGGGACCTCGAAAGATCATCTAGTCCAACCTCCCTGCCAGAGTAGAACCACCCAGAGTAGATCACACAAGAATGCGTCCAGGCGGGTTTTGAATGACTCCAGAGAAGGAGACTCCACAACCTCTCTGGGCAGCCTGTTCCAGTGCTCTGTCACCCTCACAGTGAAAAAGTTTGTCCTTATGTTAACACGGAACCTCCTATGCTCCAGCTTGCACCTGTTGCCCCTTGTCCTGTCATTGCACATCACCGAGAAGAACCCAGCTCCATCCTCCTGACACTCGCCCTTTACGTATTTATAAACATTGCTGAGGTCATCTGCCTTTATCATCGTTTAAATCCATCTTAAAAATCCTTCTTTTTACAGACATCTTTAATGAACAAGGAGCTTATGAGAAAGATGGGGACAGACTTTTTAGTAGGGCCTGTAGCAATAGGACAAGGGGAAATGGGTTTAAACGAAAAGAAGGCAGATTCAGACTAGATATAAGGAAGAAATTTTTTATGATGAGGGTGGTGAAACACTGGCATAGTCTGCCCACAGAGGTGGGCAGAGGTGGTAGAAGCCTCATCCCTGGAAACATTCAAGGTCAGGTGTCTGAGAAACCTGGTCGAGCTAAAGGTGTCCCTGCTCACTGCAGGGGGGGTTGGACGAGATGGCCTTTCAAGGTCCCTTCCAGCCCAAACTATTCTATGATTCTAAGATTTTATAACCTGAAATGTTATAATTCTGCTAAGATCACTATCTCTTATTTTCTTGTGCTCTTCCAGTTGATTGTCTCCAGTTGTTACTTCTTGTTATATGCTACAAGCTCTTTGAAGCTGGGATGGTCTTTCCATTTTGTTTTGGGTTAGTATGTTCCTGGTCCATGATAATATTCTTGCCCCTTTGTGATTTGCCTCCAAAAATTGCTTCTTTCACTGGCCTTTATTCCAAGAAAAGTCCATAAAATGTTTCTCGTTTTTTCAAGGATTTAATTTACTCCTTAGTAATTTTTTTTTTTTTCAATAGAATAACATAATTTAATATAGATTTCTAAAAGTAATGGCAGGGCTTCAGATTTATTACATGGGTGAGTTATTATTGTGTTATCACAGGGAACTGGAGGCACAGAAGTGAAATGCATAACAGATGCTCCTGTGTCTGGATTTCAGAACAGAACTGGAAGCTGATCCTGGCTTACTGGGGAGTTCTCAGAGACAATTCATGAAAGCAAGTGACTGCTTATGGGCACTTCATGTGTAAGTGGAATACTCTGCTGTGTCCTACAGAAGGGAATGAGCTCAAATGAAATGCTAAGGCAGGGGGAGAACTGTATGCAAAGTTAAAAATACCCTGCCACCTTTTTTGCTGTGGGGGGAAAAAGACCGATCAACAACACTGAAGGAGGAAAGGATCCTATCCACAGATTTTAAAAAATTAGTCCAACTAAATCTACGGATAGAAGCAACAAGTCAAACCTGTTACTGTGGAAAAATTGTATAAACTTATACAATTAAAAAATACTTGCAAAACTATTTCTATCTATCACATCTAGAAAAAATGACAAGAGAGACCACCTTCAAAAACACTTGTTGGTAAGAACTTACAGTTAAGTATACCTTTTCATGGAATCTTTTTGACAATAGTGATATGTGATATGAATATATTGTACTGCACTCCCCTCCTCCAGTATAAATATAGGTTCTGAGAAAAGGAATCATGAAAAAGTAATTTAAAATGTGGGGGCTTTTGTTTCTTTTTCAGATCTGAGAGAAAATTATTGACTTCACATTGAAGCAAAAAAAAGGAGAGAGAAGTGCAACTAACATTTGTAGTAAATACTAATGTCTGTAGTAAATAGTCTGGAAAAGAAATGTAGAGCTGCAACCACAGTAATTAGCAGTGATTTAATTTACAGCTATTGCAGCAATGACTTAGTGAAGTATTTTGGAGGTTATTTTTGTCCGACTCCTAACTCAGTGAGACAGGTTTCCTCTTCCCTTGTATGCCATCCATGGATCCCTGTTAGAAAGAGAGAGCTACATAAAACTATGCAAATGGTATCTGCTTTCCTCATAGAAGTGTCTGTATTCTTTTCTGCTGTATTCTACCAACAGGATTCTTTTCCTAGAAAAAGTCTGAGCAGACTCAGTGTGAGGTCTTCTTATGCTTAATGAAACAGTCTGCATCGTCTTTTCAGGAAGTACTGTGTCCTGGTGCCTCACATTGTTCAAGGACATAATTGTCAGAATTGTTTGTCTGTTTTAAGGAAACTAGCAGTAGGGAAATCTGATACCTTGTTGGATTCAAGCCTTCCTGTCAGCTTTATTCAAGTCCAGAAATTAATCTGAAGTACTATGCACCTTTACTTGCTATCCTAACAGGAAGGAAACCCTCTTTTTCTGAAAGCCCACAGCTGCCTATTCGCACACTAAGCAAGACCGATTCCTATTGCATACTTTTTTTACAGGAGCAGCACATAGATGGTTTCAGACATGATCTACCAGCCAGGTACAACTGAGGCCCAAGGACAGGCAGCTTTGTACTGAAGCAGAGTAGCTGCCACTGAGCATGGCTTCCTCCACAAAGAAAATCTAATAGGAAAGCGGATTCCCCAGGAACAGCAGCAGGCTACAGCTTGCCTATGATCCACTGCCTGGCACCTCATGCCCTGGGAGACGCCAGCTCTCTTCCTCTGGCTGCCAAGCCTCCCCATGAGTCTCTGTCTCTCAGATTCCTCAACTGCAGTAGCACAGGTTAAGTTAATTTATGCGGTGTGGGTATGGAATTACTCACTGGTCTTAAACTACTTCTTTTAGAATATTAGCAATAATCTGAAAAATAGTGCAAGTTTTCGTATGAGATGTGCTATTAATTTTCCTGAAATAAAGCTATTCTGACGTCAACAAAGAAAAAACAGTATGATTTATCTGTACCTAGATGTCTACTATAGCATGAAATTAATTATTTTCTGGAAGCATTTATTTCTCTTTATTGACTACAGAAAAGGAGCCTAAGGTGATTCCAATGTAGAAGTCCAGACAATGAATATTATGCTTGGATAAATGAATCTCAGATCTGCATGGCAGTCAACTTCATGTGTTTAGCTGCAACTCACCTGAGCCAAGCCCCTTAGTCAGATTAACCATAACTCACAAACTGGTTTAGCAGTGCTTTACTTCTGATCATTTAGCTCACACATCTGTGGCAGTGTCAATAAGAAAGTAAAATAAAAATAAATAGACCTTGCTTGACCCAAGACTCCTGGTTGTATCAAGCAGATCTGTGCATTGTAACTGGACACAGCCAAATCTTTTACCTGGACTCTGCACCAGACAGGGATTGCTGTTCAGTCATGCCCAGCTCTGGAATGGGAGGAGCTCCAGTGTTTATGGCCAGATATGCAGAAAACCTGTCTTCGGGATGAGCCAGTGAAGGGATGTAGATGTCATAGATCCTACTATGTAGCATGTAGGTATCTAGCAGGGGAGTAGAAGGGTCTTACCATTACTTTCATCATGAATGGCAGCAAGTTTATTAGCCAATGGCTCAGTGTTTAACAGCATGAACTCAAGAGCAGAATCCCCATCTGTCAGTACCTTGTATTACTGAGATGAAACAGATGGCAAAGCTAATGGAATTGAGATTAAACTTCTCAGCCTAGGTTTACACCTAGCTGCATCAGCTTTTACTGCCTTACGAGCGGCTGCAGAGGGGGAAAAATCTTGATATTCTGTAGTTGTAAAACACCTAAATATGAAGAATGGGAAGGAATACTACTGCATTCCTCAGTCCGCGAGAGAGCAGCTGTGCACCTGAGAAGATGCCTGACATCACTGATGAGTTCTCAGCCTTTATGAAGCGTAGGCCTTTCTTTTTTTCTCTGAGTATGTCTATGCTGAAACAGAAAATGATGTTTCTGACTCAGATAAGTCAGGTTCAGCTGCAAAATGGATAGGCACTTTCACCAATTCTTACAGTCTCAGCCATACACTTTTGAATTGATTGATTTTTCGTCAGAGCTCAACATTAAACTTGATCACAGGCAGCTTTGAAATAAAATAGATTTCTTTTTAAGGGGAATGAAGTTATATAAAACAAAACCAAAGCCGCTTCCTTCCACCAATGTAACAAGTTGTTTAGTGTATTTTACTCTGAAAATGCACCTGGCATATGCATTATATTTTCAACTCCCAGGAGTGTGAACAGGTAAAATTGAGTTAATAATTCATATTGACATGAAAACTTAAATGTTATTTGCAAAGGGTCTTTATCATCCTAGTTCTTAAAAATATATATAGATGAAAAATTAATTTGTACCATAGAGTTAAGGTATGTAAATTTTGAGACTATGGTATTTCTTACCTTGCGGTGGGAATTAGACATTTCTTTATACAAACAATTCAGTATTAATTTCAAGTAATTAGTAACAGCTCTGTATTGAAGATCAATGTTTGTAAAGATTTGTAATTCATGACGGAACATGAGTTTTTTTTATAGGTGTGGTCTAGTGTGGGTTAGTCTTGATTATCAGAAATGTCACTGAATCTAGTAATTATAAAATGTGTGTGATCTTCCTTGAAAATCTGCTTTATGGAAATTAGTTAATGCAAATCTGTGGCTTGTTTTGGTTTTAGTGTTTTGTTTGTTTGTTTTTCTCCCTTGATCACAAAGAATTTACTGTAAAATTTTACACTGGCTTAAAAGTACTAGAAATACCTGGATTTAATTACTTCTGTTACTCTTTAAAATGAGAAATTACGGCTCCTTCTTCACCCAGAACACAGCAGCATTGTGAAAAAAAAAAAAAAACCTGAAGCATGGCTGCTTTTTTTAGGCTTCTGGTGGCTAATTCTTTCTTATATCTTTGGATCATTCATCTGTGTAATTTTATTATTTCTGTAATTACTGGACCTGGAAGAAGTTTAGAAAACTAAAATGTTGTAGCCTCCTCATTTTGGAATGGCTAAAGTTAGGGGACAACAATCCCATCTGGAGTCATAATTTTTTAAAATCATAGTATTATCATGACTTGGAGTATAATGTTTTCCTAGTGCAAGATCCAGATACTCTCTGGACACTACAGAAGGGTTCTGCAGTATGGTGGATTTAATTATGACATAAGATTTCTTAGAGTTCATAGAAAATATACAAAGGAAAGTATCCCAAATGAGTAAAACATTTTTCCATATTAATGTCCTGCCTTCCTACTCTACTCTTGGGCATTTTTTGTGTTTCATTTAATTTCTGAATGAAACATAAACTATATTTTACAAAAATGATAGAAAAATCTACTCTGATGAGAGGTTAAAATGTATTTTAGGCTGCAAATATTTTAAAGTTGCAAAGACTTATTTGATTTTATTTTACATTTTGTTTTCTTTTACTTTAGCTTAGTTTAGTTTTTGTTTTAATCATCTGCTATGATACATAGCAGAAAAAGAGGGCTTTTAGTCTTTCCAGAGTAGTTGTACCTCAGAATTTCTAACTGTGTTAAAACTCTTAGGGGAACCTGTTCAGAATTGCAGTGAGAGGATACCTATGGTTCTCCCTACCACCTGGCCCAAAGGTCAAGCCATGAAGAAGTTTCTGATAGCACTTAGCTTAATTGCAACTGAACACTGTACTGCTCAAGGACTATTTTTGGGTTGCCCATATTCTTTCCTCCTTAATTGCTGTAAAATCACATCCCCATCCCTCCTGATAATGTTCATCTTGAGTTTGTGTGTAAGTTTGGAGGGAGCTGTTGAAGTGTTACCACCTTTTTATAGCTTATCTCTACTTCCTCATAATTTTTTTATCAGTGCAGTCCCTCTCATGCTTCAGAAAGGACTGATACATTTTTTTTGCTTCACAGTCTTTCTGTCCTCACCTCAGACTTCTGTGCATACAGAAAAAAAACATAAGTTCCCTAGAGAGGCCTCTGTTCTCTCAAGCATCAGGACAACTCAGCTGTCTCCCAGGAGCAGAGCAGCACCATAGCAATGCAACCTGATCAAGTATTAGAGCCCTGGGTTTTATGCTGGGCTTGAAGTCACTGGCAAAGACCACAGCAGACTGAACTGAATACCACCTTGGGGGAAAAAAAGAACCAAGAACACACACAAAAAATCCCCTGCAAGTACAGCAATGACTTTAGATAAGAATAGACATCAGACTTACTGGCTGACTGTTCATGATTTAACTTAAAAGGAAGGGGATTGAATTTTTACAGTAGTATCATGTGAAGAACTACCTTACTAAAAAGGAAAATAGGCATCATACTATTAACAATACAGGAAAGTATTCATATTTTTTTGTTATCCAATAACATTTATTGTGTACCTCTATTTGATATTTATAGTGGCCATAGGACTAAATGTTTGTGTTGCCATAGGTCTTTCCTGGAGTCTATGG
This sequence comes from Leptosomus discolor, assembly GCF_034619465.1. NCBI lineage: Eukaryota > Metazoa > Chordata > Aves > Leptosomiformes > Leptosomidae > Leptosomus > Leptosomus discolor. The sequence continues at coordinate 25,869,278 of NC_141398.1, read as the reverse complement.
TTATTCTGATAGTGTTGGGTTTTCTGCGTATTTCAGGTGTTCCTTTTACAGTGTCTGTCTGAATAGACACTCTAAGTTCACATTGTTCAGCTTTACTCCACATGAGGGCTAGAAACTTCCCTTGAAATATAGGCTGAGATTTTGATGTAATCTCATGATCTCAAAACACAAGTGGGACTCTAGGGTCAGGCCCTTGCTTTAATCTTGTCTTCAGCTGGAGGGTGGAAAATTACATTGGTACAACTGAGAATTACTATTTCTGCTGCTGTGCTCCTGTGAAATTGTCTTATTCAAAGTAATGTACATTATTTTGGTAGAGGTTTCTGAAATATTTCTGCAACTCTTTAGATGAAATTTTAAAAATTACTGGCTTTCTCTTTGTGTACCCTTCTGTCTTGTCACCCATATATACAGAGGGAGAATGCACCGCAACATATTCTGTGCAGTAAAAACAAAGTTCTAAACGGTGTAATGCGGCAATTGAGTAGAGTATAAAAGAGCTATCCTGAATCCTATTAACAATAATGTGGTTTATGCTATACAGAAATACCAGCACAACAGACACACAACTATAGTATCTGAGCATTTTTTAGAGCAGAGTAATTGAGAAAATACATATTTGATTCTATATATCATTACTTAATGGTTTAACCTCTTTCCTATAAGAAATCATCCATTCACTGGAAGTATATAGTTCATACCCCACTGCTCTTGATGCAGATAAGAAGGAGGTGCTGCAAAGGTGATTTCCAATTGATAAATCATCTCAGCATATTTAAAAAAAAAAAGAAATTACCGTTGCCTCTTTTTTCCCCCACAGCACACAAATAGAACTCAATTAGCAAGAATCAATTCAATCATTATTTCGTGCTGGTATTATTTCACACCAGATCTGTGGTTGCTATATCAATGTAGTTCTCCAATGAGTGATGTAAATGGAAGCCGAGTCCTCTGTTTATTCCTGGTGTCTAATTCCCATCTTACAAGAGAACTTATGGCAAGGTGTTGTTCCAAGGGACATGTTAGTGCAAGACAGTATGATTTATGCTGAATACCTATCATACTGGCAGACTTTGGACAGATGTCGTTGTTTGTCAAAAACACAGAGTAAACTAAAGCAGAACATTTTAACCAGATATTTATACTTTCTTTTAAGAGAGATACCATGTATAGTTCTCTACCACAGCTTATCGTGGAGACAGAAGAATGACTTAGAATCACCCCTACTCCAGAGACATCTCACAAAAACTTGTGTCACATAAAGTATTCCATATGCTAGAACTAAGGGGAACATAGATAGCAAGATAGACCTTGGACTCTTTCTACCAGGTGAAATATAGGAGCACCCACTAGTTCTCCATACACTGTGTAGAGAGAGAGATGTGTCCCTCGTTGGATGCTGTCTGGGGTCTCACATCTGCTGGCTGTGCTGGCTGTCTCTTGCCTATGAGGAATCTAGAAGGAACTAAAGCTGCTTTGATTCCTAAACAGATTTCTTGAAGGAAAATAAACAAAATTCAGCCAAGAACGATGGCTCTCTTAGTCTCCCTCTCATTGTCTGTCTAATGCATTTTTTGCGCACAGTAATATTCTAGTGTTACAAGGAACTTGGTTTAGAAAACTTCCAGGGATAGAGAATAGCCAAGTTTCTATAAAAACTCCACCACTTTACACTGGCACTCCCCAGGAGACTTTAGTATGTTCTCTTTATTGAAGAAAACCTGGAATGGTCAATTCAAGTGAAAAAAATTTCCACCACATATGTCTGATATGGAAGTTGGATTTTATTTTCAGATACCAATACTTATTATCTGTATTTGAAGAAAGAAATTTAACTTTAATATTTGTTCTATATTTTAAAATTAATTATATATAATAAAATATAAAATTAAAAATATATTTTATATATTTTTTATACTTTGCAGTAATTGTATAATGGAGTTACAGGTGTAAGAATAGTGTGATCTCAATGCTAAATCTTTACAGGATTTTTTTTCCCCACCATTAGTAGAATATCTGTTACATAGTCTTGTTTCTGTATGCATAACTGACAAGTATTTTACTGTTCTGTGGTAATACTGCTCACAGTTTTTATTTAGCATTAGGTCTTTTCCTCAAAAAATATCTTCCTTTCTGATCTGCAATGCTACTTCCTTGATACTATCTGTTCCACAGAGGTATCCAGATTCCTAGGAAATTATTCTACTTATTTTATGAATGGCTCTGCATTTCCCTAAAAAGCACCCCCTACACCAAAAAAAAAAAAAAACAAAACCAAACCAAATGCAAAACAACTCAACAAATATCTTCATCTGTTTCTGAGTTTTACTTAGGTGAAGCATGGAAAACTTTTCAAATGGGTTTGGAAATCAAAACTTTGACATTGGATAAGAGAAAAGAAACTTAGTAATTTAGAAGTAGATATTTCTGCAAATGGCTAAGTTATTTCATTGCTATATAAATCCTCAGAATCAAAGCATTGCACCCTTCAACTATTATAATTAAAATCCTTTTGAATTTTGGAAGTGTGGAGTGCTGAAAATCTCATTGACTATCTCACCAATAGGAACGGTATTGGTGCTTGTGAAAAATGTGGGTTTCCTTTTTAAAAGGCCATTCTTTAGTACTGATCTTGGAAAGTACTGTGGTTTTCCTGATTTAAAAAAAAATAATAAAAAGAATTTTGCAATGATAGTATACTATATAAGCAGCAGATTTTTGAACTCTGTTTTTTTATACGTGCCTTGCAATTTAACTATACTTTATTATTCTAGGGAAAATGCAGAGGAGGATGAAAAAACTATCACAAAATTAAATAGTTCCTTGAATGTGCTGTCTGATATTGCTATGAATCCTGAACTAAACATATTTGTTTCTTTTGACTGCTGCTGTTTAGTGGGAAGGAGGGCATCATATATTTTAACAACTGTCTAAAAGTCAGATCAAGCAAACTTGGCTGCCTCAGTACACATACACAAACTGGAAACAATCCACTTGGAATAGGAAAACACAAATGAAAAAGAAGAAAGACGGTAGTGGTCTTACGTTGAGGTAACAATTCTATGAAGCATATAGACCTAAACAAGCTTCTTGGGAATAGGCTATGTCCTAAGGCTTGAACTTGACAGTTGATTGGGTTTTTTTCCAGCCTTAGATAATTTTATTTCATGTCCCTATGTTGTTTGTTTTTATATTCAATAAAGCTAACATTAGTTTTTGATAAAATGCATGATGTGTCAGAAAATGCAAAAAAGACTTTGGGGTTGGACTGTTTCATAAGTTAGGAAGAGCCCAATCCATTTCCAGAGCAAGTTCTCTATGTCATGTTGCATGGAAGATACACTCTCCTTTTTTTTTTTTTTTTTTTTTTTTTTTTCATGTTTACAGTACAAGGTATTTGAATTGTATTTTCTTCCCTAATAATTTTATTCTTTGTTTTTCAAAATACAAAATAGTTACAGTTAAGTCCTTCCCTGTATAGTTTCTAACTACATACCAGGGACAAGTCTGCCCGTAGATATGGAAAAGAGGAGGAAGGAAGTACAATACAAAATAATTAAAAGAGTTAATTTACCTCTCTTCACGATTTTAAAGCAGAAATATGAGATGCTGCTGTTATAGACTAATCTTAGCTTTTGTATCTGTCCGTTAGCTCCATGCAGATGACCTATTTTAGTACAAAATTGAGGTTTGAGGTCTTCTTTCTCTTTCCAGTCCCCCTCCCACGAGTTTAAACCAACCTTGTCTTGCTACAGCCATGCTATTGGAGTTCCTCATGCTCTGTTCATCTCTTTGAAGCCTAGCTGTAGGCAATAGCTGATGTTCAGGAAGCAAGGTGGTAGAGAAGCATCTGTTATTGCAGTCTGCTGTCCTGAGAAACAGAACACATGGCTGCTTTACTTATCTAAAGAGGGACCTGATTACTTGAAACATATATCTTTTTTTCCTCCTCTCTGATGAGGATTCAATCATCCAGGAAATTTTGCCGAGGAACTGACTTACTGAAACACAGAAAGCTGCTAACAGAAGCTGGGAGGCAGCCAACTGATTGACGCCCAGCTATGACAAAAAGTGAAAGCAACATGTAATTCAAATACCAGAAAAGTGCAGAGAAATTTGTTCTATCAGTGGTCACTGTTCTTCAAGGAAAACGTCATGAATGTTCATCTTCTTGTCATGAGCAATCTTCATCTTGAACTTCATTACAGTTAGAAGGTTAAAGTTCATAATGGTTTTCAGAGATGTCAGTCTCTTTAAAAATGTTTCAGGCCGCTAAATATTCATGCAACTAGAGAACTGAGTGGTTAATGGAAATGCTTAAGAGTAAGAAAAAAGTAGTGCTCATTTGTGATATCGTCTATTATTACCACAGTGGAAAAAGAACTCTGGCAAGATTCAAATTCAAGCAGAATTAAATTTTCAAATGAGGTTGAAGAAACTGGACATGGTTCTTCAGTTAGCTATCTATTCAGAGTTAGAAATATATGCCTAGGAACATTTTTACAGTCTTTTTAAAATTGAAATGAAATTTTACTTTTTCATCCTGTTATGTTAATAAAATGGCACTAGCACTGACATATGGCAAGATGGCAAGTGGTAGAATGTTGTAGGTGTAGTTTTCACTAGGTACATGGTCTCCTTAAAAAGGAATTTACCTCCAACATCAAGATGTTTGAAACTATGTGCCAACTGTGGAACCATGTGGAACTGTGACTTCTGAGATGCAGGATTTGGACATTTTGCTGGATCATGGGCCACTGGGTTTGTACTCAAACTGTGGAACCTCAGTGCATGTCCTGTCTGACTCCATGTCAGGGCAAAGTGTAGATGTGCCCCAAATGCTTGTCCCCTCTCTTCCATGACTGGGTTCCCTTTAAAAGGCAGCCTAGAGGTGCAGGCTAGTATGAACCTGGGCGTGCTCTGGACAGGTCTAGAAGAGTCCATCAGCATACCAGGGCATCGATATGACCTGCAAACTAGAGACAGTAGAAAAGTCTCCCACCTTCACGTTATCAAGAAACATTACATTTAACAGATATCAAAGCTATTCACAAAGCAAGGAAGCTGTATTCTATACAGCAGGCTACTCCTCTCCTTTGTAACTTGGGATTAATATGAGAAAGCAGGAGAGCTGCTCTAAATTACATTGTCAGGGCTGCCTTGTCCTTGCAGGCTGAACCAAAGCGTACATTACAATCCTTCCTAGTCTTTCTCCTAAATCAGGTGTAATACTTACATGAACACTGTAGAGCTACTTATAATTCCCCAAAATACTGTATTTGCAAATGGAACTATGACTTGCAACCTGGAGACAGCTCACGGCCATTATCCTCTGGTAATTTGAGACTGGAGAAGCAGAATCCCCAAGTGTATTTTCCACCCCACCAGCACAGATTTCTCATCCAAATATAACAATGACAATCAAAGTAGTTGAATGAAACCGACTCAGCTGGTTGTGTTCTCACCCGCTTATTCCAAAATGTATGAAAGTGCAGAAACAGTGAGGCCCAGGACACTTGGGATTACAACAAAACAGTGTTAGATTGCAAGCAGGAAAGTGGGAAAATTGGCTAACTTTTTCATTGCTTTGTTTTTTTACTAAGGGCCAGGTCTATATTTGTTTCCACACTTAAAAAATTATTAGAGTTGAGTACAATTTTTTCTTAACCAAAGTAGTGCTATCAGCAGAATGGTTGCTGCTGTATTCCTGTAACAGTTATTCTACCACAGTAATCAAATGTGAATAATCTGTTCCAGTAGAAATGGCTTTATACCAGTTCACCTGAATCCACTTGTACACTTTTTAACCTTACCAAGTTCAATCTGATATAGTTTAAGTGGTGCAAACATCACATATAAACAAACCTCTTAAATCCTCTAGGTGAAATTATGACTCACCGACTTCAGTTTGTCCAGGAATATCCAGCTGTCCTGCTTACCCATTCATCAGTTAGGATTAACAGTGTTTACTTACCTCACGGTGCAGGGAAGATTAATTTTTGTCTGTATGTTTTCAGTCTTTCGAGGATGAGAAGTGCCACAGAGATACTAACCACCACAAAAGAAGCTATCATGGCCTGCAGAACAAGGTGCTGCTTAGCTGTGTGCTGCTTTCCATTGGAACTGGGAGTAATTTTCTGAGAAGAAAAGTTGCATTCTTTTGCGCTCTCCCAAAGGAAAACCAAGGGCTGCCCCATGTTACATGTTTGTTACTGCACATTGGGCAGGACTTTGTCTTCCCCCAGAGATGCAGTAAGTGCTTCCCCTGCGACTTACAGCAGCGATTATTAGGAGCACAAATGTCACTGCTGAGAAATCTAGTCCCCTATGTCAGTATACAACCTTGGGCAAATTTTCATTTTTTATCACTCTGCAATGGACACATCTTTATTTTTCCTTTATCAGGATTTGCCTGTCACATGTATGTTTTCAAATATTTTTACATGACTTAGAAGCAGGGATCCTACTGATGCATAATGAGTTTTACAAAGCAGTACCACCAAAATAATTTAGAAATTTAACTCCATAATACTGTAAATACAACTCCATAATACTGTAAATCATCAGTTTAATTTTCCCAGAATTTTTACCAGGCCTAAGAACAAAAATTGTGTATGCTCCAGATCTGGCCTTGAAAATGCCATTATATATGAACAGCCTTCATGATAATGATAAAGTACAAAGGATATGAAAGAAAATCAACAAATTAGTGACCTGTGTCAGCAGAAAAGCGAAGGGCTTACAATTGTATTTCTTTCCTAATTTTATTCTTATTTTTGAAAAGTGAAGGGAAAAGCAAGGGTGGCAGGATGTGAGGTTTCCCATGAAACTACAGAAGTAGATCACCAAAGCAACTGTTACATAAAGGAAAAAATGTTGCTGAAGAACAATCTACAGAAGGAGCAGTTATGTGTCATTGGACTCTGACCTTCTGCTACTGAGCAGATTTTTGCTGATACTTAGATTTATAGTTCACTGTTAATTATTTAAAATATAGTTGGTTGACTTCAAGAAGAGTCTATTGCTACTTGGAGACTGCACCATTTGAAAGGAAAACCAATGTTTTAATTTATTGTTACTATTTTATTGTCTTACCGAATGTGTGGAAAAATATACAGATATGTGTCTCAACATGCTTTTGATAACCAGTCCATGCAGGACTAATTTCCTTCAGGTTTTCATTTAAAACTGCTTTTATAAGTTAAGCTCTGCTGACAGTTCTTTGCTTAGGGATTTATTCACTATTGTTAGTGCACACACAGTTTTTATTAATGCTGATTAATAAGTTTTAATTGAAAAATAGAATCACATAATTGTTTCTAATTTTCATTTTTCACAGAAATTATTTCAGCAAAGTATTTGATACTTTTACAGAGATAGAAATATATTTCTGTTAAAACTATGTCAACACCAGGAGATTTAGATGTGTATTTTTTTCCTTTTTTTTTCCCATATTGACTATATAAAACCTAGTAAGAATGGAAATGCACAAAAATCAATGAGGTTGGATTGACCATGGTTTCCCTGGCGTCCACTGAGGTATGAATTGTGCCTGTTAGATCTGACGATATAATGAAACCTGTAATATTCATAGTTTTGGCATGTTCTCAAAGCAGCAACACCAAAGTCCTAGTGAAATTTGAATTCCCTTGAATTCTGAGGTGAAACTGAACCGAGACAGGCCTGGATTTCAGCACACTTCTTTGGAAGCTAACATGCAAATAGAATGCAACCTGCTCACACATGATACCACCCCAAAGTGAAAATCTGAGTCTGGCATAAAAGGCTTCTAGAAACTGAGAAAATATCCAGCTGTGTTATCTGATATTTGATAGTTTTATAAAGAGATTTAATTGTCGATTCCACTTCTGCAAAAATAGCCTGTGTTTGGACTCATATAAGCAGAAGAGAGCAGGTGTTGTTTGTACAAAGAACTTATGCTACTGCTTTTCTGTATGCGCCGTTAAACATATTGCTAAATAAGTGCACTGAAATGTATTAAAAATTTCAGATGCTTCTAACAGTTTCACCTTCAGATCACTACACAGTTTTAATTTTCTCCTATCTCTGAGATAAAAATAGCTTGTAAGACATTCAGATTTTATCAGAAATGTTTTTTCCATCTGTTATAACCTCTTACACACTATATATATTTTTTTTCATATATATATATATATAAAAATATATATTCCATAACACAGCTGTTATATTTTACGCTGAGTTCAGCAGGGGACTAAGTTAAAGATCATGTGCAACTTAATTTTTAGTGTTTGGTTTAGGTTTTATTTTTCACCTTTGTGTGTCATAAAACACCACTGATATTTTTTTTTTTTCTTAAAGAACTTACTATGCTCTTTTAAACAAACGGAAACAATACTGTATTCTGAATATATGTATCTTACAATACTTTACTGCCGTGTGTATGTGTCCACCTTAAAATACCATATATGACTGGATGCAGATGCACATATATTCTGGACATGTCCTGAATGCACCTTTCTACAATTTTCTGAATTAGTAAATTTTTTATTGAAAAAAAAAATTTCATGGGTGGAAGAGTTACATATTAGATGAGTCTTTCTTTCTAATACATGCTTTAATTTAAAATCTAATTTTTTGTCAGGGAGCTTTTTTTGCCAAAAATAGAAACTTTAGGTGGCAAAGAAAATTGGTGTGATTTACCCTTTTTGTCACAGAAAAAAATTAAATTGAAAAGGCAGGACTGGTATATTATTAAACTATGACTGTTTATAAATGTGGACATCAATCCCAGTTTGCAGTATAGGTTATTTTACTTTTATTATTTCAAAAGGCTTGATAAATAGTAGACACAGGTTTATTGTATGTTTGGTTATGAAGCGCTGTGGTTTGGGGTCTGATTTACCTTAAAAATGCACAGAACTCAGTATACTGCTGATTCTAACCACACATTGCTCTGAAACTCATTTGAGCATCAGTGTGCTTTTTCTTGGGAGTAGAAGCTGAAAATCTGTCTCAAACTTGTAGCTGTGTGCCAGAGTGGCCTAAGGTATGAACCAGTGCCATAGTATCAGTCCATATTTTCAGTGTATGTCTCAGGTTTTCAGGGCTATTCTGATGGAAATGGATGCATAGATGTTCTTCTCAATGCCCTGTCAATGATTTTTAATAACTGCACTTACAAAAAATTAGAAAAACCAGAAATATTTTGCTGTGTAAAAATAAAAGATAATGAAAAAAAAAATTGGACTATACAGGCATGGTAGATTATTGTTAAAATTGAAAATTAGTTCTTAACAGCCCACCATCCTGTTTTCTATTTTCTAGCTGTTCCTTGAAGATGTTACAGTTTTACTAAAATGCAGTATTATTAAACTAAAGCTTGCATGCAGTTTGTTTATTTATGCAGAGAAAAAGCATAGGGATTCCTGAAAAATACAGTTATTAGCTTTTATGTTGCTAATGTTTTGGTTGAAAAATGTGTAAAAATAAGGTGTTTCAAATAGGCAAGCAGGTAGAAAGTACATTATGAGCCGAACCTCTACCAAGGAAAGGGAGACCAGTGTCACATTCCCAGTTGATCCTGCCTGCCCTGAGAATATACTACCAACTACATTACTTTCATCTTCCCATCTGGGTAAAACAAACTAGTGCAAATAAACTAAACCAGTGGAACTGTAACTGTTCATACAATCCATGAATTCATCTTGAAGAGGTATTCCTGAACAGAAAATTGCAATGTATGCATAAGCCTGAGGGGTTGTGCTTATTCCTATCAGCCATAAGATTATAAAAGTATGTTTTTACTCTTTTGTTTTTACCAGTTTGTTTCTGTACAAATATATAGGCTTTATTCTTAAGTATGCATCTTGATTTATCTTTGGGTTCTCTATGTTAAGCTTTATTTTGGAAAATAAAAAATAGATATATAAAGAATATTTGGAAAAAAAGAGCACCTTTTAAGAAAGGATTTTAAAGAACAAGAAGATTCCTAATTATTCTCCAGCTTATTCTGTGGATCTTAAAATATTATGGTTTTTAATTAAAAGAAAGATGTTAAAAGAAGTTGTGGGTGAAATTGAGAATCTGGTTTTTACTAAACATAAAAAAGTAAAGAACATATCTTTTGATGCGAGTCTTGTTTTCTAACAACAGAATGAAATTTCTATTCATGTTCTTGAATCCATATGTCCCAGATACTTATTCAAATACCTTATATTTTCACTCAGAACCGACCAAACTTTGCTGTTCTTAATCTAACCACTTTCAGAAAATGTAAATATAAGTATTTACACCATTCTGGTAACTATTTCACATGTATTTCAAGAGCCAAATTACCTGAATTTTAACATCTTCTAATTAACTGAAGAAGTTCAGTAATAGCCAGTTTAACCTTTTTTTTTTTTTCCTTCTCAAGTGAAGCCACCCTGTAGCTCTCCCTCTTTTTTTTTGTCACCGTTATTTGTAAATCATTATTTGAAACATTTGAAAAGAAGTATGATAATGAGAAGAACAATGTGTAAAATAGTATACGGAAGAGGATGAGATAATACCTAAAGTTATTCAGAATAAATCTATGTTGAAAAAGCTATTACATTATTTACAAAATATGGCATGTTCAGAAATCATTGGTAAGGAATGACCAAGTATTTATATTATCTAGATTTTCTTTATTCACTTCTAGTAATAATTGGTTTCTTTGCCCTGTAGCCACTGGTTATTTACGTGAATACCAGAGTAAGAGAAAAGCCAGATTCATGTCAAAGAGGTTCTTTCCAAAGCATCCTTTCATCTTTGTGGATGAAGAAAATACACAGGAGCACAGACAAGTGTATTTCTATTAACTGATCATCTGAACAGCTGAACTGGGTGTTCAGTAAGGCTTTATGTGTAACAGAAAACCTGTTTGTCTCCTAGCTTCCTGTGAAAGCACCAAAGTTTTATTTTTGGAGGAGTGAAGCAGAAGAGAAATGAGGAATCCCTTTCAGGTGGGTGATTAGTTGTCTAACCAAGATGGGCAGGCAGGAAAAGAAGTGCTGGGCAGGCAGGAAAAGAAGTGCAAATAATTATGTGATTTTCAAAATGGCATAATCAAACTTTGCGTATAAGTTTAACACATAACACTGAAATATAAATACAATTATGTGTGGCAGGGTAGGGATACCAGAAACCTCCCCTAAATTAGAAAGACATGATTTTGATGGATGGACAACTAGGTGGATGAGAAACTGGCTGGCTGGTCTCACTCAAAGGGGGGGTTGGAGGTAAATGATCTTTACACTCCCTTCCAAACCAAACCATTCTATGATTCTATGATACTTTGTCAGAGGATATGAACAATTCTGAAGTATAGTCAGGGCATTATGTGTGGAGAAGGGGATGTGCCCTGTACATGTGTGGAGATGGACATTGCTTTCCCCACACCCTTGAAGCCTCCTGCCAATCTCTTGATATTTTTTTTTTGCAACAGGCAACACTTTGGCTGCATTTTTGAGTTTGTTGCCAGCTTTCTGAACACACTGGGTATACCAGCTGTAGGCTAGGCACATGGTGGAACTAAACTGTGAGATTTTTCTAAGCTCATTCCTGAATTAAGACCTCTGCTACAGCAAAGCATAAAGATGAAAACTATTGAGTCGTGACAGGTTCAGACCTAAAAACCTCTAGCTGATTTCCTTTAGCTGGTTGAAAACCATATCTGGCCCTTGAAAGAGTGGAGTAGCAATGACTCATCCAGCCCTCCAGGTTTCTGTGAACCCTGTAAAAACGCACATTTGAAAGCAAGGCTAACATTACTTCTGTGGAAAAAAAAAAAAAATTCTCCCTCCTACCCAAATCAAAACAGTGACGGACAAATGTTTAAACTTAGGAGATAAACATTGGACTTCATTTTCAGGATCGTTGCATACTTGCAACTGCTTGTAAAAGATGGAAATTTTGTGGGCAGATGACTTCAGGGATACAACTATAAAAACAGCTGAAGCTGGACATGCTCAAGACTGGGAAGGAAGCAACCCTCAGAGATAACTACAGAACCTAGAAACTCCTGGTTATAGGACAAATGCTTATGTCTCTCATTTTTCATTTTCCTGCTGTCCCTCTGTAATGTTCCCTGGACAGCTGGATTTTTTTCAGCTACACAGGATTTCAAACAGTTAAAAGAGGGAAAGCAGTGAAAGAAGAAAAACGTATATTTTCGAGATTCAGTTGAAGTATTCTAGCTCCTAACCTAAATTAACTATAGTCTTCCTTCTGCACAATTAATTTAAAAAGAACAAAATCAACAACAAAAAAACCCATCACCAAACCTTTAGTAGTGCCCAACTGAGGATACTAACTTTTGGAACCTTTTTAAAGCTGTTCTGCTAGTTTTATAGAAAAGTGCATGGCGTGCACTGCATAGTCCTGGTCTAATCAAAAATAATTTCATTTAAAAATTGCTGCATAGGTGTTTTTTTCCACTAGACTACACACAGCATTTTAAGTTATCTTTCACTTTTTCCCTTTGGACTTTTAGCACTTACAAATGGAGTTTCATGCTTCATGAAACAAAGTCTCTCAGGCTGCTTAGGCAACCACAAACAACAGGGCAGGAAGATGCCAATCTGGGGCAGAGTCTGAAATCCCAGGCAAAACCACATCAGGCTGAGACTTCGCTTACAATATCTCCAGTGCCCCACAGGGGAGAGAAACAACAACTTTTATGGTTTCATTCTGAGATTCTTTACAGTTATGCAAGTCATTGGCTCTGTACATGGTGAAGACCCAGCTCCTGGAGTCATGCTATTATAGAAAAGGTTAGTTCTTTCGCACTCTTTTCAGGTATTCTGTTTTTCTTTTTGGATATCCTATTATTTTTAGAACAAGTTTTGCTATTTCTTGTGTTTGGCAAAACAGTACTCATCCTGGCTGCATAGTTGTATCCTTAATGACTAAAACTTTAGCCCAGAGATGACTCCCTTTGAGAGGATAAGAAAGAGAGCTCCTAAGAATAACTTGAATGAAAAAAATTATTTCTGCCCCACTGAGCAGACCATCGCAGACCCTGAGGGCAGTGCACTCACTGAAAAGTGAGTGTTGACTCACTGAAAAGCAAGAGAATTCATATTGTCTTGAGGTAATGAAGCTCTGGTTTCCCAACATGCACATAGCACATGCTTTCCCCTTTGCTATTCAATCCAGTTCACTGCCTCATTTTTTCTTGGAATGAATACTGATTAGCAACTTGATTTGCATGTTTTGCTTCCTGTTATACTAAAACAATAATAATAAAAAAGTCCTCTGAACTCATTCAGATAGAGAAAAAATACAACTTCCTCACACAGCAGCAAAAACTCTTGAATTACTATCCTTAAAATATGCAACTGTGTTCTATAGTCAAGCACAGCCAGTACTACTGAATTGCTTGATATGGCTTTACATTAGAGTGACAGTATTGAGACAGTTGAACCCTTGCTCTTCTAAGCTCACTAGGGACCACCCTAGAGCAAAGCTAACAGGATAAATCAGAAGTTATTTCAAGAGGAGGAGAAATTAAAGTCACAATTCTGGATAATTAAAGAGAAAGAACTGAGCAATTATGCAGCCAGAGCAAAAATAACTGTTCACACAGATGCAGAGCACAGCAAAGAATTAACCTGAAGATACACAGAAACCATTAAGATCCCATAGAAGATATAGATATATGTTTGTCATAACATGGAGTTGTATGCATTGCTCTGAAGGAGTCTGTATGAACTGTATACTATGGGAACACTGTGGGCTGTGCATTTTACAAAAGAATCTGTCAATGAGTTGTCTTGACGGTGTTAGTTCTCATCTGAGTGCTGGCCTAATGCCTGATCTCTGGAAAGCAGATCATAGCTTAGCAATGCTAAGGGTAAAACATGGACCAGGCACTGCTTAGGCTGTTCAGAGAATTTCTCCTGGCTGCACCCTATCAGCATAACCATGTAATCATTCTCTTTCGTAAGGGCAGTTATTTTTATTCATAGAGACAGTAATGTGACAGGAATCAGGCTAAACTCTTTTCCATCGTGACACCTTATGTCTGTCTTTCTGTAGGAGTTATTCCTGCCCTCAGAGGTCTCACACTCTTTTAAATTCATATGATTGAAATTGCTCTGTCCACAAAGATCTCAGATAACCCTTTGTATCCATAGTATTTCCTGTCTTTTACTTCTGCCACAGTTTTATGGGCAGCTTAAACTGACTGTGGAAAGCTTCACCACGACCCTGTATCCTCTTTTGTGTTGATACCTGAGAGCACCATGCCAATAGCAGTCACAGTGTCTGGACCATGTGGCACAGGGACCCGATGGCACAGGACTTACAGCAGGACTCACCCCAGGTGACATAGTTGAGCCTATAAGTGTCACACTTGGGCACGTCACTGATGATAAAGTTTAATAATTTTTTTAAAGGACGCAAATAAATTAATCAAACCACAATCACAGTCCTGCTACTTAAATATGCCTGTGCCTGCAACAGTGTACTACAAACCATAGGTATTAGAAGGATTTTCATCTGCTTAATTTCTGAGAAAACAGAGTTTCTTTCCTGTGCCCAGCACCAAAAAACAATTAATCAGGCCTTCACAAACTACAGTGCAAATCTTGCATTAAACATGACTGATTTTCTGTCTTACTTCAGTGGTAGAGATTTCTAGAGATTTCAGTAGGAGCCTGCAACACACATCAAAACATACGTATCTACTTGTTTGGATTCCCACAGCCTTGTTTAATTCCCATTGAGTGACTAGAAACATTCTGGTTGACTTAAATAGGTTTTTGATCCATACCAGTCTCCCTTGGAGCAGCCAAATTCTGTTGAATGAGAACTAACTCCCTAAGAGTTAACACTGCATGCATTTGTTTCCTTGCCTCATGAAACTTCTTTTTTTTCCCTGCCAGCACCATTAACTTTTTGAAATGCTACTAAAAACTCTTTTACTAATCATAAACCTTAGTTCTAAATTCTCTCTACAGCCATCCAATTCCAAAGACAAATAGATTTTGATTAAAATGATGAGACACTTTGTACAAGAAGATTCATTAGAGAAATATTACACATTCACAAATTCCTCAGTATCTTCTAGTTTTTTATTTCCCTGCCTTTTTTAGCTATTGACTTTACCTACATATTCCTCTCAAGCAGAACAAAACATTAAATTATTAAGAGTAGTGACAGTCTGCCTACTATTTCCATATGCAAATGTGGTATAAATTGACCCAAACAAGTCTGTACACTGTACTGTGCCTCTGAAATGAAAATCTACTTTATAAAAATTGGACCTTTTCTATTTTAAAGAACTCAAACAAATCTATTATTGGCACTTGGCTGTTACAAAGTATTAAAATTGAGAAATAGAGAGGCAAGAATATTAGTTCCTGTACTGAACACAGATTAACCTTTGTGCTTAGTTTGGGCTGCTTTCTCTGAGCAGAAATTTGTCAGATTTCGGAGCATTTCGTAGTCTTTCATGACATGGAAAGCGACAGATAATTTTGGTTTATCAGATGCTAGCAAAAGAAACGGTTCTAAAATATTATCAGTAATGTTGTAATCTCTAAACCAGTCCTTCATTTTCAAACATTAAATAATCATATTCAATAATGTGTTAATATTTTAGCATTAAAAATTTTGTCTGTTCAGGATTATCTTCCCTTCTAACAGCAAATTTTGTAAGTCTATTACAGTCTTTCTCTTCCTACGGTCTTTGACACTAGAATCCTTTAAATAACAAGATTAATACATTTTAATTAAAAACCTTCAGAAGATTACAGCATCTTGTAACTGTTGATGATCTGCTCTGTCTAGGCCAAGGTGATGCCACAGTTGTGTCATATTGGATGATATTGCTGTTTTTCATGGAGGACATTGCATGTCCTCCAAAAATGGACCTTTCATATAATGAAAACATGAACTTTGTTACCAGTTAAATTGTTGTAAGTTTGCTATTTTTTTTCTGTTTGTAAATTCTCTGTGGACTTGCAGTTTACTGCAAGTAGACTAATTTATTTCTTAAACACTTTTTCTTCTGAGGCAAACGTGGTTAAATTGTGTCATCTAGTACTTGTTTGTAACTGCATTGCAGTTGGAACTGCAAGACTGTGTTCACAAAATAGTTGTGCATGGGAGGAGAGGAGTTTTCCACTCTCCTGCAAGTATGCAAATGCACTTGATGTTACACACACACAAAAAGCAGCAGCTGCCACACAAGGAAGAGAATCCTTAAATGGATTCTCTAGCAGATCCAGATACCCAGACACATCCAGACTAGAGGCTTAAATGCTAATCCCTAATGTGCAGTGAAGTTATCCATGTAGAAAAGTTGTTTATGAAATTTTATATATTTCTATTTAGACTGTTTGAAACATACATTTCATTTTGAAATAATATTTTTAAATGTAAGACAATTCTTTTCAATTGCAAATGAAAAAATCCCTGTATTTTGTATTTTTAGATTTTTTTTTTTACAGTCTACCTTCTTTTTCTTCATTTGTCTGGGGAAAAAAGAAAAATAACATGATGAAAAAATAGCTCTGTCACACAATCTTTTTATATTTTTTTTAAATTTTGTTTTCTGGGTTATTCTAGCTGGAATCCATACAGCATGGGAGGTAGCTCTTTTCAGTTTTTCTTTGCTGTGCTCTCATCAATACTCTTGATTAATGGCAACTGACTTTTTCAAAAGATTTAAAGCAGGGGGGTGATATCCACAGTGTGGGTAGTCATAACATGGCCTGGAATCCCTATTGACAACATTTTATAATAGGGAAGAACAGGAAACACGGCAATGCTCAGTGTTTATTGGCATTCCTGGGCAGAATATCTGCCTGAAAGCTAAAGTATGTGTGGCAAATAATAGCTGGTAAGAATTGTCATAAGCTTCTTTGAAGTCATCTATAGTCAAGCATATGAGTATGACATTCTGCTAAATTATACTTCTCTGTACTAAACTACAGATAAAAATACTATCGCTATGAGTACACAAGGCAGCCACAGGTAGTAGTGTTCTGCTATTTTGTAGGTACAGGAATATAATAGATAATTTATGAAAATTTGGTCCACCAATTGAGAAAGCTGAAACTTAGGCCCTCCTTTCACCTCACAATTGTAAAAAACTGTGATGTTAAATGCCAGGTTTTATTTGTTTAGTTTATAAAATGTTAGTCAAGAATAAGGCAAGGCAAACAATGCACTAGTTTTAGAGCTGTGTGATGTTTTTTCACACATAAAATTGTTGTTTATTTGCATACGTATTGTATGCATACATAGAGCACAGTTGCTTCTAGCATATCCCAAATGTGTGTCTCAATATGCCAAAGTATGATGAGCCATACTTTCAGAATAAAATGCATAATTACAGACAATAGCAACCTGTGGTACACAAATCAATGCATTGCAGCTGAGCTACCTCCTGCACTCACCAGCAAACGTGTATCAGTCCCCTGTGCCCTTCCAGAGTACAGAAGAGAAAGCCAAAACCCTGTAGTCTATTAGCAATACAAACTCAATATATTTCTCCTAATTACTTTTTTTAATTTCCATCTCATTTATGTATAGTTGCTGCAGAAGGAAAAAGTGTTCTATTCCTTATTCTGCCACTGTCTTGCTTATTTGACCTTAGTCATATTACAGTTTCTCTGTTGCTTAATTGATTCTTCTGCATCATATGCATAATTAAAACTGCTTGCCTTTTAGGTGTAAAATAGACCTGTGCTTACCTTTTTACACCCTGGGAGAAATTTTTTAAAGAATTTCTAATTAATATTATTTTTTAAATTTCATATTGTTACTTTACAGTCCTGGGCTCAAAAGCAGTTCACTAGATCATGTAGTTTCATCTGCTAGCTACAAATTACTTTGAAATTTTCAATTCAAATGTAATTTAGCTTAAACTTTCTTTTTAATACCAGAAATATTTTTCTGCTTTTGTTCAGCCAATGAAAATGACCCCACAGTCTAAGGAAGAATTTATTTTGTTTCTTTCTTAATACTACTCTGTAGGACATGCCCTGACTATTGAAAAAATGGCCTCATTCAGAAGTTTTATAGAAGATAAATAGGATTGCAGAATATAGACCAAAGTGTACAGAATCTTCCTGGAAATTAAGACAGTGGAAATCAATTACTGTTATAGGTGTGATTTATATAGAGAAATAATTTTTTTTTTCCCCTAGATTGGACCTTACTTTATTAAACGAACCAATTGATTGCTGTGTGATCACCTAAAGACTAAGGAAACAGTCAGTGCCTTGGGGATTTTGTTGTGCCTTATTGTGCAGTCTTCCTCCAAATACAGACTCCAAAACTGCCTGTGATTTGAAAAAATAGGCAAGTACCAATGGCAAGGAGACAGCATATAATATGTAGAGACTAGATACTAAATATAGAATATATAAATGTAGGTAGATTGTGTGTGCTGTACTGAACAGTAACACAGATGAGTGACTAGGACAGTTACTGTTACTTACACTATACACACTAAATTTCACTTTGAAATGCTGAGCCTGCTATTTCTCTTGTGGATAAATTATACCTCATTGTCAGTTCTGTGCTTGTGGCAGTGCAGAAGCAGCCTTCAAAGGAAAATACCATTTCAGATGCACTGTATGTACAACAAAAAATAAATCAAATCTTCTTTCTTGATTCTCTTGTTTTTCTTCCTTGTGGTCCTGTGCAAAGCAGCAGTATCTCTTGTCAACATAAGTCATCTCTTTCACTCAGCCTTCATCTTTGTGAAAGCAGTCAAAGAATATCCAAGAGTGAACTCCAGTACACTGTTCTGCGGACAAGAATACAGTATTGGTGCTGTCTGTTCATGTGCTTACTTACCAGATGGCAGAACATTGACTAAATACAGAGTATGCTGTGTAATAAATATGAAGTCGTGCACAAAAATAACACATGTCAACTGGTCAAAAAGGAGAATTAACACAAGTGTTAATAGCAGTTTCACAGATATATGCTCCTGCTTATGATCACCTTGAAACCTAAGACTATAAGCAAATTTATTCAGGAGTAGTAGGATATATATTTTCAATAGCTGTTTAAAAGTCTGTGACAGGATGTTGCTGAAAACTATCCTATGAAGAATGGGCACTGCTCACATGATTTAAAGCTATTCTCTGAGCTGTGCTGGAATGCCCATCAGGAATCTGTGGCAATAGCTTGCACCTTCATCACTTCTCATGCACGACAAAAGCAGCACATTCTGCAGATGAGCCACAAACTCAAATTATTGTGATAACCAATCACATAGCAGTTTTAACAGACATGCAATGACACCATGGGACACAGACACGGTGATACTCCACTTTGATTAAATTAAACTCTTAAATTGATAGCTGTGATTAACAATTACTTTTTGTCTACATAGAATGTTTCGTTCCCAAATCTGAAAGCCTCCAACAGATAAATTTTCACAAATTTAGTCTGATTTTTAAATAGTTATCCTCACCATTAAAAGAGGTACTTAACCTACTTGTAAGCTATGTGAGTTATCAAAACAAATCAATATATTTCAGGGAACAGTACTAGTTCACTTGTAACGATGTATATTGTGGCTCCTTTAAGCTTCAGAGCGTTGTATAGAGTAGAACCTCATGCAACAACCTTGTTGGATCTCCCAAACTGTCGAAGTAAAAAGGATTTCTTCTAGCTATTCATATAGAGATTATAGTTACAGTTCAATAGCTCTGATTCTATCTTGTAGAAGTGAATGGTACATATTAGTACAAAACAGCGTGATTTTGTTGCTATATCACAGACAGATTACTTACAGCAGTGACGTGACATAAGAATTCTGGGGGCTTAATTTAAACATGAATTATTTAACATTACAAGCCTTAAACTTGTGTTGCTCAGGACTTTATGGTAAAACTGTTCTGACTCAGTATGAGAGTGATAAAGATAATCTTGCTTACAAATGAAATTTTTAATGCTGGTATATTAGTGCGATTGTGGACTCCATCCATATAGAGTGCTGAAACTTTCCAGATTCACTTGGGATTAGGACTCAAACCCCAAGTAAAACTTTTTTGTAACTGACATTTGTATAGTCACTCAAACCCAATGAGGCAGTGCTACTTGAAGGTGTGGCTTCTATTGCCAACAGTACCTCTAAATCTATCAGAGAAGTTACTTAGCTTCTGTATGTATTATTTCCTTATTCTTTAGAAAAAGGATATAATCATCTCCCATCCTGTTGAAAGGCTTTCAGATTTGGGAATGAAACATTCTATGTAGACAAAAAGTAATTGTTAATCACAGCTATCAATTTAAGAGTTTAATTTAACCAAAGTGGAATATCACCGTGTCTGTGTCCCATTGTAGCATTGCATGCCCATTAAAACTGCTATGTGATTGGTTACTGCGATAATTTGAGATCTGTCTTGTGACACAAGTTGAAAACATGAAGGAACTCATGTTACAACATGTACTGTTGAATTAATTTTCTCAATGTCTTTCTCTAAACTAGCCTCATAAAATAGCCTTTATCTAAAATAGCCTGTACCTTCAAGAGTATATTCAAGCCGTATAGAGAAATCTGTCTATTAAATTTCATTGGTGTTGGAAAGCAAGGTAAGCTCTGGCAAGAAAGAGAGAAGAGGATATAAAAAAACCCCCAACCACCATCCTTGAGTGGTCCATTCTTCATGTGTTTGGCTACTTGCTGAATTCATGTCTAATTTTTCTTGGTGTCTTTGGTGTACCCTTGAGATTATGAGACGAATTTTCTAAACCTTATTACTCTCCCTATCTACAAAGACAACAGAAACCTAAGACCAGTATTTTCCAGAAATATTTACAAGCTGTTTGAAAATTCAACGGGGAGCCTAGCTTGCAAATACTGTACCCAGGTTATGGTATGCTGCAAAGGTTGGTGTGTGTGTACAGACATTTGAGCCATGCCACATGGCTGTCTCTTATATCACTGCAGACTTGCAATAAAAGCAGTGTGGTGCCTTCCTAAACAACTATTCCCAGAAAAATCACATATTCTCTCTCTTCAACACAACTAAGTCAGCTGTTCTACTGGAAGATTGGGATGGACTCCGTCACACTGTGACTGAGTTGCATCCTAAAGCGATGATTGATCTGCAATAACAGCAATAATATAACTGTCGTTGTCAAAAGTTTGGGTCAGTAGCTGATAACAGTCAAATATGACCACTTTATGCCCCCAATTTTATTTCACTACCACGATGGGTATTGTTAGGTGCATGCTGCTGATATGCTTTAGAGACATAAATTGTCTGTGAATTTATGGCATGTCCATAATTTGTCGTGCATGTTGATTCTTTTTTCTCAAGATAACTACCCAGAGCTCTTTTATCTCTCTTCTAAAGACCCAAATAATCCAACAATTGAGAGCTGTGAGTTCTTGCCCTTAATAGACATGAAGCTGTCTTACTATGGGGGAGGGGCTGTTTTCATCCATGTTAAACAGTAGTGTCTGTGTCATGCTGCAGTGTAATAACGACCAGGAGAGCTAGCTGGGTTGTGTCAGTCATAATGCCGTGGTCCTAGTGGTGAACTCACAGATGCCTTGTGGGTATGAGGAAATCACAAGAGTGGTCCCACCAACTGTGCCTCCCACATTGGGGAATCTGTCGAATCCTTGATCCGACTTCATGAGCCGCCTTCTCACTTGCCTTCTGTCAAAAAATGTGAGCTAAGTGAATGAGGGAGAAAAACCGGTGAGGATGCTGAAGGGTTGAGCCATGATACTGACATAGGCTGCTAGGGGAAGTCATAGGGTTACTGTGTTGTGGCATGAATGTGAGAAGGGACTGCCTTGGCCCACAGCAGAGAAAGGTGGGATCCTGGACATCTATAGCATTATCTTAGCTGGCATGCAGTGTGAATGCAACAGATCTTACAGGTGAAATACAGGACTGTGGCATGGCAATGTATGGGTCAGGCAACCTTGTCTTGCTGTCATGAAGGCTACTCTCAAGGGCAGCCTGTAGCTATTACACCTCTATAATAGCCTGCATGCATAGCCAGAGAAGGCTTGTTGGGACAATATAAATCTAAAATAATTAATTTCTTTTCTCCTTTTCGTACCAAAGGCAAGTTGTATCATACTGTCACACTGTTTGGCATGTGTTGCAGAAAAGCTAATGAAGGGCAACTTTTATGCTTAGCTGAATTTCTCTGCTTGTATCAGTTTTTAGCAGGTCCCACTGGGGCCTCAGAAATGGACCTTAGGCCTGGAGGTAGTAGAAACATCAGCAGAAGATAATGAGAAGGGCTGCACCTTTGCTGCTGCTGTGGGTGTACAATGTACAACAGCTGCTCTTGTAACAGCTGGAAGGAAACAATTAGCATACCAAAGAGACATGTCATAGTGTCACATCACAAAGCCTTGAGCAACTGAGACCTTAGGCTTCAAATATCCAGACAACTAAACATATTTAGAGACACTGTCAAGTTGAAATCTAGTCAGTTCAAAAAAATGAGTTAAATATAATTTCAGGTACTCTGTGAGACTCTGAGTCCTCCAGCAATTTTATTTTTCATGCTAGTCACCACCTCATTCTTTGGCCATCAGACTAGGAACACTAGAAGGAGCAGGGCAAAATACAGGACATGAAGGAGATGCAATTTACTGTTTCCTTGATTAAGCTGACAATATTCTGTGTTTTCTGATCAGTCTGAAGGACAAGGAGGGGAAGTAGCAAAAAGAAAATCAGATATATGACATTTAATAAGTAAAAAAAAATTACTTTTCATTTAATTGTTGGACCTTGTGTTAGATCTTTTATGTTCAACATTTTTAAGCTTTTATCTTTCCCATTAGCACACATCACCAACATAGGATTCTCCTGTTGACTTATAAAAGCTAGGAAAAAAAGAATTTTCCTTTTTTCTTTTTCCTTACTGTAACTGTGCATTTCTCAAAGTAATCTAAAAACTTCGCCAATAAAGTGGTAAAAACACATTTTCATCTGATAAGCACCATGTTTGACATCCTCTTTGTATTCATAGAGTTATAGAATCATTTAGTTTGGAAAAGACCTTTAAGATCATTGAGTTCAACTGTTAACCTAGCACTAAACCATGTCCCTAAGCATAACATCTACATGTCCCTTACGTATCTGCAGGGATGGTGACTCCACCACTTCCCTGGGCAGCCTGTTCCTATGCTTGACAACCCTTTCAGTGAAGAAATTTTTCATAATATCCAAACTAAACCTCCCCTGGTGTGACTTGAGGCCATTTCCTCTTGTCCTCTTGCTTGTTATTTGGGAGAAGAGACCAACACCCACCTTGCTACAACCTCCTTTCAGGTAATTCTAGAGAAGAGGTTGTCCAAGAAACTAGTCAAACTAGTTTGAAGCTTAACATTTATTTACTCACTAAGCCACATTTATAATATAAATGATTAATGATAGCTTTAATTGTACTAGGGCATGAAAAAAACTCCCAGAAATATGAAAAGAGGATCTTTTTTTTTTTACAGCCACTGTATTTGCACTTGATTTCTGGCTTTATAATTCTGACTTCAACTAATACCAGCATAAAACATCTTTCAAAACCTGATCTTAAAAGTTCCATATACAACAACTGCCCGCTCTCATTAGAATAACTGGCAAAATTCCAAAAAGCATTAAGTAGTTAAAGAGGGCAGGTAATTTGAGATGTCCGTTTCAGTGAAATAAGCCATCTTGTGTTGCTAAAGGCTTTTGGAAACTGAGTTCAGCGAAGAAATTTTTTTTTTTTTTTTTTTTTTACTCAA
The DNA here is from genome assembly GCF_034619465.1 of Leptosomus discolor. Taxonomy (NCBI): domain Eukaryota; kingdom Metazoa; phylum Chordata; class Aves; order Leptosomiformes; family Leptosomidae; genus Leptosomus; species Leptosomus discolor. Next base: position 25,845,547 of record NC_141398.1, on the reverse strand, counting down.
AAATAGAATGACAGTGCCATCCGGATTAGAATCCAGAATGGTTGAACAGGATGGGCAGGAGAAAACAAAATGTGGCTGATGCAAGCTGGCCTCTCAGCAATGCCATCCAGCTATGCTGAATAGGATGTCCCCTTGAGGTCTCTCAACATTTGTGGAGGGGTGCAGGATACAGCATCTCTTCACTACAGTGGCATGGGCTCCAACACACACGGAGCAGTCAAGCTGAGCACATGGAGCAGGACAGGAGTGCTACAGCCATGCTGGTGTTTCTGCATCTGCTACCCAGTGCCTACTCACCAGCACCCCCAGATGAATGGGCAGTCGTGGCTGCACTAACACCATCAGAATAATTGTTACATCTTCCTCCTGATTGCTGCTTCATCCTTTTGCATCCTTGAACCCCTTCCTGTGGGACTATAACCACCTCCAGAACAATTAATTCAAATTGCTCTTTACTATCTGTGCAATCCCTCACTGTCTTCTTTCCTCAGGGTTAAAGGCATCCCATAAGCAGCCACAAACACTGAAGGGACTGACACTAATGATCCCAGGAACCTTTGCCAGGGAAAGATTATAACAAGTGTTTACTGTCACACCTTCTTTTCTCCCTGCTTTAACCAAACTTTACTGAATTAACAAAAGCTTTTCCTTCAGGCTAATGCCAGAGCAAGAATAATAGGTTGGTAGTCTTATGTATACTTTTTTTCTCAATTTCAATAATTACATTTAAAAACCAGATTTCTACATTTTTGCTCTGAAATTAGCAATGACCCTGAACAGAGACCGTATATGTTATTGATAGATCATCATGTACTTCACTGACCATAATTTAAAGTTTATTGGGAAAAAAATCCCTGAAGCCGTCGAAGCTGAAAAAGAAAAGGCTTCTGAAAAAGATCACAAATCAAAACAGCATATGAAATAAACAGATAGATAGAAAAAAAAAAAAAAAAAAAAAAGAGAAAAACTGGCAGACAGACAGATATTCCACACAAAGGAAGAGCTAGTTATTATCTTTTAGCAAATCTGACTTTATTTCCATCCCAAAGATATCACTGCCCTGGAGAGTATGTAAGAGAAAACAGCTAAAGAAGGGTTTGGGTTTTCATAGTGTTTGTTCTTATGAGGGGGAAAAAAAAGGTTAAATTTATTCTCTTTGAAAAAGAGAAGACTTTGAGGTGACCTACTTAGCTTCAGTGGTCTTTGTTACTTGGCAACATATGAAATAAGATGGCAAACAGAATAAATGTGTTTAAGAGCCAGCAAAGACATTTTTATAGACAAAGGGGTTAAGTGATATAGTTAAAAGCAGAGAGGTGAGGTTAAAATAAATCTAAAGGACACAATCTTACAGAGGCATGTGGCCTTTTCCTGACCAGCAATCTTTTATGTCCTTATGATAGGTTTATTAATTGAAATAAAAGAGGAAGTTTTACATGTGCTGGGTCCAGGAAATGTGCAGTAAGTGAAATGGTATGTTTAAGAAAGAAAAATATGAATTTTACAAAGCATTTTTTTCATAAATTCCTATATTTTTTCAGAAGTAACCATATGGTTTCCACTGATTAGAGGTGGGGAGGGAGGCACCTTGGAATATATTAGGGCTGACAAGTCCTTGACTACATCAGACCCTGCCTGCTTCCATCCCAGTTCTCTGCTGTCCACAAATGTCACTATTCTAATCAAAGGCTTGTGAGTATTACTTACTCTTTAGTAACCACTAATGGCATTTGGACACAGAATCATGCTTTGGACCTTTAAAACCTCTCAAAATTGTGTCAAAAGGCTTTACATCCTGTGAGAAAAACTAAGGAAGATTAAAGTGGTTAAACAACAACAACAAAAATGCTTTTAAGGTGGAAGAGTAGAGGTGACTGCTCCAATCCTGCTTGACATCTGTCTTCTACATTTTGGTGTGTTTCACAGTATTTAATTCTACTAATTGTCATCTGGGATTACTCTGAAAAGCATCACTTCAGAAGACCAAGTGAAGATCAACCTCAGTACATTTTATGAAAACAATTATTTTAAAATATTTCCTGCTGGAGGCTAACGTGAGAAAAAAGGAGGTAATTCTGGAGGCAGGACCTGGTAATGACTGGACAATTCCATAAAAACCTTTTCCTGCACACAGAAACCAGGATGCTGCTGCCCTCAGCAAGGTCAGAAGGGCTTTTGGGTGCTTTCTCTGGGAATTTACAGCAGAAGGCGAAATCAGAGAGCAGATGTTGCAACGCAGAAAGTCGTAGTTGTTGCCTGTGATTCAGGCGCCTCTGACAAGCATTTGGCTGCTGGCCAAGCTGCCTCATTTCCTCATACCTGCTCTGAAAATAGTTACCATGTGCCCTCACTGGCACAGGTACTGAGGAAGGCAGGAAGGGTGAGGGCAAGATCCATATAGATGACATTGGTTCCTCATGAGTTTGGAAGGTGCAGACTCAGACGTGAGAACTACAAGGCTTGCATCTAGGTAAAATCGTTCTCTGTATGTACATAAAGATACACATATATGCGTAGATGTAGTGTTGAAACAGCAGTATGTTTTACATTTCTCAGAACTAGTGAAAATGATTTCTTTTTACCTGCAAGAAAGCTTCACCCATTCATAGTCCTAAACAAATGTGACTAACTTTCAACAAAATATATTATTATATTGTAATTTCCTAGTAGAAGGAGAGACAATGGAGACTACAATTCAGTGAAAACACTCAGGTTTTTAGGTGAGATTTGATCAAATTAAGCTAATTAAAAGCCATTGCAACATTTAAAATTAGCAGAAAATTACATTAAAATTTACAGTTATACAAGTGTTTTGTAAGTTCTAACTCTTTTAGCAGCAACTGTTAAGGAGAACACTTACTTTAGAAAACAACTACTAGAATACAGTATGAAACAGCAAGGAGAGTTGCTACATCATTGATATAAAAAATGCCAGCAGAAAAATTATATCATCTAATTCTATCCTTCACTCTCTTTTACCAAGTCATACCAGATTGCTCTGTGATTTTTTTTACTTTTTAAAGCAGATTGCCAATGAAGGAAATGTAGTGAGGAGGATGCAATGCTCTGTTGTCCTGTCAGAAGGGAACAGAGAACTGGCAAATCATGACTGCTGCCTTATTGATCAACAATCCAAAAGAAGAGAGAAATAATGCAGTGCAATGCTTTTTAAAAACAAACAAACAAGCAAACAGACCAAACACAGCTAGGAGATACATGCTAATCTCAATTATTTTAGCTTTGATTATCCAAAAGTCAGATTGCTCAAAATTTGGACATATTGTTCCTCTCCCGTTTCACAACTCAAATAGAAACATATTTTGCTTACAATGAACTGTAATTGCCTGAATTTTTCAAAGGACACTTGAGTAAGCTAGATAATAGGGGTTTAGCTCTATTCAGCAAATATAAGCAGAAAATACACATCCATAGAGAAGCATAATGCAGCTCTCACTGGCTCAGACAATAGCAATGCTTCTTTGCTACACGTCCAAGCTTTTATTCCATGAGGGTCTTGCTTTTAATCTCTTTGTGGTAATAGAAGAGATTAGATACTCAGCTGAAGAAAATTATCATAGCTTCATAGATTTTAATGAAGGTAATATACACTAGCTGAGAATCTGTATACCTTGTGTTAGCAATGACCTGTGGTCCAAGGAAGTATCCTTTCTCTATCAAAGTCCATTTTAATGGTTAATTACCAGTCTGCAATATGGTACCTATGTGTTGTAAGTGTACAATGTAGCTTGAGTGGATTTTTCTGTCACTGTAATTCAGGTTTTTATCACCATTTGTGATAAATATCTTAACTTTTAGCCATTGCAGGAAAGATTGTGTTTGATCTCTGAGCATGATGGTATTTTTGATAAAAATGTAAAAAAGACAAAATGCTGAGATGGATCTTAAGTCCCCTGAAGGGTGAATTTGTAGATCAGTAGCAGAAAGCTGTGACAAGAATTGATATAGCTACGCTGAAAAGTTTGACAGATATGACTCATACTGTCTACCTACTAACACGTCCAAACTTAAATGTTAAGAGCATTTTATATATTTGGATGATATGTTTTAATCTTAAAACACTCGAAATGTAGCTTCTAGCACACAGGACTCATGGTTAGCAATGAATATACATGTGGCCCTACTCTCATGCATTTACGGGCTACTAGGAATGACATTTTCTTGTTCATTGTATGTTTGTCTGTATCCATTTATGTATAGGTACACACATGTTGCCAAAACAACAACCACCAGACAAAAAAAAGCCCCACTTTCCAGGAATACTTATGTGTACCTAATCTCCTCTGGGAAGAAGGGCAGGGAAAACGTTATTGCAAAGATTCCCAACCTAAGCAAAAAAAGTTTCACACTATTTCCTTCCCTTTCACCTTTTCCTCCCAACACCTGCCACTGGTTCTTCATGTTGCTTCATTGCTAAGAGTTGCTTCTCACTGCTATACTATTCAGCACTTCACAGCTCTATCAGCCTTTACTCCAGAGCTCAATCTCAAGTGAAATTTATTGGCTTCTTTCCCATTCTGCCTACTGTACATCCTCCCAAATTTTGTTTTTCTTCGAGCAATTCCAATGGTGAACATTGAACAGTGAAATAAATTTTATAAACAAAGTACTCTAATGTGTCTGGAAAAACCTTTGTTTCAGCATCACTTCTTTATAGGGAGTCGGGGGAAGGAAAGGAGAACACTTGGCTTTCAAACTGTGGTGTTGTCAACCAAGTCTTTGAGGGTGCATGGGCCTCTCTTTCTGGATATAGGGTTATGTATTAGTGATACCTACAGGGAACTGCAGGTCATTTTCCTTATAGAGATGTACAGCTGAAGATACACAAATATATACAGAATAATTCTATCACTGACTTTGGAAACAGCAAGTCTTTAGGGTGAAGGACCTTTAAAAGAAGTGTGGAAATACATCATAACAACCTCACAGATTTACATGTACTGGAGACATAAGCTATTCACGTAACATAAGATTTCACTACTTTTTTCTTTCTGATAAGAAAAAAGTGTTAGTCAATAGAATGTATCTTGAGAAAAAATATATCCCCTACAGCACAGAAAAAACAAGGCTCAAGAACTGTAATAGCTGTGAATATTAAAAACTTCTAAAATAATGTGCAGGAAAACAGAATCCAGCGGTTTTTAATGAGAAACGAAAAGTGAATAGTCATCTGAAAGGGTCAAATCTTTAATTTCCCCATTTCTCCATATGGAAAATACCACCCTAACAATTTCTCTCAAAAATTATGAAAAACCATTGCAACATTTTTCACAGAGATTACTCTTTTTTATCAGTAGGTTTTTTTCTTTTGTGGTCCCATCATCTTTATCGCACATGCATTGCTTCTTTAAATCTATTGGGGCATCGTGGGGGAATGGAGAAGGTCTATGTTTTTAAAATGCGGTTTCAAAAATCTTGGTGTTTTAGTTCATTCTCAGCTCTTGCTATGGTGTCACAGTACCAAGAGTAAACAAATCACGAGTGTCAAGAGCCCTGCAACCCCACCCTTCAGAGGGAACTTGGAGCTGTATCCATTAATAATATGATTCCAGTTCTGCTGCAGGTAGTGTCTGGCAGGTGCATGCCAGCACAGTAAAAGCATTTGGCCAAGAAGATATGCTTTAAAATTAGATGATTTTTAGATTCATGTTTCTTTAGATTGTTTAGGCCTCTGATGTTAAAAATAAATAAAAGTCTGCTACAAGTTAACAGGAAAAAGAAGGATGTTCCTCCTGACAGAAGTTACTTCCATGCACTCATTGCTCCCCATCTATTCTGTAGTCCAAGAAAAAGTAGGAGCCAGGGCCAGAAAACAGGGAGTCAGAGAAAACTGTTCTTTGTAGAATAATTTCTACCACACAGAATAGCTCTTGGCAATTGCTCCACAGTGACTCTGTGTGCTAGAAAAGTTTCATGGTGAAAAAATTTTATTTTATGTAGAATACATGGCTGGCTGGAAATCTGTTTGTCCCTTTCATGTCCTAAACAAATCCCAGTAATTCTTGTCTATTCTAAAAAATGTCCACTGATGGACATTTCCAAATCTTGTTGTACTTCAGTGCTCCAAGGCTCTTCCGTTAGGAATTGTGATCTACAACACACAGTCTGGAATTAAAGCCCACCCTCTTTTGTCCTTGCTGCTGACAAGGCATGAGAGATATTTCTTCCACCTTTGTACAATCCTTTGTATATTGAGGATTACAGTGCTGACCTCCCCTCTGCTCAATTTCCCAAGTGCTCACTGCTTTGTTTTTTCCAGGTCTGTGACATCTCTAATTTGTTCATGCATGCCTTCACATCTGCATTGTCCTCATTCAGATCAATAGCCATATTAAAAATTATTAATAGACACTAAATACACATATTAAGTTAATGCAAAGAGATCACAAACGAGTTCAAGAACTCTGCTTTGCAAAGGTTTGCACAAAAGCTCAGTAACAGGTTATCAGTACTTCCAGCTGCTTAAGATTCGGTAGGTTAGGTGAGATACTGTAGCTAGATCATTAGGCTATCAGGGCATCTATTTCTATCTCTACCAGTAACCTGCCAGTAGATACATTATTACAGAATCGCACTTTCACAAATATGTATCTAGATATTTTCTGCTCTCTTTTTAAAGTTGCTTTTAGAGCTATAGCCAAAAATGTATTTTTCCTATTGAAAAGATGAGGCTATTTTATATACATGGTTGTTATTAGGAGGAAGCTATGTGATTGCTTGCACCACTGAGGCTGTGACTGTATTGTCCTTGGTAGCTTTACTGGACTTCAGGCTTGAGTTCCCATAGCCAAGTGTTCCAGGAATTTGTATCTACAATGCTTGTAGGGCATAGTTTGAATGTGACACCATCCTCTTCTGAGCCTGCACAGCTAGATGGCTTGCTTCAGGTAGAGTGTGGGCATGTATTCACTAGAATATGTTATATGAGTAATCAAGGACTATGATCTGATAACCCATCATGAAATGTATTTATGACACTTGGACAGCTTAACCTGTTCAGAGTGGTGCTGATTTAGATTAACATGCTCATTAAATCAATAAAGCTTGTGGCAGCCATTCCTTCCCCCTCCTGCCCTCGTTAGTAATTTATCCAACAGAAGACCCTGACAGATCAAAAGCCATCTCAACGGTGGGTGAATCAAAGAAAAGGGAGGTACTTATTTCAACAAAACTGCTTCCTGTAGTCCAAGTGTTAGATAAATCTCATGTAATGGTAATAGGAAAGATGAAACATAGCTCTTTTTTTCACATGTGGAAAGTCAGGACAAACTGCAAATCTTCATGCGCTTGCCTTACTGAGGAATTCCTGATACTTTCATTGCAACTAAATCCTTCAGCTCCATTTCCCTCAAGGATATTGGAGTGCTTCAGTGGCTCTGGTATACCATAAACCTGTGAGAATTCTTGTCTTGTTTCCAGTTCTTGTCAGTATAGATAAAGCTTTGAGTAGACATCTGGCTTTTGAACACACAGCTGAAGCTTTCAAATATCCTGAAGTACTTAAGCACTATGTGTGTTAATGTTAGGAGTAGCCAGTGTCAACCCTTACAGAAAGATCTACTGTTGATGAGGATTTGTGACGTTCCTCATGCTATATAACACTGATAAATGTGACATTCACATCCCAAATAATGCAAGACAAATCATATGAATTATACTTGAATAAACTTTTCTATTTGTACTTAAAATGTCTGTTTGCTGAGTGAGGAAGGTGGAGAGAGAGAAGACTAAAAAAAAGGTCTCAAAACTCATGCCATCTACACCTGTTGTGTAAGGGGGAAAAATATTAAATTAAATTGTAAGCTTACATCAACAGCTTTAATCCAAGTGATACGTGAATGTTACATAAAGGCTCCACAAACTTGTCTTTAAAACTGCAATGTAAAATGGAGAGGAAATGAAGTGATCTCCAAGTCCTGAAGCTAGGAGTTTCAAGTAAACCAAGAGCTTTTTTTCTTATTATTTTTTATTTCCACCAAGTCACTGTAAATCTAGAGTAATCTGCTAGGGGAAAACAAAACAAAAAAGGTAATCTAATTTTACATTGGATATGTTTCTTCTGCAGTAAGCCATCATTACAGTTAATTGCAAACACTAAATGGAAGACAGGACTGAGTCTGTTTTGCAATTTTGACTACTGCATTAGCATTTATATTTGATTCAATGTAAATGATTTTTCATTTTCAGTATATGCTCTTCAATTTGAAGCTTTACCTACATGCGTATTGCCAGTGAATTGTGTTGTGAACTAAGTAGCAATGGTAAACTGCAATAGCTCAAGAGGTTCATATCCTATTGTCATCTCAACGTAGCTGCTGATCACAAGGTTGGGTTCACTTAATGAGGTTTTGTTTTATTCTTCTTCAGAAAATCCTGGCCTATCTGCTTAACTTATAATGGGAAAATTCAGGTTTAAGTGTCCACTTTAAAGAAAGCAAGCTGAGAACTGAAATTTCACTTTATCCAGAGCACAAAACCTTTGGTGATTGCCTGAGCTACTAAGCGAGTCTTCTACTTCATCTTTCCTGTGAGAGCAGTTTCGCTTTTTATAAGCAATTCATCACTGGAGTAAAGAAGCAGAAGTAAGTAGTGGCTCCTATGAGCAGATTTTTTTCTTCTTCATCTCCAGCTACATCCCTTTGCTTCAGACCTCTGACCTCTCTGGTGTTATATATGACCAGTCTCCATGGATGTATACATGGAGACAATTAAATCTCACGACTCTTGAACAGTACGGGTGCATCACAATAGCTCTAGTAAGAAGGGGCTGGATGTCTTCCAATGTATTCTTATAATGCTGACAGCAGTAGTGTGTGCTACTTTTCTCATCTCAAGACAGCATAAGTGACTTAGGGAAGAAAAATGTATTTTCAAAGTCATTTGCAGATGGGCCTCATCCCAAACCCAGAATCTGAATTCCCCTGATGTTTGGAATACGCAGAATCTGACTTTAGGTCTTAATTTTGCTCAGTGGTTTACAAGTATCGCTGACTTTAAGTTTCAGATTTGGGTTCTGAATAAATGTTTTTAACTGTAAAACCAACATTTCTCCCTTCAGTGTACATATCAGTTCTCAGCAAAGCCTGCAGCCCTAAGTTAAATGCAACCGTGCCTTCTATGTAGAAGTTATCTTTGATTTTAAAGAATACTAGATCAGGAGGGCAAACAAGCTCCCATTCCTCTCAGGTGCTGCTGAATCTAGATATCCTTGGTAATAGCTATGTCTAATTATGTGTTACTGCCTAATCCAACAAGCTGCCCTCATAAGCGCTTCTGGCAGTAGCTTTGTTATTAATTTATATGTTAATTTTCCAGTGATGTTGAAAATTATAGCCAAAATTTTCTTACAATACATTTCCTTGAGCAATCTTCTAATTTTAGATTTAGTGACTTCATTAAACATGCAATTTACTGTAATCCCATGTAAGGCTTGATCCAAAACCATCACAGTCAATACATACCTTCATTTTGAGATATATAAGCACACACACATATTCATGCAAGAATTTTACTATTTTGCGAAGTATTTACTTACTTAAAGAGAAATAAATATTATAGGAAGTTTTTGCAACCGCTAGTACCTTATCTTTCATTGACATTTGTCCCAAATTTGAAGATTCCTAACCATTTTTTTTTTCTGATTCCTAACATATCAAAGCTATTTGAAAACATATTTAATAAGAACCAAACAGGAAAAAAAATAATTTCTAGAAGTCCAATACTGCCAGTTTTACTATTCAATCAATATTGAAGTCTGTATTTTGAAGCATTATCTGTAACTTAACTTTGCATTCTAACATTGACCTCTTCATTAAAATCTAAGGGCTCATACAGGTGTTTGGAAAGAAAATGGCAGGTGAGAAAATATAAACTCATTAAATATGAGGATGCTGTTGTATATAAAAGTTGGGGCTGAGCAGACAATTCCAGTCCTAATTTTGAGTGACTTTGGACCACTTTATACTTATGGAATACTAAGCAAGGATTAATTTTTTAGTCTCTATAGGGCCAGGCATTGATAGATCTTTCTCCTCCTATACTTATTATGCATGCTTAGTGCAGCATTTTCGTTATTTCACTTAAAATATCATTTCTCTATGTTAGCTGTCAGAATTTTATTATGAGCTCTGATTTTTGAAGGATTCTAATTATAAGTAATTTAAAAACCTAATTTAAATATAGAGTTGAAATATAATGTATGGAATTTAAGCACAGAAGTATTTTCTTGTGAAATTTCAAAATATCTCTTAAACTTACTTAAAAGCACATATGGTGATATCAAGTGGGCATCTCCAAGTGTCAAATACAAGTTTATATTCCTGAGCAGGTACATATTAGTGCAGTAAGACTTTCCCTGTGAAATTATGCAGTGTCTTTCTAATACTAATATACAATACAAACTTGGTTTCAAATGGGGTCAGAAAATGTAGTGTAAGCATCCAACTTTTAACTGGAAGCTCTGGCTATTAAATGCAGAGGTCCTTCCTTCAACCAGTGCAGAAGTCACCACAAACACTTTGAGAAAATGTAATGGTGAACTGATAATCTACCTGAGCCTGCAATATCTCTGAAAATCTCCCCTGAAGGAAAAAAAAATATGCAAAGAAGTTCTCGTATTCAGATTCAGCCCAATGGAAGGTTGACAGTCTAGGGAGCTTAAAAACCACTTGTGTTTTCAATCACTCTGACACAATCCTTCTGTGACCTACCTGCTAAAAGGTGCCTTTGTGTTACATCCTGAACACAGCATGGCCTTCCCCACAAACAATGCTCTTCTGCTCTATCTCCTGTTCCAACTGTCAGCACACCTAACTCTCTACAGAAAGAAATAATAGACTTAAGCGATCTTTCATCCTAAATTCTGAGGAGGTCACTTTTAAATGTTTCGAGGGTGTGTCTGTAGTTATAGAATTATGAAATTCTAACTAGAAAATAATAAGTGGTTGTGTCTCACAGGACTTTTATATCAAATTTCAGTTATTTTTCTATGATAACAACAAAAAAAGAAAAAACATAGAAAAATATGTTTGAAAGTGCGTGACACTGCAATTTAATATCTGAGTCTGTCTCTATCATTTTGTTTACCTATCACATCTGAGGCTTTTTTTTTTTCTTTTTTAGTACTTTTCTTTCCCTATGTTTGATTATAATTAAGTGTTTAGCAGTAAAGTACGTAGTCGACCATGGATCAATGTCACCAGGCAAAAGCTTATTGCATTAAATATTACAAAAGAGACAGTTAATAAGCACTGTCTTGCATATGATCACTACAAAACAGGCGCATGAAAGAACAATACTATACCAAAAGTGGTCAGAGAAAAATGGCCATTTTTCTGTAAACGAAGTAGTGCTAAGCCTACTGCTCAGTATTAACAACAGGTTTCCATTAAGGAAGTAGTATCTGCTGTCAATGCTGTAGTTACATATGTCCCTTCCCACCTCCACAGAGCTTCCTGCTACAGATTTCTGATGGCAGGTGAGACAAGGACAGGAAATACTAATGTCTTAAAAACCAAAATGGTGAGTGGGAAATGGGAACAGAAGGCTTAGCAGAAACCTGATGCATCCCCAAAGTGTTTTTACTGAGGCTCTCCAAAACAGTACTTTGAAGGTTGCATCAAAACAAGGCCAGAACATCACAAAGAAACATCAGTTGTTCAACCCTGCTTCCTAAAATGCACCTAGGCCTAAGCTGAGAAAATGTGGTAACAGGAAAAATTGCCTTCATGTCGGGAGCCTAATTTAGACCAAGGCTCCTTGCCTCCTAAGCAGTCTTCAGCCTGTGCCTATACTGTGCATCATTTTCTTTTTTACTACTATAGAGGTACAGTGATGAAAGTAACTGTTTCCCTGTTTGAGTCTGAAAAAACCCAATGAACTTAAGGCTTTTTTATTTTGATGGGGTTTTTTGTTTGTTTTTCACTTGAGTATGCATTTTTACTTAATACTCTGCTATTGTGAATGACCAAAAGGCTATGCTGAGTAAGGATTAATAGTACACCACTTTAGACCATGGCTATTTACGTTTTATATGTCTTGAACTAACCTCTTGTCTGCTGGCATCACCAGGAGAGGAGACCTGTGCATACGTAAAAGAATAAATATGAAATACCTGAATATCAGGGCTTTTAAAATGACAGTCACCACTGTACTCTTCTAGTAAGAAGTGAGTAGTCCATGAGCAGCAGTCAGCAGTGAATGAGCTGTGGAAGTTTAATTTGCTGCTTGTTTCCTGTGAAGTGTTTACCAGTCTCTGTCCCTGTACTGCTGCAGCAGTTGTTGGGCTAGCAGGCAGCAAGAAAACTGACAAAGCAATGGGAATCCTCTCTTCTGTTTACCCTGAGGATGTCCACAGCAAAAGAAAAATGAGGGGTTTGACCTTACCGTTTGACTTGCGTGCTCTGAGCAGTTTGCAATTACAGGCCACCTATCATTTTTCTATACACAAAATTAGAGAGCACAAGTGCAAATGCAGTTAATGAGAGCTTAGAAGTAGATGTTGCCTTTTCCCAGCTAACACAGTGATAGAGGTAATACCAAGAGCTCTTTCCTTTCGTGCTAGGACTGCACAGCATATTCTTTGCTAATTTGTGTTTGTGTTGGAGGCATGCATGCCAGGAAAATTAAAGCATTACAAAAGTTAATTTATAATAAGAAGCAGATGCATCTTGCCACTTGGGGAATACCCACAAAAAGTAGTTTCTGATCCAGACTGTGGTGGCTTATGTTGGGCCAAGTTTTCGCCCTAGATCTTACTAAAGGAAGTAGAGGAGTCCTTCTCAGATATGAGTGTCTTGGATGTTACCACTTCTGAACAGATGAAGTCAAGCTTGGGATTCTGTATTGCTAATAAAGACAGGGCTGTGAAGTATCTGGATTGCATCTTCCATGTCCTGTTGAGTAGTATATCTGAACTAAATTATGTGCAGTTTTAATCAAAACATTTATGACATTTTTAAATTCAGAAAAAGAAAATACATTAATTTCCCCAAAGAAAGGACAAATGGCTTCAACAGTAATGTTTTGATCAAAACTTGTGTTAGGAGACATAGGATCATGATAGAACATTGTCTTATTCAATTGGCCTTTAAAGACGTGAATGAAAAAATTCCATGTCTGGCTTGAGACAGATATTCTAGGGCTTGTACTGAATCAATTTTCCTAATGCATTTGGGGTTTTTTTAATCATTCTTTCCCTTTTTATCAGAAAAAATGTATTAAAAATCAATTTAAAAAATAGTAAAGTAACAAAGTCCTTAAATTACAGGAAATGACAACAATGAAGTGATCCATGCAATTATGACATTTTCTATACTCCACATGGCAATCTCTAATTACATGTTGTTATTTCCACAGGACATAATGCCTCTGTGAGGGAACTGAACAAATGGAGACAAATTGCATAATTATAGAATTCTGAATTTCAAATAAATTTTTAAGAATGTGGTCTATGTCTCATTATCAATATAAGGAAACAACAGAATTAGAGACCAGGCAGTTTCAGAAATCTCCCTTGTGAAGAGCACATATGTAATACGTTTGATCTTTACATGTAATCCTTTCTCAAATGAGAGAGCATTCTGCAGCTGTGCAGAACAAAATTGGTGTTTACATAAATGTCAAAGATATGCATATAAGGCTAGATCACTAACAAACAGAGTAAAAATACATACAAGCAAAATCCAGTCAGATTGTGGTCCTGGGTACAGTAGACAGGTAGCGGGGGCAATAAAAGAAAGAAAAAAAAGAAATGCCGTTAACAATTGCATTCTTCTCACTGAGCTGCAGTACATAATAATCTTTGCCTATTTTCTTACTGCAGAAATGGTAAATCCAGTATGCCTCCCTTTATGAATATATTTGTGTGAATAATAAATGTGTAATTAGTTTATCTACTTCAGAATGTTCTACAAAATACAATTTATAAAAATAATACTGATATAATCAATTGAAGTGTATTTGTTGCACTTTTCTGCATTAAAAAAAATAGCTAACTGGAATCTTCCTGCATATTCCAACTCTGCTATGACCACTTATCAGTGTTTAGAATTTGATTGCAAGAGAAAGATGTAAAGCAGAAGAAGGAACACTGCTATCATGGTCCACTTAAAAGGAGCTCCACTTCCTGAAGAGGGAGTAAACTGTGAGTGGCAAATAATATCCTCTTAATGGGCTGCTGCTGAGACACTGCAATACCAAGGTATGCTACATGTATTAGATGTTAGAAATAAAGACAAGAAAAAAAGCAGAAATGTAGCCTGTACATGCTCTCTCCAAGAATAACTCTAGGGAAGAAACTACCTTCTGCACACCAGACGTGACCTATAAGCATCGGGCCAAGGCAGTTGCAGGTCCATAGTATCCCCACCAACTGGGGTGCAGGAATGAACTCCCTGGCCTTCGCGGCACCTGCTGAAGATGGCTCTATGCACTGTGCATAGCACAGGGTTGCACACAGGGGCTTAGTTATGGCTGGCTCCCTGTCAGAGCATGCAAGACACAGTACCTATGTGTGCCAGGTGGACTTGCATTCCATGGTGCAGGCTGGGCTGCCTGCCTGCATGCAGCTGGGGGGCAGACCAGCAGCGAGCTGCAAGGCAGTCATGCAGAAAAATGACAGAGAGAAGACAGAGCAGGCTGCGCTCATGGTCTGAGGACTGTTGTTTCAGATCCATATACACATAGCCCTGCTAGACCTCGGCTTATGTATGCAATAATCATGTCACAGCACTAATATCTTTCCTTTTCTTTATTTCTGTCCACAAGCCCCTGACCCTCTTCCTTCATTTCTCCATCTTCCTACTTGATTGGTTCTGAAATCATCTTCCTCTTTCTGATGTTTCCCTTCCTCAGTATGTAAATATAATGTAATTGTGCATGAGCAAAGCAGCTAAGGAAGCAAACACTATAGTCATTATTTCATGTTTCCAATTAATTCAAATGGCAAATTTATTGGAAATCAATACAGTGTATTGGAAACAAATCATTCAAGCAACATAGCAAGCTAGGGAAAATAGCCCTTTTGGTAATTGAAAAGCTAACTGAGCAGGAGGTACTGTAATTGATCACATAGATAGCTTAAAGAGTAGATTTATTTTAGTCTATAGGCTATTTTTTTTTTCCAGTCTGGGGGCCACAGAAAACGTTGAAAATGCATTGCTATGTATGTTTACAGTTTTCATTACCAAGATATTGTAAAAAAGAAGTTTCTATTATCAAGGATTATGCAGAGTTAATTTCCATTCTTCTTCTTCAGTCTCTTTTTCTTTATGCAATAGTTTGCATGCAATTCGCGTAACTTCTTTATAACTATGGGCAGTCTGATCTACCTTCACCTAGGCTGTCAAAACTTACTTAGTTCTCCTTAGCAAATGTAAATAAAAGTAAAACTGCCAAATAAAAATTGCCGTGGTACACCCTGCTGGCCATGGACATGAAGATCTCTGTTTTCTGTAACCTTTTTATTCAGTCTGGGCAGATTTCAATTTTCTTCTGCAGTAATGTGTCAGTGGGTTGCAGCCTTGTTCCTCCTTCTGACCAGCCTTCTCCTACAATCCCTTCTTGCTTTGAAACATCATCCATGGGTCACCTCTTGTGCCAGATAGGAGGATTAGTATTTCTTTAATCGTATTAATATCAATAGGTTATTTTCACAGAGGCATCTTTTGCTAAATCCTTTCCTGTGCAGTGTTTAAAGTTATTCCTTGGCTGTTTGCTTAATGTGTTGCCTGATGGGTGGGCACTCTTCTCAGAGGTAGGAGAAGAATGATCAGATGCACTTTCAGCTTGATCTGAAACAGTCATGGGAACCACAATCTCTGGCCTTCCAGAAAGGTACTGTCTGCATCCAAATTCAGAAGCCAGTCTCTTTTAAAGAAACTGTCCAGCTTTTAAGTACTCCTAATCAAATAGAGGTGCATCAATAGAATCGAGACCAGCCTCTACTCAT
Organism: Leptosomus discolor; assembly: GCF_034619465.1. Taxonomy (NCBI): domain Eukaryota; kingdom Metazoa; phylum Chordata; class Aves; order Leptosomiformes; family Leptosomidae; genus Leptosomus; species Leptosomus discolor. The sequence continues at coordinate 25,829,580 of NC_141398.1, read as the reverse complement.
CTCAGCTAATAGTCTGGCGATTCAGGTAGGAGGAGTGGAATGGTTAAAGACAAGTGTGGAGGGTTTGTGTCCTCTCAGGCACAGCAGAAAACTTCACTGACTCTGTAATATCCTGGGTGACTGCTTTAACCAGCTCATGGAAAAATTCTTCCTCTTCCTGAAATTTTGCATGATTTGTTTCTTTGGCCTTTCTTACAAGTGGCCAACTTTCCTGTTTGAACATTAAAAAAATGTTATTTGCCTAAAATAAATTCATGATTTTTTCAAATATCATTAAAAAAAAAGAATATATTTTGACTTGATTTAAATTGATTTTTATTAATATAATGGCTACTGAATATATATATTCACCAGTTCTTCCTGCAGTATTTCTTATACCCATATAGCAAATACCCACAGTATCCACACAGCTTATAGTACGGATAGAAAAGTACAACCTTTTCACAAGCAGCTTGAGTATGCCTATGAACTCATTGCAGATCTGTGTATGACTTACACCTGGAGCAGATGGGGGTCATTACTTCTTTCAGTAATTCTTTCTTTTGATTTCATTCTAGATGTAATGCATTTCATTTCTTTCTCAAACCTGAAAAAAACCTGCAGCCATTATTTCTTTTACTTTGGCATCCAGTCTAACCTGACTAATGATTGAGATGTTCAGACCAGAGACTTTTGCTTGGCTTGTGTTACATCTAACATATCCACTATCCTGGAGTTTTGCTTCTTTCTTAAGACCATTTTATCAGTTGGTAAACATATTGATTGTGAAACAAGCAAGATATCAGCCAATATGTACTTTTTTTTTTTGCATTTTTCTATCAGTACAGCAAACGCAATTGTAAGTCCATTTATTTTCCCACACCTCTGCTAATACCAGACAAAATATGATGATAGGATGTATTCTAAAATTAGAGTTCTAATTCAAAATAAGATGCTCCGTTCCTAACTCTAATTTAGCATACTAAAGGATTCTGTGAAAGTTGGCAATCTGTTATAAGTGTAAGGCAGTGTGTAAGGAAAAAATACAAAGAGAAAAGGAAAAAAAAGCCGCTCTCACCCACAAATATATGAGATTATGTGATATGAGGAAAGAGTTTGCCAATGACAGGAAAATGAAGTACTATCAGTTTCTAAAGTTTAAAGAAACTTAGAGGAGGAATATGAAATATCAAATTGTGAAAAGACTCTTTCAGCAGGTTTGGGGTCAGGAATTGTGTTCAATTTTGTGTCCTATCTGTTTCTTAGTTTGTTATTCTCTTCTCTTTCTGGCTCAGATCTCCTCTCTTTGTGACTCAGGACATTAATCATAATAGTTCTAAACCAAAGATTTTAGCTAGATCTGCACAAAACTTTTGTAATGAAACTGAAGAAATTCAGACTAACTTGTTTTGGAGTTTTACTGCTGCAAGCAGGAAAGAGAAATTCAGAAGTAAGAGAAAAAGATTAACAAAAGAAAAGTGAGCTATATGCTTAATTTCTGAGTTTAATAAAAAATTTCCAAGGGTTCAGATATATGTTCATTTAGCAAATTCCTAAAGTTATTTCTGATGCTACTTTTTAGTACTGTTTGTTACCACTTTCTATTGGAAATTACTGCCCTTATGGCAACAGAGAGCAAAACCCAGAACACAGGGGCATGTCCTTTCCCGGTCAGTGCACAGCCAGGCAATTTGCTCTGTAGCCACCAATAAATTGCCATATGAACCAGCTGAAATAGAGTTGTCTTAACCTCCAGTTGTGGGGTCATAACCTCCCATTCTTAGGCAGTGTCATTTTAACCTCTCCAGAAAAAGACATTTGCTCATGTCCTCATTCACACCAATTTCAGAACAGCTACTGTGGAAAGGCATGGTCCTGTGCTAAGTCTGCTGACATGTGCAGATATTGCATGGAGCTATCGCCCTGCAAACAGCCAAATTTCAGAAAAGAAAACCCTAAACAGTCATAAAATGAGGAGCAGCTCTGTTGGAAACAGTGACCAAATGAAAAGTGACAGGTTTTGGCAGAGTTCTGCCTTTCTGCAGCTGGTCGCATTGTTCTGAGTCAAAACCATGTTCTTGGAAATTATCTGACATTACAATTACAATGAAGTTTTCATGGTCAACATTGTAAAACATAATTTGAGTGTAAGCTTCATCACTCCACATTTGTATTGTAGAGGAACATTGTGAAAGTTCATTCCAATTCAGATTATACTGATAAACTTTTGGATAGATTGGTTCATGGGACATATAAACTCACAGGTAAGAGAACAAGTCTGCATTTTTTAAAGTTTATATCTCCTCTTATAGTACAAAAACCATTGGTAATAAGTGATTAACGAACTTCAGAAAAAATACTAAGAAATCCAAATGAAATAAAGTTTTTGTCCTGACAGGTATAGGAAAATGGCTGATGGGCTCAGCTGTTCTCTCTAGTGAGACAATTGCAGAGTTGGCTGGCTGCCCTGGTCTCACTTGTCACAGAGACCACCTCTGCAGGCATCCTCCCCCCCCCCCCTACCCCCCCCCCCCCCCGCCCCCCCGCCAATACCTGGACACCTACACCCAATGCAAGTCAATAGAGACAAACAGGTAAGTTTTAAGGTGAAGTTCATTTAACATGTTTGTTAACAGGTGTGGTGGGTTGACCCTGGCCAAAATGCCAGGTGCCCACCAAAGCCGCTCTATCACTCCCCCTCCTTAACTGGACAGGAGAGAGGAGAGAAAAAAAAATAACAACAGGCTTGTGGGGTTGAGATAAGGACAGGGAGATCACTCAGCATTTACCGTCACAGGCAAAACAGACTCAACTGAAAGGAAATGTGATTTATTTCCAATTAACTCAGAGAGAAGTAATGAGAAATAAAACCAAATCTTAAAACACCTTCCCCCCACCCCTCCCTCCTTTCCTGGGCATAACTTTGATCCCGATTTTCCTCCCTCCTCCCCCCCAGCGGCACAGGGGGAAAACAGGGAATGGGGGTTGGGGCCAGTTCATCACACTGTTGTTTTCTGCCGCTTCTTCCTCCTCAGGGGAAGGACTCCTCACACGTTTCCCCTGCTCCAATGTGGGGTCCCCCTCATGGGAGAAAGTCCTCCATGACTTCTCCAACGTGGGTCTTCCCAAGGGTTCAGTCCTTCATGAACTGCCCCCCTCATGGGGTCTCTGGCAGCAAACCTGCTCCAGCGTGGGCTTCTCTCTCTCCATGGGCCACAGGTCCTGCCAGGAGCCTGCTCCGGTGCAGGCTTCCCACAGGTTCACAGCTTCCTTCAGGTATCCACCTACTCCAGCGTGGGGGCCCTCCACGGGGTGTAGGCAGTCATCTGCTCCACTGCCCATGGACTGCAGGGGGACAGCCTGCTTCACCATGGTCTTCACCACAGGCCGCAGGGGAATTGCTGCTCCGGCACCTGGAGCATCTCCTCCCCCTCCTTCTTCACTGACCTTGGTGTCTGCAGGATGTTTCTCTCACGTATTCTCACTCCTCTCACTCGCAGCAATTACTGCTGCGCAACGACTTTTTTCACTCTCTTAAATACGTTATCACAGAGGCGAAAAATGCTGTCACTGATTGGCTCGGCCTTGGCCAGCGGCGGGTCCGTCTTAAAGCCGTCTGGCATTGGCTGCATCTGACATAGGGGAAACTTCTAGCAGCTTTGTACAGAAGCCACCCCTGTAACCCCCCCGCTACCAAAACCTTGCCATGCAGACCCGTTACAACAAATCTGTATTTGGGTGAGATGAACTGCGCTGAAGAGGAACACATTTCTCTTCCCTGCCTTTACAGGGAGACTAGTGAATTTGATCAAATGTAGTAGTTGTCTGAAACTAGGTGAGGAGAATGCCATCAAATAAGATCAACATAAATTAAACATCTCCATACAAACATTCTAGAAGATGAAAATCAATCAAAATCACATTCCTGAAAGCTGAAGATAGTGCTTGTAACCATTATTTGGAAAAGAAAATCAAAATAATTGATACTGGCTGTTGACTTATGTTCCAAGAAAAATACTAAAATGGCTTAATTTTGATTTTATTTCTCTGTGTGTGTGTGTTAGTATCGTTCATTCAGATGCTAATTTTGTATGTTAAAGTTTATCGTGCATTTTAATGTTTTATTTATTGTAATATTCTGACAAATGAGAAGACTATGTTATTAAGACATAAAATCTTACTGTAACTTATTGGTGAAAATTCCCACTTCAAGGGAATTTTCAGAAAAGTTGGTATTCTATTCTGATATAGGCTGCTCCCCCGACACCCCCGCAAAAGCCAGCATACCCAGCTAGCTTAGCTCAAGACACAAAGCATAACATATGAAAAGAAGAAGCCTGAAGCAACAACAAAAAAAGTGTTTGGCAGCTCTGAAAACTCATTTACTGTTGATCCCAAGCAAACTTAGGCACATTCTTTATTTATTAATCTGTATACATGAGAACATATTTAAGTGTACATAAAAAAATATTTTGTAATATTTAAAAATATTTCATCAGACATAGTCTATGTGTTGCTGTTTTTCAAACAATATTTAAAATGTTGTTGCATACAGATTGCCTCTGCTATTTTCATTACTATTTATTAATGTCTGTTAACAGAACCAGCATTCCTACCTGGAATACTTTGGCTGAACCCTCAGCTGATGACAGCCAAATTGAGCTACACAGTAGAGAAATCTTAAATAAATAAATACCTTACTGTGTTAAAAAATAATGAATTTTAATGATTATTCTAATAAAGCTATGTAGAGCAAATTGACTTAATTTATCTGAAATCTAAACCAATTATAAATTTTGAGGGAACTAATATACCTAAGGAAATAAAGCAAAGGAAACAATAGTTGAGGATCATCCATTTGAGCAGTATATCCTCAGAAATACTTTAAGTTTTATCTTTGTGTAATTCTGGTGTTTAAAAGCTCCTTTGTTGACAATCTGACATTAGTGCTCTGTAACAAGTATCCTGGGAATAGGATAATATACCTCAGTAGTCATATACACACTTTCTTTCTCAGACATAGCAGCCTTTGTACACTTTCCAGGCTGATCTAGCATTAAGTATATCTGATGTCAGCTATGTCAAAGTGCTCTGCTTTAACTGCAAGTGACATTGTCATTTATGCTCAAAGGTTAAGGGAGGCAAAAAAAAAAAAAAAAGAAAAGAAAGATCTGTGCAAGATTTGACAAAACAGCAAAAATGTTAGTATTCTCCTTTGTAAATCATTTCACATTTTGCTCTATTCCAACATTGATTTGAAATAGTCTCAAAGTATGGATGTGACAGTTGTCCTATAAGACTGGCATAAAAGTCCTAAGACAATACTAAGAGCTTTAATGGTTATGTGGGCAGTACTGAGCTTTAAGTGGAAGTCAGTACAGCACTGTTAGCCCCCCTTCCTTCTGATATTTCTTGGAAGGAGAAAAGGGAAAGACTAGAGGGTCACCAAAACTTCTACCTTTAATTAAACAAAACTCTTCATTTTAATGAAAATGCTGAAGAATGAATGATACTTTCTTCTTTCTCTCTCTCTCTTTTTTTTTTTTTTTTTAAATAACCAAAGATTTAACATTTTGCAAAGCATGTCTAATATCTAGATGTGTAAAAGACAAAAATATGGGTCCTCACCTTCAACTTCTCTCCTTTTCATGATTTGGGCTTAATTCATTCTCTGTTCAACTTGAGATACCCAAAGATTTTCTGTAAGCAGAAGAAGGGCTTATAAATTGATGTCCAGTGTTTCAACTACAATGTAGTCTGTTTCTTTAGAGGATGCTTAGATAAAGTCACCTTAACTCTGTCCACCCTGTCCCTACTGTCAAAACACTTTTTCTTATGTATCTGCATTGCTGATGCATTTATGGTTTTCCATACGCATATCTCTGCAGAGCAGATACTGTTTTCATTTTGTGTCTTCTTCAGTGTTAAACCACTTTTTATCCTTTTAAAAATAATATCATTAAGGATTAATTCTATGTCATTGAAAATGAAGCAACCTGATGAAATTATTGTGAAGAAACACTTCAGCCCAAAATTACTAACTATAGACTATGCAGATGGCAGTCTGTTTATGTGGTTAAAACCAGGAACTAATACTCACTGTTACAGTTTTCTAACGTAAAACCAGATGCTATTCATACTCAAACAAATATGAAATGCTCGACAAAATCAAAATATTTCATTAATAGTGCTAACACCAGTGAATTTTCATTGCTAATTCTTTGTTGTATACACAAAGGTACCTTTCCATTTTACATTCACAGCCTGTCAATTTTCAAGAAAAACTTTTTATAAATTCCTTATTTCACCCTCTCACTTCTGTAAATAATTTTTTAGTAACTGAACATATTTTGTATAGTTAATCAGAACACGTATTAACAGAAGTGGAAAAAATCACAGAATGGCAGGGGTTGGAAGAGACCTCTGGAGACCATCTAGTCCAACCACCTGCTAAAGCAGGTTCACCTAGAGCAGGTTGCACAGGAACACGTCCAGACGAGTTCTGAATATCTCCAGAGAAGGAGACCCTACAACCTCCCTGGGCAGCCTGCCCCAGTGCTCTGTCACCCTTAATGTAAAGGAGTTTTTCCTCACATTGATGCAGAACTTCCTGTGCTCCAGTTTGTGCCCGTTGCCCCTTGTTCTGTCACTGGGCACCACTGAGGAGAGCCTGGCCCCATCCTCTTGACACCTACCCTTTAGATATTTATAAGTGTTGGTAAGGTCCCCTCTCAGTCTTCTCCAAGCTAAAGAGCTCCAGGTCTGTCAGCCTTTCCTTATAAGGGAGATGCTCCAGTCCCCTCAGTAGTTCCTTGTTTCTCTTGAACTGGGGGGCCCAGAACTGGACACAGTGCTCCAGATGTGGCCTCACCAGCGACCTGCTGGCCACACTCTTCTTAATGCACCCCAGGACACCATTGGCCATCTTGACCACAAGGGCACATTGCTGGCTCATGGTCAACTTGCTGTCCACCACAACTCCCAGGTCCTTCTCTGCAGAGCTGCTCACCAGGAGGTCGGCCCCCAACCTGTAATGGTGCCTGGGGTTATTCCTCCCCAGGTACAGGACTCTACACTTGCCCTTATTGAACCTCATTGGGTTCCTCTCATTTCGTGCATTTATATAACAAACACGTATCTATGTGGTATATGGTTTTGCACTGTCTGCATGAAAGGAGATTTCAGGAAAAACTGCAAGAAGATGCCGTGAAAAGTAAAGAAAGTGCATGAACTGTGGCAACTTACACAGACCTGGGCAAAACCCAGAGTCTGGAAACATCAACATTCACAAGGCATAGAAATATTTTACAAAGAGCTGAAATCAAGAAAAGTACAAGCAGAACAGTGGAGCTGCACAGATAACAGGAATGACTTTTACATAGCAATAGTGAAGTTTTACACAAGGACAATGTCTGAAAAACTGAAAATAGGAAATGGAGACTTTTATAAGTCATTAGTGAAGGTCTAATGAATTATGTACTGAACTGTTGTGCTTAGCCATCACAGTACATGAAAATGCTGCAAAAGAGAAGGAATCTGTAACATTAAGAGGAAGTTATCAATGAATGAACAAACTTTTACCTAGGAATATTAACTTGCTTAAATGGATGTATAAGATTAGTTAGGTTTATTATGGTTGTCAAAAAAATAAAAGCCTGCATTTAAAATATGCTAGGACTTATCTTTTAGAGTTGCTACAGAAAAAGGAAGGCACATGCAGACAGAAATTAGTCACTGATTTCTAATTAAAAAATAAAAATGCAGAAGGTCCAGAACCTCATGAAATTGCATAGACATGGAAATAACACATGATGGTTCAACAGAATATTTTGAGACATCATTTTAAACACATATTTTTAAATATAAATATATTCACATTTGATGATTGAGGCCATACTGCCCCTAAATTGCATTGCATCAAAATAAGGCCATACTGCCCCTAAATTGCATTGCATCAAAAATAGGACAGGTATTCTTGTATTTAAAATTATGTACATATATGAAGAATTTACAAGATTCTAACTGTACATCATTATTCTTCTAAAGTGAGCTTTCTAATTTTCTTGTATGTTAAAGTCTGCTGTGTAGCTAAGATATTGAAACCAAATTATATAATAAATTACAAACAAACCAATTTCTCCATGCATACCTCATGAATGTAAAAGAATAATGTGAGACATTAGTGCCAACTATTATTTTATAAATTTGAAATAGCTTTTTGAAGTTTTTTTTAAGAATGTAAAAAGTTGAGAGAAGTCGAGGGTTAATCTGGGATTCAAAATAGTATAGAAAAAACAAAATGAACAGAAAAAAGACAGGCTAGTTCTATGCAGCAATAATGGTCTAAAAGTGCTAGCCAATGTATAACAATGAAATACATTAACTATGTGTGACTAGACAGATATCTCTGAAAATGTTCGTTTTCACATTTTATATTGGAGAAATGCTGAAGTTCTGCAATGTTTCAGCCAGGTTTGGAGTGCTGCCGCCATCAAAGGCCACAAATTGAAACTCTTTTACAGCAAAGAATCATCCACTTCTGAAGTTTATAGCCCTGCTGGTTATCCAGTCCTATCTCTGATACATAGACCTTTTTTTTCCTTTTGGTAGTTTTTATTTGTTCATCTCTTTGCAAGGTCTTAGTTTCAAAGCTTCACTGTTACTGAAATTTCAGGAGAGGAATGTGAATAAACCTCTTGTGAATTTAAGTTTCTTTGCTCTACTTTATAAATTTTAGTGGTCATGAAAATGTGACAAATAAGAGTAGCTAAACCCAAGTGTTAAACGATTGTCCTTTACAATGCTACCAAAACACTTCAGTGCTGGCCAATAACACTCTTTTCTCTAGTGTAATAGTGAACATAGAACTCCCTGTGGAGTTACTCATACAGTATATTGTTTTTTTCTTAGAACAAAAGGAAGCTTCTTGGAGGCCTTTAATCTTATTTCATGGAAGAACTAACTATGTATTGAGTCCTGATGATCTTCGGAAGTGAAAGTTAATGTATTGAGCCAATACAGCATTCCAATATGCAGAGTATCAGTTTATGATAATTACTTTTGCATCTGCATTTTGAGTACCACATGTAATTACTGAAGTATATACTTTTCTCTCAGCAATGGCATGCAATTTCCATTAGTGGACTTGGCAGTCATGCACATACATTACAAAACCTCTAAGTAATCTATAGCCCCTTGTAATTAAATGCAAAAATAATTACAGCCAGTAGAACACAGTGAATAATTCACAACCAATAACTTGCCTGATGAATTTAACCTATTTTTATGTACCAAAACACAACCAGGTATTCTATCTTTTCTTATGTAACAAGTTACTCATTTATTACTTCATTCATCTGCAGTCCTTTTTCAGCTTTTTGCAAAATATTTCCCAATTGCTACTGGAACAATACTGTTTATTTATGTAATTTCTTACAAAAATTTTACATTAGGTGTTTGAAAAAAGATGGTGAAACTTTGAAATTTGAGGCTTTTCTCTATACAAAGCCATCTGTTTGAAAAATTCTTTCTGCAATTAAAGGGGAAACCACTTCATTCAAAAACTCTGTGACTTAAAACAGTTTCAACTAGAATTACTTGAAAAGCATAAATTCTATCCAGAAGGAAAGTCCCGTAGTTTGAATTTCAAACTGTATACAAGTGGAAGGAGCCTCCTAGGTCTTTGAATCACTTCTCTTGTATTGAGGGTGACCATGTTATCTCTTTAATAACTTACCTAGTACCTTCTTAAACACCAGCTACATTACTTTCCTCACTACAATTTCCTCAGAAATCTTTTTTCCACAGGTTCAGTATGCAAATACGTTTACTCTTCTGTTAATTCAGTATTTTAATCAATAGCTCTTCTCTTTCTTTGATCATGATACACCGGAGGCATTTGGAGACAGTGGTCATTTTTCTTTCAGAATTTATTCTCTTAGGTTTAAATAAAGAAAAAAAAAACCCATCCTTCTCATTTTATCTGGAAGATTCATATTTTATCTGATTGGCTATTTCCCTGTGCGTATGACACCCCTTTTCCCTACTTCTTTTACTCTGCATTAATTTTTTCTCAAATGTGAGTGATTGGAATATAATAATAATAACTATATATTATATATCATAATATATATCTAAAATAAATATAAATATTATAATAATAAATGACATTTTATGTGTGTTCAAAATGGAAACAAACTGTCGAGTATAAAACACCATGGAAGAAAACATTTCATAAAATTAATTTTAGAGTAGTTAGTACCTCATGACAACTCTATAGGAACAAACCATGATACTGAATTCTATCAAGAAATTTCATCAGCAGAAAGGAACGGGGGATGGGAAGCACCTGAATTACAGCTTCAGTCAAATGCTGCAACTGCATAGGAAATCTCAGAGGCTAAAAAATTCCTAGTCCTGCAGTAGATTACAAAGCATTTTTCAGAATAGAACAATGTAATTACACCCATTTAAACCAGGTGTGATGAAGTGAAATACCATAACAGAGAAAAGAAGTTCCAGAGAGAAAATTTCAATGCATGGTTTTCACAGAAAATTACAATTTTTGATTCTGCTTTTTGAGCACGACATTACCACAAATAAATACATTTTGAAGTGTTTAAATTCAGGTTACATATATTTAGAATTCTGTAATACCCTTGTGCCATGAAATTTTAAAAATAATTTCTGCAAATCAATCCAAAAAACCTCTTTTTTATTAGAGGATGTTCTAATATCACTATCCATATTTATTATGATAATAATAAATAACCTGACATTCACAGATTATCAACTGCTATTAATAAATTTATTTGTTACAATTCCATTATCCCTGTTATAGAAAAAATGGCTCAAAATAATGAAAATGCACGTTAGTAAAACAATGAAAGATTGCTGAGTTCTTTCTACTTTCCTTTTAACAGAAAATATGAATATGTACCTGTCTACAGACTATGCTGTCTTCTGGGCTTTTTTTATGTGAAGCTGTTGGTTCTAGGAAATTTTAAGCTTAAAAAGTGTCTGACTGGCATCTTTTCTAGCAGAATCTCTTGATTTGTCTGATGACGTTCAAATGGGAATTTTAAATTCAAGTTTCATCTCCTATAGTTTTTAATGTAAATAAACTACGATGTATGGCATCACATTGGATAATGTGGTGAAAAAAATTCTATGTTTGTCAGAAAAAACTTAAAAATATTGCCATTCTTAAACATCAAAACATTATTTTCACTGTCACTGTTTTATAAGAAACACTTGTCTAATAGGAATTTCACTGAATTTTTCTTTAATTATTCACAAATCTTCCCATGAAAATGGATTTGTTATGTAATTCAGAAAAAATATTTAATTTGGGGCTTTTTGTGCATGTTTTAATCCAGATTCTTACTAGCTAAAATATTACACAACTGGTCATTTAAGTCAGTTGATGTTGCTTCTGTTCTGTCATTTAATAAAAATGAAATTCATTAAACCATGATATAGTAAAGCATCAATAATGTGTCATATGTCCATGGTCTTTCATAAGTAACTTTGATTTTGTAAGACGTCAAAAAATCACAAATCATAAAATTAAGGAGTTCTTTTCCATCAGCTGAGACATTTTTAATGTCCAGTGCAATTGCTAAATTAAACAGAACTCACAGTTTAGGTGTACAATTACACAGTAACTCAAGGAAACAGAAGATATGCTTACCCTTATGTTTGAGAAATTCCTTTAAAAATCTTATTTTAATTCAAGTGAATTAAATCACAATTGCTTTGTTAGAACACGATTTAATCATACACCCAGAAGGAAGCCACAAGTGCAAACCCTCGATCTAGTGTTTAATGTTACACAGATAGATGGAGGTTATTATTTTCAGGGTCTTTCTTGTTTCACTTTCCCCTTTTCCCTTTTTCTTTTGTTCATCCAGTATGTCTGAAACCAGCCTTCGGAGTCTTTCTAATTTATAATTAATTTCTATTATTAGCAAGTCATTTCAACTTGTCTGGAAATGGGAATTTGATTCTACACTCTCTGAACCAAACTCCTGGGGTAAGGACTCTCTTCTCATGTCCCCCAAACATCACAGGCAAGGTAGCATCAAAAGAACCATTATTTCCCTCAATTTAGGAATCCATTTCCCTCATTTTAGGAGCCCATAGTCAATCAGATAAGGAAGGCAGGAGTCAGAAAGGAAGGCAGGAATTATACAGAGGCAAAGATTGTACTGCTTTAAGACATAGACATAAAGCATTGAGATCATATCCTAGTAAAGTCTACTGCTCATTGCAATGACGAAAGAGCAAATTGATTTAAAACCTTTTTCTTACTCCAAAGAACACACAAAGAGCCTATATAGTGAAATATTATTTAAATTATCCTATTCATTTATCCCTCCCTTCATTTTATGTACCATTTGTACATACACAAATGCATAATTAAAGATTGAATGTAGTTGTACACAATTATGTACAAGAATCTTTGACTTACACACATTGAAATATGTAACCACTGCTAAAAAGAAAGATGTTGACATACTCATAAAAAATTCAGAGTTCCCAAGGTGTCTTCTACTCATACTCTTTGCTGGAAAAAATGATGAGGCATTCAGGTTCGGTGTTATTATCACACACCACAGTATCCCAGGCCATTTCAACCGCTAAATATATCTAAATGAACTGAATTACGGCTTGACTTTAATTGCTTTCAGAACAGAGATGAAAAAGGCATGTAAATTTTATATGCACTGAATACATAAATGTCTATGTACATGTTCATTACACGCATTCTGCCTCTTATGTATGATATTTACCTCGGTCAAGGACACAACAAATATGGTCCCATTTATTTTAAGACACGAAAATATTGATGTATCTGTTCTGTAAAACTAAAATATGGTTAAAGCATATGGTTACTTTGCTTCTTTTGACACAAGCTGAAGTAAATATACCATTGCTTTTGAATTGTACAGGGATCAAATTTTCGCACTGGCTGTGCATTGGATTAATATTTAGAAAATAATCTCTTCAATATTATTGTAAAGTATACGGAATAAGTTTAAAATAAGCAAATTATTTGCCTGCTTTGAATACCTGTCATAAACTCTGTTTTCAATAAACTTAGTAAATAATACTTGGAAATTTCATCATCTTCATGAAACTCCTTGTGAAATAGTGGTGAAAAAGCAATTATATTGAAGAGTCTATGAAAAATAAATCCATAATAAATTATTATCTTTGGGGAAAAAAGATGTAATGATTAATCAGTTATTTGATTATGAGACAGACTAATTGTATTACTAAGATGTCTAATGGAAACCCATTAGTAACTGAACAAATGAATTGTCATTGGGGAATTCACCAATTGCAACTACATCCATACATACTGAATTGCTTTATTTTTGGCAAGATGGTTTAAGTAATTAGAATATGAAGAATAATTAACATTTTAGATTTTCTAAATGACAAATTAGATGCCAAAAAGATTACCTTCAACAAATAAAGATTGTAATAATATACAAAATTGCAAGGCAAATGTTGCCAGTCTGTATTTAATATATGATGGCAGAAAGCAGTCTGTATTTAATATATGATGGCAGAAAGCAGACTGCATTCTCAGTAAGCCGTTTGAAAAAATAAGTGCAGACATCCGAGGTATATGCAGAGATGACTTTAATATTTGACCACGTACAGATTTGTAACTCTGTGGCAAAACCTGTTTTTTTTTCTCTCTCTCACCTGGAATAACTTTATACTTTCAAAACAAACTTGATCAAAGCCCGCTGAAGCTAACAGTCTCATTGGCTTTTGATCGGTCTTTGAGGAATATTACTTTCTCAAATTTCAGTGAAAAGCATACGTCTTATGTACAAACCATCGCCACAACTGCCCTCAAGGGTGGTATTCCTAGCTTCAGGCCTCTGTTTCACTGCAAAACCATCACTTAACAAACTTGAACTAAAGCTGAAACTAGCAATGCATGTGGAAACAATAGTAAAATACGTTGCATAGCACTTTCCCAAAGTATTCTTTCTACCATTGTCCATGGCTATCACCATTTATGCATTATGTGTTACTTGATTTGAGATTTTTTTGTGGTAAGACCTAGATGTATCAGTAACAGAGAAACACTGCACAAGACTTTGGGAATCACTAAATTACAAATAAAAAAGTCCTCACAGAGGACATAAAGTCATTTTGGAAACTTGCCTGGACAAAAAAAAATATTTGCCTTGAATTGCTGCTCGAAGACTGACCATGGTGAATCCTTCTCTGCAAGTGGACAAAGTTTGGGTTAAAAATAATTTTCTCTAAACCTCTTTTCCAGCTCTGTTGAAAAATAAAAATGTAAAAATATGGAGAAGATCATCCTAAAAGAGTTTCAATCTATGTGACTTGGCACTGTTCCCACTAGTATAATGCAAATGATAAGTGTGATAGAATTAGTGTAATAATTTACTCTATTTGGAAATTCCAAATCTTCACAAAAGCTTTATCTTCTCTGGGACCATGTGTGTGTTGTAAAATGTCAACACGGTTTAAAGACGGGCTTAGAATTGATCATGTAAAAGGCCTGAATGAATTTTCAGATTAACCATAGACTGTTAAAAATGTGTGTAAATACAATTTCTATATGCCACAATACAGAATCACATTTAACATCATGCTAATTCACTTACAATTCTAACATTATGCATTTTCATGTATTACAGTGAAATGTAATGCAGGCTTCGTGACATTTTCAAAAGTGCCTCTGGTTTAGGAGTCAGTAAATGCTTATCTCACTAGGATTCTAAATTCCAGATCCATCAAGATTTATGATTATCCACCATTAGTAAAGCACAGAATTAACAGTTAAACGGGTATTATTTTTATGGATTTGGACTCAAATCAGTTCACCTAAAAAAGTTGCTCATGAAAGATATTAATCTCCTGAGGGAATGATAAGAAATATTTGTCATTTTATTTCTTCTTCCTATTCTGAAGAAGTTGTAGTGTATCTGAGTCATGTGTTCTTGTGAATCTTTGCAAAAAAAATACATCTAATCTTATTTATTTGTCACACTACAAAATATTTGACACTACACTTTTTCAATTTCCAATAAAAAGTTACTTATGGGAATCACAATGGAATTTGATAGAGTGCATGAAGAACCAGAACCTGGTTAGAAATTTGTTGTAGTTTCCTTACGTTAGTATGTATGCCAGAAGAAAAATGGATTTCATGTTTCAGTCATTTTTATTTGTTCAAATATGGCAGACCTACGTAAGATACATTCTTAGGTATCATTATTCTCCCTAGGTGTCAGCTTCTTTTTGCTTCACTTCACAAGAATCAGTGTCGCTAATTTTACAAAGTAATTCACCCACATGTCTTCTTTCTCAGGTAAGCTTAGTTTGTAGCTGGAGATTAAGCTAAATTTATAGAATGTTAAATTCATGGTCACTGAGGTATTTGTGAAAAGACTTATATTGTCATATGCATATCAAAAAATGTACTTTGAGTGCCACATTGATAAGTTTCTGCTTACAAGAATCAAGCTATTATGGAGAGCTGTGACAACAGTCAATAGATTTGTTTAGAATGGCAGAGTTAGTAAATTGAAGTCATTCTGGTCATCCTTAAATCTAACAAGCTTTGGTATCTCAGCAAATTTTTTAGTTAGCAAGGTTTGATATCAGGTCTGCCAAACACTGGACTGAAAAGTCTGCAGCTTTTAAAAGCCTTCAGAATATATGAAAGCAATAAATAAGAACTCTGCATATAAGTAGGAAAATTTTCAAATAGGTACATTTTGCAGATTTTCTGCATACAACTTCCCTGCTGTTCTTAGTACCATTTCTGTGCCTAAATCTCCATTCCCTGCTTGTGAGTGTATTGCTATAGGAGGCATTCATCCGAAAGCAGTGTGGATTCTTCTGAAAACTGACTCTTTTCAGGCAGCAGACAGTGTGGAATAGTGTGAAAGTCTTCATTTTTTTTTTCTCTGAAATAAGTGAGAAAATGCCACAGAAAAATAGAAATAATATTATCACATGAGATTAATGCCCATCATTAAAGCCACGAATTCCAACCTGTAAATCTGACCATCAATTAGACCAACAGCTCTAGGCCATTTTTATTTCACACCGATGTAGTACTTCTCAGGACCTGAACAAACCTTCCTGAGCTGAGTAATACTTTGGTGTTGGGAGTGAATTTATTTTCCTGGACTTAGCTACTCCAGCTATCTGCCACTGGCGATAGATATGGATGACCATCATTGAACTAATTAACCAAATGCAAACTTGTTTCTATATCATTAATGAATCTTGTATTC
This sequence comes from Leptosomus discolor, assembly GCF_034619465.1. Lineage (NCBI taxonomy): Eukaryota > Metazoa > Chordata > Aves > Leptosomiformes > Leptosomidae > Leptosomus > Leptosomus discolor. The sequence goes on along the minus strand of NC_141398.1, from coordinate 25,813,300 downwards.
TAAGATGAAAGTGAAATTAATCTTCTTGGATAAACTGATTGGATGCTTTTACTAAGGAGTCTAACAGATGGGGACATGTTGTATGTTGCGTAATGATTTACTGCAAAACCTCAAAGAACTATAGGAAACATCTAGACTTATTCATGAAGTATGGCAGATGGTAAAAGATGATAAAGAAAAGTTAAAAATCCTTTGCATCACAGGAAAGTATGAAGAGCCATAGCTGAGCAGGAAGGACGAAATACCTACAGGTTTTTTGTGTAGTCTTTCCTAAGATCCCAGGTTAGCAGGGCCATTCAAGTACATGCGTAACTGCATGCATGACTAAATAACACAGATTTCTGTCCAAAAGGAAGGGACTTAAGCTGCTGCTTAAAACTTGAACTCGTCTTGGAAGTACTTTGCTTAATCCAAGCCTAGGCCATGATTTGACAGAGAAATTAACAATGATGCTGATGCTCTTAGTTCAGTCTTCAAAACTCCTGTCCTGTAGATTTTGATGACAAATAATGCAATGCCCTGTTTCTGTATTCTTTTTTTGTGTACTAATACGGGCAGTCAGCAAGTGCTGTTTATATATGGATGCAAACAGTTACAATGAGATGATGGCTAGAACATTTTTGCGTGTAACCCATATGTACAGCTTGCACATACATTTATTGATTTACAAATACTTTATCTCTAGCCTTCTGGGAAAAGCAGTAAGGAAATAATGGAATTAATAATAGCTAAAATGAATGCAGTAACTTGATTGCCTTCAAGATGTGTAATAGTCCAGGGATGTATTTTTTCATGATAATAAATTGACCAGTGCTCTATAGCCTCACTATCTTCCTCTTTTAATCACAATTCTACATAAAGAAGAGAAGCACAGGGAAAAATATTCAAACTTCACTGGTCATTCTTACATATTAGTTAATTTCCAAAGTAAAAGGAATGTACTTCAGAGTCTATGAGGGCTATACAGATCTTACCAGCTTTCTAGAAATTGCAACAAGTTCCTGCTAGCAGTAGTGATTTGATAGGTAAACAATTTAAAATTGAACTGATTGCAGCTGAAATAAGACATGGGCAGAAGAATGGGCTTACATGTGTGGTCAAAATGTTAAAAAAACCCAGTTCCTCCATAAAAGACACTGCAGAATCCACACTTGTATTTTTTAAATTAAAAGAAAAGGTCTGATATAGCTTGAGAACATGAAGTAGATCTCAAGCAACTTCATATAATTTGATTTTCTTCTTTATGAATATGAATTCCTTTAAGAATAAATGCATAATACCTATTTCTGTTCCATTACGCAATTTGCATGGATTCAACAAGCCAATTGGCTTCTGGCTGCCAACACCTCTAGATTTTTATATTGCAAAATAACACACGCTTTGTCATATCCAATTCATTATATAAACACCTTGTATATAGTTTGTGATTATATTTTCATTAAGTGAGTGCTGTGATATTGCAAAGAAATACCTCCTATTTATTTTGTGGGAAACAGCTGCTTCCACGAGAGGAGAAAAACAATGTTACGTTGTGCTGCAGTTACAATTCAAGCAGTGCTACAGGTTTATTGTACAACTTTATAAACATAATCATTTTTCAATGTATATGCCAATTCAAGTAAAATCCATGAACATACAATATAAAAAATGCCTCTTCAAGAATGAACGAAATCTCTTAGTAGTAAAGAATCTGTATGTTTCTTCAGCTCTGGAGAGTATTCGTAACGTTGGCCCCATCACTGGTGAGTTATGAGCCTTTTATACACGTGGGCAAAAAAAGGGAGATAGTGGGTACAGTAATCCTCCTAATAATACCACAAGCTGAATTTCAACTTTCAAGCCCCTCTTCAAAGTTAAAAGTTATCTTCTAAACCTTTTTAAGAGTCTGCTGCCCTTTTCAAATCATATTTCAGGTGCATCGTTCTTGCTGATTTATACATACCAAATGCTATGTGCCCTATTCCTTCTGCTTAAAGCTGGAGAAGGCTGCGTTAATTTCATTCTGCACCCTGGCAACCTCATTCAGCTCAGAATGGTCGAAAAGTCTTAAGGCTAATTGTAAGAATATTGGTTATGGACTGAGCTGGGAATAGATAGGAGCTATATGTATTGCCTGACACAGACACAAAAGATACAGGCAGAACAGTTCTTTCTCTATGAAATAGTTGAGACTCCTTCCCCTTCATTCAAAACTATTGAGATAACATAGCAGCAAGAGGGCATGGCACGGGGAATAATGGTAAAAATCCAGGGCAGTAGTTCAGACAGTTTGAAGTAGCACAAGCAGAAGTACCTTTCTTGGGTTTCTTTTTCTAAAAGAGCAGATGACAACTGCTTGGGGGTTAGATGACTCTGGATTATACACTGGACATACTAGATAGAAGTAATTGTCACTTTATGGAAGCATGCATAAAACCATGTATGTTACCTATATATGCACACCACGATACAAGCTTTGGATAACAGAAACAACAAATTACTTGTATCATAACAAGAACCTCCAGAAAAAAAGACTAATAAAATAGTTGACTTTTCATTGGACATTAGTATGTCTATATATCCGTTACCTTTTTGTAAAGAGTGAGAATGTTGGGCAATATATACTTTGCTTAAGCCCTGTTCATTATACTGTTTGCACAGCGGAATCTATTACCACATCTGACAGTGCTGTGACAGATTCAGGCTAAATGCCAGTTGAAGATCAATTTGAAAGGAAATAGCCCTAGTCCTTTCTGGTCACAGCTGAAGTACAGTAATGTGACAATATTGAGAATGTTGCTTCTGTGGTATTATTAAGAAAAAAAAACAGATTAAATTGTCAAGAGATGGCACATCCCAGTGCCCAATATATGTAATTGGAAATGAAACCAGTAACTGATTGAAGTTTTTAAGGCAGAAGTGTGTGACTGTTTTCCTGATTCAACTGAATTTCAATCTCAGGCTTACTAACATACAGCTGTTCTAGAAAAAAACAAACCTGCTAAAGCTACAAGACATTTTATTCCTGCCATTTTCAGGATGACTTCCAGTCATGTTATCACAGAAGTATTAATAAGCAGGAGAATAGTAGAACATTGTAACTACAGCTGGTCTTTTCACTCAGGAAAGATATGATTCCTTGACTAATATAACATAATTTTTTAATTCTAACCCTCAAAATATAGTTGGCTCTGCTGGTCTAGAAGACAGACTGGTTGGAGGCGTGAAGCTAGATGCTATTGCCAGTTCTGCTACTAGTCTGCTATATGGTCTTGGACAAGTCTTTAAATCTCTTTGCATCTTTGTTTCCTCTTTGGCCTTCTGTTCTCTCAGGTTTATCGTCAGTTCCTGCCTGGTTTTGATCTGATAAGAGCAGGTAATGCCTATCCAAAGGAATGGCTGTGGGGTTTTGGGTTTTAGTTTGGGTTTTTTTGTTTTGGTTTGGTCTGGTTTTGTTATGATGGTGGTTTTGGTTTTAAATTTTGTGTAAGGACTTGTTGGTTTTATATTATACTGCCTGCAAATATTTTGATGACTAGAAGGAGGCTGGGCACTTGGAAGCAACTGCAGCCATCACTTGCAGTGTTGTAACAAACCTTTTGATTTTTATATGAAACTGAAGAAGTGATAGCAGTGACTTCAACAGGCATTAACAGTGCTGCCTAAAGAAAATGTTACTGGTTGTATGGATGAAAAAGGAATCTGCAAGCACTTGATAAACTTTGAAACTTTACTCTGTGTGACTGAGCAGAAGATGTCTGGTTCCTGTACGTATTTTTGAGTAAAGATGTTCAGCTGCGGGCCAGCACCTTCTCAGTGTAGTACATTGCCCTTACAGACAGTAATGAAAATCATAATGAAAGATAAGCTCATGGGGAAGGAAAACATTATTTAAACATCTCTGTTATTTAAACATCTCTGGGAGTTCTGATAAACTTATCTCAAGTATCAATTAATTAATTGGAAACAAAAGAAAAACAAGCTGAGAAGGCAACCATAAAATGGGAATTTCTGTGTAGTAATTTCTGTATATTCAATGCAAACATCCCAATGTGACACTTGTCAGTAGACGGTTTGAATGAAATAGGACATGCTTTACACTCTGCAACCCACTTCCAGCGTCCTTTCATCTGCAAACAGGGAGAGTTGGTAAATGTAAATATTTAAGTGCTCAAAAAGTAGTGATGAGAATTTTTGCATAAAAGAAATCATCTAATGTCAATTCTAATTAGAGTCTCTAGACATTTGTAGAAGGACTATCAGTTCTATTTTGTTCACCTTGATTATAATTAGTAGAATTATGCAAAGCAAGACTAGAAGAGGAAGAAAGAAGGGACTGTTTTGGCTGTTTTCTAGTATTAAATTTTTACCAAACAACTTCCCCTTAGAAATGATCTGACTGTTAGTTAAACATCTCTGGGAGTTCTGATAAACTTTATCTCAGGTATCAATTTAAGCCACCCACTCTCTAAGTAAAAACAATTAGTTAGATACAGGAAAGAGAGAGAAAGTTTCTAATGAACACACTGTTGCCCCATCAGAAACGGGGTTGGCATATTTCGCCACTGTACTGCACAGTACTAAGGATTTGGAGAAAGGACAGAATGATCTTAACCTGATATACATCCTTAGGTACAAGATAAAGTATTGGTAGCATGGATTTCTCAGTGGGCTTTGGGTCAGGACATAAGATTGCACAACACGAGAAATGAACTTTGGAGAAAAGGCTGTGAGGGCTGACCTAAAGCACGAGAGGAGAGAAAGTGAAAGATCCCCCCTCTCCCTGCAAGCCCTGTACAATTTTCTCTCATGTATAAATAATAGCCATACTGCATAAAAGGTGCAAGATAGATCATCTGTAATGGCTTAAAATAGCAGCCAAAAATAGAATCTTGGGATTTTTTTTTTAAGTCCTTTTAGCACATTCTAGGACAAAGCCCTTGTCAAGAGGAATAGACATTTTTGGACGAGCCAGCACATTTGTTCCCGTAACCTCAAATGGAAAATCCCAACCATCCGTGAAATCAAAGAGAAAACAGGTTCCTCCTACAAGAAGACATTTGTAATTATACTGCTTGGGATCAGCATTCTCTCTCTCTCTTTTGTACTCATACTCCTCCTATTCTTTCTTATGATCTCTCATCAGATTTCATTAGAGGAGAAAAGCAGAAGGGGAAAATAAACACCAAAAATGCAGCACTTACTTAAGCTGATTTACAATATGAGTATTTTAGTTGTGCAGACAAAAGAGTTCATCTTCACTTACTGAACAAGTAATAAAATAACATTTGCAATAAAAAAAATGTTAAAAAACTATATGCATCAATGAATACAGTAGTTGCAGTCAGCAACCTTGTAACCTGAAGCAATACAAAGGTCCTATATTCTCTAGACAGTTATAGTCTGTACATATTCTATTACCATGTAAGCAGATTTCTTCTTTACTGTAATTTCAGGTGAAATAAAGAAATATGCAGGACTCTTCCCTGCAGTTAAAATACTGTATTTACTGAATGCTGACAAAACTGCTGCTGTTGACCATGCTTGATACAGCACAAGCCTTTGGCCTTACAAATCAAATTAATTGCATTGCACATATGCAGATTGAAGGGATTTACATGCTGTGTCTCATATCACCTGGGTAGTTCAAGGGAACATGTACTTGTGTCTGGGCAGTGCCACATGAAAGTCATGGCTTCCTTCCATTTACTGAGGACAAAGGGGGAAGAAGTGCATTGTGCTACTGCCTACCTCAGTTACGGGAAGAAAATCAAACATAATCTGAGTAAATCTGGGTAAAATTCAGAAGTGAAAAACTCCACAACATTTTAAAAAGAAAATAAATTACCTATGCATGAGCTGGCTGAGAAGGAAGACAGTGGTATGGGAAGGAAGAAGCGTTAGAGAACTCAGACTAGGGCAATGACATAGGTAGATTATGGGTAGAAAAGTAGCTATTAGTTTGTGTTTGCCCTTCCTCGTGTGTGTATATGGAGTTATGCATGGCACTTTGTGAATGCTAGCATCCATGTGTTGGAACAGGTCTCTGAGAGACTATAAACTCTATTTCAGATTTGCGATCCGGTATATGCCAAGGGCAAGGTAGCTGTTCTGCTAGCAGGATCTGAGTGCCTCTGTGTATGTGATAAAATTTGAAGGGTACATATTGTACTGTTTACGTGGGAAGTTATGCAGCATTCTCCCCACTTTCTGTATGAATCAGACTCCAGAATTTCCAGAAAGTGACCTAAATTAATAGCTCTGAAAAGAAGAAATGCAGACATATGTTGATTGTCACCCTGTGAATTGTGGGTAAACAACTTCAGACAGTTCCCAACACAAGAAGACTTTCTTATACTGCCACGGTCTACTCAACAGAGCATGAAATAAAGCCTATCAGGTATTTCAGAGAGCGTACATGCTCCTTTCTTTCCCTTTTCCCTTCACCTTGCCTCTTGCAGTCCTCCCAGGTTCTTTTTTATCGATCACAAGCACAGCTATATCAATCTGTTCCAACTAATCCCTCGATCGGTTCAATACAGCTATATCTGACAACGTGTTTGCCTCTGGAGCATTTGCAGATAATTCCCATTGGCTATGGACTGCCCAGGAAAGGCAGAGATTCTGTATTCCTGGCTTTCAGAAATCAACACTGAAAAGATAGAAAATTCACCAGGAAACCTTCCATCTGCTAAAGTTTTTGGCTTTTAGTCATTGAATATGTAAGATGAATAAACAGGCTTAACATGGAATCAAGTTGAAATACTAACATCAAACACAGAAGAGGTGGTTATGTGTCCAAATGGGCAAAACAGACAACAGAAGATATGTACGGAGCCAATAGTGACTGCACTGTCTAGCAAAGATAGGCATTCAGAACAGGGCAAACAATGCCAGCTCAGCTGGTTTGAAATTGTTTTCCTTTCAACAGATAAAATGGGGCATGACAATATTTTTCATATTTTTATTACAGGAATACTAAAAGACTCGGGTGAGACAAGAACCTTGCTATGTTTCCTTATACCTGTGTAGCCAAATTAGACGAGAAATGGGTGAATATCCTCATTTTACAGACGCAGAACTGAAGTTCAGTGACAAAATTACTTAATTTTTCTGAAACTCTGCAGCAGAGCTAAGGCAAAGAACTGAGATATCTTGAATCTTGGAACTTAATGTATTGCCATCTTCCCCTGCTCTTACAGTAAAAGGAGTAGGTGATTCAATTTGATGATTCATCCTTCTGTTTCTTCATACAATAAAATTAATTCCCATGATGAATTTCTATGTTGGTACTCCTACTCCAGGTTTGATACATCTTCAACTTAATAATTTCTCCTCTATGTGTGTTTTACTAGCTGAACATGTTTGTGAAATCTCTTATATTCTTGTGTAATATGAAACGCATTCAGGAATCAAAGATCATCCCTTTGTCATTCTTTTGCCTTTGTGTGATCAATGAACTTCAGAATATGATTTTAAAAATTGATGCTTTCATTCATTTCCATGGCATGGTGGAGGGGTAAGTTTTCTAAAGTGTTAAGTGACTCCTTAGTGAGGAGGATTTTAAATCTTTCACTGTGTTATGAAAACATATCCCCCTTTGACAGAAAGATTTGTTTAGTATATATGAAAGCTTATGGAATACTGAAGATTTGAGTTTTTATAGCTGTACATGTTATCAAGCAGGCTTTGTGTGATGATAAGTAAAAGTATTTGTGAGAGACAGATTTCTTCAGTATTACACAGAATGAATATTCTGAAGACTTCCATTACCTTTATGCACTGGTGGAAAAATCAAAGAATAAAGTTCAATGAGATCACAGTGCATGGATTTACTTCCTTTTTCTCAAAGGCAGAAGAGCTCTAGTTCTGGAGCTATTCATCCCCTGGATCAGCTTGCTTTGTACACCCTCCACAGATACCAGGATTAGGTCATCTATCATGAAGATGGTCCACTTATGTCCAGGTTGCTTTGTAGAACACGTAAAGAATTAGCTTATTTAGGGAAAATCTGGAATAATTCCACTGAAGCCAATGTGATTTCTCTGATTTTTTTCGAGAGCAGAATATATCTCACTTAAGTAAATTATGACATACCAGCATTTCAAGACTAAGAGCTGAAATGCAAAATTTAAAGGTGAGAGGCTTAATGTATCCATGCCTAATGGTCTGTAATACAAATGAGAAACCTCGATAATGCTCTTCTGTGCCTGTTCTCATAGCTATTTGTATCAGTTTTATACTGGCTTCTTTCATTTCTATCACTCCTTATTAGGATTTAACCCACTCAACAATCAGCTGAGGTGAAACCTGAGAGGCAATAAAAAATATCTGATGCAGAACACTCTTTGTTTTACCACACCAGAAAATCTTAGTGCATCTTAGGGACAGATCTGGCTCCCTCGTTAACACTGCAAAGCAGGGCTGGGGAAGAAATCATGGCAAGATTGAGTTTTGCAGCCCTTAGGTGGGAGAGCACTTACACAAGTAATTCCATTTATTTCATTGTGCTGCTGTGTATAATCTGTCAGCCTCTTAAAAGAGGTATGTTGGGTATTGGCATTAATCAGCTCAGCTATATTGCCTTGCACCTGGACAGGAAAGCATCTAGCTTTGTGCCCAAATCCAAATTTTAGGAAGATTGTGTGGCATTTATGTCATCTGGTGTCTGCATAAGAGCACCTTCCCCACCAGAATGCAAGTGTGTAAGACTAAGATCGGATTTGGCTTTTAGTCTATTTCATCTGCAGACAAATGACTGGTCCTTCTAACTGTCCTGGTTTCAGCTGGGATAGAGCTAATTGTCCTTCTTAGTAGCTAGAATAGTGTCATTTTGGATTCAGTAGGGGAATGGGCATGAGAAGAATGCTGATAAAATTCTGATGTTTTCAGTTGTTGCTAGGAAATCAAGGACTTTTCCCATGTTTTGCTACTGTGCAGGTGCACAAGAAGCTGGGAGGGAGTGTGGCCAGGAAGGCTGACCTGAACTAGCCAAAACGATATTCCATACCATAGGACGTCATGCTCAGTGTATAAACTGGGGGCAGCTGGCCGGGCAAGCATTTCACTGCTTGGGCATCGGTCAGTGGGTGGTGAGCAATTGCATTGTGCATCAATTGTCTTTTCTTGGGTTTTATTTGTCTTTTTTTCCTATATATTCCTTTTCATTATTATTATTATTGTTGCTGTTGTTCTTATTGTTATATTTTATTGTTACATTTTATTGTTACTGTTGTTATCATATTTTCTCTTAGTAATTAAATTGCTCTTATAACAACCCGTGAGTTTTACTTTTTTTCCCTATTCTACTCCCACTGCGAGTGGGGAGCCGCGAGCGAGCAGCTGTGTGGCGCTTAGTTGCTGGCTGGGGTTGAACCACAACACTAACCCAGAAATAAATATCTTAACATGAGCTATTCCCAGTCCTTCTAGGAATATTACCAAGGTACATGATAGAACATTCTTTTTTTCTTTCTCTTTCCTTTCTTTCTTGAATCTATTTCTCTTCTGACATTATTATAATATCCAAGTTGTTTTTTTCTATGGTTGACATTATAGTACTCTGAAAACAAATGTCACATATTCACCTAGCAAAAGAACATTTCACTCCTGCAAATGGTTCACCATTCCAGTAACCCACAGACATTAGCAGTCACCTTGATTTCAATGGGATGAGGCACACCAGCAAGGCAATAAACATCTCCACCCGGCTGCGACCAAATTTTTGCTGAACTGTACTTTAACCCATAAATAGTCCCACTGAAGTCAAGAGGAATAATTCTTGTGTAAAGAACTCTCCATAAACATAAGTATCAGAGCTGTCCTTACCCAAATAAGGCCCAGCCCTTTAATGAATTTTATGCAGTTACTACCCTACAACTGTATACAGCCCCATTAGCTTCAACCAGAATCCATCAGGGACCCATTGAAAGACTAGGGCTTAAAGGCAGGCTGCCCAGAATGAATGGTTTGACTAAAGGCACGATGTTAAAATGATTTAGATTGACAGTTAAATTAAGTGAAACTACCTGTGTAGACACACACCAGTTTAGCATGCCCCTGTAATTTACAGTCTAAAACCCCAGGATCACCCACACACCACATCACGTGGGCTTAATACTGCAACATAACAGCCTTTGTTTGCTAACAGCACCCGAGAGAGACATTCTACCTGACAATTTCTCCCTGCTTTGTGAGTTAAGAAGTCTGCGGTATGACCTATGCCTAATGATGAGTTTCTTTCCTTTACCAGGACAGTGCACCCACCTGTCCTGTCCTGTCTGTCACCTGCACTCCCTGACCACCTTGTACAACTGTGCAGGCTGATCCGTTCATTTCCGACTATGTTTATTCTTTTCGTCATCCCATTTGATCCATAAGAAATAGGTGAACTTCTGAGTACTGGTTTTTGAAAGCTCATCACAGGTACTTCTAACAGAAAATAGACTTTTAAAATCTTATATTAATAAAATAAAAGATCTTGTACTGCATTCTGTGAACTGTCTTCCATCTCCTGATACAGTATATTCTAAAAACTACTTGGAGAGACCAATGTTGACTTCAAGCCCTGTGCCAGTGATTTCGCTGAGCTGTAGAATAAGACTGAATAGCAGATAATTTGTTGCAAATATGACACAATGAACTATTTTCCAAATATCCCTGTTCTCTGGTTTGTTTTTTTGGATTTGGCAACAAATTATTGGCCCTTGATCTTGTGGTCCTTAATCTGTCACAAACCTGTGTCAGCTACACATAATATCCATAAACCCAGACTACGGTCTGGTAGGTAGCTTCGTAATATCTGTAACTGGTAGATAACCTAACCTGTTGCGTTTTTTTTTCCGCTGTAGAAAAGGTTGGGTACTGTTCTGTTGTGTTCTCAGAATAAAGAGGTGAAAATGACACGGAATAGACCAGGGGTTTTGTTTGCTTTCTTTTCTCTAACCTCTCCTCACCCCTCAAAATAAAACGCTGACATTTTGTGATATATTTAATGTGGATTATAATAAAAATATAGAAAGATTTCAAGGAGTGAAGATGGGACATAGCAAAAATTCAGTGGCATAAACTCAACTCTCCTCTCCCCTTCGGTGGTGTGTAACTAAATAATTTAGTCTCATAGTAAGAGTTCAGACTAACTGGAAGTGTCAGCAAACAGGTTTTTTAAAACAAAGAAATGAACAAATAGACCTCTGAACATAGAGAAATAGATGGATATGCTTTTCTTTGAATTTTTAAAATATCTTATTTCTCCTTTTAGTTTTTTTGATCTGTATTTCCATGTGTGCACTGTGCCCCTTATTGCTGGGGCACAGTGCAAAAATTCTCAGGTAAAACTCTGTGCTATGCAGAATGTCTTAAATGTCCATTACCTCCAAATTATATACATTCTTCCAGGGAAAACTGGATTGTGAAATAATGGTGGAAACCTGTGGCCAAAGATAAGTTAAGTTGATCCCAGAACCACAGTAAGTACAATTCCTTTCAGAATTACAACTGACCCTAAAAACTACATAATAGAAGAACAAGAATAAGCTAAACAAAAACTGTGTTAAATGAATTATATTAGTATTCAGTAATCAATTGTCATCCACATCTTTCTCTTAGGAATAGATAATTATGATCTTTACATTTGCTGTAAACGCTTTCCAAAGTTATTTTTCTCACTAGGTGCTCTTAAAAGCTCCAACTCAAGAGACTATTTACAGGTCTGCTGAGCTATATTACTAGCCTTAATATCTCCAATCTGGTACAAAATTAAGCATGTATTTAAGAATTTCCCTGAAACAAAGCCAAAGATCCTGAAGCTAGCAGCAGTTTTCAAGTCAACAGCCATTTAACATTATGGAGTCCATGAAAGTCCATAAAGAAACTGATATGTAGGAGAAAAAGAAGAGACCATATCTAATATGAACAAGAAACCACACATAGAAGAAAAATATACATACATATATATATATATATGTATATAAAAAAAAGCTTCTATACTCCGTATAGGAGAGAAGTCTTTTTGGGGTACTAAAATTTATGCAATCAGGTAAAAAAAGAAAAGGTGATCTTTAATCCACTTGCTTTATGCAGTTTTAGTATTTATTGAATCAGCCTAGAAAAACCCAGCAGATAGCTCATGGTATACTATTTATAGTTAGGAATCAAACATCTCATGTTCTAAGCCTGTCTAATTTCAAATTTTTATTGACAGGAAAAATACACAATGTTTGTAGTGCTGCATTGTTTCAGGAAAAAAAAATCATCTCTAAACCCACCCACATCTTATCTCATCAGTCATAACCTACATGAATGATAATAGGTTCTCAAAGCTCTCTAGTTCTCTGTGACAGTTCTAATAATGCAGTGTGAGATGTTTAAAATAACTGCAATACCAAGAGGTTACAGTGCAGTGACCTTTGTGGTCTCCCATTCAATGGAAGTGGTTGGTAAATGTAAATATAATTACAGTGCAATCCCTTTCTAATAGGCATGATTATAATATAGCAAAAAACCCCACACTTACAAAACTAAATATGTTAAATTAAATGTATTGTTTTCTGATTATAATAGACACTCTCTGGGTGTCTATTATTAATGTCTTCTAAGAAGAGAACAGTGAAGGAACTTAGAGGATATTTGAGATAGAAGAACATCAAGGAATGTAACCTCTGTGCTTTCATTCCCACAAGCTGTGTAAACTGTTGAGTTAAAACAAATATTTATAAAAACCAAAACTGTTATTTTTTTTTGCTAAGCCTCTGCAACAGCACATCAAGCATGTTCTTACTATCCAGAGTCCTTGACTGGAGGAGCAGCATTCTTTTTATCACATTTCACCAGCAAACTTGCTGTAGTAATAAGACGTTCTCACTTTCAAAATTAATTGAGCAAGCATGCAGAATTAACACATAGCCCTTTTCAAGCCTCCAAGCCTAACCCAAACTCAAGGAAAAAAATCCCCTTTATTCTGAATAATAATAATTCCTGAAGAATAAATAAATAGACCATGTATTGGCCTGTGTAATGGATGTTAAGTAAGTATGCAAGTATGTAACTATGTAATGTAAGTAACTGGTGGAAATCAGTGGGGTTTGTAATGGTCATCAGATTTCTTTAGTTAGCTGTTGCATCCATGAAATTGGTAAAAGGTATGTCTGTTGTTATATTGTTATTATTATTGGGTTATTAAAAGACATTACAGAGAAGAACTGAAGAGGCATTCTTTTGATTCAATACTTTATCATACAGAAAAACAAACAACAGTGCATGTTATGGATCACGTTTCAGACCTACCTCTGTCACCCCTACAGTCTGACCAGAGCAGAGCTTAGAACTCCTTAGACAACATGATTCTGGTGATGTAAAACAGAGGAAGCTGGTAGATTAGGAGGCCGACACAGGAATTCCCTAAGCTGATTCTTCTTATCCTCCTTTTTCCCTTTATGCCTCATGAAATTTCTAGTAAGCTACAAGTCGAGGTGCTTTCCCAGAGCAATTTGGCAAATGATTAGCTGTTCAGACATAGCCTGCCCTCTACCCTGTGGAACACAAGGGGTTAATTTAATATAGTGAAGTTTCTCTTATGTCCTAGAGGCAAAGTTCCCATGACCAAACTTTTAAAATATTGCCCTTTAATTTATCAAGGGCTCATATTGTCTTTCACTATGGGATCTTTTTGTTTCATTTCGGTCCCAGCCAAGGACGGTGTTCAGACCTGTCTCTTCCTCCCTAATTTAGTTATATCCCTAATATCATGACTCCAAGGGGCTCAGGAGAGCCCCCTCCCACCTTCGCTGTCTGCACAAAGCAATCGCAGCTGACCTGGTAACCTCTATCTTCCAGACCGTGACTGACTCTCCATGGGCTGCCTTCCCCTTCTCATCATCTTCTCTTACTTACAGCCGAGCCAGCCTGAGTGAAGTCTCAGAGCTGCCTTCACACATACGTTGGCATAACTGAGAGCAGTATTTTGCCTCTTTCTGCTGTTCGGAGGCATCTGAAGTGCCTAACATATTACATGTAGAAACATGACTCATCCTTTCTCACTGTAAAGTAGTTTGATATCAGGGCACTTCTCAAGACACCAATTTCTGCTAATTTCACCAAAAAACAAGTACAGCAGTAGCCTTTATTGATCTTGCTTACCTCAGAAGGAAATTAAAGCCCTATTCTGTAGAAACTTTCGAAACAGCACAAAATACTTCAGGCTCCTCAGCCATCCCTTGTAGGATAGGGCCTCATGGATCAGGTTTTCCTATCTCCAGAGATGGCCGTAATATTTTTTTTTATGGGTAGCTGCCCACTTGGGTTCAGGGACAAGTTCACTGTATCTAGAAACTCATTTGTCTCTCACTATTGCTTAGGTGTAGAGACAGGTTGTACCTGCCGTACAGATAAGATATTGTAAAGGCACTATGGGGGTCACTCTAAAGGCAAATAACTTTTACTTTGTTTGTAGAGGTACAAATAGTCACACTGTCATAAATCTGGGGCTACAGAAAAAGAAACTGAATGTGGTTTTTACATCATTGAACTATTTTGAAAAGCTAAAGTTTGAGGAAAAAAATGTGTTGGTTTCTTTTTTTTTCAAATACATCAATAATCTTCCATTTAATTTATATACCCACAGCTGTCGGCTACCTCCAAACCCTCTTAGTGCAGTGATACGGAAACATTTTTACTGAAAAATTCTTAGGAATACCTCAGAGAGTTCACATTCATATCTATTTAAGCTAGCAGATGAATAGAATCTACCTAACCTAATTGGGGGAGAGGAAAAAAGAATCAATAAAGCAAGCTTTCTGCTCATCAACTATATCCCTTTTCTTGTTGGTTATTGCTTGCACGATGGCTTATTTGGAGGAAATATTTGTTCAGACTTTAATTTGTTCTGCTCATTCCATGGTCACATCTGCTGGTTCTAAGGTTATTTATTTATTTATTCATTTGTAGAATAAGTAAGGAGTAGCATATAGGAATAAAACATTATGGAAGACATACATTGCTGATGCAGTACATCCACCTGGCAAACAGTTTCATTTTATTGCTGCAAATTCCAAAGTATTGTCATAATGGATAAAATGTTAACTCTTCTAATTAATTAATGCATATCAGAGAAAATATACCTTTATGACATGCAACAGTAGTTTAATTTTTTCCAGTATTGCTACTAAATACATTTTCCTTTTTCTTTTAAGATCCCGCCTAGTGTACCATACCTGCCTGTTGAAATTCGTAGTCAATGAAGCCCCACACAAAGTAATGGGATCTGTCATCACTGGAGCCCATATTTTCCATGAGGATACATGAGAGGAGGAAGTGTCTTAGCTTTGGTTTTGGCAAAACCCGATTCTCTGAATTGTAAACTTTCTGGAATAATTCCACCAGATATGTTGCCTGACCCTGTACCAAAAGGCAGGGATTCAGTTCCCTGAAGTCAAAAGTTTCCATAGGATCTCAAGGAGATCATCAGCTTCTATTTCACCATCTGCCTTCCCTAGCTTTCTCCTGACATTGTTATTTTGGATCCTGTGCAAATCATTGTCCTGCTACAGCACCTTCTTTTGAGGCATTGCCTTTGGTGAGGCTCCCTGAATAGAGGTGGAAACCATATAAATGGCAGTAACAACTGTGTATGAAGTATCCTAGTGTTGAATCATCCTGCCACTGTTTTGAGTATGCAACAACTAGCTCACTAGCTTCTACTGTAGCGAAGGAAAGGAATAGACTGCACTTTAATCTGCAGATCAAATTCTAGGATAGTGACAGACAAAGTAGAAAAAGCAGTATTTACTGTCCACTGCTTCCCCAAGCCAGATCCGTGATTCACGGAAAAAAAAAAAAAAAAAAAAAAAAAAAGAAGGGGAAAAAAAAAAAAAGAGGAGGGGACTCAAAGAACCTGATACAATCTTTGATTATCACAGTCACAGGTGTTGCAGTGTGGAATGCAATATAATGCTGTAATAGAGATATTGCTTCAGGAAATCTGTGTTAGACTCAAGAATGTAGTGTGCAAGTGATGAGAGAAAAAGTGTCCACTTTGTTATTCTGAACTAGATTTCTGGGACCAGGCTGGTATTCCAAGACTGGTGATGTGCTTGTTATTGTAGATACTGATTCCTAGGAAAACAAGTACTTTAGCTGTGGATGAAACACAGCAGCTCGTTCCCTAAATGCTCCCAGTTTCCTCTCTTGCAGTAGAGTCCGTAAGCTTTAGTATATTTATATTGCCTAGGAAAATAAAATAAAATATTGTACCAAAAAAAATGGTTGAGTGATTTTGTGTGGTGTTATCAATTTTATGAATGATGTTGAACAACCTCATTTATTAGGCACATGTTACATATTTAATTGCAAAGACACTTATTTGTAGGGTTTTTTTTTCTCTTCTACAAAGAGACCCTTACATCCATTTAAAGGTTTTATAAAAAGAAATAACCCATAAAGCCATACAATAGTAATCCCTTGTGTTCCTATTAGGGGAAAGTGTGGTGAGTAATGTGTCTACTTTATTCCCTAATGAGTCATCATGGTACAACTGTCCTTATCTCCACCTTTTTTTAACTTTTAATACTGAAGCAATTCTCTGGTATGAGTTACAATTTAGTTCTTGCAATGATATTTCCTACACTTGAAGAAATGACTCACTCTGCCTTATTTCTATATGATTTTTTTCCATCACTTGTCACTATGCAAAATCATATAGGCACTTTGGAGAGAAAATGAAAGAATAAAACAACAAACACTGCAAATCTTACAGACTTTCTCCTTAATTTAGGAAATGGAGTATGTTACAAACTGTAATTTAATTCTATGCCTATTGTTAAGAATGCTACTTGTAGCTTCTCATAATTTCTAACACGGTGTAGTTAAAAGGACCTAAAGAGATTCTGACACATCAGATTTCTGATAGATCTGCATTGTGAATTCACATGGGCCATTACTTAGAAGTTATATGAAATGACCTGGTTTTATACTAATTTAATTGGTTTTATGCCAATCTGAATTCTAGCGGTGTTAACACTGCTAATTCTAAAGATTTGGCTGTTTAAACTTACTTGTTCATCCTATCTGCATAAGGAATTGTCCTCTTCAAGGTGATAAATTATTTATTAGAGTAATGAACAAATCAATCAGGAGAGCTAGATAACTGAAACACACAGCTTTTGGCAAAGTAAGGTCTGAATGTTTACATTTATCACAGAAAAGCCTTGACTTTGATGCAGACATTTCAGAGCTGTTTATTAATCATGATCTCATTACAGTTTTGGTGGACTAATAGCTTTCTGTTTGTCAGAATTGTTTCTGATGATGTAGTGCTGTTGTCCTAAAAATACAAATCTATTTACACTATTTAACCTTCTACAAAATTTTTCAAAGGTAGCTTATTTCTAACATTGTGCTTTATATTAAAACAAATCAAGACTAACAACTTAAGTCAGAGTGATTTCAGAGCTGGTGTCTGTGAAATGTTTTGGCTCTCAGGTACAAAACTTGAAAGCATCTCATGGGTTGGCTGCAGCACATAGCAATGACTCACTGCAGAACTGAGAGTATTACTCTGGGAACAGGTCCAATACTCTTAGAATACGGCAGGGAGCCTCTAACTGCAGAAAGACGCATATTTGGTACATTAAGCATATTTTAGTGTTTATTAGTGAGAGATTTGGGTTTTAGACTAGAATGTACTCTGAAACTAATCCGAATACACATCTGCTGAAGGGTGAAATGGCATATACTGTAACTCATGAAAATAATGACTGTGAATTAGTTTCTGAACCATAACACTACGATTTACTCACATCAGATTTGGCAGGAACTTGTTAAAAGGACATATAATGAAGGGAGTGCATTCAGACCTATGTAAGAATTTAGTGAAACAATTGTCATTAAATCATTGATTGTTGACTAATGAAAAACCCTTTAACTGTTTTGGAAGTTTGCAGCCAGTAAGTTCCATGTTTCTTTTTTTTTGTTGTGGGTTTTTTTGGTGTGGTTTTTTAAAGTAAATTGAACTAGAGTACTGAGTTGAAAATATTTACTGGAAAATGCCATTTTGTATTGCTATGGCAGAAGATGATGGGGAAAGTGAAATATGTAGGGGGGGGGAGAACCTTCTAATGTCAAACCTTTAATCTGTCTTATATCAAATATTCAACATAGAGCAGTTGTACCATGAAATTAGATTAGCAGACTGGTTAACTATGAGACCATATATTAGACATGTGAAACTAGCCATGTTAAAGGGCACAACTTTTCCAGTGTCTCTGTTTAACAGTAAAATTGCTTGGTTTAGCAAAATTGTCTTTGCAAATCAGCTCGGATAGTTTATATAGCTGTACATACAATTAATTGCAAACATACCAAGTGATTAGAAATTACAGCCCTCAACATCGGTTCTTCTTTGTGGCACGAATAATTGATGATGAAATACTGTTGATATGTACTTAGCTTTGACCTGTATTTCGATGAATATAGAGAGCAATCTGTTTCATTCACGACATTTTAGTCAGGAGTTGAAATAAAATTTAAGTTTTAAGTTGGAATCAGGACATCTAATGAGAGTTCATGGGCAAAGCTCTATCAAAATGAGAAATGTGGGCATAAAGCATTGATCAATGAACTGTTCCCTCTTGAAAAACTAAATGCTTTAATCCTGAGGCAGAATATGCACTTTGTGTTGCTCTCATGCATATAAACAGCCACTTTTGAGTCCCAGTTTAATCTGAGTGAAAATGTCTCCATATAACTCTGAATGTAAAAGTTTCCCACTCTCCCTTCCCCACTTTAGTGTGATCTATGGGGAATTGACTTGAGTGGAAGAAGGGTCTGACCTACAAATTCAATTAAGCACATTCTCAGTTGTTTGGTATCTAGGTGCAAGATATCATTTTTATTTTATTTTATTTTTACCTAGTGGTCTAAGTGAACATGTAAGCACATTTCTACAACCTTTGAGCACTAAAGTAAAAGAGGAATAAACCTTTATGTCTATTGGTAATTTAGGGATAAGGTATAAGCAACTTTTTACCTCTCCTGATACTTCTAGTTAAATGTACATCCTTCTCTGACTTCTAATAAATGCTTCATTTTGGTGCAACTTTCCTCAGAATTACGAAGTATACAACACATATCATCACTGCTGTTATATAAGTGCTTGTACAGGGAATAATGAGTTGTAGTCTTCTTGATTAATGTGTAAAGTTGCTTTAAGAAAAAGAACGAACTCATTTGTAGCTACTTGACTGGCTGCAGGAGAGTCTTGAACTGGAAGAGCTCACATTCATGTGGACAAACAGTGGATGAGAAACTGCAGGGGAAACTATTTTTTTTATTATTTTTTGAAGGGGGAATCTATATTATAGAACTTGCCTGACTCACATGGAGATTTTGTGGCAGACATGACACGGTAAACACCTTTACTTGACTCTGTCCTTTTAATTTTAAATTGCATGCTTTTGTGTCATGTGGATTTACAGATACAAGTAGCTTCCATTCACTCTAGCTGAAATCAGTTGAAACTGCAATGCCTTCTGAGAATCAAACACCACGAAAATCAGGCTGACAATGTAGAACTGCAGACTGCAGCGTTAACATTTTATTTTCCAATACCTGTACACCACAGTCTCACAAATTCATTTTGGATAGTAGACATCATAGTGCACCATACTGCACTTTAGCTTTCCATTATCTCATGCTGCAGTCACTTTATCCAATTAACACACCTCTTCTTTGCAGACTACTACATGGATACAAAAATGATAAAATAAGAGGATACAGGATGAGAGGGAAAACAACCAGTCATATTCTCATGCCATCCAGATTCTGGGCTTCACAACTCTTGCTCCCAAATACAACAGATGTTATAAATACTGTTCTTTTATTAGGATAAACTTTTGCTGATATTTTTTCTGCTTTCTTTTTTTGTCCTTTCTACTGTTTCAGTAAAACATTTTGAGTCAGGGCAAAATACTGATTTACATATTGCTCAGACTCCTAATCTGCTTATCCAGGAGAAATGAAAAAAATGGACTTAAAAGGATTTGCTTCTTCTACTCTCATCCTCCACCATCTTCACAGTATCAGTATATTTTTTTCGCTCAGTAATGAGTAGTTTCTTTTTCTCTGGTAGTGATATCTCCCTTAGTAGTTCTCCATGACTAAACTTGGTGCCTATGGAAACTCATTGTTCTGTTCTTCTTTTCCTGAAGCATTTTGGAATGTTCAGAATTAGCACTACTCTGAAGCAGGAGAATAGCTATAGATGTGTAACTCAGAATACTGGATGCTGAAGTATTCTGACTTATTAGTTAACTTGAATTTTATTAATGAATATATTACATTACTCCGTTTGTGTCCAAGACTATTTTGGAGAAAGGCAGGTATATAGTATTCATTTTACAAATGGAGAACTTGAGACACTAACATCACTTTTTCAAGGCAGAACAGAAAACACTGTGCCCCAGTTTCTCCATTCCTACCTTAGTGTCCTGCTCACAGAACCACAGTAACAATTCTATTCACTACAGTTTTGGATGTACAACATCTTGAAAACTTAATACAGACAAAATTATTAGTGTTTTCATTGGGAGCCTCATCTATGTAGTGACTTAGCTAAAATTAAATATATAGTGAAATGCAGACACTGTTTCATTGAAACATGACCTCCCTTTAACCATACAACAATAACATTTTGGAGTGAGTTACAAGGATGGACATCTGACTAGCTGACGAGGCAAGGCATGGTATTGTGTTACTGCTTTGCAGAGAGGGAAGGGGAAGGGAGAGGAGAGTGCAGAAGAAAACTCTTTTTTTTAAGTGATTCTACTGAATTAGCTGGCTGCAGTGTTGCTTAGAAATGCTGAGGCCATAGAGATAGG
The DNA here is from genome assembly GCF_034619465.1 of Leptosomus discolor. Lineage (NCBI taxonomy): Eukaryota > Metazoa > Chordata > Aves > Leptosomiformes > Leptosomidae > Leptosomus > Leptosomus discolor. The sequence continues at coordinate 25,792,451 of NC_141398.1, read as the reverse complement.
TTCATGACACCAATGAAAATGTGTATGAGGTGACTATAATTAAATCAGACATCTGTTGTGCAATGGTATTGAACTAAACATAAGCCAATATATGGGTTGCCATAATTCCGCTTAACTACTGTCCTTCTCAAAATACTCAGCAATTAAGAAACTACTAACTTTAGACTGAAAAAAATAACCATATTTTTGGAAGGTTATTATTAAAGTGGTAAACTGGAAGATTACTAATTACACAAGTGCATAAATATTTGCAGGCTCAAGTTTTAATACATAATGATTTAGGTATAATACTCTATGTTGCAGTCTAATAAGATATCACAGATGCTTACATTTACGCACATATTATTATAAATATTTTGCTAAAAATGGCATACTGTTAGGATAATCAGAATGAAGGTCTCTGTGTTTCAAATTAACCAGCATAAAAAATGTGTCAAAGAAACATATGATTCTAGCTCACTTGGGTGAGATACTGGTTATTAGAAAGCGAAAGTCTGTCCATAGCCTTTAGTAAGACATACTTTATGCAAATATGTAGGTTGGAAGAGGCCACTAGAGATTATCTGGTCCAATCGCTACTGTTCAGATTAGGTGCAGTCAAAGGAGTTGCTCAAGGCCATGCTCAGTGAAGTTTGACTATCTCCAAGCATGGCAATACCACTGCCTCTCTGAGCACCTCTTGTACAGTCTAACTACCATCATGATGAAAAACATTTTTCTTGTACTTGTTCAGAATTTGCCATGTTCCAGCCTGTGCCCATTTCCTCTCATCCTTCTATTGTGCACCTCTGAGAAGATTCTGGCTTAGTTTCCTCTACACCCTCCCATCATGTGGTAGTAGACAGCAGTAAGATCCTCCTCCTCAGTTTTCTTTACCTCAAGCTGGATAAACCCAGATCTCTCAGCATCTGCTCATATGCCATGTGCTTTAGTCTTTCTGCTGACCACTTTTGTGGTCATCCTTTAGTATGGCCCTGTCTGTTTTGTACTGGAGAGCCCAGAAATGGACACAGCACTCCAGGTGGGTCTCACCAGGGCTGAGCAGAGTGAAAGATCGTCTCCCTTGACCTGCAGGAAATACTCTTCCTAATGCAGACCAGAATGCTGTTGGCCTGCTTTGCTGCAACAATGTATTGCTGGCTCATGGACAACTTAGGTTTATGAACCCCCAGGCCCTTTTCTACAAAGCTGTTTTCCAGCTACTTGGTCCCTAGTCTCTACTGTTTTTTTTCCTTCCCAAGTGGAGATCTTGGCATTTTCCTTTGAAATTCATGAGGTTCCTGTCAGCCCATTTTCCTACTTTATTTAGATCCCTCCTGTCAGCCCTGCCCTCTGGTCATTAGCCAATTTGATACTGTCTGGAAATGTGTGGAGTGTGCCTGTGTCCTATCATCCAGTCATTAAAAAACCATCAGGCAGAAGTGGTCTCAGTGTCTACTGGCAAGAGCAGAACTAAGTAACCGGCTGCCACTTTGAGCCCAGAGATACAGCCAATTTTCAACCCATCTTGTATCTCACAAATTTGACTCTAGGTACACTGTGGAAGGCTTTGTTGAAACCCTTTCTTAAGCAAGTTATTAAAGTAAAGTATACATGCAGAGGGCCAACTTCAGTCCCAAATTAAACGAGTGTGCTAACAATGTGAGAAACTGCTGGGCACTGCAAAAACCCAGAATGGAAAAGGGGTTGGCATAGCCCAACTGGAGGCTAAACAAATAAGAATGAATGTAAGAAACAACAACATGGTGAAAAAGGAATACCAGCAATACAAGAACAAAGGCAGTCCCACAGTACTTGAACAAGAAGAACAAAGCAGGATTGGGAATGGTAACCAGAGATAGCCAAGGGTCCAGATTACCAGACATAACCATAGTGACAAAGCAGGTCCAAGGTCAAGCTGGAAAGTCAAGTCTGTGCGTTAGGCTCAGGATCAACAGGATACAGGACCAGGCACAGACATATCGACAATATAGCTTGGGCAAGAACCCTTCAGTGCTGCTCCCCAACAAAAGGAGGCCAGGACCTTGCTTCTCCCAAATGTCTGTCATCCAGCTCTTTCCTAGCAGTCTGATCCAAGATTCCACATCTGCATTAAATCAGAGTTGGCCTTGAGCACTGGCAGCCAAAGCCCTGGGAAGAAGAGAGGAAGGAAAAGGTTATGGAGCCCATTGGTGCACTCAGGGCCCTGATGAACCACTAAAAAGCTCTGTACCTGATCAGTGTGGCCTGCAGTAGGGCAATAAACCTGTTCTGACTATACCTCATGTGTCCAATTTTCTTCATTGGTTGTGGGACCTAGTGTGGTGCCAAAAGGAATAGACCAGATGCCCCTAACACAAGAGAAACAATAGCCGGTGGTCTTTCCCCATCCACATGGTCAGTCATCTCGTCAAAGATAATAGTCAGGTTGGCAAGTCACCATTTGCCCATGGTTAATTTTTGCTCACAGTTCCAAATCACCACCGTATCTTTCATAGGCCTAGATATGGCTTCTGAGATGATTTGCTCTAGAATCACACTAGGCACTATGTTTAGCTGACCAGTCTGCAGTTCTCCAGATTCTTCATCTTGTCCTTTTTGAAGATGGCAAGGTATTAGCAAGATTTATTAGTTCATGTTATATATTAGAAAAGAACTAATTCAGAAGAAGTGTGCCTTATATATTTGAACATCTACAGAAAAATAATATATATGCCAAATTTCTCCTCATTGAATCACCCCCTTAAATTTGTTTTCCCTTTCCATTCCTCCTCTCTTAGAAGAGTCGCACAGATATCCATAGACTTTTTCCTCTACAACATACAACATGGTACCCCAAGTTCTTTGCAGGTGTGTGGGATATCTGTTACGCAAGGAGTTGCTTTCAAGTACTACTTTTTTGAAGGGTTGTGTTCTATATCCCTTTTTTCTTTTTTTGAGGTTTTATGTATAAAAAATATGGTAATGTCATTCTTAACTCACAGTAAGTGTATTATAATTTTAGTATATTGACCTGAGAATGTCAATGTTGGGAATGTCAATACTACAGATAAACTGTGAGCCTTTGATAATATTTGCATTATAACCTGATCAGAAGAGATAATGATATCAGAAGCGCACAGAAAGTCTTTCTCTTCACATCAATCCAGTCTATCCAGCATTTTTAAGTATAAAAACTGTTCTACAAGTAAGCTCCACAACATGTCCTTCACACCTGCTGATCTACAAAGAGGGGATTTAGGTGTTCTGAGGACATCAGTAACAGACTTCCTGAGGAGACTGCATAATCTATATTTTGGTTTACTTTTTCTCTTTCTTTAGTGTAAAGAAAAGCATGGCTGCTGAACTTGAATGTTAATATTCTCCAAAAGTACAATTTCTAGGACTAGCACGACTTTATAGAGGCTGCCTAAGTGTGTAGATGGATTGCCCAGATTCACCATTCCCCAACAAAAAATTAATATGTGATGAATGGTACAAAGAACTAACTGCAGTATTTATTACATAACTTCTTATTTATGGAGTTTTGTCTCACAGGCACCTTTCTTGAATTTATTCCATCAATGCATATGCCAATATCTGTGTAGGTCTCTGTATATGTAAGTGTATATCTTTGATACTAGAATTTCTTAAAATTTAATGTTGACAGGTGCATGTGTTATACAAATCAACACAAAATGACAGTACTTCCAAACTCCGCTATTACTTTACAAACTTTACCCCATCTGTCACCACTACTCTTTCTACACCAAAAATATCTATGAACACAGGGCTTTGAGATACAAAGAATCCACAGCAACTCAGCTGAGGAGAATCTCTTATGGCAGCTTATGGAGAAGAGGGAGGTATGGGATATGCACACCCCTGTTGACATTAATGTTTTTCCAGAAAACCCTAGAAAACCATAAGAAACTAGATCTGTTTGTTGAGTGCTAGTCTCCTTGGTAGTAAGATTTATTGAAGGTGTATATTTACATCCATATCTCAAGTTGTCATTTGTTCACCTGAAGATACATAAGCTTTTCTGCAAGATCACAAACAGGCCAGTTCTGACAGGTTGGTTTCTCTCACACCTAATTTCTACAGGGACAAGTACTATACTGCATGCAAACACCAGACCAGTCTTGTTCAAGATCACTCTTACACAGGTCCTGAGCTGCACAAATCAAATAAAATCACAGAATTAGAGAATGGTTTTGGTTGGAAGGGATCTTTAAAGATCATATAGTCCAATCCCCCTCTGTGGGCAGGGACATCTTCCACTAGATCATGTTCCTCAAAGCCCTGCCCAACCTGGACCTTAAACATTTTGAGGGATGGAGCATCCATATACAACTTCTCTGGGCAACCTGTTGCAGTGTCTCACCACCTGCACAGTAAAGAATTTCTTCCTAATACCTAATAGCCTAGGCTGTAGAGGTGAATAAACAGTGCTGCAAAGGACTCTGCTGAGATAATTTCCATATTGATTGAGACAGAATTGCTTGTGGATAGGGAAGACAAAGAGTCTTCAGAAGGAAGAAACAGGGAGGTGAGTGACACAAGCTGGTCTAACAAGCCCTGTTCATGTAAGCAGCTCTTAATTGGTCAAGCAATCTTAATGAGGACACTGGAAATGGTGGCGTGAATAAAGACCATCTACGTCAGGACTACACACTTGGGTGATGACAAGTGATGAAAGTAATGATTCAGAGCATCAGGCCTTTAACACATGTGGAGATGACAAATTAAGAGACACCTTAATCTGCCATAAACTGACGCTTAATTACTTGTAATTTTGAAGTATCATATTGCCTGATTTAAAGGCCTCTGGACTGAAGCCTTGATTTTGCTTAGTGAAATAGGAAAGTATTTGGGTAATGAGAAAAAGAAATTAAATGAACTATGCATTTTTATTTATTTTTTAATTCAGGCAGGAGGCACCGTCCCTAGAGAAATTATGTCCTGACAGCAACCTGATTCATTTTAACCTGCAATCCACAGAAAGCAAACAACACTACCCTTCATCAAAGGTTTGAACCAGTATTTGAAGAGCAGACAGCTGTGGTCTTGTAAGCCTCTGGATGTTTTCTTGTCTCAGCATGCTTAAGCAAACAGAAACAAACTATTTGCTTTGTGTAAGAAATAGAAGGATTGTAAAAATCTCTTAGCTCTGCTTGGAATTCATCCAAACTAAAGAAATGAAGTTTCTGTCTCTGGCAAAACTGACATTCCTCTTTCTTCCACCCATCAACCTCCCCCTTGAAATCTTAAAATGTCAGCTTGAGCTGCCCAACTCTACTCTTTTATTAGTTTTTATTGGGTTAGTTATTGAAACTGCCTTCATTTTTATCTGTTTGATAATTCCTGTGAAATAAGAGAGGAACATATGCAGTCTCTTGAGCTGCCATTCACAAGAGATGATGTGCAGTTTATATAAGAAATTATTTTCCTTGCACTCCCACAATATGAAATATGGTCCTTTTAAATTTTTTTTATTACCAACATGCTCCTGCTTCTTTTCAAGATTTTTTTCATTTTTTCAATGGGAAAGCCATATTTTTTTTTTTTTTCTCCAGGGAATTAAAGTAGAAGATCAAAGAGAAGCAGCATGAATAGAACAGTCCTTCTTTTAACTTCTCTATTTTAAAATACCAAAACCAAAACCAAACCAAACGAAACCAGTTTCTTATACTTTCAAGAATATATTTTAAAGGAAGTAAATAAAATGAATAACAAAAACAAATTCAGCTTTCCAAATTTCTTTAACTGTGATCCTATGGTGTTTGAAGGGAGGCCACTATAAACCCCAATGATTTTCAGATTGTTCTGAAGGTGAACTGAGTTAAATTCCCCTTTAAAATGCATAAGAAAATACCACTGATTGGTAGAAACAATGCTACTGTTCTTCCCTAGTGATCCCTTCATTTGACAAAGCTGATCTCAGAGGAGCCCTGTCATGGCACAATCACAGAGATGCAATCTGGTCTGTACAAGCAGGTGTGTTAACAGAAGTGTCCTGTCACCATGCAAAAGTGTAAGGGATTATGAGTGTGTAATGCTTTACCTGTACCACCTGGAACAAATGAGGTGATAAAATGGAAAAGAGAACATTTTCTCCCACACTAGATCTTTGTTTGGCATAAGAGGCATGAGTATGCAAAGAAATCAGAAGGAGGTGATCAATTAATTGGTTCAGTCTCAGCCCTTATGAAGCTTAGGGTAGCAGTCAGGCCTCTGTGACCTATGCCAAGCTTCTGAGTTGGTTTTGTGCTACCATCAACAGCACAAGAAGAATAAGGCACTGCATTGTGTAAAAAAAAAACCCAAACAATCATGTTAAATAATACCCATTAAAACACACCTCCCATCTTTTCAGGCTGTAGTTTCCTCTGGTTTGGTTTAAAAGGTCTTTGAATGCCCTCAGTTTTCCCTACCTTTATTTGTATCATCATTCATGTGCTCTCTGCAGCAGATGCTATGCCAGCTCTGTCATTTTAAACTACTGCTCATCTTTAAATAGTCAGCCTTGAAAATTCATTTCAGGCAAGGGCTTTGCATAAAGGATCTTAGCTTGGAAGATTAAAATGAGTTGCCTAATTGTTGCATCCTCTTCCCCCAAGATAAGCAGTTAGACGCACTTTGCTGATTCAAAGGATTAGGTTTACCATTTTTTTCATATTTTACAATTCTTAGAGGGGAAAAATTAAAAACAATGATGTTGGACATAGGAATTGCAAAGCTTCCTTTCGACTTTTAAGCTTAACTGTTTCTAATTTTTCCAGTCAAAATACAGGGACTATAATTTGGCTTTTTTGTTAGCAGAATGATTGTTTAACATACCCTCAATCATTTAGCTGACTATATGATAATTACTATACTTGCCACACAGCACTGGCATCTGTGCTTCTCCAGAATTTTTGCACTATTTTATATTCTGTAGTGTATCTTGGCAGTTAAATAATTTCTTGCCAGTGAAAAAAAACAAACCAAGAAAGAGAACTTCCCCAAAATAGTATTGGGACTACTTCAGTGTCTATGTAACTTTCTTGTTTAAAAGAAAGAAAAAGGTACGTGAAAGGAAGTGTTAGTAGATTTGCTCCTTAGGCTCAATGTTGCTACAAAACTAGAGCTCTTCCTCAGCTATCACGCAGTGTGATACTTTTTTGAAGACAAAAGTATTTTCTTCATGATATTCACTAAGCATGTTCTGCAGAATGGGAAGTTACCTTTTCCTCAGCCTGTTAAAGAAGACTACTTACAAAGGACAGCTCATTTGAGTGTGGCTTTCACTTTTAAGAAAGAGTCACCCCTCTAGGAAAAGGTAAACTTTGCACATTACTTCAATCTGTTGAGTTCATGTTCCAGGTGAAAGTAAGGAATAATTTTCTAAATATGTTCATGTCTACAGTGGAATGTTATTAGTGTTTTTATTTCTTTATTCTCAGTTTGTTCTCAACAGAGTATTGGTAGACGCCCTTGGAGGAAAGCAGTGATGTTGCTGAAGATGGTAGGGTAGGCAAAGGCCCCTCTGGTAGAGAACCCTCCAGCTTTGAGGAGTGTTGAGTAGAAAAAACCACAGCCTTATCTAGGACCTAGAAGCCTGTTGCCCATAGACAAGGAGCTTGGCAAGGGGATTGCAGCTGCATCTCGGAGGGGATGAAAAGACTTTTTCTCTGGGGTAAAGAGCACTGGAAAGAATTGCTGCAATCTGAAATTCTTGTGTGATAAGTCTGAAAGTGAGAACCTGACTTGCAAGAAGAACAAACTTCATAAGGTTCTTGTTATCTTACTCTTCCAGCCTATCCAGGTGTTCCTGAGGGTGGCTCTCTCTTCTGAAGTGTCCATTTCCCCTCTCTGTTTCGTATCATCAGGAAACTTCATCAGGGTATGCACTGTCCCATCATTCAGATCACTTATGAAGATGAACGTATTTTACCAATCTGTATATGTAGGCATTGAAACTACTTTTTTTGCCTGCATAGTTTCTGCAAGAACATATACAATCAGACCAGTTCCATGAGAACACCTCTACAGGTCTCATTCTGGAAAGAAGGTCTTAAAATTTTCAATTGGAAGCATTTGCTTTCTGTATTTTAGATGTTCTTTCCTACGCGTTTGTTCACGTTGCACTTTTGGTCAGCACTGAGTGTAACAGGTTCCAAATTTGGACTCTTACGGGCTATTTATATTTTGAAGTAAGAGTAATTAATTTATTGAAGTTAAAATAAAAGTTTTTAATAAATATTGATATTATTTTATCATTATTGTAACTCGTGTTGACAAAAAATCACTTTTCAGGCATACCTGCAAATAAAAAAAAAGTCATCACAGGGCCTCTCACCAGGACCACTCAGTGTTTCAGATTTTTTTCCAAAAGAGTTAGAGCACTTGTCATAATGATGCGAACAGACAGAGGTGATTCATTACGCCCAACCTTACCATCAGACACAGTCTAGCCATATTGAAAGTGGTTTCCTTCCTCCACCACATAAATTCTTTGAGCAGTGCTAAAGATACTCCATGACAAAAAGGTATGAAACCCAAATGGACTGATCAAGAATTGGAAGTCCCCGTACTTTAGGTTATGAACATCTAGTCAAGGTTACACTGGTATTTGCTAGGTATGAGTTAGATTGCCCATAAGAGTCACTGTGAAAAGGCTGTGACTACATCTAACTTAGACATGTAAGGCAGTGTATTCTTTTTAACAAGCATGGTTTAGACATAATTTATTTAAAGTTGCTTTTATTTGACCACTTCGGTATTATTCATAGAACCGCAGAAATGTTTGTGAGGTAGAAGGTCAGGAAATGAGCCAGATTCCCCACAACACTGCAAAAATATATAAGAAGCTGCCAAATTTGTATAAGCAAAATATTTCAGGCTCACAGCTTCAGCGAATTCATCCTGAGTTTGGTATCATCTTCTGCTTCAAACTCTCCAACAACACTATTTAGCAAACTTTTCACTGATCTGAAATATCTAACCTAAATGAGTAAGGAGCCAAAGAATGAAAATCTTTTTCTTTGCCACTGTTTTCTGAATGCACCCTTTTGTTACATGATGAAAATTTAGAGGTTAATTTTGGCTCAGTCTTTTTGAAGAAGCTACAAGTCTAAAAACACTCAATTTAGAATTATTATGGCAGGTGAGGAAAATTACAACAACCATCTTTTTCCTTATTCACCTCTGTCCTTTCCCATATTCCAGAGCAGGAGCAAGGATTTGGTCGAATAAAGGAAAAGAGAGCAGGGAGGAAAAATCCACATGCTGTTTAGTAGAAATAAGCACAGATTAAAAGAAAAAAGAAAAAAGTCAGCTGTAACTATTCTGTTATTTGGACAACTTTATACAAAGTTAATTCCTCTATTTATGAAAGGATGTGAGCTGAATCCAACAGTTGAATTGTACTAATTGTATTGAAGGGTGTAATCCAAACATTTCAACTACCTCAGTTCTTCTTTCCTATTCCAAAAGGATTCCAGAAATTCCCTTCCAGCTCTGACAGTTTCCAGGAGGAGAGGATTCTTTTGCTCCTTATTTAGCTGATATCTTACCTTCTCTCTGTTCCTGACCTTTCTGTGTGCAATGATTTATGGAGCAGGGAGAGGGTAAGAAGAGAATGCCAAGCACTGCTCAAATAACAGAAGCAAACTTCAGTTGACCTTTCCTGTAACTGGGCAATGTGAGGATAGCTCCTTGCTTTCAGTTCACATACAAAAAGACTGGTAAAATCCAATTATTTAATAATCTGTCCTCTCCACCATGAAAAGCCCAAAGTTTGGATAGCACTCTCAGACAGTGCAAATAGCATTTATCTCTGCAGGTGACAGGATTTCATAGATACAGAAAATGTAGCTTTAGTTCGATAATGGAAGTTCCTTACTTTGTCAAATGCAAAAGCCTAACATGCTCTCCACTGTCTCAGCCCAGTATATCACCTGAAATGAAAAGCATCATTACCTTTCTTGCCCAGAAACAATATTCCTATCTGCTGATGTCATACCTTTGTATGCGGCAACTGAAATAATAACCATCCATTACTACAGTGGATGATAGTGAATGATATGATATTTGGCTCCACCAAAACTTTGGGGTTTTAAACCATGGAAGAGCCTTCAAGAGAAAAGATGTATTAGGGCCTGACGATATCCACCTGTTCCAATGGGGAAAATGAGTCTTTGGGCACAAGCTGGCAGGGCAATCAATGGGGAAAGGAGATACCAACAGGATTGCAATAGGTAAGCCAAAGGTTGGCGTGGCATGGCCTGAGGGTGGCAATGCCAGTGGGAACATCTACACTGCTGGGAGCACGGAGGGCTCAGGAATGTATCTGAAATGCTTGTACACCAACACATGCAGTGTGAGAAACAAACAGAATGAACTGGAAGCATTGGTCAGCTCCCAGAGCTCTGATATCACTAGTATTAGTGAGACTTGGTGGAATGAGTCCCATGATTGGAGTGCTGGGATGGAGGGCTACAGGCTGTTCCGGAGGGATAGGCAGGGCAGGAGAGGTGGAGGTGTCACACTATATGTAAAGCAGAGGTTTGATTGTACAGTCCCTACAGTAGTGATGACGTAATTAAGAGCCTCTGTGCAAGGATTAGGGGAATGGAAATTAAAAGAGATCTTGCAATGAATGTCTACTAGCAATAGCCCAGCCAGGATGTAAGCACTGATAAGTTATTCTATAGGCAGTTAGGAGAAATTTCTGAATCAGTATCCATTGTCCTTATGGGATATCACTTGGCAATATCATACTGCTGTGATGAGCAGGTCTTGGAAATTTTTTAAGTTTGTAGGAGATAACTTCTTGTCACACGTACTCAGTGAGCCAACTAGGAAAGATACCATCCTAGACTTGCTACTTGTGAATGAGCACTACAATCAGAATTTAAGAAGGATGTGAAGGTCCTTGAATGCATCCAGAGGAGGGCAACAAAGCCGGTGAAAGGGCTGGAAGGAATGTCCTGTGAGGAGTGGCTGAGGACTTTGGACTTGCCTAGTTTGGAGGAAAGTAGACTGATGGGCGACCTCATTGCTCCGCAGATTCCTGAGGAGGGGAAGGAGAGAGGGAGGTGCTGAGCTTTTCTCCCTGCTATCCATCTATAAGATGCATGGGAATGGTTCAGAGCTGTGCCAGGGGAGGTTTAGACTGGACATTAGGAAACATTTCTTTACCGAGAGGGTGGTCAAACACTGGAACAGGCTTCCTAGAGAGGTGGTGAATGCCCCAAGCCTGTCAGTGTTTGAGAGGCATTTGGACAATGTCCTTAACAACACACTTTAATCTTTGGTCAGCCCTGCAGTGGTGAGGCAGTTGGACTAGGTGGTCGTTGTAGGCCCTTTACAACTGTAATACTATCCTGTTCTACCTTTTCTATTGATATTTAAGGGAAAATATTTTGTCTGGAGTAGCTTATTCCTTACCCCTTCCTTCCAATCCATTATCCCACTAACTACATTTCCATGAGTTATTTTAGCGGGGCAGATGCCCACACATGCAGAGTAGGGTGAGAACATAGTTGTCACAAACATACTGAAGCAATTCATACTAATGCTCTTCCTGTCTTTTACCTCCCCAGCAATAAAAGATGGGCTTCATTGCTCCAGTTTATATTGTCACCATTTTTGCTCTCCTAAACACAGAAATTCAAGGAAAACAACCTTAGCAAATAAGCAATTTTCCAGCAAGTTATAAAGGAAAAGAAAACAGGAGAGGAGGGAAAATGGAATGAAGACATTGAAAGTTCTCAGAAGAACTTGTCTTTCGTGGTTTGTGTTCACTGTAAGAGGCTAAAGAAATAGCTGTGGAAACAGAAGGACTGGCTTTGCTCTGTATTCCACTTGTACGAAGTAGGAGCATTGTGGGTGGTCACAAGTTTGCAGAAGGGAGTTCACAGTGGTTCCAGAATTTATTGGTCCCTACTGAGATGCAACAGAATAACCAATCTTTTTCATATGATTGACGCTGATAAGAGCTGTGGATTTTCTTTCGTTTTCAGTTCTCAGGTACATCGACAAATATGCATACCACATATATTAAGTCACTTTTCTATTGTCTATTTTATAATGGGAAAACAGAAAAGGCAGAATAATTTGCTCAGATGCATTTCTTTTAATTCACATGCCTTGACCAATGGATCATTTTGGATTCACATTCAGTTACCCAACGTTCTCGAATGTTACTATTAAGTCCCCAAAGTTTCATAAATTTCATTCTGGAAACATACATTTTGCAACTCAATATTGCTATTTCTTATTCCACTATTAAAGATCTATTTCTAGAACAAAACAACAAAAAACATCCAAAATGACTTGTTGAAGTGAATGGCATGATAATATACAATAAAACAAATAACACACCTCATCCTGGAAAGAAAATCTGGTGATTTTTTTTGCAAGACATTTATGAGCTAAAAGAGAAACACAAATGTGAAAACCTGATTTTGATCAATAACCATAGTCATACTAAATATCAGCTTTGTCTCTGAATTTGCTGAGTGGAACTGCAGAAGTCTAATTTCCTTGCCTCATATAAATTCTAATGAATTTGTTCTAATAGAAAATTGCTACCTTAATAAGTTAAGTAAGGGCAGATTATTTATTTTCCAGCTGCAGTGGAAAACTTTACACAGTGCCTGAAAATATAAAGTGTATTTAAAAATTCTGGCAGATTTTGGAAAGCATTAGACATTCAAAGAGAATACCAAGTTTTCAAATTGTAAATTAGACAGGCTATGACTATGAAACTGCTTGGCACTTCTTATTCTCCTCTACTTCTCTCTGGGGGCAGGTGAAATATATCATGGCTCCATTGTGGGTCTGAGAATCTTTCCCAAAGTATAAAATCTCACCCCTCCCCAGGCATATCAGGATTTAGGGTTGGGAGCCTGACCCTTCTCTTTGATATGACACGGTGTTGCATTAAAATGTCTTTTCTAGTTCCTTTCCCTTTCCCTTTCCCTTTCCCTTTCCCTTTCCCTTTCCCTTTCCCTTTCCCTTTCCCTTTCCCTTTCCCTTTCCCTTTCCCTTTCCTTACAGTTCCTGTTTAACATGGCAGCTATTAAGAAGGAATCAATGAAGTCAGAAAGTATGAAGGACTAGGAAACTTTTTCCTATAGTTGCCATCTTTTTAGATGACAACTGGCCGGAAATTCAGACATGACAGAGAACATTTGAATTTGGTATTTTAAAGCTAACCTCATTGCTGCTTCAAAGTAATGTAAGACCTTTTCTGACTTTTGGGGAGAGATGGAAAGGAGGAGTAAATTGATCGTAGTTAATAGCTAGCGTTACTCTGACATTGACTACACATTTCACTACTATTTCCAGTTCAGATGCCTTTTCATCTCAAAGCAGCAGTTCATAATGAATATGTTTCTTCCTCTCTACTTTTCACTAGAAAAAAATTATACACTTGCTATTTCCTACTGAATGTGACTTTAGTGAACCAGTTTTTACATGGAAGTAGACTAATAGTAAATGTTTAGTATTATTAATATCAGCATATGAGGAAAAGAAAAAGGACTTAAACTCCTCCAAATTCTTGCTTTGATAAATTATAGTTTTGCCACAAGAAATATGAACCTATGGTTGTTTAATTACACATGTTACATGGTGTTACTCCTGCTTTGGTTTCCCTGAAAAGACTTCAGTAGTATTAATACTGATTTCCCCACTGTACAGCAAGGGAGAATAGCTCTATAATTATGCTATTTCTTAGTTGGATTTGGGATTTGGGGAGGGGGCTACTTTTTTCTAAATTCAAATTAAGGCAGAAGTGTATTTCCTTCCTTTGTGCCTAGATAAGTAGAATATTATACTTAAATAAGTCATATGAGCCCAAACTGGCATCTGTTGTGGTGTATAAAATGGAAATTAAAGAACGTAACAAAAAGTATTTTGTTCAACTTCGATGGATTTTTTTAAAGAAGTCCACATCCAAATGAAGTCATTAGAACTACATAGGGTTCATGGCAGTCTATGAACCTGCCTTATTTTCCAAGAAACATTGTCCCTCATATTTTCTGGCTTTTGTCACTAAGACTAAAAGTGAGCAAGCAATGAATACAATTGTCATGTCAATTCCTTATAACTTAAATATATATATACACATATATATAACGTAACATTGACCTAAGAAAATTTCAGTGCTTTCATGTCTTAAAAAAAAAAAAAAAGAAAAAAAAAAAGAAAAAAGGAATGGGAAGTAGAATTACAATTTGCAGTAAGAAGTGTATGGTCATAAAAAGATCTATTGATTCAATGCTGCTGTCACTGCACACAGAACTTGCTGGAAAAGAAATATTCAAAACACTGATAAGGTTTATAATGAAGTCTGATAGAAATTGTGTGATGTTGGTGTGTGATACACTTTGAAGGTATCTGGCAAAATCAGACAGATAATTCATTAAAATAATTGCCAAAAACATAGGGTATCACTAAAATATTACAGTATCGGTTTGACAAATGGACTCAGGTGAAAGTATAGACTTCCTTAATAATTGGTTTCTTCAATTTTGATACATGGGTATGCACAAGATAAATGTAACTAATTAATTGCTAAGAGACAGAAAAGTGGAGTGGAGAATCTACTTCTTTGTTTCTGGTAGTTTCGAACACTGTTGCTACTATTTGTGAAAAAACAGCACTGAGCTATTTCACCTTTTACAGCCAGAAACACAGGAAAACACTTGGGAAAGTGAATCCAACTGAAACTTTTCATTTTACAACATGAAGATTAAGAAGAAGAAAAAAAAAAAGTGTAGGGTTAAGACTACCTCTTTGGAAAGATGTGCATTTCATCAGTGAGTCTGTACTTTGCTGTACTTTGCTCTGATTTGGGTATGCTTTTATTGCTTTTATTTTTAGGACACTAGAGGAGGCTCAGGAGTCAGGATTGTTTTTTTTAACAGGCTGAACAAATTAGAAAAGCAATAACTGGATGGTGTGCTATAAGAATGTACCTATTGTTCCTTGATGCAACTTTACAGCTTTCAGCTGAACAACATCAAGATTAATTCAGATCTTAGAGGACTATGCTTATATACATGACCTTTTAAAGACTTCAATAAATGCTCTGTAATAATTCTCATTCCCATGAAAAATGCACTTGCCTTTTTCTTTTCCTGCCCCAAAAGACCTAGGAAGGTGTTTGGCATTGGTTTAGGTTTACTTATATTTTTTTAGCTTACTTTTGGCTATGACGCTGTATTTGTATTTTAGACTTAATTTATCACCCTAATTCCTTGCTATGGCTGATGCTTGTAAATATTTTTAGTAAAACATCATTTAAGCCTAGATAGTTATACCTTCTCTCTCTTTTTTTTTTTTCTTCTTCTAGTGTTCAATTTCTTAATATCCTCTTCATAGTGTATTTGGTAAAGACTTATTTAAAAAAAAAAATGACATAGGGTATTTGAACAAATATATTCAGTATGGAAACTAGCTTCTAGAGGGTCAGCATTCTGGAAGAGCTTAGCAGACCTTAATGTTATAAAGGTTTCTTACTATCTAGAAATAAAGCGATGCATTCTGCTCGAGAGAATTATGATATATATTTTCTACTAACTGTACAATATAGAGTAGGTAAATTTTACAACAGAATTAAAGTAAATCTGCATCGTTGTCACTATGAGCACAATTCCCCTCACCAGTGTTTTCCACAGAATACAAAGTTTGGCTTCAGCATTTCTACAGAATCGTAGAAAAACATAGTTTGGAAGGGACTTCCAGAGACCATCCAGTCCGATTTCCTACTCAAGGCTGGTTCCCCCCGTCCCTCCTCTCTGATCAGATAGCTCAGGGTAGTGTCCAGCTGAGTTTAAACATCACCAAGAGAAGAAATCCCACAGCCTTCCCACCATCCAGCCTTTCTTCAGGTCACTGTTGTCCAGAAATGTATGGAAAGTGCACTCCATATAAGCATTCAGCTTGTTAGTGAAGACTTCTCAGGACATAAAGTGAGGCTGACCGGCCTGTAGTTCTGTGGATCCTCCTTCTTCCCCATCTCTAAGATGGTATCATTTCCCTTTTTCAAATTGTCAGCAACCTCACAAAGACAGCATCTAACTCGCTCAGCACCCCTGCACGCATTCTGGCTGACCCCTTGACCTTGCATATGTCCATATGGCTTGTGTATGTCTTCACTTGATCTTACCATTGTTGTTGGTTATGCTCTTCTCCCACAGACCCTGCTAACAGACTTGAGGACTTAAGAGGCATGTGGGTAAACCTAACCAGTGAAAAAAAAGAGGTAAACCAATACTGGATACCTTGGCTTTCTCCATGTCATTTGTTACTATCTTTCCAGCCCCACTGAGAAGTGGTCCCACATTTCTTTCACTTTCCTTTTGTGCCAGTATGCTTATAGAAGCTCTTTGGCTGCCCTTCACATCCCTTACTAGTTCCATCTCCAGCCGAGCTTTGGCATTCCTAGTTCCATCCCTGCATGCTTGGGCAATGCTACTATATTCCTACCAGCTACCCTATCCCTTCTTCCATCTTCTGTGTTCTTCCTTTATCTAGTTGAGCTCAATCAGAATACATGCTGCCCTTCTGCCATGCTTGCTGTGATACTCCTTGAAATATCAGCTCTCACACTGGACCAGATTATTTGCAGTTCTTTGAAATTTTAGCTCTTGATAGTATGCTTCCATTTTCTTTTTTTTTTTTTTTTTTTTTAAATTTTCTTTCATTTTAATTTTGGGTGATTTAATTTGGCTACTGTGATAGCTGCAGGGAAATCAATAAAGTTACACAACTGTGAAACAGGATTTTTGGGGATGCTGTTTTTAAGAATAAGGCCAAAGCTGGGGGGGGGGGGGGGGGGGGGCAGCAAAAAAATCCCACCCCTGCCCCCAACACTTTTTCTTTGCTAAAAAAGAAATTCACGCAAACTTCTCTTTGAAAAGCTTAGCATCACTGTGGCTAAATATACAATTGGTTTATCAGATGTCAATTTTACTGCTCCCTCCAAAATCCATTTATATATTGTAAAGAGTGACAAAAACTGATTGCCAGTGACTGAATGGTACCTACTGGAACTCATAATGCAGGCTTTCAGTGTCAATACCAAGCAAAAGCTATATCACTGAGATAAAGAAAATCTCAAGAAAGATATGTTTCCAAACACATGGGTTCTTGAATCTAGCACATTGCACAGAAGCAAGGTATAGGTGACCAGTACCATCTTCTGCAAAGCCTACCAAAGAACATAGTTCCCTGTGGCTAATTTCCCCTGTGGGTGAGATGTGAGCTACTAGCTCCAGTAATGATGCATCAGCACCCTGTTTCTCACAGATCCTGCCTGCCAGCTGAACTGGCCACCATGCAGTGCCTGGTGGATCTCAGGAGGAGCACTCATTTTCCACTTTGTAAAGCTGAGACTCTGGTTGAATTTCTGTTGGCATTTCAAATATAACCATTTCACAGTAGAAGTGGAAAGAGCCTCATGTTTATGTTAAAAAATTTTTTGAAAAAGTGACGCATAGCCATGACAAGCACCTCCAGCCTCAGCACTGCTGGTATTTTTATAATCCATAATTATATACAAGTCAAAATGTTTATTCTTATAGAGAATTAAAGTCACCTCAATGTTTCATGATACAATATTTCTTGAATGTGGTAAAATTTGTTTGACTTTATAGATCCCACAGCCAGAGGATTAGCAATGTCTCTATAAAGGAAAATGAAAATACTTACCTGGTAGCTCCTAGGTACTGTGACTTTAAGAGAACAAATAGTTGGGAATATTATTTTAATATAACAAACCTGAGGAATTTCATTGTAACATGCTTGAACCATGGCTCAGCATAAATGCACACAGATGCCTAACTTTAACACAACATAGCTTACTACCGACATCAGTGAGGTATTGTTAAACTACTTCACCACACAGGTGGAGGATGTAATTTTGAAAGCTAGTGAACACTGTGAATCCCCTAATGTATCACAATTACAGAAACACCTGTGTTGAATAACTTTGCGCTGATTCACTGTGAAAATGCAGGGTGTTCAATAGTCCTCAGAATTAAATGCCTTGCCAAAAAGCCACAGGTGTACACCACAGGAGCACATGATAATGTATTTGTGAAGGATGTGATGACAGCTCTCCATCCATAATACCACCTTCCCAAGATGCACTCATGCATCTATTTTATATTTAGGTATTTTCTAACTGTACCTTTAGAGTCATCTAAGCAAGCAGTATCAATTCCAAAAGGAGCAGTAAACAGGAAAGAAACAAAAATTCTCATGTGTAATTCAGGTTTAAAACTGTTGGAATTCAGTCCAAGAAGGGACAAAATAAAACCACCACCCCCCACCTCCCAAAAACCCCCACAGAAGACGCAGTCTAATGCTTTAAATAGATAGGATTAACTTTGATATTTAATGTTTTTAAATTGAGGGCCTACCAAATGCTTTCCTTACAGAAAATGTTACTACAGAAAATACTGACAAGATAAATACTTTGAACCTGTTGAACACTGTAGCCAAATTTTATTAATCCATTAAGATCTACTGGTTACTCTAAAAATTCTATGGCTATTGTAGATTTCTATTGTACAAAGAAATTGAGAGTGATTTTTAAAGAAATCTGTTTGGGTTCTGTGGACACTGGCTGAAATTAGTCTTATTTTTTGAAAGAGAATTTTTGAAAGGACTAACTACTGCTTAGGAAATTTTGGAGGAATTACGCGATGTGAAAAATTACAGAATCTTCTGGAGCTTTTATTCACAAGTTTGTGAGTAGTCTGAAGAAAATAACCAAGCACGGCTAGTAGAGAACCTTCTTCTGGATTATTTCACAATTACAAAAATAAATAAATAAATAAATAAAATATGAATTTTTTTGATCAATAAACAGAAAATTACAGTGTCCTAAAAGATTCTGTAGAATGATAAAGCTGTCAGTAGCAACTGTCACATCACATATCTATCCATTTCCACAAACATGTACTGCCTTTTGTTTTATTGTTTTTTGTGGAGCACATAGCCTAAATCAGGAAGACTTAATTTTCTCATGATTACAATTATGAGATCCTGCACTGCCACAGTGGATGACTGGATGAAGACAGGCTCCATAATTATATATGACTCAGGAATGGATGTGAGTTTGTCTAGCAGTGGTAAGGGAAAGAGGGAAGTCAGGTGGACTAATTTTCCTCTCCTTTCTGCTTTTGGTATGGCTTTTCATCTTAATCTTTTCTGCAAGTTTGGGTCATTTCATGGCTACATGAACAGGTACAGAAATTTGCATAGCATCTAAACCATGCAAAACATTTTTATTAGTCCATGTGTTTTTACTTTGTTTTAATAAAAAAAATTGAGGGTAACATCACCCCAAGTAGCTACAGATTTGTGACAAGTCCAGTCCAAACTTCTTGTATTATAGTTGAAACTTTGCCTTTAGTTCCCTCCCTTGTGTTTGCCTATTTGCAGTAATGATGACATTCACTCACCTTTTAGCCACAGCCTAATTATTAAAATGTTGTATAGAAATTCTGTGGGTATAAGAATGAGCAAATCTGCCATCCACCAATCTGCAAATATGCTAAAAGAGTGAAGAAAGGGGCTCATAGAAGAAACTTTTCCCATCATCAATAGCCAGTGTCTGTCAGATTCATGTCATTTAATTACCATAAATGTGAGTCAGTAACTTCTTCCATTAATTTGTATCTAATTGTCCTTTTAAATCTGGTGCAAACTCTCTTTTCAAAGGGCTGAATACTGACTAGTACTGAGATTTTTCCCTCACCCTACTACTTCACTAATTCCCCCTCTTCTGCTCTTCTGACTGTCATACATAAGGAACAACTAGAGACTCAGCCCTTTTAATTACTCCATGCATATATGCACATACACACACACTCACCAGCACCCCCACCACACACTGGGTCTTCTCAAGAATAGAATCCGAAGTGTGTTTTAGAAACAAGCGTTTACCATGTCATAGTCTTTAAGGTACTATGATTTTAGTAGCTACCAATTTGATCGATACCAAGGCTTAACAATGGAAGACCTCAAGGGATGAAACTATGAGACTGTAGATGAAATGCCGGGGTCCCTGGTATGACTGCAATGAGAGTCACACTCTGATGGGCACAGTGGAGGCAGATAACACACACTGACCAGTGGATTATGCAGCTGCCTCCTGATCTATGTGTATTTATTCAGAAAGCTCAAAACAATGGGTCGAGGCCAATTGTACGAGATTCAACAAGGCCAAGTGCTGGGTCCTGCACTTGGGTCACAACAACCCCATGCAACACTAAAAGGCCTGGGGAAGAGCGGCTGGAAACCTGGCTGATGGAAAAGGACCTGGGGGTGCTGGTCGACAGCTGGCTGAACATGAGCCAGCGGCTTGCCCAGGTGGCCAAGAAGGCCCACAGCATCCTGGCCTGTATCAGCAACAGCATGGCCAGCAGGAGTAGGGAAGGGATTGCCTCCCTGTACTCGGCACTGGTGAGGCTGCATCTCAAATACTGTGCTCAGTTTTGGGCCCCTCACTGCAAGAGTGACCTTGAGGTGCTAGAGCGTGTCCAGAGAAGGGCAACGAAGCTGGTGAAGGGTCCAGAGCACAAGTGTTACAAGAAACAGCTGAGGGAACTGGGGTTGTTTAGTCTGGAGAAGAGGAGGCTGAGGGGAGACCTTATCGCTCTCTACAACTACCTGAAAGGAGGTTGTAGTGAGATGGAAGTCGGTCTCTTCTCTCAAATAACACCCAATAGGACAAGAGGAAATGTCCTCGAGTTGCACCAGGGGAGGTTTAGATTGGACATTAGGAAGAATTTCTGCACCGAAAGGGTTGCCAAGCACTGGAATAGGCTGCCCAGGGAAGTGGTGGAGTCTCCATCCCTTGGAAGTATTTATAAGATGTGTGCTGTGGTGCTTAGGGACCTGGTTTGGTGGTGGACTTGACAGTGCTAGGTTTATGTTTGGAGTTGATGATCTTAAAGGTTTTTTCCAACCTAAATGATTCTATGATTCTCTGCTCTTTGCTTTTGCAGTATTGATTCTCATGTAATACATGATGTTTCTCAGCCTACCTTCTCTTCCTGCTCAATCTTGTAGTCCAAACCTAATCCTGCTCTTCTGAACATCACAGCCTAAAGTAATTCAGTATTATGTGTTCCTTTCCAAGTCAGAGAAGAGGATAAAACAGATCATGAGGAAACAAATCTTTGTTGAGAAGTAAACAGCTTTGATAACCTAACTGCCAAACATGACAAAAATCAAGAGACACACAGAAATTGATTTAACTAAGCAATATTTCGTTCTTTGCTTGCATGCTTCTGATTAGTGCTTTCATCAGGATATAGAATAACAGAGCAAAATTTCTGTCCTGGATCAGATGAAAAACAAGGCCCAAGTACAGGGACAAATATTCCCGTGCTTAAATGTACCTACTTTGTAGTCCCACATACTCAAAAGTGTATGGCCATAAAGGAGAAAGTTAAGCACGTACGTTAAGTCCTTTGAGGATCAGGGACCCTAAAAACAAAATCAATGGTACTTTGAAGTGAATGTGGCTGCATCAATCTCTATCCATATTGTCTAGAATATGGCAGTAAGGTATTCTCAAAGAGCAGTAAAGAGTTTTAGAGGATTAATGTACAA
Organism: Leptosomus discolor; assembly: GCF_034619465.1. Classification (NCBI taxonomy): domain Eukaryota; kingdom Metazoa; phylum Chordata; class Aves; order Leptosomiformes; family Leptosomidae; genus Leptosomus; species Leptosomus discolor. The sequence goes on along the minus strand of NC_141398.1, from coordinate 25,770,863 downwards.
CATACTATTAAATTTTTAATGGTTATCACCTATCCTGAAAAAAACCAACTGGTTTGCATTCTGCTTAAAACACACTGAAGAATATAACCTGTATTCAAGTATACAGCTGTCATGGAATTAAGTGTACACTTTATAAATTTATGAAAACCGTCTGGTGGATAAATTCTTGAGGTGCTTTAATTTGAGATGTATGGAAGCTAACAGGAAAAAACTCAATGGTGATGTGGTAAGCCAGTCTTCAAGCAAATTGATTTATTCAAACAAAGCTGATCTCTTTGCTTTCATAATTTTAAGTTGTCCCGTCCATCCATCCATCCATCCATCCATCCATCCATCCATCCATCCATCCATCCATCTGTTGTCTCACTTGCTGTGCCAGAGCAGTGGAAACAAAAGCACTATTGAAATTTAAAGGAATATTCTTTTTTCTCAAGCAGATGATTAACAGACAGAAATACAGGGACCCACCCACAAAGGTCTTTAAAGGTATTTTGAAATTTCTGGTGCACTCTAGGTCACTACAAAAAAATGAACAACTTAAAAAGTCTTATGTGCTGTGTCCTTCTTTAAAGTAATTTTTATCTGCATTCTTTCTTCACTTAAACAAATCTTACTTGGTTACAAAAAGGTGACTGATCACTGTACTCATTTTTGCTCACAGGCCTCTGCATGTGAATAAGTACAATAGATATGCATGCACTGTGTTTAAGATAATTTCTGGTTTAGGACTGGTAAAAGCCTGAAAATTGGTACTTCAGTGGATGCACTTAAGAGAAACCAAAAGGACAACAGCTGTGCAGCTAGACCTGTAATCATGACAACAGTTAATAATGAATTCATCCTACCTACATGATTGAACTTCATTTTGTGTCCAGGGACAACAGTGTTAAATGAATTTCATAAGATAGTTACATATTGCCCTGTTGAATCATTTTAGGAAGAGACTTATCTTAAAGTAGCTAGATAGTTTTGGTAATTTCTCCTGTGTACAGAAAGATAAAAGTAACTAAGATTGTACTGTGCAGTTCATTAGATACTACATCAATTACTTTGATATTTTATGAAATATTATCTGCATGAAATTAAAGTTTGTTGTTTTCCCATTCCCATTAATCTAAGGCTACATGCAGCTGTTTCTTGAAGGAAGAGAATGTAAGCACGGCACTGTTGCACTGGTTCTAAATACCTTTATATTGGCAGCATAGCCAATTTCTACCACTAACATCCAAAGCATTTCTTATCATGATCTTCCTTCTTATCTACTTTCCAGAGAAGTTTATGAATGTTGATATCTAAAAAGAAAGATGCGTAAGTACAAGAGTACATACATACCCTCTGGATGATGTGAAACAGAAGATTAACACATTAGCTCTTAACATTCTGGATGTCTGTGTTTAGTTTCTGGTAGTGAAAATCAGTTTGATGGTTTCATTTTAGTCTTTACTTGCAGCTATCACAAAATATTGATGTTATTGGCTGATTCCCTTCAATCTATGACCAAGAGCATCTTGTGCAGATCAGGATTGAAATATATACACAGAACTGTGCAAGAAAGTTTTGAACACTGCTATTTCTTCTGTTTCATGAACACTAGCCCCATGTAAAAATATCTTAAGAAGTCATATCTCAGTGAAGAAGAATAATTCTTGCTGCTGCATCTACGGGCAGCTCCATATTCCTGTTCTCATAACAAACTGGTAAATTGAAAGAAAGGTGTTTCTTCTGTGGGAAAATCTTTGCACTTAAGCTAAAAATGATAATGTAGCAGAAAAACTTAAGTCTGCTCAATTTGTGAAGGAATCTTAACACTAAACTGTTTTCTGTTGTTAGAACATTACAGAGAGTGGCACCAGAGAAAAAGGAGAGCTAGCTGTGTAATTGAGACCCATCCAATTCCCCACCAAACTCAACATTATCTTGTGTCATCTGATTTGAATCCTCAAGATTATACCAAAGTTTGTTTCTAAAGCAGGAGCCCAGACATGCAATTACCCAACCCTCTCCCTCTGTAGCTGTGTACCTTGGTTTTAAAAGTGGAAAGGAAAGCCTATCTGTCAAGACTGGAAGGGAACTGTGGAGCACTCTGACAGCTTCCCAGTATGGATCCTTCAGGAACCAAGGCTCTTGTATGGCCATGGTACCCGCCTGGCACTCAGCATAAACCTAAATGTAATTTTCCTGTAGCTAGGGAACCATGTGCAGATGTTAATTCTTGCTGAAGACAGATAAATCAATGACTGTGAAGTGTTCCAGCACCACAACAACACAATATTTGAACAATCTGGTTCTGACTGTTATACAGTTTTGTTTTGAAATGTAGCATCCAAAGTTAGGTAACCTAGCTCAGTGTGCAGCCCAGTTGCCATTTTGTGATGGCAGCTAACACAGAAATTTACAGGTTGTGATGAAGAAGGAGATTTTCCTTTTCTCACCTTTTTGCTTAGTGTAGAAGAAAAGTCCTTCAGAAGAAATGTATATATCTGCCTCTGTGTGTTTTGTGTGTGTGTGCATGTTCTTAGAAAATAAGAATATGCACCTTGGTAACCTTCATATAATCTTTACATGCTGAGAGATTTAATAGGATTTTCACGCTGATCTTGTAATGTTATGCTTTTAAGTCTTGCTGGTTTTCTTTGGAAGCAAATGGCCTGTGGCTGCAAGAACCCAAAGTTAATGGCACTAGGTTACCTCTTGACCATCCTCCAGTTTAAAATGGGGCCAGATATCTGTGCATACCAAAGTAATAGAAAACCACAGCTAAACACAGTGGATCCATTTGCTATGTATAGTACCCTCAAGTTACGTTCATTCAAATGTTTCAGTAGATACTGAAAGACAAAGTAACTGTTGCAGACTGGAAAAAAATCCCTCAGGTTAAGGGTAAAACTCAAATTTTCATTGGAAATTAGGTTAGACTAAACAGAAGACATGAGAATGTCTTACAGTAAGCTAAATTGTAGTGGGAGTAGACAACTAATTCGCTTCCATAGCTAATAGTTACAGTGTTAAGTCTGATGCATTGTCACAGAACCAAAAGCCTGTTTATTTTGGTAAGACAAGAAGGAATTTGTTCTTAATATTTCTCAGTTTCTAGATACCTCCTTTTCATTGGATTACTAAAAACCAATGCTGTCTATTATGTCTGGTAACAGTTTGGTGAAATGATTTAGTAGTGAGTGGAAGCTGCAGGACTTTTAAGTCACTTACAGAATTATTTGACAAATTTAATGTTCCAAAGACATTTCACTGCTGAGATCTGATGTAACCACTGAAGGGCCAACATGAGAGGGGAGTATACTCTTTTGTAAAGGGCAAAAAAATACTGAATTACATGTCTGGGAGCCAGAAAGTTAGCTGAAGAGCCTGGGAAGTGACAAAGAAAAGAGGTAGCAAAAAATGTTCAATGAGAAACAGTAAGAAGACAAAAATAGGGAAAATAATACAATTAGGAAAAAGTATTATTATTATTCCCTAGTTGTTGTAGGTTGCAGAAGATTTCCCTGCTTTAAACAAGTTTGAAGCAGATATTTTCTTTACATACAAAAGTAGTTCAGGTTTTTGTAGCTCAGACTTGCTTTCCTTTTTCATTGTTGACAAGGATTAGATAACATTTATCAGTTCTTTGAGAGTTTGATCCTGCACCTTGAGTCAATAGAAGTTTTTCTAGTGACCTCATCAGGCTGAAGATCAAGCAATGAATGAAGTATCTTCTGTGCGTGTGCCAGTAATAACAAATTCATCCCACATCCTGAGAGTGCATCTGATCCAGTATCTTTATCCTCCCTAAAACACAAAGTGAGGTGAAAGAGATTGTAAGCACACAGGTGCATCTGTGACATCTTAATGGCTCTTATGTCAGAAGGTAATACAAAGCTATTAAAATGTCTCAGCATAAGTAATTTGTTACTAAAGGAAACAGAACATCACTGCTTAAACTTTAACGAAATCCTGTAAACAATAATGTTGACTCTGAGACACTTGCCTGCCCATTTTAGTTTATTAGAATTACCATTTTCCTTAGGAGCAAGAGAAAGAAAATATAATAGACAGGAAAATGCTTATTAAGTGGAAAACAGCAGCCAACTGCAAAAGGGTCTTCTGAGGTAACTGCTCTGTGACTCTGCCAAATTTAAAGGAGAAAATTGGAAAGATGCATTAATAATGGTTAATTCTATAAAATGGCAACTCTGTGTTAGTTGGTGCAAACCAGCATAGTAATTGATTCTGTTCTTCAGTTTTGCACATTTTCATTATATTGCAGATGGAAAAAATCATTTTGCCCTTTGAATTTTAGACTGTGCCCATAAACAGATAGAAAACTGTTCTTATTCTTTATTCATACAATTCTAATTATATCTTACTTTGGCCATGGCTGTATTATTTGCATTTTACTTAGTTTTTATATCTAAATTTAACACATATATAAAGAGTTAGAGCAGCTACTTTTGGTATCTGATTTTGAGAATTAAAGTTTCTGTTCAAAACAAAGTATAAAAATAAAAAGTATCACATTGGAGTAACCTGTGTGGGCTTAGATACAAGATCTAAGTTCTGTGTTAAGTTCTTCCCAAATACATTTAGCCACATAAATTATTTAGAGTGTCCATGGTGTTAACAATAGATACTAATAATATTAACAGATATGAATACATTGCACAATGTCTCTCTTTAGTAACCAAGCGTAAGATTATAAAAGCCTACTACTTATTTCAGAGATAAGAGATGTGTTTTAGGTAAATAGGAACAAGCTACTCATGCTGAAGGACTTAGATCATCATTAACCATTTAACAGATTATCCTGATTTGTACACTAGGATTTAATCTAAGGCTTTATCTTTGACAGCTATCTAGTCTTAGTTTAATTTAAACATGTGTAATACTGTTTGCAGTCTATTTGTGTACTTCGTACTGACCACATATCAAACTCTAGGTCATGCAGCTGAAAAATTGCTAAAGTATCATGACTGTGCCCTTCCCAGATGCTACATTTTTTCACAGATTTTAGGAAGACTTTCAACTGTGAACTTCCTCAGTAGCTCCAGGCTCCAGGCAGAGGAACAGGTGTGGGTGTAGAGGGGTGAACATCACTCACTGCTTTTTCTCCATTAGTATACAATAGACTAATTTAGAGAATGAGAAACATTCTCATCCTTTATTTATTGTTAACTTTCTACATAAAAGCTTTCATGCAAGATTCTGTTTAAATAATATGTCAAGGGACTAACCTGCAGAAATTGTATAAAAATGGTAAATCAGCAATGGTGAAACCTGGAGTTCATGCATCAGTCTTGAGTTGCTCTAAAAGTTCATACATAATTTTAAAAACTCTTGCCAATGAAAATCTGAGAGGGGCAAGGGGCCGACATAAGGGGACTTGACTTCATAGATATTGACCCAAAATATAGGAGCTGATTTTAAGATGTGAGAAATAAAAGAAAAATAAAAGATACTGAAATCATAAAGACAATACCTACATATGTACACACATGTTCATCTACATATAAGCATACATATTTACAGGCACAATAGATACTGTTTTGTTAGAATACTACACTTGAGAGGTTTCACTTCTGCCTTAGCCAGTTGTGTGTAAAGCAGTCAGATCAAAGCATCAAAATGCCACACACTTCATGCATGAAGTCTCCAACATGTTTTTCTCTGCTGAGGGCAAACAGGCCAAGAAACATGATATTCCAGTTAGCCTGGGAAAAAAGAAAAAAAAAAGAAAAAAGCTTTTTTTATTCACAGAACTATTGAACCGACAGTGCAGTAACTAAAGAAGACAGGGCTACAAAGCACGCCCTTGAACTGTACCAGTTTACCTCCTGACTCAGCCTGAGTCCTTGCGTGTTAGGGAGGTTTTGTATGAAAGGTCAGAGTTTAGCTTGGTTTTTGTTATTCATTTACTTTAACCTGCTGTTTGTGGCTGCCTCTCCATGACTGATTTGGAGGCTCAAAAAGTATAGGGGTTTTTATGCCTTTTGTTTTGCTGTACTTTTCCCAACATTCTGATCATACACAGAGAGGAGTTATTTCTTGCCAGCATTTTTTACCCAAAGTAGACATCCTTATTTAGTTTGACTTGTATCATCAAAACATCACTGAGGGAGAAAATACGTGAAGATCCATGTACTTTTCAATAAACTACAGTCCATGCACAGTTGCTACACTAGGAACAAAAGAAAGCATGGGCTCTGAACAACTCATATCAAAAAATCTGCATTTTGCTTCAGTATTTACCATGTCTGTGATTGTATTCACACTAGAGACAGACATCTCTAGGACTGTAAATTAAAATTTTACTGATCACTAGTATCTTCCTGCACAGAATAAAGAAAGGAGTCTGATACCAAAATCAACAAGTTGGAAAAACTTCCCCAAATAATCAAAGACCTGCTGGAAGAAGCGGTTGTAACACCAGAAATAACCTGAGGACTTGATCTCTGGTCTTTCATGAAAATAAATGTATTTACTTTTACTGTACTAAATCATTTGTAATACAGATGTGAGTGGAGCTATCTTGTCGGATGAAGTTTTGGGTTTTCAGTAGAAAAGAATGCAGTCCAATTTTTGAGGTCTTAAAGATCCTTAAAGCAATTGAATTTTGTGGGTTTTATCCATGCTCCCTAGTGGATAGAATCCTGTATCTCAAAACCTCATACAAAATTGACCAAAAAATTTCTGTCAAGCTCAAATCTGCAGACTGAATTATCTCTCAGTCAGAAAGAAAAGACAATCCCTATAGATCAGGTTTGAATCATGGGTAGGACAGAGATGTTCTGAACCTCCCTGTCATCTCTGGTAAGCCCAAGGATAAATATAATAATTCAATGTCCAGTTCTTTTATAATACAAAGAATTTTCCTTGATTCTTTAAGGAGTCGTCAATCACACTTTAAAATAATGATGGAAAAATATGCTGCAAGGCCATGGGTGCATAAAGGAGTGTGATAGGGAATGAGATAGTTTGCATAAGTGATAAAAATACTTTGGCAGTGTAATAATGACACTTAAACTGAACTAAATCTTCCTGAATCTGAAAAACTAGTTCGCTCTAGTGTAGGATAATTTCTATCCCAGGCAAAGGCACAGGGACAACTTCCTGTTCCTGCAGAGGTTCCTCTCTAGCACAATAGTTTCATTCACAAATCTGTATATGGTCCTTACTTGATGTAGACAGCCACCACATTTTATTTTGTAGCTACCATCAAAGGGAAGATTGCGTTCCATGCGGCAAATGTACCCACACACACGATTTACTGAGGCCATGCAGCATTTTGTGACAGAGAGGAGGGCACTGTGCTGGCCAAGACGAAATGCTGGCATGCTCTTCTCTCAGGTTGCAGGAGGCCTTCATTAGGGCACAGTGGATAATCAGATTGGTATACCATGGACTCAGGAATGGGAAAAGCCTGGGGAGCATTTCTTACAGTGTCTCTGTTTTTTGTTTTGGGGTTGTGGGGTTTTTTCTGTTCAATCTTTTGTTTGGAAAAAGAGGACAGGAAAAAAATCTACACAGAAGAAATAGTTCATTTTTATCAGATGAAAATCTGCTTTACTATATCTTTACGCTGAAAAAGAAACTCGTTTGTTCAAACGTGAAAATACATTGTAACCATACTGATATACATCTTTGAATATATGAACACATCAGCACAAACGTTCCTATATAGTCTCTCAAACCTCTGCAGGAAGATACTGGGAAAATCATTATACACGTACACACATATCATCTATTGTGAAACATTATTTCAATACAGTACTAAGTTTCTATCTTGCACAGTAGTTTATCATCCTTTGCCCTTAATACATGATAATTTCAAATCATTTAATATTTTTATCCAAGGCTGTGAAATTACAGAATGGTATTTTTAGAATTCAATATAATGGAAGGAAAGTTCAGAATTAATGAGAATGGCTAAGTGAGATATGGGAAGCAACAGAAAGAAGCTATGTAGTGAGATCAAAAAAAAAAAGAATTTAACAAAATGAGTGGAGATCCAGAAACAGGAGGACAGCTGTTAATTGGAGCATGGCAAAAAGAGATCTAAAAAAATGTTTTCAAAATATATTGCAATGCCTTCCTAGAAATCTTTAAAGTTTTAAAAACTCAAAACTAGAGGAATTGCAGCACCAGTAGAAGCTTCAAGAATGTTGCAGGTGAGCATTTTTCCAGAGCATTAAAAACATACACATATGAAGGGGATGGAAAGAGAACAAAGAAAACAGAAAGAACAGCAAAGGTACCAAGCAGAACAAATGTCAGAGGTAAATGCACAGAAGACAGAATAAAAACAAGAAGTAAGGAATATGATATGAAAGAGTCACCTGATTACAGAATTGACATAGCCAGAAGAAATTCAATGTGTCTATTGCCCATAAGTGCATGCGTTCATATGTTCAACTTCAAAATAATCTAAAAAAATAAAATAAAAATGGCACAGCCTTTCAAACATTTCACCTACATTCTCTATGGGAGTGAAATGTTATTGCTAATGTTAAAGGCTTAGCCAGAGAATCTAATGGCATAGAAATATGGTGCTTGACTACACCAAACAACTATTTTACATTACATTAAGCAACATTAACATGTCTGAAATTTCATGACCATTAGCAGAACCAAGGAAAACTTGAAATACCTTTTTAGGTGTTCACTTTTTTGACAGAACAGATGTTTTTTCCATGGTGGCACCTCTAACAGTTGAAGATCACGTACAGTGGTGGTAATGGCGTTTATCTTATTCTACCCCTTTCAACACAGCAGAAGCACTGCCTGGGGAAGGGGAATCAAACATGGTTTTCTACTGCCTTTGTGAGTGCCCTTTTTTCTGCTGGCATGAGTTCAATATAAGATAACTTTGCATATGTGAAGAGGCTTGACATTGTAGATGTAAATAACAGCACAACATAATACCTCTGTGCAGATGCTGTGTGACTAGTAGGAGCCATCAGAGGTGAGGAAGCTACCCCTGCTGCTTAATGCTGTAATCACATAGGAAGAAAATAAACATTGCCTTTCACATCTACTTAATATCACATGAGAGAACTGATTTAATGCACGAAATAAGGCAGCTACATATCTTCAGCCTTTTCTCAAATGATGAAAAATAGCATTGTTCCTCAAAGCTAAGTAGTTTAAACTTGTACCTTATGGGTATCGTCCCCTACAGGTAGCATTTTTTTCAAAATTCACATCTGTCTGTTAAAATCTCCAAAACAGTCCAATATGGGCTAGATTTCGAGTCACAGTCTGTCTAAGGGCAGGATACAGCTGTCTTCCCTCTGCTGGAGCCATTAGGGAGGCACAATTTACCTTAGCCTGTTACAAGCAGGGGAAAAGTAGTGAGTGATTTTCCCTCTTCTTGGATACTCCCCTAAGAGACACAGACGGTCTTAAGAAAGATAGTAAAGAGCGAAGAAGGTTTAGAGTGTTCTGATTTGTCTTCCTCTTCCTTAATCATCCCCAATGTCCTGCTCCCAGAAAAGACAGAGGGAGCAAATTGTCTACAGACTCCATAAGCACAGGGTTCCTGGGGAGAAACAGCCTGGTTAACCAGGCTGCGTTTTTCTAGCAATGGCTTATGGCTTTGGATTTTGAGTTGGCTCACATTTATCTGCATTGGAAAGCACTAGACTATGTGTATCAGCATGCAAAGGACTGTGCAGCTATATCTTTCTTTCTCATTGTTCGGTGGCTGATTACAACTGTTCATGACTAGAATGACGACAATATTTTTGAGCCCATATGACGCTAAAAAAAGTTTCAAAATATCTAATTTACTGAATTCACTCAGTGTTCCTGAATAATAGATTTACAGGTTGAGTACTCCTAAACATGAGAAGTTGTTAGTTAATTATTTGCAGTAGAATAAACCTTAACCTCTCCTGAATGCCCTTGTGACATTAACATTTCCTTCGAGTTTTCTCTAGTTCCCGTCTTGAATGTAGGTGAAATTAACTCAGATTAGCTCCATCATGAAGTTAAAATGAAAGGGTTTTCCTAATGGAATCAAACTGTTGTAATTATAATATCAGGCTCAGATGGTGTAATTATAGTATAGTTTAAAAAAAAAATGTCCATTTCAGTATTGGTAGATTTCATATATGTTGGTTTCAGCACAGAGGTTGAAGCGAATCATAACTCAAAAGTGCAATCAATGTGATACATGGCATATATTCCCTTCCCCCTTCTACTTCATTTAGAGCACATATTGCTGACTGGCTTACTGCTGAGAGAGACATTAATTTTCCACTGTTGCTTCAATAACATAAGACAAGGTGTTTCCCACAGGCTAAGCCATTTTCATCCTCAAGTGCTCTTTGTGTGCTTGTACAACTTGGAATATTCTTGGAGGAACAGTTGAACAGTGCAGTTTTATAGCATGGAAATGTTTCTTGGATCACCATCTTGGACGAAATCTTTTGTGGGAATGACTCCAAATGAATAATTATGATTTTTTACTTTATTAGTGCTGAATCTGTTGTGTTAATCCTATAGTTTAGATTACTCACATTCTAACTTTTATTCTAATAAAAGTTTAATGCATTAATATGCAATGCTATATAAATAAGTGAGAAGTTTTAAGCATGACACAAATGAAAATTCTTCATGCCCTCAGGAAATGTTTTTCTGAATTTTTTTCTTAACAGATTCTTCTGAATCCTGCCTTTTCATTCCAGTTCATAATGAAAATGCATTTTAAAATGCTGAAATGGGAGCTATGAAAAGACTGGACAAGAGCAGCTAAACGGCAGTACTGCACTGACAGTTACTTTTTGATATTTCTGGTTTTCTTCTTGAACATTTATCAAGTGTCTGACCAGCTCTAATAAGAAGCAGCAGCAAGATCTCTAAATGCTCAGAATTTCTAGTGTTTCCATGAGGAACAGAAGTCAGAAATTTATTTTTTTTCTTTTCAGGTATCCCATTTCTACAAAGAAATATTACAGGAGTAAGCATATTTTCTTAAAGTCTTTTTGTTTGTTTGTTTGTTTTATATAGGCTATAAATAATATAAATATTAGGATATCTGTTGGATACTGGGGTATAAAATGATCATATTTTTGTTAACTGCTGGAGGACATTTTTCCTACTTTATCTGAACAAGTTTTCCTGCTTTTTCTCCTGGTCTGAATTTTAATGCACTCAGAACTTTTAGTAAACTGAGAAACCTTCTCCACAACGAAATTTAACAAAATTTTAAAGAAAAAGAATGGTGAGTATCACTAACCATTTCCCCAATATAAATTAACACAAACTAAGTGCTAAAGTGCTAAATTAGCACAATCCTTAATGATCTCTGACTTGTATTACACATGGCACCTACAACTAGCAAAAAGTACTACAAAGTAAATGTACAGTACTTAGGCTTATTGTTTTGCTCTCATTTGGCTCTGTTTTCAAAAATTCTCGGGCAAAGGAGAACTATGGCTGCTTACTTGGAGATCTAGTTGCTTTGAGCTTCTGGAAATTAAATCCAATGATGTCAATGTAAATTATTACCCAAAAATATGGCACAATGGGGAATTGGGGTCTATGTTTGGGGGTTTTGTTTTTTTGACTTTGGTTTTGTGGGTTTGGGGTTTGTTTTTGTTTTTATTTCTATTTTCTGTCTGTGTTTTATGCTTTGCTTATATGTTACACTTCTGAGAAAACCAAAACCAGACAGCTCAGAATTCCTTCCGACAGGACAGGACAAGGTTAATAACTAAAGCAAAATACACACATTTGTTCAAGGTAGTAACTGGGCCTCCAGCTACGCTACCGCAGTACCCTGGATGCATACAGGCAGCTTCCTGATGGTATATTCCCCGGCTGCACAAGCTCAGCTCTCACAAAACCACAGACTTTTACTTTGTCCCTTCAGATGGAGCTCAAGAAGCAAAGACAGGGTTATCTTCCAAATGGCACAGTCCCTGATAGCATAGGATCCACTCAAAGAAAAAAATACATACTTTTTCATGTTGCCCTTTCCTTGGGTTGAGATAAAAAGACTTTCCCAATGTTAAAACCTTCCACAGAGCAAGATCAAATGAAAAACAGTCAAAAGGAACAGGAAAAAAGGAAAAGGACTTGTATTTTAATAACAGTCTTCAGCAAAAGGAAGAAAAATAGACACAGCACAGGTGTCCAAAACCACAATGTGTTTTTTTATTAAACATAAGTATGTCCTGCACCAGCCACAGCTGGTTCCCGACGGCTCCAGCAGCCTGGGAAAAGGGGGAGGGGTTTCTCCCTGTTCAAACTGTTTTAACTGGCAAAAAATTAAATTAGTTTTCCCCAAGTCAAGATCTGGAGGGTCAGGCAGGTGGCCTTATCCAGATGTCCAAATTCTCTCTCCTTTCCACTGTTTCCTAGCTGTTGGATTTACTGTTAAGAAGTTTAAACAAAAAGAAGCATTAGAGCCACATATTTAGGCTGTCTGAATATAGAAAGAATGGTTCATCCCTTCGAAGTACAAAAATGAGAGTCACTTCCATGTCCTGTGACAATTTTATTCAATTTATACTGCATTACGAACTTCTACAGGAATTAAGAATTCCTCAGACAATATTTTACCTGCTAGGGTACAGCTTATACTGCCCTAGTTTTTGCTGATGTCAATCTATTTCTTTTGCTGATGTGCACAAGGTCATTTAGTTATGGAAAGATTAAATCAAATGATGATATGAACTAGTCAAATGGCTGGTAGGGCTGTAAGTAGGTTTGTATGGCCTGTCTACAGGGATCTCTGGATCCAGCTAAAGTTAGGATAAATTTTAGTTCTAATGAATCAGGAATCAGGCACAGTTCATGAACCAGGGTTGCTTATTATTAATTATTGATATTACAGCTCCATATAAGTCCTAGCTAATAGAAGACTTTCATTGTGCAGTGTAACTACACCTACCATGAGACACTCCTTCTCCTAAGCCTTGCAGTTCAAATGGAAAGAGAGATAAAGGCTAAGAAAAAAAAAAGAAGGGGAAAAAAAAACACTCAAGAGGTGAAAGGACTTACACAAGACCATACTCCAAGGTCAATGGCAGAAACAGGGAGAGAGCCAGCTTTTTTAAGTCTTAGCCATGTGAGATTCACACTGAGCCAAATATTTTTGCCACACATGAACATAAGCAGGAATACATGAACATTAGCCTCAACCATTAATTGTATCCTGACCTTGAAATCTCAAACACCTCCAAATGTACCCACAGCTTCAGTTTGCTCCCTCATCCCCAAATTAGTATGCTGCTGATGGCTTCTTCCAGTAAGAAAGTGTTATCCTTCCTCTAAAACAAGACAGGCAAAACAAACACACTATGGCATAAATGGAAAATAATGCAAGTGCTTTAGCTGCTCCACTATCTGTCTCTGCCTGTCTGCTTTAGAGACGGGAAAAAAGCAGATGTGTCTTGTATGTACTCTTGGTAGGGATGGCCAAAGTTTGACACAGAGGACAATAGGTGTATCTCTGTATGTGACATTCCTCTTTTTTCTTTGTAGATCCATCTAGCCAGAGCTAAAACAAGCCCAGCCACATCATTTAATCCCATTGAGGAAACTACTGTGAAGTAATAAATTCGAGCTTTTACCTTCTAGAGTCAGAGCTTCGCCACTCACTTTCGTAGGAACTGGGTCTAGTGTGGAGGAGGATGATTTAGCACACAACATAGTGAACAGCTTTTAAGCAGATACTTTGTAATTTAATAAAGTGTCTGTGCAATATTTCTAAGTTGACGAGGGCAAACCCTGTTAGGATCGAATTTTTAATTAAAATTGTTACTGCCTCTTTCCCCTTTTGGTGTCAAATAGATCAATTACATTTTCAACATAATTTCCTTTAATATCTAAATAAATGTTCCACTTAATGAAAGCATTTAAGTAATTTTTTAATGAAAAAGTGAAATATAATATATAGGGCTGAGAATAATTTTCTTGAATTTTAACACACGTGGAACATGTTACGAACTAAGGAAAATATTTTGAACCTGATGGGCCGTAAATTACAACCCTTGGTGTATATTCAATTTTTAATTAATTTTCTTAGTCATTCTCCATAATCTTAATAGCTGCCTGAAAAAAAAAAAAAAAAGTAGATGCCTTGGGGCAGGTGCGAAGATAGGGGGATCATACGTTTACATTTCTGAGATGTTTAACAAAAGCTTCACAGCCAAGAGTAATAAATAAAGAACAAAATATTTCAAAGGTACCTAGAAAGCCTGTTCAGGATATACTTTTATGTAAAGCAAGTGCCTTTTTTTCACTCCAAGAACATAGTTAAGATTCTTTCTTAACATCCTAAAATAAAACAGTAAATAAATGTGCGTTCTTCCTTTGCATGTCTTATGTCAAAAACTCATGTTTAAGAAATATCACTACAGTGATTAAAGAAAGAATATATTCTCTATCAAAACAGGCATATTAAACCACAAAAATGGCTTAGATGTTTAGGTGACTTACATACCAAACCATGATTAGTGATAACTCAAGTATTTATTTTTCTGTTCAGAAATTCCACCTCAGCCAGAATCTATGCGAGCTTTAAAGAAACATACTACCTGATTTCTGAAGAGGCATAGTTTTTGGGTTTCTTGGGTTTTTTCCTCCAGCTGATGTCATATCTTCATCAGACTGAATGCTTTTAATAGCTGTTTCTGTCTAATTACATTTTACAAATGTGTCTTCAGAATTTTATTGTAAACCAATTTTATTGTTTGTGATGAAAAAGAGCTGTGAAAGAATACAGAGGATTTATTTTTTTTTCCACCAAAGGATATATAGCATACAAACATTTCTAATAAGCAGCATAGCAATTAAATTCTCTGTGTAGTATAACTTAATATGATACATGCCTTCAACTGATGTTATTTTAGTGATCCAGAGCTTGTCAGCTAGAGTTCACAACCTGTACATTTCACCTAGCTTTTCAGGTTCACTTCACACGAATATGATTCCAGATGAACTGCAGCAGCGCAAACAAGTTCCACTTCATCTTGAAGAGTGCAATATCATCTGGGGACCAATTAAATTGACCTCTGTGTGGTAAGACTAAGACCATAGTTTCCCTTTCCTTTGACTGTAAGATAAAGGTGTGAGTGGTCAAGAATCTCATTGCCATAAAGACATATCCTTTGGACATACATAGGAACTGTATGCATAATAAATGCAGTTATGAAGAACATCCAAGTCTCTTAAAAGTACTGAACATTTTATCAGATTTTAATAAGCCTTCATGTTGTGAGTGAGGAAGTGTTTTTCCACCCAGGGTTTCCTAAACATCCTAAGCAATGCGAGCTACTCGGTTACCCACCCTGGGGTCACAAGCAAAGTAGTTTGCTAGCCCACCTCCAAGTGCTCACAAAGTGCCACAACTGGCTGAGCAAAGTTGTTGTTTCTTTGCCTTAAAAGGAATTACCAGCACTGGCCCAGTCTGACTTCTGCACAAAAGTAGCTTTTGGTGCAAACAATCTGCAGGATGGTTTGGGTCTCTCTGTTTCTCAACACCCGACTGTGCAAAACTGACTAGCGAGGATTTTTAGAGAACAGATCACACTGTGGATGATACATTCTGAGGAAAAACCTGCTTTAGAAAGGGTAGAGAAATGATCTTGGATGTTATGAACTTCTTTATTGAGTATCCAGAATTACAGAACAAATGTTGACAGAAAGAATTAGTAAATGACAAGCAGAACAAAAAGCAAACATGGTTTTAGCACATATATGTTGTGACATTTATCTGATATCTTTCTTTGAAAAAAATCAAGGGCATTTCTTTGACAAAGATTTGCTAGACTAGGAAAATCTATTTAACTTAGGGAGGGAACAAACTAAATGAGAGGCAATAATAGCTCACATTTAAAAGTGGCATACCAGGCTCAAAGACTGTTACAAAGTTTCTGAAGGGTTTAGTCTTAGATTCTGACTCAAGGACCCTGCT
This sequence comes from Leptosomus discolor, assembly GCF_034619465.1. Taxonomy (NCBI): domain Eukaryota; kingdom Metazoa; phylum Chordata; class Aves; order Leptosomiformes; family Leptosomidae; genus Leptosomus; species Leptosomus discolor. Next base: position 25,754,947 of record NC_141398.1, on the reverse strand, counting down.
ACTAATTTCAGCCTGCTAATTCTGTTGATTATGTAAAGTAAAGACACTGTCAATACAGGAAAAGATCAGAAAAAAAAAAAGGTCTTCAGGACTAGAACAAGGAAATGGCGTGAGATTTCGTAGCAAAGTGCAAGGTCATGCATTTGGGGACTAATAAAAAAAATTTCCTCCTTCACATGGGAAGTCATTAGTTGGAAATGTCAGAGGAAGAGCGAGATCTAGGTGTATTAGTCAATTATAAGATTACTATGAACCATCTCTGTGAAATAGCCATGAATATGTCAAAAGCAATCCTAGGATTTTTCAGACAAGGTATTTCACAAAGAAATATGGAAGTATTAATGTCATTGGAGCAGGCATTCCTAATATATCACCTAGAATGCTGCATATAATACAAGTCCATCAGGTTCGAGGAAGATGTATCGAATGTCAGATATATTTCTGCTGAATGTTAAACCTGAGCTCACTGCTAGCAAGCCCACTTACCACTGCTGTGAAGTCCCCCGTCAAGCACTGGTATCAGCTGTGAGGTTGAATTAGTTATTCCCAGTGTTTTCCTCCTCTTTGTCCTTTATGGAGATGGTTTGATTGCAGTGCTGTTAACTGCAGTCACTGTTGGACAACGCTGCGTAAGTACAATCTGGAATGGGAGCAGAGAAGATCCATACTGATGAACATCGGGTAGAGAGCTTCTCTTGCAAGAGGAGTCTGAAAGATGCTGGGTCAATTAACCTATAAAACCTGGTGCTGTGATGGGATATATCAAATCAGTTCATTCATTCATTCAAAATGAAATTAATATATTTAGGGCCAAAAATAGAATACATTCCAGTATCACTGGAGAGAGGGAAGCATGTTTTAAATCTGAAAGTGGTCTTCCTTACAGAATTAGACGTTTCTGTTTTCAAACCCTGTTTTCCACGTATATTGCCACCCCTCCCACCCTATCCCACACAGTCAGATACCAGGCTGGCTTGTAATTTTGAATTTTAAATTTTGACATACATAAAGCTTTCTGTTCTACAGTTGACTCAATGAAATATGGTAAAAGCTGCATTTTCCAATTGGAGTTAACTATATCACACTACATAACAGCTGATATTAAAATGACACCATTGTTTTCTTTGTTTAGTGTCTTCCAGCCTTAAATCTACTCAAACACTTGCACAAAATAGGTAAATGTGACTCTAAAATATGAAAATTGTTTCAGGTTTTGTCTTTGCACATATTATTTCAAGGGAATAACAGCCTCTCAATGGAAGGAATTTACAGCATGTAAGTATAACATTACATTAACATAAAATGTTTGTCTTCTGGAAAAATAGCGACCAACCAAAACACATGCCACAGCTGGAGAGATGGGTGGTGTCTGGGATGCTAAGCTGGGAGAATAATCTTCACCACAACATAGACATGGCCCAGATAAAATAGCTGGGACTTCTGCCAACGTATTTCAGGAAGAATTTAAGTCAAATTACCTAGTATTTACTAACAGCAGCTGTTAAATTTGAATAATTTGCAGTACTTTAAGTGAAAGTTACAAGGTTTCAAGTGAGATACTTGTGAACTGCTCTGCTTTAGTATGTATGTGGCACTAATTAATCTCTCAAGGTTGTTCTTGAGTTTGTACGAGGCATTAAAAAACCTCGGATGACCTGTTTCGGAAGCACTTTTTTATTGCCTGCAAAGTCCTGAGCAGAAATTTGGAAGAAACTTTTTTAGGCCTGCTGACAGTACTGATGGAGGCCAATACGCTAACTGATATTTGCAGGTCCTTATGGCTCTACATCTGAAAGTGCAGAAGAACAATTTCGCTTTGAGAAGGGACTGGGAAGACAAGATAATGCTGAATTGGAAATTAATGGTGTTATCCATGTGGGCTCTAGGCTCCTGAGGAAAATGAGGGTCACTGCTATTACAGGCCCCAAACAAACTTCTGTTCTTAGGCATGATTGCTGTTATAGAAATTTACAACAAAAGAGCTTTAAGAAGTAACAATCACAACTGTAATTTGCGGCATATTCTCATGGTAGATAGACGAAGTAGCCAGAATAACAGAATTTCACAGAAGTTTATGAAGAATAAGGTGGAAAAGAAACAAGATCCGCTAAAATAGAAGGGTTCTGCAGACAATCTTACCCTGTAGTCCCATTACTCAGGGTGTGTACACTCACAGTTCCTCAAGTTGGACACATTCATAGGACATAAGTGCCCACACAAGCACAGGTTGCCTCACCACTAGATTTGGAAGCCTATCTGAGTCAGCTGTCACTAACATTGCTATTAATAGGGCTAAGAAAAAAAGTGATTATGCACATAAGAACTATTTTAATTTTACAATTGTACTCTTCACTAGAACAGATATGCATAATTAAAAAAATTCCCTTCCATTAATGACTCACATCAAAGCATTTAGCAATATTATTTTCCATATTCTATTCCTAGTCTTTATTTCATAAAATCTACTCTGATTTTCTTTAGTAAACCATTCTGTAAACCTTCAAACTTCTTCCACAATTAATACTCCTTCATTTTCCAACTGCTGACATCGACTTTACTGCTGATATTAAAGGGACAAAGGTAATAAGCTTTCTAATAGAAGAGTGAAGTTAGATTATTTAACTTTCTCATTGATTATTTTTTTTCTGTTCAAACTCAAGAAGGATTGAGAGCTGTAATAAACAATTTACACTGTATAATTACGTTTAGAATTTGCTATGGGAATATTAGATGAAAGGAGATAGAAATGCTTTCAGTAGTTTAGCTTGTTCTATTGTAACAGAACAGAAGATTATGCAGAATCTCCACAAATGTACTCCACACAGGCTAATGATTTTTTGTACCTCATCTCAGCTTCAAACTGATTAAACAATGATGTCAGTAAAAAGTTCTCAACTGTTTGTAGTTTTGGCATTTTTTTTTTAATTTATATAGCATCTTTGTGTCATTAAATGATAGATCCTGCCTGAAGTTAAATGATTTCTTTTTGTGATAGCTCTGTTTTAAATACCTAGTGGGGTTTTGGCTGAAAAAAAATGTGCATGAGGCAATAGCGTACTGATTCTGTTACCTAATCACACTGAATGTAAAACCTCTTTCTGTAGATTCATTCTGATCCATTGCCATTCAGACGCTAAACTAATGAAGACTGAGAAAAATGGCTCAAGTTTTTTAAATGATGCAATCAAACCAACATGTTTTAATGTATCAAAGGCTTGGAAAACAAAGCATTAAAAGAAGGGCATCAAAACACAAAGAGTACCTGCATCGAAGACTAAGATTTTAGCAAGAAAAATGAGGATTAAAACAGTAGAACAAAACCAAACTTTCAAATATCTAATTAAAAAATAGGTTCAATTTCACAGCTTATTTTAGTTAGTTTGATTGTCTTTGTCCAAATTACTATTGTAATATCAGATGTACAAAACAAGGAATCTTTCTTTTTGAAGAGTACTCTTAACAGTTAATTTCACTTGAGCTCAGATAAGCTTCATCTAGCCACTTTGGAAGACTTCTATTAAATGTCATGCATAATTACATAAAACTTGTAAAAATTTATAATCATCGTACTTTCAGATGCTTTCAAGATTCTGGAGAACCTCTCAAGCAGTACTAGTCTGCTACTCAACTTTCCTGTTAAGCAGCCAGCTGCCTTGAAATTCAATTAAAAAATATTTTTCATTCATTGTCCAAGTAATCAGTTTAAAGTTGAACAAAAATATTGAATTGACTATGAAGAAATATGGCTGCTGCATTCCATAATAAAATATGGTAATTTGGCAAGGCCTGTAATTGAAGTTGGTTTTGTTAAATATCATACTGCAGAATCTTCATTTGAGAATGGGTTGTATGGTTTTACTTACTTTCTGTAGGATTAAGAAAACTATTGTATCTGATTATTAAGAAAAAATATTATTTTCAGAAAAATGACCAACATTGTGAGCAATGTCATCATAGTGGCATCTCTCAATGGCTGTTTTACAAACCAGTTATCCCAAATTTCTTATCTGTCCAAACTGATCAATGGCTAGTTCTTCTGGTCTCAGCTGTCATGTAGTTAATAAGCTGTGTATATGAATCCCATTTAAATGTCTGGATAAAGGGTGATCAGGCTGCATTTTGATAGAAGTGTAAGGCTTAATGTCAGAAAAAGAGCTGCACAAAAGTTTAAGCATTGTTCTAGAAGACAAAAAATATTATTTTGTCTTAAAATAGCTTATCAGGTTCCAATAGATTAGTAATATATTAAAGAATTACTATGCTATTCTGAGAAGCAGTATTACAAAGACTTAATGAAATTAAGAGTGAAAAAGAAGTCCTAACAGTTAGCTGAAAAGGATGTTTTAAGCAGAGTAAAAACTCAGGTTGTATTCAATGTAAGTGATTATACATACACTTAAATCAATGACCTCTTCAATGACAGAACATTTAAGTTTGTGATGTTTACATAAAAAGTAAATCACTAGTGCTGTAGATATACTAAAACCACAGAGAGAATATCTTTTGGATAGTACACAGGGTGAACAGCATCCTAATTTTTGAGAGTGGGCAAGAGACAAGTGTCCTTTTCTTTATTTCTCTGTATCTGTCTGTCTGTCTCTATAGTATCTTCCACATATGAATATATATTTTTTATAAATAAACTCTATTTTTACCTTACTTTTTATGTTGTGCTATGCATACTTATCATGACCTTCAAGGTGACAAAAGATTGTTCTGAGAGAACATATTTACGTTAGGCAATGCAGCTAGGAGTACTTTGTCTTCACCCTTTCTCCTTCTCCATTTTATCTTTTGATGGTCTAGTATGTACTTTGTCGGTGCCTTGCCTTTATCATGAGTTAGGAAGCGTGAGAATGTATACTGCTCCCAATATGTAGATTTTCACACCACCTCACCTACTATGAAAAAAATATTTTAAAGTTAAATCTGGAAGGGAAAACAGTGACAGCTGATGCCTCCAATTTTCAAGTAGTGGCAGTGGTAAACAAAGCTTTCTTTCACATGGAGAAGTCTTAACTCAAACAAAAAGCCTTTGATTTCATTAATTGGCTAGACAAGAAACTTTAGTTCTCACTAAGGTTTATGTTGGTTGGAACAGTCTCGATAGCCACACAACGAGGATCCTCAGGGTCAAGACTAGACCCAGTTTGGGAGATTACTGGGGAAAAATAAGATTTCTGGCTCTACAGCACACAGATCTGTCCTAACCGCAAGCCAGGACTTTCTTCAGGTATCCAGTACTCAAAGCCACTGTGTGATGGGGGCTGCACTGCAGCCTGCTGAGTTGCCAAACAGAAGGCATATAACCAGAGCTGAGACTGATCTCAGAAACAGATCAGACATCTCAGCCCCTCGTTTTGGCAATCCGATTGGGCTCTCTGCTGCTACTGCTGCCTAAAATTATCCTGAAGTATATGTCAAAAAGTTTTGCCATGTTTTCACTTATCTCGGGCTACTTGTGCAATAATACTGTTTAATCCATCCTCCCTTGTTTATTTGCCTTGATCGTTGTCACATGAAACTGCTGTGCAGTGATGCATGCAGCAGGAGTACTCCTGGTGTGCTAAGCATTTCATATTGAATTCCAAGGGGCCTTAAAATACCAGGTCAGAATCAGTTCTGACTTCTGTTTCACCAGAATGCCTTCCTTGACTTCAGGAATACTATCAAGTACAGAAATAGAACTTCTCTTTGACTAAAATGCATTATCTGATATACAGCTCAAAACAGTGCAAATGAAAAACCACAGTAAAAATGTGGGGTTAGGATGTTCTGGGCTGAGTTAGATAACCTCACAGATCGCACTATGCTTTTGCCGTTCTAAGGACTGGTTCTCCCTGCTCACTGCTTTTCTCTTTTTTTCACTCTCAAATATAAGATGCAGCTATTCCATGAATTTGTCTCAAAATTATGGTAATCCGTTGCCCGATTCTGACTATGGAGAGTTCTACAACATGTGAGCATGTTTCCTTACACAAGGAAACACAGCATTCCAGTTAGCAATGCATTTTTTCAGGAGAAAAGTTAGCTTTAGAAAATGTTTCATGCTGAGTGAGAAAAGACTTGTGCCAAAAAGCATCTTAAATGCCCGGCTAGGTCTAGCAGAGAAAGAAGGGTATCCAAACACCTCCCTGCCTACTTTTGTTTCGTGCCCTAGAATATATGAGGAAACCTACTTCTCATACTTTACCAGCTTATTTAGAGAGGAAAAATGTATCAGCAAGCAAATGCTTCCAAAGCCTGATATTGTGCAACGATAGGCAACTTGCAATCACAGTATGTCACTTTCTTGTATAATATTATCCTACAGAACTATGAACATACTCCCTAATGTCAGCTACAATGTACAGGAAGCTGCACTTCCCTTTGAACATCTGCTGACAACTAAAATATTGAATGGAAGCACAAAGCACTTACTGCTGCAAGTTGGAGCTAGTCAAATCAAATGCAAATTGAATATTTCTTGTCATTATCCCTCCTTTCAATATTCAAATGGGGGGGGGGGGGGGTACAGGGAGGATTCATTTAGATTAATGATTTTTCTTTTTTTTTTTTTAGAGAAAATATTCTTCCTGAAGTGGTCTCCCAAGTCACTTAAGTATTGTCGAAATAAAGATGTCAAAAATTTCTGACAATTTCATTTCCGATAAATATTACACCCTCTCCCTGAACCTTTGACTTTCCTCCTAATTATGGAAAAGATTAGGCTGCTTTGTCTCATTTTGTGTTAAAGGTGGCTCAGAAGCACTGCAAGAGGAATAAAGCTTTCTAAAAATCATAATGCCTAAAATTGACTTTTGACTAATTCAGAAGAAATCAGAAAAAAAACCCCACAGACTAGGTGCTGCATTCTCCTTTTCAACGTAACAAGACTGTCCTCTGCCATGATTTGACTTTGGACATTTTGCTTATCAAAAGAGTCATTCATATCTGGTATGCTGTTTCAACGCTATGTCAAATGTAGAGAGATCAGAAAGGTATGGTGGGCAGAAGGCACAGACAAAAGGATAAAAACTCAGACTCTTCATTTGAAAACCCTAGGACTGAAGGTACTTAGATAACTTAAGTGAGCTACAAACTATAAATAGACACATTCTTCTGCTCCATTGACAATACAATTTTCCTGGAAGATTGTATTTTGTCAAAATATGCTACTCTAAAGAAAAAAAAAACAGCAATGGGAAAAAATCTGACATCTCTTATTTTATATAAGTATTACGACATTTCATTTTCATAAGAGTGAAATATTTAATTGTACTTGTACCAATTTGATGTTTTGCATTTGACTATAGTTTAAATTTAAAGTCATATTTTAGCACATTAGAAAAGTTATGAAGACATGAGACGATTTTATTGGAACAAAATGCTGTGACACCGGTACAAAATAACAGCATCAATATTATTTTACTATTAGTGTTTTCAAATCATGCATGCAGACTTCATTCTAATTGATGCATCTTAAAAGACTGAATACTGCTATTTGCAGATTTAGCAAGTAAAACTAGGAATTGCCTTGAGTCTTCTTTGAGACATCAGCTTCAACACAGAAATAGAACCCAAATCTCCACAAAATGTTGTATTTGATTTGAAATTTATCTGACTGACCCAGCTTTTTAGTATATGTGAGGGTAATAATTCAGCTTTATATGAAATGGCACAGGTTTTGCATTTGCTTACAAAATGTGAGAATGATCAGTGTTATACAATCATAGAGATGTAACTAGAGATGTACACTATCTTTTTTCCAAAATTTCAGCTTAAAAAAAAAAAAACAAACTATGAAATATTTAGGATTACATATTCCTAGAGTGAACTCTTTCAGGCTACATTCTTCTTTTTCGACTGTTTCACCACGACTGTTAATTATTACATAAGACTTTGTGTGTAAAAAATACTGTGTTTAATAATTCTATGCATCAAAACATGTAAGAAATAATAACTAAAAAAACCTAAACAAAACAACTATTAAAGCTGAAAGTTATCTTACAATTTCAGGATTGCTAGGTTTAGACAATCATGGGGACAGTATTCAACTACAAGTATATTTAAATATGACCAATGACCTGTAACATCCATGAACCCTTGAATGTAGCCATATTTCTTAAACCTTTTGTGCCACTTAATCTGCCTGAGCTCTTCTGCAAAGATTTCCCCTGACAGATTGGCAACAAAAGAAACAATAGCCTTTCCCTAAATAAAAAAAAAAAAAAAGGATGCAGCTTTGGGCAGTCTGCCTTTACAAGCGCCAACAACATTTCTTTCAAAGGCACCTGCTGTTACACATCAACCCTAGCCTGCAAAGGGCAGGAACAATGACAGCATCCTTTTTTACCACTGTTTGAAACTGAAGTCATGAATTGTATACTGATGGCTTTAATTTATGGCACGCAAACAAGCCTGAGTTTCCTTATCCTTCAAAATGATGAATCATGAACATTACCAAAGAGGGTAAGGGGAAACAAACCATTTCAACAGAAATCAACTCATGAAACATTTGTTATAGAAACATTCACTGCTTTTCCAGCATGCATAACTGAGCTTGAAGCTGCAGGTTAGACTCCCGCATACAGAAATCACAGATTAGCAGCCATTACCATCTTTGCTGCTTTAGTATTTGTCCAGGACCATTGAGTTTACTTTTACATAGGGATGAACCTAATGTGACAGTAAGAAGAGCAAAGTGCCATCACAACGCCTGCATTTTAACAATGCCAATTCCCATGACAGCATCACTGAAAAGACATTCTTGGTGAGAGCATAAGGATTCGTCACTGGCAGAGTTAGGATTATTACTGGAGCTGTCAGAGAAACTTTCAAGATTTTCATTCTTTAAAAAGCCTGTCATAATGGAGTTATCCCTCCATTTTTTTCTTTTTTTTTTTTTTATTTAAACAAAAGCCTTTTTTTTTTTTTGCACTAGAATTGTCTTAATAAATCTATTTTCAAATAATAAATGAGTAGCGATTTTAAATTTTGATTGTGACTGAGATTCTCCTCAACTTTGTTCTGTGTTAGAAATGACCAGAAACTTGTGCTCAGACTGATGTGTGAATATCCCAATAACAACAATCTGCCTTACAGGCTACTGAGGTGCAGAAGCTTAACAAAAATTAGCAAAAAATGTGGAGTAACTATTCCAAAACCAAAAGCCTGGCCTTTAAAGGTCTGATATTCCTGTTTTTGCAGTGTCAGCCTTTAGTGCCTGCTTCTTGAGAATAAGCTGAAGGATGCTGAGGAGCTACAGTTGTTTAGAGAGTGATGGTTTTGATGCCTGAGACTGCAGCTAGATCCAGGTATTGGGAGACTGTAGTTTTAATGCCTGATTTTCTAGATAGAAATTTTTCTTTTATTCCTTTGTAGATTCTGAGAGCTACATATATTAACCTGTTTTTCAATGGACACCTCTTCTAATTTCTCATTGAAGATATTTCTTAGGCTCCCTTTTTAATTGGAATGTGATTGGTCCAAATTTTTTTCTTCATACTCACGTTACAGAGAAAGCATAAGCAGCAGTCTCTTAGAGTTCAAAGTCTTTTTGTCCTTTGTGTTTGTAAAAAACAAGGAAGCTGTCTCCTAAAGCAAGAATGTCTTTCAGTGCAGACCTTAGAAGACTTTACTTGCCATGAAACAACTTCAGTGAAAGAATAAAAAAAAAAAAAAAGAAAATCAGTAGGCATGGATACTCAAGTAAAATGTTAGGCAACTGTTCTCAGAGCTGAACAAGCTAGTCGTTTGATTACGGCATCAGGGACTTTGTTCAACGGTCACAATACTTTTCCACAGTTAAGGTGTCAGAAGGGCAGAGTAGAGAAAGGAGAGCAAAGAAGCCATTATTAGACTTTTTCTAATAGCGGTGCCAAGCATCATGGCTGAGGTAACCGTTACCTGGACAATAGAGATTTCTAGACTAGAACAAAACAGTGGTCCATCTAATCCAGTATAGTATTTCTGGTAGTACATAATCCTGTAAAGCATAACCTTTACATAATGCTTTTAAGTGTGGTATTCTGTGGACAGTTATGTCATCTCAATCCCAGCTCCCAATGAATTTATTCTCTGAAGCAGTAAAATTTGCTGCTATGAATTACTTAGTGCAAGCAGAGGTGTTAATCGGCCTTTATTTTGTTAATTTACATGTTTTGTGTTCATGTGCACACTTATAGTATGCAAAGAGAAGTTGACAGATTCACTGCTCATTCATTATTTGTACTTTCAAATATATTAATCTATCTTGAGATTTTTACAAGTTTCTAATCTTTCATTACATCTAACTAAAGTCCTGTACACTCAAAGTTATTTGTTTAGCCTTTTTGAGCTGTCAAGTTCCTTTTTAGCGATAAGAGTGATAGTAATATTAAAATAATACATATATACACACTGTGGGCATGCGTACAAATGTCCATTTTAAAATGGTTCACATATTCTTTTAAAAGAAACAATGTTTTCAAAAATTCCCTCCTGTGTCATCAGAAGACACAAAAATTGACAATTTTTTTCCTCTGTTACTAGTAAATATAAGCACTGATCCCAAAAATCAGTGGATTTTTTGCATCTGTTTTCTTTCACTTCCTAGTTAGTGTGCCTGTTTTCTAGACAAAATCACACAGATAAAAGTATAGGTTTTTGTTGTACAACTAGAAACTGTAAAGAAAACTAGCTCACAGACTGATGTTTCAGCATGATTATAAACAAACACAGAAATACATATGCTGAACTACAGGGTTAAATGTTTTTTTCTAGAGCTAGTGCTGAAATATGTAAATCTTAATCTGTAAGAGCAGGCATCTCAATAAAAATGTTTCATTGACCTGATAATTTTCAAAGCCCTCTGGAACTTAAAGGGTTTCTTTTTGTTTTCTCTGATGAAAAAGAAGAAGTAATTACAAGACAGCAACTATTCAGAGAAGTTCAAATTATATCATTTGACTGGATGTAGATACAAATGTACTGGTTCGCAATAACCCATCAGCAATATTGAAATGTCTGTTGATTGAAGTGTTCGAAATTCAGATTGTGTGCCTGCATATAAAATAAGGCAAAGTTATCATTTACCTTGTATGTTGTCTTCATAGCTTTGAGCATGACATAAGGAAGCTTTTGCTCAGATGTCTTTATTTTCAAAAGATGAAAGTATGAATTTTGCCTACATTTCATTGTCCTCTGAAAAAAAGAAATGATAATTTTATTTCTTTTATTTATGAATAATTTGATAGGAAGATCATTCTTGCATTGTATCTTTTTTTTTTTTTTTTCCTCAAATCAACAGAAAGAATTTCTAGTAATAAAAGGAAAAATTATGTATAAACCATATTCAATGTTTAGAATGCTCTGGTGTTGTGAAAGGCTGAAATACAAATCTTCAAAGTACTCAAGGGATGAGTTTCAGTAATGGACCTTTTTGCTATATCAAGGAACAATTAACTTATTCATTAAAAATTTAGAAACATGTCTAATTGTATACGTGAACATATCTATCACTTATTAATTAAATTTCTCACTTGAGAAAAAAAACCTATTCAAGTATGAACTTAAGTGTTTTCTTACATACTTACATCTCTCTGAAGTCATTGAATCGTAAGCAGGTGCTTTCATAACCAGAAATATTATCTTGGCTAGTGAATATTTTTAAACAGAATGACGTGCAAATAACTAGCATGTTCAGGGCTAAGTATCTCTAAAAATATGAAAAGTTTAATAAGAAAAAAAGGTCTGTGCAGTTTATTTTGACTTGTAGCTCATGACTATTCCCTAGACAAGAACATTCACTTGCTTTGTGTGTTCAAGTTGGAATCTGGACTTTATGACTCAAGTTCATCTAAGCAAGTCAGAAACATTAGTTTTCCTTGCTAAGGTAGCCTCACAGTGCAGCATTAGCGCAAGACCATACTCATCATCAGAGACAGGGAACAGTGGAAAAATAAGTTGTTACATACTGGAGATTTGTTAGGGTTTCTATTTGGTCCATAATTCCTTCACAGTCACTTCAAATTCTGTCAGAACTTCTCTGTGAGTACTCCCTGTCCCCATGCCACCCAACTTTCCTGTAACTATTTTCTTCTCACGGTTTCAGTCAAATGCAATTTATAAATCTGATATTTGATTGAGACTCACTCCATTGTTTAATCTGCTATGGTTTGCATGTCAAATATTATGCTATATTTGAATGTATTTATTTTTTTACAGAATGGGCAAATTTACCTAAGCATTCCATTAAAGAAAATAAAAGTTATTGTTCTAGTAGTACACACCTATGGAGATATGGTGTAACATATTAGCACCATTTTTTGCCTCTGTTTGTTACTTTGCCTTGGCAAATTGACTGATCTTTGTTAATAACAGCTCAGGGTTTTTTGATTCATTGATACAGTCTGTTGCTTATCCAATAAGGGGTAACATTCACACAGCAGAGGAGACAGAAACTCTTTAAACTACCTTGATACCTTTTACCTACCTTGTCTGAGAGACATTTCTGTCTCTCATGCTGAAGGATGCATGCACTGTTCAGTCTGTCACCATTTTATTTTAACGTACTTCATAGTACATATTAAGAGATAGAAAGTTTAGGATTAAATGGTCAAAAGGTGTGTTTCCCTGTAAGTTCTGGGCCACAATCTGTCTTGACCAGTGGTTGTGGGTTGATTGCAGTTGAAATAGGAAGAATACAAGCTGCAGCAGAATCTGCTCTCACGTCATAAAGCAAAGCCCCCAAATTCTAACTTGCTCCCCTTTCATGTGATAGCTCTGCGTCCCTTCACTTTTGTTTTTGTCTGAGGGGTATAAACATTTGGTCATTTTCACCCAGCCTCAGGGGGACAGTGACCACAGTGTAGCACGAATTTTTATCCTGCCTAAAACTAAGAATCCTGCCAGGAAACATAGATTTGGAAAAAAAAAAAAAAAGAGAGAGAGGAAGGGAGAAACAAACAAAGCAAAATGACTGAAATATGTTTGGGAAGGACTTCAAAACATAATAAACTAATGACATTGCTGTCATGCTCTGGCAATCTAATTTGGCTGAAATCAGGATGTTTGAGCAGACTCGAAGCTTTTCTTTTACTAGCTGGATTATATGTGTAAAAGAATTTGGCTAAGCCTACAGGATGAAATAGAAGTGGAAATATGATTAGTGACAAAAATCATAAAGCCTACCATCTCTTCTAGCATTTAATATTGACAATACGACTTTCAACTCCAATTTGTAATACTTAGGAACGATCCAATAGTTTTTTGCATTTACTTGATGAGAACTGAGGGAAAAAATAATCAGGGGAGAGCTGAATTCAGTCCTTTACTTTAAAATATGTTACTATTTGATACAGATCATACTTGCAGCACTATAAAGTGTTCTGGCAAAACTCTGTAATAAGCAAGACTCTCAGTCTGCATCTGAGCTGGCAGAAGTACATCATTTATAAAACCCAATAGAGCAATGTCAGTTGTGTGACAGGGTGTCTGTAGTAGCTTAGGAACTCTACTATATTTTATCTCTGGCATTGCAAGTTTTTCATTTGTACAACAAACTGCTATGATGGAAATTATATCTTGTATATTTTGTTCTTCACTTACTCAAGAATTGCTTTTCAACAATTACAGAAGACCACAGGAACACGTAATCCAGTACTTCCTCTGTACCACTCCTTCTTTCTTCCCTGTAAAGACTATGCAGAGATCAGAAGACTAAGAGGTCATTGCTGAGAAGTTTTACTTGCATGTAATGAAGCTCTTACGTACCACATGTGAAGGGAAGTATTTCTTGTCTATTTCTGTAACTATGCTGAACCAATTCAGAATGAAACAAGCTTTTTTTCTTTTCATATAGAATTTACATAGTTGGTTTTTGTTTTTTTTTTTTTTTCCTAATTCCTGCCATTTATACATACCTCGGACATGATGTTTAAAATTTTGGAAACAGCAGTGTTCAAGAATGTCTGCAGTCCATGGGTGTAAACTCTCTAAGAACTTTTTGACATATTTTTTTTAGGCTACAGATATACCAACTTGAGTAGCTACTGCTATATAGCCCCTTGCTCTTCACTGTCGTGCTGCTAGATGCTACCTCCTCAGAAACTGAAAACATGTTTATTAACCTGTTTCAGTGAAAATGAGTTGAGCTAGTTTGCAGTGTTTAAACTGTAGGTCTTTCCATCTGAAACAAGTTAACAAGTGATCACAAGAGCATCTCAACTGAAAGATCTGAACGAACCGTCACAAGGAGCAGGACGAGCTTAGGTCTGGTTGGATGCAGAGATCAGTCCAGAAGACACAGGTAGAAAACAACACTTTGTCAAGTCCCTCAGCCAAAATTAATCTTCATTTTGACTAGTTCTCCATCACTCAAAAAAAACCCCAACCAAAATCAACTACCCAAGAAAAGAGAAGAACGTTGAAGAACAGATTTAAAGATAATTCTTCCTTGTAATACTGAAAATGGGAAATTAAAATATCCTTAAGAAGTGCCTGTTTAATTATGATGATTAGTTATTTATTTAAGGCCCACAGAGTGCAATAGGTACAAGGTGTCATCCTTATGAAAGAAAATAGGCTTAAACCCACAAAAAGTACTACAGTGAAATGCCAGGAGACATGACCAGATAGATATGCCTCCCTGGGAAGAACACTATTGATTTTTATAGTGTTTGTTCTGCAGAGATTTTTTTATTCAGTCCTGGCAGCCATTCAAAATCTGCATTTAAACAAAATTTTTTAAAGTGATGATCCTGATCCATTTTCTCAATGTCAGGAAATAAAAGTGTATTCTTAATGAAAAAGGCACTCTAGATATAAAATATTTAAAAGCTTCATGCTAGAATACTTACTGGTTTAAAAAAATGGGTTGGTGGTGCAGAGGACACTTAATTTCTTTTTTGTATACCAACGCCAACAAGCAATTCAGCCTAGAGGAGACTTAAAATCAACACTCCATCACCATCCATCAGGCTCACATCTTTTATTGAGAATGATGTTTGGAAATTATTGCTGACTCAAGGTGCAAAGACTGTTTCAAGCTTCCAGTTTCCAGCTCATATGATGAGAATGTCACCACAAAGATGTCTGTTCATTGATTTCCCCCTGCTCCTTGCTTCCACCTCCTTCCTCAGGAGCTATTTACCTGTTAAAGGGTCTTGCTATATGTCATGTACTACACAAGCAATGATGCCATGCGGTTATAATGTAGAACCTTATTGTTAAAAATAATTCTTTGTCTCCTTGCCAAATGTTTACACACTGCAAAGACTTTTCCAAATTCTTCAGTCTTGTGTTTTATGCTAAAGAAGAAAAAAAGGACAGCAAAACAAAATCTTCCTGCCTCTCATGCCTCCCTTCTTTTTGCATATACTCCGCAAATGTTTGGTGGGAAAGCTACAATAGGGAGATTTCCCTCTTGTTTGTTTACCAATTTGTCAAGAGTTTTGAAGCTCAGAATCACATCACATTTCTCCAAATACTTCAAACAGTTACAGTTACTGCCCCAGACCACACTATAGCCATTCTAAATCATTGAATTAAGTTTATACACACCAAGAACACTTGCATGGTGATGGAAATAACACCTGAGTACAGCTGCCATCATAGGAAAGACAACAAAGACAGCTGCTAGAAGTGTGGTGAGAGAGAGAAGAAATGCTTTATCAAGAGCAGCAGTCACTACCCTGTCACATTTATAGCCTCTCACACATATATCCCCTTCCCCTTTCTTGTCTTCATTGTTGTCTATCCCCTTCCTGTCTTCCTCCCTTCCTTCTTTTTTCCCACTCACGTGCAAGCAGCATGGGCGCTTCAGGTACCTGAACAGGCTGCAATCAGGAACGGAAGTGAAAAGAAGACAACTCTTGAAGTATACTTTTTAATTACCTCTTCAAAATTAGATTAGTGAAGGGGTTGCAAGCTACATTAGAAAGCAGGTGCAGGGAGACTAAACAAGCAAAGAAAGACTTCTCACGCACCTAAATTTCTCATATGTCCCCTGATTCTCACCCCTTCCTCACAGCCTCTGCCGATGCCTCTTTCTCCATTTTTCTCAACTACACATCCCCTTGCCCTACTAGCCTGAAAATCTCCACCTTCTTCCTTACCACTATATACAAGTGCTGTTAAATTGATTTTATATGTACTGTTGAGTACCTGGAGCTGCCTCTTTAGGGATCTACCATGGAGAGAGGACTTTAAAATCCTGTTTAAGGTTGAAACAGTTTTGCTGGTGCTGCCACCTATCCTCAATGTGAGAGGGATCATGTTATCATTTTCCTCATTTCCTGCCCTACCACTGCCTTAACAAGGAGCTCACATTTTATCTCACTGATAGTAATTCTGGAGTGCTGTATGAACATCTCTGCATATATGTAAAAGGAAGTATGAAGTATGCCATGCTGAAAAAGCAATAAAACAGCCATAACTAATTTCATAAAACCAAACCCGCTCCTATGCAAACCAGTTCCTACTATTAAGGAACTAAATGCCCTGTGAGTTTTTTGCTTGTTAGGAAACTGTATATACAGAAAGCCAGTTGTAGTCTTTGAGCTGGATTCTACTGAAATTGGGAGATGGGGAAGTGACACAACATGGAGGAAAGAAGAAAAACAATTCCCACAAGATAGCAGTGTCATGTTTCCAACTGCTGAAGCAAATCTACCTTGCAATGACACTTACCCCTTGAAAAAACTCTCTCAGGAATTTAAACATATCCATCCCATTGAAAAAAGCTTCATCTTGAAGTACACTAAGACATTCAATCCAATTACATTAAAGGCCAATACATACCGTAAAAATGTTATTAACAACAACAGCAGCAACTATGAAAGGAAAACTAAAGATTGTACCTTCCTTAGAGGTGTGTATATTTAAAAATAGTTTGGGATATATTTCTCATTACATTATTACTTAATGTGGTATCAGAAAGTGACTGGGCTCTGGTGTATGCATGAAATTAAATGCATGTGTAGGTTTTTTCCCAAGACTAGAGCTTTATTGTGTCCAAATACAAGTCTATGCTGTTTTAACTCTACAAAGTTAGAAAATAATTTCAGTTGCAAATAGCAGCAGGTAGGGAGATGTTATGTATAGGCAAAACCTTGGTCTTTATTAACTTATTTTTGTCTTGGTTAGGGACTCAGAGTTTTCCTATACTTACTTAAAAAAAGAATACATTAACAGATATTCATGCATGCAATTTGACAATAGAGCTAAAATTCTTATTTCACAATAGCAAAATACCGTCAAATTATACACATCCTTCCCCAGGAGAGTTAGAGTTGTAAAGAAATAGTGAAGAAGAGAATTATTTGTGGCATATTTCACAGAACACATTCTTAAGCCTGACAGCAAGCTATGGTTGTTTTATTTTCCTTGAATGCCTTCCTGGAGTACAGCACAGTGGGAGATAGGACCTAAATTGTTCAGTGTCGCTTTGGCAGACAGTGCTGACAACGTGATCTTCCTCAGTGGACAGTGATTTTTATGCTATGTAATCTAATAGCGACAGCAGCCACAGTAACAGCAGATTTTCTTTCTGGCATTGGGCAAAACAAGACAGTTTGTACTGAGGATGTCTGAAGTAGTCCATCAGGTCATTAAAAAGAAACAGTAAAAACATACGCAAAAAAAAAAATCCAGACATCAAATAATTAAATAGTCTTTAAACTGGTTAGTGAGGATGGAAGCAACAGATAACATTGTGGACTAGTATTATCAGAGTGATTCCTAAGAGACATGGGCATGGGCATGATCGTAATTGCCCATGTATATATAATAAAAAAAAAGGCTGATTATTGCAAGCAGTTCAAAGATTATAGTCTACATCAATAATAGCGCTTTCTGAGGAAGAGCTTTGAAAACATGTGACAATCAGTAAGCTTAAATCAAACCTGGAATTAAAGATTTACATTTTAAAAATAATTAAGGAATTCCTAGAGTTTTTCCCTGAGTTACTCCCTGAAAAATTGTTATGCGTATAAAATCACGCATATCAAGAATGTAAGCCTGATAGAATGAAAATGTGGAGAGTGTAGGATATAGAAGGAGCAGCAATATGGTTTGAAAATTGCAAGATGAAATGTTATCAAAGGATACTAAACCTGGCTTGGATTTTATTTAGCACTTCTTTCTTTCTTTGTTAATGGGACCTCTGATGAGTGCACTTAGTGTATTATTTCACTGGTGCCCTGGACTACACATCCAGCATAAGAGGTTTTGCCAGACTTATTGAGTGGTACATCATTGGGGTTACCCAATTAGTTAAATCACAGGGATGAGCTACCTCAAGGATTAAAGTGCTTGGGTGTCTTTGTGAAATACAAAGCCAAGAAGCATTCCTTTTATTCTAAGCAAAGTTAATAAAGTCCCAAAAGGCTTTTTTAGTCTCCCAGCTGGAAGTTCTTCCTAGATCTGAAACATTGGAAGCAGCTGAGGCTAGATAAACTCCGAATCTTAAAGACAGTTTTGTTCCACACGAGAAGGGAAAATGGAGGGTTCTGGAGGCACTGAGGCAGCCCTGTTTATGCTGCTTCTTTGAACCTTAAGATGTGTTAAGGCAATACAGCTGGTGACTTTGCTGTATGTATTCTTTTTGCTAACAAGAACCTTGTAAACAGAAATCCCAGAACTTTTTTTTTTTTTTTTAATTAGTACTTACTATTGCTTAACTTAATTTGTCTGCCTGAGTGATCATGACATTCTTAAAACTATTTAGTACTTATATAGCACTATAGAACAAAGATAAATAAGATTAAAAGCTTGGGTTTTGGCTCACATTTTAATGAGAAACAGTCTACGCTGGGAAATTGCCTACTTTGCAATAGACAGAACTTAGATCTTAATGACAGGGGGGAAAATCACGTGAAAACATATATCCTTATCAGAAGACTGAAGGAAAACACATAAACAAATATGAATTCAGGTTATAAGGAAAACATGCTTCACTTTAGCCTTTGAGTGATAATTGCCTGTATTGCTACCAAGTAACTGTCCTCTGAAGAAGACAAGCCTCCTATTAACCTTGCATTTATTTTTAGGCCAGAAAATCTGAAAGCACTGAAAAGGCTAGGAATGCTACACTTCCACATATAACTTTAAGTAAATTATTCTGTTGTGGATAGTCCAAAGGGTTATCAACAACAACAACAAAAAAATGTAGGATGCCATTTGCTTGTTAATGGGCAGACAAACGTTACAAATATGTTGTCTTCCTTCTGGTAGCATTAAACAGACAGGAAAACATGCAGGAAGTACACTTTGATACTTGCATTAAAGACTGGCCAAAACAGCACTTAATAGAAAACGAATCTTTATGCTTTTTAATCTGTTAGTCTTAAAAGAGCATAATTGAAATCTTCTGTCTGGAATACAAACAGACCATGTTTTACCCCAGTAAGCAGACATGATTACTGCTGCTCTATCGAAGTCCTGTTGCTTAACTCTCTTGGACTTTCAAATCAAATTATACGTTCTCTCCCTTCACTGCACTGAAAGACAATAAAATAAACAAGGCAGTCACAAAACACACAAGCACACTCTCATTTTTTCCCCATTGGTCTGGCAGAATCCAAAGGATGAGGTTGAAAAAGAGAGTGGATAAATCCCCTCTGGACCCTCTGTATTAGATAAAGCAAGCTAACAGAGAGAGAAGTGATTGCTTTACAGCAGAGATGAACTTCTCGCAGGAAGTTTGATAAATTGACATCATTCCAGGCAATTTGAGGTAATACAATCTTCATGTCTGAACAATGTAATTACTAGATATGTTTCCAGCATTCAGAAACACTCTATATCAATAATCATGAACAGTTTTAGCAACAATTTTTAAAAAAAAAAAAAAAAAACAAAAAGGAAGAGGAAAAAAAAGAGAGAGCAAAAAGTGGGAAAAATGCTAAACAGAAATTTAGGGTTGTTTTAATGGTAAACAAAATCATACAGCTGGAGGAAATATATGTCACCTCAGTTTGAGGCAATGAATAGATCTGATGTGAGATGGTCTCAGCAGAGAGACAGCCTAACTGCTACCAGGTAGATGGCTGTGCTCTAGCATAATCTAACCTCATTTCCTCAGTGAATCTGCAGCGCTTTTGATGCTGTCAGTATGATCCCAGACTGTTTCTCCTATCAATCTCTAACTCCCAGGCTTGACACATGGGTATTTTGCCCAGTGATGTTTAGTGTAACAATAGTGTCCCATTTTCAAGGGACGTGTGGTGGTATGAAAAGGGCAGAACAATGTAGAAGCACTAGCTGAAATAAATCCATTGTGTGTATACCCCACAATCTGAGTGTAAGAAGGTAATTTCTGACACCTACTCCAAAGAGAGAGGTAAGGCTGCCTGTTGGGTGGAACTGTAACACATGAAAACAGTTTAACTATCGAGCTCTTTTTCCCCTCTCATGTAGGAAATGTTTGCCCCACTGACATGATATTTTAATTTCCAGTAGCATGCTTTCAAATAAGTTTTCTTTATTCAGTTCCATATGGGGGGCATGAGGTTAATTTTTCAAGCCACACATAAGGCTGCAATTATTCATTTTTCATTTATAATGACATTTATCAAAGTGGCAAGAACCGCCACTAAAACATGTACTAATTGTCTTTCTTTTATTTATAATGTCAGATAAGAAGCAATCAGCAAAAAATGAATGACTGTTTCATGTGGTCCATGCAGAATGTATTTGTAGGAAGACAAATCATTGGAATTGCTCTGAATATTACACCCAGTTAGCTGTGGATATTTTCTGGACAGCTGTTCAAAATGTTGTCTAGAATGAGCTCCAGCTGTTTTAATTTCTTAACAAATGGAACAGGCCTAAGATACTTGGTTCTTCCCAGATCACATTCACAATGCTCCAATTTATTCAGCCTGCGAGTGTGTACTGTATGCTGAGACTGGAGTTTGGCTCGACCGTACCTGTAATTTTAAAAAAAACCATTTCTTTCCAAAATTAATCAGTTTTGAAGATAAAGGTGTACCATGTGAGAGCCACTGTTTGTCACATTGACAGGTATTTTTTCCTTACAATGCTCTGAAAAGAAAGGTATTTAGCTCATAAATAAACCAGGAATCCATGTCTTGGAAAGTATGGCTTGTCCCTCTGTTAAAGACAAAAGTGTAGCTAAAATAAGCAGCTCAGTTTTGTGTTTAGTTTTAAATTCTGTGTTTTACATGTAAATAGGTATGAATCGTATTCTTCTGATCAGGATATTATAAAACTGAGAACTAATGCCCAAGTTACGAGTTTTTTCAGACATATCTAGTTACTATGTAACCTTTAGTTTCCAAACAATAAAGTGAATGGCCTTACTGAATTTGGGGTAGATAGCATTATTCTTACACAAAATAATACGTAAGCATCTACAACCAACCGGAACAAGTGGAATGGATGTCCTTTTATATTGTTAATTTTTGTAATCGGCCTTACTATCTCTCAAGGATTCAGACAAAGATCACTGATTTCTGAAGACTAAGGGAAAGTAAGGAGGCTTTCTGTTGTGTAAAGGATATACTTTTAGTGCAAACCTTTACTCAATAAAGCGATTGTGTAAGTATTTTTATACATAAAAAATTGGGATAAAAATTACCCAATTTATTATCCAAATGGAATTTAATTATGCTGGTTACATGAAGACGGTAATGAAGAAGCCCAAAGCTGTGGGCAACCTTAAAAGAAGGTGACAGGGGCTGTTACTATGGACAGCAGAATTGTGGCTATGTGATGGGAGGTGAAGCATTGCTCCATTTAAACAGCCAAAAAATAATTAATATATATATATATATAAAGAAAAAAAAAACCACAAAAGCAGACTGATAGAAGATTCCAGGAAGGAAGAAGTGTCTATGGCTTCAGACACTCACTAAGCTTCATTTCAGTCTACTGCTGGGCTCATGCAGACAATTTTTCAAAGCTTTGATAAAAATATTTCCTCTGGGACTTCACACAGCTCTTTAGATACGTTACTTCAAAATGGCTAATAGGAATACCAAGAAAATGAATAAGAATTTTTTGGCAAAAAGTAAAAAATATGCTAGCAGGTTCAATGGAGTTATCTCATTACTCATATACGTACAAATTATAATGATATATAGAAGAAGGTGTGGCTACAGTGGAGACTTTTCTTCACATTTATCCACGTCATGCAGGCTGTACCCCTACCTTTATTCTGATATATACACAGATTTTCATCTTTATAATGCTAACCAACCAGTAAGTTTTAATACAATTTGTGGCTATAAATGCTTTATATACGCCTAGAGAAACTGAGACACCCTGAATTGATACTGCCCTTGATAAGAAAGGATCTTTTAGTTACTCTAGTGTCTTCTAGTTTATAAGTTAATCTCTGTATTTTAAGCTGTTACATAGACAATCTTGTGCTATTTGCTCCCTTAAAGTGGTCAGAAAATGAGTTGTTTAGGAGCAAGGACAAAGCTTTAGCATAAAACATAGCAACAACAGATGAAATTACACTGAATTAAGAATTACACAAAGTACTTCGTGTTAGTGCCCAGTAGATATGATAAGCATTGAAGATACGGCCAAAGTGAACATACCTGCTCCAATTTCATCAGAATCTTAAAACAAGGAAACTCCCCCCCACCTAACAGTAAAATCGATAATAATGTATCAACAGAACTCACAGGTTGAGATTTTTAAAGCCATGTCAAAGATTAGGATGATCAAATTATTTAAGAATCTTTCTCCAATATTAACTTTCTAAGATGAGATGAGAGATTTCTTTTGGGAAGGCTGTCTTTTTACCGAGAAAGAGCCAACTGCCCTCCCAAAAAAAAAAAATTATTTCAAAATTATGCCTAGGTACAATTTAACAGTGTAACCTTTGAGGTATTGGTAAGCCAGAAATAACGAAGTTTTGCTCTTTCTGCTTAAGGTTTGTCTTTTGATTTTTGTCTAACTTCAATAAATCTCTACACACTTTTGTTGAGACAAAACTCAGCAAAGATTGTTATATGACAGATTAATTTTCAGAATAAAATGTTCAATTTGAATTTCATATTTTGTGTCTCTTCTAAGTGTCAAATCTAATTTTATTTAATTCACCTAAACAGTATCTTTACTTCCTGAAAATGCTGAATAAACTTCTGGATAGTCTGTAACAGAAGTTGCATGTAATTAAACTATGTATGCTGTAGAAATTCTAGAAATATTTTCTATTGTATGAATAATATATCACTTCCGAAGATACTTATATCTTTCATATGAAACAGTTGCACTTTAAGAAAAAAAAAATTAAGGGAGAAAAATGTTTGTGTGTAATAAAAAAAGATAAAACCTCCAATATCTACAGCATTACAATGCATAGCATGATATACATTTATATGTATTTTTAATATAGACGATACATGTTATACATTTTGTATATGTGCATTTACATATGTGTGTATGCACATATATATACACATGTACATACGTATCTATATTTTTATATATGCACATATATACTTAAATACACGTGTATAATGTATATATACATAACCATATATACTTATATTTTGTCTCTGTGTATGTGTCTTGATATCCATGCACGTGCACTTTACTGAAATACTTTTACCAAAAGAGAAAAAGCCACGTCAAATGAGTGACACGAATAGCAACTTCAAGTAATGGTAACAAAAAATATTTAAACTTACCGAGCTGCTCCAGCAGAGTGAAGGACAGAAAAGACTGCAGAAGGAACACAAATGGAAGATGTCAGAAAAGAGAGTATATTTTATTTTTAATAAAAGATATTAAAAGCTAAATAATGATCAACTATTCCCTTTTCTTGTAATGCTAGCACAAGAAGCTACTAAATAAAACCAGATTTAAAACTAATGAAAAAAATCTTTTCGATTCACAAATAACCATTAATAATCCTTGCCTTATATATCACTTAGATCAGGTGACTGGCCAAATAAATTAAAAATAAGAGAAGATGGGGCAGTTATGCGATTAGAATAACCACAGTTATAGTACATAAACCATCAGGGCAAGCTTCATGTATGAGTTTAGAAACCCACATGCTATAAGCAGCTTCTTCTATAATAGGTCATTACATTTGATAATTCTGCTTTTCAAAAGTACATTGATAGCAGTGCATTTCTTTTGGAAATAAAAAAAAAACATATTCAGTTACATTGAATTCATTTTAATGGTAAGGACATGAACATGTTAGTATAGTGACTAGTAATAAATTCAATAGGTATGACCATAGGAGTGTCTAAACAAAGATGATTAAATGAGGCAAACACAGTTCAGAATAATCTCACAATACCAGCATGGCATAAAAGACTAAGCAACTAACCTAGTTCATATTACAAGCTGGTGGATGCAAGCATTTTCTCACTTTTATTCTGAGATTGAGAACAGGCATATAAGAAGAGATCCATCTAATTTTCGGAAGACATATAAACTGGATATAATTGTATGGCGAAGTGCCTTGGGAATGCAAATTAACTTCAATACCATTGTTTCTCAGCTTCAGCTTTTATCTAGGGGCCTAACAACTAAATGCTACCAGGGCAATGAGGTTATTCCTCCCCATTTCTTTAAAGCCATGCTTAAGCTATGACACATCATAGATCTACTAGTAGCCCTGTTATGTTCTGTGATTTGCTTATAGTTTGCGTTATCCTCATAACTGAGCCTGCATGCTGTGTGACCAAGGAGTGACAGAGTCACATTACAATCCATCAAGCTGCAGACAACCTCAAGATTTACCCAAGCATGGTTTGCTGCTTGCACTGTTATCAAAAGATGAGCGTACTGAAGACCAATTAAAGCACACAACAATTAACTGGCAGCCTTTCGAAATAAAACTTAAAAAATAAATCATCTGAAGTTGGAAATAGCACTGAGTGTAGCAGCTGTTACGATCTACATTATTATTAAACCCTTTAACATTGAGAGTTTATCAAGATGGCAATGAGATACACAAGATTTACTCCTTAGCTTGAATAAACATTTTAAAGATCCAAGGATTTAGGAACGGGACATTTTCACATCTGCCAGCATGCACAGGAATTGAGGAAAATATCCCATTTCATATAATTCATTCAAGTTATTTAAAATAGTGTATTTTTATTACTGAAAATGTCATTTATTTTTTCTGCACTTTTCTTCAGAAATGTTTACAGATGCCATCTATTCCATAAACTGTTTAAAAAGCTGGAGGACATGGATAGGGTTTTCTAGGCCCCTGGTATTATGTGTCTGTGTATGCACGCGCGCACGCGCGCGCGTGTGTGTGTGTAAGCGGCTGGAGGAGGTCAGCCAGTCTAAGCAGGAAGCCATACAACAATTCACTAGTTTCAGAGATGCTAAAGTTACAGCTGTTGAAAGTTTGCCCAGAAAGAAAAACGAACCTTTCCCTGACTACATCATTGAGCACTAAAGCCCCATTCTTTTTTCCTCACCTCCAACTTCCTAGAATGTAGGAAATATTCCTTACCCCTAGAGCAGTAAATAACCCTCAGAAAAAGTGACAGGCACAACTATTGCCCTCCTCTATCATTCCTAAATATTTTATTTCAGGTTAAAAAAAAAAGGAAAAAATATTGTAGTTAAAGATTTTTAATATTTCTACACTAAGTAATTATTATGTTGTAGGGCCCTCCTTCCTTCCTTTTCCTTTGCTCATATTTAGATACTAACAGAACCACACTTGATATCTGCTTCTTATCCCATGCTTCTTTTTGCTGAGGAAGAACTGAACCATCAATAACGTAGGCCAAACTATTAAAAATTTGTTTTCATAAACATAGGCTATTAATGTCAGATATTTTCAAACCTTTTCATGAACATTTGCCATTCATAAAACTATATAAATAGAAGTTTGATTCACACCAAAGCCTTAAGAATTATTTTTAATTTACACAAATATCCATCTTTGAAGGCTAAATGCAATAATTTAATAATGTTTTAAATTAAATACTCGCCAGAGTCTTGACAAAGAAAACCAGACAATGACAGTTAAAAAAAAAAAAAAAAAAAGAAAATTAAAATCAACCAATGCAGGTACTACAGTTACACATCCATATTTAAAGTGTGTCCAAGCAATTCTGTTCTTCAGAAGGAATCATTGCATGGTAATTAATTTGAGTTTCTGTGGATACAAAGGGAACATTTCTTCTCCTAACAGCTCTAAACTCAGCAGGTCTATAGAACATCGGTGGACCGTGGTTTTTAGTTTGATTAAACTTTTAAGCCCGTACTGTGTGGGGCTCACTAATGATAAGACTTATAAAATGTCTATGCATGTAAAATGAAAGCAACATGATTTGTTTGGAGGCAAACAAGCATTCAAATGCAAAATGATGAAAGAGCTGGTTTATTCCTTGAAAAGTTCATACTTGCTTTTTTTAATGTACATATGCATCCTTAAATCAATTGTTAAAATGCTCAAAAATATATAATTATGTTGTTCAGAGTGTTAAGCAATTATTGCCAGTTTCAAGGCTTTGCTACTTTAACATGCCTAAGGCAAATACTGTCTTATTCATGAATATTGGAAAGCGTAAGTCATAAATCTATAATCTGAACATAAACATCTTTCAAGCTGCCTGTAGTCTAGAGAGTTTTGCTAGTAGTAACATATATTTAATTTGAAGACTGGTGATTTTATTTGCCTCCTTCCAATTTCATAGTTTGTACGCTATTTCTACCTGTAATCATCCACCCACTCAATACTTTCTAAATTAATAAAGGCTACCAAGGAATGGAGAATAACAAGGACACTGTGTGTCCAGTGTTGTTCACCCTTGGTGATGTAACCACAACAGAGATTTTGTCTTGTCCTTCAAAAGTGCACACGGTACAAACCATACTTTATAAACATACAGACACTGTACAAAACACCTAGAGATTTATGGGAACCTCAATGATTTATAATGATTTCATAGTTATATTTCGTACTCCACACATGAAAACCCACCCTGAACTTAGACAAACTCAAGAGTTTAAGCCAGCCAATGATCATGTTACGCTGGATCTTAGTATTTTTATCCACCACTATAAAACAAGCAAACAAACAAACACAAAAACCCAACCTAGAGCTGAGTTTGTCCTGCTACATACAGTGCAATCTACTGTCTTGAGAAATTTGCAGATTGAATGGTTGCTACAGCCAGTAAGCCAAAATACAGTTTGAAGTAAAAGTATCTGACCCATTGAGAGCAGGAATGGATTCATCACCTTTGCTACTTTATGGACACCATGACTTGAGTGAATTAGAATGCATTTCAGATTCAAAGAAAAAATAAAACATAAATAGAAATTAAACAGCTGTGGCCAAATCAAAAGCACATATTAGTTCTCTTCCACATGGAGCGTAGTTTTTCCTCTGAGTGTTAAATCTGCTTTGCCACACATAGGTTTGGCTGCCTTTCTAGTCTATATGTGAATAAATACCTTAAGTTGCAATATACAATCACTACATATTTCACCCGGTATGTGAAAAGGAAAATAAAACTGGACTAGAAGAATTTTCCAATTCCAGCTTTTCCATTTACTGATCTTTTTCAAGTGAACAGTAAATACTTTCAAATTAGTATGCTTGGATCCTTATGATCTTTATGAATTTCTTATACACCCACCATTCTTACTATAATGAACAGGAGTTAACAGTATGCCCAGAAGGTAAAGGTTTGCTTATTAAATGATGTAATACAAAGTAGTTCTCATGCTTCACAATTCAGAGAAAAATCTCAGTTTTGAAAAACTGATTTTGACCACTAGTGATAATTAGTCCAAGGTTATTATTAAAAAATAAAATAAATTAAAAAATAAGAAAAAGAATGTACAGGTGTGGAGGGCAAGCTGTTTTTTAAAGACCTGAACAATTCAGGTTAAGAGTTTTGGCTTGGGCTCCTCACAACAGAATGCGCTGATCCTCTGGGAAAAATTACACGTGGCCCGCTCCTGTTTGTGGATCCGCAGAACTCCAGAAGGGTCCAGAGGGAGTGTGTGTTTACAGGCTACAGCAAGATGTGCTAGAAAATGGGGGGTGAATTAGTAATAAGTCGTTGGACAGAAGAGAAACATGGAAGAAAGCAAAGAACGAATATGTGGTCTTGGGGCTTTTGTTAAAAGAGAAAAAGTATGTGGCAGAAAACAGAGAAGCTAAGCACACGTGAGAGATAAAGAACTCAGAAATCTGTTAAGTGGCATTTTTTACAAAACTGAAGGTTTCAGAAATGAAGAACTATTCAGGATTCATTTCTTTCTTAATCTAGAATTAGACAAGGACTAATGTCACTGTATGCTAATAGAAATCCTCAATAATAAAGATGGGATGGAAAGGAAGAATAATTCTTGATTTCTACATCCATTTTTTATGAGTAAAACCTTTCATTAGAATGACAGCCTAGTACAAGAATAATAAAGGTGCAGTCTTTGTGTATCGTAGGGTCAAAATCTGTAAATCTAGTTGTTGAGTTTTGTTTTTTTTTTTCTGGGTGGCATACATTTTTTTAGCTAATACTATTCTATACTGCTTTTATGCTCATTTTAAGCTAAGAAAAGTCTGTCCCAGTATATACTTTCAGGTTTAACCTTTTTTTTTTTTTTCATTTTCTCCTTGCCAACCTATAGTGTTTTTCTTCTATGGATTGAGACAGTGGCATACATTGCTTAGAGAACACAATATGGTGCCCCAAAAAAGACTGAGAAATCATGGAATTAATCAAAGCGAAAACGCAAAATAACCACAAATATTATCTCTAGTATTCTATAAAGGAAGTAATATTTTTGAAGCCTGATTTCGGTTTTGCTGGAACACTGATTCCATGATGAATTCTTAGGGTTCAAGGTTGTATTAGGTCAAATCATGAAACGTGCAACATTCTACAACACAACAGGGTATCTTTCAAAACTGGTCTCCATAAGTTAGCACAAAGAGTTATAGCCTTCTATTTAAAGACAAAAGCACATGACCAAACGGCACAAAAAGCATTGAAAACAAAGTTGTAATTCCAAAAATGTATCTAATATGTCTAAAAGGCTGTTTTTCCTCATCAGAATTTTCTGTTTAGTGAAGCTTATTTGTTGCCCAATACTTATAGCTCATTCTCTCTTCTCATTGCTGGTTCAATAGCTCCCAATGTTCTTTCTCAATACCTTATTACATAAATGTTTATGAAATTTCCAATGCAGTGATCCAAGAGTTACATTTTACGTACTGCATACCTCCACAAAAAGCTCTGAAAGCTTAGGCCAACAAGAGCATCTATTCATTTGACTTTTGTGGTTATCCACTGTTAAGCGTCCTGACAGTCTTCCTTACATTATTTTTAACACAACACACTTACTTTCTGAACTTGCTGGAATCTATGTACGCACTGTCCTATGCACAAGTGAACAACTGGAGAGGAAAATTAAATATTTCCTCATTCTTCCCAAAACAAAAGTAAAAGCGGGGAGAAAACTAAACATGACCTTTGAGATCAAATCTGTTGATATTCAGCTGCTTATTCTCTCATGCACAACTATTTTCAGAGGCAGGGGCTGAATCTCCCATTCATCATACTAGCCAAATTCCCTCCTCAGTAACTGTTTGCAATTCCTGTTACAGTGTCTAAGAGTTACACTTGTATATCTGCAGGAAAACTTGTGGCAGAACAAGGATCCAACCTATAGTAAATGATTTTTTATTTTTATTTGCACTCCTACTCATTTACTGTAAGTAGGCACTGAGGGTCAAGAATCAATGCAAAATTCATAACATTTTGATGTGAAATCAAGGGCCAGGGAAGTTTAAGAAAAAGCAGAAGCAGACATGTGATGAGAAGTTCAATTTAAACTGAGAAATAACGCAACACATTCACAAGGCAGCCTAGAATGCCATAGCTTTAACATCATCATGGAGTGTCTATCCAAAGAAGGCAGAGCATTTTGAGAAAATAAATTAATAGATGTGACATTAAGGAACTGGTTTATCAAGGTTCAAAGAGAAAGCTAGGTGATTTCAATAACATTTGAAAAATAAGTCTTAGGAATTAGATGAAATGACTGAATCTATTTTATAGAAAAGAATTAATTGATAGATATTTTCAAAGGATTTGCTATTTCTGCATCTTTCAGATGTAGAGGGGTCACAAGAGGGAGAAGAAAAAGTTCTGAGAATGTGCTAGGATGAAGGCAACCAGGTGGTATTTCTTGAAAGGAGACTAATATTTAGAAATCTGTGAAAAATATAAAGAAGTAATTTAAAAGACAATGTAATCAGATTGGAACATTAAAAGAACAAAAATTGCATGGGATAATATCCTCTTTCAAAAAGGAGCTAAATGCTTATTAGAGAAAAATAAATAAAAAATACTGCTGAAGAGTTGCATTCTCAAATAAAGGAATTTGAATTTCCTTGAGAATGGAATTAAAAGCTGGCAACATCTGTTACTATGATTATTGCTTATTACCTGTATTACAATGTGCCAGAGGCCCCAGTTAAAGTTCATCCACCATTATGCCAAATACTTATAAATACCTGGTAAAAATCATAATCTAAAGACTACCAGAGGAAGTAGATAAACAGAGGAAGAATTGTGCTCTCTCTTGTACTCTTAGGGAATGAAGAGACACAGGTTAACTGCTTACTCCATGTTGAAAATTGGGATTTAGATGCCTAAATTACTGAGGTGCTTAAGAAAATTTTACCTGGGACTGCAAATGAGGAAACAACACAATACAGGGGAAAAATTATTCACTGTGATTTACTTCCCAGCTGTTGAGATTTCATTAATACAGTGGCTGGATTTTTCTCTTTCACTTCTGAAAGCAAGATTACTAAGTATTTCCCTGCTGATAATGAACTGTGTCACAGGAAGAAGAAGGGATCAGTTTTAAAATATCCCTGTGTATGGGGGATTAAAATCAGGATATTACCCTTGTGTTTCACAAGCATTCTACGTGCACAAGAGGCAAGTTTGCAACGTGACTTTCAGGGAGGAAAATTTGAGGTAAACTGCCATTCAAAACCAAGTGAGTATAGCTATACAAAGAGGGCTTTATGAAAGCCAACTTGGATAAATTTCAGAAGCCAAGAGAATGAAATTGTCTTCACTTACCTCCCATCACAAAGGAACACTATGCAGTGTAACAGGTAATGTAGAGGATTTCCATCAAGGCAGACTGCAAATAGAAATTATCTGTTATTATTTGGAGGCACTTATTGAAAAACATATTTTTGAGGAAGCATCCCACCAGTTCCTAAAAAGGGAGATTTCTTTAGAAGTAGGAAGTAGGAAAAACTAATTTACGAGAAAACTAAGATGCATGTTTTCTAAAGCAGTTAATTTTAATTTCACTTTGGAAGTGTCTAAGTGTTTTTAAAACACCTGTGCTCTTTACTAAGCAAAACCACATTGATAAGTAGAAGCCTAAAATCTCTTTTGAATGAGGACCGGCTTCTTAACACATTGACTGCAGAAAGTTACTGGGCATTAATAGATTTTTCCATGTACTATACCTCCTAATTTGATCAGGGATTGTTAGATCCTAAATATATACATATTACATCCTGTCTGCACTTCTAACAAGCCAAGTCGAAAACCTCAGATCCTCAAAGGGAACTGTATATATTAATGATGGGCCAAATTTTTTTTTTTTCCAGACCTGTGAAGGGAGTTCATGAACCAGAGCTCAGTACAATGTAAAATGAAGAGAGATATGGATACCCAGAGGCATTTCACAGTAATCAGCTTGCTAAACAGGGAAATGCACAGGCCAGCCAACAAAAAATTTCATAGATAGAGATGATCTGCAATGTTGCCTCCCTCTTTTAAATGCCTAAGTGTAGCCCAAATTACGTGCTTATGTGAAAGTGGGATTCACAGCCTGGAATCCCATCTGCACTTAAACTCCTTTGATTATGGAAAATTGGCTCACTCTCTTCACTTAAAACCTGTCTGTCAAAGGAGGAGGAGGAGAAAGGAATGTTAAAATAGACTAGAGGTTATGGCAGTTTCTAAGGAAACCAAAGTCAATGCCCTGCTCATGCAAAATGAGCTGAAATTCATACCTCTCACCTCCCACAGGAGTGCCCCCTCCACTACTCACCTAGGGCTAGGGCTAGGCCTGGGGCTAAGACACACATCAAAAATAGTAAGTACAAAGCAGATGCTGTGTGGTAACTGCCCAGGTACATACCCTCTAATCCCGTTGTAAAATCCTTTGAGGCTATAAGCCTATAGTTTTGCGGTAATCATTTGAGAAAAAGCTATATCTGCTACCTTTGTAACACTCAAATTTCAAATAAAAGCAAAGATTAAGAACAGGCTAACAACACACAGAAATTGATCGAGCACTGGGGAAAAAAATGGGAATGCTGCACACCCCCAATAAAATCACTTCAGTAGCATGGGAGCTGTAACTGAAATGTTATTCTTAGAAGACCATGCAGACTGAAAATTAAAAAAAAAAAAAAAAACTACCTGGAAGAAAAATTTTAAAAAAATAGAACAACGACGAATAAGAATAAGACATTTTCGCCAGAAATAAAAGTGCTCAAAGCACTGAGACAACAGATATTTGTGACCCTTTCTTAGAATAAGAATATACACTGATAGAGTTATTTACTGTTTAATTAATAACTGAGAAAATGAAACTGGAACAAAGCTGAAAAAACCCTTACATTCTGCTGTAGACATATTAAACATTCCCTTATCAAAAACTAAATTGCATATTTAATATGGAAAACCAATTTTAAAAATAGTTCATATGAACAGGTCCAATTTTAAAGAAATGCTTATGTTACAATTGTGCGTAGCCTCTGTAGGGCTGTGATCAAAACATTAATTTCTAGAGCAGCAACAGCAGAAATACACATGCGGAAGTCAAACGAGGCAAAAGAACAGATGTTCCAAGATGCAAAGAAATATGAAGAGGGGGACCATAGGAACGTGGAAAGTACCAAAAGCTAGAAGAGGAATAAAATAAAACAAGTTATAAGAGTAGTACAGAATATGGAAACAAAATTTGGAAACAAGAACCATAAAAATTAAGTGTGATGACAACTAACAGGCCTCTGTGGGTTGATTGTAAATATCATGATGTCATACCCCTACAAGTATCATTAGCTATGCATTAATAATTGCTGGTCCCAAAAAGCAGGCAGATGCTAACCCACTTCTGTCTAAAACAAACACATGAAAAAATAAATGTTTCAGCCCGAGTAAAACTTAAAGCAGATGATTTGCAGCAGTTTGAGGGAAGACATGGGGACTGGAGCCTGAGGAAGGCACTCAGTTTCCGTGCATTGGCCTGGAGTAATAGTTGCACACCTGTAAGTGATTGCAGTAAGTGCCAGTTTTGTTCCCCAAACGTGGATTGTTTGTGTGTTAAACCTGGAACCCAGTAGCTGAAGCAGAATTTGCTGAAGACAATGAGTGTGAAATGCCACAGCATTGCTTAGACATAAGTAATGTTGCTACTTATGTAGCAGTCACTAAGTTTAGACTAGGACCTGAAATTCACTAGACTTCTCATCTTTATATGTTTTTTATCCTATTTTCTGTTGTATGTCAGCCTCAGGTCTATTCTGTTCTTGCCTCTGAAATTTTCTTGCATTCCTTGGAAAGCAACTTACTTTCTTAGAAAGCCAGCTTACTGCTACATGTCTTTAATGACTAGGCTCTGAAATACAAAACTAGCAGGGACTGTAAATAGCATCTGCTAGTCACTGAGGGTTAAGATGCTGCACACAAAGCAAAGGAAATTAGAATGGGAATACGTTCTGAGAGTCAGGAAACAAGTTTTGTACCAAGAGAGAAGCGTCATTTTCTATTCTCCTAGTATTTGGTGCCAGATCTGGCATTTGCTTAGAATGTGTGGAAGTATGACAAACTGCCTTATGGAAACAGCCACACATACAAGACCTTCAGTAACTACAACATGCAAAATGTGCCTAGAAATTTCTCATTAATGATCACATTAGTGTGTTACATTTTGTTTTCAAAGCTAATTTGCCAGCATTGTTACAGCACTTACTGTACATTGTTGAATGCTGATTGCTGAGTTAATCCATATTACGGTAACCTGACATCTGAAATGCCCTGACAACGGCTGCACCAATATCCATTAACTAGCTTGCATGTTCAGTTTTCTGTAATAACCAGGAAGACACAATTCAAGGTCATTGTTATTACAGTTACTGAAGCCAGAGAGAAGAAATAAAAATAATGTTTCAAAAACAATGAAGAGTGGAATGAATAATATACGTAAAAGTAAGAAAAACTTTTACTTCACCCTAAAAGTACATGAAGGTAGTTCATATTGTTAAATACTATACTTAGCTTAATAGATGAGTAAATCCCTCTCTCGTTGACTGTGGGTGTCTGAGTTACTGAGAATGTTTAGTTTGGCATTTTTAACCTCAAGGAAGCTTAGAGGTGGTAGCTGATACTTCTACCAGAGAAGCAAGCAGGTGTACAATATCCGCATGAGTGCATTTGCTAATACAAATGTAGGAAGATATAAAATAGCTCCATCTCCACTCTCAGCATAGTGGACACAGGGCATATTCAGACTGCACCACACAGTATTAGGTACCCTGCCAGTTCGTGTCCTGGCTGTTTGAAATGTTGCTTCAAAGTGGACTACAATCCCCTCTGCTTCTAGCAGAGCAGGCATACCCCTGGGACACCGAGAGCTTTTCTCACCTGACCTGAAATCAAAGGTTATTTTCTGGTTTGCTTAGGAAAAAAAGAATCAGTAACCCAAATGTTATACAGTGTTGTCTATAACAAGAAACTACGAGAAACTACTCATTAAATATGAATGTTCATTGAAACCAGGCAGATCTCTCTAGATCTTTATCCCATTGTCTCTGTCCTCACTTATTTTACATGCTCTGAAGTTATTTAATGATATCAATAGATAAGAAATCATTAAAACAGAATACAGATCTTATATTTGAATATGTATATTTATAAGCTACTTGCAGAGATGTTAATGTTATAATACTTGGAATACGGATGCTCTTCAGTTTCAGGGCATTTTGAAGTTTTTCATCATCTTCACCAATTTAATTTCATTTACAATTAATGTAATTTCTGTGAACTATTTAGACAAGAAAATAATCGTTTTGCCCTTTTTAGATCTATTATGAAATAGCACTGCTGAAGAACAAACAATAGATGGGTCTACTAAAAGATCAAAATAAAACAGCAAATCAGACACTGAATCTGCAAATTTATCGTTTGTTATATTCGTCTTTTGTTATAAATGTTACTGTTGCTGATGAAGTTTCTAAAAATCACAATAATAAATACACATTAAGGAACTCCACCTGTTTAAAAATTTTATATATAACTGTGCACTATGGAGACCAAAATCTAATTAACTAACTACCAGAAAAAAAAGGGAGAGTTTGTAAAAAAAAAATTAAAAATTAAAAAGTGCGTTATCCTTGGGAAAAAATAAGACAAGACAATAAACAGAAGTATTTCTTTTCCAGCAAGAAACCCAAAAAATAGTTAAAGTTTCAGTGAAACCTGGCTAAGATATTATCATCAAAACTTTCTTTTATGAATTACTAATCATTCTTAGCAAAAACATTTTCAAGAACATTTAATTTTTAAAAAAACACCTAACAAGAAAAATTTTGTAATTTCTCAATGGCAAATTTCCACAAAAAGTTCAGCAGTTAAAAACCCTAAATTGCCTGTCAAGCTCTCTGACTGGAATATTTGGGACCTAGTGTGCATGGAACCTAAAAAATATTTGCAGGTCCCCCTACAACTCACACGTAAATATTTTGAAACTAAAATAGTTGTTTTGAGCAGAGCTTAATTTCCTCACAAAATATTCCTAAGGATTTCTCCAAGTAAGGAGGAGAAGGAAAAAAAAATTCTCAGAGTTTTGATTTATGTGCAAACCAGCTTTTATCCAATACTAATTGCAACAATAACCACTTTCATTTGGCTTCTTGAATTCTGTTTTTTTTCCCCAAGATAGTTAACAGTTGCATCTGTTCTGTTGAACAGAAAATACATCATTATTTTTTTATCTCATTTTACTTAGATAGAATTATAAAAGAAAACCAAACCAAACCTTCTGATATGTTGCCTGGTTTTTACTTGATGTAACAATTTCTGGATAAAACATTTTTAACAAAAAAATGTCTGAAGCGCTACCTGTGAAATGCAATACTACTGTCCTCTTGACTCTTCCAACTTTTCATCCTGTGAAATTGTTTTACCCACATTGCACATTATTATAAGTCCTATAGAGTAGAGCTTTGCTTTGCAAAGAGAAATATCCGGAGGTACTGTGTTTTCTCATGCAGCTGAAAACTTGGCATTCTGAGAGCACACACCAGACCTTACACGCTGCTTCTATAGCACACACATGTTCTCTCTGTGCCTTTTTCTCTTCCCTAGTGTTTGAGAGATAAGGGGTCCTGTAAAATTTATGGCTTAGTCTGCCTCTGAAAGCTATCGCAGTGGTACCTTACAGATTTATGTCCTGAAAGAGCTGCATAGCATCTTCCCAACCTGCTTTGAGAGGACAAAATCTAGTAACTTTTCTGCAGCTTCTCTGACCTTCTCTGTCCATTCCTTCTGTGCAAACAATTCATCTTCTTTGGTGCAGTCTGCAAGCAGAACTCTATTGAGCCAGTTGACTGGTGTCAGGGATTTCCCTAGCTGGCTACCCCTTTGCTCTTTCCTCCCTGCTGTCACAGCACAGAAATGACTGTGTGGCAGGCTAAAGCTGATATTTTGTGATGAAGGGTACAAATTAAGTGGGAAAGAAAAAATAAAAAATAGTGTGCTTGTGTGTAGATTTTGAGGAGAGGAAAACCCTGACTGTTTTTAATATATAAAAGGCCAATATAAGCTCACAGTTCTATGTTGTGCAAATTAAATGTTTTACTATACCCAAAATTATACTATGGGATGGATTATTGCAATCTTTAAAATAATTTTATACCTTTGTGGGTCTTGCCAGGTTTTAAAATTATTTTAAAACTGTTTTTTCAACAAAACTAGATTACCTTGTTTGCGTAGCATGGTATTACAGCTGTTGGTGAAATACAGTGTACATAACCAGAAAATCTTTAGAGAAAGTGTATTAGTTACATCAGATATAAAAGGTGGCTGAGTGTGGGACCAAATCAACTCTTGGCTTGAAGAGCAATAGATTGAAAGTGTCATGCCACTACAGTTAGAGCTCTATTTTAATAAACTGGAAAGATTAGATCTATTTAAGGTATGTATAATCACTTTTTTGCATGTATGGCAAATTATGGAAAATATATGGTTTAAAACCAAAACCAAAACCCCCACCACCCTTCCCAAAAGAGATGTCATATAATATGGTTAATGTCAAGAACTAATAAATCACCAGTAACAGCAACACAAAATCTGTAGGTCCTTAGGATTACTAAAGGTCAAAGATTGCAAAGACTTTTATGGGTCAAGGAGTCAGATCATTCCTATAACACTATATTGCTCTCTGGAATTAAGTAAATTTACAATACAACTACAAAACTGCAGTTCCAAAGTTTTAGAGTATTAACAGTGAAAACTCTCTTCAGATACTCCTAACAACCCTCTACTCCCTAGACCTTCTATACTGTTTCTTGTATCTCCCTGCTGTATCTTTTTCTAATATAAAAATTAATGTCTGTGTATGTGCTATTGATATTTGTATTAATATGCATATATCTACTATCCAAATTTAAATGAAGAGTAAATATTATCTAATAATATTGGGCACTGAGTTCTAATTATTTAGATCAGATTAGAATACAGCAGTAATACTGCAGGTGTATGTCGTATGTGCTATTGTGTTGACTCAGTGTGCTGGGGCTGTGTCACACTTCATCTCTCCTGTATGTAGGATGACAAGCATAGGCAGCAAGAAGTGCAGGAGCTGAAGAGGGTCAGGATGGCAGAGCCACAGTCAGCAGCATGGATCAAAAGGACAGTGTTATACAGTAGCAGAACGGTAGCAGTCAGACGCAATGGCCCATCAGTCAGCATCAGACAGGATGAAGCATCACTGTAGCAAGGTCCCACACAGCACAAGATACGAAGAACTAGCTGTCACCACTTGCTAAGTTCGGGAACCATGCACTAATTAAAATGACTAAGGAATGAATCACTATCCATTAAATCCTGGTGATGCTTAAGATTGGAAAATCAAAACAACAACAAGAATGAGCACCCACGCGAATTCAGTATCTTAACCATTGACATTTTGCAGAGAAATCAAAGCAGTTTTCACGCTGATGCAAAATGTAAATAATTTTCGCCTATGTAATTCACATTTGTATGGGGATTTATAAGATCATATCTATTCTTTTAATGATATGCCCAGATTAGAGAAAGCCTAGAAAAACACTTTGTCAAACTGAGCATCAAAAAAACAAAAATGCTGGACATTTGAATGCATAAATATACAGCTAATGTGACTGCAAGCTAACAGTAAATTCTAGGAGATATATTTCAAAAACACTTTTAACATGAGTAGAATTGCAAATAAAATACCGGGGACAGACACCAGCATGTCTTCATTCCATGCCCCTAACCACTGGGACAGGTATATATTTTCTTCAGTGGAACCACATTAAGGCGTCTTTGACAGCATTCCTTCTCTCCCACTTCCCTCTGCGCTTCAGAGTGACACCCATGCAGTTTTCCCAGCACAAACCTTGTAGGGCACTCTTCAAACACAGTCACCAAAATGATATTTTTGAACTCGCACACATGCACACACACACAAACGCACTACCAAAACCATATTGTAGGCTTACTTTTAACTCGGTTCATTTCAGTGATCTGGTTTGCAGCAGTTCCAAAACAGCTACATGGGGAAAAAACCCGGAGGGATGGAGAACTGTAAAAGGAAAGAGTAGTCCTGAGTCAGTCAGGCTAGGAATACTTTTTTTTTAAAAAAAACCCACAACTTTTTAACCCAGGTTTATCACCAAAGAAAATATAGTGCATAACTACATTTTGGGAATACATGCTTGTAATCGTGTAACACTTAATAAGATATAGGGGAAAACCCCATCTGCTCTGTTGGCCTAGCAAGTGTGACATCAGGTGCCTGAAGTTAAGAATAATGGATTCAAATAACTCCTTTCCTCTCCCCTATCCCACATTTTGTTTACCAACTTCTGTAGTATTTTATATAGAAGAGCATTATTATTATCTTTTGTAATATTTTCAATCCTGAATCTTTAAATGTTTTTACGTTTATTTAACATTGTGTGCTGTGAAAAAAAAACCAATTAATATCCATGTCATTACATAGAGCTAAAATAAATTGAAAAAAAATCTCTTGAGTAAAACATTTATAAATGTATGTTCAATCTGTGGGATGAGACCTCAACCAACCCCTGGACAGTTAAGCTTGAAGAAAGGACCAGAGCAACGTGCAGTTTTCCAGTGTAAGTTAAGGAAGACTTCATGATAAAGGAATCCCAGCTGGAAGAGCTCCTCTGGAAATCCTTGTGCAGCACACGTGCCGTGGGTGGTGCCATGTCATACAACACTAAAAAGGTACTAGGTTGTGTTAATTCACCAGGTCAGCCTAAAGGGAATGCTACAGCTCAGACTGCCCCAACCTGCAGTCCCCAATTCACTAGTGTTAAAAGTGAACCAAATTTTATTAATTTTGATATATTTGAACCATTTAAGCAGAAAATGGGAAATAAAGGCAAGCTGAAAGAGTGAATCACATTTAAAGTGGCACTGTCAACTAGATCTTCAAACACAACTTTTTACACACGTTATTTGCATACCAGCCAGATTCTCATTGCTAGCCCCAGCTGCTTGGCCTTGTTCTGGCAATCACAGAATTACAGAAATAGCATGTCTCATCTCGTTTCATCCACCAGATATAAACACCCTAACACTGTTCGTGAACTGAATCTTCAGCCATACTAAGAATTGTGGCCACGCTGAAATGGAAAGCAAAACCAGAAACACAAGTTTATAAATAACTAAAAATTAACAGTTACAGAACTTGATGGATCTATTAAATATCCATTGAATCCTGGAAGTGTTAACAATAACCTCAGTTACGCACCACTATTTTCTTAAACATAAATCCGTGTAACAATGACAAACACTGTCAGAAACATTTCATATGGAAATACAAGAAACTTACCTTCAATTCTGACTTTTTTTGTCAGCTATATATGACTGTTACAGTTTAATCTGTTAAAGAAACATAAGTGGACTGCCATTATCTTGGATCTCTGATACCATAAAGTATTTTAGATTGATCAAACATTTTTATCCTTCATATGTGCTCCCACAAGTCTTTTATTTACTAAGGCAAACCATCTGGAAGCAAGATATTTAAAACATTATTATAATGACGTCTCTTTTTTGAAAAATATTGGTTCTCTTTGTATAAATATTAGCACGACATGTCTGTTATATCACCATCCTCAATTACAACAAAAGTTATTTGAGGTGTAAGTTATGTGAAAGAAAACTAGCTACCAGGTATGTTTTAGCAAGAAGGTGA
Organism: Leptosomus discolor; assembly: GCF_034619465.1. Classification (NCBI taxonomy): domain Eukaryota; kingdom Metazoa; phylum Chordata; class Aves; order Leptosomiformes; family Leptosomidae; genus Leptosomus; species Leptosomus discolor. The sequence goes on along the minus strand of NC_141398.1, from coordinate 25,714,489 downwards.
AAATGCATGTCTATCTCTTAAAGGGCAAGTGGATACTTTATAGACAATTAATTAGAAAATAGTGAGGAAAAGAGTATAAAATAGCATAAGAAAGAACTGATAAAATGCCTTTTACTGACAGGAAATTCTTAACATAACCAGTTTTCCTTTTAAGGTTGAACAACTTTTCTTGGCACTTTCTCAACATGCTCACTTTCAACATTTTTGGTTTTTAGAGGACAGTAAATGCTGTTTCCTAATAGATAAGTGAATACCTATACTGCATTTCATAATGTATATAATTTTATAGTACATGTTTACTTACATTTAAAACAATACAAATCAGAATTTTGTATGTTGATTCAGCTGTTTAACATGTATTATTAATCAATAAGAAAAATAAACACATTATAGTTTCATGCTATTCTTTTTTAGGTACTAGGATGAAATTTATCCTTGTTAGACACGATACATTTGTTCAGTAGTTGGTGTGTAAATACAACTATCTAATTTTGTCTTATTCTCTGCACAGCTATTTACATTCTAATTCCAACGAAAAATGCAAATAACTTGGTTTTAGTCTCTCTCACCACTTTCTTTCCATCTTCAGAACTAGATCTAATGCACCTGTCTGTCACAGCAGAAGTTAATAAGCAACTCACTATCACACACCCGTTTCTTTAAAATTCTAAAAGGCACAGTGTTATCATATATTGAGTGAAATACTGAGGGAAGACTAGATGTTTCGAGAAAGAGAACAAAACCCTTTCTGTATATCATTGTCCTTTAGATTTTCCTGTCACTCCCTCATTCTCTCTTTTTTTCTTTTCTCTTTAATTCAGCCTACACTGACTTGCCTTCAAAAACATAGTAACAAACACCAACTGGAGATATCCAGCTACAGTTTTTGACCTGACAATTACTATTTTCATTCGAAATAGGGGCTAGGGGATTGTTTCCACATAAAGTGTGGCTAGTAGACTAAACATTTGTGTATAGCTGTAAGAACACAGTCTTGATGCAATGATGACCCTTTCTTTCTGGAGAGGGCCCACATTTCCCCTACTCTTCTTTTTACCACTGACACCTTAAGAAGTTTTTCCTGTTGCTCTTGATGTCCCTGGCCAGATTTAATTCCATCAGGGCTTTGGCTTTCCTAAACTGATCTCTGGCTGCTTAGACAACTCCTCCCAGGCTACCTGTCCTTGCTTCCACCCTCTCTAGGCTTTCATTTCATGTTTGAGTTTGTCCAGGAACAACTTGCTTATCCACACAGGCCTCCTGGCATTTTTGCCTGACTTCTTTGTTGAGACACATCGCTCCTGAGCTTGAAGGAGGTAATCCTCAGTCCAGAGGGGGGCCACGAAGATGATGAGGGGGCTGAAGCACCTCCTCTGTGAGGACAGGCTGAGAGAGCTGGGGTTGTTCAGCCTGGAGAAGAGAAGGCTCCAGGGAGACCTTCTAGCGGCCTTCCAGTACTTAAATGGGGCCTACAGGAAAGGTGGGGAGGGACTCTTGATCAGGGAGGGCAGTGATAGGACAAGGGGTAACTGTTTCAAACTGAAAGAGCATAGATTTAGATTAAATATTAGGAAGAAATTCTTTACTGTGAGGGTGGTGAGACACTGGAACAGGTTTCCCGGAGCAGCAGTAGCTGCCCCCTCCCTGGCAGTGTTCAAAGCCAGGCTGGATGGGGCTTTGAGCAACCTGGTCTAGTGGGAGGTGTCCCTGCCCATGGCAGGGGGGTTGGAACTAGGTAATCTTCAAGGTCCCTTCCAACCCAAACCATTCCACAGTTCCATAATTCTATGAATAAAACCACTTTGTATAGAATACAATAGGAAATGCTATGAAAATAAGGATATCATTATAAGTTAAGAGCATTACCTTTTAAAATTTTGTTCAGGTTCATTACAACTTTTACCAGACTTTGTCTGAAAGCTCAAATTTAATTCAATCTACTTGCAACATTGAATTTTCTCTATGTCAGAATGAGTAAGTTTAACATATCGAAAGAGTCATATTCAGTCATATCAGAAAAGATATGATTGAAAAGAAAGAACCATTTTTATCCAAAACTTCAGTTCTATCTGTATTAAAATATAGTGATACACTGATCTCTCTAACACAAGGAAGACTCTGAAAACACAGAAATAAATCAGTGATATTTTTGGAGCTAAAAATAATTACCTTTTTATATCACTTTTGCTTTAGATACAAAGCAAATCATTTCAAAATAATAATAAAAAAAAGATTAAGAAAAGAAAAACAATAGATTTTGGTTGATCTAATATCCTTTTTCCACATGACAGGAAATGCAGACACATTCAAGTTTTTGCTCTTATTTAAACCAAAACCAAGTTTTGAAATCTCAAAAGATCTACCTTATTTAAATTTTATTAAACTGCTTTTCACAAATGCCAAATTCATTTTTTCAGAATGTTTAATCATTCTCATTTTGGGGGGTTATTCTTGGTAAATTTCTACAAGTTGTGGAAATTTTCATGTAAAATACTTTATTTTCTTATTTTTCACGGCATCTCATTACCTGAAGATTTTCTGATATTACAAGAGATGACTTGCCAGGCAACTTCTTTGTAAACATTTTTCAAGGTTCCTGATCTAATTTTTTCACAGCTCCTAAAACATCTGTCATAAGTGATTAAAAAGTGTAAAAATTCATAATGCTCTTTTGAGAAAAGATAATTAAACCAGTTCCCATAATATAAGAATTACCTGAACTTGATGGGAGTTTCTTTGATGCTTAAAAATGTTAGGCTCATTTTTTTGCTTTTCCTTTTACATAAAATTTAATTTGTATTTTCCACTATAATTCAGATCCAAGTGGAATAGAAATATCAAATATAATGATAAAATGTTACTGTGGTATCTCTGACCTCTGAGAAAGAAAGCCCCAGAAATTTCATTAACCTCTCTATTCTTCTGAGATTTGATTTCCACATCAAGAGATGTAGATAGTTTGGATAATCATCATGTTCTCAAGGTGATGTTTGAACTGAAATTCCAACCATTTTGAAGATTACTTTTCACAATGTGTAACATGAAAAAAATATTTTCCACGCTGCAAGGTAAATCAAAGTTAGAGTTGAGATTTGAATGGTTGAATATACAAGCTCTTTGTTATTTATGCATTTTTCTACATTACTTCATCCTTTGAGGAAAAAATATGTATTTATGGCATTGCAAAAACAGATTCATTATCAAGCTCATGCTCAAATGTTAGAAGAAAAAGGCTCTGGGGTATCTGACCAAAGCTGTTCTGAGGATGTACACTGGCCCCATATTTTGTAACATCTTTTCTTATCAATCAGAGATTTTCTTTGGAGTGTGTGTGTGTGTATTTTTGTTGTTGTTTCCCAGCAAGTCTGTTTTGGTCTTTTGGAAAAAAAAAGGAAAAAGATGTAAGCGCAATGTCCCAGTTCTTCTTGAAAAGTTGGATTTTGCAAAACCAAGCTTGCTTCTAAATTGACCCCTAGATTGTATTTTAACATGCATAACCCTTTTATTTTACAAGGGAAATGAGCAGTCTCGCCTTCAGAATTTTTCCAATGTTCAAACCAAATTCTTTCACATATTTATATATTCATGAAGGAAACAATCTAAAGTGTAAGGATAATATTTTTATGATCTTTATGTATTATTTGATTCAGAATTCTGCAAGAAGTGCTGTATTGGAGCTTACTGGAATAGACCCTAACTTCCAATATTTGTCCAAATGTTCTGTTTTCAAGAACAGGAGGCAGTATAAGCTATATTCTCAAAAAAGTAGGCAATACACAATATCATCTTACATTAACATGGTAACATGCATGCTGCAGACAAGGGAGTTTCTTTGTTTTGCTCTTTTTTTCAACACACGGAATACCAGCTTTGTGAGAGACACATTAAATACAGTGTATTTACCAAAAGCAAGGCGTATCCAGTATTTGACTGTAGAGATATTTAATTTCCCCCTTTTTCTTTTTTCTTTCCTGTCCCTACCCACCCAAACTTCAGAAAGCTAGATTTTCAGTCCCTAGCTTCAGTGCTCTGGAGCCCAATAGATCTTTCCATCTTCAGTACAGACAAAACTGTCTGAATTTCTAATTTATTTCCCAGGAAATTCAAAAATCTGATTTCACTTTTGACAAATCTTCATTATTGAGTCCCAAGGAGTGCAAATTCCTACTGCTGTACTAGCATTCTCCTGCACCAGCAAGGAGAATTTTAACTAGCTCCTCCAGTGAAATCCCACACATTTTACAGCTCACCTTAAGCAGAATAGCCTGTCTCTGCCTTGGACTGGTAGGAACTGATCTGAAACTGTTTCTAGGACATGTCAAAGGCCTGAAGGTATACTTAACAATATTAGGATATCTGATAGGAAACAAAGAGCTACTCATTTTGGAATGTATTTTCTAGATATCTGGGTATTGAAGGAAAAGACTCTACTTGATAACCTAGTAGAAGTGCAAGAGATTGCTTTTATGCATGTTTCTGTCCATTATTTTATGTTTCTGATGCATTTACATTTTGTGTTAGTTCCTATAGTGGAAAAAGTGGAAAGCAGAGCAAAGGATACTCTGGAGACAGCTTCAGAGAAGATCCAAGGTAGCAGTAGCTATTCAAGTAGAGACTGTCTATGAAGTAGAACCCTGACTAAAGAGATGTTTCCCAGTCTAGGTCTTTTAGCAAGAAAATAGAATAGTTTCTTCCCTCCTCCATCCCTACACTGTCTTCAACAGTTTATAATTCTTCCTCATATCTAAAGGTACCTTCTCTTTGATACTGTGCAAAACTTGAGTTTAAGAGATGCTTGCAGCATTTAAACCGTTCATCCATGCTTCCTGGCTGCATGCATGCAACCGCCCTCATCACACTCCCCTATTCTGTAAAACTGCAGGTAAATATGCAATACAAAAGTCACTAGCAGCCAAGCCAAGATTTAGTGCCATGCTACTTTCAGCACATATATTAAGTCAGCCTAGACCTATAACTACGAAGTATACAGAATTGTTAAGGGAATACAAACAAGTATCAGCCTAGTTCATACTTCATACTATTTTATGTACTACTTCTGAATTTGGACCAACCTGCTCAGTCTTATTTACATTAACAAAATACATACTGCGGTTTTCTTATGTAGTGTGTAATATCTCTTTGTTCCAAGCATACAAAGAGTGGGAGGAAAATCTTGTAATTCCAGAGGTTTGCTCTACATGAGGCTTGACTACTCTATAATTAATCCTCCAGGTAGAGATAAAATCAGAGAATAGTACTGCTTCAGTATAGAGCAAAAAAATAATCTGTTGTATTTTATGAAAACTTGTCAAACAAACAATGTATTTGTGAGTTTATGGGACTTCTATTTGCCCTTTAGGCAACTTTTTTGAGGTAATTGTTAAGATCCAGAGCCTGTTAGAGGAAGGTGATAGAACTTTGCAGAGGGATAAGAAAGGTAAAAAAAACGTGGGGGATAAGAGAAAAAGAAAGATATTAATTTTTGAAAACATGTAGATGTGAGTTTTCAGATATCTGGAATGATGGACTTAAAAGATCAAAACCAATTAGTAAAACAAACCTACAACATAATTGAAAGACACTTGAGACAGAGCTGCTAGAAACAGCTATAAGACCACTATTTGACAATAGTGCAGAACATCTGATTGAATGGCACCCATGCTGTGTGATACAGAATACTCTCCTGGTGCTGAAATGAAAAATAAAACAAAACAAGAGAAAAGAAACCTGGAGCAGCAGATAACAAAAGAATTAGCTGCTGTTCACTGTCTGGAATTTTTATTTTAATATTCCTGTGCACTGGGGAATTAAATTATTATCAAAGAAAGTGAGAAGTAATCTCAGTCTACCCAAACTTGGAAATGGTCAGATTTACTACTGCCATTTGCCAAATGATGGGTTTAAACACTGGAATGCACTGCTAGAAGTAACTACCTGTAATAATAATAATTTTACCTCAACACAATTGTAATTTAATGCTTGTTTGGTTGGGAATTAAATTAAAAACACTGCATCACCAAAATTAAAAGAAACTGAAAAAACAGTCTAACTGTTATCTACTTAGAACCAACTGTTCAGAACAGATGGAAGCAAGACTTGTAAAGGGGATGTTCTGAAATGGGGAACGAGGGAAAAACCGTAAAAGTTTCTGTAGCAAAATATTCTATCTAGAATTAAACAATTTTTTCAAAAATGAAAAGTACACAACATTTTTATTAATGATAGATACGTATGTGACCAAGCCAAAACAACGTTGTTAATTCCCATAAATTTGGCCATCAGAGGAAATGGGTTTGCAGGACTGGAACTGAAAAGTTTTCTTTAGGATGCCAAATAATTTCTCATGTTTCTATTTTTCATGAGTTTCTGCCTGCAACATGAGAGTTTTCCTGCATACCTCTCTCTCTCTCAGGCCGTGTCACTCATTATTTGACTGAAGTGGGCAAGAAACACTTCACTGTCACGTATATGACTTGATGAAAAAGCACAGCCATTCTCATCTTGTTTGTTATCCGATACCATGGATGTCATCTGAGTTTTGCAACATTTGAGTCCCTGTGAATAAAAATAACAATCTATTGCCCTTATCGTAAACAAATTAAAATCTTAAATCTTAAATAAAATTAAAGACATCATAGAATGATTCTTCTCTAGTGCAAATCCTATCCTCTTGCTGACCTCATCTACAACAGCCTAATTCCCTTCTCGCAGTGGTGACAGACAAAATAAGGTGGAAATAGATGACAGCTATTTTTTTTTTTTTTTCCCCACAGGCTTTGCTTAGTATCTTCATAATGTTTAAGCTATATACTCTGACACATCTCTTTGCCCTAGAAATAGTCTGTAATACTATTTGGAAACAAAATAATTGATTTTATAGGGTATTTTGTGATTCTGATATTGGAAGTACAATTAAGTTGATCTTTTTTCATCTAGACCAGGCAAAACTTAAAAGGTCGAAGCAATATTTTATACAAAATTATAATTCAGGGAAGAAAAAGTCCATCAGTCAAAAACCTCTTTGAAGTCCTTTAACACAAGTTCTGAACTTAATATATTAAATAATAAAGAAAGAATTTGGGTTAATTTTTTTTTTTTTTTTGCATAAAATATCAACTATTGAAAATGTTGTCTCAGAAAAATAATTTACTTTGACCAATCACCTTTTTTGTAATGTATCAGAAATTTTTTCTTCCACCTATCACCTGCAGTAGTCAGAGGTAATTATAACACAGTGCTTTACTACTGCATTTTAATTGCCCTTTCCATGCCTTTTTTTTTGTGTGTGTTTGTTCGTTTTCATTATCGCATGTCTCCTTCATGTTGCTCTGAGTTTCCAGTCATATCACCTACATGTAGCATCACTCTCCTTGGTCATTACAGGTTCCCAGTATTTAAAAAAATTCAAGTGGAACCTTTGACATCATGGAGGGTTTAAAAGCTGAAAAGGATTATCGTCATGACTATTCCAAAACTTCTCAAGGGAAAATTAATTGGAAACTGTCAAAAAGCATGTTCATGTAATGCAGTTTAATTTATTTATTTATTGGTCAACTCATTTGAAAGCCAAGTCAGTCTTCGTTAGTTTGACAATTAATTAGGTTTGCCATCAGTACAGCTTCTATAAATAATACATAGTCTTATCTGTATATCACACAGAATCACAGAATGTCAGGGACTGGAAGGGACCTCGAAAGATCATTTAGTCCAACCCCCCTGCCAGAGCAGGACCACCCAGAGTAGATCACACAGGAACGCATGCAGGAAGGTTTTGAATGTCTCCAGAGAAGGAGACTCCACAGCCTCTCTGGGCAGCCTGTTCCAGTGCTCTGTCACCCACATTACTTCTTTTTCTGCTAACACCATTAATTTAGACACAGTTTACAACATCCATAAGCTTCTGTTTTGGTTCATATGAAAAACATAATCTCACAGTTGTTTTTGTTTTCCACCTGCAGTGCTCTCAAAGCAATTTACCTGCAACTTACCAAGTTTTAAAAAGTAACTAAACTCAGTAGGTATCAATAGCCAAGTGTTAATTTCAAGCTACCCTACAGTCTATAGCAAAAAAAAATCTACTAACGACTCAAAGTATAGGAAGCTACGGCATGATAATGCTTTTATGTTCTTTCTCTAAACTATTATGGATTTTCACTATCTATTACGTACTTATTTCTTTTCTCAGAAAGAGGAAGATACCAAACTATCTGTTTATCTCTAATCAAGTGTTAAGATGCATATATGGATGTACACAAAGGCACAGTGTATACATGAAATCACTGCTGAAATTGCTGATTAAAAAAAAAATGTAACAGGTCAGAAAGCTTTCTAGAGTGATCAAGTGGCATCACTTTTTCATTTATCACTGTCAATAAAATTTCCTGAAAGTGAATATATCACAGCTGTTCCAGATTGTTTACAATTGCTATATAGTGAAGATTATAGTCTGCACATACAGACTTATATAATCAAAAACGCCATCCCCCTTTTTACTCTGCTGAATAAATTACATAACTGTTAGAAAAAATGCAGGTTCCACATATACAATTTTTTCAAATTCATATAAATTGTCAATGTGCATCCAATAACAAATAATTCACAGCATATTTCATTCTTAATGTATACATTTTTGTTCACAAACATTAAAATGCACATAATAACAATATCATCAACAAATAGTGTATCAATATGGGTAGTCATATACATTGTCTGTCTTCGGCCAATTTATGCAGTGCTGCTTCTGAAATCTGGCCCTAAATTAGCCAGTTTAATGAGGCTGTCTTTCCAATATCAAGACAAATAATTCCCTCTCTCACCTGTTCCTGACTTCCACTACTGACTGGTTATAGACAGCAGACCTCTCTTCATAACCTCCAAACTATTTTGGCACATATATAAAATTCACTTTCTTGCCTGTATCCCACTATAATGCACACACAAAGCGCTGGTACTACTCTTTTTGTCATGGGCACAAGAAATAGAAATTATAGTTAAGACTAAATTTTAGATTTTATTTCAAGTAATATTTCTTTTCCTGTTACTTTTAATCTTCAGAACATGTTGGGAAAACAAACTTGTTCAGAATTTACTGTTTCACTTTTTAATTTGGCTTTCAAATTTTTCTGCAAATTGACTAGGTTATTTTCATATATACAGAAAAAAAATCATTATCCAAAAATTTTTTATGAATCTTTCTGTCTGAAATGTTCTGCAGAAACACTTGCTCTGATTAAAATTACTCAGTTTGTGTCTAGTTCTTATACAATTCCAATGAACTCCACCATTTTTAAGAAAACTAATTCAACATAGCTAAACTTGGAAGCATTTACAGAATAAAAAAAGGGTTTTTTCTATAAATCTCTCTCTTTCAATTAATCCAGCCATTTCAGTCAGCAAGTGTTGTGTTTTGTTGACTAAATTTGTAACGTTAATTTGTCAATCTCACAAAGATTTTAAAACAAAACATGTATGAAAAAACACTGAGTAAATTGCATTCTGTCCCTTATAGTAATTTTTATCACGTACATTTGAGTTCACAGAGCATTACAGCAGATCTAGGGCTCAATCAGAGTATCACTCATATGTTTCAAACACTTTAAAAATTATTGCTCTTACACTATTGGTTTCCAATCTGAGACTGAGAGAGACTGTCTTTTCCAGCTGCTGAGAAAGCACTTCCAATTCGTTTCAAAGCAAGTGAAACAGATAAGACTAAAAAGACTCTAAGTCATATCTCCTACACAGAAGACATTCACAACAGAAAATAGACAATGATGAAGATTGCATGTACAGAGGCTGAATTAGACTGGTAAACAGGTTGAATCTTTCTCTTCACACTAATATAATTGACCTGCTAATGATGGGAGACATACGCAAAATACCTCAAACACTCAAATATTCACTCAATGAGAGTGAGGGGGAACATGTTTATAAAAAAAGGATGTAGTTTTATATATACTTGTTTTGTCACCAGAACTGCATAAGAAAGCTAACCAAAGTCAAAAGAATGTATTCTCTCTTATGGATGCCCAATTCCAAAGGACAAGCAAAAGCTGAGCCAAAGGCAATATCTTAAAATAAACAAATTAAAAAAAACCCCGTGGTCAATATTGACTCAGGAGAATTTCTAAAATGTGTGGATTGTACCAAGATCATTAAGTTCTCTAGTAAGAAAAGACACTAATGGATAAAACTAACCATAAATTTGAGTAACATTTTTGTCAAATCATAGCCAGAAACTGCCCATAAACTGATTTTCTCTTTCCTTTATTCCATATTTCTGCAAAACCGGGATGTTTATTAGTAGTGAGCTGTTTTCTGCCAAAGGCTGCATACACAATATGTACAAATTATGCATTCATATATACATTTTACGAATTAACACGTGGTGAAAAAGCAGGAAACAAATTTTTAAAATACATATATAATTTTCTCAAATAAAGCAAGCAGTGAGATGGCCATTGTTCAATGATTTCATAAAGCATACAGAAACAAGGATAAAAAGTAAATGGCAAAGTCCTGACTGACTGAGAAATAAAACAGTAAATAAAATTCAGGGATGATAGGTTTTAATACGTAAGAAAAAACCACCTCAGTAAATGTGCAGCTGTAGTTAGCATTCCCTGACAAGATATCATAGATAGATCATCTCTGGAAACATGCTCAAAAAGTTAAGTGAGTTGTAAAGATTTAGCAGGAAAGATCAGGAAAATATGGAATACCATTATATAGAGCAATAATATGTCCCTGAATTGAATACTACATGCAGCTATGACCCCTATATGAAAAGGAAACAAACAGAAAGAAAAAGAAATAGAGACAGGCAAAGAGGCCTGTCAGAAATATAAAACAACTCCATAGAAGGAAAGAACTTTGAAATTTTTTAGAAAAGAGATAAGAAAGAGAATGACATAGGGCTCCCAAATCCTGAACGATTGGGAGAATATACATAGGAGATGATGTTGCTTTGACCTTCCTCTGATCACTTCATTTGTTGTCACCTAAGTCGTTGTACTAGAAGAGACAGTAAACCAAACAAACCAACCAACAGGATCCCTGCTTCTCACCCCATTAACGGTTATTGTCATAGTTATCTACCATATGGCTTCTCTCTAAACCAATGAAAGGCAGACTGGAATGTCTTATTTACTTTGTCATGACTCATGAGGAAGATAGTCCTTATCTTCAAGTATCTCCTTATCAGAACTCTGAATCTTCTAGTTTTCAAATGGTTCTTAGGGGTTTTTTTGTGACTTTTTTTTTGGTTGTGGGCTTGTGGTTTTTTCCAGATAGGGAAGAAATCAGAATTACCAAAAATATTAAAGATGTGAGCAAACCAGTGCTGTCTTCTGCTTTTCTTCCTGTTTGTTCATTAATCATTCCTAAAATACTCTATTTGTTCACTTCCTTGGCTCTTTTCTTCAGCATCTGCCAGGGAGCAGAGAAGCCCTCCATCTAACTGATGGTGAGAGGGTACAGGGCTGGATGAGCCTTTCATCTGATGCAGCATATTATGCACATTCAAACAGTGAAAATGTAAATAATTACTAGCTATTTAGAATAGCTGAGATCACTGAGAAACAGTGTCACAAATAAATAAAACGAGATTTTAAGAAATCCATCAACGACTACAGCATCAACAAAGGAGAGCTAAGCACCTACGTGGAGCAATTTTCCTCCAGAAAAGCTGTGTATCATGCTGAATATTTAAAAATTGGTGCACTAAACTTGTAACTAGGAAAAACTTTCATATTGTTTTACAATTTTATCCATGAAAAAACGGCTCAACAGTAGAATGGCTGAAACAAGGTAAGGTTTTTATTTCTATATCTATTGTCTATCACCCAAAGGATTCCCCAAGCTAAGAATTTATAAGTTGATGCAAGAAGTAAACAGCAAACATTTAGGAAGTTAAAGGAAGCAACTATATTTTCTGCATCTTAATTCTGCTATGCAAATAGTAGTCTTACCTCTATTCTTGCTTATAGTCACAGGAATGAGTTTGAGAAAGGAGGTAGGTGAAGAATGGTAAGTGAAACCTTAAATATGTAACATACATTTTGTTTTTAAGTTACTGCTAAGAGATAGAGTGAAGAACTTGTTTATTCTTTTCTGAGATGAACAGAAAGTCAGGATACACAGAATTCATATATTCATAGAAATAATGGACAGATATCCATTTGGCATAAGATGTGTAGTTCTGAGAACCATATTTTATAACAGAAAGCAGTATTTTCATATCAATAGCTGAGTGGTATGGGGTAGAACATTGCTGCACTATGAGCAAATGACATTATCCAGATTTAGTATGTCAGTTACCCGTGAATCGTCTTTTATTGTTATAACTCAGGTTTTTCAAGATGTAAAACTTTGGGTTTGAATAACACCTAGTTCTGCACTGTCTCAGAGGAAACACTATTTTAGGCTCTACTGCCAAGCTACCAAAAAACAGGCAGCAATGGTGGCCTGTTAAGATGCACCCATGACCAGGCACCTTAAGACATAGCAATCCAGGTTGCATAAGAATGTGCAACCTTCATCTACACAATGACTTTTGGATTTTTTCCCAGATCTTAAGTATTAGGTATTTGGATCATTGTCAACCTTGCAAACAGGCTTGTTGAGGTCGTATGCCCTAGAAAGCTAAGGTCCTCAATTCCTTTCTGTGCGATGAAGTCAGACAAAGAAATTTTTAGGAAAATGAATGTAAAATTAGGCTGCTCTTAAAAACTGGTTTGCACTATAAAGTAACTGGAGCTGATTCATAAACCCTTAAACACATACTGGTTCCTAACTTTGTTGTTCTATTTGTTTTTCTTAATTTTTACTTCTACCAAATATTTAGAGACAGTTATTAGATGTCTAAAATTAGCTGTAAGAAAAACAACACATTTCAAGACTTCTGACTACTGAATAATCATTATTTGTGATTTGAGAAGGTCCATAAGAAATCATATTTTACAGGACAAACAATATGATTATTTATTTATTTATTAACCTTGAGAACACTTACTATTTCTCAAGCATCCTTTTTAGAACATGGACAATAAAACTGGACTTCCTATTGTAACAGCTTTCATAGTAATCATAGAACCATTTAGGTTGGAAAAGACCTTTAAGATCATCGAGTCCAACTATAAATCTAACACTGTCAAGCCCACCACTAAACTGTGTCCCTAAGTGCTATATCTACAAGCCTTTTAAATATCTTCAGGGATGGTGACTCCACCACTTCCCTGGGCAACCTGTTCCAGTGCTTGACAACACTTTCAGTGAAGAAATTTTTCCTAATGTCCAGTCTAAACCTCCCCTGGCACAACTTGAGGCCATTTCCCCTTGTCCTGTTGCTTGTTCCTTGGGAGAAGAGACCAACACCCACCTCACCACAATCTCCTCTCAGGTAGTTGTAGAGAGTGATAAGGTCTCCCCTCAGCCTCCTCTTCTCCAGGCTAAACAGCCCCAGTTCCCTCAGCTGTTCCTCATAACACTTGTGCTCTGGACCTTTCACCAGCTTCGTTGCCCTTCTCTGGACACGCTCCAGCACCTCAATGTCTCTCTTGCAGTGAAAGCCAAAACTGCACACAGGATGTGAGATGCAGCCTCAACAGTGCCAAGTACAGGGGGGTAATCCCTTCCCTACTCCTGCTGGCCATGCTGTTTCTGATTCAGGCCAGGATGCTGTTGGCCTTCTTGGCCATCCGGGCACACTGCTGGCTCATGTTCAGCTGATGCTGAAGTTGTAATACCATTGTCACCTTCTACTTTGTGTTCACATCAAGGATCACATTTATTAATTTTCTAACAAGTTATCTAGCATAATACATTCAAGGACACCACACCCCTTTTAAAGCTACAGTTTTCCTCTCCTTCCTCCTACAGTCCTTTTCTTAGGCATGACACCTGCAACAGTATATGAATTTTTGCTATTTTCTCTAAACTCTGAAAAATAATCTAGGATTTATGAAGATAAAAGTGGGTTAGTTCTCTTAGCAATATTTCTCTGCAGATTTAGAATCCTACTAATTTCTGTCATCTGTAACTTTTACTGGCAATTATTTTATTTATACTTCCAAACTATTAACAAAAATAACATGCTGAAAATGGATTTCTGATTAGCCTGCCAGGATGCTCTGGCTGAATGATGATTCCCTACATGCTTCTATTTTCAGATCCATTTATTAGATTAAAAAATAACTATTAAACATATGTATCATTGTATGGTGATTATGCTCATTGTTTTTAATCAGAATGCTGCATAGTACTTAACTAAATACTTCATAAACCAAGAAAAGTACATGTAAACAGAAACAGTGCTGAAAAGAAATTGCAATTCAGTGAAGGAAAACACCAAATTTGTTTGTCGTTCTTAAAAACTAGGTGATTGACATTGTGGGATATTATTTTTTAATTCACTCTGAAAATCAACTTATATTTGTTTTTCATTGGCTCAATATCATGTACATAGATGCCAGTTAAATTAAGTTATAATGTTAATTGTTTCCCTAGCATTTTGCAGCTCATCAGATTCATGTCTCAATCCCTACATTTGTAAAAAACCCAATCTTTACCTGATTTTCCTAACTGTGGATGAGGAGCAATTATTTTAATTATTATAATAAAGTCCATTAAAAGATAGATGAGCAATAGCTTTTGATGTCTAGAGGAAAGTTTTAATATTTACTGGACTACACAGTTGTTATTACTGTGTACACATAATTATTTTTACAGGTCTTCTCTGAGGGTTGCTGGGTATGGAGTAAATTCATCTGATTTGCTGTTCACCAGCATTCCTATGGAAACAAAGATATTTATTATTCAACATGCTTCATGCACATTTCAGCTCTTGGATGCTGTGCTCTGCTAAACCTCTAGAAATCAGCAGTCTAGCCTTTTCTAAGGAAATCTGTCTTCCAACAGGCTTATTACCCACTCCTTGACAGGAGCCATGTGCTAATCAGCTTGTCGTTACAAAGGCCAGCAGAGGTACCAGTGCAATTCTCTGCCATTGTTAACACGGGGAATCCCTGCTGAGAAAGGCAGTTGTCCAAAGCAGTCACAGTGAAGTGCTGGTTAGGAAGAGGCACAACAGTTTAAGATACTGGGCAGAAGATGACCATGCTGATAAAAATGTTTAACATAGAAGGAGAGCTGGGTGAAAAACAGCTGACTGGATAAACTCCTTTTCAGATGGAAAGCAGAGTATGTGTTGTGTCTTACCAATAGCACTGAAAAGGTTGTAAGGACATTTCTGGCAAGCTTCTGGCAAAACAATAACACTTGGAATGGTCTCTACAAGTTCTTACCGGCGAGCACTTAGAGGTGTGTGTGTGAGTGCTACGAACTAGTTGAGCACACATAATTATGTCCATTTCCTTTAGTCCCTTTTAGGAAATTAGGCAAAACATAAGAATGTATTAGAAAATATTTTAGCTACTACCTCTGAATTGAACTGCATAAGCTTTTTTCTAAACCTTGGCCTTTAAACACTACTAAATGTTGTTATATATTGCTACTAAGCCTTCATACTTATGATATTTTGGGATGGCTGAAGGAAGTTAAGACCAAAATGTTTTATTTCATCAGTCACCAGGAGTGAAGGCTAAGCAGACCATCTCCTAACCCAGGAACTGAAGTCTGATGATACGTGGCTGCTCCTCCTTACGTGATGGGTTCTTGCAGGCATTATGGAGCACATAGTGTATAAAATGCTCAATAGGCTGGTTTTATGCATCAAAATATGGCAGCCAACAGGCCAAAGCATTCCGTAGTTGGATCAAACACTTAAGCATAAATTCAGCTCTGTGACTTGTGTTCTTCCGAATAGTAGAAAACCTATGACAGCCTTAAATAAATATAATTTCTGTAAGAATCTTACTGCAAAAAAATACTCTACGGATGGTGATTTTGGCTTTCTGCTTATAAACTGCAGAAAATAACTTTGGGTTATTTTCGTTTTGCAAAATCTTCCTTCTTCCTCATAACTAGACTCTTCCAGGTTGATGCAGGTGGAACTAGCCATACCACTGGACAAAGTTTTGCTATGAGCAAAGCAGCAGTCTATAACACTGAAATTCAAATATTACCAGGCAGTGTCAGCAGAAAAACTTTACATGACTGGGGAGTTTGGGGGTAAAAAAAAATCAACATTGAAGGCTGTAGTGTTTTGTGGATCTAAATTTGGAATGTAAATGTTTAAATTGTTTCACAGACAAAACTACATGCATGCAACTTGTTCTTGGTAACTAGGAGGAGAGAACAAATTTCGGATCTTAACTTGGTCCTAAGCCAGAATCCTAATACTGTCCAACCTCAGTTAAACAGTACACTTTGAGTTCAGTAGTGATGTTTAGATTTTCATTTCCATAAGTCAGTCATAGACATTTATAACTATAACTTCAATACACTGTCTTCCATCTCTATTTTCTTCTGGGGTAGGAAGGCTGGAATATATAGTACTTATATGATGTTGTGTACGATTTCTTTTTAAAGATCAAGAATGAAAAAGCCTAGATATGTTATTTCTTTGATAAAAGCTAAAGAAAAATCTTCATAATTTCAAAATATTTTTCCCCCTTTTTTGCTGCTTTTTTTCTTTTCTGTTTTTGTTTGTTTATTTTTTCATTTAGATAATTTTTTTTTAAATTTGGATTTGAAATCTACCATAACATCTAAGAATTACTGCATGATGCAGAGGTTTACCTTTTAGCCCAGTGAAATTCTGGTGTTCTTTTGGTACTTTCACATGGTCATGTTTTGATAATAAGAGGAAGAAAGCCATTACAAGGAAACAGGAAGTAAACCAAAATAAAACGTATTTAGTTGACACAGTTTTCTGTAAGGAAGTCCATTAGGAGACTTTATTTTTGCGGGTTTAATGTAGCATAAATTGAACTGTGTGATGATGGGCAATTCTGAACATGGTTGAGGGCAGATGATGCCTTTGTCTTTCTAAACTTTCACAGCTTCATTGGCTGTGTAAGTTAGCACTGGTCAAGGTTCTACTTTTTCAAGTTTAAACCTCCAGAGTAATTTATCCCTAACAAAAATTATGTCTATCAGCATAAGGAATGCTTCAATCTCACCAATAGGATGTATTGCTGTTTTAAATACTCATTCCCTAACTTTGGAATATAAAAACTGGTTTTCTGCTTTGTTTCAGCTAGTGTGTGTTTGTATGTGTTTCTGCAATATTTGGAGAAGCACACATTTACTTGTAGAACCTGTGGACACTGAAAATAAATTCATGTGACAGTAAGTGACAATAGGAAGGGGTATAATTATTTATAATATGGATTATTCAAACGATTTCATTAGTTAACAAAGTATTATGATGCGTTCCTTCGGCAAAGAGGAAGAAATATTTCCAGTTTCCTCCTATTGCATTACTGGTTAGGTAATGCTGGGAACTAAAAGTGTGCAGATGGAGTGACCAGGACAGGGGAGTGTTTTCCTTTCACTGCCTTTCTGAGACAGAGAAGACAGAGACAACCACTGTTTTAATATAGTTTGTTTGCTTGCTTTACATATCATAGAAGCAAAAACCATAATAACTTTTAGATGTTAAGCACCAAATACCACAAGAAAATCGACTGTTCAGGACTCTACAAAGCCAAGTGAATGTACTGCTTCAAGCATAACTATGAATGAACAATTATATGTCTGTTACTATTATTTTGATTTGTCCTTTCATGTACCACTCTCTCAGAAATGATCAGCATTAAAGAGAAACGCAGACACTACTTAGCATATAAACCATGAACACATACTATAACATACCACTTAATTTCCTATGCCAAAGGAAGACAGAAAGTTATTCCTGTTTTGTATTCCTGTAATGTACACACATTATTGATAGCAATATTGCTGATAAAATACTCCGGTTTTAGCAACAGCAAACAAATGCAAACAGTGTCATCCTGAGGCTGCAAGTGCTTTAGAAAGACAGGCAAGCATTTATTTCCGTTTTGAACACGAACCAGCAAAGACCAAATGTATTAAGCAGTCTGTGTAACGATGTCACACGAATCAGTCACAGAATCTGGGCTTGTGACTCCTAAACATATACTTATTCATTAGCTCACGGATTTCTTGTCAGTGTCATGAGCTTGTAAAGTATTCATCCTTTCCTTACCACTCTACACCTCCATCTTTTATGCTGTAATCCTATCAATTTTCATTATCCTACAGTGTGACCATGTCAACTTTCAGATTAAAACTCTCCAAATACAGGATAATGAAGTAGTTCTTGCTAATGTAGCTCTTTTCTGCTCTTTTTAGACTTATTTTTCATAATAAATATATGCTTGCAATATATCTTTTTTCTCTTAGCTGTGAGTGTTCTTCACATTTTGTCCTATTCTGTGTTAGTATACTGTTAAAATACTTTCTTCCACAGGTGGCTGTTTTTCAAATGTTAACCTCACATTTATATAAAGTTTAGAAATTTTTCAATATGCAACTTGTAATAAATTACATCTGAGAGGAGTAATATTTCTCACAGGTAGAGTCATTTCAACAGAAAACTTAAGTGTAATTTGATATTAATTCTTTATTTTATTCTTTAGTCCTTTAAATGAACCTGTAAGAAATGATACACCTCTCACATCTTTAAGTCGAAAGACAACCAAAAACTTGGAAGACCACAAAGTTCAGAACTAAAATTTTCATCAAATATTAGACATGAAAGAGGTTGGCTATCAATAAAAGGTCTGTTTGTGGTGCTGTACAGGTTTCCAGAGAAGTAAAAAGGGATAACAGTTAGCAGGAAGTGTTTTAAACAAAAAGCAAATATAGAACACAGAAAAGCAAAGAAAAACAAAAAAGATTTTTTTTAATTAAAAAACCAATGAATTGCATTAAATGTAACAAAATTTATCTTTTTAAATTAAATTTCTGATAATTATTTTCATCAAGAGGAAACCATTAGTATAATGAAAAAGCTTTTCCAGTGCATTTTTAAGAAGGAATTTCAATAGTATGAGTTGGTATATTAATTATGATTGGAACAGATAAAAAGTTTCAACATAAAGATATTAGCACTCATTATAAGAAGTTCACTACATTTTTTTTTTTAATTATTAGAAAATATATGACATTGCTTGCCCGTTAAGCTTATAATGAAATGCTTGGTTTACGTTTTGATTTTACGGACACGTATATCAGAAGCAACAGTGTTTATAAGGTGGTGGCAGTTGCATAACCCAATTATGCTGACAACTGTTAATCACAATAACCTCCAGCACATTCAGAAAAATTTAGAAAGAAATGGAAATGTAGTCAATAAATCCACACAGAAATGGATAGACTCGTGTTCTTTCAGAGAATTACTAAGTCGTTGACAGCTTCTGCAACACTTCTAACTTGAAAAGGAAGAAAAATCCTTGCAAATGTCTATGGGCTGCATCCATTAAGAAGTGATTTTAAATTCCATAGTAATTATCAACAAAGTGTACCAATGTTCAGTAACTAACTCTGCTGTCTTTTTTTATTACTACACCCATCTCTGCTCATGTTTTTTTTTTTGTTATATGGAAAATTTAAGATTTTTTTAAAGCCTTTCATGTATTTACGACAGTCAAACTCTGAAAGAAAGAAAGGGTTATACACTGACAGGTAGAAATTAATGCTGCAAACTAGGCTGTAGATACGGTCATTATTCTTACTACTGGAGGAAGGATTTAGAAAGAAGAAAATTTTAAGTAAAATCACTTACATGCCATATTCCTTGTGGAAACAGTCTTAACTATCAGTCTTCAAAGTATTGAAAGGCTTTATATGATCACATTTTCAAAGTGCCCTGTAGGTAGTGGAATTTAATACAAACACACGCCAAAGGTGGACAAAAACTGAAGTGAAAATTTCAGGAAGAGTCTGGAGAGACAATTGGATTATCGTGAAAAAGCAGAGCTCAAAATCACAGTTCATGATTAAAGCAAAAGATTGAGGATAAAAGCAAGTCCATCCTCGTTACTTCATTTCTTTGCATAATACAAAAACATTAATTAGTATTAAATCAAGGAATTATTAGCTGCTGATATTACTGAACAATGCATCTTGCCATAATGTATAATAAAGATCCATTAGGGTTAATGAGGTCTATAGAGCTCACATATTGGAGTTTATAGAATTTTTACTTAGAAATCGTTATATATTGACACATTGGGGTACTGAAGAACAAAGACAAGCAGGTGACCTATTTTATGTAACCCCATTGGTCTTTCCTGTTTCACATCTCCCCCAAGGAGGTCTCATTATCCACTGTCCAAGCCTCTGTTCTTTTTAATGTGCTATAACTATCCTATGATTTCTGCCAGAATGAGAGGTAGGGAAGAAAATCTGAACAAACAGTGAGCCTAGGGAAGGATTAATCTGTTATAGAACACCCTGTGAAAATGCAGGAGCAGAAAGTAGGAACTGGTATCATATCCAGCACAGAAAATTTGGTACCATCTTTGCCTTAACATATTGAAGCAAAGGCTCAATTTAGTTTTCAACGTTGTAATGAGCATAAATTTTTCTTTTGTCCCCAAGTATTCAATTAAGTAGTAAGTAATAGTTCACAATGTCCCATATATATACACAGGCATCTGCAACGGATTTGAACAGAAATCTAGTACCATTTGGCTTCTTTGCAGATTTCTTCACATTATGGCTTGATATAAAACACTAGAACACATTCCTTGGACTATCAACAAGCTCTCAATTGCACAGTTGAGAGTACTGCCTTGCTTTTACCATGCACCTTCAGAAAATTACACTTTGACTATAAACTGCGCCCTTAAAGAAATGGACGGAATAGTGAATCTCTATTCCAAATGCACTGTGTTGAGGTGCACAGATTTACCTTATTATGCAGCATAAATGATTAAAATTAATTGGTTATAAAACTGCTGTCCATTCTCAGGTTTCAAATGCTCGCAATAAATAGGTTCAAGTTTTCTCTGACTTAAAAACTGCTGATAAGGAGCACACTTGATAACTTCACCCAGAAGGTAATTTGGAACTTTAAACGTGAGTGAGTGATTAAGTAACAGGGAGTGAACTCTGGAGGAAAAAAAAAAAAGGGTGTTCGGCTGGTGTGACTAATTTGCTGCAGGATCACTAATAATTCAGCTTTATTTTATTTATTATTATTACAATTATTATTATTAAGTCATTGTCCCAAAATAACAAGTTACTATAGACGGCATGGGAGAATTTTAAAAACATGGCTTGTCTGTCTGCATGATGTGTACTTCAAGAGGCTCCCAAGAGCTATGATAGAAAAGTTTGCGTCTATAAGCTAAAGCAGTGTCATATATTCTTTTCTTTCACAAAAAATGTTAAAACCTTCCTATTTTGCTTTACGCTTTCCCCACGGAATAAAGCAACAATCCCAAACTCCTTGTCAGTATATAAGATGCTATTGCCAAATATAACTAATGAATTTAGGGGAGCAAATTCTGGAGCAGTTCAGCAGAACTGCTGAGTTAGATGTCACTGGAAATCCAATTCAGCCCATAATTAGGAAAGAAGGGAGACCTGAAAGAGAAAGCAAATTGACCTATTAAAGTTGCTATGAACTCCCAGGATCAAACGTGAAGAGAACTTGTCTAATGAGAGCAAAAGACTGTACGTATTGGAGGTTTTAAAGCAGTAAGGTACAGACGCCCAAATGTTTCACACTGAAGACAAACAAAATTATTTAAAGGTAATGACTTTCTAATTTCAAAGGATATGGAGAAACCTAGGGTCTAAAGAACCATCATGCATTTAATGCACTTAAATTAAGGGGACTGAAAATAACTCTTTCTGAAAAGAGAAACATTAGTATAAGAGCAAAGAATCATTTATCTCTTTTGTCATTCTACCCAATTTTGTGACCGCTAAAAAATACCAAACAAGAAAACCCCAAAATCCCACCACCACCAAAAAGGAATTACATTGGAATTGTGTCTGTTCTTGTGTTAAAGACATACATAGGAAAATAAGTCTATTTTTTCCAGTATTAAATAATAAGAACTCTCAGTCACTACTCTAAACATAAATTTAGTGCCTTCCAATGGTGTGAATCCAGAGGAGGGAAAAGGAAGGCTACCACTGGTATCCTCCAATCATCCATTACCTGCAGCAAATGGAAACAGCAAATATATGTCAAACACTGGAACTGCAATTCTATAGGGATTCAGGATTGTAACCTTAACATCATTATGTTGAAGGAGTGTTCCTAAATTTTGCAATAATTGCAGTCTTGAAATGCACTTTACAATACAATGAAAGAATAAGGATGAAGTAATGCTAGAGGCAATGTCTTTTCCTCAGTTGCAATCTAGTTGAGAATACAGATTCTAGTATATTAAAAACAAAAGTCAACACATCCCACAATCAATGTGGGAGATAAAATAAGGAGATTGCTTGTGCTGGTACTGGCTAGGCTAACAGTCAGCTAGTCACGAAGTGCAAAACCAAAAAGGTCTTACATCAGTTTTGTCTGTGGGAGACTCTCCCTCCTATTACACAACTCAGTGGATGCATGACATGACAACAGAAAAATAATATATCTCTCACTTTTGTTTGGTAGATTCATTCAGTCTGGAAAGACAATAAAATGTTCAGTTCACTCTCCATGTGTCACTGCCAATGTCATGTCGTTGTCACTACTATGTGTCACCTGCTTAACATACACACTAATACCAAAATGTCCTAGTGACTAGGACACTTTGTTATATTGGATGACTTATATATACGTCACTTGATATAAAAATAATTCATGTTAGGGTTGACTAAGAGTTCCGTACCGTGAATTTAAGGCCCTGCTCCATGTCAGTATCTGAACCACTCACATTCTCCTTTAGGAACTGTCTTATGTTACTGAAAAACAGGCAATGCAAGTAGCTACTGCCAATAGAAAATGTGGATTCAGGTTTTACCTTAAAGAGGGATGCAATTACTCTGAGCTATAGACAACATTTCTCTCAGTTTCTCCCTCTGGGTCAGTAAATTATTCATACTCAGTCAAGCAGTTCCAAGAAAGCTTAGCCCTGTACAGACATCAGGTCCTCACCTGGGATAAGATTCAACATCCTTTCAAATTGTGACTGTTGTGTTCCATAGCTCAGGAAAGTGGCAACCCCTTGGCTATGAGCAATTTGCAGTTTTAGTCCACCCTGCTTCCTGCATTTAGCTAGATCACCTCAGAGAAGGCTCAAAGTTCAAATGCCTTGTTAAGGGGACAAAAAACAAAACAAAACAAAACAAAAACAGTTTAGTCATCTAAATGAATCCAGACTTGAAATGCAGAGAATAGGAGTGGAATACAAAGTTTTCGTCAGAATCTCTTTTTGGGGATACCTAACTGCCTTAAATCTGTGGGGTTTTTTCTAAAAATCAAGAATTTGCTGTTTACTGGTGACTCTGGAAACCACTTGCTACCCTACCTCAACACTGAAATGCCCTAGTATTTGCCTTTAGTCTTTTTACGTTTAAGTTTCTGATCTGCAAAATAAAGATCATAAGACTTTCTAATCTAACAGTTTTGAATGAAGTATTTATCTACATTTGCATCTGTCAGAGACCCAAACACTGTGGTAGAAGCGTTATAATAAACAAAGACAGTAACAGGTGGTTTTGTTTCCATTGCATCCAAAATGCAGTAAACCAGAAATCTCCACTAATTGGAGATGGGGCTATTAAATGGCACACTAAAACACAGACTGTTGTGGTGATTCAGAAAAAATTGAACAGGTAAATTAAAAAGCATCCTTTCCAGAGTTAATTACACTGCTCTCTATTGAGAACATCATGGATCCCTTGACATTACAGCTTCCTCTAAGGTGGTTAACAGTAACCTGCTCAGTAACAGTTCTGCTGCTTTTGAAAGGACTTAACCCATTGACTCTGCAGACTCATTTGGTTGTAGCTGTGTTGCATGTTTGCAGACAGAATTGTCCAATCCTTTTAATAAATTATCACATATTTAACCACTATATAAGCTTTGTTTTGTAGAATCTAATATCTAAAATAATTATCTGAATGACAAATTTTTTGAAAGACTCTTTCTGTACAGACACTAAGTCTAGAGAAGGTCTTTGGCAAAGAGGACTGGAATACTTGTTTTCCATGCTGCAGTGCCTGGGCTAAAAACTGTAATTACACGATGACCTTAATCCACTTCTTGTCCCGTTCAGATCAGCAGCTTAAATTCGAAGAGATTTCCTCTTCCTATAGCAACCAGGCAGTCATGCTTGTTGCACCTACCACCTTTTCAGTTGTATAATTAAACCACTGGCTATTATGCAATACAGTGATTCAAATACACAAAGCGTAAATAGATGGGCATGGTACACAGCACATGTTCAGTCCTTGCAGACCACGCACAAATCAATTTGTCTTTAAGCAAGAAGATAAAAAAGTAAATGCTCATGCCTAAACCACTGTATTCAAGACAAAGAACAACAACAGCTAATAATAATAATTTAGAAGGTGCTATCTGAATCACTTTCTGCTATTAAGGAGACTGAATAGGTAAGAGAAGCCAGTATCAGTAAAACAAGCTGTAAAATGTCTTGTGATAGCTGAATTTCTTATAGTGACCTCTTTCCCTGTCCTGAGGGAAGTACCTGCCCTTGTAGTCAAAACGATCTTAGAAACTTTTATTAGAAACTTACCTGCCTTGTTTAGGTACATCTACATTAAAAAGACCAGTCATCCAGGTCTAGATTAATGCTTTTGAAAATTAAATATATCATTCATACATATCATATACACAGACGAAGGGGTGGATAGGATAAATATGCTAGCTATTTAGAACATTTTTTAAAGCAGTGATGTCCCATGGATCCAATCCCAGGGCACAGCTTTTTTATCCTGTATTACACACAAACAAAATCTATCAGCACTCACAATTTCCATCAGAGTCAAGCAGCTTAGTTCGATCTCTGGCTACAGTGTCAATTTTGATCAACGAAAACCACAGGACTTTTAAGTATTTTGTATAAAGTTGAATGGAGCAGAACACAAATATCTACTGGAAAAATATTTTAAACTCTTAAACAAATAAGCAGTTGTTATCATGAACCATAAATGACACAGACGGAACTTCTGAAATGGATATCCTACTGAAACCTTTGTGTGCCTTTCAATGGGCTTTCTCCTCTTCTCTGTGTGTAAGTGTAGCAAAAGAAAGAATAACAGATTTTTGAACAATTGACAAGATCTCCTGGACTAATGGCCTTAAAAATTTTCATCATTGTCCCCTTCATTTCCATAGTGATAATTCTATAACATACTAATTATAAACAAAATTGAGAGAAGCTGCCATTAATTTTGCAGCCACATTTTTTGTCATAAAATTTTTACATATACACAGCACACACTCATAATATACACTCATGCATACACAAACATATATAAAATGTTTAAGAAAATCTCTTATTTGCATTTGACAAAGTTTAGCCATTATTATTTTTCTAGGGATGTCTGCCTCTTTCTAAAAAGTTACCTCTTCAACAAGCCATAGCACTGTTAAAAAGGTGAATGGGACGAAAGGTCGTTTTGGAAAAAGCATTAAGGCAAGGTCCCTTGAACAAGTACCAGACTTTGGAAACACATGGCAGTACTTAACCTTTGAAATAAAATAAAAAGAGAAAATCACCATATTTGGGGCTATGGAGGCTTTGAAAATATTTCGTGCCTCATTTGCCATGATAGTTATTCAATCTCAGTGAAGTACCAAAGAAGAAATCAACATAATGATTTTATGGCAAACTGCCAGAATAATTTAACTACTTTGCACCTGGTTATTTGTCCTTTTTTTGGTTGATCATTTTTATAATGACTAGCCAGCCAGCTCTGGAGCTGCAGGTATTTCAGTAACAA
The DNA here is from genome assembly GCF_034619465.1 of Leptosomus discolor. Taxonomy (NCBI): domain Eukaryota; kingdom Metazoa; phylum Chordata; class Aves; order Leptosomiformes; family Leptosomidae; genus Leptosomus; species Leptosomus discolor. The sequence goes on along the minus strand of NC_141398.1, from coordinate 25,688,635 downwards.
CATACTGTGATTAAAGCAATTTTCACGCTTTGCTGTACAAAAAGAAGAAGGGGGGGGGAGAAAGTAAAAAAAACCCTTCAGTGGTTGAGAACACAGTGATAGTAATAAAACTTCCCAGACTGACTTTTCAGAAGCGCCAAATTCACAACCACATGTCAAATGATAACCTCAGAAAAATTAATCGAGCTTTGTTAGACAAGTTTATTCCAAAATGGAGTTTTCAAACTGAACAATATATGTGTTAGATTCATCATAAAACCTGACCAGCTAAACTAATATTAAGTTCAGTTGTTTTGTTTAATAGATCCTTGAAGGGGAAAGAAACACAAGAAAAGTTGCACTTTAGAAAGTCCAACTTTGATATAAGGTCTTAAAACCAGTATTAGAGTTTAAATTTAGCTTTGTTGGTCAGTGTGGGGAGAAAATTTTATCTAAGTACATTAGAGTATAACTTGTAACTGAAAGAAATACTTTAGTTCATCACATACTGGACAACATTTTCAGAAATATCCATGTTGTAAAATCGCATGTGGTCTCTTTTTTAATGCAATAAGTATATCTATCCTTATTTCCTTCTTTGTTGAGAAAAAATGGAAGAAAGATCTATATAGAAGACATATTAATACAGAATTAACATAATTAAGCACATAGCTTTTATAGGGGTAATTTTTGAAAGACTGCCAAAAATAACATAATTTATGCTTTCCTTGCACAATTAACATGCTTTGTGAGTTTATAGAACCTTCCACTTTGAAAAAGCAGACAATGTGTTAATTCTACTGATTTAAAGTCTAGAGGCTGCCCTGTTTAAACTATGTAAATTACCAACTTAAAGCAATTACTCCATCTTATTGTCATCACATCATTAATTCTCTACAGGTTAAACAAATTTGGATTCATATTTGCAACTTCCACATTGCATCATCAGCTCTTCCAGTGTATTGTTTTAAGACAAATTAATTAAGACAAATTTGTCTTATAATTTGACTAAAATATGCATTTATGAGAAGAAAAAGAGATTCTGATATTGCTACTGAGCTATAATATACTGCCAGAGATACTAGCATATATCTCAAACATTTCATTTTTAAATGATTACATTCAAGTTAGTATCACCCTTATGAAAAATCCAGATTGCAAAACATCCAAAGCTATATGATTGCATCAGGGACGTCTCCTAGCCTTACATGCTCCTAGACTTTAAGTACTTATTTAGGATTTTTTGTCTGAGTATTGTCTAATATACAAACACATGGGCATGCACCATGTTTGCTATAATCCAATCTGCTTGTTTGAAATGCTGGCAATTTGCATCACAGGAAAGAAGTACATAAGTAGAAATGAGATCTAAAATGTTGGAAGAAGAGAAATGGGCTCTGGATTATAAGGTTGTGGTGAGAACTAGATGCTGAACTAAGACTTGTTCATGCATTTTCTTTTGGCTAAAGGTCTGACAGAAGAAAGTTTCTCCCCTCAGCCCCCTCTTAGCATCTACATGCCGCTTAATTTATCCACATTATCTTCACCTCCTCAGAGCTACCTTCCAAACTACTTGTCTGAACACCCTTTAGCTTGTTTTTAACAAAATGAAGTTAGAAAACAGATTGCACAGTCTTTGCTGGTTCAGTTTATTTTGGCTAAATGGGATTAAAGAGAGATGTAAATTTTGGCAACAAAACAGTGACAAGCTGTGCCAGGTGAAGTCCATGGTCTTTTCAGCAACGGCTGCCTGAAGAGGACATTGAATGAGAATTTAAGAACATATATACTTCAGAGCAGAAGGAACTTTCTGCAGTAACTGCTGAAGAAGTGGAAAATGACATAGCCTTGTTTTACTCTCTAACACTGCAGTGTAGCCCAAGGACAAGCACCATTCAAGGACGTACTGAAGGACGTGAACTTACCTCCTAACCTACTCATGCTCTTCATAAAATCTGAATAGACTACCTGTACCATACAGCTATTTGAAGAACTTGTACCACACAGAGTAATATCTATCTGTATTCTTTCCCTATGGTTCTCTCTTGAAATAGAGAGCACATACTTTAATTGTTAAACTGTCATTGAAAAAAATCATAAAAGGCTGGTTTTGACTCTTGTGACTTTTTTTTTTCTCATGCACATCACCCTCACCCATTCTAGCTGCAACAGTACTTCTAAGATTTCATTTAAAATTTGATTTTATACCAACATTTTCACAGATAAAGTGATCTTTCTAAATTTCTAATAATAAGCAAGGTTTGCTTTGCTGAACTGAGTTCATGAAAACATGATTTCTCAATATAATGAGAGGACTCCTTTATTAATATTCAGCTTCAGAGCGAAGACATTGCATTTCAAAAGACAGCTCTTTTACAGAATGTATTTGTACTAGAGACACCTTTTTTGGGTACTGTAATCACAGCTGGTCTGTTTTAGGACCATGCATTTTCTCTAATAGAAGTTTTTGATCCCTGTGTCAAGCAAAACACCAATTCCAGAGACAGAAGCCAGGTCACTCCCTATATCCTGGCTACCTACACATAACATTTTTCAGGTTACTAAATGGAAGTAGAAAATACATCTTTTATGATAAAGCATAAAAATAAACTAAAATTAGATGGTGGGAATCCTCAAAAGCCCACTTAATTCCTAGATGGATGTAAGAAAGTGCCATGTTGAGATATAACCTGCTTCTAAAATGAGAAAAAGGAGTCTCATAACTGTGAGTCTTGGGTAACTACCTGAGAGAATTAGCAAAACAAAATATAACAGATATTCCTAGTGCTAGTCTGAGATACCACTGAATGCTCACTTCGTCTTTGTAACACGGCATTTTATAGTCATTTTTATCCTCCTTCAATCACAATTTCTAAGATTTCACATTGGGAATAAAAGTAATTTAAAGGTGCAGCAGCAATTTGACACAAAAAATCCACTTCCTTAAACTCTGGGTCACTTTACATAGTTAAGACTTCATTACAGAAACATTGCCTTTGGCCATCACAGATAACGAGGTTCATCCAGCCACACTGATCCACTAAATAACTAATGGCAAAATAGAACAACCGAAAACCTTCATGGCTTTGTAGTCCGACAATATTAGACTGCCCCTGCAAAAAGAAAAAATGGTTGAAATATATAAATATAATTAAAATAGAAGATGACAGTGTCCCCTAACTCCCTTTCTTTTTTAATCCTATTTTTACCATTTTATAGGCATCAAGACTGGAGACAGAAAGACAAGTAATTTGACATTCATTCTTCTGTGGAAAATGAGGAACATTATAAAATTTTATGCAGCCATTCATTCAAGGTGACAATGCACTAGACACAGGACAATAAGAATGCCAATTTAAAATCTTCAGAGGATATAAGGACAACTATTTGGTCACTGCACCACATCATTGCAGGAGCTGCATGAGGACACTGACACGATCAATGTGATCTAACAAGTGAACCTTTATTTCCGTGTTTCCAGTGCAATTTATAACCCTCGACCACACCCAATAAATACTGATTGGCTTCATCGCAAATAACAGCCCATAGTCCAACCTGATTGGCTACATAGCGAGACATGTTCAAGTCACGTTCACAGATGTTCACACCCATCTTCTTCAAGAATTAAAACTGCGTCATTAGTGGCGGCTGTCTCTTCTCCTGCACCTGTAAGATGTTCATGCTCCCTGCACTGGAAGTTGTTTATGCTTTCAGCAGTTCCGGTACATCCCAGCTCAGATTCTCTGGAAAGGCTGGATTGTTCACATGTCCCTTATTTCATAAATGTCCTCCCACACATCATCTCTTTTATAACTACTCAAGTCACATGTCCCGGTATGATGCAAGTAAGAAATTATGGGGTTTGTGTATCATTTGAACCTTCAAATATTGTTACATTTGATCCAACAAAGATTCATTTCAGGAGGAAATCTTATTTCAGCCTCCTTTAAGACTTTTTTTTTCATCCCAGACTTTTGAAAAATCCTAGACTGGAGTCTGATCTTGGTAAGTGTGGTGAAAATTTAGTAGATCCAGTGACACTAAATAAAAAAGTATGTGTGACAAAGACTTAAAACAGCTTATTTCAACTGTTGTAACAAAGTTGAGACCTTTTATTTAATCAAATTCTAAATAAAGTTTTGAGATTTAAGATGGGTCATTTGGAATTGAAATTTGGCCACTTATATACCCACAAAAAAGGATATCAGTATTTGCAAGTTCAGCATTCCCTTCTAGTAACTCCCTGCATTTAGTTTCAAAGTTCTTACTGTAAGGAATGTAAAATGGAAATATTTCTTATTTGTGTTTTCAGTTCAAAAATACAGCTTAACCCAGCAAATTTTGTAGAGGTTCTTAAAATAAAGTTAACATTACATTGCACGTAGAAAGTAAATGTACACGATGACTTTTTAGAAAGCTGTTCAAAAGGGCTTCCATGACAAGCTTCAGGTACAACCAGATGAACAGTAAAAGTATTTTACAAAGTTTTTGATCTTTTGAGATTTTTGGCTCACAGAATAGTGCATGCTATGCCATAGGTTTTTAAGCAGAATTCTTACTGGATGAGGTACGAATTTCAGATAATAAACCAGCAACAAAATACAGTTTTAACAATCTCTTTAGATATGCTTTCAGACACAGTTTCTTGGCATAAAAGGCTACTGACACTATAAATACTTTACCATTCATCACTTAGCTGTAGATTTTTCACAATAATTTACCCTAATAATGAAGCAAGCAAACCTAGCTATTTATCATTCCACCTTCAGCTAATATAAGTCCACAACTGGCAAAAGAAGAAATGTGTCTATTTTATTTGGGAAACTAATGTCTTAAGTGCAATCAAATTAACAAGTAGAATGCAGGTGGAACATAAAAACTCTCTTCAGCCACCCACTGATCAAATAATTACTACATAAGTGCTGTTATTATCGTAGTTGCGTTGTTTTGATTTTTTTTTTTAAATAAAATAGAAACCTTAATCTTCAGGTGATTATTAAAATCTTACCTCTACAAGCCCTGTAACAGAGAAGAGACAGATGCGGTGTTTCAGATCAACCTTTTGTTACTCTTTTGGTTACAAATTTCCCTCAGTCTATACAACTTTATAAACTGCGGAAGAGCGGAGTCTAAGGTATTTAATATTTTCCTTGGGAAGGGAAATTGTTTCAAAGAAAAGAATCTACTGTAATTCAAATGGAAGTATATGTTTCAAAATATTCAGATGAGAGAATTAATTAAGGAAACATAATAAATATCAAATCAGGTTCTCTTCCCACTCACATTAATATCATAGCAGTATAATCCTATTATCTTTCATAGAATTTTTCCCAATTTACCATTGTCATAAGGAGTGTGGTGAATATCAATAAGGTGCTTCAGTTCAGGCAGCATTATAATACGAAAAGAATGGGATACTGAATGAAATTGAAAGGTTTCACAAAATTATTACCGATGTAGGAAAACACTCTTCTTACTATGTTCTCTGGAAATTCTCATTATCAAATACCATTGCGGTTGGTAGAGAGATACATTCAAAAAAATCACATCACTAGCCAAAAATATCCGAAGTTTTAATATTAATTCAAAACCAAAGCTCTGTTTCTTTTCATTTAGTCATTGTTGATACCTATAAAATGAAGATATATAATCATTCAAGATTATCATTCTCCCACTAACTTCTTATTTTGACAGGTATGATACAGTCAACAATAATAACCATGTTATATGGTCTGTTCTATCTCATATGTAATAACAGTCCTTAATAACCATAGAACATGTTCCAACACTGCTTCAATTGACCTGGAAAGGATGGAACGACTGAGTCTGAACAGCAGTATTCCACCAAACTCATGACTGTGAGGAAGGAGAATTAGAACCTACAGGCTGAGAAGAATTACCTCTGAAAACCAGATGGTTTTGGATTGATAAAGTAAACTATGAACAGACAGAGAAATTCCTAGTTGTTAGCTATTTAAGAAAAGACTTTGTTTTCTCAGAATATAAATTTGTTTGGGGTAGGTGGCAAAAGCAACCTGAAGACAGCTTACGTATGCCTTTCCAGCATACATTAAGTTGTCAGGGCTAAGTTATTAGCAAATTTTGCCACATTACTGTGTATCCTCGTGTCCAGAGTATAAACAAATACATTAAGCTACAGAAGAACCTGACACTTGGGAGTGTTAGATTCGCATCAACTTCTTAGAACTAACCCTATAGAGAGAAAAACCTCCATTTTCTCTGCACACAGTTCTATATGAGCAAAAGTGTAAATACAAAAATAATATGAAGAGCTGTGAACAGTACAGTAATATTATGTGCTTATTTATGTTTTCACTTTATAGGCTACACAGGCCAGGAGGCTCCATGGGCTTATTGGTAGGTAATTCAGAGCTAGTTATTGTAAAAATAGAAGATGTACAACTCAAACAGGACTCCACGATATGGCAAGGGCTATCACGAAGGTCAGTGTGTACTCTCTCAAGCAATGTCCTGAAGATTACAAGATTCCTGCTCGGAACCTATCCCCAAAAAAACTAGTTCAAAAGTAATAAGGAAAGCTTCCATAAATTAAAGGTAAAGAATTGCTACTCTCTTTTCATGCAAAATCCCACTGTGAGATGTCTCATTTATTCTGGCTTGTCTGTCTTAGTTTCCTTACACGCAAAACAGAGATAACACTAGCCTCCCCAGGTAGATGAAGGAAGAATATGGTGATAGATAGGCAATTAGTTAACATTCCTAAAACTCTGTCTATGTGTTAAAATATTCTAAGATAAATGGAAATAAATGGAATAAGCTGTCAATTGTCATCATAGAAAAATCTCATGGTTTTTAACCCACAGTTGAATGTATTTGTTTACACTCTGGACAGTAGGATATACAGCAGTGTTGCAAAATTTTATAATGACACCAGTGTTTTAAATTAGTGAAGTCCAGAGGAACCAAACAATATCATGCAATTTGTCAGCACAATGGCAGATTAAAATTGTGCAAGTCAAGTCACACTGTGAAAATTTGCATGAGTCATATACATTGTTGAGTTGTAAATTAACAGTGTCTACTCAGGCAAAAGGCTTGACATGTCACTGCAAGTAAGCACACTGAAAACATTAATAGTGCTGAAAAAACTATAATAGAAGTATCTTAGATATGGTAAGGTGAGTAAAGAGGTGGACGGAAAATAATGGAAAATATGTTGCTGGAGGAATATTAATTATATTCTCACAGATATTACTGTGCTCCATTTTATATCCTGCAACTCACAGTGAAATACTGCAGAAGTTTGGAGAGCTGTAGATGGATTTGGAAATACTTCCAGAGGTAGGTAAAGAATAATTTAAAAGTGAAACAAATTACGAAGGGCATCATATCCTGACTTTGTGCAGAGCCATCTGAAAAGATTAAAGGCATTTAATGAGTGTCAAAGAAAACAGAGCCAGGCCAACTCAACCATCTTAATTCAGAAAACCAAACACAGTGAAGACTGAATAGAAAGAAATTTAAAAATTATTAATATAAATAGTTTACAAAATGCCATTATGAAAGACGGAGTTCAGAGACTTAGTAGAATTCAGAAATGAATGAGCATGCAGGTAATGGTATCCACCACAGACACAGTAAATTGGATATTACAGTAAGGGATATGGGTCCCTTCTCCTCCAACTTTAAAATGTAGTCAATTTCTAATTATTAGCAGTAAAAAAGAACTGTATTTTAGTGCTTTTTATTGTTCATTATGGGTTTTAAGAAGCTTTGAAAATACCTTAACCTCACAACCATGGTGATCTGTTATTGTTCCTACTATTTTTAGTTACCATACTAATTTCTGCAAAATGTAAATCAGTATGTCCTGTCTGAATCTGGATGTTCATTTGAATAAAAAGTTAATCACTTTAGATTATTTCATTTCCAGGTGATTGAAGAAAACCACATGAGGACTAAGAAAATGTGGGGCGAGAGAAGATAACAAAGCAGTCGCTGTTGTCAGGAAATCAAGTCTTCTCTCAATGTTGAGAAGACAGTGACTTTATGTATAATTGCATTGTAAGAGCCAGACAAGAAAAATTACTTCATCATTTACCTCTACTAGCTGTGAATAAGAGTCATAAATTCACCTCTTCGGTACCTTAAAAGACTTGGTCTTGCCATCTCCTAAAACCAAGAAAAATAATGTTATGTGTGTTGCCACTCTTGATGCCTCTGAAGGCAGTATCAAGATTAGCTTCAGTCTGTCTAATCACATGGCTTAAGGTTGGCAGCAGCCAGGATTGTCATTGCCTCCAACTAAGATTCTTTCCTGATCTTTAGACTTCTTTGCTTCTCATTGATGAAGTTAATTTCTTGACTTCATGAAAGCAACCCTATTCTTTCTGATTCTTTAGGGAAACTACATTAGAGAAAAAAATTAAGTGGTGTCAGGTTTTGGAATTGGGGGTGGGCTGGAATACAAAACACAAAGGTAATGACAGAGCATCTTACACGAAGGAAAGTTTAACAAACCCACATTGTAAGTTGGAATTGGCAGGGATAGAGGGTTATGTCTGCAAAGCTGGCACAAATGGACACTTTTCTCCATTATTCCTTCTACATTCTGACACCTGCAACATGTTTGATTGTACCTCTTCTCCAGTTAATGTAAGTGTCCCCAGAACTCCTGCTGCTTTGCCTTGTTCCCCTGCATCCTTCTTATAAATGGTTGTCTCCCAGAAGGTATGCCATTTTTCATGTTCCTCATACCTGGGAAAAAAATAGAATCATGATTCTCTCAAAAGAGTTTTCCCTTCTTTCATTTTTCATGATATTTTAAGATGTTTTGAGCTTTCCTAGTTAATAAAACTTCATGCTCAGAACATTTGGCAAGAGCACATCACTCACTAAAATATTCTCTCCCCCTCTTTGCAGGGGAAAATCAACTGATTGGGCAGCTTAGAAGTTGTTTGCTCTTTAGAAGACAAACCAAGAATCCTTCTAGCAGCTGGTACTTTGTAAAAATAAAAGCCTGTGTATAATGCATCAGCTCACAGAACTGTGCTTTCTTTGGTTTGAAGCACAAAAGGCTTTTAGTCTTTCTGTTAAAAAACAATCTGTGGGGAAGATAAAGTGTTAGCCTTAAACACCATATACAAATCTCATACTTCTCTAGAGAAGGAGAAAGACCAGAAGCTGGATGGAAAAGTCAAACCCAAGTAACAGCTAACTACACAACTTTGTGCTTTTGAAGGCAACTTCTGCTGTGATATCAATGTGAAAATAAAGTACAAAAGATGTTTAGCAGCAAGAAGACCTGCTGACTAGTATTCAATCAATTCAACAGAGGAGATGTTTCAAAAGTGACACCAGGTTAGCTGAGGCACACTTCTGGTGCAGACTTCACGGCATGACCCAAGCGAACATATTGAACCAACAGATGAAACCAGGTGGGAACAAATGCTAGAGTGTATTCAAAGAGCAACTGCCTCGGTCAGTCTGTGATTTGTAGGCATTTCCTTCAACTGAACTGTGACTGAGTTAGTGATATTTGTCCATCTTAACAAAATGCTTTGAGATTTTCCCCTAAGACACTTTATGTAAAATGTGAAGTTCTGCTAGAGGGCTGCCTCTCCAAAATGCAAGATAACTTTCTGCTAGGAAGGATGTGGCCATAAAGAAGACCATACACTTCTGAAGTCACAGAGGTCTCTAGATAAGCTGAAGACGCAAATGGGAGCAAGGATCCCTCAGTGAGAGAGAAAATTCACTACAAAGCAGAAATCCAAGAGAACTTTCTCTGAAAGATGCTGGACCCAAAGAAGGGCACTCATCTTGAATTCATGGTTTCAGCTCAGAATGACTGCAAATACACTGCTGACAATTTTGATTAACAAACTGTTTAAGCATTTAAGAATATTGGCCTTTGTTTTATTTTGAGATGCACACTGACATAAAATGGGAAGAGATGTGCTGGGTGAAAGAGACTATTTCTGCAGTAACTGCATTATAAACCAACAGTTTTCATGCAACCCTCTTCTTTCGGGAAAGGCTAGATTAACAAGACTTGGTAAAACTAGGAATATCTAGACAAAACCCCCTACTTTTAGTACGAGGATGAACTACTCCAGCCCATAAAGAATGAGTAATTAAAAGCAAGTATTGAAAGGTAAAGGATACAACTGAGGATTACTAAGATTATGAAAAAGCTAGACCAACACTCACACACAAAGACAAAAGATTAATACAGAACTATTACACCTGTACACTGCATATGTCACACACTTACCTACACAGTACACCAATGAGATAGGGAAGCATTGTTCTCCCATTTTACAGTTGGGACGATCTGAGTTTCAGAGATAACAAATTTGCTTTGAACTTTGTCTGTGTGCAGCTCGTGGTTTGGTTTGGTTTTGTTTTTACAAAGGACAGTGTTTCAGAGCCCCATTTAGTGATTTAACAACAGAACCTTTCTTATAATACTATTTAAAGCCGTGGACCTGATTTATTCCAAAATTACCCAGTAACAATATAAAATAAAAGATATCCATAAAATATCCATTATAATTTTATCCTGCCAAAGAAAGATGTCCTGCTTCAAACACTCAAGCTGTATCTTATTGCAGCTGAAGAGCCAGGTAAGTACAAACTTGTATTTGTATTTAGGAGAATAATGAATTAATGATATGAGCATAATAGCTAATCATGCCTATTCTCAGCTCTGCAAAACAGATATACTAGTGATTAAGTAACTAAGATCTAGAATTTGAGAATTAAATGCCATTTCAGGTTCCTTGTTTTCATATAGTAAATAAAAATATTTTGTATTGCAACACATTATTGTATTTTATGTTTTTATGTGTGTGCTGTTAAATGTTATTATAAATACATTCTTACCATAACCAATAACTTTGAGGGAACAGATAGGCAAATTAGAGGACAATTTAATGATATTTACCTACTTGAGAATCACTTTCAATATATAAATTTTATCTGCAATTACAGGAGTGGTGCAAAGAACAAAAAACACTGATAAGAATTTTTAAAAGTTAGCCTAAAACACACATTAATGCTAAGTCTAATAAAACCGTCATATATCATCTCTTATGGAAAAATAAATCTCCGAAGGTATTTTATTTTGAAAAGAAAAAGTGCACAACTAAACTGCACTAAAAATGCACAACATAATGGATTATATGCCATGGAAAAGTATGTAACATTTGACTAGGAAAAAGTTTCAAAATCATGATACGAAGCAGAACTTTAAAAACATTTTAAATTTACTAGTAGATGAGGTTAACAACATTTACAGCAGTTAGAAAAAAAATGTATTAAAGCACTACAATTTACATTAGAATTTTACACTAAAAAAATCCTAAAAGTTTAACCTGTGAGAACACCAAGCAGCAGAGTAGCTTGTAATTTCTTTAAGATTTCATTTTGTAAACAGTACTGAAATACATAGATACTTAATTCAGATTAGTTCATGATTTTTCCTAACATAAACCTACCAACCAAATTAAGTTAAACCAGATAAATCACCCATTGCTTAGGGATAAAACTTGGAACACAAACATATTAAAAAATTATTTGGTAAAAGAATTTACTGCTGCCAGCATTAATGAACCCATGATTTTTTTTACCGCTGGCAGTGTCAGAGATCTCATTTAATACAGAGATAATCTTTCCAAACTCTTCAGTCCCATGGCTTCAAAACACAGTGGTAATAACCACATTCAAAACTTCCTTGCTATTTTAAAACAGTGTGTTCATCTTGAACTAGTGTGAGGAAAACGGTGAAAAAAAGCTTTGATCAAAGAGCAGCAAAGGGTTTGGAGCAGGTTTCACCCCATACTCATGCCAACTTCTTTCAGTCCTGTTCTCCAAACCACCTGGCTACCAAACCCATGGACAACACAAAGCAAAGGCTGCCAGTCACATCTTTGGTGACATATGTTCGATTTGCTGTGTGTTCAGGCAGGGAACAGGATAGGATTACCAAGCATATCATTTGAGCCATTTGGTGCAGCTTTTAATTGCCAAGTTAAGGACTAGAAGACAAAAGGGAGTAAAAAAACCACAGTATTTTGCCATTTGTTTGAAAGTATTTAGTGACAGTAAAATGCACACTATTTAGTATGCATTTTCAAAGCAGAAGCAATAGTCTATCTTTGTGTTGCACATTTGTGAGAACAGTTACTGAAAAAAATGAAAAGCATATAAAGCTCATGCTACTTCCAATTTCCCTTTCCTATAATTTAATCCCTGTTTTTCAAGCATTTCTACGTTAAAAACTAAGCATGAGTATTCTGTCAAGTTTAGAATTAAACTCACGGTTTTTGTATTCATTTGAACTTGGTGTCCACATACTGCCAAAGAAATCTCTTAAATTACATTTATTCCCAGTAATTGTACCATGATGTTTTTTTCACAGGTGATATTCATCTACTGCCATCATAATTATTCTGCTTTTGATTCTGGTTTTTAATACTAATTGATTTGCTGAAAAAGGAAATCTTAACTTGATGACAAAGGTCAACATTTTTTAAAAAGAAAACCTCACCAAATAAAAGCTGGAAAAAAAAAATGTTTCTAACTACTTGAGCAGTTTTCCAATTACACATACTCCTTCTTATAGATGTTAATCTTACAGGTGTTAATCACATACACTATGAATCCAAACAAAATTTAATTGTGATGGGAAGAAACAGGCAGACAGGGAAAGCACAAAAACAACTTGTGCAAAGAACTGATTTTTTTTTTTTCGCTCACAGAAGAGAGTGTTCGGATGGCACAAAAATTACCTGAACTCATCGACATGTAGCAATATGCACATCAGTGAAAAGATTTGTAAATCTTCTTCATCTGCTCTGACCACAAATGACAAATTACTGTAAATGTTGGTCTCCTGGTCCTATTAGAACCTCTTCTCTCTCACCGACTTTCAGAAAAAGAAAGGGAAAAAAATATTATAAATGATACTATTTATAGTGAATTTTTTTCTCATAGGATCTTCTTATGCTTTCTGATTATAAAACCTGTAGGCACCATGCTTTGATGTGCACTGCCTGTCTCTCCATCCTAGCCCCACCTGCAAGAGGGACTGAATTGGGAGGGAGTGCTGAGAGTGGCACAGTGGAGAAAGCCCTGCATTCAATTCACCTCATGTCTCTGGGGTGAACAGGCCCGTTTCCCGGTGGTTTCCATGTGCTTATTCTCACAGAGAGTGATTACAGGTAGTACCTGCACGCGGTTACCTAAAATAAGATTGTGCAGAGTCACTGTTTAAGTAAGCGTGAGACTTGTGGCCAAACCCCACAAGAGGCACTGTTGGGAAGCACTGTTGACATCTGGTAGATAGGCACAGCTACGACTTTACAGTGTCCTGTGGAAGATCAGATTGTGTGTGGAGTTTTATTGTGTTTGGAAAACATGTCACAAAGTGAGAGATAGTTTTTGCTTGTGGGAGGATGGGAAAGGATACGTTGCTGTGAAAAGCAACTGGACTGAGTCCAGGGTTACCCAAAGGAAAGGAAATAGATTGCAGCCCCATGGTTTGAGATTTACAGGTTTGGAAGCAATTAAAAAAACCTAAAGTTTATTCTTTATATTAAATATTAAAGTATTATTTCTCTTCGAAACAAGAAGACTGTATAGCGCTTGAGAAATCTGTAATCAAAAATTATGGAAAGCCTTCATACTACACATTGTTAGGAATGGCAAAAGCATATAGACCAAGGCTTTCACAAAGTCCCCATAGCCATCTATAGCATTGTCAAAGGACATATAGAGATGGAATACACAAGCAAAAACTCTTAGCAGCCAGCCTCTTTCCACACCGATCTAGAAGTAAACACAGGATCTTTGCCAGTTTGAGAGTGTGGCTATCCACTCATTTTGGCTCTGCGTCAGGAAGCTATGGTAAGGGAATTTAGTGGAGATGCCATGATCTCACAGTCAAAGTACGGACTTTTTGGTTTTGCTACCATAAGCAATGCCATTATTGCAGAGTTGTGACTTTACTAACCAGCTTAAAATTAAGCCATAGAGCAACTTCTGTGAGTTATTAATAAGTCTTTTAACGAGCTGTTTTAAAAACCTCACAGTTTCACATAAGTGAAATGAGGAACACAGAAACTTAAATTATAGTAAAGGAAAAGTCTGCAGTGAAATAGAAATTTAAAAAAATAGAGCAACTAACCTGAACAGGAGGAGAGAATTTCGCCTCAGGTGAACTGCTGGAATAAATTGAGAAGGAAAGGCGATTCTTCCCTATTCTATTTCTCTGTATAAGAGGCAAAAGCCTCTGAGCAAGGCTCTTTAAGCCAAATATTTTCACTTTTGATAATGCTGGCACAAAGGAACGTACTGACACAACCATCCCCCATCAGCACCAAAAGAGAAGCACATCACTGGCACTAAATAAATTATTTAAAATTCCTTTTGATAATACAGATTAAATTCTCATCTGAGTTAAACAAACACAGTAGATCTTCTTCAGATATGCTATTTATGTTTAAGAATATTTTTATATGGAATACCACTATTTCTTAAAAATACATATTCTTTAACCTAAAAGAGAATCCAATTTCTCTAAAGTCAATACAGTTTCATAGAACCTGTGGTCAAATTCTCTGCTACTGTCAATAAACTGTTATTATTATAATTATTGTTAAATTATATTATTATCATTTAAATTATGCGGTTGCATGCATGAACATTAAGTTGTAGAGTTTTGCTTTAATTTCACATCTGTCATGATTACCAAGTGATATAAGAAGGTTCATTCCTTTGAAAGATAAACCTCAATTTAGAGCACAAAATAGAACAATTCTCACTTAAATTAGTCAACAATATAGAATATAAGAGACATCCTCCATGTTTGGGAAATGAAGTCAGAAAAGGTTACCATTATGATCAATTTATTCTTTTGTGCTTTTAGCATTACAACTCTTTTACTGATCATTTGTCTACTCCCCTCTCTAAGGCTTTCACATAACAAAATAGAAATAAGGAGCTTGCACTTTAATGTCTTGGCAATATGCTTGTCACAGCGCAAAAGAAAGATCTAAGTGAATGATTTCATTTGATATCTGTCTCTCACAGTATTGTGCCACATTAGCAGCGTGAAAAATAAATTAAAAGCTGTAAGTTAAGACAAAAAAAAAAAAAAAAAACAACAGAGAAGGCTTGTGGGACAGAATAAAAGGAAAGGTGGCATTTTTAACCAGTATTTTTGGAAAATAAATTTTCACCATTAGATTCCAAATTGACTTCCACAGAAAAATTAAACCTGTCTGGTGAAGAAATTATTTCTTTTTTTTTTTCCTTAGGGAAACGAAAAGAGTATTAGTACAACTGAAACCAAAATCAATATGGCAACAATCAAAACAAATGCCACCATTTTTTTTGCAGCACTTTGGCACGACTACGTCCAGAGTGCCTATAATCTCCTGACTCAAGAAGCAAACTGACTGTTTTGGTCTAATGTTGCAGGCATCACGAGATCACGCAGCAGAGGTTATGTTTCTTTTTTTTTTCAAACAGCTATACTCACATAATTATTAAAAAAACCCAAACCAAACCCCGCAACTCCTCCATAGACACACATCTGTTGTATCAAAGCGCTGTTTTAATTGTATGTTAAGAAAACAGAACTCCAAATTGTTGGAGAAGCAACACACAATGGCATTTTTCCACTCAAGTAAAACTCTTGTTATGGTCAATTTAATCTGAACAGAAACATTTCTCTAACACTTACCCAGCTTTTTAATGTTGTTGGAGTTTTGGATTAGATATCTTGAACCGAACCACTTTCTCCCTAAGAACAGAGCCTCTGTCATTAAAAAAAAAATAATCAAAACAGCTTCCAAAAACGTCAATCTCAACTTGTTTAGACGTACAGAAAACTGTTTAGGTGTCAGGAATTACTCCAGTGTTAGGGTTGCATCCATGCTTCTATTATTAGCATACCTTATTACCTACTTCATTAATTTTTTTGTTAAAGAATTCATGTGAAGGGGAGTAAGGTAATTTCCTGACCTCATTCACTTCCATAATAATAATCCTGTCAAACAATTAATTTTCAAATTAGAGCTTGAAAATGCAACTTTTTTTAGACTTGCCATACAGATTAGCTGTGGTTCTATGCAGCCTAGAACCTCTGATGGTAACTGTTACAAGATACTTGAGGAGAACACAGAAAAAAATGCAGTTACAGAATAATATTCCACAGTGGATCTAACTTCACAAAGGCTATAGAATTAGAAGACAGAGCAAAATGAAACTGTTAATTGGCAATTACCCTTCTTTCAGGAGGAGTTTTTGTAAAATTTAGTCCCAGTCTCACCCCATAAAAAAACTTGAACTGTTGACACAAAAGCAAGGCACATTTAGAAAAAAAAAAAAATCAGAAAGTACCTTTTAACTTGGAAAATGACAGTCTGCTGCCAATGCCACCTATAATAACAAGATGATAATACTAATTTGATTGGGTTTCGATGGAGGTAAATAAAGCTTATTTAATTTCTGATTTAAGAGTGATAAGAGCATAACCAAAAAAAAAGGAGACAGGCTAAAAAATTCACACATAAAAAAATCTGAATCTATTTAAGAACCCAGTTAAGTGCATTGATATTTTTAAAACATTTCTTTTCACTGCTGTAAACTATTAATCAGGCATAAAGTATAGCAGTGGCAAACTCTACTATGAATAGGAAAAACAGGATCTGTTTTTTTAAATGAAATATTAGATAGTCAAAGCCGCTATCAGGATTCCTGATTCTAAGTCAACACAGATCTGGCAAATCAACATGATGAATAGTTTGGTGGAAGAACAGTACAAGTAAAATATATTCTTATACTGCTCTGGGTCACCGAGAATTTTTCAAAGAAAAGGCAATTTCTTCATGGAAACATGGTTATTAGGGCAGAATCTAAAGATAGTGCGTACTACACATGCTTGTTAATACAGAGAATATATGCCCCAGCCCAAATGCATCAGGTAAATTATGAATGCATATGAATCAACAAAAATAGCAACGTAGGTAAGAGTGATACGAAATAGTTGTCTTCAGTCTGACTTTGTTGTCTTTCTCATAGCAATAAACATCTGAGTCACCTCCAGTTAAAGACTCAAACAGATAAACTAGAAGAAATATGACTTATTTCACTTTATTTTTACAACTGGGTTCAGAGCTAAAACTAATCAGGAAGCTCCTTTCATATCATCCTTCCTCACCATCTATTGAAATTTTTGAGATACTGATTACTCTCCTTAGCCTAGATCATGAAGTCATAATCTGAAAAACATTTGGAAGTAACACACACACACACACAATTCAAAATCATGCCAGCTTTTCAGAAACATATGCTTTGATAATAAAGAAGATTTTTTATTTTGAAAGTTAAACTTGGTACAAGCTTGTTTAATAAAGATGTATAACTTTTTTATTTAAAAGCTTTCTAATATTTTGTAATGAAAAGCACTTTTGAACTAGTAAATGAGCTGAGTGCTGTGAAATACATAATTTTGGTTATCTGAAAGATTTGGTCATTATCTTGGGTGAAAAAAATCGGATGGAAAAATCTGTCAAAAATTACAAGTTGTTTTTTGATGGATAAGCATCCTGGAAAATAATAATAATTAAAAAAAACCACCACAAACAAAAACTCCACCAACTTCTTGGTAGGTCTTACTTAGAATACTGTTATGCATGTGAACACAAGAAATTACTTGACTAAGGTGGTGGTGATAAAGAAAAAAATTAGAAATACAAATGGGAGGTGAAGGTAGGAATATTACTAATTATAACATACAAGTTTCCCTTGCGAAAAGAGAGAGGGTGATGGGAAATTAACTCTTAATGACTCACATTTAGCTATTATAATATTACAGCTAATTTGTTCCAAACCGTTCTTCACACCAACATAAAATTCTCGGGACCAGATGTGACTTTTTCTGTATCTGGAAGAGTTTATTTAATACAGGAGATCAAAACAGATAGGATTGCAATACAGCCTTCTAATTCTGTACAGTACAGCACTGCGTTGCAGTGTGGGAGAAGACAATCTGGAAACCAGAATGAAGCGTATGGAAAGATTGCAGTGAAATGACTTGGACACAGTGTCCAAACAAGCTAGCAGGTGACCTGGGAAACAGAGCCACAAGTCAGAAGTGCACATAAGGAAGTTTTTCCACATCCTCTTCTTTTCCCAGTCTCCCATAGTTTGTAAAGAACTTTTGGGCCATCTAGTATAACAGATGCCAGAAAAACATATAATTAATTCCAATTAATGAAATGAAACATGTATCTATATTTAGATTTAGAGAAAGAACCCTATTCACATGAAAATCCTGAAGTTTTAGTGTTAAAAGATTGCCTATCTATGATTGTATTTTTATGAAAATCAAATGAACAAATGAATTTAAAAGCAAAGTAATTCAAGATATCAAGCATTTTTTGCTTGATATCTTGAATTCCAGACTATTAAGAGAACCTGAGATTCAAGCTAGGAATTTGAATTGACCCGTCACAGCAGGGCAGAAACCAAATATCAGCCTCTTCAAATAACTTCCAGCATTGCTTTTATCAGATGATGTGATACCAGGCATCAGCTGTTCCTTATGACATAGAGGATACACAGCACGAAACAGAAAACCAAATCGCTGACTGCTTCCTCTTGTAATGGTAGCTTTCAAGTTTTCTGTATATTTTTGATTCCTGAGATTCTCACCACTTTCCTGAATAGTGAGCTACATAACGGGGGCAAAGCAGTGCCAGTGATCTCATTAAATTCTCTTTTACCCAAGTCATGACAGATCAGCACAATATCTAAATCACTTTAATTCACCCTACTGAGATTCTGATAACAGAAAACCATGCTCATCTGAAACTTTCCTAGACAGATGTAGACACACTGTAATTGACCAGGTGACCTCTGAAAAATTATACTGTTTCCACCTCTTACTTGTGACCCTCCCAAGTGTCTGTAATTCTACAGAGCTGTGCTAGCATAAAATATGTCAAACGGTATTTTAAAACTGTGACAACTTTCAGCTTTTCTTGTGTGATCTATAGCATATGTATGCATGTAAAGACAAACTTATACACTGAAACATTTGCATATACATATATATAAGTACCTACACACACCCATACAACATCCCAAATTACTTTCCTGGGAACAATGGATTTGGGCCAGTAAGAATGTTTGCACCTGAGAATTGCTTATCACTTGAAACGTCAAAGTATTTGAAGGTGTTTCAGGAATCGATCCAAAGGTAATAGAAACATAGGTCTCTTGTTCCTAGACAATAGCCAACCACTCAGGTTCACTTTCTGTTTAATACTAATGCCCAAAGCAAGTTGTGCAACTGAATGGGTCAGTGCTGCTCTGGAAAGCTGTTCGAAAAAGAAGAATAAAAAGAACTTTTATCTTAAAAGAAAAACAAACAAAAACCTTCAGGAAAGGGCAAAGCCGTGTTTTACTCTGTTCAAATAAAGAGTAGAATAAATTGTTTCAGTGAAGTCTGTATAGGTTTAGAAATCTAACTCTGCATCTCTGTGTCCTTTATATACATCTCACTCAAGCATTTTCACTGATGCCTTGGGACCTCATACAAATTGAGGGGAGTAAACTTTTTTACCAGACAGTCTCACAGCCTG
Organism: Leptosomus discolor; assembly: GCF_034619465.1. Lineage (NCBI taxonomy): Eukaryota > Metazoa > Chordata > Aves > Leptosomiformes > Leptosomidae > Leptosomus > Leptosomus discolor. Next base: position 25,669,016 of record NC_141398.1, on the reverse strand, counting down.
CCCAGAAGATATTAGTGCCCATCAGCATAGTTCTCCAGTCAGAAACTGTTAATACACAACTGCTTGGTGCTGGACAATTTTATTTTTTTTTATGAGTTTGAATTGGTTTTGTGGGGCAATGCAGGACTTCATACTGAACAAGGCAAGTTATTTATTTAGCAATTATTTATGCAATAAGATTGGAACAACTCACAGAAAACAGGCCTAGCTACTAATCCTGGATATTATCTTACACAGAATTTACCAAGTAGTAATGACATCTATTGAGATCTTAATGACAAATCAAAAAACGGTATTTAGCACTTCACTGGATGACAGGGAAAGAGTCCCAAGAGAGCATATATACCATGTTATGGCTCTGATTAAAAAAAAAAAAAAAATCAGCTATATACATCTTTTTTTTTTTTTTTAACTTGCTTACACTTCGGGACTGAAATTTTTCTTTTAAACTAGTCTATAAAATAAGTTTGACTGAAAGGTGACATTTAATCCCAAAGAAGCTGACATTCATGGAAATCATCACACTCATAAAAATACAGTTTTGTGCAAGCACTATTCAGTTCAAACAGAACCAACCTACTCACTGTGCTGTGAAAACCAGGCTTACTTACTTTAAATGTTGGGCTAAGAGCAGATAGTGCACAGAAGACAAAGAAAAAAAAAATAAAGGGGAAAAACTGTCCCACTACAAAGACAAAAGTAAAGAAATAATAGAAAATGTCTATAATCCATAATTCTTTGAGTTACAAGCATTTGGTACAAACAAAAAAATCATCTTTCCAGTTTAACAATAATTATGTTCACAATAATAGCTCAAACACAGCTTTACAATGGATATACCCTCAAGCCTATTAAAGCCACAACTGTTATACTTATCTGCTACAAGAGCCTCAGAAGACAGGTATTTTATAACTGGAAGCTATAAAAGCATTGAAAAAAAAAAATTAGACTCGTGTTTCACTCCTAATTTTCCCTGAAGGCTCTGATATCTACACTGGTAACAGGAAATATCTAATAAAGATATATGACTCGTGATTTCTTGCACATTTGAATATTTTGAAGAATTTAAGAACTAAAACCCCCTATGTTCTTTAATAATACATTTCAAAATAACACAAAAGTAAAAAACACTTTTATACATGCTTTCTTAGTAAAAAGTTCTTAAACTCTATCCAAGGGCATAGCTGGATGTGACTACAGGATGACTGAACACTGGGATTTTCTGGACATATTGTCTGTCAAACTGTTGAGCATTTCCTCCTGAAGATCAGGCCACCACAAACATTGAACCTTAGGTAACCTGGAAACTTCTGAATTCAAGTCCTTGAATGCACTGAAATTACATATGATTCTTCAAGCCACCTGAAGGTCATTTATGTACATGCCTCTAGACCACAGCAGCACTCACCTTCCCATTATCACTTTAAGCTATACTTGCCAAATTGAGATGATCACTTCCTTTCTAAATTGTTGCCCCCTTGTTCGAGGCGGGAAGGCAAATGTTTCCCCTCCAGCATTCGTTTGTTTAAAGAAGGCTTAATCACAACCCAGAAAAGATCACAACCGTACACATTCTGAAATCACTAGGCCATTTCATCACTGAATTTCAAGATCTATAATTAATAATTATTTATTATAGTGTGCAGAAGAATGTTTGCCAGAATTTCAAATTGCAATGAATAAAGCCCTGAAAGGTTATGGGATTAATGATGTTTGCCTATGCAGCTCACTCTTCATCATGAGCTTGAAAGTCCCAAATAGTTTTCTGACGAATAAGAAGCCAGGAAAAAAGAGCTGAGGAGGGACAAAAAAAACAAAAGTCGACAAATAAACCACAAGCCTTAGATGTGATCAGAGCTGACTCAGAATGAGATGCAAGAGTTATTGAAACGTGAGTTAATAAAAGCAACAGGGTTAATGCACTTTGTGATGTATGCAGGCTGAAACTGAGACCTGAGTGGAAGGAAGGGAATTGACTGAGCTCAAATGCAACACTCTTCTGTTTCCCTTTGGGAAAAATATAATTTGAAAGATTAGAACACAAAGAGAGATGAAGAGGGAAGAAAGAAGTAGAGAAAGATATTTTTGCCAAAAGAGTGACAGGTATGTCCCCCCTCAATAAGAATCAAGACTAACAAAAAAAAAAATCATTGTTTTTTATAGTTTAGTTTAGTGCCAAAACAGTGCCTAAGGACAGCAAATGAATTTGAATAAAGGCCCTCAACAGTATGAATGTGGATTTTCTTGTCTTTTCAAGAAAGCCCTCAAGAGACAGCACACAATCTTCTGTAATATTGCCCCAAATGGCAATGTGACTTGTGAACTCGGCAAATGTGCACAGCTTGACCAGGCACATGATACTTCTGGAAAAAGCAGTCAAAAGAATGGAGAAAATGAAAACAGCTACAGGATTACATACAGACAGGCAACTGTAAGCACATCAAGCAGCCTAAGAGAAGATTTGAAACACACACAACGAAAAAGCAAGAAACTTCAAGCTCAAAACATCTTCTTCGGTGAAGTACCACATTCCTTTTTTTTAATTTTCAGTTGAATTAAAAAAAAAAAAAAAAAATCTATGTTACTGTCTACTACCACGACTAAAATCAAGCTATATCAAATTATCAATCAGTCATTACAAGCTCCTAAATGCAGAGTAATTTTCAGGTTTTTTTTTTTTTCAAGAAGAGATAAAGAGATTGGGTTCCCATTACTCAGCTAAAGTTGAGCCTTTTGAGATTATAACTGCTCAGACCTCTGAATTGAAGTTTATTGCCAAAGTGAATCTCTAAAACCATGGAAACAAAGAGAACACAGGAGAAAGGAACTGTAAATACCTCATCAAAGCTGCTAGCATCGACTAATGACAGATCTGAGGCAGAGCTTCCCAAGCCATGTACAGACACACAAGGAGCATACATCACCTCTGGGGCTAGACACTTTGGCTTGTGAATAGAGTTGGAGAAGCCCATTTGCGGTTGGTGAAGCACTGGGCTGGACCAGAATCAGAGATATTAGACTGTTTTCAGGGCTTCCTTAATATATTACACAGTTTTGAGCAAAGGATTTAATTCCCTTACAAATTTCACTCCCTGTGTATGCTTCCTCAAACACGCAGACTGAACTCTTCCAGGACCACTGTATTATTCTATGTTATGACAATGTCACATGAACACAATCTTGGTTATAAAGTTCCCAATCAGAATTAGCAATCTTGAGTACAGGACACATTCAGAGCAGGGTAGAGAGAGACATGCAGCGTCTAGAGGTCAGTATGCATTGGAGGTCAGTCTTGCTGAGCTTAGGCTTAGAGAGATGCAGAGGTAAAGAAGACAAAGGATACAAAGAAAAAAGAAAACCCCTTAGCAGTAACATCTTGCCTTTTGGAGCGGTTACATTTCCAGCTCCCAGGGAATTTCAAGTAGCATGCTTAACCTCCACTATGGGAAAGGACAATATAAGCCAGCACACAACCCTTGAAAGACTTCCAGTGTATGCTTGAAGTGGTTTATATAATGCAAATCAATAATATTATTTCCCTGTTCCTTTTGTTTCCAGGTTCTTTTTATTCCCCCTAAAACAAATCATGAATTTGATTATTTTAGCAAATTACAACAGCAATTTTTATGCAGCTCCCTTCCATCTCCAGTGAAGCATACCATGTCCAAGATCAACACAGCCTGATACACAATAGAACATTACAAAAATTATGTATCTTTTTTCCCTTAGTAAGACTGCTGCCACCAATAGCAGACTTGAATCTGCCAATTGTAATTACAACTCTAGGATTTTATTGTCAAATACATTTCCCAGATAAATGGTTCTTGCCTTTTCAATGACTTTGACTGATGGGCTGAGCGTGGAGTTATTTTTTTTAAAAGCTGGAATGTATGGAGTAGTGCAAATTCTCTTGCCTTTTTACAGCTATACAAAACCTTTTTACAAATGTATTTTTATTTTTAGTGCTCGTCTCTTATCTATATGGCTTATTTACATGAATCTGCACTGCTTTGCAGCAAATCAGATTCAAGCGTATCATTTGTGAGCTTACATACAAAGACAGCGGTAAGAGCATTAATCTGTTCTTTTCAGCACACTAGGTCTCAAGAAGCTCCCACAATCCAGCACTAACAAGCTATTTATTTCATTTACCATCTTAATGACTGAATAAAAAAAAAATTAAAATGATGATTGCTTGTTTGTTAATGGAAGGTTGCTGTGGTTAACCACCGGAAAGACTATTAAGCATCATAAAATTGCCCTTGAAATTCAACACTTTTAATCTCTCATCTGATGTTCCAAACTAATGACACGAAAGAAACAAAAGATCAATAAAGGTTTCACCTAACTCACAAGTAGACAATTTCATGGATTTGGGGAAAAAAATGTAAAAATAAACTAGAAAGGATAAAAATAGAAATATTTAAGCAGATTAGATTATTGAAAAGTGAAAGATGGCATTGACTGAGTTTTCACTCTTTTATGCTGCTAAGTTAGCTACCTTATAAAAACGTGGACCTATTTTTTTTTAATGTATTGCTTGTATTTTTGTCTACTTGTCAGCAAACTTGCAGGTCCTTGCTAGATTAACAATTATCTTAATAAAAATAGAAAACGAAAGGAAGATTTTTGAGATTAGCTTGCCACTCTTGATATTTTCCATGCTCACAGTATTGGAAGCCTTGCAGGAGACGCTGTATTGAGGAGATAATGACCTTCAACAGGCCATATCTGGTCTGCAGGGCCTCATACTATGGGCTTGAGCAGCCTATGTGGTAGCATGAGCAGCCACTGCAGGGGAATCTGTTGGCATGCCCCGTGACATCCTGCACTGTGCTTGTGGGTGTTATGACAGAGATAACACCCCAGCATGCCAGGAAACTTTCCATTACCTGAACAGCTTCCTAATAGAGAAACACAGAATGGTTTGGGTTGGAAGGGATCTTAAAGAAGATCATCTAGTTCCAACCCCCCTGCACGGGCAGGGACACCTTCCACTAGACCAGGTTGCTCCAAGCCCCATCCCACCTGGCCTTGAACACTGCCAGGGAGGGGGCAGCCACAGCTGCTCTGGGCAACCTGTTCCAGTGTCTCACCACCTGCGCAGTAAAGACTTTCATCCTAATATCTAATCTCAATCTCCCCTCTTTTGGTTTGAAACCCTTACCCCTCGTCCTATCACTACCCTCCCCACCTTTCCTGTAGGCCCCAATTAAGTACTAGAAGACTGCTATAAGGCCTTCCTGGAGCCTTCTCTTCTCCAGGCCGAACAACCCCAACTCTCTCATCCTGTCCCCGTAGGGGAGGTGCTCCAGCCCCCTGATCATCTTTGTGGACCTCCACTGGACCCGCTCGAACAGGTCCATGTCTTTCTTATGCCGGGGGCCCTGTAGCTGAATGCAATACTGCAGCTGGTGTCTCACAAGAGTAGAGTAGAGGGGCAGAATCACCTCCCTCAACCTGCTGGCCCCACTTTTGATGCAGCTCAGGATGTAACTGTCTTTCTGGGCTGCAAGTATGTGTTGCTGGGTCATGCTGAACTTGACCAAGTCCTTCTTTGCAGGGCTGCTTTTAATCCACTCATTGCCCAGCCTGTATTTGTGCTTGAGATTGCCCTGACGCAGGTGTAGGACCTTGCACTTGGCCTTATTGAACTCCATGACGTTTGCACAGGCCCACCTCTCCAGCCTCAAACACAGCCAGCTTGTCGTAACAGAGGAGCCTGCAGGCAGCTCCCACTTGGTAGCAGCAATTACATCATCTGCCTGGCCTCACCTTTATCTAGAAGTGCAGCAAGAAGTCCTTGTAAGAACATCCCTTACAAATAGAGTTGTTTTCTTGTAAGAAAATTATATATAATAGCTCAAAGGATCAGCTAGGAACTGGACCTTCCTTGGACAAGATCTCTGCAGCCTGCCGTAGGAAATCCATCCGTGGTCTGTCTGATGATCCACGAACATGAGGTGCCAGCATCTTGAAAAGACATAAGATTTATTCCTTGTGTATAGCCTTCTTTTGTTTCTATCTTATTACAAAGAGTACTTTATTTAGGTAGTTGTTGCTGGCCCATCTCTCTCACACTGCACCTCACCCCCTCATGCAGAACAACCTCTGAGGTTAAAAACTTCCTTTGCCAGCAGATCACTAGAAGTAGATTACATCTTTGACAGGGAATGTCACTATATTCCTCACTGATTTCAAGCTGTCCCAAAATCTTGGTCAACTTCTAACTACTGAATTCTCAACTGGTGAACTCTGTAATTAGCATTAGAAACTTAGTATTGCAAAGAAAGAGGCCTTACTGTCATGGCAATCTGGAACATCTGATGTTAAGGCATTGGGGAACAAAGTGGGACTCCCAACTAAGACTTGGGGTTTTGAAGTCACTCAGAAGAGCATCAGCTGTGGTAGCTGGCCAGGGGTAACCTAATCTAGCTATAAGAAATGCTTAGGAAAGAGAGATCTTAAGTGACATCCCTCTCCCAAGCTTGGTCCCCATGTTTTATTGTACCTATAGTCACTTCTGCCACGTAAAAGTGTCAGTGCTGAGTTTGCTGTCTTGCAAGTAGAGGAGCCTGGGGCCTATCTTCCTGCATAGCAGAGAATTAGTTTCTTCCTTTCTAGATAAAGCTGTAGGAGGCTGGAGAGTAAGTATAAAAACTTATTTCTCCCACAATCTAGGGTTTGTACATGAAATTGGAGTCAAGCTGCTTGACAGCATCAGGGCTAAAATGTTTCTAGCTCTGCAGAGAAAGAAAACTTAAACTACAAAAATGACTGTGGATGTAAGAATGCTCACAGGATTTCAATAGTTGGCAAAATTTTTAATATCCAAGTTCTGGACTTAAATAAAATTAAGGCATCTAAAACTCAGTTCAGATACCCAAGTCCGTTCACAGATTTAGACACATATGTATAGAAGCAAAATACCAGATTGAAATTACTTTAGTAGTTTGTCAGTAAATATCAAGTTATCCCTGTATGGATTACAGATCCCGAGAAGCTCCTGTTCACCCATCTTTTGTGTTGATGACACTAAAAACAGAGTTTACAAAGTCTACATGCACATCTTCCTGTTATTATAAGCTCTGTAAGCATTAAGATCGATGATTATGCTCACTGATTTCTCTAAGGCAGCTGAGATTTTAAATACTGTGAAAGCCCATTTATGACAATAGATATTACAATTTACATATGAAACCAATATAATAGGCTGATCTGGGGAGTTTATGAAGTTTATAAACTGACAATTTATTGAAAGAGTTTATGTTCTCTGTAAGCACTTCATTTCATGGGTCACAATTTTTACAGGGCACACTGGAAGAAAAAAATGTCAGTACTTATATCTCAAGAACATCATGAATGGTATGCAAGAGATGAATACATAACCATAACAATACTTTTGGCACTACCCAGACCATCATCCTGGCCTCCCAATTAAGGTTTGGGTTTTTTTTTCCACCTCTGAGGTATAAGCTTATGTAAATAAGATATACAAAAATAAGTGGACACCAAATCCTTACTTCTTTGCAAAGCTCAGGTCTATGAGTAGGTAACATTCAATATTCAGAACATTTGAAGCTTGTTACAATTTCAAATCCAGAAACTATTGTAAACCAGCATTCATTCTGATTTTCAAAATATTTGCTTTATATACATCAACTTTATTCTGGTGTAAGACTAACTTCTACAAGAAAAAGGAGAACTCTACTTATTGTTGAAGAAAATTCAGATCTTCTTTTAGTTACTTAAACTGTTTCTGATGAAAGTTGGTTTCTGGACAGTTGCCTAGGCCAGCAAACATATCAGCCTATATACCTTTGCTCACACGAATAGTTCTACTACTGATTTTATTACCAAAAGTAAAAAGAGGCTGTGGAAACAGAAAGAATACTTGGATGAATGTGGAAGGAGAGGGACCAAACAGAAGAAAGTTTAGATCTTCCTCAAAGTCCTTCCTTAGTACTGCAGCCAGGTGCAAAAATAGTTAAAACTGAAAATTGTAATGCAATATATAATCTTCGTGTCTCTGACTAGATCAGCATTTACATCAATCTTTATTGATATAAACAAAATAACTATGTGCTATTAGCAAGACAACATATAATGGTCAAGTTCCCTTTCAGTTATAGCAAAATACAAAACCTCAATTAAAAAACACACTTTAATATATTATACGTATACAATATATGATAATAATAGAACGACAATAGAAAATCAAAGAATACTTAAACAATTTAAGGTGTTTAAAATTACTTTGATGAAATAAACAAATTAACCAGTAAATATATTTCTAGCCTCCAGTAAAAACAAAGCAGAATATGTGACATTATTTCAATTCTTTGCCATTCTTGCGTATAATCTTCCTTTACAAAATGAGACTTAAGACTCAAAGCACAATGAGGAATGTGAAGTTCATTGGTAAAAGGAGCTGGGGCAGAATTTGAAACAAGCAAGAAGAACCCATCATCACAAAACTTGAGACATTTTAATTTTGTTATCTGATGATTTTATTTGATGCCAGTGACCTCATCAATGCATTTCTTAGAGGACTGAAACAATGAACAGAAAACATGAAGAAATCACTTTTTCATTGTTCTTTAAAACAATACAAACTACAATACGCAAAATGAGATTATCTGGCACTTAAATTCACACACACTCCAGAATTAATCCTAGATTGCTATTAATTTACTGGAGTAAGTTATCTATCATGGACTGTAAGGCAAAGAAAGGTACAATTTCCAACTTAGAAAATTACCAAGGGCAGAGCACTGAAAGTCAAAATATCAGTGTATACACATTTCTTTTTTTTTTTTTTTTTTTAATCTGTTTTCCTCTAGTCCCTGTTGCCATCCATTTCCACAGACAGGAAAGCAGCTGAGTGACTTTCAGTTCAAACCAATTTGGCCATTTAGTAGTCTACAAATGTGAAAATTCTAGCTACATCTTCTCATTTAGAATATATAAAAGCATTAACAATAGAGAGAAATTCATTATTTATAGTTTTTTCAGGAGTAATCATGATGTTCTTAAGGAAAATTATATAGAAAACACCCACAAACAGAATTAAACCCATTTTGATGAAAACATTCATATCAGTTTTATTATCCGTTAAATCTATTTTTACTTTTATGAAAAGGTGGGGTTTGGGTTTTTTTTCATTTCTTTGAAAGAGCTTTGATATAATTCAATTATTATTTTTTTGCATGGAAGCCACAAGGGAAGGACTAAAAAAAATTAAAATCAGCGGAATCAAGATTTTATTCCTCCTGGATAGTTCAATATAGAAACTTATTACTTTAATATGGATGGGACTAACAGTCACGTGAACATCTGCTCCCACGAAACTTTTAAATTTCATCAGGGAGTAACATGATCATTTACTAATCTGATGAAAACTTATGAAAAAAATTGCACAGATTATTTCTTACCAAAACCCCAACCAACCTACCACAGAAGAACAATATTTATATTTGCTGTCACTGAAAATGAGATATTTCCTTACAACTTGATTTATGCTCTTAGATTCACTGAGAGATGAATAAATAGTATTTACTTGTCCTAGAAAATTCCTTTAAGTGTAATGAGACAGCAGCATATCTGGAAAGTTCTTGCTCTACCTATAAGAGGTGAATGTCAGTACAGGGAAGCACACAACAGCAGATATGGAAGTTCCATCCTCACCATGAAAGAATCAGAGACTGGAATGTGTGATCCCATAATTAGCTGAGCTTAGGTTTTCCTCATCAGTATATTAACTAAACCATAGGCAACTTTTTTGGTTCTCTTTTTTCTTACCTGTTTCCAGAGCGGATTAATATTAGTCAGGCGACAATAGCCTTCCTTATCTGGTTTTATTGGTCATATTAATACTCATATAAAGAAAAGATTGCAGATTTACTTAATCAGAAATCCAGAGACAGAGTTAACATTAATTTCTTGTCCAAATCAAAACAAGTGTACACTTGAATACTGCATGGCAGAAGGAGGGTTGCATGATAACCAAAAACGTAACTAAGAAAAGTACCTTTTTCAACAAGTCTTTATGACTTATTTTATCAATTGCACGTATTGATTGTAAAGCATCGCTTAACCATATTCATTAGCATAGGTAGATATGATTGCTATTGGTCTCGAATCACTTTGTTGGAATTTCATCAGAAGATTCCATTACTTGTTATAACATTTATTGTTACCAATCTGTCCTAACCTTACTCTTCATTACTAACAAAAAGTAATTGTAGCTCATGACTTTACTTTAGCAGAAATGTCCCATCTGTAATTTAATTTCTAAACAAGGTCAGTATAACCTTTCACATTTAGTTTCTGTGTTGTCAACAGTGAAATTTGCTTATGCCAAACAAGCTGCCTAAGTTTTCCCTACTTACATTTCTGCACCGTTAAAACACTTGAATATAATCATCCTTCCCTTATTCTGAGCTTCAATGGATCCTAACACTTTAACCTTCTAAAGAGTACAAATATTTCACTATTCATTTGCATCAGTACCAGAGCTACAGGCTATAGTGCATTTCAAACAAGTAAGAGGGTCCCTCCTCCAAAGACCTCACAGTAGGAGATCAAATATTAAGATAAAAGAAAAACAGCAACAGCAGTGGAGCTGATAAAAAGTGCAGCTCCATTCATTGCAGCTATCTTGGAGATTTAAAGCAAATCCACAGTCTATGGTTAAGTATCAATGAAAGGCACAAGATCAAGGACACAGACAGCTTTGTTAATGAGACTTTGATATTGTGACAGAACTTTTGGTAATAAAGATAGGAAAGTCACAGTACATGAGGTGTCGAATAGAGAGGAAGGGTTGTCTGGGGGCAATATGATGAAGTCCAACTTGAACAAAAGAAATGAGGTAGTGCCACAGGAAGAGCTGAAGTAACAGAAGTAGAATCATATAACAGTTTGGGTTGCAAAAAGTTAAACACTTTCAACAGTCTTTCCAAGATGTCACAGTCTATTCTCAATTAAAATTATCTTGATGAGGTATAAAGACAAAGCTTGACAAACTTTGTAAAAACAGAAATTTTTTTAATACATTATTAAAAATTCTATTAATTGCTGTTAAACAGTGAGAATTGTAGCGATAGGACAATAGTGAAACCAGGACATCACTAGAGTGAAAAAAAGTACAACTTCAAAAAAGCCAGCCCATTTAACTGAAGTGTAAAAAAATACTTTTTTTAAAGATTCAATACTACATCAACCACTGCAATAAGAGACTCCTTCAGCTCTAATCTTCAGAGACTTTCGTCATGCTAATAGTTGGTTAACCACATGTTTGAATGCAGGTACCTTTCTGAAATGTATTAACAATAGTCATACAATGTAACAAGAAATGCCTGTTTCTACCCTTTTACAGATGCCTGTAGGATTTCAGGACTTCTGAGAGGAAAACTTTTCTAAGGGGAATAATTGACTAAACTATTCCAAATAAGTTTTTTTGACAGCAGTCTACACCATGTATCAAATCAGAGACATTTAATTCACTCTTCTATGCTGCCTTTATTTCCTCAAGTTATGCCATATGACAGCCTTCTGTCTAAAATCAGAAAAGGAATAACAGCCTCCACAGAACAATAGAAAAAGCTGATTTTTCCTTCACAGATTTCAGCAAGAATTTGAAAATGAAACTTTAGTGGAATAAGACTAGTATTCTGATGCTGAGCAAATCACTTTTTTACAAACAAAAACTGAGAGAACAAAAAAAGAGAAACAACTGCAAATACTGCAATATCAAGATTAGAAAAAATTTCATAAAATCCTATCACAACTACAGCAAAGATAAAAATGTGAAAGTAACAGACTTTTCTTTCCTTTTCTATTAAGTACACAGTAGATATTAAACAAATAATTCATAATAAACCTAATAGCTACTCTCAGGAAAGTGGGAGAATAAACCAGCAGGAAATAGGAAATTATGCATGAAACAATATTATATAAGCCTCCCAGTGCATCTGGATTTTACACTTAGATTGTATGATGTGCTGTAGTAGATATTGTGGGCCCTTGGGCAATTTGCACTGGACCTAACTATGCCTCATCAACTACCAAAAGGATGTAATTTTTACCTCTAATCTATTTATTTTTTCCTACTACTTAGCAAGGAAATAGCATTGAAACTGAGTTTGGTGTTGCAACAGTGTTGCAAAATGCCACTGAAATACTTTTGTTTATAAAACATCCAGGCTACTTTTCAGCTTCATCGTCACTGCTCCTGTTGTATATGCAAACCCAAGCACTATACCATGCTTCGTTCAGCAGATATTACCTACCTTGTACCTCCTTCGCAGAACGAGGGCTGCATGTAGGATTCAGGCTTAAGACAGACCAGTCATTCAATTCCTTGTGTGGTGTGTCGACCTTGGCAGGTTACTCATCACCAACCCAGCTGCTCCCTCACTCCTTGTCCTCAACAGGACTAGGGGGAAATACGATTCCTCCCCCTCCTTCTCTGACCTTAGTGTTCATAAGGTCATTCTGCACTCCTCACTCTGTCTGTGCAATGCCAATGTATTGAGGCATTGCAGACTTCTCCCTGCTACCTGCTTTAACAGCACTGATTCCCCTTCTTAAATTTCATCCCTTATTTTAATCTTCCATTCCAACCTCCCCTCTCCTTCCCAGTTCTTGTGTTTCTACTTAATTCTTCGCATTCAGAAGATACATGAAGAAGCACAAAAGGCTTAAATCAAGGGATGCCAGCAAATACGTATTTATATGTAAGAATAAAGTCTGATGATCATGCAAAAACATGTCACCCACATGCAACCTCATTTCTTACTGAAAAGATATCCAAATAATTTAAGTACCATTTATGCACTTGAACTTTTGTATACTATTTGTACGCTGTGTCTAAGGCTCTCCCTTTCAAAGCAGCCTTCAACATCCCTTTTCTATTCTTGAAAATTACTTTTTTAAAAGTTGTTCAGGTTTGGACATCAAAGGTTTACTACCTCAGATGGCACATGTCAAAGTTTTTTGACAGCACCTACAAAATCCTCTTTGCAATTCTTTTCTCCTGAAAAACTTCAGCTTTATAAGTACCACTCCATGCAGGAAATCTTAGATTACTGCTATTCTATTCATTCAGTTTGTTAGGCATGTATGTTACAAGTTAATGTTGTCTTTCATTTTGTCCTGTAAGTCTTTCAAATGGATGAACCAATGAATTCCAGGAGTGACAGTATCTATATAGCACTGAATCATCCTGAATTCATATGTTATACACTGGTGCCACAAAGCATCGTTTAATTAGAGGCCTCAAAGTACAAGAGAGCTATGGCACTCATGCGCATGTTTAAAATCTAGGCTAGTAAAGCTGCCTGGTGAATTTTCAAAAGAAGTGTTTCATATTTAGAAGTACCTAAACCTTGAACTGACTCCTTCCCACATTGAGAAAGGCTAATGTTATAAATCCTGCCTACGAACAAACCCATAACTGATTAATTCTCAACTGAAGAAACTTCCAAAAGCTCAGCTGAAAGTTTACCAAAAACATTCCTTACAGTTTAGTGTCTCAGCATTTGGATTATGCAAACAGATTTCTCTACTTTTATTTTTATAACACAAGGCTGTATGGAACTAGTAAATATTCATCAAGTTTTTGCTGATCAAAATTTGTTTTCTGATTTAAAAGCTTTCTATGCTTTTTAAAGCAAGTAAATATTAACAGTTACAAAGCTGAGATACATAGGAGGGAACAAATTTTAAAAGCAGCTTCCATCGCTCAGTGTATTTTCAGATAAAGCCAGAGGGTGGACAAGCAATGGAGAGTTTGAAAGTCCACCCTCTTTATTGAGGATGACTCATATTGAGGGTGAATCTATTGAACAGACAAGTCAAGAGGTTCTTTCCGGTCAACGTTGTAGTTAACATTATTTTACAGAGAATCTCTTCTTTGATAAACTGTTCTCTTCTACAGTATTTTTGGACACTACTATACTCAGGGATATTTCCCCTTTCAATCCTGGAAAACCAAGAAAGTAGGAACAAAAATAACTCAACAGTGTAATAAAGTTCATACTCATCTGCATTTTCTCATTTGGAAAAAAAAAAATCAGTACGAACTATCAGCTACCTCACTGTAGTCTGGACTGAAGTGTGGTGTTAATGGATAAATAGCTCAAGTATTTAGGTGACAATATATGTTATGATTTGAAGAAAATGAGATGGTATCTCAAACTATGATAGGTTTTAAAGTTTTTAAACCCAACATCTTCAATTTCACCAGCAGATACCTGCAGATGAACAGAGCGCTGAACTGCTTAACTTATCCTCAAAAACATAATGCAGTCGGTTTAAGCTAATCCAACTTCAGTGTGACAAAAGTGTGTCAAAAAGAAAAAAAGTCTTGACACACAAAGTGACAAAAAGAAATTTGACAATGTTGCTAGCAAACTTTTATGATCTTTTATTCTTCCACAAAAATGAGTCTTACTTTAAGATATCCTAAATTATCTTTCTTTGGGGGTGGGGAGGAGAGGGAAGCCTGACTACCATCTGTAACACATACTCAGACTGTTAAAATACAGAAAAAAACCCCAACCATATATATTTATGAATACCACCTTTTATATTTCCCTGAGTAAGGACTGGTCAGATACACAAGACAAAATACTTACAAACACCAGCAAAGGAATATTTCCTCTAATTCATTGAATATTGTTTGACAGCTTCCACAGGACAACTGCACAGAGAATGCTTTTGGTTCAAGGAATTTTATGTGTTATTTTATTATCCATATCTTTGAAAGGGAAAGAGTTGGAGCTAAACACATGGGGTGGAATGGCAGAGGGTGTTGTGTTAAAAAAATTCAGCATTATTTGTACATGTTGAAAAATCAGGACTTCCTACTGAGTACTGATTGTTTTTCCTCTGCCACTTCTTGGTGTGCCAGCTGCAGTATTTCTAACTATTTGCTTTATTTTGACCTATTCTCAGATTGAACAAATTTATCATTTATGAGTTTTCAATTAATCCCCAGACCATTCTGATTGCCAATATACATGTTTAGCTATAAATGCTATCTAGACTTCCAAGAGAAATAGCAATCTAGAGGGGGAAAAGCTGATTCTGTGCAATTACAGTAACACTTTGGTTACCACAGCTGAAAATATTAACATCACGTTGCATGTATATGCTGATGGATCAGAGGTCCGTTGGCGAATAAATTAAAGATGACAGACAGCTTTAGTAAAAAAACTCTTTTTCCAACAGGGGCATGATACCATGACTGCCAGTGTATCAGAAACAAGTTGGGGGGGAGAGAAAAAAGACATTCAAGCAATCAAGCTGTGACAACTTTTTCAGCAGAAATACCTCCAGATGAAAATTCTGTGAAAACCTGAACTAATCCTGTCTTCCTGTTACCTCTAATGTGAGCATTTGAATTAAATAAGCAAAAAAAAAAATTCTTTACAGAAACAGCACTATGGATTTTAAAGAATCTTATTACTGCCCACATACAGATCTTCACTAAAGATATCACAACATGAAGAATATGACTTTTAAATGCTGAACCCCACTGACTTTAAGTCAGCCTAGTATATGGTTCAGTATCTTTAGCTAATTATTAAAAACATTATCCATTCCTGTTTAAAAAAAAAAATCTCCTCCTTTTAGAAAGTGTACGCATAATCTCTCTCAACCAGTTATTTTCTTTTTAAATTTCTAAAAAGGCTGGACAATGAAATTTAGCATGTGAACTTCATCAAGAAGAAAAGCTATTTTTATATGTTCTTCTCACATTACAGAACTGCTGCAGCTGCAATCAGAGAAATTGTAGAGGACAAAATAAATATATAAATAATTCAAATAGCACACCAGTTTTGCAAAGGTTAAAATAATTTTCATCTATTGATAGAGCTTAAAACTTCAAATCTGTTTCTAACTTCCAAAGCAGTTCCACTTGTGTATTTCTTGCATTCACTTAGGTTCATTTGGGGACACATTTGGCTGATAGGATTTGTGTATGTTGAGAGAGATATATGTAAAATATGTATAATTATATACACATTTATATAAAAGTCCTAAAACCCCCAAACAACGCCCCCTCCCCCAAAAAAACCAAAAACCAAAAAACAAACAAACAAACAACCAAACAACAACACAACCACTGCATGAAATAAATCCAAAGGACTGACCCCTACAGTTTTCCACAATTATAGATTCTTCCTTCAGGTACTAGTACCTTTGGTCCTCCTACATAAACATATTTCCAAAATCTCTGGAATGAATTTTTAAGTGTCTGGCAACCAAAGAAAAAGAATTTCAAAGAAATTCAATAGTTGGTCAGTTCAGTAGAGCCGTAATAAAATTTTAAATACTTGATATCAACAACTTGTACTTTTTTCTCTCCCTCCTCCATCTGCTTTCTTAACCAAATATTTGCGGAAAATTAATATATAAAATCCTCTGATGTCTGCTGATTAGTCACAGTTAGGTTTTACATCCAGGTAGTACCATTACCTTGGTTTAAGATTAAAGCACGTTACCTTGTGTTATCCACTCACTGCATTTTGCCCTCTCTAGTTAAATGCAAGTCACACAGGATGCAGTTTTAAGAGCAGTTTTTCTCAGGCAGTCTTTGTACAAATAGCCGCTCCACATTTAGAGAGACACAGTTATTAGCAATTTTGCCAAACTTCCTCTTAGGCTATATTTAGGTAAAATGAATGAATTCTGCCTTGTTCAAATTAGTTCTTTAAGTTAAAGACTTGAGGGAAAAGCTAAGGTTAAGGGCAACCCACATTTCGCCTTGTTATACACAGACCAAGCAGCTTTCCTATTGCTGTCTTTGAAGCTTTGGTCAAGATTCACCACATTCCACATTAAACAAAACAATGCATTGCAGTTCAAGTCCTTCTGGCTTCCTGTTGCTAATTAGGGTTTTAAACAACCTTTTAGAAGCATAAATGGATGAAATTTATAACAAAGTGTCCTGGAGGCACAAATAGATTTCATACCTTTCCTGGTGGTAATCTCTCTCTGTCCTACATATCCTGTAGAATAACTCACTTCATTCTGGTGGCTACTTCACCTCAAAGGTCTGACCCTCACAGGGGTGCCACTGGGCTAGACATTTGCTTACAGCACCACTAAGTTCCCTGCAGTTTTTGGCTTACAAATCTTTGTCTCTGAGGCATGAATTTCTTCCTCCCATCTCTGAACTGCAGGAAACAGTTATTCCACAGTGTCTAAACAGAAATTTAAAAAAAATAATTAAAAAAATAAAAATATATAATACGAGTGTCACACAAAACAACGCTATTGTATTTTCCCTCAGGAAATATCATGTTTTCTCGTACCTTTTTCATCTCTCCTCTTCTGTCACACACAGAATCTGAGCGTATGAGGGATGACCTGGTTTGTTGGTATCTTCCTCCAGCAATCAGTGGCAAAATGACAGAGTATAATTTCATCAGATGCTAAAACAGGGGAATACAAGACCTCAGTATGATGTTCTGTGTAAGGGAAGAATATATTTATTCAACACTTAGTAATTTATTGGAAAACTATTTTCTGTGGGAAAGATACCCTTACACGTTACCAAACCACACTTACAGTCCCTTAAGTTTTCAAAAGAATCTCAGAATGCTGAAATACATCATTACTCATTTAGGTACACTCTAAGAGTACATCTAATTTGCCACTGACCCAACTTGCAAGAACAAAGAATTACCCCTAGATCCCAATCATGCAATGACCTCCCTTTGTGTCTCTATACACAAGCAGAATTTTGTGGATATAGATTTAAATTGTTTGCCTGCATCATTGAGCTCTAATTTATGTTCCAAACAGAAGACTCCTGTGACTACTAAAACCAAGACAGAGCTTCCAGGTATAACTACTTAAAGTTTAAAATCAGAAAGGAAAGAAACACTGTTAACCAGGTCGCTTAAAAACAGATACTCACAAAAAAAAAATCTACAAGTTTTGAGATACTAACATAAAAATTCTTGTAAGACATGTCTAAATGTCTGCTTCCCCGCTCCATTTATGTTTTGGTTTGGTTGTTTGTTTTTTTTTTTCCCCTCAGAAAAGTATGTAGAGGAAAGCTAACTTCATGACTTATGACACTTAGGCTGATCTCTTTCCCAGGAGGGCAAGCACCATAAGCTCAAAATCTTTATGGGGCACTAGACCACTACTATCTGAGCATTTGCTTTTCACTAGGAAAGTTGCACAGAAAAGGGGTTGCTAGATGCAGTACTTTCTCACCACTTTAAGAAGTTGCTGCTGATGTAAGAGGACAGACACATCAAGTACGCTAACTTGTAGTCTTTTGGGTGACAACAGGCATGAGTTGTGGGCTTCTCATCATAGTATCATAGATGGTTTGAGTTGGAAGTGACCTCAAAGATCACCTAGTTCCAAACCCCCTGCCATGGCAGGGACACCTCCCACTAGATCAGGTTGTTGAAGGCTCCATCCAACCTGGCCTTGAACACTGCCAGGGATGGAACAAGCTAATAACCCTCACTAGGCAAGAGCCTTCACTGATTTGGCCCAAACTACAATTCAAAAGTTCCTCCACCTTTCTAAAAATAAGTACAGATATACAGATATTATACATATACACAACAAAACATTATTAAGCCAAAAAATATCTCTTCAGTTATAGACCATGTCTTTCAGTTAAACTATGAGTACTATACAGCTTTAGATATAACCAGCCATTCCTACTTCCCACCAAACCTCATTAAATGTTAATTCCGGTGCAATTTTACCTTCTTAATTTAAAAAAAAAAAATAATTGTCATAATTTTCTGCTTAGATATTTTGCTTGATCTGTTCACTTCTGTCCTGTTTGAGATGAAATGGCAGTACTTTCTCTCCTTGGCATTCATATTCTCGCACTAAGTGAGAGAATACATGTGGTTCATTGTCTGCAGCTGGGGGAGATTGGACTCCAAAACCACCCAGATCCCTGTAGTCCAATGTTCTGTCTTCTTGCCACTGAACATATCATTAGCTCAATTGCAAGGAAAGTTTACAAATTAATGTTGATAAATTTGTTGCTCACTAGCCAAAAAATCCCCTGAAGACTGTAGTATATTTCAGCAGGACAACTGTTTTTGCCTTGAAATCCAAGAGTAACAATATTATTTCACTTGACTCATTTTCAACATCGTATCTTAATAATACATATACATCTTGACAAGGTTCCTAAAGGATAGAGAGATGAGTGGTTGCTTAGTTTCAGGTCTGCTTTACTCCAAAATGTGTCAAACCCTGGTATAGTTTAAAGGCAGATTACCATGTCAAGCCATTTTCTTAAATAATGTTCAGAAAAGATTACTGACTGGCAAGAAATCCATGAAACTCATTTACCATTCCCTTGCCCATTATAAACACTTCAGGCTTGGAAATGAATACAGTAACAAAATTTCATTCTTCACAAGAATGTTTCCTTAAAAATTAGGATTACATAGTCTTGCTGAATGAATATGGTAAACACACACAAGGTAAACACGTTAGTTACCCCTCCATTATATATTTTTTAAAAAAAATTTTATTCAATATATGCATGTTTTCAGATCCACACCTTTATCTCCTGTTCCAGCTCTCCAAAATATCATAACATTAACATCTGGTAATATAAAATGTTTTGCACAGGCACCAGGGATACCTTGCATAATGAGGCAGTGATTTAAAACAAAGTCTGCCAAGACAGATACAAAAATTGCAGAAAATCTCAAAATAAGGATTCTCAGGAGAGCAGGACAGCAATGAGCTCTGCAAGCTCAAGTTTAAATCTGACAGAGGTCAGAAAAAAACAATTTAGTTGTGCCTGATTATCATAGGTCCCTTATTACAGGTTACCTTGTAAAACATGTCTAATCTGTGATCAGGCATGCTATTGAATCTAGAAAGACAGAGCTCTAGAATACTCTGGATTTTTTTGCTGTTCCGTCTCACATTTACAACTGCTCAAAGTGCCCTAAACTCACCTTAGAAAAAGCACCATCTGGCTATTACTGGCTGCAAATTACCAGCTGTGAAATATTACTATATTAAGAAGGTCAGCCAAAAAAAACAGCTGACCTTTTGTGCAAAAGAAATACAGTGTATAAACCTAGTAAGATCTTTATCCAGGTTTCAACTTAGGAACAAAACTTACACTAATTTTTCTGTTTCTCAGGATGTATTTTCTTCAATACTTTAAGGATGAAATATCAAAATATTGATTTTTGAAAGTTTTTTTAATTTTACTTTAGAATAAGGTCTAAAAGATGGGTAAGTCTTTCTCCAGTTCCTTGAGAAGGATGAGATTTCTTCTTAAATAGCACAGCACCAGTTATTTTCTCAGAAGGTTTTACTCCCTTTACATGTTGTCTCATTATCACTGAAATTTAGTGGGAAATTTGTCTTTACCACGCAACTGAAGACAGATACTGTATTGTAATTTAGGGCATTTTCTCAATATCCCAAATCACATCCAGAGCTGTATCATGAGAAGTGTAGCCAGCAGGTCGAGGGAGGTGATTCTGCCCCTCTAGTCTGCTCTGGTGAGACCCTACCTGGAGCACTGTGTCCAGCTCTGGGTCCCCAGCTTAAGAAAGGCACGGACGTCCTTGAGCGGCTCCAGAGTGCCACAAAGATGATGAGGGGGCTGGAGCACCTCCCCTATGAGTACAGGCTGAGAGAGTGGGGTTGTTCAGCCTGGAGAAGAGAAGGCTCCAGGGAGACCTTCTAGTGGCCTTCTAGTACTTGAAGGGGGCCGACAGGAAAGGTGGGGCGGGACTCTTGATCAGGGATGGTGAAGATAGGACGAGTGGTAGTGGGTTTAAACTGAAAGACAGGAGATTTAGATCAGCTATAAGGAAGAAATTCTTTACTGTGCGGGTGGTGAGACACTGGAACAGGTTGCCCAGAGCAGCTGTGGCTGCCCCCTCCCTGGCAGTGTTCAAGGCCAGGCTGGATGGGGCTTTGAGAAACCTGGTCTAGTGGAAGGTGTCCCTGTCCATGCAGAGGGGTTGGAACTAGATGATCTTCTTTAAGGTCCCTTCCAACCCAAACCATTCTATGGTTCTATTCTACAAATATTCTTTCCTCTATATAATTTTTCTTTCCAGAGATCTTTACTGATTCATCCTTCAACAAGTAAATGCTCTGATTTAATTATTTTTTTAAATGAAACTAATATTTGTATGAGGGAAAAATACTTTTTGGGAAA
This sequence comes from Leptosomus discolor, assembly GCF_034619465.1. Classification (NCBI taxonomy): domain Eukaryota; kingdom Metazoa; phylum Chordata; class Aves; order Leptosomiformes; family Leptosomidae; genus Leptosomus; species Leptosomus discolor. The sequence continues at coordinate 25,647,817 of NC_141398.1, read as the reverse complement.
GAAAATGTTTTGAACTGATAATCTTGGGGCTTTGGTGGAGGTGGGGTGTTGGTTTTTTGCTTCTTTTCTCCATTCCTGTATTGAGTATTTCACTCGCTCATAGATAAAAAACTTCGGGAAAAGTGTTGCAAATACTAGTATGATTTCCTACGGCAGGAAGAACTGGTATACATGGAAGCTTGCTTTTTTCTGGTTATATTACCTGGTCCACTAGAAGATAAAATCATTCCATTCAAACTTTGCCACAACATATCCCTTAGACCTTGACAAATACAGCAACATTAATAAGACATAAATGCAAGCAAAAAGTGATACTGTGCAACCACTTAGCAAAATAACAGACAGTGAAACTCTCTAAGATTTGTCAAGATGGAGAGGATATGAACAGTTGCTTAGGAAGTTTTGACAAAACTTTTACTTTTATCAGGCTGTTTATCAACTATGAGATTAGTTCTCCCAAGTATTGTTCTTCATAGGTAGAGTATATTATGAAAAATAGTTGAAAAAACATGATGTTGAATTAATGAAGCTTGAACGATGAAAAAAACCCATGCTAGACTGCACATTTCTTTCTCTGTTCTATAAGTGTTTAATTAACAATGAATATTAATGAAATATCACAAAGATTATTAATCCAGAGAAGCAGCTTGGTACTGAGGGCTTAGTACACAACTGAGTAGCCACTCATTAAGTCAACTGCAATAACTGGAAAATATGAATGCTCTTTGCCCAAGGAAGTGTACAAATGATCTTTCATTCAGATTTAAATTAGTACATTCAGAATCCACTAGGAACATTTGGCTAGTCATTATGGTTCAGATAACAAATGGGAACTCATTTTACGCTGTGTCAGTTGCCCGCATTTCATGCTGGTGCTTCTAAACCTGAAAATGTCATACTACCTGCATGACTTTTAGTTTACATGTAACAACCATGTTCCAGCACCTCATCCAAGATATGAAAGAACAGCATTGCAATGCTTGGACTTCTGCCACTTCATACTGTCAGTCTTCAGTCATTGCTTAACACTGCACATTATCTGAATGTAATCAAAAACAGTGAACAAGGGCATATTCTAGTAAGCATCTAGCCCAGCTTCTGTCTCCAAACCAGACATACTATTTAGGATCACACAAGTCTGGCCCTTTACTGTCATCCATTCTATTCCCTCAAATCACCCCAATATTGAGCACTGTTGTAGGGGTAGCATACCGTGTCATGATTTAACACCAGCTCACTCTTCCCTGCTCCCAGTGGGATGGGGAGGAAACTAAATAATAATAATAAAAAAAAGAAATAAAACTCATGGGTTGAGATCAGAATGGTGTTATAAAAATAATAATAAAATAATAGTAATAAATTGTAATGAAAAGGAACATAACAAAAAGAGAGAAATAAAACCCAAGGAAAGACAAGTGACTCATGATGCAATTGCTCACCAACCACTGACTGATGCCTGAGCAACAATCCACCCCCCCAGCCCCCAGTCAACTCCCCCCCAGTTTATATACTGAGCACGACTTTCTATGGTATGGAATATCCCTTTTGCTAGTTCAGGTCAGCTGTCCTGGCCATGCTCCTGCTCAGCTTCTTGTACACCCGCTTGCTGGCAGAGCAGGGGAAACTGAGAAATCCTTGATTTAGGATAAGTGCTAGTTAGCGACAACTAAAACATCAGTAGGTTATCAACTTTGTTCTCACACTGTAGGAGACTATCTAGCAGAGAGAGAGCATACTTAATATGGACATAGAGGAAATAAGGGGTGAATAATAGGTACTAACAGACACTGTCGCATAGAACTTGTAACCAATCGCATAAGTAAGGTAACTGCATGCTGGGCGGGTGGACAAAGCGAGATAGCCAATCTGAAAATGCATGATCACATGTACGGAAATAAAACAGTATATATGATACAGCCAAACATTCAATAAACGGCTTTGGCTTGAAACAGTATTGGTTGGTATGCAGAGTCCATTCTTGCGCGACCACATCACACTAAATCAAAAACACAGCACTGTACCAGGCACTATGAAAATTAACTCTATGCCAGCCAAAACCAGGACAGCTTCTTTGCATTATTCTCTGGGCTTCATGGGCACATCATCCTTGCTTATCTTCGTTGACTGTTCTTCCATCATAGAGATTTATTCATTGAGTCACATTCCAGCCCTAGGGGTTTAGTCAGTTACACCATGGTAATTGAGTTTCTTCTTTATATACACTGGATTCCCTTTATCCACATTCACAGAAGTGTTACACAGCTTGTTAGAAAGGCAGGTCCTCCCTCTACAGAAACCATGCTGACTCCAAGACAGCATTTATCCATGTGCTTATATTTGTTATTACAGATTCTGCCATCTTACCAGAGGTATACACCAGCTTCATTGCTCTGTAGCTGGCAGGGTGTTCTCTAGACCGCTTTTGCAGAGGGGTTGCAGTACCAATGTTCCACTGCTCTGGTATAGTGGTTATTTGTAATGTTGGGCTGCAGACCAAGGTCAATATTTTCACATCTGAGTTCCTTCGGAGTCCTCTAGTGAGTACTATCTTAGCCTTACTTGATGCAACTTGTCTATCAGATCTAATATAACCCATACATTTACTTCAAATTGAGCTAGCTTCTCTGCTCTGTCTGTTAAAAAGGATGGATCACTGGGAATTTCTCCAAAACCTACAGCAGCAAAGTCTAATGTAAAGAGCTCACCATACTTCTCTGTTGCACCTCTGGCTCTTTTGTTATCAAGCAATACAACCACCAGCTACCGACCTGGTTCCCTGGTTTTGAAGTATTTAAAGAATTTCTTCATAGGAGCTCAAGCATGGCACCTGCCATATCTTATGTGCTTTCCTGTTCTTCTCACTTGGAGATTTCATTCCCACCATTTTTGGTTTTGTTCCTGAATGTTGACCTTTCAGTATTAATTGTTTTCTGTTTGAGCTGTGATGTACTTGGCCTTCTAATAAAAGGGATTTTTAACAGCCTCCAGACAGCTTGGATCTTTTTTTCACTGCTTCTTTTAGAAGATGGTGTTTGTTTTTGACAATTTTTCTCATTTTCATATAGTTCCAACTCTTAGAATTGAATATGCACGCACTGGATTTGTTTTGCATGTTGCCTTCTGCTACAATATTAAACCTAGTTGCACTATGGCGACTACCACAGAGCAGCCCAGAACTGGGTGTTGAGCAGGACTCAGTCTAAACCAAAATGGTTTAGAGTAGTTTGTCTCAGCAGCAGCCAATTATTGATTCTAAAAATGGAGATTACCTGTATGCGGTACCTGAAATTTCCCACTATCACTATCTGTCTTAAAATTGCAATTTGACTGATTTTGTTTAACACTGTATTCATTATCTTTCCTAACTATGGTGTGAGCAGTACAATCAATACAATATTACTACTAGAATCTGGAAATTCTACCCAGAAGGATTCCATAGTACTTCTCTTTTACTTTAAAATTTGTCCCATTACACTTTTTTTGTTGTTTTGTTGTTGTTGTTTTTTTGGTTTGTTTTTTTCTTTGTTTGTTTTTGTGGTTTTGTTTTGTTTTGTTTTGTTTTGTTTTTTACACACACACCCCCCACCTTTCACCTTCCTGGCAGTGTAAACGACTTTGATTCCTGTAGTGTTGATAGCCTGGTAACATCATGTCTCATTGAATTTCTTCCTGAAATGCCTGCTTGCAGGTGTCATATGTTCCAATCCTCCTATCTTACTTCCCTGAATTTAGGCTGGTATAAAAATACTTCAAAGTTTTTATACTCACTCCATCACTTAATACTGCACATACAAATCAACTGGCATTATCCATGGACTAATTTACCTCCTTTATTTTTTGTATGCTGTTTATTTGTCTCAGACTTTTCAGAGTGCAGTGGAGATTCTTCACATCAGTTTAAACCAGATGATCTGTGCCTCTAAGCTTTTCCACACTTTCTAAATTTCCATATTTCTCTGTAACCTTTCTAATTCAGTACCATCAGCCTGACTCCACTATAAGACATAGCCCATTCTTCCTATACAGTTTCTTCAGTTCCTAATATAACTAAATCTCACCTTTATACCACGTGCTCATCTTTGTATAATTTTCCTCATCCACACATTGAGACTCCAAATCTCTGCCTGGCACTTGAGATAAAAACATGCATGATCCTATGGAGGTCTTGGACCCTGGTCTTTGCTAAGCAGTCAAGTTACACTCCTATACATCTTTCCTACATCTTTGTGATGCCTACGTTGCTGGCACCAACACACTACAATTAGTGCATTCCTGAATAGACATCTTCTCATGTCTGTTACGTTCATGCCTAACACACAAGTTACCACTGCAGTCCTAATGGGTGTCAAAAAAGCCCATGTATCTCTGTATGACTGTATTTCCCCTTACTACCACCTGCTTCTTCCTACTTGTAACCAATCCTCTGCTGTATCTTCAGTACAAGAGGACATTGATCTCAGCTGGAGCATGAATCTCATCCAAAATACTCCTTATTAGTAGTGTGTTCTCCATCTTGGAGACCTGGTCCTTTTCTGTACATCACGGGTTAGGGGCTCAAACCAGTATCACTGTGCGGTAACAAAGGTGAGGCTATCTTGCAGTTTTCCTATCTGTCACCTGAAAAAGTCTCTCTATTTCCCTAATTTGCTTAAATTCAACAAATCCCAACTAAAGAGCACAAGCTGGTTCACTTAGTACTGGGGGATCCTTGCATTGTGTTGACAAATACAAAATCTGCCCCTTGGATCAGCCATGACTCATCCTGCACTTTGTAACAAACTGGGTAAGCTGTGCTCTGCTGAGGGTCTTCTGCCTGCATCTTGAGATTTGTTTATTATTATTATTTTAAAAAATCTGTATGGACTAATACTTTTTAGTTTCTTTTTTGATGGGGTGATTATGATTATTCCCCCAAGATAACCACAAATAGGCGAGAGATATGCAAGAGTACAAGAAGAAAACAAGGTTAAAGGAAGTCAACTATGTTTCTCCCTGGACCATGTCAAGGTATCGATGGTAAAAAACTGCAGACTTTCTCCTCTTCATTATGTCTTGGGCAATTTGCTTTATGGATTTTAACTGTGTATCCAGACAGAAGAAATTTCACATTAAGACTTTAGCAGAAACATGCACCTTGTTTTGAATATTTATGAAGAAATTGTTGACCGAGATAGCCATAGCATCCTGTATTGTGATACTCACATCGATTTTCTGTATTTAGAGAGTCTAGGGAAAAACTAGTAAGTCAACTGAAGAGCCCTGGTTATTACCTCATATCAACTCAGGCATATACATGCACACAGTAGGTTACTGAAGCAGGTCTAGCTATGTCAGTAATGAAATCACAAAGAATGTGCCTCCTACACCTTTGTCCTGGGCCTGATCCAGAGATTTAACTTGTAAGCATCCCTACCTGCTGCTGTAGTGTGCAAATTACCAAGCAGCCATGACAGCTTCTCAGCTGGAGATGGCAACTGACAACACAGCAGCAATAAGAAACAGCTTGTTCAGTCATCCATCAGTTGTACCTGACTGGGTGAACACTTGTCTACTCCAGCAGCCATTTACTTACAATTCATTGAAAGCATCTGTAGCAGTGACTTTTATGGAAAAGGACTAGCTGCAAATTACAGCAGAGAGACTCTTCAAGAAGCTATTCTTGCTCAGATATTTTTATTGCACCCATGAATCCATTTCTGCCTCCCAGTCCAATGTTTTTCATGGTACGCCATGCTGAATAAGAGACCTCAAGCACATGAGGGAGGACAGACTTTTCCCATTTTAGGGTTTTCCAAATAACAAAATTGAATACAGCTTAGGTTTGATGGTTTAACAGTAGAGCCAGGCAGTGATTCAACCATACAGACATGCCTACAGAAAATTCAATAATTAGTACAAGTCAGTCCCTGCAGCTTTCTTTCAAGAAAAAGACAAATAGTTATTAGCCTCCAGAATTCCACAGATTAAGTTACCCTGTTATTTCCAAAAGGTAGCTTTAAAAAAACTACTTCGGTAATCTAGAAAAAAGTTTATAAAGTGTGGGGCAGATATGATGAAGTCTGTGTTCTGATTCTCCACAGAAAGCTTGTGAGGAAGTTGGCTAAAATACATGAACAGTGGGGAGAGAAAGGGGAAATAATTAATATTTAAGATTTCAAAGCGAATTCATGAGTTTGAAAAAATTCTACTATCCACTCTATTCTTTTATTCTCCATTTTATTTCATTGCTTTGGTTACTTAAAAAGGGGTAAAAAACCACACAGTGGTTTATGAAAATTATCTGAACTAACTTTGTTAAAGTTATCCTCCACTAAAAACCTGGCTTCAGTAGTAAAATGTTTTTATCAAGCCAATAGATTTGATAGTTCTTCTATTAACTTACCTAAAAATCTTTTTAAAAAATAATTAATAAATTGAATGGAATTATGTTGAGAAAAATACCTTTCAGAAGAGGTATGTTTAAACAAACAAGTAAAAAAGTTCTGATCGTTGTAGTTTTGTCACTGCTTACAAGAGAATGAGAAGCCTGATTGTAGAGGAATCAATAGGAGCAAGCAGTTAATGTAAAACCAGTAATTTTAAATAGCCAAGTAGTATACAGATACTTATAACATTCTTTCTTTTCTAAGTCAGCTTCATGATCTCTACCTGTCATGAGCAGCCAGTGCTGGGACAAATATAGAAGTATGTAAGTTTTGAACAGCCTGAGTGCTCTACAACTTCTACCAAAAATTTAAAAAAAAACAACAGAAGAACTAGTTATGTACCTCTTTTTCTATTTTTCTCTAAAAGTCCTGACTAGTTACCATTGCATCCTGACTTTGATAATGGACACCAAGTTTTTCTTTAATAAATAGATCCTATAGCAGAGATGCTTATAAGTTAAATCAGGACTTTGCATAACTTGGAAACAGGTAACTGTGGAATATCAGGAATAACCTACACAGCAACTGCATTCAAAAGCCCTAGAAAGACAGCTTTGTAGCACTAAGAACTGAGCACCATAGCGGATGTTAAACAGGGAATCTTCTGCACAAAGTAACAAATGCATCCAAGGAATCTGATCTTTTTTCATCTTCCTGACTTTTCTCATTACCATCTCTCTATTTGCCACCCCTTCCCAAAGTTTGTTCCTACTTGCAGACGACGAACAAGGGGCAGCAAAGGACAGTAAGGTGAAGGTCCCCTTTCTTCTCTTCTCCCACCCTGTCACAGCCCTAGTCCTTGCCCCGTTCATTGTAATTTATTTTTCTGAGCACAACTCACTCCAGACAAATACTGACTCACTCATTTGACTTTCTCAGTTGTCAGGATCCAGAAACTACTGTACATCCACCTTTTTGTCTTCTTTCTCCATCTCATATTTACCAGTTTTTTCCCCATGAAAGACTTGCAGCTTGCTACAATTTCTACTATACCTCTCCCTCTGCCTATTTCTCTGCTATGTCTTTCCATTCTAAGCCAGCTAATGTCTTCCACAGTTTTTCCACTGGAAGAGAAAACTGCAGGATTGAACAGAACAGCAGTTGCTATGATATGTGCATTAAAGACATCAAACGGCACTTGTAAATGCCATCTTTTCCTTTAAGTTTTCTAAGTAGAAACAGGAAAATGTCAGTGTGATTATGGAAAACTGCTGTGCTGTTGGCAGAAAGACATCTCTGATGAGAGTCAACATACTCATCTTGTTCCTATATGAATTCTTTCAGTTACAGTATAGTTAGCACACTTCTACATCTTCTATTTTCTTCTTTGTAAGGAAGACAAAGAAATATGTTTTCTAATGTAAAGGATATGTGTTTTAATGTAAAGAAATAGGATTTTGTTTAATTAAGACATCCCTATGAATATTGTCTCTAATACTAAAACTTCTTTCAGGATTTAAAAAAGAATTAAGATCAGAATATCTTGCAAACTAAGTATCTCCTTTAATATGTTTCTAAAACAGAAATAAAGAGTTGAAACAAAACTTCTGAAAGAAAGCAAAATAATAACCGCTCCAAGTATTCAACATTTTACCTGCAGACTGAAAGACTGTAGGAAGGAAGGAGCTTAGAAGTGACACTAGGAATGCAGTTTCATCTGGACAGGAACAGGAAGCCACTAATAAGTATGGGATTTGACAGTGATACTAAGGTTCCTATTAGATTTCCTTTTAGGAGACAACTGATCCAAAGCTTATCTTAAAATTAAAAGCCCTGGGAGCTGTGAAGAAGGGAAAGGACTAAATCACATGAAGCTTGGTAACAAAATGAGTAGGGTGACTATCTATTGGCTAGAGCTATGTCAGTAGGTTTTGCTTGTTTGTTTGTTTTAAACAGCAATAGTGTGCTTGAGTCAGTGACACAGCTGGAAGCAAAAAATCTCCTGAGTCAAAATTCCTTATTCCCTTTCTGGCCAGCAGACACTACATCCTCATTAAGGCATAACATGTACCAATGCTCTAAGCCATAATCTATTGATATAAAATAGAAAATTAAAAAAGACAGTATTGTTCTCATTTTGATCATGCCTGCAAACAAATCCAGCCCAACACAGCCTGTTTGTGTCAAGAGAATACAATATCCTAAGTAAATTCTTCCAAAGATATCATTATGTAAAAAGCCTTAATACATTTTATGTTAGTGCTTATTGTTTTAAGTACTACTACAATTAAAATTTCATTATCAGTTATCGGTTGACCTATCTCTGAATTTTTGTAGTAATTAAAGAATATCATCTCTCCTCCAATCTTCTCTCTTCTCTTGAGTTGCATAAACTGTTTGGCTGTTTAAATCTGAAATACCTAATGGGAGCAATTAAAACTTTAACAAATTAAACATTTAACAAAAAATCCAAAACAGCAATCAAAGAAGCAACCAACCAACCTCCTCTCTACTCCTTTTTGTGTAGTTGCCATCTAAATTCAATAGCAAAGCCTGGGACACATGCAGGAAATCAATTAATGTGCTACTGCCTCTTTGCAGGGATTCATTAGCAGGCAAAAGGAAAATAGCAGCAGGTATGGGACATACAATTGCTGCCTGAATCTCTAACCAGAGAGGAATTTGACCTGACAAAGAAAAATCGACTTCTAGCTGGGTTTTCCTATTGGTTTTCTATTCTTGCCTGGTTAACTTTAATAATAGGTAACCAATAGGAAAATAAAACAGCAGGAGAGGCTATTCAAATCAATCTCCACTGAAGTGGTAGCCACCGCCTGTCCCAATCCCAGGCACCAGAATGCTCAGGGACTGAAAAATAAAACAGCAGAGTTAAAAGTCCAATCCAAGCTATACAGCATATCCAAAAGGTTAGTCATGTCTAATCCCTTCTGTTGGTGAAGCATGAGTAATATCCTGATTTCAAAGTAACTTTCATAAATATGAGTTCTGATTATTTAAGTTTCATCCTTTAAAGATAGTCTTCAACTCAGCCTGAGGTTGTTCCAGCTCTTAAAATAACTGAAGAATCCTGCAAAACTTTCAAACAAAGAAATCTGGGTGCCCTTCACAATTCAATCAGCATTCCCAATGACTCCTGTATAGCTGAAGTCTCCTGTGGCTTTTGTTTGAAATCTGGTATAACAAGTATCCCTTTCAGAATACGAGACTGGTGTTCAAAGTTGAAATTTAGTCAAGAGAAAGAAGGAACAAATGAAAAGAAAAAACCAAAACTCCCTCAGAATTATCATCTTAACACACAAAATAGTTAAATAGCTCATCATTTACCTTTGGATCTACAGTAATAGAAAAAAAAAAAAAAACGAAAACAAAACCGATGAACAAGCAAACTGTCTTAGCAGAAGGAAAAATCTGAGTGGGTGCATAAAAGAAAAAAAAATTTCCAAGTTAAGAGCTATCCAAAACTACCAGAGGCTGATTCAAAATCATACCATAACAAAACTGTTCAAAAACTTATAATTAGAGTCACACAAGGGATATTCACACTGCTGATGGGGGAGACGCTTTTGAGATGCGATAAGGATATCTTCCCTGCTCCAGATAGATGAAAGGTCTTGGCTAGAAGAAATAGACAACATATGCTAAATACCCTGGTCTGCTATCCACCAAGCAGCCCTGGTAGTATCTGTTCCAAGCTCTTATTTTTTTCATGCACAAGTACAAATAACAATGGATTACATGATATTTAGAATTAAACTCTGCATCTGGATTCAGAGTGAGCTGGTTTTCTTCCTTGCCTCTAAGCGTATTTAATATTGTGTGTGGTACAGAACCAAGTGACCAATTATTAGTGAACCTATAGTGACAGGCTGTTTCTTTGATATAGTATCTTCTGACAGCTCCCTATTTCATCTCTGTATTTCAATTGCTTGGCTGCTTTCACATAAAAGAAGTTGCTTCACTAATCTTTTGTTGGGTTATCCAGGAAGGATATTTGAGCTAAAGTTGCTATTGATTTGAATTTAAGTTTAGAAAACTGTACAGGACTAACAGAAAGGAGTGCTGCTTCTTAGACGAGAACACCTGAATAATAGTAATACTCTATATATCCACCACTTTGTCTATAGCAAGGACTTAATGACATTGGATAGATAGCATCAGTTAAAGTCTTCACCAAAACAATCTGCTTGTTATTTCTGGTTGTTTTAATCCAGTTAGAAACTACATATTGCATTATCTTTGGCTTCTACTTTTAGTTTCATTACAGTGACTATATCTGTATTTATGTTTCCAACAAATATAACTAGCATACTATCTATCCTCTTAATGAGGTTCACTAGACAATACTTTTATCCCATTTTCAGTTGTTTTTTGACTGTGTTAATGTTTCCATTGTTCCGAAATTTTCCATGTTGTCAGTGTCTCAGAAAAGGTATTTTAGGAAGCTTAAGCCAAAAATCAGTCAGTCACATCTAAGAATGAAAATGAGTGCAACTATTTACTTTTCTCATTTAGAAAAAGTGTCTGTTCAAGTGTGCAGCTGATAGTCTTTAGCATCTCTGCACATCTGTGCAGAAAATAAAAATCTATCCCATGGAAAAATAAAAAGAACCCGACAACACTAGCTCTGATAATTATCATAGATTGTATCATAATATATACACATAACAGGAGAGAATTATGACTATTTGCATAATGCAAGATCAATGTTTAGATTTTTTTTCTGGCCTTTTACTGTTTAGCTTAGCAACTTTACTGTTCTTTTGCATACTGTTTATTTCTAGTAATTACCCCTTGCTACAAAATTGTTAGGCTTTTGGATTGGTTCGATTTGGATTTGAAATTGTGGAAAAAAATTAAACAGGGTTATTCCTAGAGTAATTTATTTATTTACAGACACATGCTCAAAGTCCCATTTCCCTCAACAGCAGTGTAAACATGCAGAATGAACTTACATGCACTTACAAGGGGCCCATGCCAACCTTCTCCTCCTTTAGTAAACAGTTTTCTGCCTCTTCATCTCTGTTTCTTTGAAGACAAAAATAAATTCCATAATCCTCCAATCTCTTTCACCTTCCATATAGTTTATTACGCTGAAAATCATTCTCTGATCACTTTATGCTATGTATACTACCAATTCCTGAAACTGGAAGCTCATCATTTGTAGATCTTAGATTTTTGTAGACAATTTTATGTAAGTAATTTAAAAACCAGCTGGTAATTCTAAGATGTTTAGCTGAAAATGCATGAATTTTCACTGGTCACACAAGAAGTCCACTTTGAAAATGGCATCTTTTGAGATGCCTCAGGCTAAACCTTGAAATTAATCTGCTGTTTTGAAAAGCTTACCTGCATATAATAGTCTGCAACGTCTTTGTTACAGTACTAATACTAACACAGTTTTGAAAATTTAAAGTGTATTGAGTTGGAGTGGTAGAAGACCCAGAAAGACTCATTATAAGTCTAGAAAGGTTTTTCAGGCATCGTGTGCCCTCACCTTTTTAGGAGACGTACATGAATATTAACAAGAAAATACATTTTGCTATCTCAGACAGCAGGAGGGAGCGGAATAATAGTTAAAGTAATCATCATATATATTTTTGAAAGGGAAGATGAGAACTGAATAGTACTTCAGGAAGCAGAAGCAAGAGATTTAGCAGCAAGTTAGATTTTGCTGAATTCAGTTCATTCCCCTGTCCAAATAAAATAGGAAATAACACTTAAGTACTTGAAAAAAATCTAGTTTCCACGATAAATTGCATATCTAGACAAATAGCCAATTAAATGATTCATTGAAATAAAATATGTCTGTCTTTTTTTTTATTGCTTTAATATTTCATTTTATAGTCTCAGTAACATTTTCAGGTATGTGATTACTGCAGAAGGATTACACACTTTATCTACAGTCGTAACTGAAAACTCACCACTGGGAACCAAGGCCAGGAACACCTCTGACTGCCAGGAACCAGGTCAGAGCTTGGATTCTTGAGAGTATCTAGCAGTACACATAGACATCACTCTTCTAGACAAAGAGACTAGTGAATGAAGCTTCACAATTAGAGCTATCTTGGTAAAAAGCTTTTATTTCCTAATCCTTTCATCACCTACCTATCTGGATTATAAAAATGTAATTACTTCCCAATATTATTTTCCCCTGTTCGTTCCTGGTGGCAATGTCTGTACAGTTAGATGGATTATAGGCATAGAAGAAGGCTCAAGAACAGTATTTAGTAGGTCCCATATATATTTGTGCCCATAAATCATTGTGTCTCATTGCTGCATGACCACCTGATCTCAATTTATGTACCACAGGCACCCTTGCTGTTGTTGCTCATGACATCAGACCCTTAAAAAGGATCATTCAGACAACTTGCCTCAACTACATCTCCTACATAAGTCTCTGCAAGACACCATACCTGGTAGCAGACTTGGTAGAGCACATACATTGGTACCTAACCTACCTATAAAGTGATCCAAAGCCATGCCGTGGAATGGAACCAACTCAGGCTTTCTTCCCGAAAGTTATTTCTTCCTGAAAGGTCTTCCAGCTTGTTTCTTGCATTGAAGCCTGCGGATGCAGATAAGCAAGCTGAAACATTGCATAAGGTTCAGCCATAGCACAGGTTGTTCCGGAAATTCTAACTATAACACAGAAGGTGGACAAGTACAGGATAAGCACAGTGAGAATAAGAGAAAAGAAAAAACAGGGAGGAGGGAAAAGAGGGATGGCAATATACATATCCTTAGATACTCGGGAACAGAATAGAAGAATGAAATGTATTCAAAATACATCTCTGAATTATAACTAGACTAAGGAGAGTAAAATACAGTCATGATTTGCACAGATTTAGAGAGGCAGAGCAAATATCTGTAGTTAGATTTCGGCTCTGTGCATTTCCTATGATAAGGTCAATTATAGCAATGAAGTAAATTACTTAGTATGTATATTTATGGTAGCATTTGACAAGAGAAAAAGAATATTAAGTCCACACTGAAATGCACATGTATACAAATCTATCTCAAATATTTCAAAGACTGTTACAACACTATACAAACAAGCCTTACCAAGGAACCGCTAGCTAGAGCTGAACAGCTGTGGTTTTGTTGCCACAGACAGACATGAGTGTACTCCTAGAAGCAGATTACCCATGTTACCTATCAATCAGTCACTTTTCATGAATTTGAACAAAGGCACCTGATCTTGTTGTTGTCACAGCATTGTTCCACTCTGTCAAACTACGCTTTCAGATCCAAGAGCTATGCATCAGGGCAATATGGAACTGCAGCAATGAGGGGATTCTTTGCAAAAATTATTTGCTCAGTGTAAGCAGATCTGTACTTCAGGCCCTGTGCAGTATTTCTCTTTCCTTCCTCTCCCCAGGGGACTTAACTTAAAAAAAAAAAAAAATATTTTCCTACTGCAACATGTTACTGAAATGCAGAAGTCAATCGTTATACCTAATCCCACACACTCTCCATACAGGACTTAGGATCACAAAGAGAAGTGTTCAGAACTTCAAAAACACATGACAGCTTTTAATCCTTATTTCCTTTCTGTAAGTATGCTATGACTCTATTTTTAATCACAAACTACTTATTTTCCACAAGATCCTTGTTTAAATCAGAAAAACAGAAAGGATCGCAAATACTTCCTGGTGGACTAGTCAGTATTTCTCTTCCTGTTCATGACTCATTTTCTGACCTCAAACTTTATTTATTACCTGATGTCCAGGCTTTGCTATGAAGACTGAATCTATTAATTCCCTTAATAGATTTTTCTATAGCTCTCATTATTCTGACATCCAAGTACTTCAAAAAAATAGTAATGGCTACAAAAATTTGTGAGATGGAAAAATATTTCTCCCATTTTGCAGACATGGAATGAGGAAAAGAAAAAGTAAGATCTGTAGGACTTCAGATGCCTAGAACGATTTTCCAGAGTAACTGATTTCAGGTAAGTACTTCTATCTTTATAGAACACCGCACCTTGTCTCTCCATGCAGTTACTTTGAACAGTTTATCTCCAGCCCTTACAACTACTTTATCATTACATGAAGACCAGCTTTATTATTCCAATAGACTTTCTGTACAGCATGTAATTGCACCAGATCATGTCTGATTCTTCTGGTTATTTTCTCTGTAGGTTCTCAAGTGATTAACAAAATATCTGACTTCATGGCATAGCCTTTCACTGGAAGCACTGGTTTATGATTCCCATCCTAAACTGTACCAGCCACCTACTTCCACAGACCCTGTAAGACCCAAGAGTTCCATCCTGATGACAAGTGTTGCTGATGCTAACCTTTTTCCTGAATGTTTTCAGAAAAAAAAAAAAAAAAACTTCAAGAAGTACCTTGAAGAAGAAAAGGAAAGCAACTTTATGAATTTGAAGTATTCACCCTTCTCTCTCAGCCCCTTGAAGAAAAGGAGGCATAAAAGGGGGAAGCTAAACATAGCATAACAATAATTCAGAAGAAACTAAGCACTGCTGCTGAATGGCAGGCAGAACTAACACACAAACCTTCATTTATTAATGTTACTAAAAGATTCCTTTTATTCCCAAAAAGGAATAGCCAAAGATGGGTTTATATTAAGATTTTCTTCTTTTGCCTCCTGCCCCCATATTCCTATGTAAGCCGTGTTTGAGAAGAGATGAGTTACATCAAGCATACTGCTACCTCAGTGAATAGACAGAAGTCAGAGATGTCACTTGCTAGATTCTTTCACCAGCTTCTCTCCTTTCCTTTTGCAGCTAATTTTAGTTCCTCAGTTGCAGTTGGTATCTAGATGCCTTACACCAGGTTCATCAGACCTCAGTATCTGTAAATAAGTTATTTCATTTCAGTTGGTTGTCTCAACTGTACATAATCAAGAGCTGCCAGACTCAAACACGTTCTTCAGGACAGGGTAGGTCAACATCTAGAACTACGTGCTCATTGACCACACAGCCTAGATATCAAGGCTTCACACTAAGAACACTGAAGACAGAAGAGATTAATATGCCAACATACTTTCAAAGCATAAGTACTCAGACCATAGGCTGATATTTCAACCAACTATATGAAAAAAACCCAACCTGTATATCAACCCAAAAAGCCCAGATAAAAAATAACAGGCATACTCAGAACTATAAAATGAAGAAGCCCTCTTTAATCCAGGCACCTTGGGAAAAAATGAACACCCTCTAGATTAATTTTCACAATGCTTTCATAGGAGATGCCCATCTTAAAAGAACAGCTGTTCCTGACTGTTAATCTAGTCACAAACAATTAATTTTCCCCACCTTTTAGGTTAACAAACCTTTTCTTGTGTTCGTCAAGTCAGTCTCCTCTAGCCCTCTTAAACTAAAGAAGAAAAATACCAATAACAGTCGAGGAATCCTCTAGCCATTGCAGGAACAGCAAATCAAATTATTTCCAGGAGCTTGGACAGAGCAAAGGCCTGATTAAAACAAGAGAACAGCACAGGTGTGCCAGTAGCAGAGCTAATGAGCAGGACATGTTTCCAGTTAAAATCCTTAATTAAAAGCCTCTTCTGAGCCAGGAAAATCTCTGGAATGGAGATAACAGGTGATCAGTGACCCTGTCAGCCTAAGAAATCAAAATTTGAAGTCACTTTTATTGCCAGTATTCTGCTAGGCCAGTACTTACTGAGTGGTTTTTATTTATTCCATGGAGAAAAAGTGACGCTTTTATAGTCACATCATCTAGAAAGGATTTCTGAGAGTAACAACAGGATGAAGAAAGGCTTTGAATTGTTGTGCGCAGTCATGCTGCTTTACCTTATACTATATCTCATTAACTTGCTCTACCTAGAGGCTGAGAACAGAATTAGGGTAACAGTTAGAGATCAAAGAAGGTTTATCTTGTATGTACTTGTTGGTAGTCCCATCTTGCACTTAATCCGTTCCATTAAGTTTCATGTGAAAGTTATTACAAATTTATTCAGGTGATCAGAAGAGACTCGGTCTTGCTCCACTGGTGCACACACAGCTAAAGGTCTAGCAGCTTTCTGCCCTCTTAGCTCCTTGCTATGAGTTCTTACACTGCAGCTTCTGGTAATGAAAGCATGTTGGCAACCCACTGTGATAAAGAACCTTAAACAGTAATCAACAGGACACTGCTTCCAGCCCTTTCTTCTGCTTTGACCTTTTAGAGATGAAGAGGAGAGGATGGAGCACAAACTGATGAAGAAACAGGAAAACATGGAGACAGGACAGAAAACCAGGGACAAATAAAATCTGGGAGCCCTCCCAAAACGGGAGTAAGCATCCACACATATGATATGTCACCTTGTCTAAAGTACCTCTGCCCTTCCTGAAGGGCTTTGACAGGACAGAATTAAAACCTTTTACTAAAGGCACCAGAACTGTTTCTACAAAGGAACAGGAGATTGTGGAAGGAACATTTTACGTCTTGAAACACTCTATACCCTCCTACTCTTAGCTTCCCTCACTGCTGCCAAATGGAAAGAACCACAAAAGCCATACTGCAACCAGAAAAGCCTCTCAGGCACATGCGAAACCTCCTCCTTGTTTGAAGAGGGGCCTCTGGGAAAACTCTGCTTGAACGCCTGTGGCTGGGCTTGTGCGGCACCACAGGACTGGCTCACTCCAGGGGCACTTACTGCCTCCTGGTGCTTGCAGTGGCTTTCTCATTTACGGAAGGGTGGCCAATTTCCAAGGAACGGAGAGATAAGTTTAGAATCTAGTGTCAAAGAGGGCCACAAATTACAGGGATTAACACCCAAACTGTGAACACTATGTGCTCAAATATTGGATATCATGGTCAAAGAGGTCAAATTGCTCCTTGAATGAGTTTCCGGGACTCAGATTCTGCTAAAATGAAGGCCACAAATGCAGTTTACCTGAAAGGAATTATCTTTGCAGTCCCTGGTTGCTCAACACTCAGGAGATCCCATGACATACTGTGGTGCTTCCCTGACTGTGGCAAGTTTATTAAGAACTAGAAAAAGCATGGTACTCTAACTAGGCAGAGATGTTGGCAGAGCTGCCCTTTGTTCCATCAGTATTCCCCTTCTTCCTTGCTTAAAGGGGAATAAAAAAGTGTTCCCTTGATTTTCTGGCGTAGTAGTGTTAGATATACACATAGAGAATTCTTCTATTGTAAATAATAACGTATTGGCTCCTTGGCTGAAGATAAGTCATAAGTCCTGCAAAGACTTCTCTGAGCAGAAGCTGTTAACTTCTGTAAGACTAGGTACAGAGACCAACATAAGCTTCTATAGAGTCACAGAAGGCAATGATTTTTCTTGATTAAAATAAAATTAATTAACTTTGCTAGAAAAAACAGTTAAAGGATATAAAATTTTGTCTCACTTCCAATAACTTCTCCAATGTGTTCAAAACACTTGTTTTCTTAAATTGTTTCTTCATTCTATTTAGTGAATTTTCTACCACAATATTCTAATTTTTTTTCTGATGTGTTTTTATTTGTTTACTAGTGGTTATTTTTTGTGTGTGTGTGCATTTTTGATTGAAAACATTTAAAGCAACATTATTGATTAGCTGTGACAGGACAAACTGTTCTGTTTCTCCTAATTAATAATTGTCTGGTATCCTGTGCAGATATGTGCATTTCAGAATAAATTTTGCCTTCCCCTAAGGGTATCTTCAATATTATCTTGGATTTAGGGTGTGATTTCAACATCAGCTTCATATCCAAAATAAGTGTGATTTTTGCTATTGCTGCTAAAACTCCACAGGCTTTATATCAACCTGACAGTGCAGGATATTGGGACCTACCTGCACTTGTCCTGCCGAGAGCTGGTGTGAGCTGTGATAACAAACATCTAAGGGTCAAGGCACTACTGCCTAACGTTTTTCAGCTTCAGTCTATGGATATCATAGGTGGTTAAGATCTAAGAAACCTAGCGAGTCACTGTGTAACAAACAGTAGTCTACTCTGTGAATGGGGGCTGGAGAAGGCTGCAGGCTGAACAGAGTATGGACTTTGGTACAAAAAGCATACAAATAACCCCAGACTGGCATCACCATCAATGAACCACTCTTGCTAAAGAGCTTGGAAGACTGATGACTTGCTGCATCAGCTCTACCTTTCTGCTTGAGGAACACAGACACTGTAGACCTTTGGACACAAAAGCAGTTAGCATAACACCAGAGAAAAGGGCTAGATATTAGGAAGATTTTTGGTACAAAAGTGTTAGCTGGTATGAGACCTTTGAACGTATACAAGTGTTACAATTATTGTACCTGAACTAATGATAATAATTTTGCTTTATTTCTTATTAGGTTGCTAAAAATAATTAGACAAACTCTAAATTCTTAGCTCTACATATACAGCATGTTCCATTTTGCCCATAAGAAGATTTTTTGAGCATAACAGCTTGAGCTGGCCTAAATCCATTATGTCGCTGGCAGATTCACTACCTTCCCCTTAAAGAAAAAGAATACTCAGTATGATACACCTAATACACTAATAACACTAATAACAATATTTCCTGTCAGATTTGGTCTATGCCTGAGCACCCATATTCACTACCACTAGAGAAAGGAAGAGAGGTGAAGATCAGGGAGACAGGGTGCAGGACCATTCCTTGCAGAACAAACCAGGTTTGGGATGAGTTTAAGCCATGGGATGAGTCTGAAACCTCAGTGTTTGTGACTTCTCCAAGTGGATTTCTGTAAACAGCATACTTTCATGAAAATTCACCAAAAAATCAAGACAAATTTCCAGAAGGTAAAATAAAGGCACCTATCCACAGCTGGATGGAGTTGAAGGGGGACTTTAGTAGAACATTTTTGTGTTGGTATTTCATCCTCACTTCTAATTTCTGTTCGGTTTACTGTGGCGACATAGTAAAAATCTTAGAAAACACAGAGGCACACACAATACAAAAGTTCAAGTTAAAGACATTTAAAGACATTGCATAGGCCTCCAGTAAAACAAAAGAGTTTATTCCAAAAAAATTTAGGGTTTTACACATAAAATAAACAGTATTGTCAATAAACACAATTCAGTGAGTGAACCATAACAAAACATAAATCCTTCACTTACAAACACTCCTGCCTTGAAAGTAAAGGAAATGGAGACAAACGGTTTTAATTCAATGTTGATACTAAAAATCTACTTAAATATCTGTTGTGTTCTTCAAATAATCCATAAAGAGTATTGTTAATGGGTACTGAAGTTACTTTTCTCATATAATAGAGGACGATGCGAACTTCAGGCAGTGATCATTTTTCAATCTTTCTACTTACCAAAAATCAGAGATTGAGTTTGTTCTTCCAATTCCAGTGCAGCACAAGACTCTAGCTGCATGGAAATGAAACCACCTGCTGACATGCATATGCAGATTTACTTCTCAAAGAAGCCATGGAAAACAAGGAGAGAAGAAATAGGGGAAATCTGGGGGTTTCCTCTGCTTTACCTTGACCTAAGTGCAAGATATGGCCAGGAAACATATCTGAACCAGGTTGTTTGGAAGAGTTCTCCATATCTTCAGTTCAGATAGAGCTTTTAAGCCAGCTGTTCCTACCCAATTTCCCTAGCTCAGGGCTTAGGGAGGGAAGCCACATGAATATTTGCAAGTTCTAGAAACCTTCTGGAAGCAGAGGTATGCTAGAGATGTATAGCAGCACACAGCATTTTGCATAGATCTTATGAAGTGCTGCCATGGGCCTCTGTAACACACATGGACTGATTTTGCAATTCATTTCTAATGCGAGCAGGCCTGATTCATACTGCATTTTAAATAATTTTCATATGAACTTACGAGTTCTGACCTCAGGTTAGAGGAGCTGGTAGTGAGAAATGTTAAAACTTTCTTAGTGGCAAGAAATAGCATTTGAACACAGAAAAACAGTACTAGAAATCTTTCCCACATCCTTCCACAAACAAATGCCACCCAAGCCACTGCTGCTGTGCTACATAAAGTATAAATTAATACTAGAAATGCTATTCACTAGCATACTTAAAATCCATCAAACCAGATGTGGTTGTTTCAGTCTTTATACTGGTGTTACTGGCAAAGTTCACACAGTAGTTTGGAAATCGTTAGAAAGAAACACCACATGAAGAGCAATATTATTACTACTATTATGCTTTGTTGAGAGGTTTGAGTTCTTTTTTTCTATTATTTGGTTGTTTAAAACCTCAGGTGTATGTATACCAAGCACTGAAAAGATACCAAACAATGTATTTATTATCTGTTATTTATTCTCACTAACCGAAGAGACAGCTACTAGTGTTTCAAGAAAATAATTAGTCGACTTAAATAACAGTATGACATTTATCAAGAAAAGCCTGTAAGAACACGAAGCTTCTGAATTCTTTTTCTTTTAAATACAGAACAGTATTAAGCTTTTGTACTGCAGAGAAAAGTGCTTTTGTTACCTGACTACCTAAGTGGCAAGCCTTCTATGTTATACCATAATCATGATTCTGGGATGCAAGTGACATACAACGTTGTAGACTTCATTGTTTCTGCTACTGACAAAGTTAATGCAGAATAATAAAGACATCTTTCATAATAAAAGGAATTGTAAAATGCTTACATCCAGCTAATAATTCAGAAAAGGTGATTCAATAAGTGTATACAAAATAAATAGCAGGGGCTATGCCAAAAAAAAAAAAAAAAGCAATTGCTGAACTGCAAAAAATAAAAGGATAGACAGTAGATACTTAGATCCAAACTCATATCAATGCAGACACACTGCTTTAACATGATATAATTTGTATGTTTGAGAGACTTAGAAATGGAAGTTTCACTGAGATGGGAAAGTTTTACTTCCAACACAGTATTTTCCAATGCTTCTCTGAAACAGTCTTAGTGGAGTCTGGTTACTTTGGTCCTAGGCATGTTCATAGTGAAATCAGGGTAAAAAATCTCCATGCATTAAATCACAGTGGGTTTTATTTTTATTTACTTGCTGACATCAGTAGCAAAACAAATGAAATTTCTCTGGGCCTACATATAGGTAGAAACTGTAATTTTACACCTTTTTAAGTGCAGGAGCTAAATGAATAAGCCCATGCAATTTAGCATATACCCAAAATGCTTCAAGTCGACACCACTAAAGCAAAGAAATTAAGTACATGCTAAAACTGATATTCAGTGACATATTTAAATACACATTCATCACCAAAGATGTAAACAAATTTGAGCATAAACTTCTAGGCATGTGTCTGAGCACTGCCTTTGCAAAGATATTTAGATGCCAAAATATTAATATAAACACCTTCTGAGATTTTCAGAAACGGGAAAGTCGGAAAGTTAATTCCCAATTAAATTCCAGAAGTAATTTGCACCTGAATCATAACTGAATTAATCACTAGACATCTTGCACTTTACAAAGCTGAGCCAAAGGATCAAAATATAGACCCTTGATCTTCATTTTTGGTACTGGTGAAAGTAAAAGAGGTAATCATTATTCTCCCTATAAATATCTAAGCATTTGGTGTAGAGAACAGTGTGCTGTGTACAGCGAATATACTGCTGTGACACTATGGATCTCAGCTCCTGAGGAAGATTTTATTGTTTGGCTGTGCCTGACAGTATTCTTTTTAATATTTGTGTAGAAGGGAGTCTAGAAATTCAAATTTTTATTCTACAAACTCAGTAATACCCAGAAAGTTAAAAGTTAAATTCTTCCTAGGTGAATGTTTAAGAAAAGAGCAGGTACAGTGAACTAGTAAGTGACAGCTTTGTTAGGTTTAAATTCCTTCCATCAGTAGAATATAAAGCCCACATAATTTAGCAAGATTTTCCTTTGGTGTAATCTCTGTGATGAAACACAAAGTGTTCCTTATATCTGCACCATGACCAAAAAGATTCAATCTTCAAGATGCTCAGGTCAAAAAAGCAACACAGTATACAACAGCCATGTGTACATAGTTGGAATCTAGAATTTATTTTAAAGAATATGGCTTGTCAAAATACCTTCTAAGGAACCAACTATTCCAAAAATTGTAGAAAGTAATAATTATCATAGGAAAATTTGTTGCAAAAATATTATTGTTTTCATCAAGAAAAAAAGAGAAGGGGGAGGGGAAATAAGAAAATTCAATACACAATTTAAAATTAGTCACTGAATGTGTATTCCTATAGCATTTGTTACAGGAAGATGATTAATCCTTACAGTGAATAAATTTTACAGTAAGTAAATTTACTACCTCCTTCCATCATATCTATGTCTTTTCTGTTTAATGATCTCACTTTTCTGAATACTGATATACATTGAGTAGAAGAAAGGATAAAGTTTGTCCCAGCCACACAGATGAAACAAATACATTTCAATATTGCCTTGAAGAAAAATATTTCAAGAAGAAAACATTGGAGAAAACATCCTGAAAAGAAAGAATGTAGCACTGTTTAAAAGTTAAGGACAGTAAATAGGAGCAGTAGGAAAATGATGACAAGATTTCAAAAAGCAAATACTAGATACTAGATTAAGAATGCAGAAAGCTGAAGGAAGAGGAGACAGAGATATCCATTAGGAACAGTAGGAACAGTTAGAAAAGAACAGTGATAGCCAAAAAAAGAACGTTTGCTGGGAGATAAACTGAGAAGAGTTTGAGTCAAAGAAGACAAAAACCAAACACAGAAAAAATCACACAAAAAAACTAAACCTCAAAAGCAAAGCCCACAACAAAAAAACTGAAGAAGTGGAATGAAACTGCAGAATGTTTAACAGAGTGAATGACTGTCTAATATGAAAATGAAAGTAAATCTCAAATAAACACGGGAACAATTTGTCACTCTGCTTCCCATTTTGTTCAAAACAGTTTAGTTTAAACTTGTATCCTTTCTCAGAAGCCTAGCTAACAATCTATTTCACGCAAGTGAAATAAATCTTCATTATTCCCTACGTAAATACCAGAATACGCCTACAAGGTGTTGTGAGTTTTCAGAAATCAGTTCTAGAGAATGATTCTCTGCAAAGAAGTACCTCTATCTTTTTGACATTTTCAGGTTATTAAAAAAAAACACTTAATAATACAAGCAGATTCTGATAGAGGCTCAGAAGCCCATTATACCAACAAGAACACAAGCATAAATTGAAGCCACACCAACAAACCCGGAATTCAACTTTTTTTATACATCTTTGTGCTCCTCCTCTGTTTGTGCTGCTGTTCAAGAAGAAAAGATAATGCTTGCGTTATGGCTTAGGAGTATTTACCTCATAATATGATGTCTGTTACAGAAATTGTGCTTTAAAATGACAGAGGAAGAGGTTTGAGAGAACCGTCAGGAAAGAGAGGTTGTTTTAGCTTGCATTGTATAGGCCTCAAGGCATGGATTACCAGTTACCTACAATGTGTGAAAACGAAGCTATCAAACTTTAATTAATTTAAGGTGAATTAGGTACTCGTCACAGGTTCTTTTAAAAGTCTCAGTCTGAGAATCAAACCATGTTTACCTGTTACAAATAGATAAAAATGTGAGGTACCCTTATGGGTGAACATAATAATAATTGCTTAAAATAATACCAACATTGATTTTTTTAATTTGTTTTTTTTTGCTTTGCTTTTCAATATCACTTGCATTGTTTGTTTTCAGTTCTAGTACCTCTTGTTCTTTTTTCTCTTTTTCTCCTTTTTTTTTTTTGTATGTATGGTATGTGTAGATTTCCAGCCCCAAAGAATCATTGACAAAACCTATTGATTGTAGCTGACAGTCACATTCCACTAGGCACTGAATGTGCATACAATAAATGTCTATTGCTATATTAAGTAGCTTAACACTCAACATCTACTGAAATTCTACTTGCACTGAAACACTCAGAAATCAACTTAACTACATAATCCAAACAGTGAAGTTTGCGCTTTGCATTTTGCTTTTAAAGGAATTAATGCTCTTGCTTTGCATTATTTCTTACATCTAGGAATGTTTATATCTAGTGGCTATCAATGCTGTTTCCTGTGATGCAGTTCTTTAAAATAATGGTCACCTCCTATTTTTTCTACTTAATATTAGATCTGTATTATTTTTCTAGTTGGACAGAGAGGTTAAATGGTATGTTCCTGTTTGGATTAGTACATATTTCAAAATCTGCATGACTGGAATCATCAGTAGATACTGTTATCAGTGCAATAACGATTTCTGTCTGTGGACCATTACTCTGTGAAATAATCTATATGTTTCAATCACTGGGTGAATTATTTCAGCTATTCTGGAAACTGCCTGCACAGAATAGCTTGCACTTCTAGGGCCTCGCTTTTAATCGGGCCTTACATTTCCTTAAAATATCCTTCTTTTCAAAGCATTTTTCTTCCTTTAAGACCACTTACAGCAATATTCATTGAGAACAAGCCAAATTAAGCAATATTAGCCTCTAAAATTAGACTAAAATGTGAAACAGATCACTTTTTTTTTTACTTTATTATATTAATCCAGATTTCTACAGTAGTGGATGTGAGCATGTCTATCAGAAAGCATGTATAGTCACAGAAATTATCAGCAGGCAGTTAATTAGCATATCAACATTAAAGTTGATTTATTCTTTAAAGATGTTCCCCTTTTGAGAACTACATACATCTCAAAATGGAAACATCCTTATAGAATAAACCAGTTCCCCAACAGTTCCCCTACTGCGGCAACAGTGTTGTATAGATGAAAATAGGTTATCATTCAAGTTAGTTAAGACACTTTTTAGCGGTATGGACATAGCCGAGAACTCATTAGGAGCTCTTTGATTTGCTAGTCCATACTAAACTTCACATTTTCCTAACCTTGCTGCTAGCAATATTTGAACTTGTCCAGGTTTGTCTCCCGTCAGCTATACAGTAACATCTATGTAGGCGTTCCTTACCTGAAGAAATTTTTTTTTGCTTGTATAATGAATTCAACATCTTTTGAACACAACATGTATACTACACAAATGAAGCAATGGTAAATAACAGATATTTTGGTTTTGTGATCCTACTCCCACTTCCTACAAATGTAATTTAAGAAAAAAAAAGTTTTCCACCACAAGTTTAAGTTTGAGACTTAAAGCACAGCTGTACAGCCAAAAGGACTAACATCTTCCAGATTGTCACTGACAAATTAACAGAACAGTAACATTAAGAACAGAAATCACTGGTTGTTTAGACTCTCAGCCATCAGCATTTCATTATTCCAAGCACCAGACATCATAGTGATTTACTTTATCAAAAATTCCCCAGTTTGGGATAACAAACAGAAATATTAGCCTGGGCTTTACATTTAACAATGTCAGCTTCTTTAAAGGGGGTCTGAATACTTATGAATTCTGTGGAGTGCTTAATGTCATCCCTTGTTAGTGCTCCTGCAGGTGCCTTGCCAGGCACATTGAAGCTGCTTACAGGACCTTCTCCAACTGTGTGCTGCCTGAGTTCGATTTCCAAAGAGGCTGTCATTAAAGGATTATTGTGTTTGTATCTTGTTTTCAAGGTGGAAGAAAGTGATTCTTGAAGGTTGAAAGAAAAAGAACTAGTGACTACTACTGTTCTAAACTTTAGCCTCAGGAAGATTTGACAATTAAACACCTATGACACCAGGGCTGGGGGTGAAGCAAGAGCTTTCTTGGTAAGTGACACAAGCCCTTTACCAGATTGATAGAAAAATATTTCCATGCAGGACTGAAAGAGACCTGAATTTTGGAGAAAATTTCCTTGTAAAATACCAAGGGACACAATCAAAAGATTTTTGGTACAAAATAGCATCTTCAAAAGGCCCTCAGCAATTAGAGACAATAAAAGGCTTAGGCACATGCAGGCACCTTACTATCTGCTGATTCATAAAGAACAATGCAAAACCTGTAGCTACATGCCTGGGTTTACTGCACCATTTGTGTAAAGAATCAGGACTCTTTGCAGAACAGGCTCAAAACCACATTCACACTGCATAGAAAGCAGCCAGATAGCTAACAGGAAATTCTCTTAGAGTTTAGGTGCCTAACCTAGGATTGCAGAGACAGATTTTTTTCGGTTTAGGATTTCAAGAAATAAAACATAGCTTGAGCTTGGTTTTTATCTGCTCCAAAAGATAGCCTCTGATAGAACCATTATGACAACGTTCATGGTACCACTTACATTTTATGCAATAGCTCAGAGGTTTCAAACCCACTAAGGAAGTGGAAGTATAAAATCTAGGCTGTTTTCATCCTGAGAAGGTTCAGTGACATATTTCCTGTTTTTCAATTTAGCTTCTATTAAGGAAGAGAGAAACACAGGACCACTTTCAGGATAATTTCTATCTTTTAGATTAATATAAAATTT
This sequence comes from Leptosomus discolor, assembly GCF_034619465.1. Lineage (NCBI taxonomy): Eukaryota > Metazoa > Chordata > Aves > Leptosomiformes > Leptosomidae > Leptosomus > Leptosomus discolor. The sequence goes on along the minus strand of NC_141398.1, from coordinate 25,621,212 downwards.
ATAAACTATGATGGAAACAGGATGCTTGATTCGTCCCACTTTTATCTTTACCCGCATTTTAAAAATAAAGCCACTGCGACTTTTTGGTGAGGTATGTCAATTTTAAAGGAAGTTTATCTTTTGTCTTTTTGCTTTGCAGCGTTAGTGCTTTGCCTGGAAAGTACAAACAGCCAAGCCTCGGAAACTTTCTTCTGTATCCGTCTAAGCCACATCTGTATAGTCATATACCTTCATACAAAATCAGTAGAGGTGAAAATCAATCTAAAGGCTACGAATGAACAAGTTTATTACCTTGTATAAGTGCAACAACAGATAAGAAATCTCTGTTGCAAGATAAAGTGAATGAAAGTGAAAAACAAAAATGCAAGCCAGGTAGTAATGGGAAAATCTTCATTAAAATAATTAGAGCATGGAGAATCTGAGTTTCTTGTAAAAAAAGTATAAAATTAATTTTTAAGTTGTACTCTTAAATAAACAGAAACTTCAGAAGGAATTTCACTATCCACCTGATAGCTACCTGTTTAAAAATATGAAAGATTATTTTGTAAACCCCGTATCAAGATATTTGAAGAAGAACATATAACAGAAGAAGAAAGTAAGAGGAAAGATGCTATACTTTTCTTCCTTTCATGGAATATTTTGTGGAAAAGACTTTCTAAACTGTCATATTTCTCGTAGTTACTTATTTAGAATTGTTTATTAAGAAAATTCATTTGGAGTATAGTTCTGTTTATGAAAAGTAGTTCTCTACCTGTCCCACAAATTATTTTAGTGTTTGCACACTCTATTTACTTATGACCTTTATGTTAGAAAACACAAAGATATATCACAGTGCCAGGAAAACTGATGGTTTGGTAGTTCTTGAGAAAACAGAATGTATTTTAGGGTGTTTAAAAGAGCTGTAATTCTAGGGATTCTAGGGGAAAAAGTATATCAAAAGATTACTATTTTGGTGCAAAAGAAGAGTAAGATTAAAGTCTTACTCAAGTACTAAAGTCTTAGTTGACTATTATTTTAAAATAAAAACCAGAAAGATGGATTTTTATTCACTAAAAATATACATAATCCTGTGTTTAAACTTCAGTCATATGATTCTACAATCATTAAACTACAGCAGAACTAATCATGAGCTGAAAATTATGCAAGGGATTAAGTACCTCCCTGAATCTGGCTTTAGGAAAGACATCTCTCTCTTTTTTAAAAATAATACTTTATATTTAAGCTTCAAATCAGTTTCCCTTCAGTTTATTTTGGAGTGACTGCACAGGCAGAACTTTTTTCTTTTCAGAAGTAAACTAAATATTTTAATGAATTCATTATTTTAATGAATTATTCTTGTTAAAACTTAGCTCTAACTTTTTTTTATTTTCACATTTTACTTTGGAATACCATTAAAATGCTGAACTATGCCTATGTGCAGAAAAATTCTTACTAGTCTTGCTATTTATATTGATTTATATCCTTTTTTTTTTGTTCATTCAGAAAGTGCCATCTTCTAAAACGGAGTTTGACTGTATGACTAAAAAAGACAAGAGTCAAAATGAAATTAACACCTGAACAAATTCCTGCAGATCATGGCAGTGAATTAGTGAATCTAATGAAGCTTCAAAGTAATGTTGAGTAAACATTTGCATTGTACTAGACACCCCTCTAAGTATCAAAGCATCAAATCATTAGAACTGCTTAAAAATGAAATTCAAATCTTACTAACTCCTTGGCAGACGTATCTACTGTTTCTGCTCCTGCCAGGACATGCCCAGAAACTGGGTTGATTTGGAACATAAAAAGCATAAAATAATACACTTAGTCCAAGGCTGTTGCTATTAAAGCAAAAATTAAATAAATCAAGATTTACAGTAGAGTGACACTGAAGATGGCTTTTGAAAAGCTAGTGGTGATATCCATTTGGCAGAAACAAAGTAGAGGTATGGAGGAAAAGGAAGGTAAAATATCCTCAAAGAAAAGTGATAAACATTTACATTTTACACTCTTTTAAAAAGAAAAAAATGCTCAGGAAAGATTAGAAATGCTAGAAGAATCATCATGAAATAACAATTTGTTTTATCAAGTATGATGAGATTATTTTTTTTTTCCATGATACTTAAGATAGTAATCTTTTAGCCTTGGGAAACGAAGGTAAAAATTAAGGTGTATCCCATTTTGTATGGTCATAGGTTGTCTTCCTTTTCTGTAGATTTTCATATGTTAACAGCATTATGACCAGCTTTTTAGCTGATTTATGATGAGTATTTTAGCTGAATTTTTAAAGGAATTTTTAACTGTACTACCTTAACAGGAGATCAATCAATCTGCACATTTATATAGTTTAAGTTTGCATAAGTCACTGCAGAAAACTGAGTCAACAGCAATATCTCAGATGCATCGACAACTTGGGCTTTCCTACACAGCAGCTACTGTTTGACATTTTATGATTCTTCATATAATGTCATGGTATAGCCCTGTTCCACAACACTACTCCCTAATACAAAATTGATCCATTTGTCTCTTCATAAAATCTGATCACATTGGAGGTATTTTCTTAAAAATATCTAAATGGCTACTGGGCCCTGTAAGAGACAGCCACTTCGGGTTAGAGCAGATCTATGCTTTCAGTATGAAAGCCTTCCTTCCAGTATGAAACTGGTAGAGACATGGTGTGAGAGATGGCATGTTCTAAGGAAGAATGTGTTCTTGAACCTTTACTCACTAAAGAAAGGAAGAGAAGGAAGAGGATAGGGAGCGAAGACAGGACGAATGCATTTTGTGTGCATATTTGAAGGAAGGACAGACTCTTCAAAATAAGACGTGGCAACACTATGTAGATTTTTGTTACGAGTTCAAAAGAGTTTGCCAAAGTTTCACAAGTTAATATCTTACTATGTTAGCACTTGGTGAACATAGATTTTCATCTGACACCAATGACCATTTTATTTTGAACTAGTGTACTACTAGTTAAACCTGTAGAGTTTATTGCTCTTAGAAAATTAGATACAGAAATGCCAAAGCAGTACTGCTCTACATTCAGTTGAAGAATAAACCCAGTAATAAAACTCTGCAAAGTTTTAATTACTAATCTCAAATGTGGTCTAGATTTAGCTAAATATATGCCTAAAACACTGATGTATAGTTTAGCAATAAAATTGTGGGAAATTCATAGGCTTTTTTTTTTTTTGCCTTTTTTTTTTGTTTACATCGAAGACAGAACTTAAAATATGAAGAAAATATTATGATTGTGTGTTTAACTATATAAAAGATCTAGCACTAGTATCGGAATAGAAAGTTCTGAGTTTCAGGCAGCTCTAACCAATTGTAGGAAATACAAATTTCTTTTACTGTAAAGGTATTGGAGTTCTACGGAAAACTGCGTACACTAACAATGAAACTGCTGAAATCAATCCCTGCCGCAAATGAAAAATGCTGTGTGGTGCCACCTACAGTGAAAAAAAAATATGTTCAAAGGAAAAAATAATTTCTCCTCTGTCACCACAAACATGGCATCACATATTACAAGACCAAGTACCTCAAAAGAGACTAATCCAAAACTTCAGGAGTATTTCTGATGATTGCACTGGATATTGGATTGGGCCCTTAGAAGTTCATCCTGGTGTGGATTGCTCTGCTGTGGTCTGTGTATCACACTGGCAGATTTACTCAAGCGATTTCAAGTTACTCAGTGGCAGTGCAGGTGAAAGCACTTCAGAATAGAAATAGAAAGTAATCCTGTAATTGATTGAATACATTATGTGGGTAACAGGCCCAAGCCGCAGTGATTTTTTTTTTACTTTGTATATCATGTTCATCAGTCTTTACATTGTCATTTACACTAGAGGATTTTTTTTAATATATATGAAAATAAATATATATAGCATATTACATAATATATTGTGTATCAGTATGTAATAAATTATATTAGAAGTTACATATTACGAAACACATGTTATATATTATATATTAAAATGTAAGTAAACTGCTGAAATCTTAATGAGGTAGATTTTTTTTTTTATTACACATTACTCTGCTTTAATTGTGTTTTTATGAACTGCTACAGTGCCTTGAGCTTTGGAGTAAGTGTGTACTTTGTACATAAGATCATCATAATAACTTTCATTTAACTGATCTAACTACCAGTTGAATTAATTTTGGTTTCACAGTCACATGGGCAAAAATTTGAAGGTATTAGATTAGTAACTTTGGAGTAATGTCGTAAACCCAAGACCTTTACTCATCCCTCATGTCAATTCCATTCAACCGCAGCTTCATCACTAGGAATCTTAAATGTTACTTCTCTACAGAAAGAGGCTGAGGACCAACCTGTCACTGTCTCCCATAACATCCTCATTAACAACTTGATAAAGCACAGACTAGATAAGTGGACAATGAGGTGGAATGAAATCTGGCTCAACTGCCAATCTCAAATGGTTGTGAGCAGTGGCACAAAGTTCATCTAGAGGCTAGTCATCAGCGATGTGCTCCAGGGGTTGATGTCAGGGCCAATACTGTTTAACATCGAAGTAAACATTGGTAGGCAAAGCCAGTAAGATGTTATCTCCTATGAAAAGGAAAGTGTTCTTATACGGGTGCTTGATAAGGGTGATATAGTGTAAGCATTGAGGATGAGAACGAATACAGAATTTAAGTCCCACTACAGACATGGGAACCAAGATGCGCAGGTCCTAATTTCTGGCCCAGCAGCCTTTCCCCCCGTGATCACCAAGCTCTGATAAAGCATGAAATCCTGCAAAGCTCAGGCAGCACCTGTGGTGCTTGGCATGCCCATAACCAGCTCCCATTGTGCTGCCTGGAGCTCCCCTCCCATCCTCGCTCTGGCCAGAAACCCTGAGAAACCAGAGGTACTCCCGCCTCACTCCCTACAGAGGCTCTGTTTTGCCATGTATTTCCTGAAGCAGTCCAGGACAGGCTGCCACATGGGGCTTCCCATGCTATGCACTTATTCCTGACTGAGGCCACTTGTGATTCTGCTCCTGCCACTGCTGGGTTTTTTGCTAATTATTTAGTGATCAGAACACTTGCCCACAAAGTGGTAACCTTGTTTGCAAGCCCTGCTGAGGCTGTAAAATTCAAACCAGTATGTTTAGCTTTCCAAGCCACTGCTTTAGTTAGGAAGACAGGACAACTGAAGGAAAATGGATGCATCTTTTATTCCTGTAGAGAAAGCCGCATTATTTTGCAAAACATGGCACTTAGGGACATGGTTTAGTGGTGGACTTGGCAGTGTTGGGTTTATGGTTGGACTCTATGATCTTAAAGGTCTTTTCCAATCTAAATGATTCTACAATTCTACAATCTTCATTAACAACCAGGGTGATGGGATAGTGCACCCTCAGCAAGTCTGCAGACAATACAAAACTGGGAGGAGTGTTTGATAAGGCCACATGGTTATGCTGCTATTCAGAGGGACATTGACAGACTGAAGAAGTTGGCAGACAGGAGCCTGTCATCCCTTAACAGATCAGATCAGCAAATTGCGCTGTGGAAATTAAGGAAAATATCAGTCCAAAATTATTTTGCACAACTCTGTCTGAAAGGATTATCTCCATTCCCCAATTTTTTCAGCAGAGAACACATATATGAAAATCAGTCTACAGCTTTACCCCAGAACAGAGTGGATGTCTCAGTCTAATCTGCCAGCAGAGGCAGTTTACAGAAAGATGACGGTTTTTACACCAAAGCAGCTTAAGAGCACGTCTAGTTTGGGGATAGTCACCTTCAGCAAAAATGTTGAACTTAAAAAATGAGTAGATGCCAGAAAACAAAAAAGCAAAAGCCCTTAAATAATTTTCAATATTTCAATAAAAGTCATCTCCCAGATGAGTCTCTCGTCTTATTAAAGAACAAGGAGATTCATTAAAACTTCTTGCACTCATTTTAATAAAGGAAACATTCTGAAAGAGACCATAACATAAAAATAGCTGGTAAATATCTAGCGAATACCATAAAATGGAGGTAGAAGTAATATAATGCATACCTTGCAAAGGTACATCTTGAAATGCAGGGAGCAAATTACTGGATTGAAGGAAGTTAAGAAATGGCTGGTTTAGAAATATGAAGATATAACATATGATTAAAAGTAAAAAGAGACATTGTTTAACGTTTAAAAGGTTTTTGTGCTTTTGTTCTGTTCTCTTTGTCCAGTTTAACATTCCCTAGGTCCTGAGAAGCCATGCAAAAACCTTGTCTTGTTTTCAAAGCTTACTTCCTCTACGATTAAGCAATCTATTGACCCAAATCTGTAAGACTGAACATAAGACAATTGGTTATAGCAAGTGTAATTTATCCATTGACCATCTTTATCTAACCAGTGTTCATTGTGAACTGTTGATTGAATTTCATTTATACCGAGTGTATTTTCTGTAGTGGAAACTCAATTCTTACAGGCATGAAAATAGACTAGCAAAGACGGGTTTTTGTTTGTTTTGTTTTCTTTTTCTTAAATGTGCTTATATCCTTGGTAGAAAGACAGAATTTGATGGTTTCCGTAATAACATTTTGGGACAGCAGGCCAAGCAGGAAGGCCCTGTTCACCCACTTATGCTTTTAACACAATTGTACCTTCCACATCACTGGCACAAAATATATATAGACACAGAGATGTGAAATCAAGTTGCAGGTAAGTACATTTGGAAAAAAACAAACCAAACCAAACCCAAAAAAAGCAATAAAACCGAAATCCAACCAACTCTAACAGAGCTAGATGCAGATGATAAATATCCTGTCAAAGCAAAGAATGTCAAGTAAGATGAATTAATTTCTGACTGATTTTTAAATGATGGATGAACATGTATAACTGGGAAATTTGGAAGTATTTCCTTTTCTCTTCTTGATTATGGGTCTCATACAGTCTCAACTTTTACACCTTCAGGGAAAAAACAGATGCAAAGAGAATGTTGATTCTCATAAGCATTTAAGTGTTTCCTTTTGGTTTATATCCTTATGTTGACACTGGGCAAAAGCTAGCTAGAACTTCTAGGCTTGTATGGGGTTTTGCAAAGTCACACTTTCAAACACTGACTCCTAGCAGGAGCTAGGAGATAATCTTTGAGGGAGATTTCTCTCCCTACCCTAGCTGCCACACGTCAAACAGAACCTTTAATCCTGATGCCAAACTTGTCTCTGAGATTCCTAAATTTATCTTTGATTGCAGGTACCCAAAGTGGTTTTTTGGAATGATTACCTCTGCAGAAACAAAAGCGTCTCCAGTTTGCCAGTCTTATTTGCAATGTTTTGTATGCCAGTCAAGCCTAACAATGAAAGCAGTGAAGTTGTTCTAGCAAAGCAGAGGTTAAACTGTTGTTTTCTAAACTGAAAGTGGCAATATAAAGCCACAGAACAAAACAATGCAGACAAAGGAAATACCTGCCATCGGCCCCTTCTCTCTATCACTTACAGATCTCTGAGGTATTTGATGGAGAATTATGCAGCACCTGGCTCCAAAGTGCTGCTGGGGATAGTTAGATTATAACTCTGAGGAATCTCTTAAACGGTGAACTTTCCTGTAGGAAATGTTTAAAGCAACTTACAACAACTTGCTTCCTCAACTTTAATTTTATTCCAAGGTAATGGAAAAGCTAACAACACAAAAAGCTAGAGCTGCTTGCCTGAGGGACCTCTCCAAGTCTCCTTTTTTTCCACATGAAATCTCCCTCTTTAAAATTTTCATCCCGGGTCTTTTATCTAATAGAAATTTAGCTTTGGCAGGCACAGGTGTAAGAATCCACACTTTCTGTGCAGGTAATTGTGCAAGCACAAACGTAAATTTAAGCAGACCCATCTTCCCTATGCCTTACCCCTCCCCTTTTTCATACTTCTAATCCCATTGCGTTGCTTTATGACGTTACAACACTAAAGATTTATTCACTATATAATCATTAATTAAACATACAATCTTTGGATCACCGAAGTATTTCAGAGTCTGCACAGAGTACAACAGAAATGATGAATTTGTTATCATTTGTCCCTTCCCACTTGTTCATATCAGTAGTTTTTGTTATCATAGCTTTCTACTTAGTTTTATAACAAATAGAGTATCACAGTAATTACAAATATGTCCTGAAAGCAACAGTAAGGAATCTTAAGCTCCATAGTTGATTTTGTTTAAGACTATGTATCATAACAACATGTGGACTATTGTACTAACTGGAAGGAAGATGATTCATTTAAAAGCATTTTTAAAATAAATGCAACAGGAGCTGCTACTCTTTAGCATGCATACATCCTAAATGCTCTGTAATGTAGCAACACAATGAAGTCATAAACAATGATGCACAGTATAGGTACATCACTAATTAACTGAACTTTCAAAACCTTACCTGTTCTGTTTTTCATTTTGGTTTGGTGTTAAATTTACCTCTGCTGTTACCTTTAACAATTTATTCTAATTCATTCAAAGACTTTTACTAATTCTGGGAAGATGATACTTAGATGAGGTAAGAAAAGCTGGAATGGAAAGTAATATGATATAAAAAGAATCGGGGAGATGGGGAAGGAAACGTACTCTTTTTTTCCAGGATATCATATTTCTTTGAATATGCTGCAAGCTTGCAGAATAAAGGAAATTATCAGAAACAAAATGATACAAAAGGGCACCTGTATGTTTTGAAAAGTATACTGCTGTTCATATGGTCTTTCTTAATAATAGAGATTAAAGTTGCATAGTCTTTTGTAAGAAGGTTTTTTCCTTTGAAAAAGAAGAGGCTATGTTTTAAAATCTTACATGACATTCTAATATCAATTGCTCATTGCTCATCCAAACACTGTTTAATATTCTTTTTGGTTTCACAACAATAAGATTTCGTTCAATCCTTCAGCTGTGTAGACCTATACTGTTAATGTCAGTATGATACCATCCCACCTTCTGAGCTGTGTATTTCTATTGTTACATTGGACTGCTCTGTGGGATGCATTAAAGAGAAATTATGATATTTACTTTCTTCTTTCATGTTTTCTGGGCAGAGGAAAGGCAGGATGTGTCCAAAGTGACAGATTTCATTCATCCATCTATAATTATTGTTAGTTTTCTAACTCATAAACATACCCAGTGCACCAAATCCAAATCTACAGAGACTCTACTGATTCAAATAATATATTTTAGAAGAGCTGCACTCCCACTTAAAGTGTATTTTGGCACATTACTGTAGAACACGAAGAGTGCTCAATCACGTCTATAAACTCATACTCCAGGGATTCATACTGACTATAGAATGAACACTTCTCTCAGCAGTTCTCTAAACTTAGTTTCACTTGGATCAACAAAACCAAAAGCATAATGTGGCTAAGAATCATTTATTTCCACCTTAGAGGTGATTCTCCTTGTCAAAAAAAAAAAAAAAAAAAAAGAAAGAAAAGAAATTAATGCAAGGAAGCTCTCTGTCTGGACACAGAATTTTTATAAAATATTGAGTGTGCACTAATTTTTCAGGTGCAAGTAGTCAAGCCTGAGTGCCTTTGGCAAACTAATTTTCAATGAACTTTCTGGAAAACGTCCAGAATTATATTTAGAGGTAATAGCTCAAAGGTGACTTATTTCTTTCCTTCATAACTACCAGCATTGTGCCGATGCAATGAATTAGAACACTGTTTTTTTCACTATCAGAAGATTTTATAAAGGAAATACATGGACAAGGACAGTATTTGCTACTATTCAAATTTTTAGTGCTCAATCAGTAACTATATGAAAAATGCTATAACTTTTTAAATATTTTATCTTTTAATTTATCTTTTATCCAAACAGTGTAGTTGTAGGCAGCACTATGCAATGTATTATTACTGTTTAATAGACATTATATTCCCTCTCTGTACATAAATAAAGATGTAGACATGTTCAGACACAAAACCCCATATGATTAACTGTCAAGATTCATTACTATCGCTGATATACTCCAAACTTCAAAAGAGAGCTGAATTCCTGTTTCACTGCTCCATTAAACTGTATCTTCAAACAATTAAACAGATCTCCACAACTGAAAATGGTTATAACCAGACTGTAATCAGCTTCCAATCCAGGAAGAACATGTACGGTCAGAACGTGAAAGAAAAATACATAGCTTTTGTCATAAAATTCCTATTCTCTTCTATTGATAGTTTTCATGAGCTTCCAGAACAAGGTTTTTTTTCGTCAGCTGTGATAAGCATTTGGCCACCAGTTCTTTAGATGTGGTTACATGACTTCTGACCAATTCTAAAACATTTTGCAATCATAAATTGCAGACTTCTTTCCAGAATTATTAGAAATTTTGCTAATGAGTTTAGAACTTTCTTCAACAGTACTAAACCCAAATGAAGAGAGAAAAGATCACCTAGCCAAAAAGCCTGTTACATCTCCGAGAATGCAGCTGTAAAGCTCCTGTGAATTGCTAGAGGCATGGAGACACTACAAAAGATTGATGATATTCAGTCTGATTTTAGACAAAATGATTTTGTGTATTTCAGCAGATACAAAAAGCTGAACTGACAATATTTTTGTAAAAAAATCTTTACCGTCTCAAAAACTATCTTTGTCACTCACCCTTTTCCCATATCGGAAAAGCAAAATTCCTTTAAATTCTTTTTCTGATCTCACCTATAATCACAGCCCCTACGGTCACTACTAGAAAGCCTCCTTCTGTATTCTGAGCTCTTAATTTCAAGTTACTTACTTCTTACTTGTACTGATTTGAAAGATGGGGGAGGTCTCAGGCTTGACGGGTCTGAAAAAGGGAGTAAATACCCTGTTCTGGTTTTGACTGGGATAAAGTTAATTTTCTTCATAGTAGCTGGTATGGGGCTGTGTTTTGGATTTGTGCTGGAAACAATGTTGATCACACAGGGATGTTTTGGGTCTTGCTGAGCAGTGCTGACACAGAGCCAAGGCCTTTTCTACCTCTCACACCGCCCCACCAGCAAGTGGGCTGGGGGTGCACAAGAAGTTGGGAGGGCACACAGCTGCGACAGCTGACCCCAGCTGACCCAGCTGACCAAAGGGATATCCCATACCTTATGACATCATGCTCAGCATACAAAGCTGAGGGAAGTAGGAGGAAGGCAGGGACATTCAGAGTGATGGTGTTTCTCTTCTTGAGTAACCACTACATGGACGGAGACCTACTGTCCTGGAGATGGCTGAGCACCTGCCTGCTGACAGGACGGCATGAATGAATTCCTTGTTCTGTGTTGCTTGCACACATAGCTTTTGCTTTCCCTATTAAATCTGTATCTCAACCCATGAGTTTTCTCACTTTTACCCTTCTGATTCTCCTCCCCATCTCACGGGGGGCTGTGTGGGGCTCAGTTGACAACTGGGGTTAAATCATGACAATAGCCTTTAAAAAAATTCTCAAACACGTAAAAGGTGTAAATGTGAAGTAATGAGCAATTCTTCAGAGCTCTACAGGGCAAGATACTATATCAAGACCACTACAGTAAAGTCAGAAATAGCTTATTTACATAAACCAGTTCATCCTCCTCCAAAATAAACCCCAACTCCCTAAGCCCAGATACTATCACAAAACATTCTCCTAAAATAAAAATCTTGGAACATTTAAAACTTTGTCACGGAGATCAAAGTGCACTAAGCAGGTCACTACTACAGCTAGTATATCTGCAAGCATAACTGCTGAGCATCTGACAAATTTTAAGAAGCAATTAGTTGCTTTTTAAGCATTTCCTCTACATTTATAAAGAGAATTCCTTGGGTCACTGGGATTAGTACACTTAAAATTGTTTACTAATAAACACTAATATGACTATGAAAAGCAAATATGTTCCTTATACAAATCTGTATAGCTACCTTTATTATCCCTTGCCCATTCTCTTGTGCTGTCCTTAAAGTTTTGTAGAAGAATAAGATTATTGGTTGAAAAGTAGTCTTTGATTACAATATCTGAAATATGTAACTGAAGAGATCTCTGCTACTAAACCTTATCTGTTTACTGAAGCGATGAGAATTTCACCTTCTCTTCAGTTGATGAATGCCCTGCCATTTAAAATATACACTTTTCTATGAAATGGTTGAAATCACACTAATTTATAGGAGAAAACTCATTTAAGCACCTTGGTGAGCTTAGGCGTTGTCTATGTACGGCGTCTTCCTAAAACCCATTGAGCTGGGAACAATTTCAGCTGGACTTGCACCAAGACCCTAGTTAGGGACCTTTTCCTTTTCACCAAAAAAAATATTTCTGTCTGCACTTAAGTTGGAAAGAAAGGATGGTTCTCAGTAAGCATGAAAACCAAAATAATTCTTTATCCTTTTCACAACATGAACAATTACATATCTATTTCTATAGTTAATGGGAATTAACAAGCTGATTTTTCTTTCAGGTTAGTTTTAGAATTTTTAACTTAAGAGTTTTTACACTCAGTTTTTTCCTTGCTTTTTGATTCAAGTCTTTTCACAATGGAAGGAAATATTCATATCATTACTGGACCCTTCTCTTCCTTTTCCTCTAGACTCTGCTGGTTGTGACTCTGTCCTGGGGTTTAAAGGACACAGTTTGAATATACTTGAAGAAGTGGACATTTAAATGCTGCTCTTATTTCCTAGAAAAATTCTCTAACTAGGCTATTACACAAAAGTACAGAATCACATCCATTTTTGCCAGTGCCTAAAAATTAAGACAGATTGAAAACATTTTTGTAAGGAAATCAATTCTGTCAGTCTGTGTTTGAGGTCAAAGTTAAAAAAATACTATTTTTCAATCCCAGTGATGTGCAAAACAGACGTGGATGTCAAACTTCTTAATATTGTTGAGGCTGTAGCTGTTCTAAGCAAGTTTCTGAAACAATGTTAGAAGAATTCAAGTTTGCACATAATTGTATCAGAATAAGGAGTTTCTGAGGTCATAGTTTGAATATCAGGTACTTGAATTGTGTCTCAGTCTCACTTTAAGTACTAAAAATCTTTACAGGATGTAGAAAGTACCTCAATCTATTCATTATTCATAATTTAGTTATTTACATTTTTCCTGTCTTTTGGGGGGTCTTTCTTAGATTTGACTTTTTAGTACCATCAAATTCCTGGTCTTATAATTGTGGCATATTGTCTGAAGAGAGGAATGATGCTCTACTTTAATTAAATTGAAAAGAAGACTACAAAAATTCAGCTTCTTTTTCCATAGTAATTGCATTGAGAACTTAATTAACATGAAAATAATGTGTTTTCAGGATAAATAGAGAATGTCTTGTGAACAAAACCATCATTTAGTTAAAATGCAGATACAAGGCCATGATTTTTAAGATATCACACTTTCTATTTCTAGAGACCAAGAGTAGAGATTACATCGTATTAAATTGCATAAAAATGTTACGGTGTTCAGTGCTTTCTCCTGTGTTCAGAGTCTTTTAATCTGTGCTTATCCTTAAAGATAATAATAATGAGAAATGTGATAATCATAAAACTTACTGTTTAAAAATTGCACCTTCTTATTCAGTGCAGTACTTCTGGAATTATATCTGCTCATTTTAACGATAACAAAATAAAGCTTTTACTGCTTTTTACTCTTTTTAGCACTGAAAAGTTAAAACAGAAAAGAGAAATTTAATTTTATTCTATCACAATTATCATAAAAATTGTAAACTGAATTTTAGTTATAGGATTTGCATTACAGGTTACCGTGCTCACATCAGGAATGGAGAGAAAGGTAATCTTTTAAAAGTTGAATAAAGTGTTTTGATAAAACTGAAGTCAATCAGGGAAGACCTTTTTTGTTAAAATACAACTCAGGAAATTCCAAGTTTCTTCAGATTCTTCCACATCTACTCAACACATATCACAGAAAAGCATCTTTTACAACAGTGTTCCATAAGATTATAATGTTAAATCTTTCATAGTTTGAAGATGGATGACAATCAGCAAAAAAATCCAGTGCTATAGAGAAGCCTACTGTATAACATCAGCAACATACATTAAAGAAAAACTTAAAGCATCAACCTGGTGCTTTTTGGATTTGAATCTGACAGTGCATGAACAACATAAAGCACCTATTTCCTCTCCAGTGAAATGTGTCATCATTTATGAAATAAGAAAAGGAAAAAAATTAGTAACAATGACTATCTGTAGACAGAATATGGAAAATAAGGAATACTTCATGCAATTGCTTTTTTAGGAGGGACCGTATATAGGTAGAAAATAGTTTTTCAAATTTACTGGAACATGTACAAAATTAGACATCTTCATGGAAAGAACACTATACTGTTAATAGATCAGTATTCAGTCTTGTGCTGCATCCCAAATAAATTAGCTAAGGGTCTCTTATCTCTATAATCATCATTGTGTCAGATTTTTTTATTCATTTGTTTCTGGAACGTATTATTGTAGTTTTTAAAGTCCTGCATCCGTTCTGACATCAGTTTTCTCTTTGGAAGGGCTGCTGTAAATAACAAGAGGATTTGCTGTTTGCCTTAGCCAATCTTATTCGTGAAACAACTTTAGTTCATTGGAACTTGATACTGGTTACAATGCATGAAATGGTATTCTGTTTCTACATTGCTTTCATTGTCTCTGCCTATATGGGTAAAGAAAATACATTACACTGTGAAAATAGCCAGTTACATATTACTGAATTTTCTCCAAGGCAAATACAACCCTGAAAATCCTTCATTTCTTATGACCTGGCAAAAGATCAAAAGCATTTCTTATCATCCCCCCCCCCTCATATGTCTGTGTGCGTGTATTTATCACAATGGTATCCGAGTGCTCAAAAGCATTTAAAACTGTATGTGATCAACTTGAGTGTTTGTGTCTTGTTTCATAGTAGTAGGCTGAATTCATCAGTCTTATTTAGTTATCAAGAATGGTTTTTATGTGATACATCTACAGGTTCTCTCCGAGATATAGACAGTGATGTTCCTATCCCTCACTTAATAATGGAATTGGTAATACACCAGTCAAGTAGAAGTGATGACAACTGTACTTCTAAAGAGGCATTTTCATGAAGAGGCTTAGATGGAGAAAGACTGAATTTGAAAGAAAAACTGGAGGACTCCAAGAAAGAAGTGGGATACAAAAATCCACCACGTCCATAAGAAGTTCTTTGAAAAATGCATTGAAATAAGCTGAAGGCCCTGAGCAGTCTGGTCAGGAAAAACTGAAGTGAATCAGCTAAGAACAACAAGAGTTATGAATCCTAGTGTAAGTGCAAGTGTTGCTTTCCTTTTTTTCCTCATCCATACTTTTTCTAATAAACACACATAGAACAGACTATTACAAATTGTATACATAATCACATGCATGCATATGCTTATACAGGTGCATATATATATATACGCATGATAATCATTACCCTCACATCAACAGAGAAATCTAAAAACAGGGTACTGAGACATTTTAACAAATCCCCTGATTCTTTGCACAGTACGCCATCATAGAAGCTGCATGATCTGAAAGAGAACTGTTACTGCAGGGCCAAGGGTCTGATATGTCTTCCACTGTCAGGATAATCCAGAAAGCTCTCTCACATGCTTCAGGGAAGCACAGAGCATACCTATAAACCCCAAACTTCCCAAAGGAGTGTATGATTTTTGTCTTGCAGGTATATGATGCTTTTTATTTTCTTCAAAAGACATATACTCTTGGAAAGCAAACATATTTATCTGGGAAGGAGACAACAGGCTGTTCTTTATGACTTGGTAGACTTTTAAAAGAATGTTTTTACCTTTCTGAGTAAAAGAGCGGTGAAGAATTAACCACAGACTAAAATGAAGACTGTCGCCAGCAAAGCCACTCCTCCTGACCTTATTTTTTTCCTTCATGCAGATCACTCAGTGCTATCATGGCCCAATTACGCTTCACTTGTGAGATCTGGCAGAATTACAGCACTTGATAACAAGATTACACTCTGTATTTTTTCTCTAATTAACATGTATCAAAGTATCCAGAGTCCTTTTGATTTTGTACTTTGACTGATTATGAGTCCATATTTATACCTTACGTACCTTACTGAGGATCCATACTTCTTAGTCAGGATGTCAGATCACTAACTGTAACCATAAGGTAAGTAGTTTCTACGGCCATGTTCACTGACTTTGTTTCTTTCTGTCCTTGTTTAGAATGAAGGTGATCAGACCAAACACACACAACTTCACTTACCTTCGGTAGCTGAACAATATGGCTTTATATTTTGTTCAAAGATTGTAGGCCATCACTTTCTTCAGATATGACTGGACAGCAACTTTTATTTTTGTATTATATCAAGATTTAAAAGAAAAAGAGGATGAAATAGGGCAAATCCTCAACTAGTCACTACATTTGAAATTCCATTAACATTACAGCGGTATCTTCTGATAATTCACCTTATTTAAAACAAATGGAAAAAAAAATATCAACCACTCTATTACCTTCTTGATTTTGCATATACTTGTACATATTTGATAGCACTTCAGACAGGAATGATAAGAACCACATGGTTTTATGATCAAACACAGAACATTCAACATTTGTAAAGAATAGGGTCAAAGGGAAAATTTACTTATTTTTTTCAGGCCCTTCTCCTCTAAGTAAATCTTCTACTGTGTGTGCCTCTGCCAAAATAATTGTAACTGAGTTAAGCCAAAATTATTTAATTGATTTAAAATAAAATATTTTGTTTCTTTTTTGGATCCTTTAACTCCTTTAACTTTTATTTTTACTCCATTTGAAAATGGAAAGACAGCAGATTTCAAGATACATTTTGAAGTATATTTTGCGGTGTGTGACTGATGTATAAAACCTTCCAGTTTTAATGAGTAAAGAGGAAAAATTGTGACAGTTTTCATGGTGGGATTAACTATTCACTGCTACACCAGGGTGAAGAAGGTAGATAAGGCTTTTTAAAAGTAACTAGCAGAATCAGCCAGCACCCATAAATTGGAAGTAACAAGAGAAGCAAATACACAAACACACAAGATGTCCACCAATTCCCTGGAATGTGTTGGAAGAAATTTCCCCTACATGATATTCACAAAGCAGCAGTCTTTGAAATCTGGTTTCTCCTTATTGATTAGAGAAATGTGAGCTTTTCATTGAGTTTAGGCATAAGCAGGCATAAAGGAAATGAAAATTAGTTGAGGTTACTAATGGTGTACAGAAAATATATACCATGAATATGTAAGGACAAAATCAAAACAGGTGAGCACAAAGTGAAAAACAAGTTTACTTCTACTGCTTATTTCTGAGACTGTATAGAGGATGAGTAATTTCCAAAATACTAGAGAAGGAAAAAATAATACTTTTCTTTTAAAATAGGTAAAGAATTGCAAAGAAAGGAAGAAAGATTCTGTGAAATTATAGACCAGAGAACCAAATTTCAATTCTTAGAAAAACAGAAGCATGATCTAGTTCTGTAAATAGCTGCTAGATAACAAGAAGACTAGTCAAAGTCAATATGGGTATCAAAAATAATTAAAGTCAGACCGATCTACATTCTTTTCACAATACCATAACAGAATGGGTTTTGTAGACAGGAAAGATGTTATGTACCTTGACTTAATAAGGTTTTTGACACTGTCTTAGAGATAATCATTGGACGTCTTAAGAACATGCTAGATAAATCTCAATCAGCAGTGACACAGGTATAGCTCATTTCAGTTTGGACATGGGCTAATCTTCTGAAGCCAAATCCACTTCTGTGATTTTAAGTAAAATTGGCTTCCCACAGTATTTGATATTTATTACTATTCCACTAGACTTTTGCCTAATTTATTTGGTAATCATGTGTATTTGAAAATCATTACTTCAGCTCCAAAATTCCTGAGATTTAAAGTCCAATAGATGAAAAATAAATGGTTTAAATTGCCTTTTAGTTACTTAGCCAGACAGACACACCTGCCACAGCACTCAGAAGGGTCAGTATTTTATTTTTCTTTAAATTGAAATTAAAATAACATGATTCCTTGAAACAGGGTTTAAAAAAAAAAAAAAAAAAAAAAAAAGATACTGTATCAAAAGGGTTATGTGAAAATTAGTTGGAGCTGGAAATAGTCTCATACACTAATGAAACATCAAGGAAACATGCTGTGTCGATTACATTCAGGTTTCATACTCTTAAAAAAAGGGACAGGACTTCAAAAATTCAGACATATGTTTAAAACAGAAATCTAAAGTTGTGAGGGAAAGGAAAATGATAAATCAGACAGCTGGCTTGTCAATTAACATTCATGTCAAAGACAGAATTCTCACTTAATTATATTTTGTAGAAAATGTAAGTTAATTGAAATGACTTGTGGAAAGAGTTTATCTCTTTTTTGGGGGTTGATAAATTTATTGCTTTTCAGAACACGGGAAAAAATTACTTCGAAACTATTGAAATGACTCATTTTCACCTTTACTTAGAGTAAGAATTTGATCTTGGAGAGATGAAATTCCTCCTCTTTAAAATGTACGTTGCTCCTGAGGAGAGGATGGTAGTTAAAAGGCATGTGTGACTCTTACAAAAAAATTAATTTTCAACCTGATTTTCTTCTCCAATCTCAAGAACTCTTGCTGTACTGAAAAACAGTTTCTTATTTACATTTTCTGCACGAAGCAGTTCTCATTGGCAAAGATAATCAAAAGGGACTTCTGCATGTCCTGCCTGCGTGAACTGATACAAAGTCCTGCCTTCCTTCACGAAGCATTTGAAGTACGGGCCTTTACAGCCTTTCAAGAACACTAAATACTCTTGTCAGATTGACACTCATTGTTTAAGTACTACATAAATACAGGATATATATCTGTTTTCTTGTTATTAGGACATAATTATAACTGAATATCTGCAAGGACTATCACTCTAAATGGCATAAGACTATAGGAGACTACTCTGCTTCAAATTTATTGGAATTAACAAACTGAATGTTATTACAAGCTGAATACTGGATTGCACAGAGTAACAGGAGAAAAAGGTATGCATAATGATCTTATCATTCTAAAATGAAAAGAATGTTCCTGAAATACATTTTGAAATAAACATTTCAAAGAGGGTTCCGCTATGCTAGGGATGTCAAACTCTTCTTTTAATTGAGATTTATCTTAAATGCAGGGCTGTTCAAAAGAAAAATCTCCTGGCCTTTACCTGACTCCCTTTCATCTGCTATGAAAATCTTTCAGGAGAAATGTATCAAAGATGACTCAGAAAAACTTGATCTTGCTTCTACATCCACCATGGAGCGTGAATCATGAAGAAACTCTGGCAACTAACAGCTTAGATGAGGTGTTTAGTTGTTACTCCCCAAGTACCAAGAGACAAACTCTGTGAGTACTTCCGAATGCTGTTGAAGCATAAAATTAGGTATGCTACCTTGAGCTTATTTTTAAATCAAAACAATAGATGGTAAGAGCACACAGAACCAGACAAAATACTCATCTATTAAGCAGATCCAAAAGCATCCCTTGAAGCTATGGCAGAGGCTACCTGAAAGAACTAACTTCTTCCAGTCTCATTTTCCAACCAGCGACTGAAAGTCACCTGGCTGCACAGGGAATGGACATCAGATCGTAGGTGGGGCCTGCCCTCAGACAGAGACTGGTGGCAAGTTTCACATGTGAAATGGGATAAAGGCTTGATTATGTGACAGTTCCCCACACTGTACCCAAAACTACCATCTGCACACCGGCAGGGTAGCTCAGACAAGAAACACACCCCCTGCCAGGTTGTTTTGGGAGATAGGTGAAGGGCACCAGCAGCTAGTGCCTTCTGGACGGGATACACTGCTTGTCAGCAGAAACATATGCTTGTGGTGATTAGCTCCAATCTCAAATGGGGAGTGAGAGTCACAAGCATGTCAGCAGGCAGTATCTTGAGTTGCCTTTGTGACTAACAGCAAATATGCGCCTGCTGTCCTCTAATGTAAGTTAGGAAGAATAGGGTTCAAGATGCTTACTGAGACAAGAGTCAAGACTCAGATCTTGGCCAAGAAGCAATGTAAACATAACTTACTTTTATTCTAGATTATTATGTTATCTTCCAGAAAAAAAAAAAAAAAAAGTGTTTGATTTGTGTCTTAAAAGTTTATTTTTCTAAGATTAATTTTGAAACATGTGAATACTAAACCTTACTCCACCTTTGCATATACTAGTCCAACACAGTTTGTTGTTTTCTCATTCTGCGTTTATCTATCTGTCTCACTGTACAACTTTGTCACTGCACAGATACTTAAGTGTCAGTTCTTTTCTCTTGCAAAGTTTAACTGTTTTGAGCTGAAACTTCCTCATAAATAGGAGGTTGTAACAGAATTTGAACTAATGAGCACCGGACTCGCATGTCACTTCTGGAATATGGAGAAACACAAAGCAGCTAAAAATGCTTTCACTGGAAGCTAAAAATGACTGTTTTTCCATGTCTGTTCCTAAGTAGCTAGTAACTGACTGAGCAGAAAAAGCTGGTGTACTGAATGCAGGACAAGACAGCTTATGACTTCTGAAGAGCTGTCACTTTTTTGTCCTTTTTAGCAGAGCAAAAATTATTTCAGCTAAATCTCAAAAAGAGTTTTAGGGGAAAAAAAGAAAAACACACAACCACCAAACCCAAAACACCAGAAGCAAAACAAAAATCCTGGGAGCTACCTAGATTAAAAGTTGCTTGATTTGGAAACTGTGGTGCAGTCTCTGCACACAAAGTAAATTTTAAGAAATATAAAGAAATATAAAGAAAAACCAGGCTTTTTCATAACTTAGGACTTTCACAAGATTCATTCTGAATAAATTGAACTAAAGAAATAAGTCTGATTATTTAGCAGAACTGGATGGATAGATTTTCATTTTTTTTAGAGGGAGAATATAAACATTACAGAGTATAAATCAGAAAGTTAATTCAGTTTTCTGTTGGAATCTATTTGTTTCTTCCACATTTGTCCAGTGGCTTCTTTTAAGCACAGTAATAATAGAAAGCTTACAAACACTTGGAGGCATAATCAATGATCACTCACCCTCACATTTGCAATGGAAATAACCGATACAATCATTGGAAAAAAGCTTCCTGTGGATTAAATGACCCAAAAAAAAAAAAGTCCTTTGTAAAGAGAAAGGGTGAGAAATAAATATAAAATAACTTTGTAATCCATTTGATGGCAGGTGTTTGAAATGTGGTTGCATAAAAAATAGGACTGTGCAGCAGTAGAACAGTTTTCTCTTAAAATCCCAGGTCAAAGATTTGGCAGGCACTATCTCTAACATTATTTGATAGTTGAGTAAATGCGATTGAACTCAGCAAATATAATCAGCTTTAAGAATGCCTCTTGTGATGAAGTAGTAGGACAATGAAAGTATGAAACAGAATGGAAGACAATGAATTTTAATTCAGACGTTTTGCAGATATGTTACTGGAAACCCTGTGGAGGATTACACAGATGCTGGAAATCCTGTAGATTAATACACAGCAGCTTTCAAAACTATATTCATACAGAGCTCTGGCAGTAAAACAACAAAGCATGTCAAACTAGGCTTTATGTAACAACCACATCTATTTGTATGTTCAAAATTAGTAAAACTGGAAGCAATATGAACATATATTTTTATAGATAAACTTTGCTACACAAGCAGTTTCTAAGTGTCCTCGTCTGATCTAAATTTCCTGTCTCTCTCTTTGTATTTTAGTTATTTCTGACTGCTGTGAAACACCAGAAATACTGCTGTTTGTGCTTCCTACCTATGTTAAATTGAGATATTTAAACCAGAAAACAGGGTGGATCCCAAATTACATGCAATTGAGTTACCAATCACAAGCTATTTAATTTTTTTAATATAATTACAGAAAGGAAAATTTGTAGCAGTTCTCCGCAGGCTAGGGAAGTGTTTCTCAATCACTGGAAAACACCATGCAATTTCTAGAAAAGATAACTTTTCTAGAAGGAAGTTTTCAATGACCTATGCCTAGATTCTGTTCAACCGATCCATGAAATCACTGTTCAAGTCCAGGTGTCCATGGTAATGTGAATCAGGTCCCAGTCTATTGTCTACTTACTCAGCAAATGCTTATGCATATAGGGCTGCATGCATATCTTCTATTTCTATAGGAGATATTTTAGGAATCTTTCTCAGCTGCACGCATCAAAGAAGAACTTGTCCACCATCCTGCATGTCCTTTTGAAAAGGCACTGAAAGACTGTCAGAAACCGAGTGACCGAGCCTGCTGACTGTTAATTAGATCACTGCCCAAATCAGCTTAAGTGCAGCTTTTAATAAGCTAAACAAGTGCCTTTAACTCCAGATAAAGGTTTGGCTCTTTGTATAATGAGAGGAAGAACAAAGAATAGAACTTGGTAAAAGAAGCGCGGAGACACACAAAATCCAAGAAAACTGTTCGCATTGCATCCATTATTATGCACAGAATACACACTATGTACGCTCAAATACTCTCTCTGAAGTTGACTTGGTATGTTTCCTTATAAAATTGTTTCCATTGCCTTGGTGAGGGGAAACTCAAACACTGTTGTGTTTTTTTTTTTCTTGTTTGTTCCCCTGCTAAAGCAAATTTGGAGAAAATAAGCTTCACTGGAATCCCATAGGTGGTAATCAGACCTTCACAGGCCATCTAGAACCCTATCCTAAATCATTTGAGTTCAGCTTTAATTTCATACACTACTTGAATGAAAAGTTAACCAACATCAAAATTATCACCATACTTCTTAAAGCATGAGCGAAAATACAGTTAGCCTGACAGGAAAATAATCCCTTAGAATATTTAATAAAATACTCAAAGCTTTTGGAGGCAGTTATATAAAATACTTACAAGGAATTGTTTAATTTAAAGATGGAGATTAAAAAAAAATGTATTCCATATGTAATCAGCATGCAAAGCTTTCTTTTTTCCCCATCATCTTCAGGACCACTCAACATTTTGTGGGCTTGTGGTTAGAATGAGAAGTGCCTGAATTTACTGGGCAGTTCAGCAGGGTTTCACACATTATTTATATTCAAAGCTGAGCTTTTTCCTTCCAAAACAAGAAGCAGCAGCATCAGAAGAGGTTCAGTTGTCACAAACACTCCTTTTACAGTACTACACAACAGCAGAAGTGGACCATGACTTAAGTACACTTGAGACACTGATCTTTCTGAAATACTGCCATCTCTTGAAGCAAACAAAGACTGATATATTTTGTCTGATAGTGCTAACATATCTTTTATTTCAAATTCAGTGATTACCAAAAGAAATTACAAAAGTGTTTATTAGCTATTAAAAGAAATCTTGCCTACAGATAAATAATCTGGCATGATAGAAAAGGCCTGCCACTCCCTAAAGTTAAATGATGCAATGAGGAAGGCCAAGGCCCGCTTGGAATTAAAGCTGGCAAGGGATGACATGGATAACAAGAAGGGCTTCTTCAAATATATCGATGGCAAAAAAAAAAAGACTAGGGAAAATGTGGGCCCGCTGCTGAATCAGGCAGGTACCCTGGTGAAGGAGGATACAGAGAAGGCAGAGTAACTGAATGCCTTCTTTCCCTCAGTCTTTACTGCTAAGGCCAGCCCTCAGGAATCCCAGACCCTGGAGGTAAAAGACAAAGTCTGGAGAAAGGAAGACTTTGCCTTGGTTAGGGAGAACTGGGTTAGAGATCATTTAGGCAAACTGGACAACCACAGATCCATGGGCCCCAATGGGATGCACCCATAATTGATGAGGGATCTGGCAGATGTTATTGCTAACCTGATCTCCATAATCTTTGAAATGTCATGGTGAATAAGAGAGATGCCCGAGGACTGGAGGAAAACCAGTGTCACTCCAATCTTTAAAGACGGCAAGAAGGATGACCTGGGAAACTACAGGCCAGTCAGCCTCACCTCCATCCCTGGAAAAGTGATGGAGCAGCTCATTCCAGACATCATCTCTAAGCATGTGGTGGAAAAGAAGATTATCAGTAGTCAGCATGGATTCACCAAGGAGAAATCATGCCTGACCAACCTGATTGCTTTCTATGATGGCATGATTCGATGGGCAGATGAGGGGAGAGCAGTAGATATTGTCTAGCTCAACTTCAGCAAGGTTTTTGACACTGTCTACCACAACATCATTATAGGTAAGCTTAGGGTTAAATGAGCAGACAGTGAGGTGGATTGAGAACTGGCTGAACAGCAGAGTTCAGAGGGTTGTGATCAGCAGTGTAGAGTCTAGTTGGAGGCCTGTGGCTAGTGATGTTCCCCAGGGGTCAGTACTGGGTCTCATCTTGTTCAATACATTCATGAGTGGCCTGGATGAAGGGACAGAGAACACCCTCAGCAAGTCTGCTGATGATACAAAACTGGGAGGAGTGGCTGACACACCAGAAGCCTGGGCTGCCATTCAGTGAGACCTGGACAGGCTGGAGAGCTGGGCAGAGATGAACTTAGTAAGGTTCAACAAGGGCAAGTGTAGGGTCCTGCACCTGGGGAGGAATAACCCTGTGCATCAGTACAGGTTGGGGGTTGACCTGCTGGAGATCAGCTCTGCGGAGAAGGACCTGGGAGTCCTGGTGGACAGCAAGTGAACCATGAGCCAGCAACGTGTCTTGTGCATCAAGAAAAGCATGGACAGCAGGCCAAGGGAGGTTACCCTCCCCCCTCTACTCTGCCCTGATGAAGTCACATCTGGAGTACTGTGTCCAGTTCTGGGCTCCCCAGTTTGAGAGACAGGGAACTACTGGAGAGAGTCTAGCAGTGGGCTACAAAGATTATAAGGTGACAGGAACATCTCTCTTATGAGGAAAGGCTGAGAGACCTGGGGCTCTTTAGCCTGGAGAAGACTGAGAAGGGACCTTGTCAATGCTTGTAAGTATCTAAAGGGCAGGTGTCAAGAGGATGGGGCCAGGCTCTTCTCAGTAGTGCCCAGTGACAGGGCAATGGGCACAAACTGGAGCACAGGAAGTTCCAGCTGAACATGAGAAAAACTTCTTAACTCAGAGGGTGACAGAGTACTGGAACAGGCTGCTCAGGGAGGTTGTGGAGTCTCCTTCTCTGGAGATACTCAAAACAAGCCTGGATGTGATCATGTGCAACCTGCTCTGAGGGAACCTGCTTTAGCAGGAGGGTTGGACTAGATGATCTCCAGAGGACCCTTCCAATCTCTACCATTCTATGATTCAGTTATTACAATTACATATTTCTTTACACTTGTTATAAAATATTAACTTTAACAACTTTTTCCAAGGAGGCGTTTGTTTCTGCTTAGCCACGGTCCTTATTGCCTTTTTTTTTTTTTTTTTACAGAGCTAAAATAAGGATGACTTAAATTCTCATGTAGAACAAATGATTTTAAGAAATACAGCAATAAAAACAGATTAACAACCACATTAGGGCTTTGGCCTTTCAAAACTCCAAGGCATCAGATATATCACATCCATGACTTCCTGATTTTTTTTTAGAAATAAAGCACCGAACTGACCATGAAAAGGCCTACCAAGAAATATTAACTATACGGGGAACCTATGCAGTCATTTTGCTATTTTAGGCTTCTTTCTCTATAAAACTATGGAAATGCTAATATGTCCTTTGTAAGCCGTTGTAAGATCTTAGGAAATTAGGTACACATGAAATAATAGGCATTACTAAAAGATAAGGAACACTATCAGACTGATCCTATTCCTGCCTTTTCTGATTGCAATGAAAACAAGCAAGAATAAAGTTTTCTAATTATTAGAAAAATTAGAAAACAGCATTAATTTATTACTGGAGTATCCAGTGATTCAAAGAAAATACTTATTTATATAATGCAGGCAGTAGCTTGCTAAAAGTGAGAACAAGGAATGTCCAGGCAAAGGTTGTGTCATTCTTTTCTGTGCTTAGCTGCACAGAAGGTAATTTTGCCTTATCACCTCAGTGAAATGAAGGCTGACATAGTGGTAAACAACACGTTTTAGGAACAACAGGAAGGAAAATTGTAAAAGCAGTGCAAGAGAATTAAATGTAAGTTCATGAAAGCGAATGATACTTGTGCAGTTGTTCATGGCTGATATTACAAATCACCAGAGCAAACAGAACAAAATGGAAGAAAAGGATGTTAAAATATGTAGATTTTCATAATATCTCATTTCCCTGAGCAAGCCAAGTGCTTGAATCAGAACCTGTATTGACTGAAAACTGGTCAAGATTTTGCAAACTTCAGTGAGACAGGAAAAAGTTTTTTACCAGAGTATTTGCTTGTTGTAATGTAGCTAAAGGTTCAAACAATTGCCATAAAGTTCTTCATTAACCTACAGAGTTTTTATTTGCAGACAATGTATGTTTAACTATAAAATGATCTTCTAACTTAGTCCAAGTTTATAAAAATATAAATTATAAAGACAGAAAGAAAGTTCACTGCTCAAAGAGCTATGTAAGAACAATAGAGACATATTTCTCCTTTCCTTCATGTCTGGACAATAATTATTGTCAAATTTACACTTCCTTCAATATGATGTAGAGGGATATCAATTCAAAATCATAGCAGTTTGCACCTTCTCGTACAGAGCAATGATTACAATCTGTGAAACAGCATTTTTGAGAATTACAAGCTCCAATTCTTTGTTGTAGGTTCTTGCAATGTTTAAGTATAATTACGTTTCCTTCTGCAAAAAAACTTACACTGGGCATGAAAACACTCTGAGGCACAAATTGTATTTACATTGTTATTCACACAGCTTGGTCACAGCACAAACTACAGGAGGCTTAGAGTCCCGGGGGAATCTCTTCCTTCACCTATGGAAAGTTGAAATAGTAATGTATGCTCTCTGTGTAGTGTAACCTTAACTGGAAACCCATAGAGGAAACAAGAGTTTTTTCTCCTGCTGAGGTTCTTAACAGAACAAATACCAGAGGCATTTTCTTCCTATTTAAACAATAAATCTGACCAAGTTTCCTGCACCTCTCCTAAATTTAAAAAAAAAACCCAAAAACAAACAAAAAAAAACCCAAAAACAATCAACAAAAAAACCAAACCCCAAACCCTGCGCAGAAATAATTCTGAAAAGATGTGGCTTGATTCTTCAATTGCTTGCTTCCTATTTACTCTTTCAAACTCATTTTAGGTAGAGAATCAAGCACATAACCTTGGTTTTTGCTTCAGCCCTGCTTTGGATCTGTATATAATTCAGAAAACAGATTAGGAATTGAAAGACTGAGCTGTTTACTCCAGTGAGAATAGTTTTTCTGAAGGTTAAAATCCTCCTAAGAACCACTCCACCACTATTAAATTTATGTAACTTCTTCAATGATGAGCTCATATATAATTAGTGAATTATTAAAATTCACACTTTGCTTTATCTTCAATTGACATGCATATAATTTAGTGTTAATATTTCTTGAATTATATGTGTATCTTTGGTATAACAGTTTTAAAAACATTCATCTTTCATGTAATGTTAGACACATGTAATTTCCTCACTGGTCCAAGTCATTGTTTTATTCAGCTTGAAATCTAGGAAAACACGAACGATTTGGAAAACTCTTCCAAAAACCCAATAACCTTACAATGTTGTTAGTTCAAGTTTGGTCTTCACTTAATTTGGAATGGATCTTTGTTCTCTTTAAAGAAACCAGAGGAAGGAAAGATATTGAATCTGTTATTTTGAATCTGTTTGGAGAATTTGCATAGGACTAAAAAGCCAGCATGGTAATGACTTTAGTCTGTATTTGTGATTAATCTCCACAGAGCAAAAACACTGACTATAAATATGTGAGAAAGATGTCAGGGAAAATAATTTTCTTTAATTGGTATCATCAACAACATATTCGCAAACATAATTATTCAAGCTCCTTTCTAAGAAGTTGAACTTTACTCCAGAAAGCAAAAATTGCTAAAGCATAGTTCATATTAGACTTTTATATATTCACATAAATCATTAATTAAAGTGCAAATTTCTTTCAAAATCTTACTTATGCATCATTTTATTGATTTGATTTAAAATTATCTTAAAATACTGAAAAGTTCTGAGTCCATCACCAAATTTCCTTACCTGACATTGAAACTTTCACATTACTGATGACGGTGGCCCATCCTGTAGCTACACCTGAGACACCATGTCCCCCCCATCTGGCCAGAGTACTACACTACATACATCCTTCAGTTCTAAGTTCTGGTCCGAATTTTCAATTATACTAGCACATGGAATAGGATATTAGCACCATTATTCTTCAAAAATCCAAGCAACAGACTAATGAGACAAATGAATAGCAGCCAGAAGCCTCTGAAATATCCATAGAAGAGACAGATGATCTATTGTATTTACTACTCATTTTTACAAGTGGGTTTTTTGACGCTGGTGAAGAATATGTCCATAAAAGTGACGCTGTATGGTTAGAATTATGTACTTTGTTCTAGGAAACAAATCAAAGCAAAACAGAAAATGCTCATGAAAATGTAGTGTCATATATGACATAAAATGTGCTATTAGATGCTGCATGTTCCAAGAGTATTATAATAATGTTTTGTCCTAAATCAGTTTAGTCAGTGGCAAATTATGAAACAGAACAAATCTTAAACTTCTAAAAATTAAACTTCTAAAAATTAAATGTTTCATTGAGGTGTTTAAATTAGCGTATGTAACGCAGAATTGTTTGCCAACACACTTCTAGTAAAAAGCAAAAAGCTTTATACTGAAAGAATGCATTAGGTGGAAAAAGAAAACTAACCAATACAGAACAAATGGTACTAGAATTAGGCCCACATGGCATAACCAAACCTCCATTAGTTCAGCTAGGATGAATTAGACATCATCCAGAAAATATCTTAATGTTTCTTTCAAGGACAGAAGTAGGAAAACTACTTGTTACTTAAAATGATTAGTTCCTTCTGGCCTCTTAATGGAAAAAAATAAAAAAAAGTGCGTACCTTGGACAGACGTGTATAGAACACAGTTCTTTGCAGTTCAATATGCATTCCTACAATTAATATTCAAATTAAAACCAATTCAAGAAATTAGATGAATGTCAGCAGAGTTTCTAGTATTTGTATTGACAAAAAGTCTCAATGACTATTCAACAGCTCGTTTATGAATACGTGTCCTGGTTTGGGCTAAATCAGAACTAATTCTGGTTTAGTGCTTTAAATTTTCAGTTAAGTCTCCTCTAACTAATGGCATTTTCTGAAACAGCAACCTGTTTTTCCAGACAGTGACTGCTTCTAGCAGTGATAAGGCCTGATGATTATAGTCCGTACCAAGGAATGGTATGCAGAGAGGCCCTTGCTTATACTTGTTCTTATGGCAACCAAGGTCACTGCTAAATCTTGTACTCCATGTTGGGGGGCCAGGAGTGAAAAGGGTCGCACCTACAGGGAGGAGCGAACTGGACAGGTGACCCAAACCTGACCAACAGAGTATTCCATCCCACATATGTCATATTCAGTATAAAGCTGAGAGATCACGAGGGTCTCGCTCTCTTCGTCTCTTCCTCTCTTCTTCGATGGCCGACATCTGAGGAGGACTCTGTCTGTTCTTCTGTCGTCGATCCCGATGGACGTATTGTCATCAGGGTGGGGGGAGTTGGGTTTGGTGTTGGTTTTGTATATATTTGTACATATTGTATATATTTCATTATTTCCTTATTCTTATTATTATCTTTTCTTTTATTGTAACTGTTTCATTAAAGCTGTTTTAGTTTTCTTTTCCAAACCATAAAGTCTCTCTCTTGTTCTCTTTTCCCTTTTGGGAGGGGAGAGGGGTTAGTAGAGAGCATCTGTCACTCGTTAGTGGCCGGCCCAGCCTCAAACCGTGACAGATACAATTAGCGCCCAACGTGGGGCACGAACCCATGACCCTGACATTAAGAGTCTCATGCTCCCCCCACCCTGATGACAATATGTCACCATCACACCGCAGGGCTGGCACTGGGGCAGTCCCAGGCTGGACTCGGCAGCAGACAGGGATGGGATACAGGAGCTGGACTCAGGCACTGGATATATGGATCGGGATCGACGACAGAAGAACAGACAGAGTCCTCCTCAGATGTCGGCCATCGAAGAAGAGAGGAAGAGATGAAGAGAGCGAGACCCTCGTGATCTCTCAGCTTTATACTGAATATGACATATGTGGGATGGAATACTCTGTTGGTCAGATTTGGGTCACCTGTCCAGTTCGCTCCTCCCTGTAGGTACGACCCTTTTCACTCCTGGCCCCCCAACATGGAGTACAAGATTTAGCAGTGACCTTGGTCGCCATAAGAACAAGTATAAGCAAGGGCCTCTCTGCATACCATTCCTTGGTTCAGACTGTAATCATCAGGCCTTATCACTGCTAGAAGCAGTCACTGTCTGGAAAAACAGGTTGCTGTTTCAGAAAATGCCATTAGTTAGAGGAGACTTAACTGAAAATTTAAAGCACTAAACCAGAATTAGTTCTGATTTAGCCCAAACCAGGACAGTACGTAAGACTGAATAATTAGTAGAAATCTGTACTCCTTGATGCACATTGCACAAATAGGGAGAAATCCTGCCTTAGTTACCAATGAGAACTTTTCCATTGACTAAATAGTTTCTTGGCTACGTCATCCCTAATGTGTCCTCTCAAATGTTATCCTCCCCGTGTTGTACATTGCCAACTCTTGCAATAGTATTGGAAGTCCCACAGTCATGTAATTTTTCTTTTTAATACTAGCATTTGGACACAAGGGATACATGGGAATATCAAGTTACAGTTATTGGCAGGGGGAAGTAAGACAGGAAAGTTTTGGGATTTTTTACTTGCAGAGTTGTGCAGAGAAACTTCAAAAATATCAACCGCATGTATTCAAAAGCATCAGAAAATATAGGTCAGTCAAAAAAAGGAACACAGACACTTTATGTAGAAAATAACAATAAAACTGGCAACTTCATGTGGATAAATGCTTGATTTTTGTTATCAGTCTTGCTAGATGATGTGACAGTGACTTTAGTGAGTGATAAGAAAAAACTCTCTGTGCATCACCTGAGCCATCTACAAGTTTGGAAATGGAATCTCGCTTTATTCAGGATAAACAATAAAATCCAAATTCTTGCAAGCGTGACCAGGTGAGACTCAGGCGGTCTCTTGCTGAGCCAGAATGTACATACTGCCGCATTTCAGTGTGTGGGGCACTATCCTTCTGCTCTGCAGCAAAGAGTCACTGTGTCCCATCCATGCCACTGTTGAACAAGAGACCTATAAGGGCCCAAAAGAGCCAATGGCCACTGCTGTACCTGCTGTAATGGCTACGAGGCCACCAGCAAGTGAGCAGCGGCAAGGGGTCACAGGGCCCCACCTCCACAGGGAAGGGAGTAGCAGAGAGGAGAGGGCAGCAGCACAGCTGTGGGAGGGGGGGTCAGGTCACTCGAGAAAGACACATAGCAGACATGCAGCCTCCAGCGGGACAGTGGTTTGGGATAGCCACCTCAGCCACCGCTCTGAGGAAGGGGCTCCTGCAGCAGCTGGCTTGTCCACCCCCTTGCCAGCACCTATATTTTTTCTGGTTTTCTCAAGGGTCATGCACAAATAGCTAGACTTTAAACTAGTTGTGCTTGGGTTTAGTTAGAATCTGTTTGCTAAGTATTTACCAAACTTTGGTGATCAATAAAGTCTGACACAAGATTTTGTATCAATATTTTCATACAAAGCAAGAATCTTCATGGAAATATCAAATCCTTTGATGCTACAGGCCAAGTTCTTCCTTCATCCTCATTCATGTCATTTCAAAAAAGTGTCATTTACACTAGAGAGTGTTGAATTTTACTCTGGGTTGACCAAATCAAATGCTTATGACAACAGTTTCTTAACTATTCTTCCAGTTAATTTCTAGAAAGGAGTCAGACACTGTCATTCTATACTTTCATAAATACTTAGAGGCATAAACCCCATATGTCTTTCACTCTTTCCACCATCATACATCACAAGCTTTTACACTTCTTTTTACAGTTCCTTTTATACCCAGAACAGCTATTTCACTGTGTGTAAAAGCTTGTGGTGTATGTAATGGTAGGATAAACAATTACAGACTATAGATGACATACTGAGCAAAAGGAGGGAAGAAAGAGCCTGAATGACTGTAGAGAACAAAGGGGATAATAGCAGAGGGGCACAGAGGAGAGAAACAAGGGAGGCCGAAGCAGATGTCAGGTTTGGTTTGGCAGTCTGTTTTCTAACTAGAGTGAACTGACAGAGTAAATTGATCACACGATCTTCCGTATTACTTAAACCCTGCCTAATGATAGAAAGGATAGCTTACTAGGAACTGGCTTAAATTAGACACATAAATCCAGAATCTCAAAAGTATTCATACATCTAGTTCCCTGTGAAATAAATTAGTTAGGTTTAAGTCTCCTTAAGCCCAAGTTCACCACCTGTGAAACAGGGAGAAAACACAAGGCATAAAAAATTTCAATGATGAGTGATGCATCGTTATGACAGGCAAACTAAAAATTTCTGCTAACAGATAGTGACTAGAGGGAGGTCTGTATAATCCCTGAAGGGGGTGACTGGTACCAAGGTCAAATGGAACTGGCAGTGCTGACCAAATGCCAGCCAAGGGGAGAAACCAATATGTCTGTCACACTCTACTCCCTCTAGCACCATGGGTTCCAGGATGTGCTTTTTGGCAGGACAGGATGCAAAGAAGCTCATGATAGGAAAACCTGTTAGCAAAAGGATAGGCTTGCTTCACTTCAAAATTGTTTATCTCCTGTTCGCCCTTCATGTCCCTGGCTTGACTACTATCCAGTGAAGTGGGATCTAGATTAATATTGTCCTCTTTTACTTAAAGTTGTTTTTTTTTTTTTGCTAGTAATGTAAAGAAAACAACCTTTGCAAAAATAGGAAGCAGCGTAATTTTCGTATCATTCTTATACTATGTCTGTAGCCTGGTTTCCCAAGAAAATAACACTTGTCAGGTCTCCCTGAAATCCTTGGAACTTTTGGTCAGTCTTGATCATGTCTAACAGCAGCTTCAGCAATGTGAAGATCAGGTAAGCATCATAAAAATAGGAAACTTTATAGAGAGAGACTTTATTAAAGCCTTCACTGAAGGGAGGAAGGATGAGATCAAGTAGTTTTAAACATTAAAGACCAACATAGGAGACAGCTATTATAAATGCCCAAGCCACAGGAAAATTCCAATAGAAGTTCACCACATTATTCACAACAGTGAATCTAGACACAGGACGTGAACATTTAAGGAATCAGGCTTCATAACTTCTGCTCAGGATGAAATTACTTTCTTGGTTGTTTCTCACAGGTACTTAGTAGTCCTTCTCATGAGTTAGGCATCGTACAAGACATTACACTAAAATATGTTCCCTTGCCCAAAAACTCACTATCTTGAGTAGTTACCTGGCTTTGTATGAAGGAAACATAAAGGGGAGTGGGAGAAAAAAAAAGGAGAGAGGGAGAGAGAGAGTACACAGAACCCATTACTGTGCTTTTGCAGGTTTAAGTGATTTTTTGCATTCTCCTCTTTTAACAATTATAAGATCATTAACAGATTTCTTAACAGCCAGTTGATTTTTGGCTAGCTGTACTGTGATAGCTATGATCGATTTTTGACAGAAGCTGAGATAGAGGTTTCCAGTTGGATAGAACTACAAAATTCAAAGTAATGACAAATTCATCCCTGGCAAAACCGTGTAAACTTCAGCCAAGAACCCTGAGTATACTTACATGAATAGTCATTCTTAGGTAGTGTCTACATTTAGCCTGTACCCAGGGGTAAATTATAACAGTTGCTCTGTCACCCAACAACCCCTCACCAGCCAGGAAAGTGAAACAGGGAAAAAGGAGAGCGGACCCATGCGTAGAAGTGAGAACAGATTTAAATGAGATAACACGTTACCAACAGAGATAGATTCAGCCAAATGAATATCCAGCTGCCACAATCAACCAAAGAGCAGTCCTCAAGAGAAGCCAGAGGAGGAGCAAAAAGAACCTCAGTGGAAACCCCACAGGAGCTCCCCTTCCTCAGCAAACCTTCCCCCTTTATAATGACTGTGACATTATGGGATGGGCTACCCCTGTAGCTCACTCAGGTCATCTGCCTTGGCTGAATCCAAACTGCTAATGGCCTGCCTGGCCTGGCATGGCTGGGCTGGGATTCTGTCCCAGCCAAACCAGGATAGGTAGTAAAAAAAAAAACAACAACCCTAAAACCCAACATTCCAATCTTAAAAGAAGAAAATTAGGATTTTGTTTCCTTCTTGTGGAAAACAAATCTATTTTGAATAAAATAGTAAAATTTTAAAATAATTTGAGAAGGAGACTTGTTCCTCTAAAGAGCTCACTGAGTAAACTTCCAAGAGTTATCAGCTTTTACCCATGCATGCACAATCATGCCACTGATTTTGAGAACAACTCCAGAATAATGTGAATAGGATTTACCCGCAGTGGAAGATATTAATTTTCATACACCCAGGAGGAAAAGTTAAAATTTCAGATGAAATAATAGGAATTATTTGATTTATCCAATCTTGCAGCCTCAAAGCTAATGTCATTGTGACTTTGTTGTTTCTATCCATGTATTTTTTGCAGTGCCCTAAAGAGATTTCAATTAATGGTTCAAGCCTTAACTAAAATAAAGATAACATATAAGTCTTTGAACGAAGAAGACAGTTGTAGTCCTTTAGGACAACAAAGATTATAAAACTCAAGAAGAACTTGACAGCTGGGAAAAGAAATCTCAGTGGGCAGGAAGAGATCTAGCTATGCACTGTCTTTCTAGAGCTTATTAAACAAATCCAGTGTGACCATTTTAGAAAACACCAAAGAACTGTATGGACTTTTCCAACACTACAGGAATGATGTTCAAAGCACCACTTGTATTTGCCTCACCCGTGTTTTTTCTTCCCTTAATCAGGTAAGAAGCAAAAACACACAGAAAAAGAACAGCAACAAATGAAGAAAAACATTTCCTCCTGCCACTTGCCCTAGCCTCTGATAGAACTGCTTCTTCCTAGCAAAAGAAAATACAGGTCTGCACATTTCACCAGGACCCTGACTATTTTTATGTATTTTCATGTATATTATTACATACTAATAGATAGTCAGGCAAACTGGTGGTCTAACTACAAGTTTTGTCGAAAAACTTTAGATTATTCTTCCTAAAAATTAAAAGGAAATACTTCAAATATTGCTTAGGAGTGTTTTGGATAGTGTCAGAGCTTTTCTTAATAAGTTCAAATAAGCAAAATTTATTTCAAAGCAAGAGCTCAGAATGGCAGTTTTTCCATTTGTAAAACACTCCTAGAGAGTTATGCTGATTTTTATTAACAAGTAAAATACTCAGAAATCTGACTGAAATGCTCAGACAGGTGACTGAACATGGTATTTTTCAAAGTGTTTCATTAAAACTGTGTCAATAAAAATCACAAACTTTTCACTGACAATTATTGAATCCCAAATTCTGTACTAGCACTTCTGCGCTAATGGAAGTGTGTCACTTGCAACAATAAGTTGCAATGAAATTACAATAAGTTTAGAGAAACAGTGCTTTAAATCAAGCCCATTGATACTGGAACTGCTTTTCATTGTATGAAAATGAATAAACTGCTATGAAAATGCTCAGGTGAAACTTACTGTAGAACATTACTTTTCTCTGTATAAGCTTGTCATTCACTGCTTAGAAAATACCTCTGCTGAAATAATTAAATCAAGAGTTTAACTTAAAACTATGCCCTGAAACATAGACCAGAAGTGCTACCATTTAGAAGACATAATAAAAGAAAATTTTCTGCTTAATTCCATTAATTCTGTATCAGGACTAAGCCAGCATCAGGAAGGTTACCAGTGTGTACTGCTGAGGGACAAAATCCAATGGTGTCTTAAAAGACATTTATATTTATATCAATAATTTTAGTAGCACAATTTCTATAAATTGCTATGTTTGGGAGATTTCAACTTTTGCATATAAACCTTCTCATTTAACATTCAGAAAAATAAGATTTAAGTACTTATAATAAGTAGACACTGAAAAAATGAAATTCCATCCCATGAAAACAATGAGTTCTTAAATTTTAGCTTCATGTTGAATTGGAATGAAAGTGAGATTTAGGATTTTTCATGTAACAAAATATTTTGAACACATTCCTTTTCAAGCTGATGGAAGTATTTTACTTTATACCCTTATAATTCAGAGTATTATTGCACCGATATTATTCCAGTAATTTTACAGAAGCATTTAGATGAAACTGGTTCTTATAAAATTTTTAGTCGAACTAGCAGTTTCTAAGGGATTTTTTTAAAACAAATATTTCAAACATCACTACTGCTATATAAACTTCAAAAACTCTTTCTGTACTCTATTTTCTATACAGTAAGACCATTAAAATATGTATGACATATAGCTATATTTACTTCTCATAAGGTAGGA
The DNA here is from genome assembly GCF_034619465.1 of Leptosomus discolor. Taxonomy (NCBI): domain Eukaryota; kingdom Metazoa; phylum Chordata; class Aves; order Leptosomiformes; family Leptosomidae; genus Leptosomus; species Leptosomus discolor. The sequence continues at coordinate 25,585,019 of NC_141398.1, read as the reverse complement.
TCAAATTGTCTGTTACATTAAGTAGACTCACAGATTTCTACACAGCTGTGTCACTGCATCAGGCAGCTCCTTCCTTCACAGCCATCGCAAACATACACACGCAAATCCCTGTAGTTACAAGTTTGCTTCATTGGAGGTATTATTTCTAATCCATATATTCTGATGAAGGGGGCATATAAACAACACCAATTTGATCTGAAGTTTTAGTCTGAGGGATGTCAAGGCCTGCATCTTACATTAAAACTCGCAGAAAGGTGCTGCTTCTGGAGTAATGGGCCCAAATGTGAGCTAGCAGGTATAGATAAGCAAATAGCAATCAGACATTAGTTCTGAGACTTTCTGTTACTTGTATGGTCCCAGATTATTCACTCTGATCACTCTGATATCTTGTATGATGCAGTTTCCTACAGGGATTTTGAGATGCAGGTCAAAGTGAGAAAATCTCTGAAGGGTTCAATTTATATGGATAAACCATAACCAACCAGAATGATTCTTTGACAAGCTATGTGTAGAATTCATCCTGAAGTGCCAGCAAATCATTCCAGAGGGGAAGGATGGATAAACTATTCAATTCCCTTCTTGATCAAAAATACAGGCGAAAGGGAGAAAAATCACATTTTAATGTAACATGTTATACTCATATTCTCTATACAAACAGTGTATCAACAACAAAACCCTATAATGGATCTCACAGAATCTACTGTTTATGAAAATAAGGTTTTTTTATGATATAACCACCTGAGATCAGCATGGAAGTGAAAGCAAATTACTTGAGGTAAAAAGGTAAATATAAAACGCACTTTTAAGAATTTTCACCTTTGGCATTGTTACCTTAATGTAAGTAAAAACACTCAGAAACTGATTTACGGTGATCACACACATACCAAGAATATCCTTGTTTGTTTTTTCTGTCTTAGTGCCACAGTAGCACCTGGTCATTTACCTTATGAGCATTCCTGAGCAGTGCTAAGGACTACAGAAGACTGAGGAACTGAAAACACAGATTGGCCAGGAGTGCAGAGATGATTCATAACAGATTTTTCAACTACTATTTCTCGTAATCCAGATTAATGAAAGAAAAAAAGTATAGATACGCAGTCAGGATGATAAGTGCTCCCTCCTCTTCTGTGCAATTGGAAACCAGAGAAGTGCTTGAACAGATGGGTTTTATTAATTTAATCATAAAAGTATTAGGAAATAGTATGTTTTAATTGCCATATTAAAATTTTTTCTCTATTTCTGTTTTTTCAAATCACAAAATGAGTTAAAAGGGAAAAGGCATGGATCAGAGATGAAGAAATGAGAGTTCAAAGAGCAACAATGGACTGTAGAGGTCATCATTCCTACATGCTTTCAGACCAGATATTATTATAACTACTGCTTCCATATACTTGGTGATGTCCCATGACTGATTGACATTAGATGGTCACTGATTATGATTAGACACCATTCTTGCAAGAATCACCTTCAGAAACTGTTATTTCACAGACTGATTCTAACGTGTCAGCGACTGGCTGTCTCCCGTAGCTGTTTTATAAACAAGAGACACTGCTCTCTGGAGATGGAAATGATTATGTGAAGCTGAAGTTGTTGCATGGTGGGGGGAAGAATCCATCTCCAGTGGAACAGAAAAATAAACTTTCTTTTTTGCAGTTAATCAAGCCTTTGCTGAATACACCTAGAATACTGACTTCTGGATGTTTTTCTTCTTTTTTCTTCTTAATGAAGACTTTGGGACTGATGCTGATGTGCTTCTAATTTCTGCTGTTCCATTCCAATGGAATTCACTGAGTAATGCCAGTTTTCTTCTGAGCTCAAACAGTGGGCAGTTCTGCCTATAATCTCTGAGGTAGATTTTAGAGTGCCTTGTCATCAGATATGCAAGAAATGAGAAATGTACTGTGTGATTTAAACATCAGAACCTGACTATCAATTAAATGTACCTTTGAAAATAGAGTTCATTAATGCATATTCATGTATTTAGATTTTAGACTTTTCAGATGACTAGATGGAATACAGATTATTCATAAGATACAATTTTCACATTGTGTTAATTTCCAAAATCCAGTTGTTATTTGATAGATGGTAAGTTTTTTATAGTCAATAAATTGATCTTATCTTTACATAAAAAAACATAGCTATAAAAATATCAAAGTCATCATGAATATTGGTATTGATCAATTGCCACTGCTAGCAATCAACAGCGGGAATCTTGGGCTGAATATGTAACCATTCCCTTAGAAATCAGTGAGGAAGAGTGAGCGGGCGAGGGAGAGCAAAACAGAATGATGGTGTGTTAAAGAGACTATTTGAAACGTTCTTCTTGGGATTAACCTTGATTTCATTCTTTGACTTCTAACACAAAAAAAAAAACAAAACAAAAACAACTATATATTGGAAAATGTCATAAAATATGCTAAGGAGCCTGGACTTGGGTAAAAAGGATGTATTGGAAAATGTAATAAAATATGCTAAGGAGCCTGGACTTGGGTAAAAGTTTGATGCCCCGGATTCCATAGCACCTATTTAATTTCAAGTACGGTAATAATTTTAAATTACGTAAATATTCTTAACTATCTACAACAAAAAATGTCCATGCTAACAAAGAAATATGGTCAGCAGTCAGATATGGTTCCCCAGTGGTTTGGTTTTTCAGAACTACTATTCTTTCCAATAAAAAAGGATGCTTCTGGTAATTCCCTATATTATGAATTCAGCTGCATTCTTGAAGGCCACATTTACGGTGTTTGGTGGTCATGGCATAAATCTACAGTAACAATCCACTGATTTTAATCCACTAATCCAGAACTGGTATTCTCTGTTATTTTGTTAATATGAACAATCTTAAGAACAGCCTCCACCCAGTTTTCTTTTAAATAAACTGAGGACATTTGCTAACATTGTAAAGCCTGAATGGAGATCAGGGTTTTTCTGTTTGTCTGAAATAATGTCTTCTGTCAGAAAATATTAATCCATTAATCCATTTATATAAAAAGTCGACATAATCCTCTGTCTGAAAATTTTTTTAATAGAACTTGAAGAGCTCAATAAAGTAAAAAAGTGTTGTCTTGATCTCTCCAGACTAAAAATGTTTTAAATTCTAACTGTTTTGAAGTACAAACCAGTAATTTAAATAAAATGTTCTACATTAAAAAAAAAAAAAAAAAAAATTCTTTTTTCTTAACTTGTATTTCACATAAAATCATAAAGTAGTTCAATATTTTGATTTATACACCCATTAGGGCTAGGGTATATGAAATTTCAGAAAAGCAAGTTCTCAGGATGGATAAACTTTTATTTAACATGCTTCTATCTGTAAATTAAAAATTCTGGTGCATTCAATTTTAAAAGTTCAAATTCTAATCACTTTTGGTTATCATTGGTCAGATAGTTAGCATCCATAAAAATTCACCAATACAAGTGTTCACATCCCCATACCCACTTTAAAATTTTGCTTCTCAGATGTATACACACTTCTGAACATAGCAGTAGAAGTAAAAGAAAGCACTTTCTTGCCCTAGAATTCAAATTTAGTTCTGTGGAAAACACACTGGATGAAACAAAGCTATATCTCCATTGGTCCATTTATTTTCCACTCCATTATGCAACACTAGCAAGTGAGAGGAGTAAAGGCAGCCATGTGGAGAAAAGTATGAACTAAAAAGTATTCCCCTCCTCCTCCTTAAAAACAAGTAAACAGCCTCCATAAAACCTGAGACAGTGGAAGACTGAGCCTCCCTTGTCTCCAGAGCTGTCTTGTACTCCAGGTTTTTCCAGCTTGTGAGACCGCTTGAATACTGAACATTTCCTATGTTGTGTAATTTCACAGCAATAATAAAATGTGTAGGCCTCTTTTTCTCATTTCATTGCTACCCCATTGCCTTTCCACATATAGATCACAGTCTATAAAGAGGTCATGAAAAGCCATTAATGAGGCAGTTGAGAAGCATTAGTTGTTGGAACTTTTAGTATAATGTAAGGGGGAGAACACATCTTGGTGTCCCACCCTTTATGTGCATTTCCTCTTCAAAGTCAACCTCTGTCAAGCTCTCGAACTACACAAATGCGTGCATAGATGTTATATAAAGGATTATGATTAAGAGATGCACGTTTTTACCCCTACTTTAATTGAAAGTGCAGTAGCACTTTCAAATTATTTCCAACCTAAATTACAGATTACTAAACTAACCTATCCCATGGATGTTAACCAAAAAAACAAAACAAAACAAAACAAAACAAAAGCATAATAAAATACTAATTTTTAAAATTACTGCTTATTCAAATAATGAATGATACTGGACCTTTAACTATTCAAACAAGCCTACTTACAAGCCACTTTTGGTAGTTCATACATGAAGTAGACCATTAGCAGTTACAGAAGCCATTAAGCAGTTACATTCCAAAAGGGAGAGGGAGGAGAGATATATTTTCTTGTTCAGTGAATCTTTCTCAGTAATCTTCCTTACATTTAATAATAGCAACAATCTGAGGAAAAGTCTTTTTTTTTGACTGTGATCTTCTGTACTAACTATGATTTATTTGAAAAGTGCAAGTATTTGATTTTTCATTCTTCACATAGCACTAGTCACACTAATTTAAAAAAAAAAAAAAAAATCCCTGATTGCATTGTTACAAAGAAAATTTCAAAACTGCCAACAAGTTTTTAAGTCAGAACATTTTGAATACATTTGGGTTAATGCCAACAGACACCTCAACGACCCTTCACAGAGGTGACTGGGACTAAGTAATCTCTGACTACAATGTCTTGCATCCCCAGTGCTCTTTAACCTTTACTCATCAGCCTACACCAAAAAAAAACAAGCATCCAGTGTCACATGTATTAAACAACTGGTTAATTATTTTTCACTAGGCAAATGCATATTTATTAGATGAAATCTATGTTGCTGATGCCCTAAATAAGGAGACCACCATGCATTGTCACATGGCCAAAACACTTTCTTGAAGAAAAGCTCTATAAAAAAGCTGTCCCAGCTCAACATGTCTTAATCAAGTATGGTGCATAATCTTGTTATTCATTTGTCAACATACAAAAAACTCCTGTAATGAAGAAACAAAAATAATTCAACAGTAGATAAAACTAAGTTAATTACATCTACCAGCAAGATCAACTTCAAATCTTTCCTCACGCACTTCTAAGTTTACAAATCACAGAAAGGTTAAGGTTGGAAATGACATCTGGAGATCATCTGGTCCAACTCCTTGCTCAAGTAGGGCAACCTAAAGCCAGTTGCCCAGGACCATGTCCAGATGGCTTTTGAGGTGCAGAGAGAAATTAGAATATTTCTAGTGTCAGAGGCAGCAGAACAACGCAAGGTTGTTGACAAGGATGTGAAGAAATCACAGAATAATGTGATGTTTCTGTGGTGTACTTTAATTCTCAAACAAAGACTAAATAAGTGCTGTAGAAGTAGATAAGGAGGAGAAAATCTGAATCTGACAGGATTAAACCTCTGTCCTGATTTGGTTGATACAGAATCACAGCCCAGCCACGCCAGGCAGGCTGTTAGCAGTTTGGAGTCAGCCAGGGCAGTTGACCTGAGTGAGCTACAGGTGTAGCCCATCCCATAATGTCACGGTCATTATAAAGCGGGAAGGTTTGCTAAGGATAGGAAGCTCCTATGGGGTTCTTTCTGCTTCTCCTCCTGCTACATTGTCATTTGGCTGAGTATAACTCTGTATACTTTTGTTGTTATTACTGTTGTTTCATTAAATCTGTGTTCACTTCTAGCCATGGGTCTCCTCTCCTTTTCCTGATTCTCCTTCCTGGCTGGTGAGGGGCTGTTGGGTGATAGAGCAACTGTTATAGTTTAGCCCCTGCTGTGGGCTCTGCAAATCTAAGAATACAAGAAAGCCATCACAAAAGAATTTAGAAGTGTTCTTATCTGCTAGGCTAATAAAACAAGATTCAAACAATAAAAATATTTCCTAGATCAATCTAATAACCTGAAATCACACACCCCAATTTTAGCACTAACTGTAGTCCAAAGCAGACCTTCATGTAAAGTTTTACGAGATTTCGACATAAAACATCAAATCTTCCTACCGGTTGCATACACAAAGAATGTTCTTGGTTGTGTATGGACATAAACTGGCTGAAAAACCAACCTGAAATCTGCGGTGTAATGTGGAGAGGTGAATGAATAGTTTGGAGTTGTAATTCACAACACTTCTGCAAGTAATTCACTCTTAGAAGACTGGCTATCTTCTGCTCTTTGTGGAGCTTGTTTCCATATCTCGTCACCTATGGAGTGCTCATCCCCATTTTGCTGGCACCACTTTTACTCCAGCAGAACTAGTTCTGAGACTAAAAGTTATATAAAAATTGTATACAGCTAAAATAAGCTATACCTGTACATGCTTAATTCAAAATGTTGGAATTTGAAATTACTAATTAAAGACACTAGTGAATGTCAATACAACATTATTTTAATGACTCCAAGATAATCCTGGAGCAATCCATTTAGATCAGAATGAGTTTATTGTAAAGTGCCAAAGGTGGGGGAAGAAATGCTTCCTTAGCACTACAAAGTAATGATTTCTGAAATGAATAATGCCTGTTCAGAATTTAACTAGATAATTACTTAATTTGCATTTGCTAAGGTGATGAGAGCAATGGAAAAGACAGCTCAGTGGGAAATGATGTGTTAAAAGGTGACATGTAAAAGTCAGTGTTCCTCAAAGTTCTGGCTTACCAACAGAGTCCACTTTAAAAGGAACACATTTACTAACCTAAGCATCCTAGTGGGAAAGAGACAAAGCAGAACAGATATGTAATAGAAAAACACATTATATCACACAAATCTCCAACATGCAGTTCAGAATGACTGGAGGCTGAAGCAATCAGATATATTTCTATTCTTGTTCATATATAATGAATTTGAGAAATGATTAGAAACCAGAACACAAAACTGGCGAGGTCTATTTCTGTATCTGCTACTGCAGACTTGCAGAAACAGAAATTGTGCAAGTCATGGTCAGTCCTGCAGAAATAATACAAATTTGAAGCAAGAAAAATAATTTCAGCCTTTTGTAGTGGCCCTGGAATGGTCCTGTGCTTTATCAAAAATGAAGAGTTCCTCTGTTTTTTCAGCTCCAGGCTATTGCAACTAGTTCTTGCAAAGATGATTAAGCACCTGCCTGTCTTTATGTGTATGACAAACAACTAGACTTTTGACATACTTAAAATTATGTATGTGCTGTGATCAGTTTCACCTCTAATGCTTTCTAGCTGGTAGGGAATATCCACAAGCACATACAGTATACTTCTTCTGGTGGTATATAATTTGTGCTGGTATACTGTGGCGGTGGGCTCAGCGCTAACACGTGCTTCATCATTGCTTAGTGTGTCAGGGAGATATACTTCAGATTTCCCTGAGGATTACAGAGTTCTGGTGAATGTGCACTTCACTATTTTTATGGTGAGAGCTGCCCCTGGTTGCAATATTTACAAACCCAGTCCCATATGTGCTCAAATAAGCAAACACAAAATGTAGATAAGAACTTTGTAGGTTGCAGTTTGTTGTCCAATTGTTATGCAGTGGTCTAGCTTATTTCATGCTCTAAAACTGGGGTAGATTTTTACACTTCAGAATACATGTAAATATCTTAACACTGCAAAATATTTCTCCTTTGCAACTGAATTAATCTGCTGTTCACATGGGGTTCAGCAGCTTTGGTAGTAGCTAAGGTTCTAACTACTTTCTAAAAAAGGGGCCAAGTGTATCCAAATGACGGGTTCTTGAAACTGATGGGGGTAAAAACCCAAGAAAACTCTTAAGGGTCCAAATGGACAAGGAGTTGCTCCAGAAGTTCACCCTGCCTCTTGTCCCGCCCCCAGCCTTCCCCCAATATCTGTCATTTTGGTTACTTAAGTGATGCCATATTGCTGAAGAGGGTTTTTCGCTTTTATGCTGATGTTTGTTCTTCTCTCCCACAAGCTTATATGATATTTTAGAAAAAGTGCAGTCTTTCTGCTGTTTACATGTTGCATTTCTTTTAATCAAAGATCCCATGCCTTCATACCCATTAGTCAAATCACAAGCATAGTTTTTTGTTGTCATTATCATTGTCTCAAAACAAGACCCCAATTGTGAAATGTTAAAAACCCATTGGTGGACTCATTAAGGTGAAGTATTTCTAGTTTGTTTTTTTTCCTTTTTCAGAGGGGGGACAGCATAAGGGAAATAATTATATATATATATATTTAATGTGAAGAAATTTCTGAAAACAACAGTGATAGGGATATATTTCAAAATCCTTCAAAATCATGATGAAAATCTAATTTCTCTTGTATATGGCTCTCAGAAGGTACCAGAGCTTTTGAGTTTGTCACTGTGTAAGGAATTCTGAATACTTGCTTTTTATTTCCATTTAGATGGTAGAGAGATACATCACAGAGTATATTAACTGAAGTGACATTTTTGTCATTTGTTTTATTTCCAAGTTAAATCTGTAAGCAGGGAAAGCAAGAACATTATTCTGAACATGATGAGAAAAGATCTTCAGCTGCTATCCACATGATTTGTCTACTGGTCTTTAATGAGACAAGATGAGAAGGCCTGAATGAATAACAACTTGGCAGCCTGGTAAGGTCATTTCTGCCTGATTTCTGAGGGCTTTTTCCACACTATTACAGCAGCACTCAAACTAAGTGTTCTGTGTTGATAGCCAAGAAGGCACAAGACCCTTTTTCGGGGGGGAGGGGGTGGGTAATAACACTTGACATTTTTCTACCAAACTGGAAGAATAGAATCAAACTCCCCTTAAAGTCAGAAAGGTTTTGTTTGTTTGTTTGTTTGTTTTTAAAAAAAAAGGAAAGAAAAAGAAAATTCTCAAAGAATAATTACAATCAATGATGAATTTCAAAGTGATTAAGAAATTCAAGCAGCCAAGAGTCATAATGTGAAAGATTAAAAGATGACTGGCTCAGCTGAAAGCCAGCCTGGTGGAGAGTGAGACTGATGTTGGTCAGTGTTGACCAGAGAAGGGAAGACAAAGGCATGGCACATCGTATCAGAAAGTGACACCTGCAGAAAGTGCACTTAAAAAGAATATTTCACAATATTCTATTCTGCAATACTCTGTTCTGCAATAATGGTCTAAATGGTGTAACAGTATAATCAGATGCATGGATTTGCAAGATTTTTAAAATGTTGCAATAATGGGATGTTATAGAATAGAGGAGGTACAGAAGCAATCTGGATTATAGTATACATCTACCTATTTCCTCAAAAGTAATTGTCTGGTTATGATGACTTCCTTTTTTTTAAAATATTGGATAACATCTGAGATATATGTATATATTGTGCTGATAATTGCTGTCTATAATTTGTGACCTTCTCAGGTGTTGACATGTTGACAATTGGAAAATCAACCGCTGAATTGGTTTCTGTTTCCTAAAGTCCTTTGCTGGGGGAGCATAGTGTTGATGGTTTCTTCTCCCTCAGTATAGGTTTTGCTTGGGCTCATTTATGTAAGTTTACTAGCAAGTTGTATACCTTATTCTTTTCATCGGTATGTAGTTCCACCTTAGATCCCAGTTAACAAAGGTGTGTGTTACATATATTGGATACTTGGGTTTGTTCTCTTTGTTACCCCCAAGGCTCTTTTTCCCAGCTCACAAGGATGCACACTTTGATAGCCAGTTATTGACCACTGTCAAGCTATTTGTAGTTCCGGGTTTTCCAGCATCATCCTGTGTCTATATTTTTTAAGTCTCTGCTGTCATACTGTGCATTTACTCCCCCACACTGTATTTTATTCTGTGATCGTACTTCATTTTACACAAAATAGCTACTTGCTGTATATTTTTATCTATAGAAATTGGTAACAGTAGCCATTACACCATGACATTGTTTTAGCTTTTGTTAAGCTGTGTAAAATGTAGGTAATTAATAGGCTCCTGGTCATCAGATAATTGCTGTTTAAAAGAAAAAGGAAAAAAAAAAAAGTTTTCCAGACAGGCTACAAAAACTTCAGAGAAAGCCTGACAGTCCTATATTGTTAGCTTAAGTCTGTAGCTGATCACTTGCAATGGTGACTATGTTTACTGGCTCAGTCTGGTAGTTAAGCCTCCTTTTCTCTTAAACAGGAAATACTGGCTGCTACTGAAGCTGTTTGCTCCTCTACATGCAGCAGTGAATTATTAAGTTCAGAAAGCTGGGGGAGGGGGTGTATGTAAAAATAACTCAAAATCCAATATATTTATTTCAGGATAAATACAGTTTCTTAGATGCCTCAGCACCTTTAGCATTAATAGTCTTACCTCTCAGAGCAAAGCTTAGAATTTTTTTTCAGAATTATGGCATTAGTGCATAAAGACATACCCAGTGTCACAAAAATATGCTTTCATATCAATGAACAAACTGTACTGCACATGACAAAATATCAGATCTTGGAATTTTTAAAACTTTTCACAAGCTACTGCTCTCTATAAACAAGACACCAACTCTTTCCTATTTGCCATCTTTGTCTTTTGTTGGATAAGATTTAAACAGCACTCAAACTTCATATGAATTGAAGCCAACATTCAAATCTTGTATGTGTGTGTACGCATATACCTCTGTGTGCGCATGTGTGTGAATGCATGTATAAAACCAACAAAATGTACATATAGCCAGCAGATATCAAGATCAGCCTTGTGACAGCAGCAATACGTTTTTCAGGCTGCTGTTATACAGGCAGCTACCATAATAGGTGGGAGAGAAATCAGAGTACATATTTCCCTTCAGATTAAGGTTTATTTGGTATAGGCTGCTGTGTCTCCTGGGTAAACTGATTCTCTGCGTATAAATCAACTTCCATTAATGTGGCAGCATCTGCTGCTTCAACTGTTTGGCTAGGAGCTGGGAGGAGAGCTTCCAATAGTGGATAACTTTGACCTTTCCCAACAGGTTGCATTGAGCTGTGTATAACACAATGAAGCAAAAGTAGTTTGAATAAAAATACTGATGAAAAAGGAGAGGAAAAATAACCTGGTCTGAGATTCAATCAGATAAAAGCTAGGTGTCATTGTGTAGATCATCTGTTTGATTCAGGGTACAACAAAGTCATGGTGTTTAGACACTTTACTCATATGGTGAAAATACAACTACATAGAGGGGGACAACAGTAACTTCTTTTCTGAAAGCCAGAGAGTGAACAACTGGAGAGCCAATTCTACCACCTCTGCCCTTTTCAGAATAAGTTTGAGTAAGTATGTCTTTCAGCAACCTCTAAATGTCAATGAGCCTGATATCCTGGAGAAACCAGAAGGCAGTCTACAAAGTGAGAAATTTACAGTGAACCATGGGGAAACCCATTGGTAGCTTTTTTTGTTGTTGTTCTTTATCAAAAGATAGTAGAAGAACTGTTGTATTTTGACAATGTCATCTCTGGTTCCGTGCCATCAAAGACTGCTTGTCTCAGTGTATGTCATCAAGATAATTCACTTGTGTATGCATTGGAATAAAAACTAATAGCAGTGGAAGACTGCACAGCTGTTTGTGAGGATGTCTGTGGACTTTTTGCCAGTGGACTGTACAAAGAACAGGTAAAAGATAAGTTAAAAGGGTAGTGGTCTGGACCTCAAACTTTAATCATTCATTAATTGTCTCTGCAATTTTGGGTGTACTGTTTTAATCTATACTTCAACCTTGCAAATACAGTATCAGAGTAAGACAGATAATGTCCTTAGCACACACTTGCCTTTTGCACAAATATTGTGAAGTGACAATTCTTTACTGATTTTGTGTGATGCTCAGATAATTATAGTGATACATTTGGCAGAAAGAATAAATTCTAGTTGAACTGTCAGACCAAAAACCTGAGCCTACATACTGAGCAGTTAGAAAAAGTAATATTTTAAGTGTGGCTTTTGGGGTTTTTTGTTGTAGTTTTTTTGTTGTGAAATGGTCAGCTCTGGTTCAAAATCAACAGCAACAAAATGCACTTCACTTATCCTATAGGAGTTTTCATCAAAATAATGATAGGGAAGGACCTGTCTATTTCAGACCATAAAATTGGTTTGATTGGGAAGTGTGTGTCATAAATGAGAGTGAAGATGATGTCGGCCAAATTGGCCACAGCTGACCAATAAATAATTACCTGAGAGAGGAAGAGGACAATATGACTGACCCTCATCATGCATTTTAATTACAGGTTTTAATTGCCTTGGAATCCTATAAAAATCAGTGGCCTACACTGTTCAGCTCTTATTTCTTAGCTCTACAACTGTGCCATCATTCATCTAGTACCTGTAAAATAGTAGAGGACACACTGTCTTTTATCAGGGGATGGAAAAATTCAGAAAGTTTTATTAGCATACCCTCTTGAATTTTGTTTTGTCAAAAAACTCAGTTGGCAATTATGTTCCCTAGATTTATCACCTAAGACAAACATCAGAATGAAGATGAGCTAAAAAACAGGGGGAAATCTTAAATATAAAAGAACATATAAAAATACATATGCAGCTCTCCTTGCAGTATTTATTTGTCTGTGATGAAAAGAAATTCAAAACACAAACACACACACAACCCTTAACAGCTGTAAAAAGCAATTGAAGAGAAGCTTTGTTTTATAGACCATTTAGTACCACAAGTGCAATGGCCTCTAAAATTATTCCTATTTATTTACGAGATCTTTGATTTCTGAAAGCTCTAGGGAGTTAATTTTGTGATGTCAAAGATACAAGTTAAACTGTGACAATTCAAAGATCCTCCAGGGTCCTACAGATTCACTATGGAACTAATTTCTTATTCGTTATGTGAATTAAATGCAGTAAGAATTTCTTGGGTTTCATAAAAAAGCATATGTGTGCTTGTATTCGTGTTTATATAAATGTATCTGTATGGTCTAGAATAACTCTTGCAAAAACTGATAGAAAATATTTAGAGGGGTTGTCAACAATTAATTCAACAGAATTCAATTTATTCTTCCATAAAAAGTTCCCCCCCATGTCAGAAGCTCAGTTGCTCCCCTTTGCAGCTTGGTCTTAACACAGATCTTCAGTTCTGACCCTCAACATTCTTTCCTCTGAAGTTACCAACTGTCCTTATCTGCACATGTCAAATATTCAGCCTGCATTACTGGAGAAGATGTAATTCATAAATAGTGTTGTTAACTGTGTTGATGAGGTTAAACTGTCTGCAAGAAGTCCTTAACATTGGAGGAAAGGAATAAATGAAATAACTGACGGATGTATACGGCTCAGGTAAGCTATTTTGTCTATAATCCAAAATAGAGTTGATTATCCAAGTGTATTAAAAATTTCTGGGGCTGATAGATGACCCTGTGAAAATATAAAATATTCATCTTCATTTAAAAAAAAAAAAAAGACAGATGTAAGGTAAAAATGTCTTTCATGACCCATATTTGAATTTATTTTTTAAAATATTGGGAGTGCACTTGAAATTCCTGTTGAAGGAGTAGAGGGAAAAATGACATTTTGTGCTTTATCAGACAAGGCAAGTAAAAGATTTTCTTTCCTTGTAGTTTGATCTCCATGAAGTTGATTCAGATCCAAGATTGAGGAACTAAAGGAATTCATGGAGTCAGGCAGAAGACCCATGTGGTATAAAGACACAGATCATTCCAGGCTGTGCTGTGCCCAGTGGAACTTCTTTTGATAGCGACTCTCTGTTCCCATCTACTGAGTCCAAGCTACAGACAAATGATTTCAGATTTCTAGCCATTTTATCCTTCATAGGTCAGCAGTGAATAAGCCAGGAGAATACTTATCACTTATCCATATCTTCAGTTTGCCAAACCCTAAAAGCATAACCTAGCCCCCTTTCCTTCTCTCCATGCTTGAATTCACAGTGTGAAACCTCTCATAAACTGTTACATCAAGTAATGGTACAGCTAATGTAAATTTGGATATTTTCCGCATCTAAATATTTTCCCTTACATAGCATAATTGCAAACCATTCCTTGACAGGATGATAAAATCTTTTAGTTTGGTGTGTCCCACCTGCCCCCACCCTGTTATTACTACAAACAAATCCCAGCCAGAATTAGTGTAGTCAAATACCCACTCTATCTGCAATGTAACTAAGCAGACTTTGGAAGAAAAATGGATTTTTAACAGAAAGTTGGGGTTTTTTTAATTGAATACATTAAACTTAAAAAATAATCCAATAATCCTTTGGGGGATATTTCTTTCATTCTTCTATGTTAACCGAGTTTTTTGTTAAATATTTATATCCCACAGTTTATCATGACACAGGAAGAAGATATGTAAAAATTATTCTCACAGTGCAAAATGGAAAGCACAATGGGAACCACAAACAAAGGAGGAATAGAAGGCAAAAACTAAGTATCCTTCCAGAAATCCTATGAGCCACCATGAAATAATCTACCAAACAAGACTTTTTCTTTTATTTTTAAGCCTAAATGTAAGGATAGTAATTTTCAATTTTGGAACATCTTTCATCTTTCACTTCCAAGCTTTTACTGGAAGAAAAACAGAGAAGTCATTTCACTCTGAATGAAACATGAAAAGCAACTAAGGAAGGGTAAAAAGTACCCACTCATATTCTTCCGAACATACAGCTCAAGAGACCAAGAGTACTACCTGAAAACCTGTTATAACATCAATCCCTTTTTGCATTGTGGTTAACAGTCACATATAAGTTTTTTTTTATATAAGGCATGGTTCTTTGTTTTTTCAGTTTCTGGAAAGTAAATGTTCATACCCACATCCTTTAGATAGAAGTACAAGCTTCCCATACAAATTATCTACATACATATAAACAAAGTAACATTTCTTATGACAAAAGGGTGTTCTGCTTTATGTATGTTGAGTCAAAACTATATCTATGGACAGATTAGTGCTTGCAAAGATTTCTTACCGGGATCTACAATAGTGCAAGCTGGACCAGATGTTGAGCTGTATTTAGAGTATTAATCCAGTAACAGAATGATAAAAAGCCTTTTGTATTTTTAAAAGCTTAAATTCCAGTATTTGTCTTGCAAAGAGAACCAAATGCTCAAATATTTCTTGACCTCCACAGTATGCAAGGGTGAAAACAAATCTATAACCATAGCCAAAACCCTTGTGTTTATTTGTAACTAAACTACTTACAGACCTCTCATTAAATGCAGACATTACATATTAGGTTGTGATCCCTGGCTCCTAGGTTGCAGAGTATGTTTTACCTTCCACCTCCTCATTTTAATTAATCTTAGAAAAAAGATCATAATTTTGTTTAATGTGCCTAAAGGTAACTTGTCAGCACCGAGAAACTTACACAGTTGACAACTACTGACCACTAGTATGTCGTAAGAAAACCAGCTCTCCCTGTAAACCACAACCTTCTATCCCAAGATTACCCTCTGTAAGCAAAGTAGTCTTAGATTCAGCCATGGATGTCTTCATGCAAAGCCTTATTGGGCATGCCTACAAAGCACACAGGAACAGCCTCAAAGACCAGCTTGCATTTATATTTGCTGCCTGTCCATTTACTTTATCTACTCTATGAATGTCTTTTTGTGGGATCTGCACCTTGGAGCATGTACAAGCAGATGTCAAGTAAAGGGACTCTGGTCCCTGCTGTCAGATCTAGGCTACCCTATCTGGCCTTGCAAAGAGGGGCAACTAGGACAGGTCCATAGCCTTCCCAGGAGAACCGTGATAGATTATCTGCTAGCAGAGCAGATGGGATTTGTAGGTGGCCTGAATCAAGCTGAATCCTGGCAGTCTGCAAAGGAGGTGCAGAGCCAAGAGATATGCTGGATAGGGAGCACACTCCCAGGTTTGCCTTGTCAGAGAACACAATAGTGATTAACCTCAGTGGTGTCTCACCTACAATAAGCAAGACCACAGCTGGTAACACACAGCATATGAAGTGAATGTGAAGCAACACATCAGAGCTGTATAGCTAGGAAGGTTTTCTGGTGAGGGACTTTAACAATGATTCATTACCTTAAGGAAGAAATGTGTATATTAGTAATATTACCTGGCTTGACTAGAGCCAGCATGAACTAATTCCCTGTACCTAAACACACAGTGAAAGAGTAAGTAGGAACATTGAAAAATGTGGGATGAATGTAAATCAAGGCAGGTTCTGACTTTCATTTCAGAGAGAAAAATAATTTGCTGCAATAATCAAGATGACACATTCTCTCTAAGCAAGTCTTCTTCACTCCCATCCACCTCTGAAAAGGAAAAGAAAAAATAAAATCCAAGTGTTGAGTACATGCTACTGTGGGACTGAACTTACCAGCTGGTACAAAATCCTTCTCCCAAGAGTACACAAACAAATACAACTATCCTGAAGGTGAAGTCTTATGGGGAATGCCATTATTGAAAAAAATACTTTGTCATCTAATAGTGTGTAAATTGATAGTGCTGGGCTTGACAGATAGCTATGAAGTTCGCTTTGTACCTTACAACACCAGATGATGGTTCAATTCTTTTCTACCTTGTACATTAAACCAGGAGATTATAATGATCCTTGCAAATAAATAGAATAATTTTTATTGAGATTACAGCTGAAGTGAAAAAGCAGTAGTCTTCACTAACGGCAAATGGGAGGGTTTCCATCATCACAAGGTTTTACATGAGTGAACAGACTTTAAAGATGAAAGCTTGGCAATACAAAAAGTAAACAGAGTATAATTTTACTATTAGAAGTTGAAACCCAAAATTCTTCTATTCTTGAGCTTTCTCTTTGTGACCACCTGTACTCAAGTTCATATATAGGTTAAACCCTGCACTTTTACTAATACTCATTTTGTGGTTAGTAATTACTTAAATAGCTTCTTCTGTCTAAGACTTAAGGACAGTAATTGGGATACCACCAGTTAGCTAATTTAATTCCATACCTAAAGGATGTATTAATGACATAAAGGAGAGAAAGAACATGAACATTAGAACATCAGTAACTTATAAAAGGGTGTTTTTTCTAATTAGTTTGACAGATGCCTCACAAGTGCCTTGGTGGAGCACAGCCTTCTCATTCCATATGACAAAGAATTCAGAGTGATGTTTCTCACGCGTCCCGCTCAGGTTTTCAGTTTGGTCCTTTTTTCAGTGTGTGGTATACTGACATAACCAAAACCGAGTAGGCAAGGGGACTTGTTTGTTTTCAAAGTAATTGTCAAAATATTTAGAACAGTGTGAAAGGGTTCCCCAAACAGTGCATCCACAGCATGTTTCCCACTCAAACGAAGATCATAGCTACTCGTAAGGATTTATTCAGAAAAATGCTAACATGGTTAACTATCATTTCTACTATTTTCTTTATCAATTTAATATTTACAGGTTCTAAAAAGTAAATTGACCTCTATAAGGGATAAATCATCATTTTGAAGTTTTTTGTGTTGGAGATTTTTTTTATATTTGCTTATGGAATTAAGCTATGCAAAGATTTTTCTCAGAGCTTATATAGGAAGTGTAAGAATCACAAGAGAAGCTAATAAGATACAACAAAATTACAAGACAGCATTTAGATGGTATTTTTCATCTTTAAAATATTGACAGGTCTTAATTAACTAAACTGAAACACACCAAATGATATGCCATTGGTTTAGTTCATTCCCATCATTTTTGACAACTAGGAAAATATATAGGAAAACATTTTTTATGTAGAATCATGGAGTATGTCCATGTCAGATTAATTTAGAAAACTGATATATATTCAGGAGCCATGATGTCATTAGAAAGACATTATCTAATGTTAACAAATCCGGTTGAAAATGTCCTAGAATAAGAAAATATAGATCTTTTTACTCTTAGAATGTTTCATCTGTCTTCTACACATGGAATATTGCATTCTTAAGTGCATTCTGTGGTGCATTAAGTAGTCTGCTATTTGCAAGTAATTTCCAATTCCTCTGTTCCAGTGAGTGGAACAGATACCAGATAAAACCTAAATGTTTCACTTTGTTTTGTAATTTTGTCTCTGTGCTTTTTTCTGTGCATTTCTTGTTCAACTCTTCCCACAAATACCAAATCATAAGAGATTTTATTACATTACTTGTTTGTTTAGTCATTATTTATTCTAGCTAAAGATGTTACTTCATATTTGCACCAGCTAGAGCTGATTTTATTTTTAATGTATATCTGTATGCTGTCCTGCTAGCTATTTCTTCATTTTCATTACCCCACTGAAATATCAAAAGCAAAATTTTATATGCAAGCAATGTAAATAAAAATTGCTTTTTTATTTACAATGCAGAAACATGCTTATTACACCTCAAGATCATGTTTACCTACTAAAACAGAGACTTGTATATTCTGGATTCAAATCTACTACTTCAGCCTGTTCACACGCCACCTTTCAGAGAAGAAAAAATAATTGGTTTCCTTCCTTAATTCTGAAAACTCACTTTTGTTTTCCTACTGTTCATGAGCAATGAACTGACATTTTAGCAGAACAATCTATCATAAACCCAAAATATCAGTCCTGAGTGCTAACATACAGTGTTTAGAGCCCATCCAAGTATCTCAAATTTAAGATCACATATTTCCATATACACAGCTTAAATTTGTCCACACAAAACTTCATCAGTGGTTCTGTCACCCAGGCTGTGCAACTGGCCTTCACCTTTACCACTCTGTGGTACCTGTCGGTACCAACAAGCTTTGTCATCTATTTCTTTGGTATTGAGCAAAAAGCATCCAGGGCCAGACTCCCATAGTCTCCACTTAAAGACTAAAAGAGGGGGAAAAAAAATTCAGTGCTTTGTTTCTTATCTTTTAATAAGTTATTTATCCATGTGGAGACTTGCTCTTATCTCATGGCAGCTTAGTTTCTTTAAGAGCCTTTGCTGAGCTGCTGTGCTGATTGCCTCTGGAAATCAAAGGATGTCATGTGAACCTTTGTGCACAGGCTCACTGCTTCCTTCAAAGAACTCCCATAAATTTGTGGCTTCTTTAGAGTCAGAACTCACCAGTTCTCTTCTTTACAGTAATTCTTACCAGTCTTTCCAGAAGAAACAAAGGTGAGCATCACTAGTCTGTATTATGGAAGTGGAAGCTGCCAGGATCTCCCTAGAATGTTTTCAAAAATTGGTGGTATATTTGCTGTCTTCAACAGGCTGGATACCACAATTACTAATTTGCCTATCACCAATTTCAGTTCCTCTAGGTCTGCTAGCTGAATATTTGCTGCTCCTCATTTACTAATATTTAAAAAGACAGGTAGTCAAGAGCCAATTACCTGTATATATTTCTTATGCCAATCCACAGACTGATAGGAGGTGCAACTAGTAAAGACTCAGAGGATGATAGTATGCCATTCAGCATGGTTTCTGGGAACATTTGAAAAAATAAAACTCATTGGCTCTAATTGTTTTTGCAAGGTTGATTTATGAAGGTAACTATCTGGGATAATAGGCTTCTATGGGGCACTTGACTTAATCCCACATAACAGCCTGAATGAAATTAGCATCATCCAGTATCAGTGGAAACCTTATTAATAATTTTAAAAGCAGTTTAATGTTAGATCTCAATGGTAATTTTAATAAGAAACAAGGATAATGTTAACCAAGTTCCACAGGAATCTATTCCTGGCCTCATGTTATTTTTATCTACAGTTTAAGTAAAGATTTGTAGAATACTACTAAATTTTTTTATACTGCCAAAAGCAAGCTCAAATACCTAGGAAGAAAATCCAACTCCTGTAGGTAAAGGTGGAAGATAGCATCACAGCATCAATGAAAAGGCCTTCAAAAATAATTGCTAGCTGATGGTATTACACTTCAGATTGAAGGGGCACTGCAACACAGATACCCAAGTAGTGTCAAATAAGAAAGAGGAGCTACTTTCTGTGGAAAAGTCTGTGAAAACCAACACTGACTAAATTATTTCAGGTTTTACATCAATCATAAAAGGGGCCTGAATAACTGGAATTTAGAAAAAACAGCAGAGTAACTCGAGAGAAAAAATTTGTCTTCTAATGAAAAACTATTTGCTTAGTTTGCCCATGAGAAGATTAAGAGGTGTTTTTATCTTAGTCTTGAAGTAGCAACTCAGGGAACATATTTCTGAAAGTAGATGACTAATTTGGATGTAACCAAATGTAAATGTAAAAAAAGTAACGAGGTACAACTAGAGGCTGAACACAGGCAGACTAGGAAAAAAGTACGTATTTTTAACAGTACAGATAATTAACTGGTAAAGAGTTGCCTACATAAATGATTAGATTTTTTGTGATTTGAAGTCACTGGATCAAGATGAAATGTCTTTTTATAAGTCAGAAGCTATGAAGTTCAGACACTTTGTTCTGTCTTATGCAGAGGTTCATACTGCCCATTTTGACTTTAAAATTCTTACATTTATACATTTTCAGATACACTGTGTACACAAAAAGGAAATTGTAGCATATAGAAACAAAATTAAAGGTACAAATTATACCATTTTAAAAATTCTTTTCTATTTGTTTGCCATTTTTTTCCTGTTTTCATAACAAAAATATTTAAAGAAAATCAGCATTGTTTCACTGGACTATAATAAGGAAATAAGCAAAATATATATCCTGAATAAGCAGAACAATGTGTGTTAAAGTTCAGATAAAATCTTTAACATTAGAAAAACCTAGTCCTATTTTCATTGTTTGTCTTCTCCGTAATTATTTCTGGGTTTATTATGCATTTGCCAAAGGATCTGAACAGGAGCAGAGTCGTATTGTTGCAGGTCACAGAAAAGCTTACAATTAACAATATAACCCATACAGAATATTGAACAAAATTCTGTGGATGCTTTTTTGTTTGTCTACATTTTTAGCAGTGGTTAATGGTTACTACGAGCCCTGCTTCAGAAAAAAAGTCTAAAATGTTGAATCTTTAAGGAGGTTGCAGCTGATGACGATGGTTAGTGATAGGAATTTTCATGGAAAAACTATGAGGTCAGCTCTGCTATGGTGTTATCTTATTCATGGATATCCAGTTCAAGAATTTTTATGCATATTACAAATATTCCCAACAAGTTGCACAGAAATTAAATTGCAGGGATAGAGAAAACCAGCAAATATTTGTAATAATCTGAGGTCATGTTTGTCTACACAACTATAAAAGCTTCTGCTAAATGCAAGCTGCAACTGCTCTGTATTTTGTGTGTGTATGTGTTCCGTAAGTATGACTGGACCAGTTGACAAAACTATATAGAACAATGAGGGGCTTTAATGCTAATAGCTGTTAGATACCATGACAGAAAGATCCCAAACTTGAAAGCTGTTGTTATGCCTTTCCTGAAGCAGGTTCTGACAATGCCATTCACAAGGAAATGTTACAAGCAGCTGTTTGGGATAGGCATCAGGGAAATTGACATAATCATCTTAGGATCATAGAATGGTTTGGGTTGGAAGGGACCTTAAAAATCATCTAGTTCCAACCCACTGCCATGGGCAGGGACACCTTCTCCTAGAACAGGTTGCTCAAAGCTGCATCTAGCCTGGCCTTGAACACTGCCAGGGAGGGGGCAGCCACAGCTGCTCTGGGCAACCTGTGTCAGTGTCTCACCACCCACATAGTGAAGAATTTCTTCCTAATATCTAATCTAAATCTCCCCTGTTACAGTTTGAAACAGCTACCCCTTGTCCTATCACTGCCCTCCCTGATCAAGAGTCCCTCCCCACCTTTCCTGTAGGTCTTTAAGTACTGGAAGGCCACTAGAAGTTCTCCCTGGAGCCTTCTCTTCTCCAGGCTGAACAACCCCAACTCTCCCAGCCTGTCCCCATAGGGGAGGTGCTCCAGCTCCCTGATCATCTTTCTGGCTCTCCTCTGGATTCATTCCAGCCGGTTTCTGTCCTTCTTATGCTGGGGGCCCCAGAGCTGGACACAGTACTCCAGGTGGGGTCTTACCAGAGCAGAGTAGAGGGACAGAATCACCTCCCTCAATCTGCTGGCCACAGTTCTCTTGATGCAGCTCAGGATGCAACCAGCTTTCTGGGCTGCAAGTGCACATTGCTAGCTCATATTCAGGTTTTCATCCAGCAATACCCTCAAGTCCTTCTATGTGGGGCTACTTTCAATCCATTCCCCTCCCAGACTGTATTTGTGCTTGAGGTTCCCCCTACCCAGGTGCAGGACCTTGCACATGGCCTTGTTGAACTCCATAAGGTTCACACAGGCCCACCTCTCCAGCCTGTCAAGGTCCCTCTGGATGACACCCCTTCCCTCGAGTGTGCTGACTGCACCACACAGCTTGGTGTCATTGGCAAACTTGCTGAGGGTGCACTCATTCCTACTGTTCATGTCACTGATAGTTCTTAAGCCACACCAGTCCCAATACCAGCCCCTGATGAACACCACTTGTCACTGGTCTCCACTTGGACATCGAGCTGCTGACTACAACTCTGAGTGCGACCATCCAGCCAATTCCTGATCCACTGATGAGTCCATCCATCAAATCCATGTGTCTCCAGTTTAGAGACAAGGATGTCATGCAGGACAGTGTTGAATGCTTTGCACAAGTCCAGGCAGATGACATTAGTTGCTCTTCCCCTATCCACCAATGCTGTAACCACATTGTAGAAGGCCACCAAATTTGTCAGCCATAATTCGCCCTTAGTGAGGCCACATTGGATGCTACCAATCACCTCTTTATTTTCCCATGTGCCCTAGCACAGTTTCCAGGAGGATCTGCTCCATGATCTTGCCAGGCAGAGGTGAGTGACTGGCCTGTAGTTTCCCCAGGTCTCCCTTTTTTAAAAATGGGGGTTATGTTCCACCCTATTAATGATAATATTGACCAATAAACAGCACTTTGTCCTTAGTAATATTTAAAATTGATATGATACCTTTTACTGAAAATCTTGCATCTTCTCATTTTCCATTGTCTAAAGAAAGGGCCCTTTCTTATCCATAACCAGCTGCTTTACCAGGGGAGAGATTCAACACATCAGGACAATCAGTGTTAAAATTTTCTGGCGCGAACCCTTGAAGGATAAAAATCTTTCAAGAAGTGTCAACTCCGAAAGTTATAAAGACTGCAATTCTACCCCTAATGTGTAAAACAGAACTAGTAACAACATTAATGCGCCCAAATCAATTTTTCTTTTGATGAAGCGTTAATTTTGGAAAGTTAAGACTTTCCATAGATTTTTGCATATATTTGAACATTTTCACATGTGCAGATATTGAAGGTAATTATGCATGCAAAGAAAATTTGGGAGGCAGGGGAGTGACCTCAGCACTGAAAGCAATAAAAGACAGAAAGATAGTCAGGAAAAATAAGAAAAGTTAAAGATCAGAAAGAGTTTATTTTGAAATAACACAGAAATAGAAAACTGAAGAATCTTGAAATACAGCATTTATTATATGAATGTGGTGGTCACCGGGACAGAAGTGGCAGATGTTTTGTGTTTGTAATCTGATAATTAAGCTATGATATCCTTTGGAGTTGGAATAAAAACCAACAGCTAGTGGAAAACAAGCTCTCTGGAATTAAGAGAGATCCTTGAGAAAGGCATAAACAAAGAGTCTTATGATATCTCACTGTTGTATCAGTCTGTGCTAGAGTTTCTATTTTCAGGAGCTCCAAAACTTGTGCTGCTTTTTCTAGTTTTATTACTTGGAAAGCTGATAAGGAAACAGCTGTAAGTTTATACCCAAAATGATAACTATGGGTTTATATCTTTCTCTTTAATCTGATATTCTTTCTTCTATCACTTGTGCTGCAGAACCTTTTTCTAAGTACAGTACAAATATAATTTTGCATTTTCACCAGGAGTCATGGCCTCTAACTGCTCTAGGCATTGCAATTACTTGCTGCAGAGCAAATGGATATCCTTTAAAGCTCACTACATTTGATGCCACACAGCATCCTTCACGTGTTATATTCTAACATATTACTTAACCAATAGATGTACTCAACCAAATATAGGCAAGTTTCTGAAAGGCAGATATTTACTTCAATACTGGTGATAAGGTATTCTATTTGCTGTTCTACTTACATTGAGGCAGATTTCATTCTACAGCATGCTTAAACATATAGTTAAATTTTATTGAAGCTAAGCATTCAGATAAACAGCAAACATAATGGTTAAATATGACTTATCATATTCCACATTCAACAGAAATGAAATTAAAAGACAGGACAAGCTGGGTATTCAAATTATTAGGATAGACAAAGAACTGATGGGAAAATGCAGATGAATAGGCAACACCTAAGGATTCAGTCTTTTTTTTCCAAAACAGAAGAAACAAAGTTACCACTGATGTTTGAGGGGACTGTGTCATCCTATAGTGGTTTCTTTTTCAGCAGCTGGGTAAGTCTCCAAGCGAGACAGTGAAAACAGATTGCAGAAGCTTGTCTCATTTTTTCTTATCTTACCAGTTGTAGCTGAAGTAGAATTAATTTTCTTCATAGCAGCTCATACCATGCTATGTTTTGGATTTGTGACCAAAAACAGGGATGTTTCGCTATCAGTTTCTTACAGAAGCATTAATATCCCCTACATTTGGATATACAAGTTTAGTTGTATTGTTGTAGCTAGTCATTGGAGCTCCCTCAGTATTAAATGAAGTAGCTGAAGATGATTTAAATAGCCTACCTGCTTTAAAATTCTCTTGTAGGTCATAGAAGGGATAAGTTACTCCAGAAATGCCGGGCTATCAGCATTAGCTGTGGAGACATCCCACAGATCTGGTTTAAATTAAACAACTGGCTTTCACATAACACAACATAGGCAAGATAAACCTTGACCTCTATGCACTATCTGTAAAACGTAGTAATAGTTCTCTATATTGCAGGCTCAAAACTGTAAAAGTAATTAAGATCTTGGTGCTCAAATATTATGCAAACTGAAGCCAGAAAAATATTTAAATATGAATTTGCAGATGTAAAAAGTTTCTTTATCCATGTAGGCAATTTTCAGAAATATCTGTTACCTCACTTGGCCAGATCCAAGACAGATTTCAATATTAAATGACAGCTACATTTAGTGTGACTTTCATGATTCAGACTCCTGTTTCTGCATTTCTCTAACTAAACTCTAGCCTTGCTAAATTCAACTCGGGCATGCATTTGCACACAAAGTATACAAAACTAAATAGGTATAAAAATCTGTCTTCTAATTGTTCTCTCACCCTGTAAAGACCGGATAGTCAAAATTGCTTTGGAATATGATGTATAGCAAGTGTAAGCAACACAAATGATAGAGATAATTTCAACAGTGTATAGCACTGAACAACTAGGGAATGAACACTAACAGCCTCAGAGTGAGAGAAACTCTATGTGCAGAAAGTACTGAGAGACTGACGCTATACATTATGTGTGAAAATTACTAAGGGAAAGTTTAGAAGTTAACTACTGAACCCATTTTAAGGGAAACTGAAGCCTATCTATTTCCTTTCAAATGTGATAATTTAATGGTTTAATTGTGTGCTTGCATGTATAAGAGAGAAAGAGGAGGAAAATGTGATCCTTTCAGGAGAGTAGGACTCAAAAGACAACGCAGAGGTTTATACACTAGCTGCAGTTTACCCTCCAAACAAATTTATATAACTAAACAGAGAGTTCCACTTATCTAATTAGGAATAAACAAATGCATGTAATAAAACCTTAATTAGCAAATGTAATATAATTTGGTTTTGATTAAAAATTGAACACCTAAATTAACCTTTTGTATACTTGTAGGAGATCTACCTCTTTCATTTCAGGATAACAACATCAGTTTTATGTGGAAGGGTTCTTTCACAGGTGCATCTCACCATTTCCTGTTTTTCTAACTTTCTCTGTATTTCTTAG
The DNA here is from genome assembly GCF_034619465.1 of Leptosomus discolor. Classification (NCBI taxonomy): domain Eukaryota; kingdom Metazoa; phylum Chordata; class Aves; order Leptosomiformes; family Leptosomidae; genus Leptosomus; species Leptosomus discolor. The sequence goes on along the minus strand of NC_141398.1, from coordinate 25,559,326 downwards.
GGAAACAGGTAGAAAATAAGGTCAGTCTAAAATTAGAAATTTTAACTTGAAATTAATGTATATTATGCAAGTATTAGAAAATACTTAACTAGGAATTTAATTTACTTTTCACACAGTGAAAATGGGCCTAATTCATGAGAAGCCTGACAGGATTTTTTTTATACTCAGCCAGTGATTCTTTTTTATGACTGACATCGCAGAACTAGCCAAAACAATTTCAGCTGAAGAACGCTAGCGGCAGGAGTCCGTGTACAGACCCAAGGAAGAAAAACACCCCCACAATAGCCAAAATAAAGTTTCCTGAGTCAATCCTTTGTCCCTCTCAAATTTACAACAAACCCCCTGAAATCAGATGAGCTATTTGTATGAATAAGGACTTGGCTTTACCTTGAAAGGAGATTGTTCTATCTATCTTTAAAAAACAGTGTAATGTTTCCTCTAAAATATTGATTAGATATATCAGCATTAGGTTGTTTACGGACGGGGGGGGGGGGGGGGGGGGTCCCCCTCCATTTCCCATGTAGAACAGAGGGGATTTGGACATCTGGAAAAGTCTTCCAAACCTATAAAACAAGAATTTACGTACTGCTTTCATATCTACATCTCTGCAGAGACACTAATGATGGGACCATACTATTACAGCTTCAATGCTCAAAGCTAGGGTAACAGCTATAGTCATTCTGTGGCAACACCTCCGGGAAAAACAGTGTTAAAAACAGAGTCTGTAGACTACATTTCCCTCTAAAAAGTCAGGAGAGAAGAGTAAGTGGCCAGCCCCTAGCAACACAGGTCAGCAGTCCTTCTGAAGTCTGTACTCACACCTACATGAATGGCAGGATTCTGTGATAGTTTAAAGCATACATAATTTTAAAAAAGGGAAAAATCAGTTGTCCTCTAAGTAGTCTTTCCAATTCCATCATTTCAAAAGAAAAATATGATTTAATTTTGAATCAAAAGAGTTGTCTCTAAGAACATACTGTCTTGTATCAGAGTACTGCCAACATTAAGATTCTGTATAAATCCTGACATCTTTAAGATGTGTTCACATATAATAGTGCAACCACATACAGTTAAACTGTAGTAAGATATAGCATTGCAGTCACCTCACAGTAATTAATTTTCTATCACAGTTTTTGTTGCATATTCTGTTCCCTAAGGACACTTAGTATGTCTTCTCTAACATTATTACAACACATTCTGGTGCATAAACTTTCAAACAGCAGAGCAGCAGACAGCAGCTCCAAGATCTTGATTAATAAAAACACATGCCTTCGCTATGGAAGAAAAGAAGTCTTCTAGCAGTGAGAAATGAAGACTTGGCTATTTGCCCTGTGAAGCAACAGGATAAAAAAAAAACGTGCGTACATTAAGACAGGGCTAAGTTTTGGGTTTGGGACCAAAACAGTGTTGATAACACATCAATGTTTTAGCTGATGCTGAGCAGTGCTTAGACAGCCTCAAGGCCATCTACATTACTCGTCCTGCCTCCCACAGTGAATAGGTTGGGGACAGAGAAGAGGCTGAGGGTGAACACAACCAGGACAGCTGACCCAAACTGACCAAAGGTATAGTCCACCCTCAGCAATATTATATTTTTAGAAATAATGGTCTGTAACAGTGCAGGTACTTTTTTAAAGATCACCAAGACAGGGATTAAAAGGATACTGGATTCATAAAGCCTTTCATGTTACTCCCTTTGTGCGGAAGGTGCATATGCACAGTGTCTATCACAAGATGAAGCTGATCTTGCTTAAACTCTTTGAACACTTCCAGAATACTGCTACTGTTATTATACAAAAGGAAATAGATACATACCTAATACACTGAATTTAGGTACAACTGTCAGTAAATCATCAGACAAAGGGTCAAAGCTACCGATATCAGAGCAGTTACTTATCTCAGTTGCAGTATGTGCTATTTAAATATGCGGTAGCACCAGGAAATAGGTAGGTTTAATAATGACTGATAACAGTAGCTGCTAGAGAGACTAGGACTGGATAGAGAATTTTCCTCTGATCTAGCTTGTTTGTAACCATTTGCTGTAATTATCTTAAGAGACATCCAGAAAGACAGACCTGATATTGAGTCTGAAATAATTTCAGTGAGCACATACAGCAGCAGCAGCTTAACTGTGTCCTGGCTAGTGACCCCCTACACAATCTAGCAGTAGAACATTGCAAATTCCTGTTGTGCATCCACCTGACAGCTCTAAAAAGGAAATTTGCCAAGCATATCAGTTTAGCAAGTGATTGCTTGCAAGCAAGTGATTAAGTAGCAGATTGTTTTCATTTAGCAAAAGGAAGAATAATGAGCCAAAAGTGTTTCAGAGGGCTGAGAGCAGGGCAAATTGGCATATTGTGCCCAATGCAAGATGAAGTCACAGGAGCATGATTTAAAGGCAGAATGGACTGGAATAATTACTCCCTGTTTAGAAAAAATAGTTGCTGAGAGTTAAGGAGATCTCAGCTGCCAATAGGACCAACATTTCTGCTATTTGTACTGTATCTGCCTGCTTCAAATTGTATTAGATTAGTTTCAAAACACAGATATTCACTGTTCTTGCTCTCAGACGAAGCCTTAGCAGTCACATATAGTAACAAGTCTTGAATTGTAACTTTTTGAAAATAAGACCGAAAGTTATTACACTATGGAAAGAGTTTTCCCTTCAGTTTTGTAATAAGAAGGTGGGGAGGTTGAAGAAGTTTATCAACAAAATATGTAGAGTTTGACAAAAACATTAACCAAATAAGATTATTATGTCACAGAAATTATTTTTTACTTCATTACATTTCTTTTAGTGAATATGTTCAGATAGGAATGCTTAATGAAACAGTGAATTCTCACCTAGCATTTTATGAAATGGCATTAAAAAAAATCAGAAAATATAGCTAGTCAGGAAGTGAATAGCAAAGGTCAAAATTGTACAAATCAATCACTTGGATTTTTAATGACATTGCCTCAGCAGTGTCAGTGTTGTGCATGTGAGAGACTCAGAGAATGAAAGTGGTATCATTCACAGGATTTTTCCAGTCTCACTATACAAACCTCTCAGTCCTGGTGGTTACTTACTGGTTATGACCTAGATTCCTATTACACAAAAGTCCAGGATATTTTTCCCATCTCAAAGTCCTTTTGAGAAATCATCCAGTGCCATGTGAATCAGCAGCTAACCCATAGTCACAACAAAACTGCTCATGTACATCAGCTGACTTACTTTTAACTGACTTCCAATAGAAAAACATATTTGGAATAAAAGAAAGCGGGAATGGTCTTTAGATTCTAGTGCAAATTTTACAACAGAAAATTTGAGAAAACTCCATTATTTGCAACCCTTGCCTGGGCTCTAAAGTATCAAGTGCCATTAGATGTATTGTAACACATCACATGCTGTAAATTATCAGTTTGTAAAAATATATCTGTACAGACTACAGACAAAATATTTGAATACTCTACACAGCATACATAGAATATCTATATACCTATACTCTCTCCTTTCCCCAGAAGGAATTTAACTCTTATTCCTTTATGATGTTCTAAAGTACATTCAGTGAGTTTCATTGTTTTCCAACAGCAACTATATTGAAACTATCACATGCAACTATTTGACAGGCAGGAGACACATCCAAAGTATTTTTCTCTCTGTAGAGAGGTAACACCATACACAGCACACAAGAAGGTATACAATGCCTCTGTGGGCATATTTGTTTCCAAATAAAGGCATAATTTTTAATTCAGTTAAAGGACTTCAGGGCATCTGAGTGTAATCAAATATGACAGAATAAATATAAAAGCAAGTATGTTGGCAACAATCCACATTATTGGATATATGTCTGACCACAAGATTGACTTTCATTTCAAAGCACCTCTCTACTTATTCCTGTATTTCTGGTACTATTATAGTTATGTGGAATGAAGCTATCTTATGTTTTCACTAGAAACTATTGATAGTGGTGTCTTTATTTAGCCCACACCTGGGGCTAAACTATGGCAGTTATTCTATCACCTGATGGCCCCACCCCGGTTGAGAAGGGGACCAGGGAAAAGGAAACAAGATCCAAGGGTTGAAGCAAAGACAGATTTCATGACACAGCAAAATAAATAAAGTATACAAGGTTATACTCAGCCTAGAATGCCTGGCCCTTGCAGTCCTCCGGAGCAGGATGAACCCCAGCAGGAACCCCACAAGAGCTCCCTCCCCAGCAAACCTTCCCCCTTTATAATGCCCATGACATTATGGGATGGGCTACACCTGTATCTCACTCAGGGCAGCTGCCCTGTCTGACTCCAAACTGCTGATGGCCTGCCTGGCATGGCTGGGCTGTGAGTCTGTCCCAGCGAAACCTGGACAGCAGGTCTACATGTGTAAAAGTCAGTCTTGCTTTTATCAATTCTTTGCACATGCTGCATTGTGAGTATGGGAGTAATCCCTAAGCCTTTAGTGAGTCTTATTGCATCTTCATGTTGAGCTGGCTAGCTGTACTGCACTTACATTTCTTTTCCTTTTCTTTTTTACATGTAAACGCCTGTGCTAGTTAGGGTAGAAATACAGTGTGATGTTAAATGAACAGTACAGCTGTATGAAATGATGCTGTTACTACCATTACCTTGAATTACTCTTGATAATCCAACAGATATGCTTAAAACAGAAGATCTTTCTTCCCTGACACTCTTGTGCCCTATTTTATTTTATGTTGTTTTCTAGCAATGATTTTTGGCACATTACACACATTCAAATGTTTCTTCTTCTACAAGCACTTGTTGAAAGAAATCTACTCAGATTGTTTAACTATGGCATATCTTTACTGTCTCCTAGGAATCCATGTTTACACCTGAAAGATTTAGAAAACATTCAGTTATGCCAAAACACTAATTTTTTAGCAAGGATATAAAACCAGTAGTGAAAATCTAAAGAATTAGTATTGGGAAAAAATCAGACTTTTCATGCACTGATATTTCTTCTTTTCCAGAGAAAATGTTCTAGAGTGTTCATTTTTCCATGGAATAAGCATTTTGGAAAAGGAAAAAAAAAAAAAAAAAAACACCACAAAACACAAAAATGAAAAAACAAACAAAACACACAGCATTTTGTTACATCTGAAATGTTTGGTTTTCTTGAAATGAAATGCACTCTCTTGTATCCAGCTACAGAGAAGCACATGGAGTGTGTTTCAAGTATCCAGTGACAGTACTGGGCTGCCATGTTCTCAGAAAAATCCATTAAGATGAAATACATATTTGGAAATGTATAGAGGTTCTGACAAGTAAAAGGGACAAAAAATTCAAGTGTACATGGTTCAGCAACAGAATAGGCTGCCCAGAAAGACTGTGCAGTCTCCATTCTTGGAGGTTTCTAAGACCAAACTGGATAAAGCCCTGAGCAATCCAGGCTGAATTCAGTGTTGACCAAGCACTGAGAGGGAGAGAAAGTGACAGCCTTACAAAATCCCTTCTCAACCTGAGCAGATCTATGGCTATCTGACAAAGAAAACTAAAACCAAGGACAGATACAAAAAATTGCCAACAGTATATACAGGCTTTCACATTTTTTGCTTAGGAATGGAGCTTATCATCTAAATATTCAGTCTGTGTTATGGAATGTTATCTTCCAACATAAAGAAATTAATGATCCAGAGAATTCCAGAGAAAAACCTACCAGTTTTTCTCCTTCTAAAATAACTTTGCTTGAAATGTTCATAAGACATAAATTTAAATCTATTAACTCCATATATTATCTTATTGTACTTACTGAATATATGTTATCTTGTTGCATACATATAAACTATAATGCATGGTAGTTAAAGTTAACATGCACCTAATAATACATTAAAAATGTATTATAAGTAAATGTTCGATAATATTTCATTTTATACACCCAGATTATACACCTTTGCAGTCAAAGCAAACTATTTTAGAAAAAGCACTGAGACTCTTAACACTACCTCTGATCTTACAGCAATGCCAGCTTTCCAGTGTCCTGTCCAAATCTTTCCTACCTCAGCACCACCAACACACATGCACACAAACTTAGGCTTGGTGTTTATTATTCTTCCTGTACCGTGCTGGAAGAAACATTATAGTCGATCATTGCCTGAGAAGTATAAAAGATTGATGCAAGAGGAGATTGAAATCATGCAGCTAAGATAGAGCATGAATAATAAAGTAGATCCTGTTTGAACAACAACTGCAAAAGACCTTATTAGTTTGACTTAAGCTTGATGTTTTGGAGATAGTTAACTGTGTCAGGAGTAGGATCCAACACAAGACTTGATCTTTTATACATCGTTATAAAGAACTTCAGAAGGGCTAGGGAGCCCGTGGGTGAGAGCACCTACTGAGTATGTAGGAGTTCTACCTACAATTGCATTTCAGCTCAAATACACAGTTTTATTACTACCTATTCAGAAAGCTGGCAGATATTTTCAATATATGAGTTAATTCCAGTCTGAAGAATCTCATACACAGGCAGACTATCTGCTCCATAAATAGCTGAGATTCCATAGGTTGTTTTCCCATTACCTTTTTCTAATTTTCTCCATCTTGCAGCATAAACCACGCTCACATCCATATGCTTTGTCTCACAGCAGACCCTCACAGAAAGTTTCTGTAGAATCAACCGACCACGATTCTGCAGGTAAATGAAAGGTATATAAACTTTATTTCTTTGAAAGAGCGATTGACAGAGTTGGTGTTTACATATGAAGACCACCAAACAAAAATTAATGTGGCTGATTGCAGAATGAGCCAACAAAGTAAGGCAGTTGTGACAATGATAAGGCCATCATATTTTCACTGACATTACATATATAGTCATACTATAGTGAGGAACTAGCAAGATGTTTAAAGTACTCTGTACACATTTGGTCATCTTGGTTTTTTTTTTTTAAAAAATAGTGACAGAAATGTATAGTTCCAAGGTTGAAGAGTTGAGTAGGGAGCCTTTCTTAAAAGAGGAAAAATTTTGTCCCAATACCAACTTGATATATGGATAAACGACATAGAACAGCAATGCCATTAAACTTTGCAGATCTGTAGTAAATAACGCTAAGAACAATGCAGCTTGCAAACTTTGAGAAGAATATGCCTTACTTGGTAACGGAGCCTCAATAGATCTTATGTGTGCAGGTATGTATAAAATCATGTTTGAAAACTAAGAATGAAAACTATACTCCCAGCTAGGTTAGCTTGTATTTTGGAAAGCAGGGAGTCTGAAAAGGCTTCTGGGAAAATGATATATAATTGTCCCAAGAGGAACTGCTGGTGCAGTATAATGATGAGGTAGCAAAGAGTGCTGTGAAAACAGAGAGATGTATAAAGGAGGAAATACTCAATGAAAATTGAGCTAGGGCTATACTTTTCACAGTGGTCACAAAGGACAAGCATATAGGACACATCTTATGGTCCTGAGAGTGTTTTAGATGCACGTGTATCTAAAACCCACTGTGTCTGGCACGCATGCATCCTTGTACCACAAGCATCCCTGAAAGCAGCTGATTTAAGTGACACAAAAACTGCGTATTGGATACCGGCTTTCAATTCTCAAATGGTACATAGCACACTACATAGTGTATATGCAGCACACTAGAGTCCCAGTTGCATATTTTCATACCTTTATCTTATATAACTCAGCTATGGCTACACTTCCCTCTCTCCACCATGCAAGGAATGAGACTAATGGCTGCAGACCTTGGGTTTCCTGCTCAGTCGGTGCTTTACTCCCAAGTGTGCTGACAACCTGCCATCTTTCCCAAACCAACATTTTTAACATTTAAGTCATCTTTGATTTTAGATTCTGAGCTTTGGAAATAACTAGCCAAATGTAAAATATGCCAAGCGGTATATAACTATTTTCCATGCTATGGGCATAGACAATCTTATCTCAAGTAGCTTGTAGATGCTTACTCCATACATCATGTCTTTGCTATTGTTTGCTCCTTATCTCTGAAGAGCCACCTTTGGTTTAATTCCTGGCAGTCAGATTAATATAAAATAGATACATTTAGAGACCACTGTATTTATAGAAAGATTGCTATACTTACTTTCCTTTTTTTTTTCCCATATCCTGGCATTAAAGATCATCTTTTAGAACGGCACATCGTTTTTTTGGTGTCCACGCCTTAAGAAAGCTACAGTCAAATAGAAAGCTTTATTAAAAAAACTACTTCAATAACCTGAGGTTTGAAAAAGGTGGTTTGCAGAGTTTTTAGTATATCCAGGGAAAGGATGAGGTGACTTGATTACAGCCTACGATTACTTACAATGAGAAGATTTCTGATTGCAAATAGCCCTTTAATTTAACAAATGAAGCATAACGAGATCCAATATTTGAAGGTGGAAGCTAAATGATTAATAATAGATTAGGTGCTTATTTTTATCAGTGAAGCTAATCAACTATTCGGACTATTTACCTAGCAAAATACTTGGTTCTCCATCACTGAGAACTTTAAATGAAAATTGTGTGTTCTTGAAAGATACATAATAGCTCAAGCAGAAATTATAGACTCTACGTAGGAAAGACTTGAAGGAATTCTGTCTTGTATTATGCTATAGTTCTGACTAGATCATTACTATGATCTAGTCCCCCTCCAGCCCTAAAAGTTGATTGAAATTTAGTTTTATTAAAATCAACGTGAATTTTCTCACTGACTAGAATCGGGATTTCAGAATCTGAGTTTACACTAGACCACTTTACAGCCTCACTCACACTGTAGCGATACCTTCAAGCATGCAGAAATGTAATTCCCCTCAACATTTCTAGGGTGATGCAAAAAAACTTTAAATGTAATGCAAATCAGGCATTCCTAACAACTAGAAATTACTGTTTTTAGAAACCAGGGCTGAAAGATTGTGATTTAAGTGGTCTCCTATCATGAAGTTTGAAGGAACACATACTTAAACTCGGCATTTGCAGTTTTGCTGATTACAAGTTAAGGCTGATATAGCTATAAATCAATAGAAGGAAAGCAACGGCCTCTTCCCCCTTGTGCTTCAACTCACATTGTCTTTGAGGACAATTGCCTTGAATAATATAGAGAATTGCCTTTACATAGCGCAAAATTGTTCTTTCCTCATCTGTAATAAGACAGTAAGCCATTGTGTCAGAAGGCTGTAATCAAAAGTTTATGTGGTACAGTGACATTAATAATTAGATGTATTAAGAAATTTCAATACAAGTAAAAATTAGATTTAGATTCAGGATTTTCATTGCTGCAAGCAACACATGATACAGTTATAAAAAGTAATCAGGGATACAGACAAGCCAATCTGAATTAGATGACTTACCTTCTCTCTTAGGATGAAAATAAAAGGATAAACAGTGGAGTGTAAAAGGATAAACAGTGGAGTGAAGAGGAAAATCACAGACAATTTCATTTCTTAGAGTTATTACAAATAAAAAAGACAAAAAACTCATTCACTCCTCATAGATATCAGAGACCAGTGCTTAAAAGCATTAAATATTATGTCCATTTTGTGTATCTAGATTTTCAGTAAGGGGGGGTTAAGTTGTTTAAAGTTCTATGTTACTAAGTTTACATAGGCTAAATATGTCCCTATTATGGTGGAGCTGGAGCATCATGTTTATCTATACAACGTGTTGGGGAGTACGGTTGAGCTGTTTTCTCCCATTCTGAAGGTGGGGACTTCTGTGCAAAGAGCCACAGAACTAGATGCCCCAATGATTTCAGCACCTGACTGCGCCCTTTGTCAAGGGACACCTGGAACCATCTGTCAAGACGTCAATAGTGTTACACATCCAACAACTGAGCAAGCAATTCAGCCACAGGGACTGAGAAGCCAAAAACTGCAATCGTTCAGCGCCAGTGCTGGCTGAATATGACTGTCCTTAGAAAAGAACAAAAATGTCTCATCTCAGCTGTAGGCACCCCACAGTCAGCAATGTTAACACATGGACTGTAGGATAAAGAACATGTTGTGCTTTAGTCCCTCCTTTCTTTTGTGGTCTGGCAGACATAGTGGTAGTGAGTCCATCTCTTGCTAAAGGGGTGAGAAGCACTATGGGTATTGCAGGAATTCATTCATCAGATGGATTAATTATATCATGCATCTGCATGACCAAGCAGAGGAAAAACATCTCCTTTATCCACCTCAAATATCATTAATACCTTGGTTCTTGAACAGATACATAATGCAGAAGGATGAGGAATATTTTGTTAGAAGAGCAATGTGTGGGTGCCCGTATCTGAAACAGTTCAAGGACAGGCATTGTGTGTGGCATGAGGACCCCAGAGTCTAAGAAAGGTACAACAAGTAAGAGGACATCAGTATGGCATTTCCAGCTGCCTGTGTACACCATACACAGCACATTATCTTCCTGCAATCTTTTCTATAGTTGCTCCACTTAATCAAGAGATGAAATGATACTATGTGTAAGACCATTTTTACTGTTTTTTTGGTGCAAAGTCCATAAATCTTTGCCATAGCAGGAATGTAAGTGCAGGCTTCCTAAATCATAGAATCACAGAATAGTTTGGGCTGGAAGGGACATTTAAAGGTCACCTAGTCCAGCCCCCCTGCCGTGATCAGGGACATCTTCAGCCAGATCAGGTTGCTCAGAGCCCCATCCAACCTGACCTTGAATGTTTCCAGGGATGGGGCTTCTACCACCTCTGTGGGCAGCCTGTGCCAGTGTTTCACCACCCTCATCATAAAAAATTTCTCTGTTATACCTAGTCTGAATCTGCCCTCTTTTAGTTTAAAACCGTAACTCCTTGTCCTATCGCTACAGGCCCTACTAAAAAATCTGTCCCCATCTTTCTTATAGGCCCCTTTTAAGTACTGAAAGGCTGCAATGAGGTCTCCTCAGAGCCTTCTCTCCAGGCTGAACAACCCCAACTCTCTCATCCTGTCCCCGTAGGGGAGGTGCTCCAGCCCCCTGATCATCTTTGTGGCCCTCCTCTGGACCTGCTCCAACAAGTCCATGTCCTTCTTGTACTGAGGGCTCCAGAGCTGGACGCAGCACTCCAGGTGAGGTCTTAGCAGAGCAGAATAGAGGGACAGAATCACCTCCCTCGACCTTCTAGCCACACTTCATTTGATGCAGCCCAGGATATGGTTGGCTTTCTGGGCTGCAAGTGCACATTGCCGACTCGTGTGCAGCTTTTCATCCATCAGTACCCCAAAGTCCTTCCCGGCAGGTCTGCTCTCAATCCCTTCACCCTCAGCCTGTATTGACATCAGTGATTGCCCTGACCCAGGTGCAGGACCTTGCACTTGGCCTTGCTGAACCTCATGAGGTTCACACAGGCTCACTTTTCAAGCTTGTCCAGGTCCCTCTGGATGGCATCCTGTCCCTCAGGCTTATCAACCACACCACCCATCTTTGTGTTGTCTGCAAACTTGCTGAGGGTGCACTCGATCCCACTGTCTATGTCATTAATGGAGATATTAAACATCACTGGTCCCTGTACAGACCCCTGAGGGATGCCACTTGTCACCAACCTCCATCTGGACAGCAAGCCGTGGACCACTACCCTCTGGATGTGACCATCCAAACAATTGCTCACCCACCGAAGAGTCCACCCATCTAATCCATATCTCTCCAATGTAGAGAGAAGGATGTTGTGAGGGACCATGTCAAAGGCCCTAAAGAAGTCCAGATAGATGACATCTGTGGCCCTTGCTTTGTCCACTGATGTAGTCACTTTGTCATAGAAGGCCACTAGGTTGTTCAGGCATGACTCACCCTTGGTTTAGCCACACTGGCTGTCTTGACTCACCTCCCTGTACTCCATACTAGACACATACTGTGTCTCCATTTAAGGCTGGCAATCCAGCATTCCAATTTAGGAAATTTAAATCTTCTTTACAGGTAAGAAGAACAACTGTCATCATGTCCTTTACGGACAGATTACATGTTAATGGTCCATTGTGAGATTTCTTGTATTGATCCACCTAATACTGGAAGTATTTTGGCCCAGAAGGTAGCAGACTAGGGTCTTTTGTCTCTTTGAGAAGATGTCTAATTTTAAAATACAAATAACTCAAAGAGATTTGTATGTATAATCTGCACATCATTCTAAATGCCACATTTTTTAAAGACCCTCAGATAGGAGAGATTAAAAAGTCCTACTGAACTACTGCAATAAATACGACTTTTATTTATTATTATACAGATATTAATAGACTAAAGAGATGGTAAATACATTTTACATAAAAATCATTTAGTTCTAATACAGCAAATGGAAAGATGACATGCTAATTTCTAACTTGAAAAATTCTTCTTTTCACATCTTAGCTGCTTCACTTCCTTTTATATTGATTTTGGGTTTCCAGACAATGAGATTACATTTTGAAGCATTCACACAGCAGAGCAAAAGGACAAGACTATAATAAAACAATTAGATTCATATAAATGTGTCTCTAAAGACTTGAGTAAAGCATTATTCTTTGCCCAGAAAGTTATCAAATTTCTCCTTTCACACATCCATCACACCAGGTGGTGATGAAGAGTTTTAAGAAAGCAGGTAAAATTTTAGTCCATCAGAGAATAAATAATGCAGATTTTGATGATCCTATGCTGAAACACCCTGTTAAAAAGGAAAAAAAAAAAGTTTCAGTTATGCTATCAAACACTTCTTAGACAACTCTGTCATTGGGTTATACCTGTTATTAACACAAGATAGAAGAGGTAACAGTAAATTTAATAGTAACCTCTGTATGAATTGCAAGACCAAGTACTCATGGAAAACATTTGTGTCAGTATTTCCTGTAATTTAGTACTCCTGCACTTGAGCAATAGGAAATACAGCAAGAATACACAGGAACTAATTTGGATAAAAATGAGATCTTGAGTGCTTAAATTCAAAACTGAACAATGTGCAGACTGAATTATTTTTTAAAAAATTCTCATTTTGTAATTGAAGGCAGAAAAGTTTCTTGTATCTCTGCATTTCCTTGTTCTCTGCTAGACACATCAAGAGACAAAGATGGAGTAGGCACAGGAAGGGAAAAGGGAAACAATAAATCTGTGACAAAGGCTACTGTCCTGAAAGAAAGCCTTGTCTGTGTGAAATGTCTGCTTCAAAACCAAAACATTTCAGACGGACAGGGTGGACAGAACACAAACTGAAGTTTGCAAAGCCTGCACTATACTATTTCATATAATGGAGAAGCATTAAGGGTGGTCCTGCGGGAGATGCCTCAGTCTGGTGATTTTTTTAAAAAAAATTACAGCCTTAGGTGTCTATATAAACAAGATCAAAGGATAAGTTTCAAAATCGTTGTCATTTTTCCATCAAGGTATTTCACTCCAGTCAAATTATTCTTTGTGTTGTTTATTAGACCAATAATAAAATATATTGATTTTTAAGTATTCAGTGGCCATAGAAGTGGTAAAAAAGGGCACAGAAAGCATTCCCATTTCCTACATTTGTTTATGCCTTCTCTCAAGTGACTGGTTACAGTTACACTGAAGAAGCAAAACATAAGAAACAGGATCATCGCGGATCTCAACAGAGGTCAGAACTGTTGGGACTCCTAAAAGGTAGGCACTACAAAAGCTGAAAAGTGGGCATGTAGTTGTACCAGGAACACTCACTGTTCCTCAGCTCTGTGTAAAATTAATGCTGCCTAAAAAGCCTGCATCTAAATGAAAAGAAGAAAGAGCTGACCAGTAGTCTGAAAATTTGTCCTGCACAAGTACTTGGGACAAGTACACAGAGGTGCATATCAGGTACCTTTTTATGTTTTGAAAGTAGCAAATCAAATGCTTCAAGGGAGACAGACAGCAGAATACATTGTTTTCAGGCCTTGTTCTTGTCTAGAAATAAAGTAGGTAGGAAGCTATATAATACTGTCAAGATTGAAGCAGCTCAGGACATGTAGAAGTAGAAATGCTGATGTTGGAAGTTATTTGATGTAAAAAATCCAAGAGGTATTAATTGTTTTCACACATCTATAGGACTGCTGACCAAGTGAATGGGGATGGAAGAAGGTGGAGAAGGATGTCAGAATTCTGTATGTAAGAATTACATTATATTTTCATCCCAGTTTACTAATGTTTCTTTTTAGATCTCCACTTGCATAACTGCAAAAGTAGAAGGAGGGACATGACTTGCACTCCCTGGTCAAAGAAACTGTGCGTGAGTAGGGCTCATTTATTGTAATTACATCTGCATCACCCTGACATTTGGTCTTCTATCTAAGGAAATGTTGGTTACTTAGCATCAATTTTTGTTTCAGCTTTCTGCTGTATCCCAGCACCACCACCACACCATGCAACAACCAGCTTTGATGTGTAAGCCAACATATGGCCATTAAACTACTGGCTTCAATTATGAACATAAGGACTCAGAAATGGGACTTATTAGCATGAAATTATGAAGTTCCCCTTAGAAATGTGACTTCACCTTTTCAGTCAAGCAAAAATACACACAGAACTAGACTTACAAGATGTAATTATCTCAGATTATTCCATTTTTATTTCTTTTATTGCCACATTATGGGCATAGTTTAAAACTCTTCCCTCAATAAAAGTTTTATCAAATTTAGATCATTTGAACTTCCTCACATTTCTGTGCCTCTCTTTTGATCTTTCGATAGATGTTATATCTTCAGGTTTTTCTGTTAAAAAAAAAAAGCTTGTAAATGGCAGCTTCTGAAACTTCATTGGTATACAGGATGAGGTTTCATGTCAATTTTCCCCAAAAAATATTGCCATAAAAAGCTCAAACTATTTACCTCTAAACATTATTCTCAGGAAAGGAAATCTGAAAGTACTTTGGTCTCCTGTTGTGGTGAAAACCCCAAAGTTCTTTAATTCCTTGTTTAATAGTTTAAAATGCTGCAGTTATTTCCCTGCAAGCTGCAGTGTTTTGGATGATCAAAATAGATCATCACAGTATTTTTATGACCTGCTATAACTTTTCCTGTCTATGTATAAATACACAAGGACTAGGACATATAGGCATCACCTATGTAGTTCCACAAAACTTAGAAGGGCAATAATGGAGAAAGTGTCACAATGCTCTAGACAGCCCTTGAAGCTTGATTCCAGGTTCCTAAAGTCACAGAGAAATACAGTTAGAGGGACTAAAAATTCACATAACTTCTCTGCATCCCCAAAGCAGGGTTAACTACAGTTACATATTTCTGATGGATGTTGTCCAGTCTTCATATATGTTTCAAAATATTTTACCTTCTCCTTAATAAATAAAAATATTACAAATCATAAATTAAATATCTTTCTCTATGTGAAATATTATGTTTTATTGTGACTTGTAGCTAGTTCTATCCTCTTCCTCAGCCAACACACCCTGGAAAATAACTACCTGCTCCCTTTTTACAGAACTCAATAAATTCACATGGTGGAGAACATCCTAGTGAAGAGATAGTTTAGTGGGAGAGTTAGAAGTTAAGAACAACCTGCTGTGGTGCCCTGAAAAGGAAAAGAGAAGGAAGAAAATCTTTTGTGCCCTAATTTTCCACTTTCCTTAGACAACTTCTACAGAGATTGTGACTGAACAAACATTAAAACAAAATGGGGTGTGGCATAAGCTTCCCAGAAGCATATATTTATGATAAGCAGATATAAAATTAATTCCAAGCAGAAAATCAATTGTTTTGATACTACCAACTTCCAAATACTTCACAGACATTTCTATCTCATAGACAGGCCTCTCCTTCTCTTTAAAAAATACTTCCCTGAATTAAAAATTTTCAATAATATATCACGTAGAATAGAGGGTTGGTCGTACATATGAATGGAAGATGGTTTCTATCGGAAAGAAAATTAAGTGCTGCTTACTTTGCCAGAAACAACTGGTTCTGCCTCCGCCTCTCCTCCTCTGAAGCAGATTTATTATCACCATTATTCATTCCTGTATGTTGTCTTAGGGAACACTCTTATGTGGAAATGTCACTTATTTTCAGATGCCACTAACTTAAACTGCTTTACAGTTTCATTGAAAGCCACCATTGCCGCTGGCTGCTCAGTAGATACCTCAGATAGTAAGCTCTGATGCGCTGTTTACAGCCAAGTTGAGAGGCAGTTAACTTGTGCTTTCCAGTTTCCCTATAAATAAAACATTTTTAAGAACTAATTGGTCCTGTCTCCTCTTTTTCATTACTGGGCTACAAGTACTTGCCATTTTCAGAACACTGCAGGACTAAGGACCTTTCCAGTTTCTTACATTTGTACACCCTGGCATGTGGTTGTGAGCATGCCACGTGCTCACTTGTACTAGACATGCTGCTAGTGTGGCTACTGTCTATCTCAGTCCTTAGACCAGCCAGCCTGCTAGGGGACATGTAGTACTTTTCAATTCTGTTATACCAATGTAACAGACTTTTTTGTCTGTGTTTTAGAGAACAGGGATGAGCAGAGATACTTTTGACAGCTAGCTTTTTACCTGACTTAGCTTCTATTCTAAAATTTATACTAAAACAGACAACATACTCATTTAGAGTTCAGCTACACTGAAGGTTTTCTTATTGGTTTATAATTGCCATTCTGGAAATAAAAAGGTCGGTTGCCTCTTTCCAAATGTAACCCAATCTTATACATTCAAGAGTTAGGTTAGACTTCACCCCAAGCTCTACTTAAAGAAATATTTTAGGTTATTAATTCATATACTATTGATCTACGAAAAGGGGTATCGATCAAGAGGGAAGAAGCCTTCAGGATTATCCAGCACTAACTCCTGTCAGAAATTAAGTTGTATTCTTGATGGATTGAAGTCTGGTATAATAGACAAATCATACGGTTCTGTTCCTAGCTGATGAAGGATGCAGGCAGTAAGTCCTGTCAGGTAAATTACCTGAGTAAATGGCAGAATCCCTAAACTCCATCAGTAGATTTCTTGATTTGATTTTTAAAAGCATGAGAGTACATACATACAGGAAAAAGGTGGGGAAGTGAGTTCTATTTGTTTCTTTGTTTATTTTTTCATTTTCTCCCAGTGGCTTTAGATAATCAGATTACTATGGGTTAAGATGGTAGAGGGCTTTGAGTTTCTTTTTGTCTGTCTTTATACTGTTCTGTGGACATCATAAAAATAGAATTGCTGACAGCTTAAGACAAACAAACCTCACATCCAGAAAAAAAAATATTACTTCCAGATAAAATGCTGCAAGACTGAAACCTTCTGCAATAAAAACATTTCAGCTGTTCTTGCACCAATCAATTGATCCTGTGAATCAGCAAACTCTTTATATGCAGAGGCATTGTATGATTTGGTTTGTCATCTCTCCACCTGCTGGCTGGTTAAAACTCTACTAAGCAGCTTGAGTAGTGCAAAGAAAGAGAGAATTCAGAGTGTTTGCAAAAAACTTTATTGATGGCATACAGCTTGTTCAGTATATGTAAGAAATGAACAAAACTGTTGTATGTGTTCAATATACCATAAATTAAATGTACTTGTTTTGTAAAGTCATATAAAGAGTATGGTGGCAGATACCGAGCCATGGAAGCAGCAAAGTAATATTGATTGTTGCCTATTTGCCATTAAATACCATGCCATGCTGGGTGAACCTAGTCTTCCAAAGTATATGTTGAATGGGATACAGTGAGCAAAAAATAAAGTGAACAGCAAGGAGGACAGTGTTATAGGAATATGTTCACGTATCATATTATGTGACCCAGGCCCTTACGGAAAATAACAATAATAGTAATCTGTTCTTACATATGTTTCATATCACTATCATTTTTCCTATTTTATAAGTGGGTAACATGAGCCACAAAGCACTGAAGTGACAACAGGTCAACAATACTTCATTAAGCTGTGCATCCAACACGAGTTTAGCAGCTAAATCCATTTTAGCTGACATATGTATATACTGTATGATAGTCTAAAACTAAAAAGAGAACATTACTTGGGCATGCTTGTTGACAACATGCAACTAGTTAAACCTGAGTAGGAATTTAATTACAAGCTCAAAAGTCCAGAGTTTGGATGACTTTTTATCCAGGCAAATCAACGTAACAGCAAGATATTCCTTTTAAAAACACGCAAAAGTGACATGAGTGTGACATCACTGCAGACTGGGAGAGGCAAGAACAGCACAAGTTACGTCAATATTCTCTACCTTCATGTTCCTTTTTTGGTTACAAAGAGCCGCTGGCTTACTTCTGCTAGATACATCAGCAGATGCTGAAAATTCACAATAACTCCTTAAAACAAGAAGATATTCTGCCGAGATTTCAAATTTCCACTACCATCACTTAAATTAACATGGCTATAGCCAACATGTCTGATCTGCTGTTGACTAAAACTGTGGAAGAACAAGCACTAAGAGAATAAATAGGCATCTTAACTGTATCACACTGCCTCATGGAAAGATTGTGTCATTATTCCCAAAAAATTTACTGGCATTATTTAGGACTGACAACTGCTGAGAACAAGACACAAACAGCTCTTTGAATCAGATTTGATTTTATTCATCAGATGCTGTATTGTTGGCTTTCAGGGCAATCTTAAGCTTCAATGAAGCAACGTTTTCTGTGACTTTAGGACTACTTCTTTCTGCTACCCTATTTTTAATAAAAATAATCTTTTCAGTAGGCTCCTTGACATGTTTTTGCAGGGATGCCTTTGACATCCCTCTTAAGTTGAACTGTAGATATACTTTATTTATGTTGGCTTCTTCTTACAAATACAAATTTAAAAGCAACTGGCCTCTTCCCTCAGCTTTTAGTGAGGCAGTTTCCTAGCAATCTGTGATTTTTATAGGGTTGTACAAGTTAAGGACTGTCTTTGTTGTATTAGTATACCACAGACTAAGATCACCTTACAGTCAGAAATAAGAAATAAGCATGATTATCCTAGGCTTATTGGATACCTCTTTAAGCAAAGAAAAACATGCATGAAATAATTGACCCATTTTTCTTCAAGAGGATTGGAGAAGTCCAGTAGTAGCTCCACAGAGATTCATGAAATGATGTTAACATAAAAGGCTAATGAAGATGGATGCAGTGCAAACTTGGATTTTGAAGCTATTCCACAATGGTTAATAGTAGAGAAGACAATCCCTGAGGTCCCCTTTAGATGCTTCTCCAAAGCCAGTATACTCAGCGGATATCACTAAAAGGAAACAAGTTTTTATGAGACAGAAACCTAACAACTGTGCTTTGTGGTGAGTGTTGCCAGAAACTGCATGTCAAATAAAGTATCATATCTTCCATACATTCCTAGCAATAAACTAGCAAGCATGTTTGTGTGTAGAGAACCTGAACAACTTGATCAGTCACAACGTATTTTATTTTAAAAAACAAACGTAGGAGATTTGCTAAAAGATTACAAGCATGATGTACAGTAACTTGAGTTCGTATCCATAATACTAAAATATGGAAATTGACATTTTAGCAATGGTATATGTCTGTCAATGTCGCATCTACCATTCACGATATGCCATCAGTATAAAATTCTAGTAATAGCCTCCTGTATTATATATGTCCTCCTTACTAATGACAAAAAAAAAAAAAGTGCATCACAAATCCTAAGTAAAATAAGATCCTTGGGCAAAGCTTGGAATAATAATAATACCATCATCATCATTAGGTCCCTTGCAATGAAGTATTTATTTTACTAGTATATGAACTTTTGCCCTCAGTTGATACCAACAAAGTGTGACACTGAAATGCAGTTAACATATCTTGCCCAGATTTTAAGGGAAGTCTCTTTAGTATTGCTATGTAAATTCCTGTGGATGTAATGTTAAAGAGAGTTCACATATGACTTGTAAGATAGATGATAGTTTCATTTGAAATCCTTTCACTCTTATTTTTAGACATTTCCAGGTGATCAGCTAAACCTTAGGCATAAGATTAATGCAGTGTGGATGCTGGATATCAACATGTTAGATGTTCAAGGATTCAAATCACAGGATTGTCTGTGCCACCCTTTTCTCTTAAGAAAATCCTACTTTCCTCATTCAAGCATTCTCCTTTTTCACCAAACAGTACGTTTCTTTTATCCCTTCTCAACCCTCCACACTGAAACAACATTTGTATTTTCACATGATTACGACTAAAAACATGATGTCCCTAAAGAAGAGCTTGACTTAGGGAAGGTGAGATATGTCCCTTTGACAGAGGTCTACCTTTTTGCCTCCTCCTTGCCTGCAGGACATCCATACTGGGGGGGGCTGTGTTGAAGGCAAAGAGAGAGCCATAACCCAATGCTGGGAACCTGCAGCCTAAGCAGAGATTGAAAGACTGCAGAAAGATGCAGAAACAGACAGTTTGGCTTCACAAGCATCAGAAAAGAAAATGTCCTGAGGCCAGAGTGCACTGAGCACAGTTGGCCACACCTCGAGAAGCCACTGGACTAGCTGACCCCAAGTTAGAGAGCATAGACACAGTAGGCAAGGAAAGAGTTAACAGAAATCCTGTGTGTTTCTCTGACCTGGTCACTCTTGGATTTTGCTAGAACTTACATTAGAATGTAAATATTTCAATTTAAACTCCAATTCTTTCTTCTTTTGTATTGTTTGAAAGCCTCTTGGCACATGCTAAGAAAGTCTAGGCTGTTTTACTCAAAGCACAGGAGTCTTGACAAATTCACAAGTGCCGCCATTTCCAGTCTTTTACTCGTTTTCCTTCTCAGTCTTTTTCCAGATGGAATACAACTTCTTTCCTCTAACAAATATGAAACAAAAATGTTGCTTTTCCCTCTCAACAGGTTGATTTGAAGACCCATGAAAATAGATAACTGGAAGCAACAAGTCATTAAAGTCCTTCTGAATGCTACTGGCATTGGTCCTGGAAATCCTTGTTACAATTTTCAAAAATGATTACAGTGGTGTAGCAAGCACCTCACATACAGGCCAGCTGCATTGTTTGATGGCATGCTGGCATCTTATTATGGATAATATGAAGTAACATAAAATAAAGTTCCAAGATGTGATAATTTATTTTATACAAAAGTATCAGCACGGAAGATATGAAGCAAATTGGTTTTCTTTAGGAGATCATGCAAGAGAGCAGAGGAACAGGACTTGTACAGAAAATCAAAGTAGTAAATTATCTCACTGTTGAAAGACCTGAGGAATGGAGAGTGCCAGTGATCATGGTCAAAAGAATTCCATTTTAACTGTGAAAACCTTAATAACTGACTTAAATAGCAACATGTGACCCACAGTGGTCATTTCAGCCTGCAGCAGGACTAACAAAGCTTTTTATACTTTTTCTTATGTTAAAACAAGAAAAAAGTCAGTCTGCGGTGGTTATGCAATTGACAAAAAAACCTCTGTGTGATTTCCATTCTATAATAAAAAACCTCATCTTCATTTTTCCTTAGAAGCTTGGATTTCAGTGTTTCCGATACCCTAAGAAACTTATTTTTTGTAACAATTTCCCATAATCACATAGAAAGGTGTTTTGTGGTTTTTTTCTTTTTAAATCAAGAAACATCAATTGTTCTCCTGAAATGAATCCTCAAGAAACCCAGTTCACTCCCTGCCAATTAGGAAACAAGAAAGTACATAGTGATTATGTGAATATAGACCAAGAGAAAAAAAAAATGTTTAATCATGTCCTCAGATTTTCCTCTCCAAGCCCTGCAAGGAGACAGATAGTTCCCCAGCCAACATCCTAGGGACATGAGGTTGCCCTGGAGCAGCAGGTCTTTTTGCAGATAGTTTTTGAAGGACAAGTTCAACTACATGATTGCAGAGTATCAAACAATAGTGTCTATCCAGAGGGATAGCATCTGTAAGGATATACCTTGCTATTACATGTGCACTGTCTGCAGAAAATACAAGAAAGTACTCAGAAGAACATAAAATATACTGAACTGATACAGGGCAGAAAATTCAAGGTTAGAGGAAGGTTTTAAACCAAATATATAAGCAGCATTTAACTAATATGAGCTGGATGCTGGAGGAGGATAATCCATAAAAGGATTAAAAATAGATGGCAAATGACAACTGGGGACCCCTACTGACAGTAGGAGGGCAATGCCTACACACAGGAGGGAAGCAGCCCTGAGTTGCCCAGGGGAACCTGCAGGACTGCCCTGAAGGTTTGGGTCAGAAAAACATGATATGGGAGGGGTAGGAAAGCAGAGACTACGGGTACCGGTTTGCAATTAGCAACTGTCACGACCTCTCTCTTTTGTGTCCAGTCTGTATATTTGAGGGGAAGAACAAGTGGAAAGCAACACTGCCACAGAGAAAAACTAATATTTAGAAGACCTTAATCTGAAGGCATAGTCACCTTTCACATGACAGTTTTTAAGCTTCCAGAGATCTGTGCCTGTTGCTGTGTTGTATGTCTCAAAAAGTGTGATTTTCCTCTTCAAAGAGAAAATTTCAGGAGTATTTATATAGTTTAGTCTTCATTCTGTTCTTAAAATAACTGTTAATTCATGAATGGCAAATTGGCAAAACTCAGTGCTCCAGGAAGAAAATGTATTTTCACTGTGAATTAAAAAAGTAATTCTAAAAAAAAAAAAAAGTGTCCTGGGTTTGGGTAGGATATGGTTAATTGTCACAAGCTGGGAAGGTGAACAAGCTCTGCAGCCCAGCAGAAGTAGCCAAGGGGATATTCCATACCATACTGATCTCACACACAGTATATATAGGGGGGAGCAGGCCTGTGGAGCACTCACAGCTCAGGAAGACAGGCGGGTGTCAGGGTCCTGGTGATGAGCAGTTGCACTGTACATCACTCAATATATTATTTCATTAGTATTATTGTTATTACTGTTGTTCCTTCTCTCCTTGTGTTGTTCTATTAAACTGTCCTCATCAACGCACCAGGTTTTACCTTTCTCTTCCGATTCTCCTCTCCATCCCACCAGGGCGCAGGGCAGCAGGAGTAAGCAAGAGGCTGCATGGTGCTTTGTTGCCAGCTGGGCCTAAACCACAAAGATGTGATGTTCCTAAGTCATTATACCAGTTCAAACCCTGTCCCTCTCTTCTGTGTGTTCTCCCAAGAGGAAACCTGGTCATCACCCTGATAAATCTAACTGCAGTTGGTTGACCCTGGCTGGCTGCCAGCTGCCTGCCCAGCCCCTTTCACACTCCCCCCTCCTCAGCTGAAGAGAAGGACAAAAGAAGATGGAAAAGCCCCTGGGTCAACATAAAAGCTGGGGCACTTACCAATTACTGTCATAGGAAACAGACTCAACAGGGGGAAAATTAATGTGATTTATTATGAAAGAAGAGTCAGATGGTGAGGGGAAAAAAACCCACACAAACAAAAAACCCTAGAACACCTTCCTTCCACTCCCCCTTTTTTTTTCCCCCTCAGGCTGAACTTCACCCCATCACTCCCGACTCCTCCACCTCCTCCCCCCGAGGGGCGCAGGGGTCGGGGCCCGGGGGGCTGCGGTCAGCCCAGGGCCGCTCCTCTCCGCCGCTCCCCGCCCCAGCCCGGGCCTTTCACAGGGGCTGCAGGGAAGACCCTGCCCCAGCGGGGTCTCTCCCGGGGCCGCCGGGGCGTCTCTGCCGGGGGCCCGGAGCCCCTCCGCCCCTCCCGCCGCTCTCCCCGCGGGGCTCGCAGGGCCGTTTCTCCCCCGGTTCCCCTCAGCCCCGGCTGCCGGGCAGCGCTGTGCCCTTTCTGACCCAGGCTGGCCCCGCGGCGCCCGCCCGTGGCCGAGGGGCTCGGCTGTGCCCCGCGCTGGGGCCGCTGCAGCCGGCGGGAACCGGCTGGGGCCGGCGCGGGGCCGCCCGGCAGAGATGGCCCAGGGGCCGGCGGCGGCGGAGCATCTGCGCCCGGCGCAGATACAAAAGCAGGAAATAAGGATGTGGTCATTGTTCTACCTGTCTCCTGCAAAGCAGAGGAAAGACTCTGGTATGCAGATTCTCAGAAGCAGCACCATCTTAGACCTGTTGATAAAATCTGTAAACAAACCTGCTGCATTCAGAGTTACAAAGCTGTAGTCATTCCTTCTTTTATAGGTAGTATTTTTTATTATTATATTACAGTATTTTCACTGTAAAAACACTGTCAATGAAGAGACCACATGAAAGATCAATAAAACACTCATAAAATCCATAAATGAAACAATGTTGTGGGGAAAATATCCCTGCTTGAAAAAGAAACTGATACAACCATCAAAAACAAGAGATATAGTAGGAACAGTAATACTGCTGCCTGTAACCAATACACAAATGACACATCTGTGCACAGTCTGAAATAACATTGAGCAGAATGCTTACGAACCCAGATGATTAGGCACAGCATGCCTACAGCTGACCACTCCCATTACAGATGCATTATGAAGTGACAGCAGGATACGTGCAGGATCCACATTTGTCTCTTAAATCCTGAGCCTTACATATATAGATTCAAGCTGAAATTGCAAGAAGTAAGGCTCTGATACTCAAACACCATTAGTGGCAGTCATCTCAAAAATCATTTTATCGTCTTACATGCCATGTGATTCTAATACAGCAATATAGTTTTGGGTTTTCTGCATTCCCCCCACCCCTCCCTTTTCACTGGTGATTCTCATTTTCCACATTCAGTGGACAAAGTTTGCTCTGTAGACACAAGGCCTAAAAGCTCTCATTAAGAATTAAAGAACAAACAAAGTAAAAAAGGTTAAGATTATTCCACATCACAGTACTCAGGGTATTTAAGATAAACACATACCATCAGGAAGCTTCTAGAAAAATTGTGGGAGATGAAGACACTGGAAGCTTAGCATCTTTGAACTGACTCAATACACTTGAAGGAGCAGAAGAAAAAAAACAGGCTCCGAATCTCCTTCTGAACAGGTATTTCCTTTCCATCAGTTTCAGCGTAATATCTAAAACATCATGCCATTTCAGCAATACCAATTTCACCTTCTGTTTTCACAAAGCTTTTTGCTCAGGCTTCAGGTGGTGTTATATACGAGACACACAAAATTATTTGTATCTGCCTGCAGTGACAAGACCATTCAACCCAAGATGTCCAGAGCAGAAATTACAGAGTAGAAAACAAATAGATGTTTTAGAATGTGTTCTCTGTAGGAACTAAAGAAAACTTGCATAAAACTGAAGGCTCTATAAACTCACTTCACTCAGACAATTTAATCACCTGATGAGCACTTGCCAAGCCAAGAGAAGACATTTGATATTCTTTTCCTGATGTCTTTGACAGGACAATCTCATTTTCCCTTATACCAAGACATTCTGTTGCTCTCTGGGATATTACAGTCTCCTTCAGTTCTGCATTCATTCCACTCTGGTTTATGATGTGTTTGCAATTTCACTGTTGTGCAAATATTATCTTGAAATTCTCTCAGGCAGAAAGAGCAGCACGTGAAGCCTGTAACAATACTATGGCACTATAACCTTACAATTCCCATACCTAAGTAGTTCCCTCAATCAAAGTAAAAGATTGTAAAGCAACAAAACCACATGAAGCATTTCTTAAAGTCCTATGTTAAATTCTTATTGAAAGAGAGTTTAAGAAAGAGGAATACAAGCTTCTGCTTTCAAAGAAAACCAGCTATGTTTTTCATTCCAAAGTGTTTCATTAAATGAAAGCTACAAACTTTTGAGTGAGGAATAAGAGAGTTAGTTCATTGCTGTGCTTTCAATAATGGTATTAATTATAGCAGAGCTTAAACATTCTGGTAACATTGAACTGGCAACCTAATATTTATAAAATATAAATATAATTAACAGGCACAAAGTTTATATATAAACATAGACATAAATATATATAACACTTCATACAATATGCTAGAAGTATTTTCTTTTTTTGGAGCATTATCTAGACACCTGCTCAACAAATACTTTTAGAGAACATATATAGGAAAAAAGTTTGATCATCTAGATTAATTTTCGTACCTTTTTCTAACAGATTCTGTATTATACCTGGTTCTCAGCTAACAGAGAGCACAATATTCAACATAAAAATACTGAAGAAATACTTTTGGGGATAACAGGATAAACAGATGTGTTTCAGAAAGCATCTTCATTGTCAGCTGTCACAGGTCAATTAATGAGTTTGTAAACTAATGTTCTTGTACCCATTAGGTCACAGCTGTTCAACAAATATTCAACTTCCATGCTCCTGAAGTGAAAAAGTAGCTGAGTGTGGCCAGTTTCCCTGAATTTTCACTGCTTTGGTATCATTGCATGAGGTTACCTGGTACTTTCGACTCATGTATGAACATAAAGAACCAACCATAGATCCCAGAGTCTAGTCTGTCTCCCCCTCCCTGCAAAAAAAAAAAGTCATAACAGGGTGGATAGCAAGGAAAAATTTCAAAACATAATGTTTTGCTTTGGATAACAAGAAGATTTAGGCAATGAAGTCAATAGACTACATCGAATAAAACACAAATTCTGTTTCCACAGTGATTTCTATTTTTAGCCTAAATCTCTGAACTCTGATAATTAGCAATTTTAGCTGCTATATCACAAGAACATAGCAGAACAGAGCTGCATGTTCAACCTGTCAAAGCTGCAGAATTTCAGTGTAGTGCAAGTAAGTGGGGAGGGTCATATTGCAATTAGAGATAGAAAAGTTCTCACTTTTTAAGAGAGAGTGCCTATACTGAATATACAACTGCATACTGTCACTGCGGTAGATCATGAATGTATGCAGGCTGCCTGGCTTGGAGGCAGAGTTCAGCCGTGACCTTATCTTTCCTCATCTACCCCTACTGACAATAAGAGGCTAAATACTCTGTGACATTGGCCTGGCAGCTCCCTTCTTTGGACACACAAGTTGGCCACAGGATCAGGGCACACTTCTGGGAGCAGGATCTTCATTACTGCAGTTCCAGTTTTAAAAGCCATACATACACTTCAAATCAGACATTTTACTTCCATTCAGGTGGTTGAAATTGTAGATCACCTACATTGGACCATAACCTCAAGTTTTTCCTAAATCTATAGTGGGTTTGGGTATCGGTTATTTTTACTATGATTACTCCTATTATATGTGTAAAGGATCAAGGCCTTACTGCACTAGACACTAAGAAAAAAGTATTTATCTACTTCCAATTTTTTTTAATTAACAATAATGACTGTACCATGTATCAAAATTTGCACTGCAACACCTTGAGAAAAGGGTTTTAAAATATTTACAGTAATCTAACTCATTCAGAAAGTAAAAACAAAATCAGACCTACCTTGAGTAACAAGTAAACTCACCTGCCTGTGTACAACAAACAGGAAATCTCTATTTGACTACATATGTTCCTGAATTACATCACTATTTAAAGCAATTACAGAAGCATAGACATTTGTGCTATCTCATCCTGGGATTAGACACAGCCATTTTGCAGCATTTTTCCTCCTTCTACCACAGTAGCCACTAGAAGCTATTGTATGTGGACCTGTTCTACCTGTCTACATTTAGCCCACACCCAGTGCTAGACTGTAACAGTTGCTCTGTCACCCAGTGACCCCTCACCCACCAGGAAGGGGAGTCAGGAAAAGGAGAAGAGACCCATGGGCAGAAGTGAAAACAGATTTAATGAAATAGCACTAGTACTAACAAAGGTATACAGAGTTATACTCACACAAACAAATATGCCACAGCCACAACAGAAGAGCAGGCCTCAGGAGCAGGGAGAAGCCAGAGGGGGAGCAGAAGGAACACAATCAGAACTCCAACAGGAGCTCCTCTTCTGCAGCCAACCTTCCCCCTTTATAATGCCCATGACATTATGGGATGGGCCACACCTGTAGCTCACTCAGGTCAGCTGCCCTGGCTGACTCCAAACTGCTAATGGCCTGCCTGGCATGGCTGGGCTGTGATTCTGTCCCAGCCAAACCAGAACACTCTAACACTACATTGCACTTTATTATCACCAGCAACACTGATCCGTGCTTGTCCAAGAATTCAAATCTTCAGTCAGAAATCTGCAATGCATGCTACTCTTGAGGCATTGCAATGCTCCATGTTATTACTTCTTGTTCCAGTATAAGGAACTCTAAATTTCATTCATTTTTCCACTTTTTTAGGAATAGAACTAAACAATGCTATAGAATCAAGAAGTTATGGTTCATACTTGACAACATTTGTATTATGACCATGCATGTTTCATCATCTCAAACAAGTGGCTGTTTTCCACAATAACTGAATTTCTGCAGGGTACAAGATTGTGGTTTGGAGAGGCAAGGCACTATGTCACTTTGCTGTTCTGTGAGGGCAAGGAAGAGTAGGTCTTCTACCTGCTGACTTGCCTTCAAAGTAAAATCCCTCTGGGAAAGAAGTTAGCAGGGGACATCCCCTAGTGCCACAGAAGGCATGCACTTAATTCAGTGGCAGGCATTCATCTGCCGAGAGTAGGCACAAAGGGGTAGTGGAAAAAGCAGTATCTAGCAAACTTGCAGCTCCCTTAGGCAGGCATGTCAGAGAGCTTTTCATCTCCCTTTGATCCTTTTCATATCGAATCTCCCATGTTTGTATGTGAGTTTATTTCCTGTGATCTGAATCAAACAGTTACTTTTATGTATCCCTGTCTCATAAAGGTTACTACCGTTAGTACTACCATATAAGGCAATCTACATTACTACCAATCATGTAAACTACCTGATAACTTCATAAAATGAATGAGGTGCTACAAAAAACCAAGATCTTTTCCAAATTTAGAAAATAATGACATAGTTCTCCCACTTCTAGTTATTCCCTAAAGGGTCCAAATGCTGTTAAAACTACGTTCATATATGAGGACTACTGTAGCATTTATTTCAGCCAACTTAAACATCCTGAAATTTCTGAAAGAAACTTTCTATTTTTAGAGTTTTAATATTATTTTATTCTCAGAATAAAGAAAATATTATGGACAATATTACCGCAGTAATTAGGTACAAAAGTATCTAAGTCCTTTAGGAGTCTGAATTTCCATTGACTTCGGGGAAGGGTTGTAGATACTTTTGAAAACACTGACCAAAATTATTTTTCCAAAGTCACACAGGATGTCATTCACAGAACTAGGGTCTGTGGATTGTTGGCACAGTTTCTCAACAAGAAGACCATCACTACCAGAACAATCATAATTGTGAACAGATTACATTTCAGTTAATTGCAAAAAAAAAACTTTTTGCAAAGGAACTGAATTTTAACAAAGTCTATAACATTTTTCTCCTACAAACAGTCAGCTGAGGAAAATAGCATGTTTGTATAGAATTAGAAAGAGAATCTTCCCTTTGAACTGAGCACACTGTCATTGCCAGCTATGTATTTTGGCCAAAACAGTTGAAGGATTTCTATAAAGTAACAAAATAAATAAATAAATTATATTCTACACCTTATCAGGAGGCTACTTTTTTTTCAAGTGTATTAAAGCATTGAAACATGCATGCTAAGGGAAGCATTCTACCTTTCTATATTTTTCAACGTTCTTATCTCCTCAGATGGGTTTCTAAATCTGGATTATGGATATAGAGATAACATTGGGTTAAGTAAATGTGGTGCAACATTTCAAAGGATAAGTAAAAGAAAAAAAATAATGTAGCAATCCCCTGTAAATTAACTTACTGCGTACAGGAGAAAGACAGTAATAATTACCAATTATCTACACACATATACTTTTCTGTAGATTTAGGAGAAGGCACACTGAAGCATGAGAACATTTGCACAAATAAATCCACTTTATGAGTTATTAAGAAATCAAGCAGAATCTTTTAAATTGTGTGTAGTTTTCTCTACAATGCCATTAAAACATATCTCCTAACTTGTGGATTTCTGAATTCATTCTGAGGCATTGTCTCTAAAGATATGCAGAGGAAACAACTCCCTTGCTTTCTGGAGTATGAGTCACGTAAAGAAAAAATTCCTAAACCACAGATGTGATCAGACTTTTTCTGCAGGCTGGAGTACTTCCATGGTTGCAATGACAGGACTGATGGCTTCTACCCTTGATCTTCTGCCATTTTAAAAGCATTCTCTCTGCTTTTGATGAGCTACCACTCTCAGTTTGTCAACAGAATCCACCCAACTATTTCACAGCTAAACGAAATCCTAATCTTGAAGATTTTCAAGAAAGAACTGCCGTCATATTTCAGACTGGTTGCGTCAAACTTAACCTTACCGAAAGCTTTCTGTTTCTTTCTCTTTTGCCCTATAGTTCACTTGCTAAAGACCTCTGATTTTCCAGTATACATATTCTCTCCTTTTCTTACAAACCTGCCTTTTAAGTCCGTAGAGAAACAGTACTGGCATCATCATAAACCAGCCAGGACAGTGATTAAAGTACCACTGCTCAGATTGGTCCTTCTCTGTTTACTGCTTGGGATAATTATTAATATTGTAAAATATCTACCTACCTTTAGATACTAGTGTATTAAGAGATTTGTGCAGCCTCTACTGCCCAAATACATCAGTGTCTTTATCTTGAGCTCACTAAGTTAAGCAAAATCCTCCTTTCCTTTTGTTCAGACTTGGGGGGGGTTGTGCCAAAAAATTGAATGTGACTATTATTACACAACAATAAAAAGTTTTCGCCTATGTCCTCTCTACTCCTCGAAGGAAGAACTGGTAAAAGCCTCTTCAAATTAGGTAAATCTCTACTATAAACTATGGCTTACATATTTTTTTTGTTTCTTTAATGGTTCCCAGATGATGTTTTGCCATTACCATCTATAACAGTATAAAAACCTAATTGCACCCTAATTATGTGTAGCTACTTTATAAATTATGATATATTCTTTATTATTGTAGCAATTTAAAATTAATTTTTCTTTAAAATATACTTTCTATTAAGGATATTATTATTAACTACAACCTTGTACCATTATTTGAATTCTTCTGGGCATAAAACAAAAAAAGATGAAAGAAGGGAAAGAAAAAAAGAGAAATGGGGCAAGCGGAAGGGGTGGAAACATAAAAACCCCAGCTACTCCCTTTATTAAAACTTTTTATCTCTACTCTCCAGCATATTGTTGCAATGCCAGTGATACTTGTCATGAATCAATAAGTGTAAAGTGTACAAAGCAAATAGATACTGAGCAATGAAAATAGCAATGGGCAAGCATTGAGAAGTGGAATGTACAGCCGTGGATTTTATCCATAATAATTTCCTGGAGACATCCAACATGCACTGGAACATTACCGTTCTAAGCAGTCCTCCAGACTGCAGCTCCTGAAAAAAAAAGTAAGTATTTCCCGACCCTCTAGAAATAAAAGCTGTAGTAATGAAATGACTCTGTGTCCCATGTTCTACCACCTTAAATACTCATGGGAGTAACCACTGTAACTTTTGAGGGCAAAACTGACAACTTCATAGCTACACACAAAATATTGTCAATGACTCATCACACAGGAAACAGGTTTATGAGACCTTTCTCACTTTGAAGACTAGACCAAGTATCTGTGGTAATGTGGATCAGCCATAACACTGCTTAGTTTTTGAGATTTTTTTTTTTTCTAAAATACACATGTGCACACACAGTTACTTGGCTGTCTCAGAGAACCTTTCAAAGTAATATTTTAGCAAGTTTCTTGATTGATGTGTCTTCGAAATTCTCCAGAGCAGAAGGGAGTGTTGTCTAAAAGACAAAATATACTTCAGTGGGATTTCACCTGCCCAAAGAAATGAGTGTTTGATTCTTTGTTTCATCTGGACATACAGTAAAGTTTAATAATATAGATGTTCAGCTGGAGGTTCACTCGGTAAATGTTAAAGCTGGGAACTGTAAAATGCCCTTAGACCTAACAACAAATATCAGTGCTGTTTGATGGCAGAATTCAGTCATGGCCCTGATGAACTTTACTGGTGATGTATTTTACAGTCTAGACAAGTGTCTCAAAGTTTTAAAGGCTGAGCCCAACCTCCAGAGGGTAGTTACATCAATCATGTCATCATTCTGTCTCTGTAAAGACCTATCCCTCTGCATTTATCCTTTCTGCATTCATCTTCCCTCAACACCATCGTTATTCCAGGCAGTGCTTGTATAGGATACTTCCTTCTTTCATACTTCAATGAATCGGTGAATATTAATAGTGACATTTTAAGTATTACCAGTCACATCCGAATTAGGGCCTGTTAACTAAGCAGGGGGGTTCACACTGCAGTCCCTCAGACAATGAAATTAGGTAAGATGGTGCTTTCCAAATTAAAAAAAAAATTAGTATTGTTATACATATTAGTTCAGTTATTTATATTGTATTAATATTCTAGCAGCTGGTTTCATTGAAGGAAACAGGAGACTAAGAGCTAAGAAAAAGTAGTTGTAGAACTCATAATTTTCATATGAATATTCATATTTTTAAAGGATTTGTGCCAAATTGAAACTATGACAGTGAGCAAGGCAAATCAGCAGTTTTGCATTGTAGATTTTGCTAAGCTATCAGGGATGACTTGTAGGGGCAACTAAATGAAAAACTCCTTTGGAAGAACACCAGGTCCACCAAAATGGCATAAATGTATGACCTTCGCTGGTTGCTTCTGGCCTTGGAGTCTTAAAGCCTCCTAACTGTTGATTTTTTATGTATATTCCTGCTAATAGGTTTTTGTGATATTTATTAAACAAATAATTGTGCTTATTAATTCTTTTCCAATCTGCTTTCAGTCTGTTAAAAGCGGAAAAAGAATGTTCTATCAGTCTTGGTTTTATTATGGAGCCACACCAAAAGCATTTATTAAGTTTTTGCCCAACTTGCATTCTTGTTCAACTCACATGAACTGCAATAAATAACCTCTGAAAAAGGATGAACATATATTTCAGAATTTGACTTCCAGTGTAGGATTATTTTTCTGAAGTTACTCTAAACTGATGTGAGTAGTAAACTGTTAAATAATTTTACCAAATGTGGAAAAATCCATATCCTTTTAAGAAAGTAATCTTTAAAGTAGTAAAACACTAAGTCCAGACATTGCTCTGAAACAGTTATGTTTACATCATTGTACAAAAAGTTTGTCTTGCTAGCTCTGCAAAAATTGTCATCATTGAATTCCTCAGTTATACTTTATTTTGGAATTTCATGATTTGTAAAATACTGTTTTATATAAACACCTACAATTATTTATTATCTTGTAACAGATAAGTCTTCTGTGGAAAATTAGTCCTTGCTCAAAGCACATGTATTCCTTTCATGCATGTGGAGTTATGTGCATTTTTTTTAAGTAAATGTATTTTATTTCTCATCACTGCACACTAAACACAATTCACTTTCAAACTGAGGTTATATTTTATTCAGAAGATGATAGAAAATGTTTGCTAGATTAATCAGTCCTATCACACAGATTCAGAAACAGTACAGTAAAAGACAGTTTTAAACACACGTGGTTGAGAGCAAAGTTGGATTCACAACTAACGCTGTAATGTGATGGTGATTAAAATGAAAAAACAAAATTTTATTTTATAAAATAAAAGTATACCCAGTTGTAAAATAATTTTTCATTTTAAAACAATCTTAGCTTCCAAGAACATTCTAAGCTAGGTCCAGCAAAACACTCCAGTGTTGGCCTGTAATTACTTTCACAACTATTTTTCTTTGAATTCTTGTATACTGCCTCTTCAAACTAAAAACCAAACTAAAACAAACCCCCTTAAAAATATCCTAGATAATTAATTTCATTTTTTCCTCTCTCTGTGAAAAATGAGCTTTATTTGAACTGATCCATTCCTAGAAATATTTTAATTTTCAGTGGCCTGGTACCTTTTGACATTCTCAGATTGTAAATGCAGGGCCACAAATACTTAAACCAACATCTTCTAAATGGAAAACTGCATACAAGGACACAATAAATAGAGAAACAGAAAAACATGAGACTGCCTGCTTAGAGCAAATTTTACCTTATCATCTCACATTGAAGGATGCTGAAACAATACAGGACTGAAACTGAGAGACAAAATAAGGTACAACACAAAATCAAAATAAAATGCTCATTAATTCTAAATTATACACAGACCAAAAATAAAATCTTTACCTGTGAGTTCATCAAAACTGTTCAGTCTCCATCAGAGATAATGGTAAAAACCCTTTCCTGCTTTCGAGGTAAACAACCAAGATATGGTACCAACCAACATGTAGTTTGGACTAAATACTTTCTCAAGCACACAGGCACAAGTTCTAGGTGGACTGCCTGGGGCAGAGTCTGTGGATATAAGCAGAATTGCCTTCAGGTCAACTCTGGCAGAGTCACTATTGCATCAGATGAAACAGCCAGGAGAGAGGTGTTAATGAACTTTTCCACTTAAGGGTCCCAAACACTAGACTGAACCAAGTGACAAAATAGCTATGATCTTGCTGTCTGATTTGTATGTATCAGAGTTCTGAAAAGCCAGGCTTACTTTTACCACACAGGCAGAAACCAGGAAGCATGGGTGAAAAATAATAAAAAAAAAAATGTTAGAGGGAGGAGGAGAAATGCTACTGCTGGATTAAGACAAATCCGTTTCTTCAAAATTCTCCCTGACTCACTTTCCTCCACTTTTCTTTCTCCATTTTTCTGATACCAGGGCAACCCAGTCTGCACCCTTCACATTTGCAGTAGTGACAATTCAGTTTTGCTTTTAGTGCAGAGACATCTTGAGCCAGATCTGGCTACATCCTGACTTAACCCCCTCCTTGGAACAGGTGAGAAGCAAAAGGTGAGACTGAACTTGGGTTTTTTATGTCCAGAATAATTGATTCATCCGGAAGAAAGAACTAGATCATATACACTTGGCTTTGGCAATTAGTGATACTCTTACTCCTATCCAGTGTTTCTAGCAAAGTTTTAATTTATTTCAATGGGCATTGGGTTGACTCCAAACTGTACTTGGCTACAATCTTTTTGAGTTGCATGCCTTGCCTTTGTTTGTGCCTAATATAAAACAGCCCATGCACCATCTGCTTATGAAGACTCCAGACAGAGATTTAATATAGTATTATGAGTTTATGTTTGCAACCTCTCCGTTTTGTGAGGTCCCCTCCCTCCACACAGAAAAAGAGTCTCCTTTTAAAAAGTGAAAGGTGGAAAATGACAGAAACACTTCCTTATTGAAAAGGAATGAATTTATCAGTGACTCAAATCCACTTCTTTTACTTTTGTTATTTTTCCTCAGTCACCAGCAGCCTCACATCCTTCTCCAAATAAAAAATGTCAATGTCTGTTTCTTTGACTGTCCATTGAGCATTTGAACGATAACCATTCATCTGCCTCTCTGAATGCATTCACAACTAGGATTGTACTGCAGCAATCATCTGCATGGAGCCAATTACTGTAATATGCTACTCAAGAAAGCTGATAATGGAACCTTATTTATTTATTTATTTATTTAGAGCAGGACATTTTAGTTTGTCAAAAGAAAGATGCCATCATTAATATTAACCAGGGGCATTTTTAGTTCATTACATTTTTTGAATGATATTTGCTAGTTCTAATTAGCTAACTGTTTTTATCATCAGAATTTTTAAGGATTTCTATTAGTTCAGGGAAGGAATTTAATTAGAGTATGACATTATTTGATACTGCAGGGAGAATTTAGATTCAGTAGGTAAAATTAAATAATGCAGCCTTAGCCTTTGAAATGTTTTTCAAATTATTTAATTAGCCAATTACAGCTTATTTAAGCAGTACATGTTATTTACCTTGAGATACAATTCCCAATGTGGTTTGATTCAGCTGATAGGTTTCAAGTTTGCTCAGGCAGTATCTGGACTTGGTGACTTTGTCAATCTTTATTGTTGTTATAAAGGCTTGCTTGAATAACAGATCCTACAATGCCATTGGTTTTGCGTACATCGCTTTACCCAAGCTTAAATTCAAAGTTTCGCATGGCTCTCATGAGCTGTCTTACTATGCTGCAGTAAAACATATCTGTTGTCTACCTAACTTTTTTTCTTTCAGTCCATCCATTCTTAAGAGAAATGTCCAATATGCCATACATAGTGTCATGGAGAAAACAAATAAAAATAATATTTGAGGTCTACAGTTATACTTCAATAAGTAATTTAGTATGCTGTAAAGAGATTGCATTAACTCTCTCTTCCCCCTGAAAAACCCCAACTTAGCCACAAAAACATGTCAATATTTTTCCTAAAGCATTCGAATGTAGCTCAGTTTAAGTATCAAAAGCCAGGTGAAGAGCAGAATCACACAGAGAGGCAAAAGTCTTTCCTTGCTTTATATAGATAACAGCAGGCCATGCTCTTTCACACTTTGAACACTCTAGAGAATGCACAGAGGAGCAGGAGTCCTTATTATGCTTTTCTTCTGTGCTGAAAGGTGTATGAATGTACTGCATCCTTGTGTAGGGAATGCTGTATTGCTTTCCAGTTTCCTTAAGAATCACACTTGAGCTGGGCTATAGTATTCCTGCAATTCAAAATGTGATGTTTGTCGAGTAATGAAAGCAAAAACGTGCCCTTTCATAGTAGGCTGAGACCTTGTTCTGTGGTTAAGATGATCAACATAACAGGCCACTGCTAGAGAAGGCAAGTAGCTTGCTCCCTGCTCACAAATGACTTTCTTGATAAATGAGTGAGTTAAAGCTCCAGTTCAGGAAGGCTGCTGCTGAAGGTGGGCAGTGGGAGCACACAGTTCTAATTCCACTCAACCTGTAGCGAGGAACTACATCCTAAGGGTGTCATTTCATGTTATTTATAGCTTAGCTTAACTGGCAGTTTGGTGATAAAAGGTGATCCCACAGCAACCTCTGGCTTAAAATTAACAAGGCAAAGTGTTCTTTCCTCTACTTGACTAGCTGCTCCTCATCCCAAAGAAGAGTGAAGGTTTTCTCCCTCCAGTGAGCCATTGGGTCTTTATGTAACGTACTCTTAACACTAGACTCTGTCTGACACTCACCTCCAGGCTGATGTCCCAGCCTGGCCTTGGCCTGCCTCCAGGGAGGTGCCCGATGCCTGTGGCTGGGGCTGCCTTGGTGCCCCCTGGCTGCCCTGCTCCTGGCTGGAGTAGTGGGACAGGCCCTGGCTGGCAAGCCCTGTTAAGCACTTAAAAAAATCTGTTTACTATGAAGAGATTTCAGGAGGCTATAAGCCTTTGTTTTGAAGTTTCAACCAGTGCAGATAAAAGAGAGATAGAGGGAAATGATGAAAATAGGAACTAGCTTCAGCAGACCTGGGAACAGGATATGAAAACTTATAAAATGAGAAAAAAACCTAGGACTTGTTTATCAATAGTGTTACTGAGAAAGAAAATAAGGAATTCCTGAGAAGATTTGTGTTTCAGTCAGTGCCTTAAAGAACTTTAAATCCAAATTCATTAAAAAGAAGGAGACTATAACTATAATTTGCCTTTCATTGGAGAAAAAAAGAGGGACATAGATGCAATGTGTTTAAAGTTGTAAAGAAAACTCCAAGGCAGAGCTCACGCTGAGCCAAGGTTTCTCATTGTTTAGAGGTATGATATAATAGTGAAATGAGATCATTCTCATCTTTTTGTCCCTTGAACAAAAGTCTTTTCTGTGTTACTTTCTCAGGACTCTCCATTTCGGTGAAAGAGACAAACCTTACTGTCTGCGGCACGTAACACAACAGCCCCTCATCCTCCTCCTTTATAGAAACATGCCATTAAAATTATAGGGTACAAAATGTTAATAATAAAAACATAAAGTCTAGAGTTTCGCTGGCAAGCTTCTTAAAGCACTCCAGTTCTGTCAATATTTCATATTGTTAATTATCTAGGTAAAACAGAAAGAAACATTTTCTTGCATACATTACAGTCATAATATGCAATTGTATTAACCTATAGAGATATTTGCGTTGACCTATAATGGCATCCCATATGCAATGCTGCCATCTCAGTCTCCCTGTACATTCTAACAGCTCAGAAAAGTCATGACATACAGCTGGAGCCGTACTTCTGGTGCTTCACTGACATAAATGGCAGGGTTATGTGTCTGACACTCCCCAGGATCACACTAGGATTTCCAAATAAGTTTCTTTTTTCTAGCGTAGTGCGGAAATAAACAGCAAAAACAGTGAGGATCTGAGCTTGAGGATCATTCTCTAATGTGCTCTTTATCACAAAGATCTGGAGCAAATCAGTGACAGGGTTTTCCCAAGTAGAGTGTTACAATGTGCTTTATCCTTGGGGTTGTGCTTAAGGCTGCAACCATACTGAGTACAAAGCTTTTGCCCTTACAAATTTCTCAAAATGAGGGCATGCCTCTCTCATGAGGGAAGGTGCAACAGATGCTTATTGAAGGGCTGTGGAATCAACAAATTGGTTTGCAACAGCAGAGCATACTAGTTACATTTCAGTGAGGAGGAAGGATGTAAGATGTAGTTGATCCTCTTTCTTAAGAAAATCAAAAGAATGAAGTTCTATAATAAAAAAAAGACTTAGATTAACATGGCCGGTCATATGACAAATACCAGTTACATGCAAATACACATGCACAAAATATATGCAGTATGTCATATCTCATCTTCTGTACTGCACAATGCTTCACAACTGATGGCAATAACACAAAGTAAAGCAGCCTTTCAGGTAAAATGCAGGTTTGAGTTTCTGTGTAACAAAGTAAGTTGTGTACATAGGAAAATACCTGAGTTGCCTGTACATTGGCTTATGCTCTGCAAAAGGGCATTGATTGACTTAGAAAGGCAGTCGAGAATTTCCTTATTTCATTCAGCTTACATTCAAAGAACTCTGAAAAAGACCATTGTAATGGGTAGTAACACTAAGAGACAAGTTTCCCTGCATATGTAAATGCATGAGGTTGGGTTTTGTGTGTACTAATGACTTCTGGTTTATTTTACTGAATTTTTAAAAAGTAAAATGAACATTTTTGAACCCACCATGAAAGGGAAATTCAGAAGGAAGCTGCATTATACATTATGAATAACTGCAACTTGGAGGGGTTAATGGTTTAGAACTAGCTCTAATAATCTGTATAAATGCCTACATAGAGAAGGAATTTTTGATGATTTGTAAGAAATTAGATATGCAGTAAAATGAATTGTGCATTAATTTAAACATCTGCTTTGACATACTTCTGAGATCAATGTTCTGCTTATTGGCCTTTCTGTACAAAAGTCTTTGCAAAGCAAGAACCCAGGTACTATCATTTTGAGCAGAAATCATTTGCCACTAGAGCTCAGTAAAACATCTTAATCACATAACTTGCTTTATGAAAATTCTGCATAAACAAATTACAGTTTGGGATAGTAGACCATGTTATACAGAAAATAACTTCATGAGCTGATCTCTTTTCTTATTCACGGCCACATGGACTTTGCTTCTTATTTGCAGTTCTGTAGGATCATTATGGCAATGGCACTGGGTGCAAATGTAGAACTGTAATCTGAGGACAGCAGTTCTGCAGAATGTCAGGTTAGTCCATTTTTCTCATATGGGTTGTTCAGTGACCTCTCCAGAAACTCAAGAAATCTGCATCTCGGATTTTGATCCAAGAATTTTGGTACAGGAAGGTAAGAGCAGCACCCTCCCCCCTACACCACAGGTAGCATCCAGCAGCACAGGTCATTCCCACTGTTTCCTCTATGCTTGCCATGAGGAAGCTAACTTCTTCCCAACCTCTCTCCTGTGTCTGGAAGACAAGAGATGAGTTTTGCTTTCACTTAGTATAAGCTTTAATAGGCTACTTTTTCCCACTATGCAGGAAAGCAGAGCAGAAAGAAGGCTTTCAGCACAAGACTGGATTTTGTGTTATAATTTAAACTACAGGAAGCATCGTTTTCTCTAGCTTCAATGATTACTAATAAAATCCTGTAACAACATGAAGGACTCAAAGCAATATTCATGTTACTAAAGTGCTACGAGATCCCTAAAGACTTCATTTCACTTGAGATTTCAAGCATATTTAAACAACACTAGGTCAAACCCTGGCCTGTTACGCATTTTGAAATCAAATTATTAAATCTCTGAGTTATTTCAGTAGATTTTTATGGGTTACAATTAAAGACAGAATTTATGATATTTATAGTCACCCCCAAAGTCATATTTTTATCTCAAAGTTTAACTTCAATTGCTGGAAATTATCTGGATGTGTGAAAATGCGTGTATGTATGCCAAGACACCAGAGAAACCAAAAACTAAGAAGGAAGGAATACATAATATGAAACAGCTCTTTTCCTGAATTACCTAATTTGTGAAAATTAAAGCCTTCTGTGGGGTCACATATCTCTTAGTAGCCCTCTGCTGGAAAACAGACCCCGACAGAACAGGTTGCACTGGACATCAGTGCGGCTGCCTGTCAGTGTGCCTGTGTGAGGTCCTGGGTGGCCGGCTCTGCTACAAGCTACTCAGGAGGCCGATTGCCCTGGAAGCCTGAAGCCTCAGTTGTCTCCATCCCTCCCTGCCTTGCAGTTTCTCAGCTGTCTGGGTTTCCAGAGATTACAAGAAACTCTGGCTCCTGGGAAAAAGCAATACAGCATGATTAATTGTCCCTCACAAAGAATTACAGCATTTGGAAGTTTTGTTGCAAAGTGGAATAGAATCAATTTGTTATAATCTTGTACGCTCTAATAAATATTTCACCTTTTTAATCTGGAACAGAAACACATGCTGTAAAATACACAGCCACAAATGAAATGTCTTTTGATGTGAATGTATACAAGTCCTTAAGACTGAATTTTTTCTACTACTTGCTATGCACAAATACCCTGCTAAAGTTATTAAGCACAAATTTATTTTATTATACCTACAGTTTTGTTTTTGCTATGGAACAAGTAAAGGTAAAGATTTGCTATAGACTCCATTTGGAGTTGGAGATACTTGAACAATGTATATTTTGTTATGTAAAGTCTTATTGTCAAACACCAGGCACACGTCCTTGACACACAAATGGCAAAAAAGGATAATTATGTTTCTCACTTTACTGTGCATACATATATGTATGCACACAGACATACACACATTATATTTGTATTCTAATTCTTTCCCTTTATAAGCATGTAAAAAGCTTCAGTTTTGAAAGGAAAAAGAAATCAAATTTGGTTTTGTGCAGAACATACATCTGTCCTACTCCAGTCCCAACAGCCTAACATGCTGTCAAGTTTATAACTGAGTTCAAAGTCATCTCTATTGCCATAAGAATGAGAAGACAGGCAAACAAGTTGCCTATACATTTTCATACATGATCATACATGCTCAGCCATGTAATGAGTTGTTTGCTATTTTTGTTCTGGTTCAGCTACTGTTACAGCACCTGGTTCTGCTTCTGGGAGGAGCTGCAATTCACATTAAAAATTGCCTTATTTCACATATAATGTCAATAGCACTGTGGGCAGTAATATCAGAAAAAGATACGCTTTTATGGGAAGTCAATACTTTGACCCTAAAAGAAGAAAGACTCTAAGATCAGATTTAAATTCATATTTTGTGTTTCTACCAACAGTAAAATGGATTCCAGTACAGCTATGAAGACTGAACCCACTTCAGTCTCAGAATAAGCTCCCTGGTTAGGAAGGAGCAGTTGTTTCAACACATTATCTCTCCATGTTAATTTATTTAATTATGATGATTTATAGTTGATATTGCTTTTGTCTCACCTTGATGGTTGCAAAGACATTATTCACTATCAGACACTGAGCCTTTTGTCCAATTTTCTAAGTGTCACTACTAAGAGAAACTATGCAAAACATTTTAATTAATACTGAACACAAAGTGAAGAGAAAAATGTTCATTGCACTGCTTCAGAAAAAAAAAAGTTATAATAAATGAACCCCTTCATGTTCCCATTTGTAGTATACAGGTGAACTATAGAGGTTATTCAAAAAGGGTGATTTCCATTTTTATCATTTAGAAAGTATCTAATTTTATAACATTTTAGAATATTTTCTGGGTTTTATGATCTAAGTGTATAACATGCTTATTTTGTTCTGTAAATTCCATAATTCCAGAAGAAAAGATGAAGAGAAACTATAGAAAAGGAGCATGAGAGAAAATACTGAAAGCTAGTCATGCTATGAATTTTCTAATTATGGTATTAATAACGAACTATTCAAATGCTGATATTGTGACAGAGATCTTCTGACCTTCCTTATCACCATTTTCAGTTCACCTACTATTAACTTTCACCTAGAGTTTCTGCTCGCGTTGTTTATTTTGGTCAGAGTATTTTATCTAGGCATTTGTTTGCTGGATTTTCCTAGTAATTTATCTGACAGCTCTGGCATTTATGACTCTATACTTGGGGAAGAACTTCAACAGGTAAGTATCCTACTATACCAGTGCCACATTACCTTTGTGATATGACTTTTTATGTTCAGTTCTTTTATCCAAAACTATGCTTCTTACTAGAAAATTACCTGAGCTGCAACTTGAAATGACCCGAATTTATTGCATAAATACCCTGAGAGGAAAAACCTTGAACTAGAAGTACTGCAGCCAATAATCAGAAGATAAGATTTTTCTCCAGAGTGTCAAGAATTTTCATTTTTATTCTCTTCTCATCCTTAGAGTGGAATTATAAAGAATATTGCTACCTTGTAGCTTTCTTGAAAAACTTTGCACAAAGTCTGCAGATGTAATCATGATTGTTATTGCCATTGTTTGTTACAGCTATGAGAAGATGTATCTATACCTGGTGTATCAACCCTGCAAATTAGTGCACAAGCTAAAGGTATGTCTTCTTCCTCCCTCTCTTTTTGATCCACTCCCAACTACAACTGCAAAACCTCATAGAAACAAAGCTCAATGAAGGGCCTATTTTGAAAGGATATTTGTAACTCAACTCAGATTTCTTAAAATCACATTTAAAATTTTCAGAGAAATTATAAACTATTTTAGAAGAGAATAGAGATGAAAGACCAAGTGAAGATTCACCCTGGATGAACTCCTGAACATTGTGCCTCCACAGTTTTTTGCTGAATGCTGAACATCTATTAAACTGACTGGAACTGAGACATGGACTGAATTTCATCTTTATCTACACCTTCTGCAACTCATGGTAGTAGAGATTTTACAAAACTGGTCCATTTAAAGAAAACCTAAAAAAGCCTTGAGTTAGCCCTGTTAACTTTAAAGAATAAGCAGTCTTTCCTCCTTCTCCTTTGTTTCTTCCGTCAGTATTGCCAGCTTCTTTATTTATTCATTTCAAGTTCCAAGATGCTCAGCTGGTGGATGTAACCTTTTAGTCTAGTAATGACATGAGTCTTCATTGCTTCTTATAAAGAAAATAAATTATCCCTGAATAAATGAAAATAAGTGATCTCTCTGCTGCCATGTCAGTCACCTGATACTTCTGGACCTCTTCGACAGTGGTACCAAAGAGCTTCTTCAGAGCTTCATAACTCCTGTTTCGGAATTATATACTTTCTCTACAATGCAGGTTAGTCTTTCTCTGTTCCAGAGTAAATCATCTCTGTATACAGGGGAAATTTGCATATCCATTCACTTCTTACTCATCATAAATTTTCTCTATGAGGAAGACGAAGTCTCAAGCATAGTTTGGACTTCTAATTTATGTTTCTGTATGCTTAGGTAGTACAATAGGTATATAAAACTACTTACAAAAAAAAAAAAATCCTCTTGCCACTGAGATACTATAAACTCCCTTAGATTTAAAGTTAATACAGAGAAAATGGTTTGGATAGCAAGGGTGAACTGAATCGGGGCAGACAATGGGACTTAGAGATAAACAGAGGAATGGAGCTTTGAGTTATTAATTGAGGAGGATGTGGTAGCTTAGCACACAGAAAGAAGGCTATTGTCTATCTAACCAAAGGGAAAAAAGAAAGGATAGTTGTAAAAGAGCAAAGAGATGAAAGGATTGAACTAGTGACATCCCCTCAGCACAGAGCTTTCCATGCTACCAAAGGTGAGCTGCATGTGTAAATGGGTTGTACAACAAGCCCCAAAGAGGTAAAGCTGTGATTATGAAACTATTTTGCTCACACTGACCTCATCAAACAACTGATGCTCAGAGGAGGATGAGTTTGTACATGCAGAACAGCAGCTACAGTGTGAAAGGGAAAATATTGCTGAGCTATAAATTCAGGACATACTTAATGAAGAGTCTGAGTTTACCTGGTGCAGAGATAGGCAATGAAAATGAAGGGTGGTCACTGCTAAGTATTTTACAAGAACCTAATCAAACTGCTGACAATTTTCTTTTGTTGAGAAGGAACTTACCAAGGGTAACTCAGGGCTGTTGGTAAGCCATATAAGTTTCACTCCCACAGTTTTAGATGCTTTAGTCCATGTACTCTGAAATACGCTCTAGGCTTCATATTAAAGCATGTACTAAACCGAAAAACAGTAATTTGGTTTTATCATAATAATTTACTAAGTAGGATTAGGACTAGCCAGTTAAAGATAGGATATTCACACATGTAAGGGCCTGTGTCTTCACTGTGAATTGAAACACACTAAGGCAGGTCAACATTATGGCTTTCAGTTACCTAACTCAAAATTGGAGCATGTATTAAGCACTTCAGGCTAACTGTTAAAGATGGAACTTAGTAAAAGAACAAAAAAAATTTAAACTAGGAATATAATCTAGTAAAAAAACAGAGTTCATTTATTTAAATGTTCACTAAAACATCAGTAAATGAAGATCTTCATTAAATATATATTACAAGATAGTTTTATCAAAAAATTACACCATTTCTGCTTTTGAATTAAAATATAGCCAGCCAGTAATGATCATTATTTATATTTCAGGCAATATGTGAAACATCTACGTATTATTTTGGTCTACAAAGCAGGATTCAGTAATGCAAAAATGAATGTAAATTCAATATATTATATAGTTTCACACATGCA
This sequence comes from Leptosomus discolor, assembly GCF_034619465.1. Classification (NCBI taxonomy): domain Eukaryota; kingdom Metazoa; phylum Chordata; class Aves; order Leptosomiformes; family Leptosomidae; genus Leptosomus; species Leptosomus discolor. The sequence goes on along the minus strand of NC_141398.1, from coordinate 25,514,789 downwards.
GGATTTCTGTATGCAGAAATAAAACATTCACTCAGTGAGAAAAGTACATGCTACTTTACTTTGGAAAAATTATTTTAACCTAACTTCTCAGTGCAATAATTCATGCCACAGAAAAACTTTAGCAATATTGTTGCATGGTTTTTTCAGAGAGTTAATGGGGAATAGACAAGGCACAAAAAGTTGAGAACAGCGACATGACAATAAGTTTTGTGAAGGTTTATGGTGGTGTCTGGTTTTAGGCATTTATTGCAGTGGGGATAAACTCAACTTATACCTTTAGGGTGTCAGTTGCAATACAGTTGGCCAGAATGTTCCCAGATACCTGATTTAATAAGAACTAGGTTAAGATAGAAACAGAGGGAGGAATGAGAAGTTCAAAGACTAGAGGCAGAGAACATGACTGAAACACTATTCAATATTTGTTCAATATTTGTCCAATTGTTATGACAAACGAGATTAAAACGACACTTTGCTGGCCAGTGATAGTGATATGAGGAAAAAAATGTTTCAAAGAAAATATCTACTGTAGCAGAAAAAATAGTCAAGCCTAGATGAAAGGAGGAGAAAGAGGACAGAGATAGCATCACAGTAATTAGCAATGTGTATCAGAAATGGTTACTAATGGCACAAATCTCCAAAGAGAGGAGGAAGATGGGTAGTCTAACGTAGGGTAATTAAGAGGAACAAGACTGACTTCTTGTTCAGCACACACCTCCTGTTATAGCTGAGGCAAATCAATATTTACGTTTCTGCCTAAACAACTCCCTCCTCCTCCACTCAAAGCATCTCCTCCAGAGACTCCATTAGAGATGATTATGGGAAAAGGCAGATGCAACTATGAGAGAGGGAGAGAGACACTGAGGAAATCCGTTTAGAGCCAAGTCATACCTGACTGGCAAGAACGTAAGGATGCTCCTTTTCATATTTATAAAAATTTCTGTGGTAGTAACAAGAGGTATTGAAGTGAAGCGGAACAAATTCATCACTGCCATCTTTTGATAACAGATCCACGGATAACTTTCATCCACCATCCACCAATAAAAGCCTGGCCAAAAAGAGATCAAAACAATGAAGTGATTAAAGGAAATGTATGTATACATTCAAGATGTTACCATCCACACAGAAAACAAAATCATCTGTGGACTTGGATTGCCATCTTTTGGTGGAGGTCATAATGGTCATGACATGTGCAAGGAGGACAGGAATAGGTGCAACACACCATCCTTCTTCATTTCCTTTTCAAAGGGACAGCTTTAGGATGGATCACCCTTAAGTTACTCCACTGTTACATGCAATGGCCACATCACTGTAATTCAGATGTCATATCAGAAATATAGGCTTTTGTTCTGAAAAAGTCATATTCTTGCAATAAGCATAAAGTTTTCATTAGAAGGTAATAGTGATATTTGTTTTATTCTTATGTGTGGAATAATTCTCTTGAGAAATATGTGGGAGAAATACGATAAGGAAATTGCTAACGAAGCACCATGAGGCTGCAGAGACTTGTACATTTCCAAACAACCATTCTGAGACATAGAGTGTTACAGTATCCTAACAATTGTCAATTTATTAAAAAAAAAAAAAAACTTTTTCCAATTGACTTCAGTTGCAATTCAACTTCTTGTTAAAATCCACAGTACAATATAATTTGACTCAGAAGATATGTATTTGTATTTCATTATTAATTAAAAATCTAAATTTTCCTAGAATCAGCAGCATATTTCTCTCTAACTTTTCTGGGTCTCCCTTTTCACCTTGATTATTTCAAAATGGCCAAAGTTCAGACTTGACTCTATGGCAATTAATTTTGCTTTAGAAAAGAATGGAGAAGACGTCTGTGGTGGGTTGACCTTGAATGGCCTCCAGGTGCCCACCAAAGCTTATCTATTACTTGCCTTCTCAGCAGGACAGAGGACAGAAAATATAATGAAAGGCTCGTGGGTTGAGATAAGGACAGGGAGATCACTCAGCAATTACTTTCACAGGCAAAACAGACTTGACTTGGGGAAATTAATTTAATTTATTGCCAAGCAAAAGTCAGAGTAGGACAATAAGAAATAAAAGCATATCTTAAAAGACCTTCCCCTACCCTTCCCTTCTTCTCAGGCTCAACTTCAATCCCGAATTCTCTACCTCCTTCCCCCAAGCAGCGCAGGGGGATGGGGAATGGGGGTTGTGATCAGTTCATCGCATGTCATGTCTGCCGCTCCTTCCTCCTGACACTCTTCCCCTGCTCCAGTGTGGGATCCCACCCATGGGAGACAGTCCTCCACGACCTTCTCCAATGTGGGTCCTTCCCATGGGCTGCAGTTCCTCACAAACTGTTCCAGCATGGGTCCTTTCCATGAAGTGTAGTCCTTCAGGAACAGACTGCCTCAGTGTGGATTCCCCATGGTGTCACAAGTCCTACCAGAAGATGTGCTCCTGCATGGGCCCCTCTCCATGGGGTCTCAACCTCCTTTAGGCACACCCACCTGCCCCAGTGTGGGGTCCTGCGTGGACTTCAGGTGGATATCTGCTCCACTGTGGACCTCCACGGACTGAAAGGGAATCTCTGCTCTGGCACGTGGAGCACCTTCTCCTGCTCCTTCTTCACTGACCTTGGTGTCTGCAGAGTTGTTTCTCTTACATATTCTCACTCCTCTCTTCTGGCTGCTGTTGTGCAGTAGTTTTTTTCACCTTCTGTTATCAAAGAGGCACTACCCTATCACTGATTTGTTCATCTTTGTCCAGCAGTGGTCTGTCTTAGGGCCGGCTGGTGTTGGCTCTATTGGACACAGGCGAAGCTTCTAGCAACTTCTCATAGAAGCCACCACTGCAATCCCCCTGCTACCAAAACAATGTCATAGAAAACAAATACAACTTCTAACATGTTTATCAGCAAATTCTCCAGAGTGACAGCAAAATACTTAATGAAAGCCACAGATAACATCTATGTATTTGTAATTTTTTCATTAAAAAGATTACTAATAATTAGAAAATTAGAGAACGCACTAAAAATAGGATGTTTTGGAAATGCACTCTCCTCATGAATTTATTATAAAGTGATGTTTTTAATAGGAAATAAATCACAACTTAATAATCTAGAAGGTTTTTGAGCTCTATTTTCCACCATCTTTTATTACACCTTTTCAAGTTTATCATTGCATCCTTCTTGTGAATTAAATCATTACCTAATTGAGTATTCTTTAATCAATAGTTCTTTTCTAATACGAAAGTTTCTCATATCATAGAGCTTTACACAAACTGATATTCTATTCACTAGTTTAACAGGTAATTTCAGGAAAAGTACTTTAATTATGTTTTCAGGCAAATACGTGTTTCTGGATAACCTGACAACTGAACATAATGACCTATTGGAGACTATAGGTCTTCCTTTGATGAAAACCTTAACTCACCAAAGAACACAGCAAATGGCAAAACTCCCACTAAATTTCTTGCAGGAAAACTGCATCTCAGATTGTCTTGATGGCAGTGGGAGGAAAGATGCTCCACTGTGGTTTCACATCTACCGTTATAAAGCCTGCCCAAGGTACTCTGAAGGTGCCCTAATCAGAAATCAGAAACCCCAACAAAAAGAATTTGTATGGGTCTGTTCCTTACCTGACTTTGAAACCTAGCTAAATTAAATGCTCAAATCACATAAAGTTCTGCAGTATGCACATCTCTATGACTGATGTTTAAACATTAGAATCTGTATGATAACATAAACATCCTTTTATATTAAGAAGTATTTTGCACTATGAGCAATTTCAACAACTCCAGTGCAGAGTAATGTTCTTTCCAAGATGAAGGTGTCAAAACCTGGTCCTTTTGAGTCCAAACGAGAATGTGGACCATACTGTGGTAGCATTTTCGCGTTCTGCAGAAAACTCCATTTTAATGTCTTAGCTTTGCCCTACTGAACCTGGAGTACTTGCAATAATCAGTGCTGGTTTTAGCCTGTTTTTTTCCTGCAAATTATGTAAAATCACTCTTAAAGGATTCATTTCTACACTTTTATGTTGTCCTAGGTTACAGTGTAAAATGTGCCCAAAAAAAAAAAAAAAAAAAAAAGTATTCTATTACCATCTTCAGGAGCTGTTGAGACCAGGTGGGGCGGTACTCCCTGCCTCCCCCCTCTGGACTATCTCCTGTTAATGGCCCATCAAGGAACTGCCTCATGACTCCCCATCCCATTGTGAGATGCTCCACCCGGGGGGAAGGAGCCAAGCAGTCGATGCTAAAGAAAAACTGAGATCTCGAACACCCTAGCAGCCTTCTTCCACTGGATTCCCAGAGGAGCTTTTCCCCCCCCTCATTGGAGTTCCAGAGGACAAGAGCTACCTGCCTACCACTGTACCTTTCGAGGAAGACCAGACCCTTTTACAAGATTGCTGCTTCAACAGCACTACATCCATCGCTTCAGGAGGACTGCAGCCATCATCTTATCGGACTGCTATTGCCACCGTAACAGGGTGTCAGGTTGTATTTCTGACTCTGTCAGTGTAAACCAGTGGGTTGTTTGTTTTTTTCTTGCCTTGTGTTATATATATATATATATTAGTAAAGAACTGTTATTCCTATTCCCCATATCTTTACCTGAAGGCCCGTTAATTTCAAAATTATAATAATTTGAAGGGAAGGGGGTTGCATTTTCCATTTCAAGGGAGGCTCCTGCTTTCCTCATCAGACACCTGTCTTTCAAACCAAGACATATGTAATGTTTATAAACACAGAAATTATATGTAAATTAATGTAAATCACTTGTTTATATGCACTGTAGAAACTACCTAAATCTCATTTTTCAGGCAGCAGTTGAAAAGGAAGTCACAAAACGGCAGAGTGGTAGCAAGCTGACGTAGAGGCTCATCACTGCAAAATAAGCTATTTGTCAATAGAAAAAAAAAAAAAAAGATATATAATCTTGGCTTTTACGCAGAACAACAATAATAAGCAAGGTGACTGGCTTATTCCATAGAAAGACATTTACCATGGAAAGTGTTAGATACTTTCTAAGTGCATCTTGTTGATACTAGGTACTGAATACAATGTGTCTAAAATCTTTTACATCTCTCCTCTACTTAATTGATTGAAATAATTATACCGGAGGAAAAAAAAGCAGAGGAAAAATGGTGAAATTTTGTTTGCTTTCATATCCAACCGTAAAAGGAAAGAAATTAACAGAATACTACAGATTTCTGTGAGTTTGTCTAGGGACTGTATTTGACATTATGTATTAGAACCATTTGTGACTAAAAAACCCTCTGGCTTTAAGAGGTTTTCATTTTTTGAAAACTGTTTTATACAGTTGGTCAGAAGTTATCCTCCAGCATGTCAGATTTTCAAGAATCTGTTTACATGTCTTGTCTTATACCACACTGGCAGCACACAGGACACTGAAAATGAAAGCAATTTACCTGATCAACAACAGATCTATACATATCTATAACAGATATAAGGCAGATTATAAGCCACTACTAAAGAATCTTGAAAACTCAGGATCTGACTATTTTACAAAGCATTCATAAAGATATAAGGAAACACAAGGAAAATGAGAAAAAAAAAAAGGAATCATTCAATTGTTTAGGTAAAAATCTTTGAAGCAGACACACTAGGAAGGTGGTGTGCAGAAGTTTCAAGATCGTGTATATAGATGGCATTTTTTCTTATTGAAATACAAACACCAGCCCTCTAGTATTGTCTGTAAATAGATTATGTGCAAACGTGCTAAACTTGGACCTTGTTCCCAAGTGTATGGCATACTCTTCATTTGTTTCTGAGAACATTAGTCTGTTCCTCTATGAGGTAACATCCTTTAAATGCATTCCTGTCTTTCATATGACATTTCCCAAGAGAAGCTCCAAGGCTTACTTTCCTTGCTTTCCTCCTACCCCCAACCCTCAAAGCATGCTGCAATCAGGGGCAAATGTACATTCACGTGTAAGCATCAGCAAGATTTCCCCAGTTTAATTTACTTGCCTGCATAAATATTTTTGATTTTATTACAAATTCTGATTTTCTCTCTTCCAGAAAATGTTTGGTAAATGTAAAATACTCCATTAATAGAGTAGAAGAGCTATAGGGCCCATAACTTCTGCATCAACATACTGCTGACTTCTAGGTTTGCAAAAATGCTGCTTCTACCACGAAATACTAAAATAGATTAACCTAGAAACTGTATGTTAGTAGAGTTCTTCGTTTTCTTTAATGAAACATCAAGTATTGTAATCTACTTCCTATATTATTATTCATTTGGATTGCTCCTGAAGTTTCAAAAATTGAGTTTCTTTGATGGTTTTCTTCTTTCTCTACTAAGATCTTACTTTGGAAATAGAAGCAGTTAATAAATAGCTGGTCATTGCCCAAGTACACATAAAGAGTAACATACTGGCAAAACGTAACATCATAGTTTAAGTCGCAAAAATGTTAATGCTGAATAGTACTTGACACTTTTTTAATGATCTGAGTTAATTGTCAGCCTCATGTTTGAAGAGGGAGGAGAGTGGAAAAGTTGTTGAGCTGTTGAATTAAGTTAGATCAGTTCATAAAATCAGCCAGCATTCCAGTACAGGATGGGCAGCTTGCAAGGAGTTAACATGTTCTTAGCATTTTGTAGTCTAAATTACTTTTAGAAAGTAATATCCATATTGTACCTTGAAGGAAGGCCTAAGCAGTAAACTTTAACGGCTGCCTGAGTCGGCAATCATTTCATAGAGACAAGACACGGCACGAGAAATTGCTCTATAAATAAGATCCCTTACAGAAGAATTAAAATGAAATTCATATTATTGATGTCCACTAGGAGCCATAAAAATCACAAGACAGCCAGGAAGTGGCACTTGTTTCAAATCACTATCAGAAGCACCTGAAGGACACCCTCAAAGTCAGTTTGATCAATGATGATGAATACGTTGGTCAAGCTTTCTGTGCAACTGTAATGCATTTGGAAGCCTTGAGGAAATACATCTGGCAAAAGGAAATAGGACAGATATGAGATATCCCTACTGCAAAGCCTTTCCTATGATCATTAATCCAGAAATGTGCTCTACCTTACTGAGCAAAGCCTCTCTAAACTCTTCCCTGTCTTCTCAGCTCTGTTTATGGGGCTTGGGATCTCCCATGTCCTCACCTCCTTGATATAAGCTCACTGAAGGGTGACCATCTTCTCCTGGTTTGAAGGGAAATCAGCAACCACGCTGTCTAAATGCAACTTATGATTCCCACTGCAAAAGCATGCATTTTGCTAGCAGTGTCAAGAAAGAAATCATTGTGTGATGGTTGCACTGGATCTCTGACTGCTGTGGCTGGATGCTAATATTCTGTGAGTGTTTACACAAAGCTGTCAGTACTGGAAAATGTCACACGAAAGTTTAAAGGTTTAACCTGTAAATCTGATGGGGACGATGGCTGCAGGTAGGTGGAGGTGGCAGGCAAAGAGATTGAAGTGTATACCACCTGTTTGAATGATGGTTTCTGTATATCACGGAAGATGCAGAAATAAATAGAAATCAAATTGCTGGAACCAATGTTAGAAGCTTAAAGAATCCAAACCAGAAAACAAGAAATGATATATCATTACCTAAGCTGAATTGGATTACTGGGGCCCTTCCACAAAAGTCATGATTTGTTCTCCTCTATAATTCAGTCTTTTCTTCAGTCACCACAAGCCACGAACAAAATATTCTGAACTACTACAGCATATGGCACTTTGGGTGTGGCAGCGGGGTGGGGGTGGGGGGATGGGACGGGACGACTGATATTCTGCAGTTAGCAGTGACATTGATGGCACTGCATAGCAACAGGAACCTGCAAATGTTTGTATTTTGTTTAAAATAAAACTTATTTCTATTTGCTGCTTTTCAGAAAATTATTTCAGTCAGCTTCACATCTATGAAAAGTGACAGATTAATGTCACCAGGGCTATCAATCCCCTGTTACTGCACACAACAGATATGGCCCTGTCAGCTGCCAGAGCTGTGAACTTTAACCACATTCCTTAGGGGTGACAGGATAGCATCCAAATCACTTAAGTACTTTGATACCTGAAAAGGATGTTGGGAAGTGTATTCAGAATACCATACCTGATAAAAGAGACTACAACAATTTGATTAGAAGTAATTTCTCTCTATTCTTCTATTTGCTGATTATTAGAGGAAATAACAGCTAGCCAAAATAGCTCAAACAATTCAAATATGTGTGCAAAAAATGGCTAAGACGTTTAATAAAAAATAGTGTTTTCACTTGATGTTTTCCAACATCTAACAACGTACCGTAAGCACATTTATGATATATGTTCTTTGTTGTTTTGTGGTTTTTTTTTTTTTAAAAAATATGTGCAATTCTAGGAAATTAAGAAATTTTTTCATAGGTGACATGGTATGTTTTTGAACATTGTAATACTTTACCTTTACTGACCATATTTCTTGATACTCGATTTTTTTCCCCTCCAAGTGTTTCGTCTGAATTCAGGCTCCCTAAGAGCTGTAAAACCCTGCACATGATCCTTTGCTCACAGAGCACACAGAGCATGGATTTCAGCATTGTATATCTTCCCTGTACTGCAGGTCCTGTTCCTGAATAGCAGATATAGAGAAAAGCAGTGAGTGGCACACTAAATGCTAACCTCTTAATTATAAATTCTTTTGGATGGAATTTAAACGTACCTTTTAAAGTTTCATTAAATTAGAACCTAAAAGAACTTACTAATAAGACTGCTAATAAAAGCATCAATTAGTGTTAATTTCGGAAATGTAGTCACTGAAAACTGCTTCTTAATTCACACACTCGTAGGATGCCAGACAGACAGCAGGCTGCAATAATTTTCAGTTTCTTTTGCCCTGTAGCCTGATTCTGCACTCTCACACATACTACCAGCAGTGTGCTTACTGTTGTGCATTAAACAGCCTCCAATCAATAGGGTGGATTTGAAATGACAGCTAGGCTATATATTTCTCCATTAGCTGAGGCTGATTTTAACATATATATGTACAAGCAAAGGAACCTAAAAACATTTGAACTCTGCAATTTTATGCACTGTTGAATCACAAAGAATTATTATTTACCTTAGGCTTTCTAATACTGGAATTAAATATGTCATCCTGCAACTACATTTTCCTCACTGCTGACACACTGATAGTATTAAAGACTCGAACAAATAACTTAATGATTCAGGGCAAAATCAGTGATTTGTATTGAAAGAGTCAAGCTCATTCATGTTCTAAACATTCTTGCAAGAGCATCTAATTTCTTGAGAAGAAAACTTTGACATGAATGACAGAGAAAAGTTAGGATCAAGTATAGAGCTTATCACCATGCTTCATTACTTTAAGGATAGTATGAGGTTTCCAAAGTTGGTTTATTTTGCACATTAGTCACAACCATGCTCTTTTCGATAGGACAATTAAATAGACCATTAGTCATTTTATAGGGTATTTATTCAGCAGGCAAGAGGAAATTGTTACTCTGCTCTGAGACAAGCTGGGCAATTCCTGACAGGTAAAATCAGAAACCTTCTTCAGAGATGTGTGCATATCCAGATGCCCACCTTCAATTAATTCCAGCAGCAAGGTTTATTATCCTGTCCTTATAGAGTGCTTAAGCACCTACACAATAAAGTTCCTTTCAGCTCTATGGCAAAGTAGTTGCTGGATCACAGAACTTGCCTCTCAGGAAAGGCAGTGCAAAAGCTAAGGTCAATTAAGTTTGATTTGGCTTAGCTTACAGATTCACCTTTAGATTGGCTAAAATTACACCAATGCACAAACCCAATTCTGATCTCTTTAAAGTATGGTTTGAAAGACACCTGGCATCCTTGCAGAGAGGTAAAATATTCAAGGTCCTCAAATTTATGTCTTCTTTGGCCAAGGCAAGAGCAGCTGTCTCTTTGCAAGGTCACAGCTAGCAGATTGTATGAACTTTAAGCAACAGACTCTATATGAAATATCCACTGATACAGGTAGACTGTACATCTAATTGAAGAAGTCCATGCTCCAGCCTGACACTCAGCACATAAAAGCAAGGGCAGTGCCTCCTATAGGTACCTCTTTTTCATGGAGAAACTGTACCTTACTCCATGATATTTGTGTAACATCAAACATACATTTGGAGTCTCTCAATTGTGTCTGTTATACCTTAGTTTAGACACTATTATATCTGAAGAGGAAGGGAAAAAGGGAAAAGAAGGGGACTGCTGTGGAAAAACATACCAAAAAATGTATCTAGTTTACAAACATAAAAACCTTACAGATAAAAAGTTTTCCATCAGCCTGCACCTCACATAATGCAAGGAGGCCTGATGAAATAACTCCTTGCGGTGAGCTGACCTTGGGTGGCTGCCAGCTGCCCACCCAGCTGCTCTCGCACTCCCTCTCCTCAACAGGACAGGGGAGAAAATAACATGGAAAAGTCCCTGGGTCGAAATAAAAACTGGGACATTTGCCAATTACTGTCACAGCCAAAACAGACTTGACTTGGGGAAAATTAATGTGATTTATTGCCAAATAAAATAGAGTCAGATGGTGAGGAAAAAAAAAAAAAAACAACCCTAGAACACCTTCCTTCCACTCCCTTTTTCCTCAGGCTGAACTTCACCCCGACTCCTCCACCTCCTCCCTCCGAGGGGCGCAGGGGTCGCGGCCCGGGGGGCTGCGGTCAGCCCAGGGCCGCTCCTCTCCGCCGCTGCCGCCCCCTCCCGCCGCTCCCCGCCCCAGCCCGGGCCCTTCCCAGGGGCTGCAGGGAAGACCCTGCCCCAGCGGGGTCTCTCCCGGGGCCGCCGGGGCGTCTCTGCCGGGGGCCCGGAGCCCCTCCGCCCCTCCCGCCGCTCTCCCCGCGGGGCTCGCAGGGCCGTTTCTCCCCCGGTTCCCCTCAGCCCCGGCTGCCGGGCAGCGCTGTGCCCGCTCTGACCCGGGCTGGCCCCGCGGCGCCCGCCCCTGGCCGAGGGGTTCGGCTGGGCCCGGCACGAGCTGCTCTTTTCAAAGAGAACCAAAGGCCTGAGTTTTAGCACCGGCAAAATGAAAACAGGCATTGCTTTGGAGAAGTCGGAGGAGGTATGCTGATTATTGTTGACTGTAGCTAATGTGGCGCTTTGATGTATGCCATGGAGATAGTTAAAAGCAGGGGAAGGCTATATTACTGGGAGATGAGTTGTTTGTATTTTGCTGACCTTGGAGAATTATTTATGTAAAGTTCAGAGAAATACCAGAAGAAATATACTTCTTAACAATGGAAATACTTTTGTTCAGTTGTAAAAGCAGAAAAAATAAATCTCACCTTAGGCAAGATTCATAAACGTTTCTGGGTATGTCAAATAGGTGATGCCTTTGGCGGTCTTTAATCGGCAGTACTTCTGCAAATGAACATTAGGGTGTGTTTGATAACAGGAACCAGCCTCTGCTTATCTCAGCCCAGAGTACAGATACCATACATTTGCACCTGTGATGTCTGTGGATCCACATTAAGCCCTTTCTTACTTCCAGGTCTGAACCAGGCACAGTGTAAAGACTTTCTTACCCTACTTAACTGTAGACCAAGATACACACATGCCCCCACCTATGACAGAAGTTACCTTAATCTGATTTTGAGACGCTGGCTATCTGTATTTCTAGCTAGACACTAAATAGTTTGACAAGTAACCATGTCACATACCAGTGCTGGGACTGGTGGCAGGCAGTTACTTTACCTGGGATCCATGAAAAATGTTATGCTACAGAGGAAATTCAAGAACATCTTGTCACCCCTTCCCCTTGAAGGGTGCTTACAATGGCAGTCAAAAAAAAAGCAGTCAGGCAGGAACTATGGTAAAGTACTGTGGCAGCCTGGTTTGATAATTTGAGATACTGCCTTCAGCCCTCCAGTAAAGCGAAGATTGTAGGTGGTTCGAAACAGATGCAATAATCCTGAGGACCTACAGTCTATGACCAGGTCCACTAGTACACTTATATTAGTGGAACTCAGAAGAATAAATCAGACCATTAAAACAAAATTACGAATGCGTGATTTGTACTTAATGTTACTTTAGTAAATTTTGCTCTTTTAAACATGCATATTTCACTTGTTTGACTCGTTAACCCTAAACTAATATTTCAAAATATAATCTCTTAATAAGTTTGATTATCAGGCATGCTTTATTAGAAGGATGCTCATTTTATGAATTAACAGCCCTCTCCTTCAAAGTACTAGCAACATTTAGCTGAACTTGTGCTTGTGATCAACAGTAGCTCATATGCATGTTGTGAGAAAATAGTCACATACTTCCACTAACAGTCAAAGGAATCAATCCTCAAAATTCCATCTCACTGACATGAGTCCACTACCTTTGTGAGTCCACTATATTCCTTGCAGCATTTCATAGATAATTATTCTCGATCTACTTTCATGACCTACTGGGATCCTTTCCGTTAAGATTTTCGAGTTTTTCCTTAGACTGTCTAAGTCCTTCCCCATATTTGCCGCTCCTTGTGTCCTTCTGTTAATCTGCATTTCGTATTTTGTATGAGCTGGGTCCACAGCTGATTAATAGAGTTTAGAGAAACTTAAAAAATACTGAACATAAATGCTTGTTCTTGTCGATTAAAGGGTAACATCTAAGAACAGGACCTGTAATCAAAGTCATGAGGGTGGTCTACCAAATTGATTGTGATGTTTTAACAATTATGCCTTTACCCAAATGCTTTAACAAAAAAGCCTGTTAACAGTAAGCTGTTTAGTTTCATCACTGCACTGATGAAACCATTGATGAATCCACCCATTTCAGCTTGTCCTACAGCCAAGTCTATTTGTTTGAATCAAATGGAGAGGCAGGTTCCCTGAACTCTAGTGATGGCCATGTTGTGGAATCACTGTGTTGGTTTCAGCTTCATTCCTTAGGGATCATCAGAGTAACCATTACCTTAAGCAGCACTACATTCTTTAGCTGGTCTTTTTAATTATATTAGCTGATTATAGAGGTGAGTAAAAATGGTAGAACTGATGACAAATGGATTTTCCAGCACAGTTCATTAAAATGCAGTTCATTCACATACCTTGCTAAGGATGTCAAGTAGGTGAAAATATGGAAGATAGGCAAATCAAAACTGATTATAAAATCTGCTGAAGAAATAAGAGTAAGATAAAAGTTGACATGAAAGGTTAATTTAAGCAGTAAGACTGTTTTAATGTATTTGGTCTTAAATGGTCATGTAAGACCACTGTGCTGAGAAAATCTAATAATTGTTTTTTAACTTGCTGCAGTCTGGCCCCTACGCAGATGTCCTAGGTTACAGTGTAAAATGTGCCAAAAGGAAAAAAAAAAAAAAAAGTATTCTATTACCATCTTCAGGAGCTGTTGAGACCAGGTGGGGCGGTGCTCCCTGCCTCCCCCCTCTGGACTGTCTTCTGTTAATGGGCACAACAATGCCTTATCGCCTGACCCATCGATAACTGGCTCATGGACTATCTCCTGTTAATGGCCCATCAAGGAACTGCCTCACGACTCCCCATCCCATTGTGAGATGCTCCACCCGGGGGGAAGGAGCCAAGCAGTCCATGCTAAATAAAAACTGAAATCTCAAACACCTTAGCAGCCTTCTTCCACTGGATTCCCAGAGCAGATTTTCCCCCCACTGGAGTTCTAGAGGACAAGAGCTACCGGCCTACCACTGGACCTTCGGAGGAAGACCAGACTCTTTTGCCGGATCGCTGCTTCAACAGCACTACATCCATCGCTTCAGGAGGACTGCAGCCATCATCTTATCGGACTGCTACTGCCACCCTAACAGGGTGTCAGGTTGTATTTCTGACTCTGTCAGTGTAAACCAGTGGGTTGTTTGTTTTTTCCTTGCCTTGTGTTATATATATCTATATATATATTAGTAAAGAACTGTTATTCCTATTCCCAATATCTTTGCCTGAAGGCCCGTTAATTTCAAAATTATAATAATTTGGAGGGAAGGGGGTTGCACTTTCCATTTCAAGGGAGGCTCCTGCCTTCCTCCGCAGACACCTGTCTTTCAAACCAAGACAGCAGACTTTGTGAAAATTGCCTTGAATATCATGAAAACATGTCTGTACCTCAGCTCAGTATGGACCAAAAAGCCACTAACTAAAAATTGTGTAGCTAAGCTACTATGCCATTAAATGCATGCAGCCACACTGCACAGAGCCAGAGAGACTGGAGTTTGGGACAGCAGCATGAAGTCATTAAGCAATGTCTCCCTCTTTCCAGGTACCTGAGCCTGTGACAGAAGGCGTAGTCTCTTCATGAGGTAAGCACAGAGGGCACAGCTCCTGAAAGCAGCACAGCACTATTTGGAAGCGTATCTTGCTTGAGATGCTGCTTGATGCACTAGATCTACCAAACCTGACACAACTGCTTCCAGCGCCATCAGGGTACTGACATGGGCAAACTGATCAATACACAATCTAGCTAGCATAAATGTAGTTTAGCTACTTCCATATAGATTAAACCTTTGACTGTACTGTGCATATACCCTAATTTATCCAGTGGTCGTGGTTATAGCAGGTGTGTTGTGTTTGTAAAGTCCCTTGCATAATTCCAGTACTGAAGTTTTTTGTTATGAGAACTATGAGGTGGTTTTTCTGTGGGTTTTTTTCATTCCACAGTTTGTTGGTATTTTGATGTGGTTTTCTTTGAGAATGTTGTCGCACTGAGTGGCTTGGATATTGTTAGAAGATGTGGAATGAATGCTAGATATGAACTTGACAAAAATACTCACTGCTGTGATGGACAGAGGCTGGGGAATGTTCTGTTGTTTTAAGCAATGTGCTTGGTTTGAGGCAAGACGTGCTTTATTATGTTACTAGCAGTATTATTACTGGGTTGGACGCTTTAGTATATTGCTAGCAGTATTATTACTAGGTTGGACCCACATCACCTCAACCAATATCCATATTATACTAACTACAGGGAATAATTCTTTAATTACTGGTATCATTAACATTCTGAGTGAAGAGTTTACAGTATTCAATAACTAAAGCAAATAATAGAAGATGGAATCTGTTGTTTCAGAGTACAAACACAATAACAGATCTTTAATCCAAAGAAGTTACAGTCTAATAGTTAAGAAAAAAGTGTTATCCTTATATTTTGCGACTCGTTCCTACTTTAAAGACCAACGCTGCAGGAAAATTCATATTCCTGAAGTACATATGTTAGAACAAATACTTTCTTAACTGTACATATTATGAAACCTGTATCCCTTTGAATTCAGCAGCAAAGCTCCTCCAGATTTCAGTGCATCCAGAACATTGTTCTGATACTATTTTCCCATTAGTTTTGGAAACTGTCAACTACAGAAGTCCTTCTGCACTTTCTGAAATTCAAAGTTTATACTTGTTCTGTCTTCACTGTCTTCTGTAGTATCACCGTGTAAGTATTGCTGTGTGGTACAAGATGAATGTCAAGTGCTCCCCGTTTATAAGGGATATAGATTTGAAGTGCTAATATGCCAGCTATTGACATTTCTAAAGAATACTGCTGATTGGTATTGCAGCCCAGAAGCATCTTTCAAACAGTAGAGCAAAGGGGATACATCAACAGTAGCAGTACTCAAACATTAAATTTTGACAGAATGGGACAACAGAGATTATTCCTTCTTCAAGCCACAGAAATTTCCGTTTAGAACCTAACTGTACAGGAGACTTCTGAGGAGCTACTGTTTCCTAGATTTTAATTTCTCTCACACTTTGTCCTTTTTTCTACCTGTAGGCAAACATCATCAGCACCTTACTATTTCTGCTCCAGTTATACTGACGCCTCAGTTCTCTGTATTTGCTAATCTATTGATATTTTTCTTATATATTCTCCGCATAACTGTTTTGTCAACGTTGTCCTTAAAGGCAGACATAATCCAAACAAATCATCAAATCAAATCAGCAGAGCTATGGATAATAACAAAGGGAATGAAGCTGACTACAGCTGATTTCTTCTTGCCGCTAGACTGAGCAGACTGCTTCATTGCTCCACACCTCCTAACCATAGGACATATATCTGAGACATGCAGATAAGATTATTGCAATAATTTCTTCCTAATCCTGTTTCCTTTGTTCGTATGATGAATTGCCTGGATGCAGCACCCGCCATCACAGACAACCATGCCATATAATCCTTTTCATAAAATTATCAAGCACCATTTTAAAAGTATTTATTCCTCTTGATCCTCCTATTGCTATTTTGCTCAAAACCATCACAGCTCTTTATTTGTCATCTTTATTTAATTGACGGCCAGATTTTACCCATCTGATCTCTTGCCCAACATTGTATACTGGTAAATAAGGTGAGATGATAAGCATGAAGTCGGAAAATGAGATATTTCAATTAAGAACAGTCAGAACCATTCTGTTCAGATTATGCTAGACTAAAGCCAGCTCCTTGAAAGTCTTCTGGGTCATGTGTCTGTTCTGTTTGCGGGGTACTAGGGTTAGCCCATGCAGATCAGCGTGTCCCACATTGATTTTTCAAGTGTAACCTGTAGAAACATGCACATGACAAGAATCACACATGTTGTAGATTAAATCAGTTTAGTGACATCTGAAGTAGAACTATTTCTTCTTGTTCTAAAGCAACAACTAGACTTATATTTTCTTGAATCATATCTTACTTTTTCATGGCATTTTCATATAACCATCCTATGGTCAGTTAATATATCCGGTTCCAGCTCTTTACATTAACTGAGAATACCTATCTTTTAATAGAAACATTTTCCCTAGTTGTAAGTACATGACGTTGCATTTGTACAGTTTAATTTCATCTCTTTTCTATTACTTACCCCTTCAAGATTGCTCCATTAACAACATCACTCTGAATTCATGCTTACATTCAGTGAAACTTGTTGCAATCTTCCTTTTTTGTCTGTCTACTTTGTAAACTTCTCCTATCCCTCTTCTTCTTTAAAAATAACTTCTTATTCATCATTACGTTGAATACTTTATGGAAGCTCTAACAGATAAGATGACTGTGAAACAGTCCACCTTGTCTAAGAAAGCTGTAAGGTGAATCTAATACTATTTTGCTAATGTGTATCACACACGTCAAGGCTTTTTCATTTGACTTAATTCCTATAATAATTGTTTCCTTGAAGATTTTTTCTAATTGCATTGCCAAGGTCATTCTGAAAGTCCTGTAGCTGTCTCAGTCATTTTATTCCTTTCCATTCAACCAATACCATTACTGAGTATCAATACATTTATTTTTCTTCAAGCCTCTATTTGTTCTGTAATGATTTAAGTCACAATAACATAACAAATTATCACTATTCTCTAAAAGATAGCCTAGACTAGACTAGAATCATTTAGGTTGGAAAAGACCTTTAAGATCATTGAGCCCTACTGTTAACCTAACACTGGCAAGTCCACCATTCAACCACGTCCCTAAGCACCACACCTACACCTCTTTTAAATACTTCCTACCACTTCCCTGGGCAGTCTGTTCACCCTTTCAGTGAAGAATTTTTTCCTAATATCCAATCTAAACCTGCCCTGGCACAACTTGACGCCATTTCTTCTTGTCCTATCACTTGTTACATGGAAAAAGAGACTGACCCCTATTTCGCAACAGCCTCCTTTCAGGCAGTTGCAGAGAGCGATAAGGTCTCTCCTCAGTCTCCTCTTCTCCAGACTAAACAACCCAAATTCTCTTAGCCGCTCCCGTCAAGACCTTCAAGTTCTCCAGACCCTTCACCAGCTTCGCTGCCCTTCTCTGGACACGCTCCAGCACCTCAATGTCTCTCTTGGAGTGGGGGGCCCAAAACTGCACACAGTATTCGAGGTGCAGCCTCAGCAGTGCTAAGTACACGGGGGCAATCACCTCCCTACTCATGCTGGCTACCCTAGTGCTGACACAGGCCAGGATGTTGTTGACCTTCTTGGCCACTTGGGCACACTGCCAGCTCATGTTCAGCTGGCTATCCACCATCACCCTCAGGTCCTTTTCAGTCAGCCAGCTTTCCAGCCACTCTTCCCCAAGTCCGTAGCGCTGCATGGGGTTATTGTGACACAAGTGCAGGACCCGGCACTTGGCCTTGTTAAACCTCATAGCACTGGCCTCAGCCCATCAACCCAGCTTGTCCAGATCCCTCTGCAGAGCCTTTCTACTCAAGCAGATCAACACTCCTGCCCAAATGCAGTCATCTGCAAACTTACTGAGGGTGCACTTGATCCCCTCATCCAGATCATTGATAAAGCTATTAAACAGAACTGACTCCAATGCTGAACCCTGGGGAACACCACTTGTGATTGACCACCAATTGGATTTAACTCCATTCACCACCACTCTGGGCTCAGCCATACAGACAGTTTTTCACCCAGTGAAGAGAACACTCATTCAAGTCATGAGCAGCTAGTTTCTCCAGCAGAATGCTGTGGGAAATAGTGTTAGAGGCTTTACTAAAGTCCAGGTAAACAACATCCACAGTCTTTCCCTCAACCACTAAGCAGGTCACCTTGTCATACAAGGAGATCAGGTTAATTAAGCAGAACCTGCCTTTCATAAACAGCTGCTGACTGGGTATGTGCCACGTGATGGCACTTAAGATGATCTGCTCCATAACCTTCCCTGGCACTGAGGTCAGCCTGACAGACCTGTAGTTCCCTGAATCCTCCTTCTGCCCCTTCTTGTAGATGGGCATCACATTTGCTAACCTCCAGTCAACTGATATCTCCCTGGTCAGCCAGGACTGCTGATAAACAATTGAAAGTGGCTTGGTGAGCACTGCTGCCAGCTCCCTCAGTACCCTTGGATGGATCCTATCCAGCTCCATAGACTTATGTGTGTCTACGTGGTGTGGCAGGTCACTAACCATTTCCCCTTGGATTATGGTGACTTCATTTTACTCCACATCCCTCTCTTCCAGCTCAAGGGGCTGGGTAACCCAAGAACAACTGGTCTTACTATTAAAGACTGAGGCAAAGAAGGCATTAAGCATCTCAGCCTTTTCTACATTCTTTGTCACAATGTTTCCCCCCACATCCAGTAAAGGATGGCAATTCTCCTGAGCCCTCCTTTTGTTGCTAATGTATTTATAGAAACATTTTTTTATTGTCTTTTATGGCAGTAGCCAGATTAAGTTCTAGTTGGGCTTTGGCCCTTCAAATTTTCTCCCTGCCTAACCTCACAACATCCTTGTAGTCCTCCTGAGTGCCCTGTCCCTTCTTCCAAAGGTCATAAACTTTCCTTTTTTCCCCTGAGTTCCAGACAAAGCTCTCTGCTCAGCCAGGCTGATTATCTTCCCCACTGCTTGTCTTTTGGCAGATGTGGACAGCCTGCTCCTGTGCCTTTAAGATTTCCTTCTTGAAGTATGTCCAGTCTTCCTGGACTCCTTTGCCCTTCAGGACTGCCTCCCAAGGGACTCTGTCAACCAGGCTCCTAAACAGGCCAATGTCTGGCCTCCAGAAGTCTGAGGTAGCAGTTCTACTGACTCCCCTCCTTACTTCTCCAAAAATCAAAACCTCTCATCATTTCATGATCACTGTGCCCAAGACAGCCTCCAACCACCACATCACGCACAAGTCCTCCTCTGCTTGCAAACAACAGGGCCAGCGGGGCACCTTCCCTAGTTGGCTCAGTCACCAGCTATGTCAGATGTTTCCCCCCCTTCCTTGAAATACAAATTCCTCTGAGTTTTATCAGTTCTGATTTGGAGAAATTCAGGTATCTTTCACAGTTAAGTTGTTAGTATCTCAGTCAAGCTGATTTCACAATAGCTATACACACACATAATGTTATCAGGGTAAACTTTGATCTGTAGGATAGGGTATTTGTAAGCATACCATAAATAATTATCTTACTTTATGAAAATATAACTTTTCTAAATCAAGAATTTGAGTTGCAACCCACATTTTCTTATTCTTCTATGTGATCTGCTTGTAAAGCTGTTTTTCAGCTTTCCCATGTCTGATACATTATCATCACTCATTGTTTTATTAAAGTTATCACAAAAAACTTCGTTAGTTATATGACCAAGAAAATCCAGACACCAGTATTTCTAGCACTTTTTTGTCACCAATATATAGTGGGGAAATAATTATGAATAATGTTGCAGTTTATAGTAGCATTAATCTCTCTAGTAAAATACAGAAGTCTGTATTTATATTCAACCCGAGGCTTGTGGAGAACTATCATAAGACCACCAAAATAAAGTTGCTTCTGTCACCTTTCCTCAAAGTACCTTTGATCAAAATAAGTTTCTGTTTGCTCCTTGCTGTCTGATTTTACTTCGTTACAGTTTATCACTTCATTAACCAACAATGCTATCCTACCAGCCCAGATTTCATTATTCATTCCTGAATATCACATAGCTTTAAATAAGTGTGTTCCAGTCGTGTTATTAGATACTGTAGTCAGCAGTAGAAAGCTCATAAATTGATGGAAAATACATACAGAAGGAAAGCTTAGTGGTCAGAACCGGTCAAAATTAATAAAAAACTATAAAGTAGTTGTATGAAACTAGAGTTTAGGGGTGTAACAATACCTATAATCAAAGGTAAAACCAATTTAATAAATAAAAAAGTTGTTATAAAAGGACTATTCAAGCAAAATAGTTGTTATAAAAGGACCACACTAGCCTACGCATTGCATTTAGAAGAACAAAATCAAAAAATATTTCTGTATTGATGTATAGCAGTACTTTTGCAGCTGTAATTGTCTGTTGCTCATACACTTTACTCTAAATCTATTCTCAAATATTTTTTAGCCTGGATTTCATAAAGAAAACAGAGAAGTTAAGAAATTAGTGGATTTACCTGAGGACACATTAGCTTCTTTGATGTAATTTAGACAGGAATGGATTTCTTTTTTTTTACCCCAAAAGTCAGAACTAACAGGATCAAAGCAGCAATCACTTGATAAAATGCTTTTTTTTTTTTTTTAATGTGATGCTTAGACTTAGAACCCTAACAATCCAATGAATATCTACAGTATCAGTGTCCCCCAGGGCCTCGGATGGCTATTCAGACATCTGGCATCATTTCAGACCACAAATACAACGCAGACACACATAATTTTCAAAACAGATATCAACATTGCATTATCTAATTTTTTAACACCACTAATCTAACCCTCCATCTGAGTTTCCATAACTCAGCTCAGAGCCTGCATTTCCAGGTCCAGCCTCTTGATCCTGTTGCTCCCTTCTCCTGATAGGTGCATTTCTTCCATGCTTCTGCTGCATCTGCTGCCGCTGGCCTGGCAGCTCAGGTGACCTCCTGAAATAACAAGGGCGGGCAGGGGGCAATCTTGTCTCACCTGACTTTACCAAGTTTCTGTTCTCAGACTTTTAAGGAATAACTGCTTCTTTCTCCTACAGGCTACTGAAAACTATTTTTTCTTAGCTCCACAGTTTCACTCTAAGTCACTAAGTATTTTTCATCCTCTAGCTACCTTACAGGGTGTTCAGAATGTGCTAACGGACATTGCATCCTACCTGGTCTAAAGTCAACACACTAGTAACCATTTGCAGGGCTGTTTTGACTGTACAATTTATGAAGTAGAGGACTTCTAGCTCCTTGAGGCCTAGTAAGAAGGCATTATGATATGTTTAATTGATCATCCTCAATGTCTTCAAAATTCTATGTGCTTTAATACATACACACTAGTTCTACAGTCAAATCAGTATAATGCTCCAAATCTCAACAGGCATGTTTCAACATGCTTCATAAATCTTTTTCTAATTAAGACCAGTTAACAGTTTAAAAATATGCTTGCTTTATTCACCATTTTCAACTTATCCACAAAGCTTTCTTTTCACAGGAGTCAAATAAAAAACCCCCAAGCTTCAGGTGAGATCCATCCAAACTGATATGCAATGAGTACAAATAGGGCTGAACATGCTGTCTCAACCTGCCTTATGGAGGCACTCAGCATTCTTATTAAAAACTAACCCAGCATAGGACACTCAAGTATGATGGATAGTAGCTTAATTTTATGTGTACTGCAATTTTTAGAATAGTCTCCATGTATTCAAAAGATACTGTTTTGAGGAAGATACCATAAAACTTTGTTATTACTACTTTAAACATAAAGTTCATGTAACTCTACGATTAATAATTCTATAATACTACCAACGACATGTACATTAACAAAATAGTAGTTTAAATACAGGAAAGTACTGGAGTTCTACTTTTCACCCAAATGAATCAAGATTACATAGCATGTTTCTGAAATCTTCAATAATGGTTGAAATTAGAAAGTTAATTCCAGCTTTATCTATTTACAGAAGTAATCTGTGCACTGTGCTAAAATAGACATATTTTCTGAATCAGAATAAGTTTTACAAGTATGCCTATTTTAAATTTTCATCTTCTATTGAGTTGAAATTATAGTTTTTAGTTGGGGTGGGCCTTAAACTGGGCCTTAGCCACCTGTAACCTTTTGAGCATGCACTTACAGGTCATTTTGTGGCCAAACTCCTTGGTTATTTACTGTATAGTAAATGCTGCTTGTCTAGGTGGTCCAATAAAGCCCTAGAAGAATTTTGTATAGATGTAATATTGTATAGGTCCTGTATAAAATCATATTGTACAATACTATAAATCTATGTTCTAAATCCTTTACATGGAAAGAAATGGCAGTAGTGATACACAGGCTGAGAGATGTATCAAATATACTATCATGAACTAGACTATTAGCCTGCAAGTTGGTGTGAATAGTGGATAGTGCACAGTAGTGATGTCCCTGGAGATCAAAGGAAAAATAGGAAACAGAAATAGAGACAACATGGTGCCCACATACTCCATGCTCCGTGGAAGAAATAAATTGAAACTTGCTTTCTCCCTCTCCTAAACAGAAAAATGTCTTTAAAAGACAACAGAAACTTTCTTCTCTTTGTTCAAGGAGATACAGATAAGCCCCTTAATTTTCCCATGAAGTATTCTGTAAGGGTCATTATCTGAACTTGTACAGAGTATGTAAAACATTTCAGAATCATTCAGTTTGAAGAACACTTTATGAGCATGATACTGTCAATTTTTTGAGATGTTTAAAAGTTTCTTTCTTCTCAGTCACTGCAGCTGGATTTGCAAAATGAACAAAAGTAATTTCAAAGGGAGTGAGAAAATGCAAGATCTCTCCTTCCACTTGTAAGATCAGGTATAGCTTGACTATACTATGCTAGAAAAATCAACGTCTGAGTGACACTTCCCACATGCAGTACCAATTGCGAACTACTAATTGCTGTGCCAGGAAATATGCATGCATTTAGGGACATAGGAATTTTTATTGGATTAAATTAGGCATACACATAAATTTTAGAAGGAGCAGGCATTTATGTTTGAGGAATGAAGGACTGCAATGAGTAATACAGGAAATACAAGATAACAGTGTTATGATAGTTTTTTCATTTGCTGTTTAGCTTAGAGAATAGACTTACACTTTGGCCAAAATGTATTTGTCTTTGGATTAATTTGGAAGATACTGGCTTGAGTGCTCAGTAGTAGAATGGGAGATTAAAGTGCTTTTCTTTCACTTTGTATTTTGCAGAAAATGCTGTACTTTTTGTTTTATTCATATTAATTTATATGTTACTTTTACAGAGAACTTCAGGATGTTGGTGGATTATTTTTGTTTCAGCTGTTAACACTGATCATTTAAATAGAAGGTATTATCTAAATTACACTAATCTTAAATGCTTCTTGTGACACTTTTCTCACATATGGGGAAAAATATAGCTGAACATTTCTATTAGCACAGTAAAGACACTTCAAGGAAGAGCATACGGTGAATCTTCAAATACTTATGATTGACAGCATTTAGTGGATGCTTAGTGCCATGCATCCTTTTAACACCCCATCATTCTGCAATGTTAATGATATATTCAAAGACTATTGCAGACCCTTTTTATTGCTTAAACATTCAATGCTGCTGCAAGTACCTTTGGCTTGTTCATACCATACAGTATAATACTTGAGTCATCCACAGTATAACCATAAAAGATGAAGAAAAGCATGTTAGTTTTGTCAGCACTGTCCCTCCTTAGCTGCCTCTGCTTCTGCCCTTGTTAGTCTTTGTTTCCCTTTCTCATACATGTTCTTTGTCAAAAGGTAGATTGATATTTATGATATTTAGTCAGTAAACTGAGGGCCCACATTAAAAGCATTATGTTTCCATCAGGAAACGAGCAACAACAACCGTGAACCAGTGATTGTTCAGTAAAAGCATAAGAAAACAAAGCCTCATTTTCATTTTTTTTTCTTTTTTTTCCCCCCTATATCCTACTCAAACTATAACCTGCTGCTTTAAGCCCCACATTATGTAGGCTGAATTCTTTGAAGTTCCTAAATATTGCATGTATGTATCACATGAGCTTTTGTGTCCTGATAGCTTTTCTTGCTATCATTCATTTCAAGGGATAGTTCTGCAAATACCACACAGGTCTTCAGAGCACAATCCAAATCCTCATACCTTTGGCCAGGTAGCCCTTCCTCCCCTCTCCCCTCTTTCCTCTCCCCTCTCCCCTCTTTCCTCTCCCCTCTCCCATCTCTCTTCTTCCCTCTCCTGTCTCTCCTGTCTCCTCTCCTCTCCTCTCCTCTCCTCTCCTCTCCTCTCCTCTCCTCTCCTCTCCTCTCCTCTCCTCTCCTCTCCTCTCCTCTCCTCTCCTCTCCTCTCCTCTCCTCTCCTCTCCTCTCCTCTCCTCTCCTCTCCTCTCCTCTCCCCTCTTGAAACTGAAGCTATATGTCTCCTTATTTCATTTCTCCAACCTCCAATCATTCATCTGTGATAGTTTTAATTTCTATTTTGAAGCAAAGCATGCTGATTTTGCTTCACTGCTCATGTCCTTCGTCTTACTAACACTCAAAGCCCAGCCTGCTCAAGTTGTTACTGTCACAACTGGCTTGAAGAATGACTGTTCTATGCAGATAATGGAATCACGAAAGAACACAGCATTTCAAGGTGTTTCCTTTCATCTATTTTCATTTACCACAAAGGTAACACTTGCAAATATAAATGGATTAAAGGCTAGTTCCAGATGCAGTTTAACATTTGTCATTAATTTGCTATAGTAGAATCACTTATTTTTTACATTTATGGTAATTTTCTCATTCACATTATGGACAAAGCTGAGTTCATGTTACTCTACAGTAACTGATAAACATTTTAATGTTTCCTTTATATTTAAAATAAGAACAATAAACTTTTAATGCTAATCATCCAGTATTTGTAGCCTTGAAAACTCTTTGATTCCTTTAATTCCCACAATTTAAAAGTCTTTGGCATTTCATCTGGGTTAGGTGCTTTATATGATTGAACTTCTGAGGTGCTACTGCAACCTTTTCTCCCTGCATGCTATATATCAATCTCCAGTTTAGCTCACAGGTTCTTAGTACCTTCCTCAGATTATCTTAATTCATCACTTTTTCAAAATACTAATTTTTGAAAAATTATTTAAATTCAATTAATAATTTATTTGCAATATACTATGCTCGCTTCTAATATAGTTGAATTCATTCATTTTCCATAGTAACTGGCAAAATTATATTTCTGTTCCTTCAGGTCTTCCTACTCGGTGTTTAAGTTTATCACTGTCTGCATCTTTTTTCTTCTCCTGAGCATTGCTGTGTGCCAGTGTAACATTATTGAAGCTACTAGTTGGCTGGGCCTTCACACATTTCAAATACATGTGCTTTTAGTGTGCCCTTAACTTACTGAGACTTGACAAACCTCCAAGCTCCTTCCACTCTGTGTTCTACAATTTTCTGCAGGTGAGGATATATCACTGTTATGCTTTGAGTAGGTTGTCTTTGAAGATCAACAAGTTGTCATGGGCCATTATGCCCTTAAAAATAGGTTCCCCTGGGACAAAATAACCTCTCAGGTGAAGCTGCTGGACAGTTCCCCAGGCAATCCCAAGTCTGGTGCCCTGGAAGTTCTTTATTCTTCTATTTACCTTTCCTGTTTCCCTCTGAATTTAAAATTCCACCGTTGCATGGTCACATCAACCAAGGTTGTAATCAGTCTTCAAATACATGACCATTTTCCTTATGCTTGAACAGTAGATGCAGCAAAGCACCTCCTCTAGTTTGGCCATCCAACACCTGTATCAAAAATTGACCCTGACAGACTCCAGAAATCTAAGCCTCTCCAAGTTTTCCTTTCAGCAAATGTCAGTAATTAAAGTCCTCCATGAGTTCAAGGATCTGTCGTTGTGAGGCTGTTTAAAGGAGGCATTGTCCCTCTGTTCTTCTTGACTGGCAGTCTGTAGCAAATGCCCACTGCAATTATCCCCTTTTGGTCTCCCCTCTGATCATGGTACATAAGCTCCCAATTTACCTGTTGCCCATTCCACAGCAGAGCGCTCTGTTTGGGTTGGGTTGACTCTTGCCAGCCAGTAAGTCCCCACCCAGTCGCTTGCTCACTCACCCCCAGTGAAACAGGGGAGAGAATCAGAAGTGCAAAAGCAAGAAAAACTTGTGGGTCAAGATAAAACCAGATTAACAAGTGAGGCAAAGCTGCACATGCAAGCAAAGCAAAACAAGGAATTCATTCATTACTTCCCATCGGCAGGCAGATGTCCAGTCACTTCCTAGTTGGGAAGACCAACAACGTAACTGTGAATGTACCACCTTCCTTCTCTAGTCCAGGAGCTTTATATTGCTGAGCATAACATCATATGGTATGGAATATGCTTTTGGTCCGTTCAGATCACTTGTCCTCGCTGTCCCCCCTCCCAAATTCTTGTGCACCCCAGCCTGGTGGGGCAGTGTGGGAAAAAGAAGAGGCCTTGGTGCTGTGCAAATGCTGTTCAGCAACAGTTAAAACACTGCGTATATCAACACTGCTTTAGTCACAAATCCAAAACATCATACCAGATGGGCTCTTATGAAGAAAACTAACTCTATCCCAACCAGACCCAGTACAGCATTTGAGACCACATGAGCTGTGCTGCCACATCTCTCTGATTTTTATGACACCACAGCCGTACAGCTGTGCACCAACACCTATTTTCTCTTTTCTTCTCATGCTGTATGTTTTGTGCACTAATATTTGAGATGGAGCTCCAGTCATGACTTTCTGAGAGGGACTGTGAGAATGTCCCTATCTCCTGTTCTCAGACTTGCCTCTACCCTTAGTTCAAAACCTTCCTCAGCTTGTAAGCAAGCTTGGTTTTGAAGATGTTCTTACCCTGCTTTGTCAGAAGGATCCCAACACTATCCAGTAGTTCTTGTTCCTTGAAGAGGATCACATGGTCATAAAATCCAAAGCATGGCCTGCAAAACCAGACAGATATTGATGTGCAGGATGCATCCCTTCCTACCTGAGCCTTCCCCACCAGGATTATGGAGAACACAACCTGAACCCAAATATCTTTCATTGTAGCACACCCCTCCCCAAGCCTTTGATCCTGCCAAAGTCTTCCTCAGCATTAATGACCACATGAATGAGCAACAAATCATTATTATGTCATATTAACATAATGTCTAGGAACTCCAGTTGTGGATATTGTGCTAGTCAGTGCATATAAAAAGTTCAAAGCTGAAAGACTAATCTAAGAGAAGACAGTATGAATATAGATAGATGGGAAATCATAAAGATAGAATAATTCTTCACCATAATACATGTTGATGGCAGCACACAGAGCCAGCTGAAACATTACAGATTTTACATTTGTTTGTATGATGAAAAAAGAGTTTGGGGAAAGAATTTGAAAGTGAATAATTGAAAAAATCAATAGATGGGGCGGCCTATTCAAAAGTGGAGTGTGGCATGCATGGTAAAAGGCAGGAATTTGGTTGAAAAGTTAGGCATACTAGAAAAAGGATTCCTCCCTATGAATGAAAGTGGACTGAGAGATGGGCAAAAAGATGACACTAATCTAGGAAGAATAGAGCTGAATCTTTATTGGCTATAGAAGAGAGATCAGTGGATGGTTCCAGAGGAAGTTTTAACATGCCCAAAGTAAGAGCTCAAGAAAAAACTCTTTACAGCAGCATTCTGAGTGGATGTGCATGGACGAAATTTTATTTGCTAGGACTGTAGAAAGCATGTTGTAAAAAAAAGCAAGATACAATCAGAAGGAGCAGTATGAACAATAAGTTTAATTATATGGGTGAAGACAAAAGGCTGTAGTGAAGTAATATAAACTTTCTCTCTCCCTATCCAGCTCACTAAAACTGCAAATCAACGTCTAAAGTTAAACAACTGCAGGCTGGAGTGACAGATAGCAGGGTTTTTTCTAAGACATTTGTGTGTAGATGTTATAACTAGGTGAACCTTTGCTTGTAGGATGGAAAGGCTATAATTGATGCACTCAGGCAAAGTGGTTTTAATCACTATGTGCACTAATAGTATTTATTTTATTGACATCTGATTAATTTGTAGTATTTTAAGCATATAGTAAGACTTAAAAAAACCATGGACTAAATACATAAAATGGGCAATTTTTGGTGTACTTAATGCAATTCCATAATTTCTGATTTTAATCACTTGCAATAAATATTTCATCAAAATTACTATAATCAAGTATCTTTTTAGAGTATTCTTAAGTATTTTTAACTTTTAACATCAAAGGTCATTTTTTTAGACACAACGTTCTGTAGCAGTCAGCAAACGAATACATTTTTACTGCATTGTTGAACATCAGCCTAACTGCCCTTCAGATGAAGCAGATACATAATCCTGGATTCTTCCCAGAAAAGTAGAGTTTTGCTAGTATAATTATTTAATAGTCAACATGATTTTCATTATAATGAAACTTAGGATATGCCAGTTTTTTAAAAGCTTTGGTACAAAGATAATTAACTACCTGTCCGAGGTAGTTGCAAGAGATTACTCCTTTCTGCACATCATGATCAAGTTCCAGCGGTATGCACAGCACAGAGTTTATTTTATTCTTGTGACAGTGATCTGTGCTGTCACAGGGATAGCAGAAGTTACAGTGTGATTCCTACCTATTGTGTATATAGGCTGCTAAGAAAGCCTATTCATCAGCAGTCCAGACTTTTGACTCTTCCACCCCAGCAATCAACAAGCTCTGAATAAGAGGTAACAAAACCCCACAGCTTACAATACAGAATAGAAAGATGTAATAACATCCCTGTAGACTCTTAAAACCATGGATGTGTGAGGAGTGATTTAGAAGCAACCTATCTAAAAGGAAACAGAAAATATCTGAGGGAAGTCCAACTATCAGCTTCCCAGAAGTCAGTGAGCCAGTATTAGGCCTTTGTGGGGAGGGACGTACACTTATCTGCAGATACATAATCTGAAATACTTGTTTTGGTGTACTTTATCACATTGATGGCATTTTCAGTAACATTACCTTGTTTATGATCCCTCATGTGACAAGGCGCAGCATAACAGAGAAAGATGAGGTCTCAGCAACCTAATTCAGTGTGTCTGGAGAGCAGGGAAACAACATAAGCCCTCTATTCTAAAGAGGATGAGTATTATTTCTGTATTCACAGATGTGGTTTTGAATATAGGTAGCTGGGGGAATGTATTCTACGCAGATTTTACATACTGTGTACTTTGATTTGGGCAGCATTTAAAGAAAACGTACAAAATATGTTTATGAACACACCAGGTTTGCTTGTGGACCAGACGCGGGTGCGCGGCCGCCGCCGGCCCCGGGGCCATCTCTGCCGGGCGGCCCCCGGGCGGCCCCGCGCCGGCCCCAGCGGCCCCAGCGCGGAGCCCAGCCGAGCCCCTCGGCCACGGGCGGGCGCCGCGGGGCCAGCCCGGGTCAGAGCGGGCACAGCGCTGCCCGGCAGCCGGGGCTGAGGGGAACCGGGGTAGAAACGGCCCTGCGAGCCCCGCGGGGAGAGCGGCGGGAGGGGCGGTGGGGCTCCGGGCCCCCGGCAGAGACGCCCGGTGGCCCGGGAGAGACCCCGCTGGGGCAGGGCCTTCCCTGCAGCCCCTGGGAAGGGCCCGGGCTGGGGCGGGGAGCGGCGGGAGGGGGCGGCAGCGGCGGAGAGGAGCGGCCCTGGGCTGACCGGAGCCCCCTGTGCCCTGACCCCTGCGCCCCTCGGGGGGAGGAGGTGGAGGAGTCGGGAGTGATGGAGCGAAGGTGGGCCTGAGAAAAAGAGGGGAAAGGAAGTGTTGTTTTAGGGTTTTTTTTGTTTTGATTCTCACTACTCAGTTAAAATAAACTGGCAATAAATTAAATTATTTTTCCCCACGTCGAGTCCGTTTTGCAAGTGATGGTAATCGATCAGTGAGGTCCCTGTCTCTGTCTCAATCCATGAGCTTTTTTATCGTATTTTCTCCCTTGTCCTATTGAGAAGGGGGAGTGAAAGTGTGACTCGGTGGGTGTCTGGCAGCCAGCCAAGATGAACCCACCACAATCAGGCTCCGGTTTATCAGGAAACAGTTTCACCATGAAAATATAATGTATTAAAAGAATTGCTTGTTAAAACTGATTTATGATCACACCCTGCCTAAATTCTATTCAGAACTAACACCTGGATTCAGCTGCATTTTTTTTTTCTTGAGTTGCCTATTAATAAAATAGGTAAAACTATGTGTATTGTCCAAAAAATACAGCCATTTCTTTCACTAGAAAATCCCTAAGAATTAATTTTGTCAGATTTCATGTAACTGATTTGAGGTACGTTTAGTTTAACACTGGAATAAAATAAGTTTCAATGGTGAATACTAACTAATCAAAGTACTGGAGGTCATTGTGCTTGATTGAAGAAAAAATACGATAATAGCATGGAAGTGGACAGATTCATTAACATCTATTCTTGCAGCCTGTCTTGCAGCCTGGCTTTCCTTGTTCACTCTTCCAAATTTCCCCTCTGTTGTAAGGTCTACCCTTATGCATTATTTGTTAGAGACAGAGAAAACAAGTAAGATACATTTTGAGTAGCTAGGGAATAAGAGACAATCATGGTGTGAGATATCTTCGGTCTAAAATAATAGAGTCCCATTTGATGGAGTCTTTCAGGAAAGCTGGGTTCCATAATGCGTTTGTAAAAATAGTGAGTTACTGCTCATGACCAAAAGGAATGTGTATTTATTGTCATCTCCATTATACAAACAAACAAACTCAAAACACAACAAAAACCCCAAAACAAACTACGCAAGAGCAATAATAAAAAATCTGCTGGAGAAAGCATTCGGCTCTCTGAATGCTATAAATAGAGTATATTTGGCCTCCACTTCTTCAGTGCTCTGACCTGATTGGAAAAAAAGCCCAATTTTTGAATCCTGCCTTAGTGAGACTGCCAGACCTACACAACTGCAGAAATGTAATGATAGTTCAAGTTGAATGGAATTTGGCATATATAGGCCCTACAGGATAGTCTCTTAATATTTTTAATGTATGTCAGTGGGATTGTGTGGGATTTTTAAACTATTTTTAAGTTGAAGTGTTGTTCTAATATGCTAATGCTGGAACATGATGACGGATGGTGCCTGTAGCAGCTGTTTTCCTCAGCAGTTGTTCTGAGCTATGGAGCTTGTTCTGACACAGTTCAGCTCTGTGTCCTGACTCTACACCTAGACTAGCAAAACAGTTAAGTGACAATCAGCATCTGCTCAAGTCCCACTGATTTAAATTTAACAGATTACCCTATGAAAGCTATAGCAAGGATGTGATCTGCTTAAATAACAGTACTACCAAAAATGTTATTTTGCCCATGTCTCCAAGTACAGACCAATGGTTTTAAACATTTCGTGCAGGAGTCTGTGAGCCACAACTTGGCTGCTCCTGACACCTAGGCTATTTACATTAAAGCTAAAATAGCTTTGCCTCTACAAGCTAAAAGCAGCCCTTTATTTAGCCTTGTTCAAAAGGAACAGGGTATGAACAAGTGCTTTACTGAGCAGGGGTTGATAAAAAGTGGACTTCAGAATTAAAAATAGAGAAATGCCACAGACTTCTCCAGGAGACCGTGAAACAGGTCATTATTTGTGTTTTACAAGCAAAAACTTACCGTTCTGTTCCCACAACCACAATCTTACCATTGTAGCGTGGTTTTGCTAGAGAGGCAGTGCATGGAAGATAGTCAGTGTCATATAGGTACCACAATCAGGCTGTAGCTGGACAACTGGTGATGCTGCTACTTGAAGGGCTTAAGCAGCTGTAACTCTCATCCAAACTTGACCCTCTCAATTCTGTCTCTGTTTTGGCTGTTAGTGAGGCTGTATAGTAAACTGGCTGGGGAAGGTTATGCTGCTGATAGACAGTGATTTCTAGACAACTCTCAGAAAAATATGTTCTCAATATCTTGGTAATATAATTTACAATGTTAATTTAGGAGTAGCATAGGCAACATTTAAAAAAAAATTAATATCCAGCTGCTGAGCCAGTGTATGTCTTGCAACCACAGTCTTGTGTCAGACCAACACCACTTGTACTAGAGATTCAGCACATGGCATTCTACAGAGTAGCACTCCACTTTCTCCAGCATTAACTGTGGCAGGTTCCTTCACTCCTAACAGTATTTGTAATAGAGTTTATTGCAAGAGTTTCCCTTCTTACATCCCTAAATAACAGTCAAATAGCCAGCAAAGGACATGTAGACCTGGCCTCAGCTACCAGTACTGGAATTTGACCAGGGCAGCACATACTGTGATGTGAAAGGAGCACCGTTTGGTTACAGTGAGATGATTTGGGAAGCTGCACTGAAGGTTTAAATATGGCTTTATGTAACATCTTTAAAAACGTAAAAGCTCTACTCCATGGAATTTAGTCAAACTTACACATACACCCCCCCAAAGTATTAAATTGTTTGGTTACATGAGAGAGGGAGAGAGAAGGAATAAGTATGGCACAGAACACTTACCAATAAACCTCCAGCCTTAAAATTGCCCCATAGTTTCACAAAACCAAACAGTTCTCTTCATGGTATAAGTAACTGGGTTTGGCTAGTCTATAAGTGATTTCAAAACTTATTTTTTGTCTATTCTGTAGTAAGAATGTGAGTGTTACTACTGGCAGCCCAGTATTGGACTCTGATGCCCTGAAGTAAGATTCTTCAGGGATGATATGGAAAACCTTGTCACAAATGCACAGCTTGCTTATGGTGGAAGCCATATCCTTGTTCTTTCAGTTAGAAGTTAACTTACTCCTGCATATAGCACTTGCAGTTGAATAACATCCTGAACTTAGGGAAGATATTCAACAGTGTGTTGTGTAAGGATCTAACGGTTTTGCTACCAGTATCTACAAATAGATTGTCATAGCTGTTCTTTTAACATCTACCCAAATGCAACTGTTTGTAACATAAAATTTACACTGAAATGAAGTGAAGGAGCCTAAAGAAATGAGGTTACTGACTGTTTATCTGCTAGAGATCAAGAAGGCCAAAGTCAGATTAGTATTTAATATTCAAATTAAATTTAATAAGCACAAATATGTAAACACTGTTAATAAACTTGTGCATTCCGTTTCAAGCTGTGGTGTAAGTATTGCTTTGGTTTAACACACTTAATAATTATTTTTTAAAATATCACTGAAAATATTATTACTACTGTACAGAAAAAAATCCAGATTGGATTTCTTTCTTTGACTTAACTAGCAGTTTTAAAAATCTCAGGCAACATATACTAATAGGTATTTTAATATATGCTGGCATAGTTAAGATCAGCCTAGCACCTTGGAATTATGAAGGTTTTTCTAAGAAATACTTTCTTAAAAAGAAATGTGTTGAAAAATAACTGTTTAATGTACCAAGAAAAGTTAGTAGTACAGTACATATCTATTTGTATATAATAGCTGAATTTGTATCAAGAACTTATCCCCTGCACCTGATAACAGTACTGATGCTATAAACAGCCATAAACCAGAATTCTATCGAGTGAAAAGTGTTGATAAATATTTAAAGGTCTGATTTGAGCTCTGCACTGTGTTGTTACATTGAGAAGGCAGAACTCTTTCCTGGCCAGGATAAAATATTCACACCAGATATGATCATTCCCTGCATGGGTGTATGTAGCCAAAGGGCTCATTATGAGATAAGGTAGGTAAAACTTTTATTGTGTAGGAACAAGTAGAACTGAGACAATCTAATTTGCCCAAATACAGTACACCTAAACCACCTTTATATTCTGAATGCAAACCAAATCAAATGCAAATGATTGCTCACTGCTAGAATATTTAACCAAAGCCCATTTAGGTCTGTGTAAACAACAAGGGAGATAAGATAATTTTGCTCAACTCATACTGCCTTGTTTTCCTTTTTGTGAAAATAATTCAGGTCTTAGGAGAGAAATAGCATAAAATTTGAAAGTAAAGGATAACAATAGCACAGCTGTGCAAAAAGTACATAATGTTTTCAATTAACAATCAAAATTAAAAATCAAAACTGAAGATATGACCATCCAAAACTTTCTGTTAGTCCCCTTATTGTAAACTACAGTTATTCCAGTTGAGTAATTCTTGCCTTTGACATGAAATTAGTTACACATAATGAATGGCAGATGAAGGACAGACCTGAAATGCTGTCCTCAGAAATGGGGAAAATAAATTCAGCCGTGCCATACTGATATCAAAGTAATGATTAGAAATTAAATGTTAACTCTTCACAGGAACAGACTGGCATGAATCCTTTGAAATATTTGTTCATTCAAAATTATTGTAACTTTCAATATTATTTTAGCATTTATACTACAGAATACAATTAGGAAACAAAAAAATGTGACATTCCGTGGTTGGATAGGTTCAAGCAGTCAGGTCACATCAACGGGAGAGTGCGAGATTTCTACATTACTTTTGTTAAGTCTTGTGACTTGTTTATCTGTTTGATATAGCTTAATTAATTGTTTCCTTTTGTTCTGAGAAGATCTCTTTACAGTGTGGAGTAGACAAGCAATGGATACCAGTACATGTGTTATACTGGCATATTTGTGTTGGCACAGTAGACAATTAAAAATCAGTGGTAACTGCCTAGCCTTTTCTAGCCAAGACAAAACACCAAATAAGTGTATAGTTCCACCTGATTTTCTGTAACTATAACAAGTTGAAATAAATTTTGAAATCCCCCACCCTACTGCATTGTTTTAAATTTTAAAAAGTGCAATTTTACTGTGCAACAGCTAGATCAGTTATGATAAGGGGTGAACTGCAACAGGGGGGATTAAAAAAAAAGTGATTAGCGCAAATACCCAGGATGGTAGGGATATCTTAAGCCAGGTTTTAGTGCCAGAAAAATATGTTTGTGAAATGACATTTTCTGTATGGCTCAAGGAAGAAAATTCCTTCTAGGCATTCTTTTGGGAGGCGGGCAACAGTTCCCTGGGCTCCTGGGGAAATCCACCAGAGTCAAGAGGATCCTGCTGAGCCAGAAGAGCAGTGAAGCAAGAAAATGTGCATGGCATTTATTACTATATATATATGAGCTATGCCAGTTGGCTATTTGCTTGCTCTGTTGTATATTCCCAGAGTGACCAGCTTCCTAGTGTAAGGAAAGCAACGGCGGGGGAGGGGGCGGGGGCTGGTAAATCTAAGGCAAGGCCACAAGACTTCGTAGGCCGCAAGGTCTGATTTTTCTTGACAGGGTAAGAGAGACATATTCTCTTTGTAGATTATATCTTTGGCCACAGAGGCCAAAACCAGTCCTGAAGCATATGCAGATTCCTCCCACATGTCTGATATTGTGGGATTCAGGAGAATCGATCTAATGAACATCCACAGTGGGAGCTTTGTTATTACAAATGGGTCATTGAGGATGTTATTGTGGATACCCACGCTGATGTGAATCTTTGGAGACACATGATGGCAACCAACTAGAAGTAACATATTGTCATTACATCTATATCTCTCTGAAAGACAAGTCTAGATGAATTTGATGTTCAGAGCTAAATGCTATCGTAAAAATGGAAGTTCAAGGAGGAACCAAAATGGATTCAGAGAGGGGGGAGAGTGTGCTTCCATAAGAAGCTGGAGAATTTCAATTTACATAGTTCTTCAAACAGAAAGTTAAGAAATGTTAAATAGCATCAAATAGGGGCCTGGTTTATGAGGAAACCTGTCTGCTTTTGATTGTCTCACTTTATTGAGCCAGAAAGTAAATTAGACTACCAATGAAAAAGTATGGACATCAGATATGAAATCAAAATATGTACGATATTATAACTGCTAGTCTTTTAAAATGCTTCTGGTTTTACCAGATAAGGAATTTTGGTTCTGGCAATACCAGGAGCAGGTAAGTGAAAGTCACATTCAAAGATTATATTGCAGTTTTGCTTTCTGGTAGAACAAAGATTTCAGCATCTGAGAGATCAACTAAAAGTGCAGTGGAATGACAAAATATTACCATGGGTGCAGAAAATTTGTGTACCTTTTATACTGGAAGACAGAAAATTGAATTCAAGCTCAGTTGAAGAAAACATCATAACAAATCTGTCAGCTGTTTTACATTCTGATCAAGTGGAAGAGATGCTGCACATCGGATCATGTGAGAAAAGGGATTCACAGATCAGGCTGCATGATATGGAGGTTCCCACAGGTCAGGGCACATGGTAGGAAATGTGAATCATGGCATGGCATGGCATGAGCCCAGGTTTTGTCTGGAGACTATATTCCCTCCTAGATGCCACATGCTGATCCTCCTCTCAGTAGGTCAATCTACTATGTGGGGTGGGAGAGAAATTGAAACTGAACTGGAAAAGCATCACCTGCAAACCCTGAAGTTGGGCAACATGAGAGAAACACAGATGTGTGAATTGTGCATAATGCTGAAATTTGACAGATCTGAAAATAGGTTTCTGTAGGCACTGGCAAAAAAAAAAAAAAAAAAAAAAAGGATTCTTTTTCTGTCTTCTGTTTTCCCAGTATATACTACTAAATAGATTGGGTAATTACATTCTGAATCAGCCAGCTTTGATGCGGGGAAGTGCCCCCTTATTGCTCATTAACTATGTCGCAGATCAGAAAGAATCTACCAAAACCTGTAAAAGTATACATTATTGAGGTAAGTACAGACTTAGGCTAGTTTACCTTATATTACCTTAAATTTTGCTCAAGCCAGATTTGTTATGCTGAGGAAGTTTTGTATGTTTTCACACACCAAGACTGTGATTCTGTTTGGAGTATTACTTCCAAGAAACCTTAACTATCCTGCTGGATTTGCTGTTTCTATAGATGTGACCAAGCCAGTCTATCATTTTGCAGCATGCTGGATCATAAAGTAGTTTTCACAGAGACTTGGAATATCAGACCTCTGCAATACTGATTCAAAGACTAAAGAATAATTATCAACATTTCAAACAAAGCTTAAAATATATTTTTAGCCTTTACATACACCTGGAACTTTGTAGTTCACAGCTCCTGGGTTGTGGTGACCTTTCGATAAGGAAGAACCTTTCTTCTTTAATGGAAAGCTTGTAGTTTAAATGAAAAATTACCATGAGGAATTCTTAACATTTCTTTTCCCACCCTCTGCTGGGAAAAAGGGATCACATTGCAGCAGCAATTGAAATAGAAGGTAAAATATTTTTATGACAGAGTTTTTCTCTACTTGAAAAAAAATAGTTTGTAAAGAAAGTGATACAGAATTATCCTCTTCTGTATTTAGTCAAATATCTAAATTTCTTCTAGAGGATTTTGAGAAAAAAAGCCTAAATCAATGGAGAATTTTTTTTGTAGATATAGCTTGAAAAACTCTCTGTTATGATTAGAGAGTACAAGAGATGACTATTGATTGTTGAACACTTAAACTGATGATTTTATCTTCAAAAAATGTTGAAGAAAATTGCTGGAAAATAAAGGAACACGAGTGTTATTTTGTTCCAGCTCTATCTAACTAGAAGTAGGTGTCTATTTTGAGGCATATGGCTAAAAGCCAATGGAGCTAAAACCAAGGCAGTCAGTAGAGTCTAGAAAATAAGGCAGCTGGCCAAACATAGATGACTACTTTGAGATGATCCAAATATCACCTCAAACTCACCTTGTGCTGTTGATTACATCTGTAGTGACTTTCATGGGTGCTTAGTTTCCTGCATGTAGCATGTTGTTGAGGAACTAAATCCCACCGGATAAGCGTACTCAAATGTTTGTGTACAGGGACACGTGCGGGTTGACACAACTTCCTCCAGGTTCCTGCCTGGACCGGTCAAGCTTCAGTGTAGAAACATAATTGTGTTTCCAGGCACAGCCCCCAGGTAAGAGGCAGGAAACACTAGCATGTACACAGTGTCACTGACGGGTTCAGCTGCCTCTGAATGTGGACAGAAAAGCAGGCATCTGACCGCACCCCATTGAAACATACTCACAATGAGCTACTCTAGCCTTGCTGTCTAGTAATTCAGCATACACAAAAGATTATTTTGCCAGGGATCACATTACAGATTCAGTGTGCTTACCTCACTGCTTCTGCCAAAGGTACAATCTTGCAGTCTAGGTCACAGTGAGACGGGACTTTCAGCTGCTCATTGAATCTTCTGGCTTATAAAAAAATTCTTTTTCTCCCTGCTGTTACTTGGTTCTGGTGTCAGCCTGCTGCTCAGCTGACTCTGAAGCAGAGAAAGTGAAGAGTTATCTCTCTTCTAACTACAGGTCTTGATATTTCTACCACTATCTGATAACAGGAGCTCAGCTGATTTGGGAGCCTAGATATGGAAGAGGCCATCAGCTGAAGTTCAAAGTTCAAGAATGGAGAATTCAAGGGAAAGGAGTATTTTCATTTCATCTCTCCTGCATTTGTCAATGTCAATATAAACTGAGCAGAAATTGAGAATGTCTGAAAGTTGGTTATAAAATAGTCTTTGTTACTCACCTCTCATTTAAATTGCACAGTAAACATACACACACACACATGCACCCACACTCCTTAGACCTGCCCTGTCCTGGACTTCTAGATACCCTGAGTTGATATGATTGGTTGTTGTATAAGACAACATATGTTGTGCCTGTGTGCATGTGCAACCTACTTAGTCATTGGGTGGCTGACTGAACGTCCATCTGCCTTCAGCCAGAATGCTGCAGAAAAGCATTTGACTTTCAGAGGATCTCTCCTTGTGGAAATTGAAGACAGTCCCAGAGATTCCTCCAGGCAGCTTGTGCTCTAAACCACCTACTAGACATAACCTGTGTGTTTCAATGTATGCTTCAACTACCAGCCTCGGTGGAGAATCTGCTCATCCCTGAAACCCCCCTAAGCAGCTCTTCGCACAGGTACATAGGTAAGGTACCTGTAAAAAGTCCAAAGAAACTCTGCCTACAGGTGCAGAAATTATCAAATGGCAGTGAGACTTTTGTACATAGATAATCAATAGCAAACAAATTTATATATATGCTGAAGTGGTCATGTAAGATCATGGATCAGCTGAATAATGAAAAATTACTAGAATGGCAGTTCAGGGTGTCTCAGCAGATCCATCCAGCTGAAGATACTGTTCCAAGGACCCTTGCAAGGGAGACTCCTGTCATCATCTGGACAGTGACAGACCATCCTGTTCAGGAGATCTGTTCTCCTGTGCCAATGACAAAGATCCCAATAAATTAATCTTTTTTAATAGCAACAACAAAAAACCATGGGGGTGTCTGCACAAAAAAAAACACCTTTGCCAACACCAAGGAAAAAAGCATTCTGTACTACAAGGAGTATATGAGATATGTATAACCAAAACTAGAGATTCACCTGTGTAGACAAAGCTTTGCTGAAGGCTGACTACAGCCTTCCCTTATGAAGGATTTAAATCATTCAGATGCCTTTTTCTGGCTTACTGTGGAAGACTTAATTTCCTCCTGAAATAAGTGTTTGGTTTAGAATTAACTTAGTTTGACTGAAGTTAACAAAGTCCCTTTGTAAACTTATACATCTTGAAGTGTTTAATTTTTGTTATGTCCTCTCAAGAATCTTCTGCTATAAAACAATTAGGAAGAACAAAGAAAA
The DNA here is from genome assembly GCF_034619465.1 of Leptosomus discolor. Taxonomy (NCBI): domain Eukaryota; kingdom Metazoa; phylum Chordata; class Aves; order Leptosomiformes; family Leptosomidae; genus Leptosomus; species Leptosomus discolor. The sequence continues at coordinate 25,475,042 of NC_141398.1, read as the reverse complement.
AAATGTGACAAAACTAGTTGCATTTATAGTTGAAAGGTGCTGTTTCTCATTCTGAGATTTGCCATTTATGTGTTTTAAGAGTCAGCAGTTATGTGGAAAAACAGTAGCTTCTGTGCCAATTTTTACTTGAATGAATTGAGATATGTGCCAGAAGATAGGACAGTTTATGAATGTGTCTTTTTATATGCTACAGTATGTGTCTTGGAAATTTTACAAAAATTATGCCATCTGGTTATCTATTTGCTCATTATCAGCCATACAGTGAGGGGAAAAAAATGTAGTTTATTCAGCCTCACTAGATTCAAACTAAATAAAAAGTGCAATTTGTTTGATCTAGTATAGTAAGATATGTCTGCTGGGATTGATTAAAGTAAAAACACAGAATGCTACGATCTTAGAGTCTATTTCATCATCAAAGATGTTTCATTAGTTCTTTGAATATAATATGAAGATAGCAGATAAAGCCATTGTGTCATGCTAAATCCTTCTGACCAATAAAAACTGGTATCAGTGAAGCAAATGAAAATGTCTGTAAATTAATTAACACACATGATAAATCCAGTACACTGGAGTGCCTAACATGGTCAGACAGATTTAGGAACTTTTATTTTAAGTTATTACTAAAAGCATGTTCATTATGCAGAAGAAACAGAAAGTTTTCAACATCTTTTATATTAATATCGTAGAGCAATTACACCACCTATTATCCATGACTGAGAGAATATTTGTTGGAAAAATGGTAGATTAATTACCCAGCAGATACAGATTTCTATAATGCCACTGAAAAAGAAGTAGCTACAGCATAACCACTGAAGATCTAATCCATGTCTGTCTTTGACATATCAAATTATTTTGTTTTGTTTCAAATGTCAAACGTCAAACTCTTAAAATTGAAATCTTTTCTTCATATGAGCAGCTTTTCCGAACTGGGAGTTTCTGAAGTAGTTAGGCTTTTAAAAGCCTAATGAAGTAGTTGTCAAATTTACCTTTGGCAAATATATGTTAGATAGGATGGTATTCACCTCACAAACGTTTAGCCACCCAAAAGCTGGTGTGGCAACTCAGCTAGTTACAGTTAAATTTAAAAGACAAAGAAACAAACAAAGAAACAAAAAAACCCCTCCAAATGCACAGAATAGAAATTAGAATTATCATTTTGGGTCACTTGAAAAATTTTTGCTAAAATTAATTACTTGGGGACGCTTGATTAGAATCAAATGTATAAACTACGGTCATGGCAATGTTATTTACCTGCTTCTACTTTTAGCACTGCAGGGAGTACATCGATCTGGAATATTGAAGGCTAAGGGTCAAATTTCTCTTCTGATTAATTTAGAGAAAACAATAAATTCCTGGAAAAGCTTCTTTCATCCAGCTTTGAAATGACTTTTCATAGGTTGGACTCTAGGTTATAATTCAGGAGTACTTTTGCATTATTTTTTTCCCCTATTTGGCTAATTTTCCTTTTCCTATTCATCAGTCAACAATTTTGAAATATAGTGTAGTGTGTTGTAACCCCTTTTTTACAGGAAATATTAAAAAACGAGAGTGTGCATCACACCTTAAAAAGCAGAACTCCATCACAAACTTTGTGGCAAATTGGGAAATGGGGGTGGCTAAACATCTGCTTACCATCTAGTGCCTGTTTCTTTCACCTGTTTTAGTCCAGGCTTTACCTTGTGACCATCACCATGATGTCTGTACAACAATGGAAATGATGAATAATTATTTTGCACTCAGCAAATCAAATAATTTTCAGAATTACATGAATCACTACATGTGGATATTGTTGTATGCCACTGCTTACAAAACTGCATTTGAGGAGAAAATGTTTCAAATTTTGGACAGGAAGTACTTACTGATTTTGCCAGTGTTCTAGCACAGGGAAGTTCAGAAACAGATGTTCTTTGATTATATTAATTTCCCATTTTCTATGCAATAGCATAAGATCTTATTTTCGTATCATGCCATGAATGTTAGCCATTAACCATATTCACCATTATTTTAAAATATGGAAACATTGAATAATAATTTTAGGAAGGTGCTTTTAAATGAATATGAGAAATACGTTAATTATGCCTGGCATTGTTTACATTTGAAATTAGTAAAATTTCCTGCTACAAATCTCTTGTCTCACAGATTATCAAGATTTCAGTTTGTTTCTTGCCAATACCTGCTTAACAGTGAGCTAACACAGATGGCGTGTTTGTACCAACCATACTTATGATTTGATTTACGTGAAGTTTTTGTCAAATCCTATTCTCAGATTAGTCTTTGCTCTTCATGGTGTTCTGCTGCTTCAGTAAGACAATATTATCTTTGAATACATTGGTCTTAAGAGATCAAGCCTTTCACTCTCCCCTGCCTCCTTCTCCAAATGAAAATATATTCAAGGGATACTGAATTGTCTCTGTGTTAGTGGCTGAAGGGAATGAAAAATCAACTTGCTGCCACTTGAATTTATTTAAGACACAGAAGAAATATCTTTATGTGCTATTAGCAATTCAGCTGAATAGTTTCTCATGGAGAACTATGTTTTTACATTTTGCAGAGGAGGTAATAAAATGATACATCTTTTGTTTTTCACGATGTCTCTCAAAACTTGTAAAAATATTTTAATCTAAAATGAACCAACCAACTCCAAACAAACAAGCAAACAAAATTGCCCACAAGAGAAGAAACTGTTCAAGGTTATTGTAAAACATATGTTTTGCTTTTGCTATTCTTAGTTTAACTTGCCATCATATGAACAGAGCATTGATGCTATTTTTGCGAGGTTGACTTGCCATAATATGTCAGACACTGCCTTACATTTGCTTTTCAAGTACTGTCTGCTGTATGTTAGACTAGTTAGTTCTGTTGTCTGTCATGAAATGGTTTGTGTTTTGGTTTTCATTATGTAGCTTGTATACTTTGTGAGATACAGCCTAGAAAGGGACAAAACAAACACTGCTGCTTTATAGAGCAGTGTGTTGTGTTGTAAGTACTTGCCAATGCTGTACAAGGGTAGGTAGATCATGTTCCAAAGGGTGACAGAGCTGAAGGCTGTCACCTGAAAGACAAAGCAGTGCCGGAAGTTGAAGATAGCTGATAAAGGCATCCTAGTTAACGCAGAACCTGAAAACTCTTCAGTTACTTGCACTATCATATGTAGGTATTAAAAAGCCTGAAGATGTAATCCAGAAGCCAAACCTGCCTCCATAGATTGGGATGCAGCAGTGCTATACATATAGGTGCTGGCAGTGCTGTTGGAGGCCCTATTTCTGGCACCTGGTACTCCTTATTTTGCCAACAGCACCAACTACTATAATGCTTGCTCCCATATGTTGCGCAGAACTGCCTTTTAAAGGGGCTTTCGCCGTTCCTCCCAATTTGAGATGGCTGTACAGCTCACAGTTAAATGAACCTCCTTGACATTCCACAGAAAAATTACATGTTGAGTGGAGCTGCTTGTTTTTCTGCTTACCTCTGGCAGCTCAACAGTGAGGCTTTTCTGGGCCAGAGAAGTCTCCCTCACTTCAGTATCAATACAGAAGTTCTCTTTTGCCTCCAATTCATCTAGGAGAAGAAAAGGATTCATCCCACTGAGAAATGCCATAAGTAAGTTACCCCACTGTAGCTTCAAAACTTCCTATGACTGTAGAAAAAATACAATTTCACAGAATTCTCCACGGCCTGAATTATAAAATTTTCATTCCCATCAAAGGATACTCACTGAATAAAGTCACTAACTTTATTTAAAATTTATCTTAAGTTACTTTTATGAAACTTTATTGCAAGACAAAATTTAGAAATGTGATAAACATCTAAGAATTTTACATATTTGAGTACTGTTTCTGTTTTGCTATGTACACATCAACTCACTTTAACCAAATGGTTCTGTGCCAGCACCATGACATTTAGGATCTGAAGATGTGGTGGTAAAGCACAAATAAGTAAATAACAAAGGCTAAACTGTTTTGCTTTAAACTCTAGGACATTTTAAAATTATAATCAGAAACAATAGGGTGCATATCTGGCTATGCAATTCCTCTTCTCAGTTCCCAAACTGAATCATATTAGGTGCACTGTATAACATGGCAGATATCTTGTCATCCCTTAATGACAGAAACTGCCTACCATTTACCTAAGTAGATTTTCAGGATGAAGATTTTGTACATCACTAACTCTAGCATGCTTGAAGTCAAGTAACAGACAATCAGAAATGGAAAAAAAAAAAATTTACAAACAGCTCTTCAAGAAATACTTTTTTCCCCTTCTTTCAGCACTCATTTAGTTCCAAATATTCCTCTGTGTTGCCTTGTGCTCTCTGTAGCAAAATAATATAAACTGCATTGTGTTATTTTTAAAATCCACATTTTAAATTTCATTTGCACAGTTCTGTCATTGCTCCTCACACGATCATATTATGTTTATCAGAGATAGCAGTCTGTACAAAGTTGAATCCTGAAATCACAGGAGATGTTACAGCTGACTTCTGTAGGATCATAATAAACTTGATAGAACAAAGCCTCACTGGAACTCCACTGACAAAGCTAACATCCATACTTAAGTTGGAATGGGAAGAAAGGTCGCTGCTAATGGATGAAAAAAATGTGGGGAAACAAGCCAAGTGGACCTTTCTTCATTCCAAATCCAGCTTTCTCAGGACTACCATATGCTCAGATCTTAATGGCACACTTCCTTGTCCTGGGAGCCATTAAAAGCTCATTTTATGTAGCAGAGGGTGAACTAGGTAGAAGTGCTCAGTTAATAACTAGACACAGAACTAGCCCTGTGGACTGTGTCATATTTGGACCAGATTTCCCAGTAAGATCTATTGCTAAATAGCTATGTAACAGCTAAATGACTTCCATATACATAATATGTGAGTTTCTTGAAGATCAGTGTCCAGAAAAGATAATAGCTTGTCCAAAGGTTAAACAAAACAAGGGAAAAAAAAAAGCAAAAGTCAGTTTTTTAAGAGAACAAACAAATGAAAACAATTTTTAAAACATACCATGGCAAAAGATTTGGACTGGTAAAATTTGGGCATTATGTCTGTAACAGCATAAATTCTAAGCAGATATTATGCTGCTCAAAGTAAGAAAATTATCAGTGAAAGTAAAAAGCAGACTTCTATGCATATGTAATAGGAAGCTGCCTTTCCTCAAGAGTTATAATAAACAGGCATGGCAATGATCCACATCATAGTCGCCATATAAATGTTTGTCTCATAACACTCACAATCCTCATTAACAAAGCCTCTTCATCCACAATTAAAAAGTGTAAGAAAACTTACTAGTACTGAGTATACCACCATTCTGCTATTTCAGTATCAGAACTGATAAAGCAGTCTAATATAGAAAAGAAAAAGAAAACTGTCAAAGGAATATTGCTGCCTTTTACCGGATGGTGCACACCTTGCATGTTTAGTGAATTGAATTTAAATAAAGATTTAGAAAATAATATCTTTCTAACTAATTGTAGGCTGCAGAATTATTAAACATATTTTATTTAATAGTAATATAGTATGTTTTACCAGATCATTTATTTGATATAGTGAGTAATTTATTTGATCCAGTATCTCCCACATAATACATGACATACCTGCCATGACAGACAATATATCTAATACAGTAAAGCAAAAGTTCAATTCTACCACTTATTTGGTCTTCTGGATCTCTTGAATAAAGCTATATTTTATTAGATTACTACATATTAATTTCAGTTTAAACTATTTCAAGTCCAATATTATGTGCATTAAGAAAAAGTAAACCTAGCTCAAGAATGAAGAGGAAAAAAATAGAACATTACAGCTTTGGAAATGCACTTTCATACAAACCACTTGGCTTCAATATGCTACTCTTGATAAGTGATATTTGTAATTAGGAATATTTCAACAGCTGCTAGTATTCATGAAAATATCAGTAATTTTTAAAGTGCCATGAATTCATATTAGCATTCTATTATTACTCATTAGTTAAAAATAATGTCATAGCTGTGGAACAGAAATATTATCATGTATCCAGTCACACACACTTAATTGTCAAAGATATTTGCAATTTACCTGTAATCTGAAAATTGCATCCAAACTGTTTGATGCATAATTAAGGCATAATTTTGATAAATCACATTTTTCTTTAATGTGGTAGCAAAAATAAAGCCTTCACTGACAGTTTTTTAAATGAGCTTTACTTCAGACTTCGTGTATTGGCCTGAAATATGTTAACAACTCTTGCACATGTAATTGAGAAAATTGCATCTCAGATTCTTCACAATCAAATTTCTCCATCAGTAACAACACTACAGTAGTTCAAACTTTTAGCACCAGATCCTGTCTATGTATAACTCTAAAAAGCATTGCGCTATAAATTTGGAATTAAGCGGAATGTGGTGTCAGATCAATAAACTCATTCCACATCCACAAATGGATACATGACATTTACTGTATTTTACTTGTGAAACCAGCATATTCAAACTCTCCAGTGTCTGTGAATTTATTCCTTCAACTTGATACCATTAAGAGAGGGGTACATGAAAGGCCTAAGTTTCAGTCTGCATTGATCAGGGCTTACAGCTGAACCACGCTAAGGAGCATGGGTTTATTGAGAAGCAGTTGTTATCCCATCACAGTTATACCTGGAGCTGTTACATCTAGTTATTTTACCTAGAGTCAGCATTGAATGAGATAGATGCAGAAGCAAAAGACTCAAATCCCCCACATACATTCTCTGAAATGAAAACAGAATGAGATTTTATTCACAATAAAATAGGTGTAATTTATAAGTCAGAGAAATTTTATTAATTTTATAACAAGTAAAAAATGTTAGCAGTCTGCTGAGAAGTCAGGATCTCTCCTCATTCTTTAAAAAACACTTAAAAGGCTACAAAGCCTCACGTATAAAGTCTTTTGGAAAATGGTGCTTTCTACAGGTCAGCAGGTTAGCCCAACTTGCAGTTTCCATCTCATTTAATAACGTGTATTCTCGTGCAACCCTTTATCACAGTCAAATTCACCCAGGCACAGAATCCAGCCAGTAAGAAAAAGCACACCAGCAGCTGCACACCAGCACACCATCCTACTGAATAGGCATATGACTACTTGCCTTCTTTGCAATGATTGTTTATTTACTAAAAATTCATAAAAAAACCAGCTCCAAACATACTTTTCAATAAACTACAGGAATTATGTAGAAAGGTCTGCACTTATGAAAAGTGGCTTCTATAGTCTCTCAAGACCTTGTCAGAAGGTCTGTTGTAAAAAAGCTGCTTTTTCTTTGCTAGGGAGACTGATCAACTATTAATGCTTCCCAGATTCAGGAAATATTTTAATAAGATTTACAGGAGTTCAAGAGAAATTAGTATCTTTATTCTGCCTGCTTGATGCAGACTGCTGATGATATGAGGAATCTAAACAGAGTGAGCAATAGTTTTATACTACTTTAGAAAAAGTTTGGGGTTTTTTTTGATTCCTAGAGCATGTATGTTTTTCTCTACTTAGCAAAACCAAAGGAAAAATTAAATTATTAAAAATTAAATATCCTTCTATTGTGCTGACAATATTATCCTCACTCACAAGTATACAAATGCACCTGGCATATTCATTGAGTACTAAACCTTGACACAAGGTAATAGCTAATAATCTGAGGTTGTATTCAAGGCTAAGTTGCTAGCATTCCTGGTTAAGGTAAGAGGAAAGCTGAAATGCTCCAGCTCCCATACAAAATCCCCAGCTGATACTCTTTAAAACATCAGGCTCTTTAATAATAATAATTTTCAAGATTCAGAAAGACTAATGAATGCTTTAAATATTTGAGCAACGCTTGGCTGAGAATTTGTTACTGAACTTCTCATTGAGTAAGTGACACTGATATTTATATTTGTTTATATTGCTTACAATAAAAGAATTAAAATCCCTTAATTATTTGGGACAGTAAGAAAACAAATACACACATCTTCTCCATGTGCTTTGTTCCAAAAAACTGACAATCCATTTTTCCTTATTTCAATTAAAAAGGACTTTCTGAATTCAAAAAATCTCCTCAGTAGCTAGTTGCAAATTGGATGTTACTATGCACTAGTAGGAAAATGAAATAATCCATTTCACTGTGTAATTGTATTTGATAAATTATACTTCACACAGACTTTTCTGTCCCTCAAGCAGCAACTTACACTGTAGAGTCGTTTTGCTGAAATCAATGACTGCATTTGTAGCACAAAATAATACTTAGCACCAGTAAGGCTTGCAAAAGCTAGCATATGACTAATATATTTATTTCTATGTCAATGTCTGTCTAGAATTCGTACATTAAAAATTAACCTTTTTAATAATAGTTACTCCAGTTTGAAAATGAGTGTGCTCTGCGTGCTTGCTGCTCCCGAAAAACACTCCTCATTTCTTTATCTTTGTACATTAAGTGCTGCAGTCTTCTGATGTGGTCTAAGAATTATTTTTTCTCTACTGAGAGACAGAGACTGCAGCCTCTAGCTATATAGACTTTTACATTAGTGATGTTAATATTCTGCTACCAATGCAACTAAGAGAGGATATACTTCCATTGACATTTCCCTTTGAAGTGAAATCCTAAAGCTTTAATTTTTATTAATGCAAATCCTTGCTAAAAAATACCTGGTCGCATATGAGGCAATATAAGATCTAAAGGCACCTTTGCTTTCAGAATTCAGTATAAAACAGCTGCTCCCTGCAATCATACAACCTTAGGCTCTGATAATATCAGCTTTTATAATGTACAGTAGGCAGGGACAAATTGCTACTTGAAAAGGAGACTTCCAAATCAAATCCTAAACTTCTGGAAGACAGTGAAAGAATGATGGAGTGCTTTACAGAATCTGGACCTGCAAAACTCTTAAAAGACAGGAAACCCTCATCAAAAAATTGTATGGTGTCTGTGACATTGCAAGGTCCACAGGAGAAAATAAGGAAACAGTGGTTCCCTAATGAATGCATTCCTTACAAATTCACAATTACATGTCAGGAAGTTGTGATATCTCCTGCCTATTCTGTACTGCTATAAAATGAATTAAATCCGTATGATTTTCATATAGATTATAATAAGGGCAAAGGTCAAAGACCAACAACTAAATCATCATTATCTAAAGAAATAGTACAGTTGTCAAAAGCAGCATTTTGGAGAACAGCATGCAGAACATGCTTAGTACCAGATTCTGGCTGCAATTATGTTTGAGCTGGTTGTGTTATAATAAAAGTACATAATTGTTCAGTGGATTGTATCACACTTTGCAAAGGCCACTGTCCTGATACCTAACAGCATGTGCATAGGTGTAAGTATTGATGTTACGCTCTTTCTCCACATATGCCAATCTAACCTTAATGCTTTCTACTTCTATGGGACTTTATAAATATTTAAAAATATGAAATATCACATATATACAAAATAGTAGTGGCAGATTGAATTTTGGCCTCTAGAAGTTTTCTTAGAACTTTATTATATCAGCTGAATTCTGTAATGACTTCTCAGCTGATGTAGACCAGATCAAACCGCAAAAGTCTGGTCACCCTAAAAGGTCATTGCACAGGGCTGGTGGCAACTCAGTAGTGCTCAGCAGCTTCTTTGTTAATCACAACCATGTACTTTATCAGTCAGCTTGGAATATGGGCAGATCAAACTGTTTCCTGATTATAAAGAACAAAATAGATGCACCAGTGTTTATTGTTCCAAACGGGTTTTTCCTCTAGCATCGTTGGTATCAACAGTGCACTGGAAGCAGCAAACACTTGTTGGTGCACACTATGCCTGCAAAGCACTAAAAGTTTATACACAGAATCAGCTACGTTTGGGCCCTCCAGGGTGGGGGGGGAGGGAACTGAATTTGTCTCTGACAGAATAACTGCATTGGATTGTCAAGCCTTGCACACGTATGTGCGTTTAATGTTCAACTGAGCTACACAGTTATTTCACATGAAGAGAGCAACAGGGTTTTTGTTCTCTCACGTGTGCTTAGAAGGACATTTTCCATTATCTTATAGCTTTCCCACAGATGTTGCAGCATTTAATTCCTCTGAGGTGTACTTGTATGCACTACTTCACAAATGAGAACTTGACTTTTACAGTCTCTGACAGAAGCAAGTTATTGTGAGGTACTTGCTTACAATCTAGTGGATGGAAACACACTGTTTAATATGTCTTTTGCGGGATGTACAATGCACACTAAAATTATCTTTGAAAGAATTGTAATAAATTCAGAATTTTGACAGTAACAAAACCCCTCAAGGGACATAGTACATACTATTTCATATGTTACTGTTGTCTTTTTTCACTTTTTTTACATATGAATGAAACATGACTTTTGAACAGTATGGGCTTGATTTGTTTCTTCTTAAAATAGGAGGAGCTCTTACTTTGAGTTTAGTTAATGTTGGATCAGGAAGGATGGATCAAATTCTGATGATTTCTTCAAAAGAAAAGGAAAAAAAAGAGTAAGAATTTAATTTACCTTATTGGCAGACACAGACATGGAATTTAACAAAAGAAAACAGATGTAGCAAAGGGTGGTCAGTAAGCATTTCTTCGATAACAGAGACATTATATGTAAGAAAAAGCCGCAAGTTCCCACCCATTTCTATAAGTGAAAAGATTCAGAGACTTGCGATGACCACTGACTTGGATGTTTCTGCCTTTGCATATTGTCCCAGACCTCTATGAGACTACCTTTCTGCAGTGCCACCTACAGAAATGTACAAATTAATCTGCCCCCAGTAAAAACAGAAAGGGTGATTAACAGCAATAGTACACCCCCATTTCTTCATAAATTAAAAAAAAAAAATCACACACACTGAAGACACTTAGTCAAACTTGTACAAAGCACAAATATGAATGTCACACCAGATTTGTACTAAACACAGTGAACAGAAAAGACTTTCCATTTTTGTTTTAACAGCTATTTTATGCTGTAGCACTTATCTTGCCACTTCAGTCCCTGTCTTGCTAACATGCTGCCTAGCTGTAAGTGCACAGATGTATAGCTATACCTTAAAGACCTGTATCATCATGAACATTTTCAAATATGGTTTTAAGAAAGGCATTTGACCTTAACACACTTTTCCAATATCCATAGTGCAGAGGCTGACGTTGACGACTAGCTAACCTTCTAGTAACACATGCAGTTCTCACTGCTGGCAATTTATTACAGCACTGGCTGGATGAACAGTAAATTTTAGAAGTCTTATTGAAGAGGTAGGTATATTTAGCATTCTAGTGGGAGTTCTGTCCAAATGATACATTGAGTCATTGGAACAAGCATTACAGAAGCTGATTTACTGGTAAATACAAATTAACAGTGCAAATATTCCCTAGCAAGACAGAGAATTATTTTCTGTATTTTTTTTTCTAAGATGACTTTGCAACCCCTGCCTGTAGTCCACAGCCCGAAGCAACTTTGCCTAACATACACATTTTGTGTGTCAAAAGCTTTACCCAGGACAGTACTTGTTGAAATGACTGCAGTATCTCCAGTGGATAGCAATCTATTCTCTGATAGAATAAGTGCCACCCACATAATCGCAGAAAAGCTTTAAGAGAGCAGGAGCTTTGTTAAAATTAACTCAATTTAAACATACACTGTGCTGGTGTCTGAACTTTGAAATTCAGACAGAAACTAACTGTTGGTTTGTTACTAATTAATATATTTACGATTTTATTCATTTAAATGAAAATAACTTCTGTAGGAACAGCCACCACCAGAGAAAGGCATTAGTTTTTCATTTAAATTCCATGCTGAGAACAGCGGTCTGTAAAGGAATTGGGACAGATTTTCAAAGATATTTAGGTAACTACTGATGCAATTTAGATATTAGGTAGGATATTCAATATATCTAACCAATACAGAAACTTTCAGAAATCCCTTTGCATGACAGTCTGCTTTATTGGGCAATGTAAATATCTTTTAAAATACTACTGATGGGGTTGTAAGTGTTGCAAAAGCTCTGTATTTTCTACACGAAAGGAAATTTCACCATTCAGAGTTTATATTATCATTATTACTTCTGTAATCGTAGAAATGTTGAAACGTTGGGGAGGGAGGATGGCAAGTGCACTATGTGTTTATATATGAGGAAGATATGATTGAATATCCATGCCCAGGACCCAATTTAAAATAAAGAAATAAATAAATAAAAATTACACCTTTAGTAACTTGATGTAATTAAATAGTAAAATTATTTCTTATCCCCTGCTACAGAAAATTGTGTTGCACTTTTAGGTTGCATTCCTGTGGCTTTTAAAAAAATCTTCTTTCCAGCTTTAGTGTTATAATTTTAAAAAAATATACAAATGAATACAGATATTAATTATATATGAAATTTATATTAATTGCTCTCAGCAGAAAAAGATCATTTGATCACATCTCTGCCTTGCTGAATACTTGAGGAGAAACCTATGAGATTTACAGGAAAGATGGAAAAATAGAATATTACTAAACCTTTTCATAGCCTGAGTGACTTTGCTGCCATAAAGAAGAACAGACATACATTTTCACTTGTGTTCGAGTTTGCAAACAGTTGTCTGCATAGTTTAAGATAACAGGGCTATGGAATTCTTTTACCCCTTTATGATTCTGTGCTTGATGACAGTGCGGAATTCTAAGCAGAAATTTAAGAATAAAATGGTAGTGAATTGGTAAGCCTACATTACTTCTCTGATATATATGAGATGAATAAGGGGGTGGAACATCTTCCTTATGAGGAAAGGCTGAGGGATCTGGGTCTCTTGAGCTTGGACAAGAGGGGACTGAGGGGTGAGCTCATCAATGTTTATAAATATGTAAAGGGCGAGTGTCAGGAGGATGGAGCTGGGCTCTTCTCAGTGATGGCCAGTGATAGGACACGGGGCAATGGGTGCAAGCTGGAGCATAGGAGGTTCCACATTAACATAAGGAAAAACTTTTTCACTGTGAGGGTGACAGAGCACTGGAACAGGCTGCCCAGAGAGGCTGTGGAGTCTCCTTCTCTGGAGATATTCAAAACCCGCCTGGATGTGTTCCTGCGTGATCTACTGTGGGTGGTCCTGCTCTGGCAGGGAGGTTGGAATAGATGATCTTTCGAGGTCCCTGCCAGCCCCTGACATTCTGTGATTCTGTGTGATTCTGTGAGATTACCCCCACATATTTTGTAAATAAGAAAATGTTTGGGGTGGTTTTGTTTAATTTTAAAAGAATTAGCTTATTTTCCTTTTCAAAACTTTACCTCCTGATTATATGTCAGACATTATTTGTGAATAGAAAAGCAGTTCAAATTACGTATTTCACCTTCCCTTTATATTAAAATTCTTACTAAATATTTTGACTGTTCAAACTCAGCTTCCTGAAAACCTGCATGAATTTGAATAGTAATAATTCTTTTACTTTTTTATTCAGAGAAGATTTTCCTAGGGGAAAAAACCACCATAACCAACCACTATCATAACAGATTGAGTTTACAGTGTTAAGTACTATCTCTCCATCTCAGTCTGTATGTATTTGTTTTTCATCTGAATATGTGTCTCAAGCATTTTCTGCTAGTTTTCTAAAGTCATTTTTTAGTAGAGAACATACACCTTCAGCTAGGAAATCCACAGTTTTAAAGACAAGTTTAAATGCAAAATTAAAGTTTATTTAGAGACATTACTGAAAATTGCCAAGCCAACTTTGTCCTTTAATAATCATTAATGTATGTCAAAAAAAAGAACTGAAGAAGTTTGCAAAGAAATAAGATGTATTTTTAGGATTATTTGCAAAATGTTTGGCAGAAACTAAAAAAACAAACAACAATTACAGCTGACTTAAGTCAAACTTTTGGATCAAATTAATAATTTCTTGGAACTTTCAATAACATGAAAAAACTAGAGTGCTTTGACATCTAATCACTGCTTTCCTAAATAATCCTTGAATCAGGAAGAGGAATCCATATTCCCTTCCTCTCAGGCAAGTGTCCAACAAACCAGACTGCTCTGATGTTATCCCTCTCATTGTCTCTCAATGATTTACATTAAATTAGCTGCTTAGGATGTGCTTTCACTAAACTAAATTCGTGTTCTTCAGTAAAGATATTTGCTGTAAGTGCCATCCATGTCACTCAAAGTACTTTTTAGCACATTATGTAATTATAGCCAGTTGATGGCATCAGCTTCTTCTTCCTCTTCATCTTACCTGGTCCAAGAGCCACATCAAAGGCAAAAAACTCATTTTCATACATTACTAAGGATTATTTTTTTTGTTAATTTGCATCTGATATTTTTACCTGTTTGTTCCATTTTCACATTAACTCTCCAGATCTTACCTTTCGTCATGCTACATAATCACAGAACATTTCCCATGGTGCTCTTTAAAAAATTGATTTATGTCTATTTATGAAATATAACATGAATGTTCTAGTAATATTCTAGTTTGTTCTTAGTCTCTAACCATTTTAATATCAGGGAAGACTATTAGCAGTTGTAACAAACATATGTTTGAACTCTTGTAAAATGTCAATTGCTTAGTCAACTGAATGTTTTAGGGTTTTATTGATTTGCCATCAATAACTCAATGACAGAATCCAGTCCAAAGGCTTCATGAACCTCATAGAAATCAATGTTGAATAAAATGCAGCAAGGAACATTCCCATCATATATTCTCTTACATGGCAACACTAAAAATATTCCTTCAAAATTAGTTTTCTGACGTTAAAAAAAAATGCATTGTTGTCAATGTTATTAGAAATGAGAGTTTTTAACATTTTAGCCATGACTGATATTACACAGAAGTAAGCCTTACATCCAAACAGACACTTCTCCTTTCTTAGATCAGTCAGCAGAGTTTTGTTTGCATTATATTCTAACATGCAGGTATATGCAAATGAAGACTGGTGTTAAGTTTTAGTCACATCTCTTAGTACATTACTAAGGCTGGGTATCATGGCAAGAGGTGAGAGGCTAAACAAGACGAGAATACTTTGGATAGCAAATCTTCAATTACAATTTTAATTTCTGGTCAGGTGAGAACTTAGATGTGCATATCTTTAAACAGGCCAAGGAGATCTATAATTTTCTATAATTTTTCTCTTTTGTAATTGTACGTAATGCTTTGAGATAAGCTTAAAACTGATAGAATCCTCCTGTAATCACTGACTCACTGCTAGCATTTAAATAAATGCAAAACACTTCACAAAGCTTACAATGTTCTGTTGATTTCCCTTCAGAGGTGCAATGGGAATAATGAAATACTTTTATGATTTACATTGTACTTAATCTCTCCCTCACCACTAAATGCAAATCCACTTTATAACACATATTCCCGTTGGTTATTTAAAGGATCTTGAAAATCCAGTCCTTTGGGGATAAAAATTACTGGCAGAACCAGATCTGGGTGAAAATAATTAATAAATGCAGGCAAACCCACCGGGTATAGTGTTTTCAAACAGTAACAGGTTTTATAAATTTGTTTACATCCAGTGATTTGTTCATTTTGATACATCAGTCAAATAAAAATGAACCTCAAAACTAAGATGGCCTAATTCAATATGCTCAAATTAATCTTTTGTTTGTTTGTTTGTTTGTTTAGTCAGTGAGTCACTGTATTGATGTATCTTTTAATTAAAACGCAGCAGCCAACCTATTTCATATTTCATCAAACTATTTCAACTTTAAAAGACAAACAATGTAAATCATGCATTTTTTTTGCCTACAACCTGAAACAGTTTTTAAATAATCCCTTCCATAAGATATGTTAAATGCTAGCAAATCAGAAACCCTATTTCTTGCCCAGTCTCAGTTTGGAGATATGACTTGTCCCAAATCTGACTGAAGGCAGTAGAACAGGCAATAACTTCAGGCAGTTAGCAGCTGTAGTCTATAATATGGCTTTAATATTAATTAAAATAAAATGAAGTAAATTTGGCCTTTCGTGTTTGTTTGGTTTGTTACCCACCGGTGCATATGACTGGTTATACTCCCTTAGATAAAATAAGGAATGCTACAGAAATGCTGTTTCCAAATTTAGGATTCAGATTTTTTAATCTCATTACTTTTTGACAATTTACAGCTTCATTTTCATGTTGTAATTTCTGATAATACCAAAAAAAAGCATTCTAAAAGTTTTTCTCATTGGAACCAGATGTTTTAAAGCAAAAGAGCTGCATAGAGGTAAAACAAGTAAATCCAATACTAGCAAATGAAGAGCTGTTTCCTGATATTCAGCAAAAATAATAATGCTAATATTTGGGGAAAAGATAATTTTAAACTGTTATGCAAATATTTGAAACAAAAATGACCAAGCATTCCTGTCCATAGTTTCACAGCTAGTGCCTTATTTTCATATGTTAATTTCTCATTTTATGATACCCACTTACTGTATCTGACTTGGCTACCACAGCCCACAATATACACAGAAATGTTTATTAGAAGAGTTTCATCTATTAAAACTAAAGAAAAATATCTTGGCCATAAACTTTTTGTTGGGACAATCTGAGAATTCTTCACTGACTGATTCTACATGGTGGTAATTTCCATATAAAAGCAAAGAGATTCCTATTATCTAAATTACTATTTTATGTATATTCAATTGCTTCTACAGCCTGGGAAAGTATGAGGATGTACTCAGTTTTTACACCTTGTAAAAATTAAATTGATCGGCTGTGAGAAGAGCATGACTGAAGATTTGTCACAGACCACTGAAGCATTTAACTGATATTCCACTAACCTTTCTGCTCCATCTGAACCTGAACAACTGTCTCACAGTGCAATCAATGAAAGAGCCTTCCCATTCCTAATGACTGCTGCAGGGATACAAACTTCTGAGTCCTGGCGAATTACAAACACTAAAATACGCCAAGATTTACCACATACCTTTGAAGACACTTGTAATATGCCATAATCTGAGATTTCACATTTCTAGCTGGTAAACTGTCTGCTGCCAAGAAATATGGAAGAATGAGTGCTAAGTAATTCAATGATAATTAAAATCATGCACCAAATAGATTGATGATGAAATTCAGCATTTTAATTTTTCTGGTTTAAAAAATAAAAGTAAACTAAGAGTATTGTAGAAAGAGTGTTGACAGCTTTTGTGTAGGAATTAATTACAACATTGTATTGATAGCATGCTCAAAACATTTATAACAAAGATCTCATTAACTTTTTAATTCTATAAATTTTAAAAGTCATTTATATGGTTTCGGTTAGGTTTACTTCTCTTCAAGAATGTAAGATTTTTCCATGCACGTGGTTAGTCAGGCCTCGTTGAGGTCAATGACAAAATTTTGCAGAGTTCAAAGAGAAGAGAACTTGGTCCTTCTATGAAGCACAACATGGATAAAATAGAAAAAGGTGAAACAGAAAAATATGTTTTCGTATCATTTGATGAAAGTACTAGATGTAAAACTGTAAATACCACAGGATGAAGATAATCTTTACATACTCCATCAACAACAGGTTTCACAATCAATGGGATCATCTAACATTGAGACTGATATTTGTGCTGATTCTTTCAAACAGCCTGAATAAGTATAATGTTGTAGTAAGATTTGCAGTAACAGCAGTAGAAAAGGGTTTACATAAACTTTATTTCTTGGAAAGCAAAGAGGATAATTTCGTTCAGAAAAGCTAAGTTACATCTTTCTAGCGATGTTTTTTGATATTTCATCAGAAACCATACCTCTTAAAATTCAGCATGTTTAGGTTTATGTCTTTAATAGATATGCTATTGACATTTTACATTAAGAACAAAATTACAAGGTACACTAAAACTCACAAACATTAAAGCATCAAGAAAAACAATAAAGCATAAAGAAAACCAAAACTTAATAGATGATGTTAAGTCATTAAATAACTTTTGTAAATTTTTGAAGAGTACCTAAATTATTTTGTTTAATTAAAAGTCAGTATGACTTTGTTTCTCAACAATTAATCACTTTTAAAATTAGAGCTCACATCAGTGAAGAATCATTGAACATGTTCTAGAAATTAATTACAATGCTTTAACATGCAAGAGAATCAGCAGATCACTTAGCCCAGTTGTTTCCATGCAGCTTGATATCCGAATTACTGCGGTAAATTCTTCGTGCATATGTATTTTAGGTTTTTAAAGGGTTAGCCTATTTTCCACTGTCTGCCACCTATCTTGGTTTCTGACCAGTGTTATCTTACAGAGTGGGCCCACAGGATCCTTGACCTAGTTCACAGCTTGAAAGAACCCAAACAGACATGGGCAACTCATCAAAACTGGGATGGTTCTTACCTACAGCATAACACAAAACATCTGCATCACTGGACTTGTGGTGCATGCACAGAGAACAGCAATTTATACTCTGTGAGACCTAACTCCTCGTCCATGAGTGTAAATTGTGGTCAGGGCCTCCAACATAAGGTACCTTGTGGCATTTAGTTGCACTTCTGCCCAACTTCTGTTTGCAGAAGCGACAGCCACAGCTGCGCTTTGTGACCTAAAACAGAAAAACTGATGCCTCTGAAAGTATGGCACACGTAAGCCAACATTTCCAAAAGGAAAAGATTTCATCCAGTTTCTCACCCTCCTTTCAACCACTGAACATACTTTTAAGTACTAGAAAGACAAATTTTGAAAGAGTCATATTATGAATGTTTTGGGTATTTTTCTGGTACTTACTGCACGAGTCACTAAGTTCATAAATACTGCCCTGATGTGTTCTGGTATACTGTTGCAGTATTTTCAGTGGTGTGACTACTTAGCTTGTCTATCTTTGCAAAGTCACATCTAGATAGTTGGTAAGTAGTTTTCACTCCTGTCCCCTTTATGTGAAAATCAAAACAAAAGAAACAGAATTTTTATAATTTTTTTTAAAGAAATTATTTGGGGAGGGGAAGAAAGGGACACAACAATGAGAAGTTGGGCCATTGGTCATGTGTTTGTGCAAATGTACCAGCTTTGAGAAGGTATCTATCTTTGTAACATGGATTCAAGGGATAGGTAGGAAGGGACAGGAATAAGCTTTATGTTTTCCAAGTGAGAGCAGCTCTGACAGTGGATGTGGCATTGTATGAACGAACCCATGACTAAGCCCAGTGCAAGCTGAAACATTGCAGTGCAGAGCTAACAGCAAGTCTGGCATGCATTTACCCTGCACACCACACACTCCCCCAGTGAATTAAACTTCTGTGTTAATATAATGTGTGTTGTCTATTTCATCAGTACAGTTGCAAGCTGACAGGACAGCTTATTTTGCTTTCTGTGCATTTTCTGCTGCATACCTCTTTGTTGTACATGTATGGATTTGCAGATGAACTTTGCCTTGGCCTTTTAATTCTTTTTACCATTCCACTTTTATTCCTGTTTTCATTTTGCTTTAGATTTTAGATTTTAGATTTTTTAGTTAAAAACTCTGGAACAGTAATCTCAGTCTAGCCGAGTCCCCTGCAACAGGAGAGAATTCCCTACAATTTAACTTCCAATATTTCCTCTAATTTCAAACTTAAGGAACAAGTTTCACTAGTTCTTTAGAGCACTATGCTTTCTTCATAGATTTTCTTTGAATGTTTAGCCTAATTTTACTTCTGTTCTACCACTTGGCTCTTCACTTATATCACTTATGTTCTAGAACTTAATTATGGTCTTTTTTGTGATTCTTAAATCAAACCCGTGCTTTCATTTAACGTTTACACCCTCCTAATATATAAACAGTTATGATTTTTCTGTCTAAATCACCATTTTGCAAAGCTTTAAATGTATTTTGTCATAACATTTCTTCATTCATCTGCCCTTAGAGCACCTTAATAATTTTTTGATGTTCTTTAATTTCCCTGTAATTTGCATGAGTAGTATTTAATTGCGCATATTTCTGTCCATATACATTGATGGTCACTCACCTTCACTCCATTCATTTTAGGATAATAACTAGAATTCTAAAGTATAAAGGGAACTTTAAAAGGCAAGCAAGTTTTTACATGTACTGCTGTAAATATTTTCTCTACACATCTTATCAGACTTCTCACTTTTTCCTACTAGGCAACAGTCCATCATGTTTTCACTCTGAAATATCAAGCAACAAAGCTTGCTTGTACCTAGAGGACAGTGGGCTTCATCTCCACCATTTATATTTTGAAAAATCTTTCACTTTGTTCCATCTTAATAATGACATACAATGACCTACGCTAGCAATAGGGTGAAGTGCAACAGCTTATACTCATAGGAAATTTTTGCAACAAGTAGTAACTTTCCATGTATATATATATTTTTCAAACACTTTAAAAACTTGTAGGTTTGTGGTTCATTTGTGGTATGCAGAATAGCCTGAGTGGGTTTTTCACTTAATAATTACAGTCTTTGTGCTGGTTTTGGCTGGGGTAGAGTTAATTTTCTTCCCAGTAGCTGGTATGGGGCTGTGTTCTGGATTTGTGCTGAAAACTGTGTTGATAACACAGGGACATTTTAGCCATTGCAAAGCAGTGCTGACACAGAGCCAAGGCCTTTGCTGCTCCTCACTCCACCAGCGAGTGGGCTGGGGGTGCACAAGAAGTTGGGAGGGGACACAGCTGGGACAGCTGACCCCAGCTGACCAAGGGATATCCCACACCATGTGATGGTCACGCTCAGCATATAAAGCTGGGGGAAGGAGGAGGAAGGGAGGCGTTTATCTTCCAAGTCATCATTACACATGATGGAGCCCTGCTGTCCTGGAGATGGCTGAACATCCGCCTGCCAAGGGGAAGGGGTGAATGAATTCTTTGTTCTGCCTTGCTTGTGTGCACAGCTTTTGCTTCACCTGTTAAACTCTTTTTATCTCAACCCATGAGTTTTCTCACTTTTACCCTTACGATTCTCTCCCCCACCCTGCCAGGGAGCGGGGGGGAGTGACCAAGCAGCTGCATGGTGCTTAGGTACGGCTGGGGTTAAACCATGACAGTCTTGCAGAAAAAAAAATGTGCTGTAACTTAGGACAAGGATGGAAAGGGGAAGATAAGCAGTAGCTGTTTGAGGTAGTGGCTATGAGGTAGTGGCTGATTTGTCTGTTTTTCAATATTTAACACCTAAATAGTTCTCTGTCCCTTGATTTGATTAGAAATAGATTTGAGAGACAAAGAAAGCCTAGGGCGAAGTCTGGAGAGCTGGAAACGGATTGTCAAGGGAAATCAAGGGTATAAGAACTGTCTGGATGGAGGATTTTTGGTGTAAAGGAATGGGGTGCCTTGGCTATGAGTCCACCAAGTTTTTGAGTTAAGATTGAGAGAAATAAAATTTTCACAGCTGTCATCATAGGGGGCTGGGAAGCATCTTCCCAGGCCCACCAAGACTAATATTCATGTTCTCCTTTGAGGAATATTTAATCTCTGGAGAGAGCAGGGTCCCTGGCCTGTGGTTCAGCCAAGCTTTATGGCTAGGGATGAGATGGAGAGATTGGAGCTATGGTGGGAGGGGGCTGGGAAGAGTCTTCCAAAGTAATCTAAGGCTTGATGCTCATGTCTTGGCTGAGGGATATCGATTCTGGGTTTGGCTCTTGCCTCGGGGATCAAGGGATCGATCCCCACCTGAAATTTTATCACCTCGTTCTCTTGTGACTCTCTTCCAACGGCCGCACCATGAAATGGCAGTAACTGGTAATGATGTAAGTGGTATAGCTTGGTACACTGTGTACCACTTCAGTATTTTTTACTCACACCTGAACACAATGTAATCTCACGTGATTTTGCAGCCACATGGTAGCTCTCAGCCTAGATTTTTCTTGCTGTGCTCAAGCTCTCAGATTCAATCATGTGGCAGCTTGGGCTGACTATAAAAAGGGGCCACTAGATGACAGTGACAAGGCCCTTTAAGAGGTAATAGCTATTTTTTTCTGGTTCTCAGCATACGATGACTGAGTAGTTTCATCTTGTTAGCAGCATCCTGATAACAAACAATTTCTATCCCTGGTCTTTATCTTCTCTTCTATCTCTTTTATTTGTAAGTGCATATATGCACATGAGTGCACACATGTCTACTGCCAAATATTCTGTCAAGATATGCACCAGCTAAGATGCATTAATTACAACTGCTTAGTAGGTATTTTAATTTTTTCCATACTTAGGACCAGTTGCTTTCATTGAGTTGCAACTAAGAAACAGGTTTTTTTCTTTTGATGGTGGTAAATATAACAGGAATTTTAAGAGAATTAAGTGATGCCCTGTAGTACTAGCAGAGTATGGTGAAATATTTTTCTCCTCTCTCTAAAACATCAGAAATATCAGTCATGAGAACTACAAGAACAGTTTGGTAAATTAATTCTCTATTTAGTATAATTGGAACTGTAAAAGGCCACAAAACATTTAACCTTCACATGGACCAGAATTATGCCACTCTGCTACTGTAAAGAAATGCTATATTATATTGCTTTTTTTTATTTGTTTGCTTGTTTGAGTTTTTTAACAAGCTTAGATATGCTGCACTAAAATTGTCAAAATGAAAAGTTTACCTCTAAGGCAAGCAGAATTTATTCACTTTTTGCTCCTAATCAATACACAAAGGTTAAAGGGCTTTTTAACACAATGGAAGAAAATTAAAAGCAAACATGAATCTATCATTTCTGCTAAATGTTGCAATTTATAGGGGCTAATGGATTTATTCATTTTCTCACTGCATAAAATGCTTCTTTTCAGACCACAGTTACCATTCCCTAATTAAGTATTCACAAAAGTGCCATGTACATGTACATAATTTATTCCCATCATATTGAAGGACTGGGAATTTTGCCAGTGAATGAAACATTGTATTCCATAGGAAAAATGAAACAAATACTTCTGTGTCTGATAAGAGAGATTAATTCCTTAAACTGACATAGTCATAAATCTATATTAGAGCAAACAGTGCAGTCAGGGTAATATCTAATCGGTCTTTCAGCCTGGGATTTCAGAGGCTTGAGGTAGTGATTACTTAATAAGGCAAAGAATATCCAAACCTTTAAAGGCAGACATAAATGAGCTTTGTTGTCAACCTACTTTCTTCTTTGGAAAACTGAATCTGGTGCTGCCACTAATCTCTGCTTTTTTATGTGTACCAGAAGGCAAGTTTGGGGCTTTGATGACTTAAGAGTGTTTTTTGTCATGTTAGAGTTGCCAACAGCTGGCTTAGTGCAGAGCCAGGGAATGAGGCAGACGTACGACCAGATGGAAGAGTAATCTCAGGAGGATTGACCTTACAGGAAAAATTTAAAAAAAAAGAAAAAAAAATGCCTCAATATCTCTGGCTTCTGGCAGTATGACCACAGCATCGTATGCCTGTGTCCTTCCAAAAAATCCCATCAAGGTTTCACATACACTTCAATACCAATAAGTCCATGCCACAGGTAGTATTCATTTCTACCTGAAGAATGACAGTATGCCCCTCTTCTTTGTTTAATGGTGACAGAAAAAGCAGTCAGAGCATAACCTGGACTGCTGGGTTCTCACACATCCTTTCTTCTGTTTCACAAACTGTGTAACAAATTGGCTTTCTGTGCTATGCACCAAGTGCCTAACATAAAATAGAATCAAACTGAAGAAACTGGATAAAAGACACTGATGCCACAGTTAGAGGCTCATATTTTACAATGGTCTTAGTATTTGTAAGCTCCCTAATACTAAAGAAAATCTTGTAGGGACTCCAGAAGCGAAGCAGACAACAGTCAGTATGGAAATCTGGCTTAAATTTGGTGGGGAAAGAAAATGTATGAAAGATCCACTTGAATTCTTCCTGCCCACTCCAATCTTAAACAAACCCTCCCTCTCCCTGCTGATCTTCCCAGTTTGGGAGAATTTGCCTTTAAAGCTTTTGCTGTCATCCTTCTGTGTTGTGTCCATGGGTGAACGCTTACAGTATAGTTGGTTTTGTACAATAAATTGATGCACATATCATGTCACTGAAACATTCAATGAACTTCATAGACAAAGATGCATTCTTATTTATGCTTTCTGAGGTAAAAAAAGCGGCTTTTTTCTAAAAAGAGAATAGAGATGGTATTTGCAAGGTCTTTAAAATACATCTTAAATAAAAGATATCAAAAATGTGGAGAGGGAAAGGCATTTTTCCCCTTCAGATTCTGAAAATTCGAGGTAGACCTTTCAACTTTTTCTTTGTAATCAATGTATTCTAATTTAAAGTTAATTCTAAAAAATACTGCCTCTTATGAATATTTAGGAGTTTTCATAAAAAAAAAGTGAAAATATGCTAATCGTTGAGATAAAATTGTAAGAATCAGTCATGACAGTGTAAATCACGTATCTCTGCTCTGAAAACCTGAAGTGTAGGTTATTGCATCCAGTGTTTGCTTGTTTCTTGTAAAACAAAATGTACTTTTAAAAAGTTAACTCTCTTTTAGCAGAATGAGCAGAGCAGTGCAGCAACATCTCTTCGTTTTCAACAGTCAGCCAGTGAGAAACCGACACCAAATAAAGCAAAGCTTTCCCAAGAACCTCAGATACTTGCAATAACTCAGCAGCATACATACAAAACCAGCTGGGAGCCTACAAGGAAGTTAATCACCTTGAACCTCTTCTAGTTTTACAGCAGAGTTTTTGTTGTGCTGTGGAGTCAATTCTCCTTCAAAGTGAATGGTCAGTCAGGTTATTCTCATCAGCAGAGTGGTAATTGCAGCAGGGGCTGCACAGAGAGTGCTGCGAATCAATGAAAATGTGCAAAACTGGTCAATTCTTGCTGTACAGCTGTTTGGCAAGGCTGCCAGCAGGAGTCCAGAGAAATCTTTTTGGTTTAGATTTCAAGGGCGTGTTTCTGTGTCCTGGTGTAGTGCACCAGTCTACCAACAGTCCTCCTTTCCATAACTGGAAGAGAAGTGGAAAACCTGTCCAGGCATCACTCCTGTGTGAAGGTGAGGAAATTAAGGTGGGGAGAGAGAGCTGAGAAGCAGTTTCTCAACCATGAGAGGGGAAATTTGAGTAATTAGGTCTTCTGACTGAATATAAGAAATCCAGCTTACTGTTGTCTTGGCACATAGCACAGTCATTCATTTCAAAATCTCTGGTTCACACCTGATTGTTTTTAAGGCAAAGCAAAATTTATCATGTCCCACATTTTACTAGATTACCTGAAATTTTTTTGCACATCACAAAGATACAAAAAACCATAGCTGACATTTTTTTGTTTGATTTGTTCTGTTGGTTCTGGGGTTGATAAAGTCTATGCATTTTTCATCATAAAGAGTATAATGGATGTTTCCACCCAGTCACATTTGAAAATTTCAGTTCAAAACCCGGTGGATAAGACATCAAGATCTCTTCCATCTAGCCTGGTGGTATTTAAAGTTTATTTTGACAATGCCAAAATGTTCCAACCAATTGAAATGTCACCCTCTGTTAGACATTGCACAGTATTTTAAAAAAGTCATTTTCTGATGAACTTAAATCTCAAGAGAATGATAGAAGAAATAGAAAAAAATAGAAATAGAAATAAAAAATTAGGAATAAAGTGAGAAAGAAGTAAAAAAAAAAAATAACCCACACACTTCGGCTTGGTCTTTTTTATGTTTCTTCTTTCTTTGTATCTGTTTCAAATCACTAATCAAACCCACTTCCCTACTAGTAAGCTGGAGGAGCTGGAGGAGGTATTTAGTTTTTGGACTGTCTTAAATGTCTGCTGATGGATAGTGGATGAGAACTCAGTATGAAATATGTTCAGTTACCGTCTGCCTCGCATAACACAAGGGAGCTGCTAACAACTACAACATAAACACTTGACTTTTTTAGTAGCCTGAACTTCTACCATTTAAAAATATATTATGAAAAGGACTTTTTAAGCACCTAACTACAAATCAATAGTGGCTTCTGAAAATTTACAATTAAAAAAATTACAAAAGATTGCAAATAAAAATTACATTTCATCTGATGACTTGATATAAAGACAAAAATGTCTATGAAACAAAAATGTAAGGAATCACTAATTGGTTTCCATAGGAGTGAACCCATGTTCAAATCCCTTTCATCTCTATTTCAGATTAATTTCAGATTTTGTTTCTAATTCAACAGATAAATAATTTAGAAAGTTAAAATAGAATGTTACACTCATTATCAAGCAGTATAACTATTTGTATACCCTCTTCTGACTCAAGCAGATAAACTGAAGTCAGTGAAGTAGAATACGCTTACATTATTGTAGTCTGAGATGTATAAAAGAGAAATCCCAGAGTTATAAAGATGCCATGATATCTGTGTGGTCTGTTTGTGCACAAATATTCTGGATACTGCAATATTAATATGTCTCAGAGACCCCTTCCATCAAAAATTTAGATATGTGGTACTGTCTGGTGAAAAGCCAGTAGAAAGATTGTTTATGTTTTCCAGTTTAATTGCTTGTAAAACTGAATCAATATTAATCATACTAGTTGGCAAGTAGGTAAGTGAAATCAAGGAAGTCTAATGTAGAAAGAGCAATACAGCATTAAATTCATACAGCTGCAAGCTTGACAGCAGTCACTGCATATCTGAAAATCCATTTTATTTCCTCTCGTATGCATATGGTTACAGCTTGCTTTTCAAATAAATCTGATCAACATTTTGTGGTACTTGAACATTTTCCCATCTGGTGAGTTGTTCATAAAACTCATTTTCCCTGATTTACTGAGGC
This sequence comes from Leptosomus discolor, assembly GCF_034619465.1. Taxonomy (NCBI): domain Eukaryota; kingdom Metazoa; phylum Chordata; class Aves; order Leptosomiformes; family Leptosomidae; genus Leptosomus; species Leptosomus discolor. Next base: position 25,448,510 of record NC_141398.1, on the reverse strand, counting down.
TAGGAACACACCAGCCTGAACGGTTCTAGATTTGTATTTGGAACTTCTGGGTTTTTGCAATCCCTCATATGTCCCATAATATGTTCCTAATTTTACAACAGATTAATTTATGTTTTCAAGCTAATAAGCCAGGTGTCATGGTGCTTGGCTATTCTTTGCTGTGTTATGGTATTTTATTGTAAAGGTTCATGCTCACTGAGTCTCTGTGTATTTCATACCAAAAGATGAAATTGTTTTTATTTTTAGAGGCATCTTACTTCTTTACTATAATGCTTAACCCTCTAAAATGAGTCTGACTATCTCAAAAAGTATTAATTAGTCCATATGCAGCTCTTACTTGCATCGCGCAAAATACTCCTTGCAATCAATTACTCTAATGGTCCAAACTAAGGAGTATTTTTAAGTTAAATTAAGGCATTAGTATTTCCTGTACTGATTTTCACTCCAGTAGTCTTATTGTTTAATGACCCCCAAATTCTGGCACAGTGCAGCAATTAAGACAACATGAGAATATCTTAGTAAATATCTTAGCACCACACCTGTGATAAGTTATGAACACTGCTCCTTCTGATCACTAGAAAGTACACTGATGCAAAGTGTAGAAACCAGATATATTCAGTGTTCAGTTCAAACCCTAAATCTGTCCACTAGTGCATGGAAAACAGAGAAAAAAATGAAACGTGATCTTGTAATGGGCCTATTTGCATGTTATATATTTCTAATACTTGAATCCAAACCACTTTGGTTAGCCTGCGATCAGTCAGTCTGCGCTGCCAGAATGTAACCCATTGTTGCTTTTGTCCTCAGTCATTTTCCTTCCAGGAATTCAGTATATTTCTGAATTTCGTCTTGTCTTGACATTATACAAGGCTGACAATACTGCCCGTGTTGCCATCCTCCTGTATAGCAGCCAGTGATTAGAGCAAATTCAAACAGATATTGAAGTCCCTCATTGGATGGCCTACTCTAGGTGCCACCTTCACAATATTAAAACATCAATCATGGCAGAGCCCTTGTGGCATGCAGGGAGCTGCTGAACTAAACGAAGCAAAATGAGCCTCTCTGTCAAGCCAGCTGAACACATGCTAAGCTCATTTCAGGAGTTTCCCTTTGCTTCTCAGATATTACTCAGTTCTTCCATACAGTTTAAGATGTTTTCCTTACTACATTATGCAGTGTTTAAAACCGTCCTCCCATAATAATGTTGGCCATATTTGCTTTAAATAACCGTCACCATTAGACATTTTCAGCTACTGTATATCAGTTCTGTTTAAAAGTATCTTAACATTTTGATATGAAGCATCTCCCTCATCTTTTTGGCAAATGTTCTCTTACTTACTGCTTTCTCTTTCTTCAGATCTATGAATATTGCTGGTTCTCCATATTTTCACCCAATATGCATTCTAGTGAGCTCATGCAGCAGGCCCTAGCAGGTTGGATGTAGAGAAAGAAGCTTCATAAGATGATAAACGCTTTTGAACACAAGTCTCTTGCTGAATGGAAAACTACTGTAATTGTTTAGCAGCTGTTGATAAAAAGCATGACAGATACCTCCCCTTATTTTTAAATGAAAGCAATAATGGCATCTATATCCTCTGTTAATCTGAATGTCGAAGGGTTGTATAAAATGTGGTGTGAACATACAACAGATTGAGCTTCACAGAAAATGGAGTTAGAAGAGAGGCTTAACAAGTAGATCACATACAAGCTGCTGTGCCAGACACTGTTTCTCAGATAAAGAAACCTGGACACGTACTCCATAAGAATTATAAATACCTAGGGAATTAAAAAGATTAAATTATTGATGTGTATGGATGCTCTGAAGACTAAGGTGTGAGGCAGATTTTGAGCTAGTCTTGTGTCATTTGGACACATGCACGTAAGTAATACTTTAGACATCGGTAGCCTTTGTATCTGTCCCAAAATCTGATTTTGAGGGAGTTTGAGCTTCTAGGCAATATTACTTTGAAAATCCTATTCTACGGTGTCATTCACTTTATTTCATGGCAATTCTGTATTCTATTTAAGCACCAATTTATTTTTCCAAACTTTACAAGGGTGGTAATTGTAGGGAGTGTTTAGCTGGAGAGCAGTTGAAGGACAGCTACATTTAGTTCTTAAATCTTGCTTATGAGGCAAGATAAAGCTTTAAAGAAGAGAAATAAATCCCCCCCCCCCAAAAAAAAAAAAAAAAAAGGCAATAAAAAGTAATTCAATTAGAGACCTGGCAACAAAAGTATGGTTTTTATAGTATCATCCATTGGTAAGTACTCTTTCACCTTTCTCTGCGTGGGAAGTTGCCAGCTTTACATCCAAGAATTTCTTGGCATCACTAAGCAAAAAAAGTCACACATTTAATACAGACCAAGGCTGAAGGGAGTTTAGCAGGATTAAGTATTAGCACATCAAAACTGCTTGGAGTATATTTCTTCCTTTCATAAAGCAAATTAATGCAGGTAGCCATTAAAGAAACAGGTATATTAAAACAGAATCAAAGCCATACCTCAAACCTCATTGCAAATCTTGGGGATCGTGCCTTTACAATAATATATAACGTGACCTTCAGGTCCAAATATCCATTAGACATTTCTAGCTGCCATTCATTTCAAATTAGTAAAGTATACGGAGTTATTTACTCCTGTGAATTGACATGGTTTGGATGATCACCAAAAACACATGCCTATCTTATTAAGTACCTAATCCACTTTCCCTTGATAATGATTCTTTGCACTTACATTGCACTTCTTCTTTTCAAAGAGTTCCACAAAGCACTATGCAGTGCTTCCTCTCTGAATAGAGGTAAAAGTTAATTTTCACTTGGGAGATACTGTACACACAAACTGGACAGGACAGGCAGCTAGGTTGTAGCAGTGGAAGCTAGTTGTTTCTTAAGATACTTTTTAGAAGTTCTTGTAGAAGACGACCTAGGGAGTTTGGCAAGTATTATGAACAATGAAAATCATTCAAAGCAATTGGTGACAGGTAGATGGCTGGAGGGGAATAAATACATCCCCTTCAATTCACCACTGTGTGTCTCACTGGGTTATTTAGGAGGAAGCAATTGTTGAGCTCTCTCCTTCTTATTTTGGGGAGGTACAGCCTCAAATCCCCAAGTAAATGGCAACATCCAACATAATATCTAAGACAGAATCAAGACAGGAGAAAAAATAATTTCCTTTCTTTCTTACAATTGCAACCATTATTTGATTTGTTTAATGCACAGTTTCCTGAAGAGACTGGCACTGCAGATAAACGCTATTAGCAATTTGTTATTATTAGTTGTGATTTCAGGGGCTTAACTTCTTGCTAGAACTTTGTTACAGAGAAAACAGCCAAAAAAAAAATTATCTCAAATAAGGTGATGTATTTGACTACTTCACTCCTACCTGAGATTTCTTTCCTGAAGATGCACTACAAATCTCTCCTTGGCTCCAAACCTTAGACTCATGGATTTCTACGATTAGACCTTATATTTTGCTACTGTCTCAGCCTCTGGGCTTCTAGGCCCAGATCTGAGGTAGGACAGCCTGTCACGTACTAGGCCTTGATAGTTGGTTTCCTGCCTTGAGTCTCAAATTAGCTATTCATTGCCTCCTATCTCTCACAGGCCCTTTGGGAATTTATCTGAATTTGTGGATACAGTGAATTTGTCTAGCACACAGGGGATTTTTGGCAGTTAAAAAAGTAATATCCAGTTCTAAAGGAATTTTGTTTTCACACGCGTTACTTAGAGATGTAGCATACCTTGTGTGTAATAGGTCTGCAGGATAAAAACAAACACTTAGAGCACACAGCCATGTCTCTGCTTTCCCGCACGAACCAGAAACCCTTTTTGTTTTTATAAGCAGTGCTAGTGATCCTAGGCTCTTGCCCTTTCCAGCCCTTCTCGTGACCACACACCTTAGCACCCCTCTCTATTATGACATTTCATTTGGTATTTTTCCACTTTTCACTCATCTGAAAATGTCATTAGCTAATCAGTGGTGTTTAGCGTGGCCATACTCACTTTCGACTTGGCCAATAGCTGACTATGCCAATTACATCATCCATTGTCAACATCCAGTAAGTAAGAAAAACTGTCTCAAAGTTCTTGTGCACAAGCTCTTTTTGAAAAGAAACAATAACATTTTATCAGATCCGTATTACATGTCACTCTGTTCTTCAATTTAATGAAACTTCAAGGCTTCCATTTTTCGGAAAAGTTGGAGTTATATAACCACTATTTTAATACAACACACGAGATACCTGTCTTTCTGGTTTAGGGCTCAATCCGTGGGAATATACATCTCAATCATAATAGTGAAGTAACCATGAAAAGTTCAGAACTGTGCAGTTATAAGAAGAAGCAGAACCAAACTGACATTCTCCTCTGGCCCCTACCCCACATGCAAAAGATACATGAATGCGGATTTGGTCATTAACTTCTCGTTACTTGTAAGTCCCTTACTGAGGAAATACCAACTCTTGGTGCAAGAACACAGGAACCATAGAGCAGTTGTACTGGATGAGACCAGAGCACTCTCGCCCAATATTTTCTCTCCCAGCGTGGCTGTGAATTGGTGCCTAGGCAAGAAGACAGGAACATCATAAGCTTATGCAATACTTCTTCCTAACATACTCCTGTGCTCCAAACTTGTCTCAGGGACTTCCTAAGCTATGTTTGTTATTCTGCAGCTCTTAGTGGATTTCTTTTCTGTCAGCTCTTCTGGTGTCCCTCTGCAGAAACAAAAACTTCTAGTGTCTACTTTTGACTAGTTCTCCAGCACTACTGGTGAAAATCATCTGCAGGGAATGAGATGAAGGTATCTAATAAATTTGTTAGCAATGTCACCACCACATGGAGTACATCTGCACCACAGTTAGATTTTTCTAGGTATCCCTTAAGCTTGCTTTCATGTAGCTACTTGGTTTACCAAGAGGTGAAACAATTCTGTTAAAAAATTAATCCATTAAGTTCTGAGTGTCCCAAAGGGGTGTGTACATACAACACTGGATTTGAGACTGTTGTGACTTCACTATTGTTAATATACAGACTAACTGGATTAATTCAGTCATGCCTCCTGAATGCTTGCACAACAACATTCCCAAAAGGGGAAAAAAAAAAAACCCACCACTCGATTGGAATGGGATCTGAGAAATAATACAGGGTAGTAGCTGTCCAGAATTATTCAAAGCACAAACTGTCATTTGTCCACACTGGCTTTACAGAATATTAACAAAATATGATTCAAAATTCAGCTTTTATGGCACATGAGTAAACAACCAGTTTTCTTACAAAATCAATCAATCAATAATCAAAACTAATTCTTCCGGGTGAACAGCAAAATCATGAACCAGTCCAAACAATTTTGCTTCCAGGAGTGTGAAGCTAACATTTTTCTCACTCTTATTATGTCCAATCCATATGTAGAAACTACTGTGACTTACCCACAAATATTGGAGTTTAGCCTTAGCTTGTTTTCGTTTAGGATAGCCAGCATTTAATTATATTTTTCTTAAAGGATACACAAACATTGTCTATACTTTCTATCATTGCTAGCTTTGACTCATGTTCTATATGATTGAGCAATTAAATCTTTTTCAAACAATTTATGTACAGTCTGGTTTTGTACTATCTTTCTGAAATGGCACTTACATCTTTTTGCATCTACATATTACATCCTCACTGCAAATAGTTGTTGTCACACATTTAGCATAGCATAAAAAAAAAAGAGTATTATTTTGCTAAACCATACACTGTTGTTGTGTAATCTTTTAGTTACACAGTAAAAGTATAAAGCACTAATAAAAGACAGACAACTCATCTTCAAAGAATCAAGTAAGTGCTAAAGTTCAGATAAATATCAGTATATTATATTGGTAAAATATTTAAAATATAAGAAGCAAAACAATTCCCAATGTTTAGAATAAGCAAGCAGTGGATCAAGCTAAACTCCCATCCTAGATAATAACCAAAATAGATTTGCTCAAGATGGTTCAGAACACATGAGCATTTCAATGGCTATAGCAAAAGTGTTATTGCTGTGTTTATTTGATGAAGGTGTCAGTCTTGATCAATAAGGAGCATAAGGCTTAGGTAAATACTTGTCAATGAACACATCCTCCTGGATGATTATCTCTGTAGAACAAGTGCTTCATACCTCCATAGCACAAGAGCAAAAACGTATATCTGTGGGAAGTGTAGGGTGAGAGCAGAAGACATTATCATTAATTACGTCTGAACAACAGTGCAAGTGCTTCAAGGTTGTTTGCTGCCTGCAGACTTGTCAGTTTCTTCATGCAGTGTGTCACAAGGGAGGGGGTTTGAAACAACACCAGCACTCCAAAAAAAATTTAAAAATATCAATATGATGTACGACTCTAATCTCTGCTTTGCAGGTGTTAATGCCCTGTTTTCTACAGTAAGGAAAAAAAAAATCTCAAAACACCTAAAGAAGGCAAAGATGGTCAGTTCATAGTGCAAAAGCAATAATATTGGTGTTAAAGCAAAACCATTACATAACTTGGGCAGGTGGAGTGCTTTGCCTGAAAAAAAAAAAAAACAAACCAAAACCACGTTGCAAATCTGAAAATTTCCACACATAGTCACACCTACTGCGGCTTCTGCACACAGTCCAAGAGTTGTGTCCTATGTGTTACTTTCAAAAGACGAATACAATAGAAGTGCCTTCCATAAACTGCTAGATGCAGTGTTACCCTCTCAGATTATGCTCATCAGAAGAAAGCTTGCACTAATAATGTTGTGCTTCTGAACTCTGCTTTCATTTCACAGTGTGTTTCTACATGATGAAGCAGCATTCAATTAAACCTTAGAACAAGCTGTAGATTTCTACCTTCTGGCACCTCTTCTGCCCAGAAACCCCATTTCTGAGAAATCTTTGGCTTTAATAAAAAGTAAAACAGTGGAGTTTCAGGGAACAAAGCATGGATTGAACTCTTGAACTCTGGCAAAAGAACCTTGGGCATATCATTTTGCAGCTCCCTCGCCCTATATGATGTGAGGATGACTGAATTCTTGAGTAGTTTCACTGCATTTTCCCCACTGCACCCTCTGTGTGAAAATTATGTTTCACTTAATAGAGAAATAAATAAATGAATAAATGTATGTTCGACAATGAAAATCATGTGGTCTTTTTTTCATTTTGTTTTAGAATAAAAATACGTAGACTCTACTTTTGTGCATATGGCAACAAGGACACATGCTGCATTGAAGAAAGACCATTTGTGCATTTTAAAATGTTATGAAATGGCATGCCAAAGATCAGTCCTCTGTGTTTAATTGGGTCAAGGACTTTACTGTTAAAAAGAAAATAAAATGTAAAGAGTATAATACATAAAAAAAGACAAATTACTATGATACTTATTTGACATGGAAACTGACAGACTACTAATGTTCTCACTGAAGGAAAAGGTTAAAGGGGCAGTATAACACATGCATTGTGTAAGCAGGCAGAATGACGGAAAGCCTCTGTCCCTTCATCAGGTGAATATAAAATTAGAGGTGTGTGAAGTAAGAAGAAACAAATAAAATGCTATCTTCAGGCTTTCTTCTTCCTTTTTTTTTTTTTTTTTTTTTTTTTTTTTTTTTATTACCACCAGAGATTCAGCTTTTACAGAGTCTGAAATATATTTGTAGAAATATCAAGTGTGGGCAGTTGTTTGACTTATTATTCATGTTGGAAGAATCTTCACCACAGGCCAATCTTTTCAGCTGCTCAACGTGAAGTTAAAAGTGTTACATTATCAAGACAAAACACTCACATCCACAAGCACACAAAATGCTGGAAGCTGAGTCAGCTTTCTTTGCTTTGTTCATTTCAGAGGTATAGCACATACCTTAGACCTCTGGTTTAGCATCATCCCAGAGGTGATTTAGAAAACAAACGACTTTACTGCTGAGACTATGATTAAAAGATAACACTGCAAGTTAATGCCTGTAGAAATTGGGCTTTGATAATTTTCTACTGATAAAGAATCAGTGCTCTCCAATTGATACTTCGAATTATGTAGTTTTCTATCAAATTATACTTTCATGTTCTCTAAAATAACGGAGTATTCTCCACCCATGTGGCAGACATGTAAGCCTTCCTCTGTCAGAATGCATACTTTCTAGAGTTTTTTTAATCTTTTACTTGACAAAGGGTATATAATCCTTGGTAATGTGAAATAGACCACATTATGTCACCAGAACTTAGACAATTACTGGATAGTATTTAGCATAGCCTTCTTTTATACTAACTCCTCATCCTTGTCTAGCTGATTTTCTTTATTTCTACATTTAGCAACATCAAATACAGGGGAAAATAGGATTTTGACAGATTGAATAACATTGTAAGAAGCCAGGGTGTTATCAACAGAGCTTGAACAGGGCAGAAAGAAAAGAGATAAAGGCATCTACAAAATATTTACACATTAAATAAACCTTGCTACAACAGCATGTGTCTCCCACAATGAAACACAGTACAGTGCCAAAAAAATCACAGATGCACACTGCAGGTACAGGTAAAGCCCGACACTCAAGAGCATGAGGGCATTTCTGAACCCTTGACTGCACTACTGTAACGTATTTCCACATTTTCATGTACAGTCCTACTCCTCTTCAGGAGCTGTGAAAAGTTTGTGCATGGAATCAGCTGGCAGAAAACTGCTGGGACACAATAGACTGCATCCCAGTTGAGCTACAAACTTCCTAAGAGAGCTTGTAGAGCAGCGAAGGGCCACATTCAACCCCACTTAATTTTGAGTTACTAACTGAGGGTTCTGTAGCTGAGGGCTGTTGTTAGTGTCAGCAAAGAGAAACAGGAGCTCCCAGAGCACGCCTCAAACCATCAGCTAAAGGCAGAGATTACAGCAGTTGTATATTTAATGTAACTGCCTTGAGATGTATCTATGCCTTAAAACTCAGGCACCACACTGGTAAGCTTTCGGATAGCTGGGCACTACATCATGCTCAAGATTTTTTAGCAAAATGCAGAGGTTCTGTCAGAGTGTCACAAAGGAATTAGTGGCTTCAAAGTGGGGATTCACAGCATCCCAAATGCTGAAAAAAGAGGTGGGTAAAGCAGGGGACTTCAGACAGGTTCGCGACCTGAAAGGAATGAATCCTATCCCTTCTTTAGCTCAAGCACACTTACTAGAGCTGCTGAGGAGTGCCTGAAACATCCTGAATCCTCCTGGAAAATTAGGTCTTGCCTTATAAAAGTGAGGAAGACCCTTTTTTTTTCTTCCAAAAACCATCGGAAACAGAATACAGTAAGAGTAGCTGCCTTCCTGTATCTAATAGTTCAGTTATTACAATACTCCACCAAGACATGAGGTGTTAGGAGTCACAGTTTCCATTTCCCAAAATGGGTATTTCTTTTTCAAGAAAGTTCCTAAATCAACAGTATAAGCTGTTGTTTGGGAAAAAAAAAAAAAGATGGCAAGAAGCAATTTAACTTTTGTTATTGAAGCTGTTCCATATTCTGTAGAATAATTATATGTTTGAAGGGAAAGAGGGAGACAAAGCTAGAACAAGAACTAGTATGACTCGTTACCCTAATGGACATACAACGCTTTTGGGACAGTAGAACTGTAGATCATGGTCTCTGCTCTTACACAAACAGTTATTGGAGCATGTCACATTTCAACCAGCAAAATCACCAAGACAGCAGGACATTTTATTAGGGAGGAGAAAAAAAAATGTTTAATCTGTCAAAGTGGAACATCTGGTCACTTTCGCTTATATTTTCTGATGCTGGATTAATAACATCACACATTTAATGTGGGTGCATTTAAACTGTAATCTAATTAGATGTTGAAAGTATTCTGGTGCCACTTAGCCAAGATGCCAAAATACTGTTTTTGTTTGCAGTCAGAAGCTGCTGCATTTACTGATACTGTGTTGTTGTATCAAGCTTTCCTTCACCAAGGTCCCATCATCCTACAATAAGCAGCAGGGGGGTACTAATCTTCTGTGCTAGCACTTCAATTTTCTCATTACAAAAATTGGCTTCATCTTCCTGGCTTAGGCAAACCCTGATCAGTGTCGCTCAGACCTTGGGGGCCTCAGATTGGGAGCAGCAACAGCAGAAGAAGCGCCAACTGCAACAGCAGATATTTTAGCCACAGCTGTCTGGTTTTGTTTGCTCCTCCTGGATAACAGTTTGAATGCTCCAGCTTAGCCAGCTTGAGGTGTTTGTCCCCACTATATCTTACAGAGACAAATAAGAGTAGGATGCTCTTTGGAATGAAACCACAAGCCCCGTCACCACAGCTCAGCAGATTGTTAGCATCTTCATATATTCCCAAAAGCACTGAAAAAGCAATCACAGTAATGATAAAAGAGTAACAATATAGGTACACAGTTGTAAACACAAATCATCTGAAAATCGTGCTTTGCATTTGTACTGCAGCTTGTACACAGGGCATTTCTCTATTTTTAAGTCTCATAGCATAACTGAGAAGAGAGCAAATTTCATTAGCCCCATTGTGAAAATGAGAAGACTGAAGCAGAGAAGTCCATCTTTCATGCAGTGTCAATGAGCAAGTAAATGGCACAATGGGAAACAGCAGTCAAGTCTCTTAACTTTCAGCTTCATGCTCTAACCACTGGTCTATTCAGGGGAGTGAATGGGTCATTTATTCCTGAAGTATCATTTTCACTTCAGTGTTCACATGCAGCTGCTGTGTAGAGAAGAAAATTAAAAACATAGGAATTCCTATGAGGCTTTGGAGCCTAACAAATAAGGGTTTGGAGCCTCAAACTACAACTGTGGGTCCTAAATAAGGCTGCGGGTGATAAAAGACAGGCTTGGATGTTGGATGCTAAAAATGAAGATTTTGGCCCTAAAAGTGGGGGTTTACAGCCTAAAAATCGGTCTTTAGGCACTGAAAATGAGGCTTTGGATGTGAAGAAAATGGAGCTTTGAGCCCTAAGGGAGGAGTTTGTACCCTAAAAGGAGGGTCTGGAGCATAAAAATGAGGCTTTCACCCCTAGAATCTGAGCTTTGGACCCTAAAAATGAGGCTTTGGGACTTCGAACTGAGGCTTTGAGCCCTAAAAGAGGGCTTTGGACTCTCCAAAAGAGGGTCTGGATATTCAAGATGCAGCTTGGGCCCTAAAAATGCCTGCCTGAATCCTAAAAAAGAGGCTTTGGAGCCTGAAATGAGGCTTTAGAAGCAGAAACTAAGACTTTGGAAAGTAAGAACGAGGCTGTGGACACCATAAATTAGGTTTGGACTCTAGAAATGAGGCTTTGGAGCTTCCGAATGAGACACTGGAGCTCCGAATTCCTTCATTTGTGTAAGTCTAGGAAGGTATAGGGCTCCCTCCACCCTGAACTATAAGTATTTATGCATAACAGTGACACTCCAGGTAATCGGCCAATAGGACAGATAATTATTTGATTTCCCTTGGCATCTTCTAGGTCGGCAAAATAAAATTGTAATTATAATTAATAACTAGTATTTCTGTTTTGGAATAAAAACGACAAAAAAAAGAAGATAAATGAAAATAACTATCTCTTTATATATATCCATTCTTAATAAAGGAAGGAATCACAATAATGGTAATAGTTCTCCTGTAATGGCTGTTGGTTTTACCTATGCTTTGTTCCTCTTTAGGCTCTGGTGTTGTGGAAGAGCAGTGGAAATTCTCACTGGTTTCACATGGCATCAACCCACAATTTATTAATTTTGGCAAGGCTTAATCTTGAAGCTTCAACTTTGTCCACTAATTTATAAATGGAACTAAAGTTTTCATAATAACCAGTTTCACCTCTTCAGAAAAGTGTTACTTCTTTCCCTGAACAACATCCTTCATTTTCCAAAGCTCTACAAATAACTGCCCTGATGTTCTGCAGGAACACAACATAACAGCTGAGTACTACAACCTGGAATAATTTATCTAATAAAATTTTCTACAATTTCTAGAGAGGTAAAATGTAATTACCTGACTTGGAATTTGTCCAAGGTCTAATATTACCACTCTTCTTTCACGAAGGCACCAAGAGTAGTGTTTCAGAATTTCAGTTTTATGTCCCCTTTCAAGCATGTGACCCCAATGAATTCTAATAATGAACCTAATGTCACTGATTTTTGAAGTTCATCTGTGCAACAGAGATTCTCTCAAGTGGTTACCTCAAGACCTCTTTGTCCCTTCCTGTGTTCATTCTCCTGGGAATATTCTCTTGAGACAATGTCTTAAAGACAAGAAGTCACATGCAGAATTCAATGTTGAATGTGCTAAACGATATTCCTTTATGCTACTAGTAAAGTATTTGTCATAACATCACTACTTTTGTCATGAACTTAGAAGTGTTCTAGCCAGAGTTCTTGGCTGGAATTGCTCCTGACACTTTAAAAAAAAATAAAAATTACAAATACAAATGTTGAAGCTACAAGGAACCATGGCAAAAAATGTCTAGCATTACGAGTTGATGGAAAACAGAGAACCGAGATACTTGTAGGACCATTCTCCTTTATAGTCTCTCAGGCAATGCTTAACGTGACTGTCATTTAGCCACTTGTTCAAATCAAATAAAAAACCTGAAATAGCTTTTCTTTTCAAAAGTATCTTTAACTACTGTTTCTATTAACAAAAAATTATTTATAGAATTCTGTTGTCCTGATAGTATTTTCAGAACACAAACAAAAGCCCTTGGGGATAATAACTACAAATCTGCACAAATATACACAGCATGCTTTCTGATTGACTTGAATTTTCAATTTTACTCTTTCCTGTTGAAGGGATATAGCCAAGGAAAGACACAGTACTATATGGTCTTTGTGACCAATCCCAGATGATTAATTAGAACTTTGAAATCACTCTGAAATCACAATATTATTAATAGCTCACAAACAACACCTTTGCTGAAATATAGTCATACTAAAAGCTTCTCAAAGTACACTGAGTAACAATTACAGTCTTTTTAAAGTCTGTCTGATGATAATTCCTTAGCTACAAACATGGCCCAGTGCTGCTTTTGAATAGTTTTTAATTATGGGATTTCTTCACAAACCAAAAGCTAGCATACAGTGCTCTGGATTCACCCAGGAACACTGACATCAAATTATTTTATCTTCTGTGTCACTAATGGGATTTTCTCATGCTGCCTTGACTTCATCTGAGGGGCTCTTCAAATTCTAAGCTACTCCATGTTATTAACATGTGTGAAGTCATACCACTGCAAAGATGTTGAGTAGAAACAGAAAATCTTTCTGCATAAAACTCTTAGAGATACGATGTCTCTCTGCTGCCTATCCACCATGGCATAGTTAAGGCATTGTCCTTTTCTGGAGCTTGGATGAATAAGATTAGCCCTGCACATACATATCCAAAGCCATAAACGTGTTTGTCTTGGCAACTGCATTATCACCTGTTTTGTATCCAAGCTACAGCTTTCAAGTTGTCATATCCTAAGCAGACACTTTCCAAACCCAACAGTATTTTTCTCATGCTGCACCAGTACTTCCTGTACACACTGGTAAACCCACCTTTGCCATGGTGCACAAGAAAAACAGTGACAACAATTAGATCGCCAACATTCTCAAAATAGAGAATTACTGCTATGGGAAAAAAAAAAAAATCCTTTCCCCTATCCTGTTTTCTACTGTTTCTACCTGCATTAAAAGCTGTCTGAGGTAATAGGTCTGTAAGAAGGAGCAAGGCAGGGTATTCAAATATGCAAATGGCATATGACATGGCATAGAACCTGGGTGATCCGGAGTTATAGATGCTGTTCCAATACAAGTAATTAACAAGAGTGCCTGAGACATCCCTAGTCTTCTCAGTGTACTTGTAGCCACAAGCCTGCAAAACATTGTCTCACATATCCTTGCTGGATCAAACAATGGCCTTATAGCTCCTTCCAGAAATGACAATATTAATGGCAAAATTAATTAGCTAATTTTGTGGAGTTAGAAAACTTGCTGTCATGCGTGCCAGGAATGTTTATAGAGCTATTTCTCTCCTGTCCTCCCTGTTTGGTGTGACAGTGCTGTCCGGCGGCCATTGGGGTGTAGCTTGCCATCGGGATCGGTTCAGCCAGAGGCACTCAGGCTCCTCTGAGTGTCTGACACATTGTCATGGAAAAGGCAATGCACCTTGCAGGTGACCTAAAAGAGCTACACAAGGTTGGCTGTCAAAGAAACTTCGCTCAGCAGAGGGAAAGCATTTGGTAATCCCGGGACAGCTGGCAGATGGGAGACAGGGGGTTAGGCAGGACATTTCTTACCGGCCCACAACTGCATGTCTGTCAGTTTGACATGTATGCACTTAATGGCAAGAAAACTTAAACAGATTAGAGCCAAACTCAGAAGAGTTGGTGAGGGTTAGAATATGGGCTGCTAGTAGGAACTGGCATGGTTTTCAGCTGTGGCCAAATGATAACGGTGTGTTTCAGAAGTAAATGATGTCCTAGGATTACTGATGTCAAATGAATCAATTTCTGGAAGTCAACTGATCTTAGAAATGACAACAGGTAGGGAAAGAAAATGTTACTGGGAAACTTTCCTTATTATCCTCTAGTCCAAATTAGAATGAGGCGATCATTTGACTATTTTGGCTGCTGTGTGACTATGTTTATATAAAGAAACAGAATGCTATTTAATTATGTATGTGAATACTTGGAACATATAATTACTACCCAACAAGCAAACTCTGTTTGGGTTTGTTGGAATGCCAATGGGCTTTTATTAGTTCAGCCCATCATTCTGTTGTGAAATGGAAATGAAAGTGGAAAATATGTTTTCCTTCTCTAGGGATCACTTCAGCTCCTTTTTCTTTTTATTTTATCAGACTTCTTGTTCCTATGGGGGTCTTGAAGGCCTATTATTGAAACACCCTGCAGTCCTAAGGGAAGAAAAGCAAGCTGGTGATACAGATGGGAATAGTGTGAATTGAATAAACTATAAGCACCAAAGAATTCCGATAAATGCAGTAAAATCTATGTGTGATTCTCTTTTCTTTCCAAAGTTCAGTTGGAGTTTCCACCTTTTACCTTTCATTTTTTGTGAATAAGAGGTAACCTATAGTGCCATCTAAATATAAAAACACAAAAGTAAAAAAAAAAAAGTTAGTTATGCTAGCTCTTCTTGGGTCTCCTTTTACACAAAACAAGTTAAATCCAAGTTAATCTATTCTGTACAGACATCCAATCTGCAGCAGGACTGAGATTAATATAAAATACTTATCATAGAAATTACATATTCATAGCTCTTTCAGAAAAAGAAAGAAAAAGATACAGGAAACCCTACTTGCCAGTTAAGCACAAAGTCTATTAAAAACTCGCCTGAAAGTAGCTCTTACAATAATTTCATCATCACATTCAAAAAAAATTCTGGAAAATAAGTAAGATGGTCATCAGTATCTTTTTTATAATAGATCTTGCAAGAATGAAAACTTTGATACAGGTAACACATAAGCTTTCTGCAACTTAATTGCAATTGATAGTATGAGTACTTATCATATTTTTATTACTTTTCTTTTCTTTAGATGTATGCAGTAAATTTTTAACATGGCCAAAGAATATCCATGCACACTGATTAAGATGATGGTGTTGAACATGAGGTGAGCCACAGAATCTTCTAAAAATTGGGTGAAAGGCAAGTCAAATTATACAAGTGAAACCACCAGAAGGAACAAAGACATTTCCTGTACTTCAAAGACAACATCTACATCAACAGAGTCAAAGATGACTTTGTAATGATCAAATGATTCCTGATCAACTGTAGACCTACCAGTGACACACTTCTGAAGACTAGGAAAGAAAGCCACAGCATAAATTGAATTTTCTCCGGAACAGAAAGAGCTATTTCCTCCTAGGAAGTCACACAAACATTTTTCCAACTTTTCCTTTAATTTCAAAAGACTTGTTGCTTTGACAAATACTAATTTTATCTTCTGAGTATTTCATTCCTCATTCACATCATTGTTCTTAAGCTCAGCTTTAGTACTGTATTCATTTCAACCTGCTTCATGACTTCATATATCCAGAGAGTGGACCTGATTTCTCTTTGTTTATTTTTTTAAAACTGATTTTATTCTTTTTATTTCCTTTGATGAGCTTGGCAGCTAGTTTTAGTCCATCTGGATCTCCTGCTAAAAGGCTCTGCCTGAAATGCATTCACTGCCATCAGCTGAAGTGTGTCGGGTCCCTGTAGTGGAGTTGGAAAAAACTTGTACAAGTTTCTAGAATTATAAAAACGCATGCACATGTATATACCTAAGCACCAGATTTTTAAGGTACTACATTATGCATCAACAGAGGCAGTACTGCTCCTAAAGCTGTTCCTATCAAAAATGCACAAAACAACCCCTGTTGCTACCATTTCTGTATGATACCATTCATATAATCATACAGGCAAAATGAGCACCTGTTACATGTGAAAACAGTGGCTACTAGGAAACAAGAGAGAGACAACTATAAAGGACCCTGGGCTTACCAAAGTACATGCTTATATACTCCTATAGAAGCCAAAATATGCCTTCTACACTACTTTTTCTACATGCCTCCATTGAGTCCTTTTTTGAGATGATTCAACCTGAATGTCACGGTAAGTACAGCTTTACAGCCTCTCTTCTAAAAATGCTTTTAATATGGGTGACCATCAGGACTATGTGAACAATGGAAGTTATGTTTTTGCAGCTGAACTAAAAGACTAGAAGAAGGAAAAAAAAAAAAAAAGTAGTTTGTGTCTGGTCAGAATAAATAGCCTGTCAGGACTTCTTTGTGATTTTGGTTTTTTTTAAGAAACACGGTGATTCCATAGTGGTTACACAACTAGTTCTAGCTCCATTCAAACCGAGGCTGGATATCCTGCTACAGCATTAGGTACATTACTTCCCATCCCACCCACCACATGTCATCACACACTTTATTTGATTTTATTACAAAGTACCTTATGTACAACACTTATAAGTGAGTTTGAATCACTCTTCCCTGAACCACAGAGGCCTAAATCTTTACATAATTTGGTTTAGTTTTGATTTAATTAAAGTACATAAATAGCTGCAAAATGCTGTAATCAATGTATTGCTCAGCTCCTTCTCACAGGCAGTGTCCAGCTCTGAGGCCTTCTGTGGAAGAAAGCTCTTTCCTGGCTGACTGACAAGCATTCGACATGAAATTCATTCGTGAGAGTCATAAACCCCATAATCTTGCCCCAGAGTCACATATGTCATGTGCACAGTACATAGCTGTCATTATATGGCACTAAATGTATCAGAATGAACTGATTTCATTAACTTTCCTGGTCTAGACTGGAATGGATAAAATACTCTGAAGCCTTTATCATTAAAGAAAAGTTCTTGAAAGCTAATATTTGCATTGTACCTTCACAGTACCAATGTGTAGTGCAAGACTCAGGAGCTCCTTGACTTTATCATTAATTTGCACTAGAACTAGATTAATACTGTTTCAACCTAATTCTAGCATAACTGAAGGGAAAACTTGAATGTGAAGCTGACATTTTCTGTTTAAATAAAATGTTATTTAGGAAAGCAGGGGGGAGGGGAAGGTGAGGATAGGAGTGTTACAGTGTCGTTAGCACCAAAATGTTTACATAACTCTATCTTAAGGCTGAAGGAAATACAACAATTTATGCAAGTATGCTGCAAGGAAAGTATTCCAAATATAATTGTGTAAGAGTAGGAAGTCTGCACAAGATACCCTTTATTATCTTACCATTGTGGACACTTTGACAGTAAGACAGAATTAAAAAGGTCAATAGAAAGAGAAGTATAGAATGTTTCATTCAAATCTGAATTGATAGTAAAGGTAAACTCTCCCTGGGTAACATGAATCAGTGATTCCGCTAAAGTTACTTCAACTCCTGCCATAAAATACCTCCTTTTTCAAAACCTGTGTGGATATTGGGCTAAGTATGGATTGCAAGTTGTGCTAAAGTAGTTGAATCTTTCAGGACTGTGGCTACCAATATAAACACAAGAAGAATAACAGTTGTTGTTAATGCTTCAAGACCTCTTCTAGTGCAGGGATATTGTACCTGGTAACCCTGTCAGGGGAATTCTCCAACCTCCATAAACTTATGAGAAAAAACATAATATTCAGATGAAAGAGGCACTATTTTATGTCTATGTACTAAGCCACCACTACTTTTGCTTAGCATTAATGAATCAAAATAGAAATTTTAAAAGTTAAACAATAAGCCTAATGACATCTCAAAATTTAAAACTAACAAAAAAAGAATGATACAAGTTTAAGGAGCCCCTTAATGATACAAGTTTATTTATAGTGGTAATAACAGATCACAGGTACTTATTTTAAAACTGGAGCTGGGAAAAAGTCTTTTAATATCCATCTGGCAGAAGCATGTGTGATTTCAAAAGGTACTCTGCTTGTCTCTTCGTGATGTAACTAACATCTGGCAAAGGTTTTTTCAGCAGAAAAGAGAAATATATACCAACAGCTTACATATTGGTGCTCACAGCTTATCTTTGAAGTAACAGATGGCTGAGTTTGTTTCTAGAAATTGAACCTACCTTTCAAATGAATACACTGTCCAGTACGCTAATGATAATACTGATAGGCCTTTTGTTATCTAAGAAACTATCCTAAAGACATTTTTCTCAGAATCAAGTTTGTCTGCCATCACTTAACACATTTTATGGAAAATTCCCAATGCATACTTCTCAGATAATGTTACAACTTTCCTTGAACTGTCTAACAGAGGTTAACATATTAACAAAAGATAACTGAAACTAGAGTTCTCATTCAGAAGGAAATTCCACTATTTCAAAAGCTGTTTTCATTATGATTTCAAAGAGAAATCTGAAACTTTAAATGTTTGCATTAGAATTATTTCAATATATGTAAAATAACAATTTAGAGAGACTGCAGTTCCATTCCATTTTATCTATGAAGACTGTAGAATTGAAAAGAAATTAAAACAATAAAGTAAAACAAAAATATTTTTCTTTCAAATGGAAAATTTCAGCAATATTGAAACAAGTCAAACAATGCATTTTGAAGATTCAGATTACAGTTATAATTAATATTTTTCTGTGAAACCTTTTTACATGGGGAAAAGTAGTTTTATCAAAAAAAAAAAAAAGCAACCAAGCTATGCCAATGTTTTAGGAGCAATTATCAAGTTTTTGTCATGATTCAAAAACATATATGGCACCTTTCAAATTATGTGGGCGCAATATCCCAACTCAGAGATTTTACAGTCAGTATTTAACATGAAATGCAATGAGAGGAAAGCGCAAAGGAGACTTGCAAGATGTCTGTGTATTGTAATTAGAGACCTACAATTTTTGATTTTTCACCAATGCTTTAAAACAGTCTTTTTATATCTGTCTATTTCTATTTCATCCTTGCATTTTTCCCTACAAATATAGGTAAGATAATGATGCGTGTTCCGGGGTAGACGGTAATTGCTTTTTGGTGGGTAGATTTGGCGACATCACAAGAAATATGTGCACAAGAAGTCAAAAGGACTAGTATAATCTGAAGATCAGAGGTTTTGCAGTGGAAAGGCAGGAAGGCAAAGGACCCATAAAGCAGGGGATCAGAAAACAGAGATAAGAAATGCGTTGTCATATGTTGCAGAACTCGTGATCAAACAAAGTGAACAAGATGAAATGGTAAAATTATCAAAGGTTTCTACTTTTCTGTCTATTAAAAAATGTTTAAACAGCTCTTATTATTCTATAGGATGTATGGGCTTAATTTCTTTTGAATTTACTGCTACAGCTACTTTTTTTTCTAATAGGTCACACAAAGTGTAGACTGTTTAGTGTGCCCTCATGCCAATACAGAAGCCTTTCATTATTCCGTTTTTCTCCTGCCTAGCACAATAAAACAATTTTATCTTTAGGATGTTTATTTCTGAGGATAATGAGAGGAACAAAGTCTTTAGCCCCTTAATAAGCAGCTAAACTACTACTTAAAGTCTGCTACTATGCTTCAGAAGTTTGCCTCATCGTCTGAGTCATGCAGGTAAGGAGATAAAACTTCTAAGAACTGCATGAAGATCCCTGTAGGGGAATAAAGTTCTTTGTGCTAAAACTTTTGAATGAATGCTTAAAATGTCTCAGGCTGTTGGCTTTCTTTATCAGTGCCCTAAGTATCAATTTGAATGGATTTATGTCTATCATTTGAATCATTACCAGTCTCAGTAGTGGTGTATTTGTGAGTTAGTTGCACTGCATTATAACCGCTGCTTAATAAAAAATGGCACTCATTAACACAGATCTGAAAAGAAAAAAACAACATTTTCCACATTTTTCATTTTTTATTTTGCCACTTTTTTGTTAAGAAAAGGGGAGAGGTAACCTGTTTTCTATTTTTAATTATTTTTTACATTTCAGTACCTTACTGTGACAGCTGTTGGTTTCACATAACCATTAAAATCTGCATATCTATTTTTGTTTTTTCCAATTTTGCTATAACTAAATTTCATTAACACTTTAGGAAATGTGAACATTTTCTTTCCATCTGCTAGATGGCTTTTAAAACCCATTTACTTTGATTTAGCAATTCTGGAAACAGCTGGCAAAAATATATTTTTATTAAGTTCCTCAGATTCATATTTACAAGATATGTGACTTTCCTAGTCTTTCTTAAGGTCTGTAATTGGTTTCTATTTCTCAACTGTACAATTTCTTTCTAAATGCTAATCAACCAGGTGGTCAGCTGTTTAGTTATCATTCTGCACATTAACCAGTTTAATGCACCTCAGTTTAAATGTCTAGAGCTGATGATTTAAATGACATTCTTAAAACCTATAGGAACGGTTATTTAGCTTTCAGCTTCTCTTTCTTTTTAATTCTGAAGTTGATTGTGATGATTAAGTAACATAAAAAAGAATGTGAAAAATAGGTTCCCTAAACTGGCAGCCTGTATACAAAAGTGCTGATACTTTACAGGCTCTGATCTACCATCAGGGTAAAAGACTGGGGGATAGACACTGGTTTATGCCCTTCTCATTAGTTCTTTCTGCTTAATTTTGGATGTGAAAGCCTATATACACTACTTTCATTTACCCTTAACTTGCCCCAATTCTACAACAGCAGGCGTTATGCAGCTGGCAAAAACCACCAATTTGCTTCTACAGTGACCAGTCCGGGATTCTGGTCTTTCAGAGCTGCAGAAGATATGTCCATGTTTGTGAATCTATTGACACAGAAAAATGATGCTTTTGAGACACATTCTTTGATCTGCTACATCTGCTGAGGGCTGTACCCTGCCAGCAGACTTTAACTATTAAAGTGGGGCTAACCTAGCCAGGGCAAAATGTGATGGTGTAAAAGCAGATTCCCAACAGAATAATTCTTCAAAAAACAAAACCAAACACTTTCATATCACTTGCCCACGAAGCTGCATACAGCTGTGGTAAAATGGCATTACTGAGATGCTTTGTATCAAGCCACACCTGATGGGGTTTTTCAGCTCCATAAAGATATTTCAAGTTGTCATTTTGAGAACACGCAATGAGGAGAAGATGTCCACAGAGCAGTGCCAGGATCTGAGATAACAAAGATAAGGCTTGAGTCACCATTACTAAGCAAATTTCATCTGTGCTTTGTTTAGATCATTCACATTTGTAAATAAGGGCTCTGTATCCTATTTTTTCTATGACCTGACCCATAAAATACATTTCTGTCTCCTTCTTAACAACCTTAATTTGTGATCAGAGTTTGAAGAGGTAATTGAGTTTCAGGAAAAAAATAATTCTATAAGCATTCTCATTTGAACAAGCGTACATAAATCAGAAATATGTCACAATATTGTGGCAGTAGTGTATGCATCATCTTCATGCTCAATCTATTCCCATAGATTCTTTCATTATTTCCAGTAGATGTCATTGGCATGAGCAGAGTCAAAGACTTCCAACACATTTGGGAATCCAGACAGTACAGATAAATCTTCACTGACTTTCTGCTCATGAGGTTAGCTTCTCTGAAATGAGGGAAATATCTGTGTTCCAAAATAGCCTCTGAAAAATGTCACTAGACACTTTGGCACAGAAAGCTGACTAATTTGAGTGATGTTTCCGAATAAAAGATTGAAAGACTGAGTAATATCAGGCTTATATGACAATTTTCAGTATTTCTGAATAGCATACTGATAAACAAGCACAACTTTAGCTATTGGAAAAGTTCCACATAGACTCTAAAAGCTCCCTTTGCTCCACTGACGACTTACACCATCAGATTCTAATGGAGTTTTCAGATAATAAGAATAAATTCTGTTGAGACAGTATTTGGGTTTTATGTAACCTGTGCAGTGGTGTTCAACCATATCTGTGTTCAAATTATGCACACATGATGTGTATATCCCACTAGAATAAGGCCTTAAGTCATTAAACAATAAGATTCAGTCACTCAACACAAATCACTAAACATTCATGAATGCATCTGTCAACTCATATACTTGTCTTTTCATGTAAGTAGTTCTGATACTCTGAAATGTAGCAGTTAATATTTCATTCATGCAAAGCCGTATGGTATACATTTTAAATAGGCTAAGTTATGAATATCATAGTTTTTATTGATACAATGAACTAGAAATACATTCGTCATTAAAAGCTTCATGTAACAGCTTGGCTGTTATTTTTAACTTTATAATTTAGTTGTTAACTAAATGTTGACTAATGGTTGAAAAAAGGTTATACGCATTTCACTGTGCTATTGTCAGGAAGGCATGTAGCTTACCCCTGTGGGGTATAAAAGAAGCCACGGTGACAGACAATGTAAAACTGGCTTGGCCAGTAGCGGTTTAAAAGCATAGTTTTAACTGCGTGTTTTGATACGTGCAATGTAGATAACATGGGATATTTCTGTTAAGAACAAAGAAGCATAGGAAACAGATGACTATGTGATGGGATATATTTAGAATACTTTTGAAGTTGTACTTAATTACACTAATCACTCTCAAGTTTATGCTGGCTTTACATACATGACAGAAACCCAGCTGAGGATAGCAGAAGAGCATATGAAACAAATTTTCTCATATTTCTTAAACCAGAAAAACTTTCCTGTTCAGATTTCCAAATACAGGCACTGAGAAGAGCAGAGAGAGGGAAAGAATCAGAGGCAATCATACACCTCACAGCTTCTCTTTCAGGATTCCCTCCACTCCACAATCTTCCCTTACTCCCCTGAAACAGCAGGAGTAGCAGGCAGAAGTGTGTGATCAGACACTGCTCGCCTCCACTTAGTGCAAACCAGCAATGGTACTCCTTTCCACCCCCTGCTCTGGCACAAGGGGAGGCACACCATTGAGGGCAGAGGTGCCTCACCAATCTGAGGTGTACCCAAGTACATCTGTGAGAGCCTGAAGGTGCTTTTGAAACGCAACATACCTGGTGATAGTCCAGGGAAGTGAACCAAACATGGGATCATCTGTAAGCAGTTCTTAAAGAATATCACACCTTCCTTTTTCCTGCCCTTTAACAGCTCAAAAGCCATCAATACACATTGCAAGGATTCAAACCATGATCCCAAGCATCTTAACCTCTCTTAATATCTAGGATGTTATCTCTGGGCAAGCAACACCAAACATACTGAGTCTGTTGCTCAGAAACTGGGTGCACATCAGCATCACTCATTCGTGTGTATGGGATGGGATTCAAGAAGCCTGATAATTTGGAGTCAGAAATCTAAGTTTAACTTGCTGTCACAAATCTTAGCCAAAAATCCTTTGCTGTTTTACAGGGATAGCAACTCTTCTCTCTTCCTGCATGCTTTTATTAAGCTCCCCAATTTATTTCTGGTTCTTCTTCTTGGCTCCCTTTGCACACCATTCAGACGCAAGCTGGAATCAAGGGTGGACAAAGATGACTGGGCAAGGAAGAAGCAGAGAAAATACTGAGTTTGTGATTGTTCTGGCATCACTGATATCTCATACTAGATACTGAAGTAAGTGTCTTAGTTTTTGACAGGCTTCTCTCAGATGCACATACAAAGCAGCAGAAGACATCAGAAAGTAAAGAACAAGATTGACATGGTGCAGTAATGTTTGCCCAGATTTCACAGATCAAAGAAAAACTTCCTTGGAAAGTAACTGGCACCATCATTCATTGCTCTTGTCACAAGTTGAAGCCCACACAGAAGCACTGCTCAGATAAGTAAAACCTAAACTTCATCTGTCCAGTTCTGACTAAATAATTCCTACATGCACTGGAAAACAAGGAAGCAAAAAAATGAACTTTACTATACAAGAGTTGCCAGCTCCAAACCCTTATAACAAGGTTGGGAAAAGAGACCAAAGGGTGATAAAAATTCCAGTGACACCCTAGATATGGAGAAAGTCGAAGAAATATGGGCAGTCTCCCTATCTCCTTAAATATGTAGAAAGGCAATGATATAGGTGGCTTGTGCCAACCATCTAGTAGAGAAAGCAATGAATAGTGAAACCAGGAGCCCCTCAGATGTTCAGGAGGAACTCACTCCCTTCACAGACCTAAAGCAGCAAGTCAGAGCTGAGCCTGAAATGGAAGCACACAGACTACCAGCCAGGACTTGGGCACACTGAGTGGTCGAAGTGAATGTCCAGAATATGAACAGCTTGATGCAAGAGAAAGAGGTGAAATAGTTTCTGGAAAAATGTTCATAGGAGTTTCAGGGAATAAAAAAGGGAGAAAACTTCAGGAGAAGAATATAGTTCTCAGTGATGGTTATGGCAGTGATGAATATAACCACATTTTCAGGATTTCTGAAAGCAGAGAATAGACAATATCTGCAATTTTTTCCTACAGATTGTCAGCAACTTTGAATCAAAATATTTCTAAGTATATCATTTAGAATTGCTCAACATCTTTTAACTTTACCAAAGCATATTAGGAACTCAATTCAAAATCATGATAATGAGAGCTGTCTACCTTAACACCAATTGATACAAATCATACTTCCGAAGTGCTAGAAGCAAACCTAACCAAACATAGAAAATCCTGTGATCTCAAAATATTACTCTCCCTGTAAAAAACAAACAACCTCCCTGCCGCCCCCCCCCTCCAAGGAATTAAATTTGCAGGTTTAAAAATCCTTTAAAAAATCACAGTTCACAAAAGACAGGAAATACACCTATAACATGCAGCTCTTGTGACAACTCAGACCCACTGGGCACATACAGTCATTCTGTCTTTGAAGGGAGCTACGGGGTCTAATACACAGCCTACTCTGAAAAAAACCGAAGAAAGCAAAACCAAACAACCCCCAAACACCGCATTTAGGAAGTTATCAAAACAACTGTATTTTTTTGTGCGGTTACACTCTATCCCAGGACAGAGGAGAACATGTATCAGTGTGGCTAAATGCATTCATTATTTTACTGGTGGATCAAGCAAAGTCACAAACCTACCTTTTACACTGAGGTGTGGTATAGGAACTTTTATGTGTGTTTCTTCTGTTTTACTGCAAACAACTGGCATATTTGTCCCTGGAAAAGTCTGTTAAAGGGGCATGCTGACTTTCTCACTCACCACCCAACAGAAGCTACACAGTGATATGTAACTCAAAGGAGGTTTCTGGCATCCCTGAAGGTATGTATGTGTCTCTTCCTTTGATCAGACATAGTCATCAGACAGAACAGCTCATTCTGTTCTCCAAGCTGAAGTATGACTGTCCTGTCAGGCTTTCAAAGCACCTCCAGTTAATCCCTCAGTGCTATTGAACACAACCTCACGCAGTGAATGCATTTATCAATATGTCATTTTTGGAGTTTTGAGTTTCTAAAACAAAACAGAGATTTAGGTACTAGATGGGGCTTAGCCTCATTGCCATGGAAAAAAGGTAGAAGATTTTCAGGCCTGGCAATAAAATTGTAAAAAAAACCCCAAAAAACAACAAACCCCACGCTAAATAAATAAATAAAAATTAAACTGCATTGTTTTAAATTCTGTACTATGACCTTTGTGTACACTGTGAACATTAGTCACTCACAGTAGAGAGTTAGCTTTACAGAGCAGTGAGACAAAAGCATCAGTCTCTGAGGCAGCAGAAGACATAGCAATGTTCATATTCTCTCTGAATACTGGGAACTCCAGGAGCCAAAAGGCTGATGCTTTCCCTAAAGCTGCCCAAGAGAACAAATGTAGGGCCTTGGAGCATAATTAAGCAAATAACTACTTCTGTTTGACATTCCTCACCAAAGAACATGTTATGTCCTATGAATTCAAAATATGCAATTAAACAAAACACACTCCCCCTTCTCTTGTTCCCCAAATACAGTAATCCAAAGCCCATCACTTTGAATTGCTGGCTGAATTAGTTAGCACAGCCATCAAATATTCAGATGGGAGTTGATCTGCGCACAAATGCTTTAAGCTGCACTCCAAAAGTCAACAAACATAAGAAAAAAACCCAACCTCTTCATAACTACTATATTTATGATTATTAATAGTTCCCTGGTAGTTATTTAAAGAAGATTATACATCAAACCACCTTCTAATCCATATTTTTATGCTTCCAACTAAAAAAAAAAGGATAAACACAGCATTAAGTTGAGTATTTGATGCTTTGTAGAGATCTAATATGCATTGTTCATGGAATATGCATAAAATGGGACCACACCAAATACCTTCTCCTTAACGTTGTTAACTTAAAATCTAATGGGACAGATGTTTACAAATTGGTATTTTTCCTGCTCTGTTTAAAACATACTTTAAGTATAAGGGCTGCAGATTATCAAATATTCAGCATCATTCTCAAATTAGTTTCCTTATTATTCTTGCTCAAGGTTACACAATACTACATGAACAGAAGATGTATATTAGTTCCACTCCTGATACAGAAAATAGGGAGCATGTTTAAAATATCATTGATGTGTGTGTTTGTTTTGCACAAGAAAAAAATGGATAAATAAATACCATATAGCATAAGATGATTCCTACTTCTTCCACCTGTAGTCTGATTCACTGACTATGCAGCACAGTAATAAGAAGGAGAGCAATCTTGGTGAAACACGCATTCATAAGGATCTCCCTCACACTCTCTAATCTCCTAATGGCAAGATCTAGGGCACCAGCTAGGTGTCTAAGATCCCAAACCTCAGGATCAGGAAGGATGATGCTTCTCGACAGAGCATTTAGGAAAATGTGCCGTTTCAAATTTAGATGTTTTATGAATGCCCTCTATTTTGAATCCTCTGCTTCTAAAGAAGGCATTTCTACTCTTTATCTTGTAAGCTGTAGCGTACTAAGGCTTTTACCACCCAACTAGGCACCAATAACTATATTATATAGTCATAAACATTTGCCAAAAGGTGTACGTAACATTCTTAAATTAATATTTCTAAGGCAGCACTAAGTATGAAAACTTTCAGTCACAATTTCAAATGAACCTGACTAATGTATCTGTATCAAAATGTACATTTCATTAAAAATACATAAATATTAATTTATACCAAAAGGTCCCTTGAAGTAGAAAATTGGAAGACCAGTCATTCAGGGGTGAGAGAAGGAGACACCCTAGGAAGAACATCTATTGTGAGTTTTTAGGTAAAACTACGCCAAACCCTTTTAACACTGTGCTCATGCAGTTTCACAGATATAACAGACGTGTTCACTGGAAGAACAGAATTCAATCCATACTGCGCATTTGTTGAAGCAAATTTGTAAATGGAATTTGGAATTTTAGAACAGAAAAGACACTTTTGGTAGGTTCAAGCTGAAGGGTGAACATTCTGGTGATTAAAATGACTGTATGTCATTGTTTCTTTGCTCCCTTCTCCACACTGCACTTAATGGGTACATAAAAATGGGCAATATTTTAGACAAAAACTGAATAAACATAGCTTCTTTTCTAAACTAGCAAATGCATGTCTTAGTGGATGTAAATGAGAGCACAGGCTATTTTACTTCCTGACAATCTAGATTCCATCAAGTATTTAGTGAGAAAGGACATGTTTTCCATATACAGCTGTCAGTAAAAAAACTTACTCACAGCTCTGTTGCTTTATTTTTGCTTTTCTTCCTTTACTCAGTGGCATAAAATAGCACGGGGAATTTATAGCTTGAATGTCTTTGTAAAATTAACTATGGTACTCACTTCCTCTGAATGCTACAATGCAAAAGCTGTTTAACGTACCAAATCATGTGCAATGTTGATTACCATGATCAAGCAGAAGTATTTTGTGCAAGCCTTCTAAAATTATACTTAGTCATTAAAAAATTACTCCAGGTAAAATATGCTTTTCCTCTCACTTTAGTGTGAGGCAGACAACTGTATGCTTGGTATTGGGTCGGTGAATTCTTACGACATCTTTGCAAGGCAGATTAACATTGAAATGCTCTGTCAATCACTGTATGCTCTTTAGAGTAGTGTATAAAAAGCCCTGTGAAGACCAAGATCCTATTACCTTAGGAACTGTACAAACAAACATTAAGAGAAAAGTCTATAGTGTAAAAAGGTAAACAAAGAGGAGGGACACAGCAAGACTAGGTGATGTCTAGCAGACCAGCAGAGCAGGTTGCTGGCAGAGACGTGGATGGAACTCAGTTAATTCCAGATTATAGCCAGACCTGCTGGGGTCACTAGCGAAACTTCTACATAACAAAAGCAATGCAACTATACAACATCTCACTGAAAAATCTCGACTAAGCATCAAGTTCACTGTCCTTTTGCACAGCTTCCAATGGCACTGCACCTCTGTACTTCCCAGCTGATGGCAGTGCATGGACAGTTTTCTACATTTGAGACCTTCTTGCAGGCAGCTTCAGCGTACAAACTGAAATATAAAGTGTGTGATACTTCAATACAATTTGTTTGTTGGACTTTCTATAGGCCATCAAAAGTTTGAGTGACCCTTTTCTGTGAAATGGTGCCAGTTCTTCACAGGATTGAGATAAAGTGGATTGAATTTCCAAACTAGTATTTCTTCTTTCTGTCTGACATGAGGCAAAATCCATATTTTCTAATCTAGGGGATAGGCACACCAATGAACAAAATGCTCTTTCTTATCAAGAGCAAGACAGGAAAGATTATGTTAAATACACCCCTGTGGTAAATTATTGACCTCAGCCTACATACCCTGCATTTGCAATAATCAGGGCTGCTGCATCTAAAGAACACTCCAGGCAAAACACAGAAGGTGACCACAAGGATTTGCTTAAATTGTTTATTTTTAGTGGCATTTGCAATTAAACCCAGCTGGTTACCACATCTCACTTGAGATTAATCACCTAAAGTAGAAAGGTTGATATTTTAAGTTAAATATTGTTCACAACACAATGTATTTCACAATGACCAAACTAAAGTAATGTATTGAGGCCTCCTCATCAGTCATTATTACATCATAGAATAAAAAACCCCAGAATTTATATTCAGTAAGCTAGATAGCACACAATACTTTTCAAATGAGAAACAAGTAATGCAAACGCTTGAAATCAGATGTCTGTAATAAACTACTCAGATGATGGTGTTTGTTCATCGTATTCTTGCTACTTCAATTGACAGAGAATTCAATTAAAATCTCTTCTCCTTGCAGAAAAAAAGGAACGAAAGTGTCATTTAAGTTGTTTCAGTGAATAGTTTGGCCATATCTACTTCAATCTAATGAGCAATAAAGGAGAATCTTTGTTTATATATGAAATCTTTATTCAATTACATATCCAAATACAATCCAGATGTCTCTGCACAATACTTTGTGCATATGTTGAATAGCTTGTTTGTTCCTTTTGTTTGCTTACTAAATAATGAGAAATGCGGCTGTCCTTTACTTAAGGTTTTCTTTTGGCAATGAGCACTGAATATGCTAACCAACATCTGATATACAGCTTACTAACTTCCGTAGTATTTCTTGGAGACAATCCATTTTTCCTGTCTGGCAATATTATCAGGAGATTTACCTCGGACTCTCTATTTTTGCCGTTTTATCTGCAGAGGTAATACGTTGTGTTGTAATTCTAGTCTCCTGAAAAAAATAGCATTGGCACACTCAGTAAAATCACTGAAATGTAATGGATTGTTCTATGATTCCATTACTTTTCTATAGTGGGCCATTTGATTGCTGGCTTTAATCAAATACCCAAGGCAATTATAATATGCATCTGAAATTACTCTGAAAACAAAGATTAGCTTTTACGTGAATAATTTACAGCAAATATTACACATATACACAAATGTACTTTGCCAATAGCTCTGTTACCTTGTCTCTTTGTAAGGTTTTTCTACCTCTACAAAGCCAGTGTCATCGTTAATAACTAAGACTGCATTGCAGAATACGTGAAGTAGGAAAAAATGCACATGGCTTCTGCTGCTTTTAGCTGATGTTTTAATAGTATTGAAAAGTGCACTAAAAATTCACTTCCTTGAACTGACGTGAGTGGTCATATAATTTTGTGTCACTGAAAGATCATATTAAATTTGTCTTAAAGTGTTAGGTGCATGAATTTATTTAATCTAAGAATTCAGAAACATTAAAAATTATGGGAAACTTTTTCCGTACTTAACTATTCAGAAAACACAGCACTGTAAGACCTCAACTTATTGTAATTTCTCAGCAAAGAAGGTTGGTGCAAAACACAAATTTTTGTTCATGTTAAAAAACCCCTAGCACTCTATTGAAAACTTGCCCCTTTCAATGAAGAGGGCCTTACATTCCAGAACTTTAAGCATGGCACAGAAAATTCACATTGTGACTCCGATGAATATTTGGCTAAAGTGTTGAAAATAAAAGGTTCTAAGAAATAAAAAAAAAATAAAAATGTAGCTGCACATGTTCTATGTGGTCTTGCTTTTGGTCATTTGTCTCTGAGGTTTCCATCTGGACTGAGCTGGCTTTATATGAGGGTTCACACTACAACTTATGCCAGTTGATAGTCCAATGCACAGTAACACTGGTGCAGCACTGGGGAAAAACAGGACATGGCTTACACAACAGAAGAAACTCAGTATAGCAGGGGATGTAGGAATCAGAGTCTAAGTCTGGTAAGAACAGAGTAAAGAGCCAGTTTAAACAGTTCCTGAACTCCAAAACATGTCATACCAAACCAATTAAAGGATTTAGTTTTTTGTACACTTCAATCTAAACCTTAGCCTTTGGTTTTTGAAAGTCTTAGTAGTCCATATAATGCTGCTGGGATACAAAGTAGCCCTGGCCTGGTGGTTATTGAGCACAAACATTTCATTAAAGTGTTCAAGTAAAACAGAAGTTGATTAGCCAAAGAATTGCTGCCATTCAGTTTCTCACTTAAATTCTGTTTTTAACTATTACACGCTTTCATCTTTTCCTTAGTATTTTTTAAAACCGGTTTTACTCCTAGAAATTCTGGCTCATTAGAAGATGCTACTTCAAAGTGTCATCAAAGTCTTTCAGCTTGGCATTTTAAAAAGTAAATATCTTTGCAGCTTTCCTATTCCTATATAATTTTTATTTATTTTTTTACTGTTACTGCTGCAAAACTGAATTTTCAAGTTGTACTACTAGTCATCATAAATATATTTTTGGACAATTACACTGGTAGCTGAAATAAATCTCTTCGTCTCTGCAGGGTGCTAATGTACAAACTCTCATGTTTATTTGTGCGGATGTTTCTGCTCCTTTTTTTCCTTCAGAAAAGGTTCCATTTGAACTTTGCAGAGATATGAACCTGCACTTCTGAAGTAGCCATTGAGCATCTACTTGCTGCATCTCTTCCTTACTGCCTCATGACTACCCTTATAATCCTTTCCCCTTATCATGAAATGGATGATACAGGGTTATAGATGGAACATTTAAATGGAAATAGAGCACCACAAGAGAACTACTAAAAGAGGCATACTTTAACCTAAGTACCTACAGCTTAGAACTAGAAACATTTAGCTTGGTGAAGGCAGCCTCAAGCTCTAACAAACTCAAGCCCTAGAATAATGGAAACTTTGAGAAAAAAGTCCATGTGTTCTTCCTTAATTTTTTGTAGTAACTGTTTCAATAATAGTATACACCAACATATCACAAGCTTTTCCATTCCATTTCAAAAAGCGACAGTCTCAAACTCACTTTCTCAGCCTTAATAGCGACCTTAGCAATGTCAAAGTAGAATAAATTCCCAACTGCCTGGAATGTGTGATAGTCAGAGGTGCCAATCTGTTGATGTAAGCATACGAGGTTAGCATTAATACTTTGTATTAGTGTTGAATCTCTACTTGAAAAAAATCAGTTTCAGCACTGTTCTCTGCTAAGTTATTTATGGCTGCAAGCAAAAGATTATTTGAAAATAAAAAAATCCATAGAAACTGATGATGGACAAGACCTAAGAGAGGGCAAAAAGAGATTCTCAAATCAATCTCTGACATGAAGATAAATTTTAAAATTCCCATTTGACAGAATTAAAGAAAAAAAAGCCTTAAGCTATAACTGTGTTCATTGTATTACTAGTAGTTTAAAATCTAAAAATAAAGGAGGATTTTCCTAAAAGACTTCTAAAAGAGAAACAATAAAACATATTAATCTGGAGTCAAGGCTGATAAGTTTAATTCCTAGATGAATATAGTGAAACAGACAGGAAATTCTAGGTTAAGTTTCTGGCACAAAAAGGTACAAATTTCTTCCTACTTTTCAGACACTATTCATTCTTCATGTCTATGTATAAGTATAAATAGAGTAAATGATTACTTACTAAAATTATCTCTGACTATTTTTACATTATTTTGTCATACATTACTGATATGTCAGAAACCTACACAGTATCTTCTCTTTCAGAATTTCTATAGAACTCTGTATCCACTGGAAAAAAAAAATAATCTGCTTATTCTTCTTTACTGCTATATAATCAGGTCATGGAATCATGATTACTGCTGCTAGATCTTCAGTACAAAATTGATAGTGATGGTTCACCAGCATTTGTGCCATTTGTGTTGGAACAAGCTGAATTTGAAATAAAGAGCTTATGTGATATTCTTGTTGCTGCAAGAAGACTAAGTACCAGAAAGAGCCTGTCAGTGACAAAGTAAACCATGAATCATAGAATCAAACATAGAATCATAGACTGGTTTGGGTTGAAAGGGACCTTAAAGACCATCTAGTTCCAACTCCCCTGCCATGGGCAGGGACACCTTCCACTAGACCAGGTTGCTCAAAGCCCCATCCAACCTGGCCTTGAGCACTGCCGGGGCAGGGGGGAAGCCACAGCTGCTCTGGGCAACCTGTGCCAGTGCCTCACCATCCTCACAGTGAAGAATTTCTTCACAATATCTAATCTCAGTCTCCACCCTTTCAGTTTGAAACCATTACCCCTCATCCTATCACCACCGTCCCTGATCAAGAGAGTCCCTCCCCACCTTTCCTGTAGGCCCCCTTTAAGTACTGGAAGGCCGCTATAAGGTCTCCCTGGAGCCTTCTCTTCTCTAGGCTGAACAACCCCAACTCTCTCAGCTTGTCCTCATAGTGAAGGTGCTCCAGCCCTCTGATCATCTTCGTGGCTCTCCTCTGTATCCACTCAAGCAGGTCTACGTCTTTCTTATACTGGGCGCCCCAGAGCTGAACACAGCACGGCAGGTGGGGTCTCACCAGAGCAGAGTAGAGGGGGAGAATCATCTGCCTCATCCTGCTGGCCACACTTCTCTTGATGCAGCCCAGGATGCAATTTGCTTTCTGGCTTGAGAGCGCATGTTGCTGGCTTGTACTCAGTTTTTCATTCACCAGCTCCCCCAAGTCCTTTTCTGCAGGGCTGCTCTCAATCCACTCATCACCCAGCCTGCATTTGTGCTTGGTATTGTCCTGACCCAGATGCAGGACCTTTTACTTGGCCTTGTTGAACTTCATGAGGCTTGTATGGGCCCACATGTAGTTTTAGAATATTTCTAAACATACTTAAACCAGATAGACTATTTCATGTAGAGTCAGCATTCAGAGCATGTGGCATTTTTAAACTCAGAACTCTGAGGCTTAGAGGTAGATTTAATGTAGTGTTGAATAACAGTTTCAGATAGCTGACCTCTGCAGATAGCAGCTGAGAAGTAGTGGTTTTTCCCTTATAAATGTTCTGTGTTCTGAAATCCTCTACTCTCTTCAGCGGACAACAAAATTAGTAGCAGAAAACAAAGAAATAAGCACTAAAATATCCTAATTTCACAGGTGGCTAAACCAAAGCCATATAAGCAAAGAGACCCAGATGAGGAATCAGTCTCTCAGCCCAGGAAAAGGTAATAGTGCTGATGCAGAGACTGCTTAAAACCTTTCCCGTATGCAGCCACCAACTTCTATCTCTCCTCTTTCAAGAGGCTGTTCAACTGATGTATAGTAACTGCAAAGTTCACAGGATAATTTAGGGTGGAAGGGACCTTAAGACGTCTCTAGACCAAACTCCTACTCAAAGAACTTCAGCTGTGAGAGCAGCCCAGACTAATTTCTCAGCGCTTTAATATATCTGGTTTTGAGCATGTTAAGGAATAGAGATTGCACAGCCTTTTCACACAATCATTTCCTGTATTGCAATTTGTGGCTGTTGCCTCTTGCCCTGTCACTGGGCATTACTGTGAAGACTGTGGCTCTGTCTTCTTTACTTTCCCCATCAGGTGTTTATACATATTGATAAGATCCCCCTGGCCTTCTTTACTCCAGGCTGAACAGTTCCAGCTCTCTCAGCCTCTCCTCACATGTCAGATGTTTCAATCCCTTGGTCATATTTGTGTCCTTCACTGTTGAAGACATTAAACTGGTCAAGTGCCAGCACAGATTCCTGCGGTACTCCATCTATTACTGATCTCCAGGCAGAATATGACCCTCTAAGCCCAAATAGGCAACCAGGTTGTTTTCTATCTACCTACCTACCTACCTTTCTATCTTTATCTTCTTCCACCTATCCAGACTGTAACATCCAAAGATGGATACAAGGACACTTGCTAAATCCATGCTGACTGTCCCAAACAAAGAGAAGATGACCTGTAGTTCTAGAACTACCTGAGAGGAAGCTGTAGCAAGGTGGGTGTCAGTCTGTTTTCCCAAGTAACTGATAAGACAAGAGGAAACAGCCTCAAGTTGTGCCAGAGGAGGTTTAGATCGGATATTGGGAAGAATTCCTTCACTGAAAGGGTTATCAAGCATTGGAACAGGCTGCCCAGGGAAGTGGATTAGTCACCGTCCCTGGAGGTATTTACAAGGCTTATAGATGTGGTGCCTGGGGACATGACCCCTTTCCATGCATGATCCTGCACAAAATAATGCATCTGTTAGCTGCTCCTGGGAGCTGGCCTCCGGCCTGGGAGGCAGTACAGGGTTTTCCCTACCACCAGCTGGATGAGGCTTACCACTGCCTCTTCAAAAGTCAGCTGAAGACAGAAGGTTAAAGTGCTCTTTGACCACCAATAGCTGATAGACACTATTAGAAACTGCAACTTTGCTAACAGAAGCAAAAGCCTCTAGGAGCTATGTAGCAGCACCAGCAGCTGCACCAGTACACACCAGCAGCACCAGCACACACCCTGAGGCTCCCAGAAGTTCCCGGAAGATCTGGAAGCAGAGCTCACAAACTGCTGCACAAACCACTGTGTCTGCTAGCAACATCTGTTTGCACTGCTTGTTTACTGAGTAAGCCTGCAACTGGGGATGACTAAAAGATGATCAAAATGCTCCACTTTTCATCAAAACAGACAGTGCTATAAAAAATAACACCTTTGGTGGGAACACTGCAATTTTTCAGTGTTTCAAGATCTAAAGGAAATATTTCTTTTATCTTTTTAACTCCACTGAATTTTGACTTCACTTTCAGGTCAAACGTTTATATGAATAAAATAGTTAATGCTAATGATTTTATTAAATAGGATTATATTTTCTCATCAATAAAATGTGCAGCAACCTTGTAAAAAATTAACTTTCTGGTCTGACCTTTTGACATATCTTAATTGAATCTTTTATTACTGTTTCTATTTTGTCAATATTTTAACTATTTGGCTTGATTCTAGACAAAAGGAAATCTTCAAACACTGAACTTTCTTAGTGATCTCTGTATTACAGAACATAGATCATCTTCCCAAAAGCACACAGCTTGGAGTAAAGGAAGGAAAATACTAAGAGCATTATTAGAGCTCAGAAAGTCTCTAGAAAAATAATATCATGAAACAACAGGGAAAAGTTTGTCCATGTACCCACATTGATATCTGCATTGCAAAATGATAAATAAGCACATACAATGTATGGACCCAGTCAGTGGCCCTTTCAGCACAGAAGTACCTCTTTTTTTAATTACAAGATAGTGTCTGTCATAAATACATAAACTGTTTTAGTTAACCATTTTAGAATCACACAAAATCACAGAATGTCAGGGGTTGGCAGGGACCTCGAAAGATCATCTAGTCCAACCCCCCTGCCAGAGCAGGACCACCCACAGTAGATCACACAGGAATGCCTCCAGGCAGGTTTTGAACGTCTCCAGAGAAGGAGAATCCACGACCTCTCTGGGCAGCCTGTTCCAGTGCTCTGTCACCCTCACAGTGAAAAAGTTTTTCCTTATGTTAATGTGGAACCTCCTATGCTCCAGCTTGCACCTGTTGCCCCTTGTCCTGTCATTGGCCATCACTGAGAAAAGCCTGGCTCCATTCTCCTGACACTCACCCTTTACATATTTACGGATGGTAAGAATGCAGGTTTTTTCATACTAAAAGAAATGCATCCAGAGCATAGATAGACAGGGAGGTACATAAGGGCAAACCTGAAACTGGTGAAAAAAAAATATTTTGAAACAAACATTTGTGTGATTTTGTCATTTTACAAAGATATATTGAATGTTCCACCAATGGTATTTTCAATAACAACGTACTCTCAAACTTATCTCAAAAATTTCTACCTTATATTCTCTTGTATGTCACCAATCAGGTTAGCTACTGCAACCTAAAAACCTAAACTATAGCAGGAAATTCGTTGTTCTCAGATAGCCTGTGCAGAAATAACGTTTCTATACCTTAAAAATAATCCCAAATAACAAAAAATGCATTCAGTCACAGACCCCTTTGTATCAGACACTGTGTACCAAAACCAAAAGGAAGGTCCATGTCCCAGACAATTTGCCATTTAAACATAAGGCAAGAGGCAATGTGATCATGTGAAATGACAGCAACGTGTACAGAAACAGTAGAATAATAACGACTGGCAAGACAAGCTTTGGCCACTTTTTCTAGCAGTGTTTCACATGTTTTTGTAAACATCAGAGAAATTTTTATGAGATGGACTAGTCTACTGTGACAGATTAGGAATGAGAGACATTTTTAAAAGCAGTAAGAGGAGCCTTACACTAATATTCCAGGTAGCTGAGATCTAGTCTTCTGACATCATATTGGCAGCTAAGTCAAATTTGTCAAAAACTTTACTATTTGCAACTTGCAGACCTAAGCTTGGGATAGCAGATGCTGGTCAGTGTAGAGACAAATAAGTGTGCATGCATTTGTTTTGGGGAGGCTCACTGACACTTGCTTCTCCTGATCAACAATTTAACACCGTTTCCCTACCGAAAGGGCACAGGTCTTTTGTAACCACCACTTGAGATGAAGTTGTAATCACTGCAGTTTAGTACTGTTAATGCCCACTACTGTT
Source organism: Leptosomus discolor (assembly GCF_034619465.1). NCBI lineage: Eukaryota > Metazoa > Chordata > Aves > Leptosomiformes > Leptosomidae > Leptosomus > Leptosomus discolor. The sequence goes on along the minus strand of NC_141398.1, from coordinate 25,411,057 downwards.
CTTGTATAGACTAATCCAAGACCTAAAGATAGCAAATAATATAAGAAGCTACTGGTGATCTTCGTTCAGCAAAGTTACTTGTAGATTTAACCGGTAATTATATCCATGCTTGACTCCTGAATTTTGCTTAGCTAAGTTTAAATACACTGGTATAAAGTCAGTCATACTGATAAGGTGATTATGTCTTATCAAACTTAATATTTTTTTTTTTTTTTCCCAGAAGGATAATATGACCATTAAAATATAGAGAATAAACCTGTTTGTATAATCACTCTTTAGCTACAGCTAAACGATTATTTCATCCAGGGTATTTTATTCATACCTTTTTTTTTTTAAAATACTGCACACAGGTAATTTGCAGTAAAGTTTAATAAAGTTCACCATATAAGTCCACCTTCATACACACCTCTTACACAAATGTCTTCTTCATTTGAAGTTAAACCAGGGAAAAAGGAAAAAAGAAGTCCATTTTCACTTTTAATTTGCAATGTTAATCCCAAAAGCTTTCGAACTACAAAAGTAGAGGAAAAATTCATGCTGTAGGTTTTGGAGTTATAAATGGAATGTTCAAAGAAATGATCCATTGCCAAAGATGTTAGTAGGGACCTACAGTATAAATTTTTGACCAGATACGAAATAAAAATGCTGTCAAAACATTTTATTATTGAATTTAAGAGGAGCGCACTCTGGTAATAGAGCTACCAGGACAATTGCTGGGAAGCTGGAGACTTTCCTAGACAGCACCCTGCAAAAAAGACAAGAAAAAAAACCCAACAACCCTAAACTCAAAAAGTTTTCTCAAGGTGCATATACTTCCGAAAGCCAGGAAAAAAAGGCAAAACCCCCTTCCTTCTAAATAACAAACAAAAGAAAAAGTGCCAATCATGTTAAAATTGGAAGAGAACAAAATTCTGCATACCCGTAGAGCAGAATTGAAGAATTCAATGTGTATGTTCCCTTAAAGATCAGAGAAACAAATACTCACTACATAATCTATGCTTGCTTTAGGAAGCCCACAGTGTTCAGTGAGGCACAACCGGTGGCCCATAGATGAAATCCGGACACAGAGGTCTTCTCTCTCATCAGCACATTTGCTTCTCTTCAGGAAAGGCAGAGTAGATGTGTAAGTTGCCCATAGCATTTAAATATTGAAGAGCTGCCTCCTGCACACAGCCTAGTTCTAGCGCCCAAGCTCCTGCAGCTGGCTGAGAGGAGGAACAAGTGCAAGCACCTCACTGCCTTCAGATGGCCCTAATATTCAAGGGAGGGGTGGTGGGATTAGGTGAAGAACTAACACTGGGACATGGTTTTGCAAAAATTGGACCTCTCAGGTCTATCTACATCTCTTTAGATCTGTTTGTTTGAAGGATTTCTGAAGCTGCAACATTATCCAGACTGTTGTACTGAAGCTCCGTAGTCAGCAAGAGCAAATATGACTGTTATGAGCAAGAAGATTGCTTCTGAACTTTCATATTACATGCATTTGTGTCTTGACTTCAGAGTTAGGTTTTGAAATAAGGGAAGTGGTCTAAAATCTAGCAAGTTGCAGTTACGAGGAATCCACTTTTACAAGTTTATAATTTGCCTTGAATAAGGTATACTCAAGAGATGCTAGGTAGGATCTTCAACCTGGTTTTCACCTCAAAAAATGCATAGTGAGAATCACAATGTCTCTTATCCATAGAAAAAAATCCCTTATGAATAGAAAATTCTCAAACACCACAAAAACAGTATTTATTATTTATCTGCATTTTCTGTTCGTGTCAGAGAAAGAGAACCCAGTATCTCTCCTCCTCCCTCACTTTCCACCTGCCCCTTAAAAACATCTATTTTTCATCACAGAGCCAAATTGTCATATGCAGAGTTCAGAAAAGGAAACAGTCAAATCAATCCACATGCTGAAAACTTAGCAACATGGATGACCAAGAACTGTATTTTCAATATTAGTTGCAACTGCCTTTTAAACAAAAAGGCAGTTTTTTAAAAAAAAAAACAACCCTGTTTAAGAAGTCAAACAGACTGCTGAAATAAAGGTACAGGCAACACTGTTTTTCCTTAACTCTCCAAATCTTGCTGCCTCTATCTCTAACTCATCTCTTTTTCATGATAAGGGCTTTAAATTATATACTTCTAACACCTTCCTAATTTTATGCTTTTTTCTTTTTAATTTCCTAAAGCTAAAACTGGTTTTGATCATATCCATCTGGCTTATCTCATTAAAACTGTCTGATTGGAATTATCTTCCCCATGGCTTTGCTCAGTCCACATATTACTTTGCCTCTGGGAATAGCAATCTAGTATCCTCACCTTCCTTCTTTCTTTTTTTTTTTAAATAAGCTTATGAAACAGATTTAGGAATGATGTTTTCATATCATCTGAGAACTGAAATTGGCTTTATCATACCTCTCACTGAGTTTGCACACAAATGGCATCTTTACAGGCAACAATGAAAGTAAATACACTTCTTAAGCACTTAAATCTCTTGCACACTAAAGCAAACAGAGCATTATGGGTTAGTTTGTTTTCTAAGTGAATGAAACATCTATAAAAATGACAGCAATTATGTGGAGCAGATTTATGTAATTATGGCTTGAATGTCAGACAACAATGTAATCTATACTATTTAAGTAAGATTAGCATTAATGTCAATACATTTATCGCCCTGTTCCCTTAGGACTTCATTCAGAACTTACAGAAGTCAGGGGAAAGAAATTCATTGGCGTCAATGGACTTTGAATTAGGTTCAGAATGTTTACTTGTTTTGTCTGCTCTCATAGCTAAGAAAGTACTTTTTCTTATTCAAAGCAATAAGATCCTTTCTTCATAGGCTCCAATTCTGCATACTGTCAGCATAAGGACCAAGCAGCTGACAGCATTTCTGAAACCATGATATTATACTAATTTCTGATGCAACTGAAAGTAGGCTGCATGAACAGAAGGATTTGTGCTGTAGACCACCTGTTTCTTTGCAAAGATAAAATTTTTTTTCAACTGACCAGTGTGTTTCATGATGGCTTTCCTCCCAAAGTTGTGTATCTTATATGGGTGCTCCAGATTACCATAAGTAACTAGCAACTTTGATACAAGTAGCTTGCCTGTTAGAATTGCTAGATACCCACCTTCTGAAAATCATGGTAATTTTAAAATGACTTGCGATTTGGTCACCAAAAAACCCCAAACAAACACACCAACCAACAAAGCAATAAAATCCAAGAGTTTAGAGTGACAAGTTACTATATATTTCTGCAAGAAACAGAATGCCTGTCACAAGTATTAATTGCTGTTCACCATTTACTTATTTCCAGAAAAGATAAGCAAAGATCCACCAGCTGAATATAAAGAAGGGTGTGTATAAGTATTGCCATTAGAAACGGAAATACCCTGTATAGAGTCTTGGAGGCATAACTCATATTTTATGGAGCATATCATTGTATTTGGTTGTTTACGAGACACAGAATGGCATGACAAATGAGGTGTGACACAGCAAGTCAACTTTAAAATAAAACAAAACTCGTCTATTTCTGGATCTGCTACTTTGGATTATGTCTAAACAAAACATATCTATAGGAATGGAATGATAAAATATTCAATGCATTTGAAATGTCAAGGGTTGTGGCAGTTCAGCTAGAGTTAAAGTGAGATGGAAGGAAGTTTAGTTTTCCAGCTACAGAACACATTTTAGCTAGTTCCTTATGCCTAATTACAGTTTAGAATAGCCTTCAAGAAGTTGAAAACAATTACAAGAATTTATGAAAATAGATTTCGGGTCACTTGTGTTCACTGATTCCTCAATACTGAAAGCTAGGAGTTATTCTTAAACATACTCATTTTGTAGACTCAGTTTATATACCAACATCATATGGTAACATTAGAGCTGAGAGAAACTCAGTTCTTAACTACCGAAGTGGTATAATAGAGCAAAAATATCAGGAACAACCAACTATTTTGGGGTGTTTTAAATGATCTGATAAACATTACCTGGTTTTTTGTTTGTTTTTTTTCCTTTTTTTAATTCTTACTAAAAAAATTACATAAGTGAATACTACCCCCCAAAAGTTTTTACACAAGTCCCTCTGATAATGGCATAAGATGCAAGTTATTCAATTGAAATTATGACTACATTATTGTAAAACCAATTGTAGAACTACAATGACACTTTAAGGAATCTTAAAGGTACTTTTGGATAGCCCTACTATATTTCATTTGATTTGTAAATGGTAATTGGTGTTAAGGATTTTCTTTCTCTGCTCCCTTGTTTGCTTATATTCATAAAAGCAAATATAGAACATTACAAATATTTGTATCAAAGCACAATACTATCCTTCTAATATAAATATGCCACATTTGAAAACTGTTATTTAAGTATTAAAAGTTCTTAAATCTCTTAGAAGCTTACTCTCTGCCACACTCCTGTGAAGGAGTCCTGACTGTAGGCTCTAATACATCTCTCATTAGTAATAGTAGCAACCTAGGAAGTGCTTAACCAAAAAGATATTCAATGAGTCAGAGATGTTCTGTTGAGACGTCTTGAGTCAAGACTCTGACCATACTGAGAAATTCAATAACAGATCTCCCAGTTTTGCAGATAAGTCTCCTGGCCTTTGGGGAAGATTGGAACAGGCACACCTGTACGCGTACCCCATATGCTCCAAAGTGGTTTCGGTTTTCTGGGTTTCTTTATTCATTTGTTTCTGTTTTGAGAATAAGGTCAAACTAGCAAGAGATCCCAGGGGAAAGTCAGATACATGTCAAAGATTTGGTTGTTTTTGTCTCTTTGAAAGAAATGCAGACTTTAGCAACAGTGGCAACCTTACCATGCCACTTCCAAAATGTGGAAAGTAGTTATAGAGAAGATGGAGATTCCCCTTCCACAAGAACAGACAGTGACAGGACAAGAGGCAACAAGCACAGGTGGATTCAGGAGAAATTCTGTTTGCAGATAGAAAAAAAATAGAAATCTTCACCATGAGAACAATTAAACGTTAGGATGGATAGCCCAGCAGAATGATGCAATCTCCCCTAATGGAAATATTAAAGACTTGGCTTGACAGGTCTCTGTATAACATAATCTAAGGTCTTGAGGTCTTGCTCTCAAAGGAAGGTCACACTAGATGATCTCCAGAGATCCCTTCTAGCCTATGTGATGTTAAGAGGGGGAACATTTGCTGTCATCCAGGGTAATGAAGTTCTTGTGGTAGTGGTTCTTTGTTTTGACGTTTCAATAGTGGCTAAACTACCATGGCTACAAGAAACTTCAAGAGTAATCTAGAAGACAAGCCTGTTTTAAGGCGACATCAACTGTATCAGCAGCATCAACTGTACCTGTTATTACACTGATGATCAGAAGTATCACAGCTTAATCTTAAAAACCTTACTTGACCAATGCCTTACAATCATTACTGCAAGGAAGTTGTTCTATTCCTTGTGCTTAACTTAAAAGCTTTCTCACTGCAGTTTAAGTCTATTGCTTCTTTTCCAATCAACTGTGGGCACAATTATTCTTGTCTTTTTTTAATCAGATTTGAATGTATTTTATAATATCCTCCTTCTGTCTCTTCTTCAAGCTAAGCAACCCCTTCATTCTGCCTTTCCTGACTGGTGCTGGACCTAGATGTTTTAAGATAGAAAAGCTCACAATTCTCTCTATAGAGACACTACCATAAAAGACTTGGTGCTTAGTGCTTTCCTCCTCCCGGTCACTGAAATCATTGGAAAATGAGCACACAAGTACTGCTGTCGAAGTCTGCCCTAAATTTAGGAATTGTTCAACACAATGATTTGATTTCTTTGTCAACTCACCCTTTTGTCTTTGATGTTAGAACCTTGCAAAGGGATGTTTTCCTGTAACATAATTTACTTGTTAGTTTTATTTGCATATAATGTAGGCAGTCACAGCTGGCTTACGAAGGCTCTGGATTCTGAAATAAATATGAACTTTCTAATAATAGGGAAACAAAGGGAAACCTTAATGAAAGATTACTTAGTTTTTTTTTCAAAATTGTGACCTTTTAAATAACCTGTACAGAAATTTATCTTCTTTTCCATTCTTTTTGTTGCTTGGGTTTGGGAATAAGTGGAAAAAAAAAACAAACAACAGTTCATGATCATTCATATATGTGAACATTACCTAATGTAGTGTTAGCAAGTGCAGGACAGAAGTATTGCATTAAAGTACTAAGGGTTGAAAATGAGTCAATGTGCTGTAGAACGGAGCCTAAAATCAGAGTCCAAGTGTAAATCCCATATTCACAGCTTTAAACTCAACTTTAAACTTTAATAAACTATTAAAATTATTTCTAGATATTTTAGCCTATCACTAGTTCTAATCTTGTTTAATTTTTACTGTGCCATGCAGAAAGATACGGAAAGTATGACCTAGATTGAACAGTGCAAAGAGAAAGGACACACAAGGGACACATTGATGTTAGTATCCTAGTTAGAAAATGAAACACTTAATCAGAGAAGAAAAATATTTTCCTTCCGTCATACAGAAATTGCTCTAAGTACACATAGTAATGTCATCAATCACTGTCTCTTCCACGGAGAAAAAAATATTGGTTTACAGTGTTCAAAAATGTTGATGTTTTTCCTTACTCAAGAACAACATAGGGACATATCTATTAATTTTATTACAGATCAGAAAAGGAGGCAGCAGAAAGCAGACATTTAAATAAGATTAAAGGTCTCAGTCAAACTGACAAGAGACAAGAAAAGCAGTGAAAAATTACATTGAGTATTTCTATATGCCAATGTAAAATTTCAAAAATAAACCCACACAACAATTCTTCATTTCTTGTTTTTGTAATCTAACAAAACCTCCTTGTATTACATAAACAACATTCTTGTTTATGGAGGATTACAAAAATCCTTTTAAAATGTGGCAAATATGAAAAAAGTGCATCTATTAAAGTGTAGACAGCCACTAGATATTATTTGCAGTGTGTTTATCAAACTGGTAACCCACGTTTGTTTGGCATCCATTAGGAGAACACTGTTGCAGCTTATCTTTAGAAAAATTATCAAATACACCTCTGTCTCAACACATAGCTTGTCCTGTGGTGACATAAATATTTTTGGGGTCCATTCCTGCAAACTGATAAATATTTGATGCAAGTTGATGCAGATTTGAGTGAAACTTGACAGTATTCAAGGTTAAGAGAAAATATTTTCCTCCTAACAATACATTAACAGTAGGTGGGAAAATAATCTCTTATTGCCAGTCATGACACAGCAGAACATACAAGTATTATATCATTAATACTGAAGCCTATGGTCCATACACAACAGAAGATGAAGTCAGAGCAAGAGCTGCAGATCAAATCATTGTAACTATTCCCAGCTGACTGTTTTGCTTCTCTTCTGAGATTGTTGCAGTAGGTCAAAATCCTAAAACAATTACAATAAAAAGAGAAAAAAAAAAAAAGAAAAAGAAAAAAAAAAGTCCTTTAAAGTAGGTGAAAAGAGAGATTAATAATAATTAAAAACAAAACAAAACAAAACAAAACCCACCTAAGTGATCTCTGTTGCATTATAGCAAATGCTTAAATCTCTGCCTTGTCAGTACTGCTCTTCTGCAGTGCGCCATGCAGTACCAATAATACTGCTTTAAAGCCTGGTCAAACTGATATTTCAGTTGGAAGCAGACAAGCATTAGATGATGCTCTTCAGATCCGATAAGCTAGCTAAATCTCAGTTTGACCATTAAACATAAGCCATCGCCCCCTTTCCATCCCCCTGCCCCTCACTCCTTGTTTCTCAGACCAAGATTTTAACTTATTCTCTTCCCTTAAAACCAGCATACCCAGAATGAGCAACAAAAGATTGAAAATGAGCAGGAAAACATACCAGTGTATTCTTGAAATTCCCATATTAATACGTCAGAAAACTCCAAAGAAACATGTCTCAATTGGAGGTATGAGTAAGTACATGTTTTTGCACTAAGATGGCAGAGATAATGCTTGAAGGTGTATCATATCTTACGCTCTTGAAAACAGGTCAGCGTTCAAAAGTCTGGGAACAGTTTTCATGATAATCACGGTTCAGTGCTTATAAAGTAATATTTCTTAACTGCTAAAGCTTATCATGTTTTTAACAGATAAAATCTAATATATTAAGTGAGGAACCTTCGTCAACTAGGTTTAGTTTTAAATTCAGAGTGTTAATTTTCAGTCACTATGAACATATTCCTTCCAAGGAGACCGCATCACATCTAAACTATTTGTGTGGAATTAGGATACCAATGTATATGTTTAATGCCTTCCAGAGGGGAACCAGAAAATATGGGACATGGAAAGTTCTCCAAAGAGATTTTTTTCCAAGTCATCCAATCCCCTAAGAAATAAAGTAATCAGCATGGAAGAGTCTTGCTATACTTTTGAAACCATACAAATATCATGCCTCCATTCAGCAAAACACACTACCCTTCCCAGGATAATAATTTGAATAGTGGAAAAAGCACAATGTCATAAAAGCAAATGCAGAGCTGGAGAATATTCAGAGACAGAAACTGACATTTGGCTAGAAAACAAGCAGTAATAAAATTCAGTGAGAAATGCCAGCAATGACTGTCAAGACTTTTAGGGAAGAAGCCTTTCCGTAATTAGAAAAAAAATAGCCCTCGTATATTCTGTGCAAGTATCTCAACAAAAGATGGTGTCCAGAAGCAAGCTCCAAAATGCCTTTGATCAGCCAGTGATGTTACAAGGATTCACACTATCAAAAAAACACAACAGCTTGTTCAAATTGCTTTTCATGATCAGAAGGTGAAAAGCGGTTAGGGAGAAAAGAAATGGAGAATAAGGTAAACCAGAGCACAATCAAACGACTTATTGGTCCAACAGTTGTCCCTCAGTGAAAAATTCTACTATTGCTAGACTCCCGGAAACTATACAGCTGAAAAAAACATATAAATGATACCCATTAACACATTTTCACAACCTCAATATACTGATCATATATATGATTGAGTCTCCCTTTCTCAAGCTAAACATATCCTGTGATAGAAAACTTTCTTGCTGACTCACTTCTGCTGCTCTTCAAGCATGCACTGAGGAAATGCAGCTAATCTCTGGATCTGGCTAACCTGTGATCCTGCAGGAATTGTTGCTTGGAGGTGTTGTGTTAGCAAGTTGCAAAGAAAACGCTTTTCCCTCCTCTCTCGTCCAGAAATCCTTGAAACAGAAAGATGAAACAGAAGTTCATCACCTGACAAAGACAATAAGAACTCCCAAAACGATCATGTCTTAACAAGCTTAGAGACAAGTATAGGAAACTTGGAAGGAGGCATAATAACCATGGTAGCTTTCATGAAAAAAACCCAAAACATCAACTGCTCTAATTTTGTATCTTCTGCTTATCTTCTGCTTCAAGAATCACCAATTTTGATCAAGGATTAGAATAATTAACTATCAATCACTATTAAAACCAAATCACTGCTCATAAGAGCACTGGGTAAAGAATGCAAAAAATATCCTGATTTTAACTTGTCTTTCTATCCAAAAATCTTTGGCTTTGTTTTTAAATCTAGCATTTTACTTTTGCATTGCATTTCTTAGTTTTGAACTCTCATCATATGAAGATGGCACATATACCATCAGTCTATTACATTATATGTGTTTATTATATATACAGTATTACTATTGCATGTATATTACTCTAATATGTACGATATTACTCATTTGACTCTTTTAATCAGAGTAAGCTATGGCTACACATGTTCACTTTGTGTTATTTTATTGTAAAAAAAAAATATAACAATTAAGTATATCCCCTGTAGTCCAGGTTTACTACCCATCCCAGTTAACTGATCACTTAGTAGCTAAATGGACTACTTAAAAAAAACCTATGTCATTAAAGAAATTAAGTCACAAGAGAAAGAATATTGTCTTTGTTCACATATGCAACTTCCTTGAGATTGATGGAAGTTATCTGGAAATAACTAAAGGTAGCCTTCAACCCAGCTGTCATCCTGTTCCAGGCATATTAAAATTTATGAAAATCATTCTACTGTTTCACTGGGATTAGGTCTATAAATACCAGAAATTCATTTCATAGTGTCTGATAACTCACAGCTACATGAAGATTCCTGGATGCTTCCTGAAAAGCTGGTGAGCTATCCTGTGTAAAGCAATTTATTTGAACAATCAATGAATCATCATTGCATAGTGGTACAGTAGACATTGAATTTGTCACCTGAAATTCAAGAAAAATTTAGTTACCTTCTGACCAAAGTTCAGGTACAGAACAACAAAACATAGTTCCAGCCCAGCGGTTGCAAAGAAGAAAGGGAAAGAAATAACACTACAACTTATACACCCATAAGGCACCCAGAACAAAATTACTCCCATGGACAAAATTTATCACTGTATATTTTGTTGAAAATTACAGTTCTTTTAATTACTAATGGTAAATCTGTTCTCACTTTTTATCAAGATGTGATGTATTTTGTATTATGAAACCCAGCTTTCCTTTCTGGAGCTTCTTCTAAAGTCTCATATCAGTCACACTGCATTTGGTAATTTTTCCTTCTGTGCCCCGATTGATATTATCTTTGTACACTAAACTGAACATAACACATCATTACTAATGAACAGGCCACAACCTGGAACCAAAGAAATCTGTAACATTCAGCACAACAGAAGGATGTGACATGTATCACACTGTCAGAATATTCATTAAATCTTGTCAAAAAGGTCTCTGTACAAAGCCAGTAGAATCTTTTCTTTTCCCTGAAGATTCTAACATCAGGTAATGACCCTGAGAACCTGTGACAAAACTCATCTTCATCAGCCTTTAAGAACAAGTAAATTGCAAATGCATGTTTCCAAGGACCTGCTCAGCAGTATTCCCTGGTCGCATACAGCAGATGGACTAGTGTTTGGCAGTCATTTTTGGTGTCTGGCAATCATTTCAGGTGTCAAATGCAAGTTGTAGTGTAAGAGTGTCAAGCCAGTAGGTTCCAAGATATTTAAAGTTTTTTTTTTTCTTGCTTCCATCTATTGGTGTGTTTTCTTTTTCCTTTCTACTAGCGCAAGCCAAAATCATCTCCATCATATTTTCTTTTTCCTTTTTCAGTGTTACCATGCTCAGAGCATATGGATTAGATAAGAAAATACAATGTCAAAATTCCATTGGTACCCAATTTTTCAGTGAATATTAGAGTTTTCAATGCTTTTAACTTCATCCACCATCAATATGACTAATTGCTATTTACTTATTTTTGAAGTTTCAATTTTTTCTTAGAGAACACTGATAAAGTAACATTTTGACTAAGTCTTCATTACACACAAACAGCGATATTGAGCATATAAATTATTATTATCTTATACTATTGAAAGTTTTTTCCCCACTGTGTTTTTGCTCAGCAGAATCAATCGTTCATTTATTTTGATCAGTGTCTTTATAAATACAAAACACATGCAACTATCGACCCTGAAGAGTTAAAAAAAAAAATCTACTCATGAGAAGCAATGCAAATGACCCTATAATTTAGAAATCTTTAAAAAGATCAGGAGAAAACACAATAAGTGAGGTGGTTGAATCACTAGACAGTTGGGTAGCTGAATGGTTTCTAGCCTTCATTTAACACGAATGAAGCCAGGCACAATGTTGAAACTTTAACAATCCCAACTAACATAATGAGAAACAAGATTGTCTCATGTTATATTCATGTTATTCTGCTTAATGAAAAAACTCATACATTAGGAAAGGATCTGCAAGACTAGGACTACTCACTCATTTTAGGCTTCTTGAGTAGGCTGCAGGTAAGGAAACAATTACACACACACACACACACACACATAAATAGGGCCTCTTTTTTCATTATTTATTTTTCCAAATGTTTGTGTGTAAATGTAGCACATACTGAAAAGGCTAAAAAGTAAAAAATATAACCTGAAATTATTCATAATGTATAAATGGTTTAAAAAATAAGAGGAAATTTCTGGATGTTCTAAAATAAATATCTCAACAATAGTTTCCATCAACCATCTGCTGTTCCACATAATATTAAATGAATAAGGTTCAGTTAAAGGTGTATTAAATATGTTAGACACTCCTTCTGCAATCAGAATAAGGTACATTTCTTCTGAAGTGGTTTGCCGTCCTTCCCCAAGCCTCCCTCTGTTTGCAGAGCAGCACTCATTCGGTTTATGCTGAGCTTTAACAAAAATGAACTATAGCTTTATTAAGAAAAGGAAGTGAACGAATGTTCCTTTAATAAAGAAGGTCATGCATAAGATTTTTCAACAACTGTTTTGGTAATGGCAGTCTTTATAGTCCTTGCAAAACTAAACCATTTTGTGGATTTATTGTTCTTCTGAAGGGCCTGTTGCTCATGAAAATTAAAGGCAATTTCCACTGGTAATAAAATTTACTATAAAAATATATTAGATGTCATTCATGTTTCAAGGTAAAAGCCAACATCCCAGTTCCAGCACTCTTGCGTAAACTTTCTTGCTTCTCCTTCTGGGGCTTCAGATACTGTGCAGTTTGAGACAAGAGTCTGACAAAGAGCAGTACACTATTAACGTTATCCGTTATGGCAACTTCTATGAAATTTTATTCTTAAAACAACAATAAAAAAACCTAACAACAACAACAAATACGGTCAGCCCAATTAATTTAAGAGCATTTGCAGCACCTGCTGAAGATGACACTTTGTTTTGTGGTAACATTGATGTGATTCAGTTGCCTGAACATTAGTACCTAAGCTCGTTTTTAGACACCCCAAAGTAATTTAACACAGTCATGTTAGAACTACATATTCAAGAAGAAATATATTTTATTCTTTTTAAACAAAAAAGGAAGTAAGATTGAAATTGAGTTGCCTGAATACAGTTCTCTAGGACTGCTTTAGGATAACCCACCTGACCTTCAGTTCTTCCAGAATAGTGCAAGCTATTTGTCATACCTGTCAGCTCATTCAGATGTCTCAGAAGTTTATCACTACAAGCCAATATCTCAGCAACATCGTTTTTTAAAACCTTCATGAAAATACGTATTTTTAAAAGTCTTCAAAAAAAGACAAAAAGGAACCTTGAATTATTTGAAATATTAACTAGTCAAATATTACAGCATAACTGAAATGCATTTAATGAAAAAAAATTTTGGACAGTATTAAATGGGCATAGATTTCATGTTTTCATTCCTTGCAGTTTTGATTATGTATTAGCACCAGAAATAAGAAAGGAGAAAGTAAAACTTTAGGCTGTGCAATTCCAGTCAACCAAAACTGAGAAATTTTGGTCTTGCTATTCTATAGCTCTCTCTCTGAGCCAATGGTTTTCTGAGGAAGTCATAATATTACTTCTTCCAAGCTGTACACCTGAAAATAGAATTTTCTGTTAGGATTTCAATGCTTCCTTCTTGTTATCTGTTTTTCTTGCTCATTAACTTAAGCCATATCCCTTACAGCAACTGTCCACTTCCTTTACTGATGGCCAGCTGTAGAACCTCACACTTCATTTATCTCACTCCCCATACTTCAACTTGTATAATTTTACACATCTTTCCCACTGTTTTCATGCAGGTAGAAAGGCTGCTGTAAGAATCCTGAGTAAGTAAGCTTAATAAGGGTGAAAAAAGGTCCTTTTATGGCACTGAGTGGGATGCAAAGGTACAACATGTAAAACCAAAGCAAAGACTGGAGAAGAGCTGATGACATGGATTTGAAAAATGTGTATTTAAGACTGACAGAGATTAGGACAGCTTTATCTTTACTGCAGCTTTATTAACTTCACTGAAGTTACATCAGAGACTCAGCTATTGTAACACAAGGAACTCACATTTATTGCTTTTTAAATATTTGGGGGGTTTTAAAGGTGTCATTATTTTTTAGTCTACTGTGACTGTTGGCTATGAAAGATGAATCCTTATGGGAATCTACCAGTGATCCATCTACACAACACTGCTTGAGCATGAATCATCCCTAAACTGACAACTCACACTGCTGTGTAGAATTTAGTAATTTCTTTTTCACTTTTGTTGCTATGTTTAAGTAGCTAAATAAGTGAAGCAATTTATCTTCTTATAACTTAATTAATAACTCCTTTGCCTTTTTCTGACTTTCCACAATTCATGAAAGAAAATACTGATAACAAGACTACTAAAATTCAATACAATATTCCAGTTACAACTGAAAATGAGCAATGTAAATAAAGCCTAAGTACAAACCTTTCTGTTCTCTGTTCCTGTCTTCTCTTTAGGCTGACAATGAAAAGGAAGCTTCCAGCCAGTGGAAACACAGGATTCTTCCAAAGCCTTCCAATAGCAAGTAAACATAAACAACTATCCCACCACTTCAGAAACAGAGCTTGATCATTTAACAGAAAGGTTTATGAGACATGGTTGCAAGCCCAATCTCCATAGCATGGACAACCCTATATAAGCCCCACATAGTATTGTTTTAAGGCCACTTGAACACAAAAACGATGATAGCCAATCATTGTACAAGAACTAATAAGTACAATATAAACAGAAATTGTCTATACCTTTTTCCACTTCAAGGAATGTGTCCTCGTTACATATCCACATAGTCTTCTAAACATTGTCTTAAAAAATTTTAGGATATACATCATACATACATGGTGGATCTGTCACAAGTTATAATTTTGTTCTTTGCACTTCTGTTTGCAGAGAAGAATCTCCATGCATAAATATTTCCTAGGATGACATTACATTACAAAAATCTTTAGCTCATTTATATTCAGAACCACATCCTAACATTTCAAGCCTGCAGATGTTTAGTTTTGAAATTAAGCCATTTGCCCATATAGTGTCATCATTTTACATATATTGTTATAGGTTAGTCATTGTTTGAGTTGATGCCTTAACACAAATAAGTCTTTTTTCCCCCTCCAACACTTAAATTTTCTTTTTTACTATTTATATCATAATACCATCATGACAAGATCATCCCCTGCTCATGCAATCCTTTCCTTTCATGGTGCTTTGAGAAGCATTAACATCACTTGAATTTTCCTCTTTTTATGTGAAGATTGAATATCCAGCTGTTACCTTAATTAAGTCTGCCACAGGCAAGGATGTGGCTTTACGTACCTGCAGAGAGAACTTTCATGGTGTTTTAATGAGTAGCTATAGATTGAGCAAAGTGACTCAAGAGCTAATGCAAGCAAGAGCTAAACTCAAATGAGTGCCGGAGCTGTCAATTTCCAATTAGGAGACTTGTTTGTCTCTCGTGACAGTGAACCACCACAAATTATATGCTTTAGCACTGTTGGTTAATCTTTTGCCACCTGACAGATGGAAGTAAATCAGTTGACTTACATTAATCACTTCCAGGAAGTGAGAATTATTTAAATTTTGGCACAATTTTGCATCTGTGAGGACAATATTAGGAGATATCACAACAGCAACCCATTATTTATAGATAAGGTGTTGTCTGAAATGTGTGTGGGGGGTGGAATGAATGGCAGGGAATATTGGGGAAAACGAAAGGCATTATTCAACCGTTTCTCAAAAGCTCTCCCACTTGAGAAGAAAGCTTCTGATTGTTCATATCTTGCATATTTTATGTTTTTACAAAGCTGAATAAAACTCTCAGCAAAATCAAGTTGTTATCATGTGTATACATAGGAGAAATGCATACAGGTCTCCCAAATAGATGTTTGACAATTTATAACTAGCAACAGTATCAGTAAGTAATAACTAAATATACCTCTACTAAAAATAAGAAAATAAATTTGTCACTATCAGGAAAACTTGGGATGTATTCTTTGTGGAAAATAGGAGAATAAGTTTCTTCATTAAAAAAAAAATTACTAAATAATATTTGAAAACTTGTGAAACATCTATTAAGACCTTTGACATGTAGCTCTAAAAAGCCAAGCTGACGGCACAAAACTTGGACTACTGCCTGGTGACACCTGCCAACATAAGTGCAAACTGCATTTCACAGCACAAAAAGATCGACTCCCGGTTTGCTTTCTGCAGTTTTCCCCTTTTAACACAACTATATAATAATTAGGAGAACAGCTTGGATTTCCATTGTACCCTGTTGTTCTCCTAGTGACTGCCTTTTCCACAGGATTAATACTGCCATAATTACAGTACGTTATTTGATGGATATACGCTTTCAAACACTTTTATTTAGTTGAAAATCACATGTGATATCATGTAATTTAGGAAAAAAAAAGATAATAGGATCATTATTTAAATTCTGTTGCACTTCAAACGTCTGCAGTTCATGGCAGGGCTTCAAAATTTGGTAAGGAAAAATGCTGCAGGAGAGAAAAGAAATTTTTCTGGGAAATGCCAACAAGGAGTGCTTCAGAGATATATTTTCTATTGTAAAAATAGAAAAATAGTTCTATGGTTACAGAACACATTTTGCTGTTTAGATTGCCAGAAAGTGCTGGCGTCATTTTACCAGTGATCATTAACTTGACCTCCCAGTACTCATGGACGATACAGTCTTAAACTGCACACTCCCATCCTATCATCACCACCTTCCTATTTACATATATATTTATTCATTCCATTTCCCCTGTGTTCTTACAAACAGAGCTCCACTTCACTGAGATTGCAGGACAGAGGCACTCAGGGGCTGGATTAAGATTACACGGAGATTCAAAACCCCTCCTGTACTTTTCTAATTTATTTTAATACATTTATCTTTCTTATTGGGCTCCCTTCGGAGAAGGTTCTTTTCTGTGCTGCACAGCTCTCAATGCTTTTCCATGGACTTCAGAAATCCTTATAGGTAGTATTATCTGGACTGCTAATTAAAAAGATAGCATTATTGTATTCTGAATTGAATATGAAATTATAATAAGATTCTTAGACCTTCCCCCTGCTCTGTATTTTTTTCTGACAACATTTATGATGATCTTCAAAAAGGGTGCATTTTACTCTGGCTCACAAGTCTAACTTGCTTGTTTCCCTTCTTCTACATAGTGATTTTGTACTGTGTGCTGATTGATCCACTTTCAGAAACACACCAAGTTAATTAGCATTCATGTTCACAACAGCCAGCACACATTTTGTTTGAATGGGTAGAGGGGATTCTGCAACACTGTTTAACCAAATGAACAGGCCACAGAAAATCACAGTGCTAAATATCACTTCACAGGTAATTAACTGTGTCTTGGGTGCTCCCCGTCAACATTCTTTCACATTTTGTTGATGTTTTCATTGCACACAGAATGCTGTGTCTTTAAAACATGATACATAAAATTTTGGTTTACAATATTGTTTACACACAGAAACACGCAAATATATAAAAGGCTGCTTGTTGGCTTTCTGCCTACAGAGCTGATTTTTTTTCCCTGGTGTATTACATACATAAACAGTGAAAAACCCCACATTCAGAGAAATCAGAGTTGAAAGAGAATAACAAGGTTATGAAATAAACTTACTTATGACCTGCAATCTGTCCAAAAGCTTACTGCTATATGTAAGCATACACAGCTCATTGTATTTCAAACAACACACATACAAAATTATTTATAACACTATTATTTGAATATGCTAGAGTTGGTCTCCTAAGGTTAAACACAAAATTCCTTAAGCTGTAGAGACCTTTAAAATTTCCTTCTCTAAAATTTAAAAGATTTCATTGATTAAAAGGTGATATCTTGGGTTGTTTTTTTTTCATTCCCATGGATCAAAAGACCTGTCTGATCTGCCATATTTTTCAAAAAAGTTGTGTTGAATTATTACAGATATCCATATCATACTTAAGTCCTTGAATTCTAGCTCCAGTAATATAGAGCTTAGCAGGAAAGGTAACACAAAGATCCACCAGTACTGAGCTTTCAGGTGGCGTCATCACATGGCATTCTGCTGCATTATATTCACCTTATAAAGCTGCCATTTTAAAATTATGTAAGTATATATCTCAGTGGAATATCTGACCGCTGTGGTTCATTAACTATTGGGAGAAAAAAAAATAACTAAACTGAAACACTGGGAGTCTGCCAGACCGAGAATTATAAAACGACTGAAGTAAAATAAATAAATAAATACAAGCAGAACCGAAACATCACCTTATTAACATGAATAACGCTATTATAAAATACAATACAAGGAGTTTCTGTCTGTTAATTGAAGTAAAACCAGCTTGTGTGTTCTATATTTCCCACTTTATTAATATGGCTATTTGAATGTCAAATGGTTATACATACCGGTTTTTTACGAGCATGAATTTTGAGTTTTAACTCATGTCTTTCAATATACATATAATAAACTACAGCCTTAAGTCATTAGAATGTTTATGTCATAGCAAACTATAGAGGGAGCAAACAAGTCCTTTTAAAAATAAGGGGAAAACAGGGGAACTAAGAACAGAAATTATATAATTGCAGCTTGATTTTCTCAAAGAAACTTTGCTTGACTTAACAAAAAGTGAAATAAGTTTTCTGGTAAGTAAAATTCACCTGTTAATAATTCTCAAAGAGCAGAAACTAAAAGTTTCAAGATTGACAAGCCTAGAAATTGAACATATATGGAACTTCAAAAGGGATTCCATAAGTAGAATCCTTTTGATTTTGCATATTATACTTTGAGAACGACATTGAAGAGAAGCTTTCCATTTGATATGTTGTCGTGGGTTGAGGCTGGGCGGACCACTAACAAATGACAGATGCTCTCTATTAACCCTTCTCCCCTCCCAGAGGGGGAAGAGAGAGTGAGACAATAAGGGAGACAGACTTACGGGTTTGGAAACAAAACTGAAACAGCTTTAATGAAACAATTAACAATAAAAAGAGAAGATATCAATACGAATAAGGAAATAATGAAATATATATGAAACCAATACCTATCCCAGACCTCCTGATGACAATATGTCACCAGTGACGTTGCAGGGCTGGCACTGGGGCAGTCCCAGGCTGGACCCAGCAGCAGACAGGAACTGGATTCAGGAGCTGGATTCAGGAACACACGGATTGGGATCACAGACAGAAGAACAGACAGAGTCCTCCTCGGACACCAGCCATCAAAGAAGAGAGCTTAACTCTCATGATCCCTCAGCTTTATACTCACTATGACATACATGGGATGGAATATTCTGTTGGTCAGTTTGGGTCATTTGTGCTGCCTGCTCCTCCCCGCAGATGCAACCTTTTTAATACCTTATGACCCCTTTCACTTACAGCACCCCAACATGGGGCACAAGATTTAGCAGTGACCTTGGTTGCTGTAGGAGAAAGTATAAGCAACAGCCTTTCTGCATCCCATTCCTTGGTAGTAACTATCAACACCAAGCGCTACCACTGCTAGAGGCAGACACTCTGGAAAAACACGCTGTTGGTTTCAGAAAGTGCAGTTCCTGAGAAGAGACTTAACTGAAAAGTAAAATCACTGAACAGAATTAATTCCGTTTTAGCTCAAACCAGGACATATGTAAAATAGACACTTTGAATATTATGTCAGATTCATTTAAAAAAAAAAAAAAAGAAAATGTTTTATAATTAGGATAAATATGTAAGCAAAGTGATCATTGACATTAAGATTTCTCCATAAATTGTGAGAGTGTTTCCTTTTGCAGGAGTACAACATATTTCTTGATGCCAACTTAATTTAATTGGATGCTCTTCGATAGTGCAGAGCAACTGAAGTGTTCTTAAAATGGTAAGCGCTGTATCATAAAAGTACAACTAATATGTTTGGGAAGTTGATTCTAGAAAATATACCTTTGTTAAAAGAAGATAAAAAAAAAACCTTTCAGTGTCACTGTACCTGATTAACAAAATAATGTGAAGTACAGATAGGCAGTGGTAATTCAGAATATAAGTGACCCACAGTAAAACAATAACACTTTTATAAGTTAAGAAGTATTTCTAATGAAAAACAATACAATTCAGAGGAGAAAAAAACCAACAAAAATCACAAAATAGAAAAAAAAATTTCTTCTGGATTACTATTTGAAGATAGTCACTACTATATGGAATTGTGAATACAATCATAATTCACTTCAACTCACAATGAAATGAAAATGATGGTAAACCTTACTTAAGGCTTCTCTCTGGAAGAAAAAATACTAAGCATTGGGAAAATGTAGCTTTGAAGCAAAGTACTACCTATGCTGAAATTGCAAGAGAACTTGCAAAAGCATTTGATCCCGTGTTTGTAGTTGAAAGTTCACAGAGATGACATGGGTTCTTCTCAAAAGCAAAACATTTACAAAGAATTGTGTTATTCCATGGGGAAAATCTGCATAGATTTGTCACTTTTTTTTTTTTTTTTATGTTAAACAGTTTTGAAAGCTGAATATTTTTGTATCTTTTAAAGCATTCAGTTGTAAGGCGCAGTAATCTAAGGTACTTAAATCATTTGTTAAGAGTTCTGCAAATTACAAGCTTCATGAAACTCCTACTTTATATTCCTTCAGCAGGTTTTGTAAGAGGCATTATTGGAGAGCTTCTTCCTTCTCCTTACATAAGTTTCTCTTGTGTATATAGTGTAATGCTCAAGTGCCTCCCTACAGCTATTCTCTGAAGCAAATATTATATTGACATTTTCATTCCTGTAAATAATGTTGTGAATTTGTGTGAGTAAACTTTCTTCTACCTACCCTTATATCAAAAAAGGGTATAACAAAACACAAAATATTTTGCATTTTCTCAATTTTAATTTCATTTTTTAACACTTTCACTACTTCAGTTACATCAAGAAGCCTCCTTCAACTCACAGAAAATAGGGAAGGAGTGGTGGAGACTTTTAATAACCTTATTTCATGTATTTCAACAGGTATAAAACTTGAGCATAGGTATAGAGTTTATATCTATGTATCACATAAGTCTCTGTTATATTTAAGTACAAATATACAGATTATGTTAAGAACAAGTCCCAGTGACTTTCATGATCCTGAATCATGTAATTCACTACAGTTGCCAAGGCTCTAAACATGTTTTTAGGCTTTATCTAAAGTCCTGCTCAGAAAAAACCCCAAAACAATCCAAAACCAACCAATCAAAAAAAAAAAAGATCCCAAAACAACAACGCATCCATGATTTATGAAAACATATAATATATTGATAAGCCATTCATATTGATTCTTGGAATTACACAGGATACATTGTTTTTTGCTGCATTTTATATATCTATATATATCTCTATAAATTCCTCCTCCCATATATATATATTCAGTATATTCTGTATATAAAACCTGTTCCATTCTAGTTTGTGGAAGCAATATTTCTGAAAATTGAGGTATGGATATCTTTAAAAATGTGAAGAGGTTTTGATATCAACTAGAAGTAGAAAATAATTTCTTGCATGACCGTCTACAAAGACTGTACAAGATTTTCCTCTTTCAGTGTAACAACTAGTAATACCCTGTTCAAAGGAGGACAGACAAAAAAGGATTTTGAAGGTGTGAAAGTTTCTCAAACTTCAAGCACAGTTTTAAGTAATCTTAGTATGTATGAATATTTTTCAAATATAAAATTCAGAGTGAAAATCTACCAGAACATCTAATTTTTATTCCTCCCAACCCCAATCCACTTCTCCTTGCCCTTTCAAATAAATATTCTCTGGTTTTTGCACAACACCCTTAATGACCTTATGACAGGATTTTGGGCGTAGTGAGGAGTAGTTATTGTTTCTGTTTTTACAGGTGGAGTATCTGCATGGTAGATGAAATCAAGGGAACAAAATGTGCCACGGGACTACTTCAATATTCCCTGGTGACCCAGCTATCACATAAATGGAAAAGCACAAAAGTTAACTTATCTATGCTGTTGCTTGTGTCCTCATTCTGTTAACAAACATTTCCATGATCTTGCTATATGATATGATCTATAACAACATAAAAAGTAGCAGCATTATATCCTATTAATACCTGAATAGGCTTACAACCTGCTCAGAGAATTAACTCTCCACTTCATTGAAATTAAAACTACTGATTTTCCTGTTGAATTGTTTTGTTCCCAAATTACCTTTCAAATGCCACTCTATTTCAATGGAAACAGATTATTTGTTTTTAAAAGGAACAAGTATTTAATCATTAAAGCTATTTTGCCACAGTGAAAGAAAAGAGGTTCAATATATTTGGTCTCCCAACTGATAAATAAGCCATCTAAACTAACTAATTTTCAAGAGTTCAGAACTCTTGAAAATTACAACACATCCTCCTTTGGTTCATTTAGTATGTAAAATTTCCTCACACACAAAAACCCCCAAGCTTATGTACAAATTATGGAAATCTTTGTTAGGCAAAACATATCAAGAACAAGAGGTGGGGGAAAAAGTAGAGTAATTGTCCCACAGAAAAATGTATTATGTAATAATCTCAAAACAGTATATAAAGGTGAAATATGAACATTTTTCAAAATGGAAACGTAAAAAAAATTTTGAGAGGAAGTGTTGAAAAATTTCAAAGAAATAAAAATTTTAGATGATTGCTGACATATTCATTTGTTTTCTTCTGATTCCCTCACAACATTTAGAGTAAGGTGATTGTGGAACATTTTTTTTTTGTGATACACTGCATATACCATGGCATTTCGTGTTTCAGAACTACAGCTCTTTTTATTTTAGGTGTGATATTTTGACTCAACTAGTTACTTGGATCGCTCGCAATTGGAGGCAGTAGAATTAGTAATTAAGATGTAAGAAGAAACTAAGCAGACTGTGCTTCAAGCTACTTCTCCCATCTTTGATATTTCATCAGTTTGCATTGTGTTACACACCTTCTACACAAAAGGTGTCAAGAACATGTCAGAACACTGGAAAATTTTCCTCCTTTTGAATAACAAGAGTTGGATTCTTGAAAATCAATATTTTTTCGTAAAATAACATCTCTCTCCCACTTTAAGTGTCTCTGGGAACCAAACTGAACTCAATAGCCAAGCTGTTTAGGACACTTTCAGGAGTCTCAGTACAGAAATTTGCCTAAGAGATATCTAAACAAACTAATATATTGGCTACTCTTAATTTCCTCTGTGCAAAATACCTAATTTCTATGAGTTTGATCTTTCATTCTAGCCCTACATTAGTGTAGGCAGTTTGGAAGTTTTATGAGACAAGGTAAGTGAAATACATGTTTCTGGATAAAATATATATTGTTACATTGCCCTCAATGGGAGCATAGGTTTAGAGAGGAACCTGCACTATTTCAGATCACGAGCTGATTTCAGTTTCATATGAATGCTATTTAGAAAACTGTCCAGCTGTGTCCTCAGGGCTTCTATGTTGGCTGTTGACAGGTGCCAAACCTTCATTAAAAGCAAAGCGATTGCAGCAACTGAAGAACTGTTGCTCTGGTGAAACAGACTATTCCTAAGTTGCAGAGCTCGACACTTGTGCCCACCTCCTGTGAGGCCACCTGGCAGTCCTGCCAGAAGCCTGGGTGTCCTTTCACTCTGTGAGTCAACTTTCCCACTACTGCAGCTGCTACATCAGCTCCAGAGCTGACAGCTGGAAGCACTGGGTCCAGCCAATGCAGGAGGCATCTGGAGGCAGTTCCCCTGGAAGCCTCCAGTGCTCTTGAAAACCATGTGACCTGGAGGACAAAAAAGTTTTGGATCACTATTTCAAGATCCAGTTCTAATCCCTACATGATACAGGGACAGTAAACTGTCTTTACCTATGATTTCTGTACTAAGAAATCTATCTCAGTTTGGGCATTCTTCTGAGAGAGATGCTAACAATTCAATTAAAGTCTCCAAATTAGAGAAAGCTCACTGTACACTTCCCTGAATTTCTGCAACAGTACTATGACTCCTGACAAATAAAAGTCAAGTTGGTTTCGCTACATACCTTCACTTTTTAATAAAATGATATGATGCCTCTTTCAAATGAGACAATAATGTTGCTTTCCCCCCACTGTCATTTCAAGTATTAAGTCAACACAATGTTTGGAGCAAGACTTCACGTAAAGAACATGAACAGACAGTTGGATTCCCAAGTGTTAACCCTAGGCAAGTTGCA
This sequence comes from Leptosomus discolor, assembly GCF_034619465.1. NCBI lineage: Eukaryota > Metazoa > Chordata > Aves > Leptosomiformes > Leptosomidae > Leptosomus > Leptosomus discolor. The sequence goes on along the minus strand of NC_141398.1, from coordinate 25,387,165 downwards.
GTATCATTCTACACCAATAGTAAAACTGAATGCATATTTATACTACAAGTAATCACTGTAGATTTTCTGTTGGCACGCTGGCTCCCTTACTTGAAGATGTGTTACAACATGATCATCATAAATACATTTTTTAAGAAATAAAGTTACCAATTTCCATTGGATGAAGAGTTAATTAATAACCTTGGCTGCTTTCTGATACCTACCTTCCTGACGATATTTGACTTTTAGAATGAAAAGCATTCTTTTTTTGTAGACTCAGAGACGAATAGAAAAATAGGCTATAAATGTGAGGCAGACAGAGGCTTGTATCAGATTTTTGCATATTCTTTTCTGATCTCTAGCTGAGGAATGACATTATGAGATTTGAACTCAGAGCCAGACTTTGCAAAATCTGGCCATAGATTTTTAAGAAGAGGACAGCTGAAAAAAAAATAGGGAGGAGGTTTCTCAAGAGAACAGGTACCAACCCAGTGTGTATGGAAAGAAATCTCCCTGAATTAAAGGTACATAGTTTAATAAAATATTCCTAACATATTGCATTTCTGGTTAAAAGGATGCTTAAAATAACAGAATTGTAAAATCAAACATGATTATTTTAAAATATGAAAATAAGGGAAAACTACCTATAGAAAAAACACTACAATTTCCCTATAGTAAAAATATACATTTATTATTGATGTAGAATGATTTTGCAGTTTGCCTAGATTCTTCATGTGGGAATGCAACTGTGACCATTCCTGAATCTTCCAGAACTGAGGATATAACACAGCTGGTGTGAGTGTATATGTTATTGATTGCTAATTGCATAAGGCTTTGCCATCACAAGTTCTCTCTGACTCAGAACCAGTAGATTCAGGAATAGCCACTGAACACAAGGGATTTCTCCACTATGTCACAGTAACATCTTGCTAAGACACATAGTGACCAAACACCTCTCTCCACTGAGCTACAGATATGACAAATTTAGTCTGAATGACAGTGCCTGCCTTGGAGAGTTTGCCATCTGAATAAGCAAAATTGTACAAGTTCTACATATCACCTCTCTGCGACAGAGAGGTAAAGAGATCTGCACCAATTCATGCAGTAGGTCAATCCTAGGACCATGGTAAGAATCATAGCATCCTAACTCTGCGGAGCTCTATTGTGCTGCATGTGAAAGATACCTCTCAGCTCTGGCAGGTTTTACATAAAGCCGTAAGGATCATACAACGTGGCTGAAGACTGCCATTAGTATTTATTGTTTGCTGTGTACCAACAGCATGCTTGGAGCAAAAACCAAAATTAAGACAATGCCTGCTGTAGAGAGAAGTGAAGGGAAAAACTAAACGTAGCAGATAAAGAAATGAAAACAATTACAGATCTATCATGCTGGCTTAGAATCCATGCAGTTACAAAAATAATAAAGTTAAATAATAAAGTTGCCTGCAGGCAATCTATAAGGGATTTAATTATTTTTGAATTACCCATCTTGGGTGAAAAAATCATTTCCAGAACCAAGAGAATTAAACATTCTTTTGACCCTGGCCAGAACTATATTTTAAAGAACTGTTATGTAGCACAGTTATGTATCCCTGCTTTGTTTATAAAATGTATGGCATTGCATCAGCCACAAGTTAAATTACACGAAACACATTTCTAAATCCAGTATGAATTTGTGATGTATTTAATGGTAAATACAACAAACTGTAACCAGCCATTAATTGTGAGCTGTGCTATAGGATGTTTATAGATTTTACAAAAAAATTATTTGTTACAGTGTTTGCTTTGTTAGCACTACTGTATTTCTCTCTGCTATGCAAATGGAACATTTTTCACCTTATACAAGCTATAAAATATAACAGACAAAAATCAGACTTTTTTTCTTCTTTTTTTTTTGGCTGTAGACAGACAAACTAATGCTATTACACTGAAAAAAACAGATATACATGTAGGAAGCCATGCAAGACTGGCTAAAAGTTGCATTAATTCATGTAATTTAACCCCATCTAATAGCCACGTCCTAGGTCTGCCCGTTTGTAAAGGCAGCCTCAGATTTACCTCTATAAATGCACACTGTAGTAAATATACACATTGCTTACTATAAGGTCCTGAAGACAGCTATCCTCTGCACTAGTAGCTTCCAGAGTCAGGTTGCAGTTTTCATTCCTGTAGCCTCAGTATCCTACCTGGAATCCTAATTCCTTGTCCAACAGCAGAAGAGTTTCCATGTCTCTACTTTCCTGTGTAGCAAAAACACTCAGCCTCCCATCGCTGCTCACCTCCGTGCTGATTTCAGCCAGAATTCTGGATTCACTGACTGATCCAGAACTGAGGAGGGTCATTATCCAGGAGAGAAGGAATTTCAGGCACGTTCTCAAGAAAATTTGAGGGAAGGTATTACTTTATTTCCTAAGGAACAGGAAGCCAAACTACCTTCTTGAGGAAGTCACTGCAGCAAGCCTTAGACCCCAAGAGTGACACAGTTCTTTAAAGTTTTCTTTTGGAAAACCAAGTCGTCTTTAAAAGGGTCAAACAGTAGAAATAACCTGGTAATCTGCAAAACCAGTTATTTTTCTGTCATGGTATGAGAAGTTCATTTTAAGAAGTGTATAAAAATATTTTAAGCATATGCAAGTATTCTTAGTTTAAATTACCTAAACAGCTGTTTTGGTTAACTATTAATAAACGAATGGCTTAATTGTTTAATTTAAAAGTCAACAGTTTTAAACGGGATACATCAAGAAAATACTACCAGAGTAGTTTCCTCTGATTGTTGTGATATTTCAGTAATAAAACTTTCCCTGCCTGCAAAACACGTATGTCAAACAGTCAAGAATTACAAAACTGCAAGAAAATCATTTTTCATAGAAACTTAGTTGTTTCAGAGCTGGGCCAAGAATACAGCAGCAATAGCCTTTTACGGTAGCTTCTGACCAGAATATGGAAGATACAGAGATATAAAGCTGAGAGGCTATGTCAAATAATTTTCCAGCTTTACAAAAAATGTTTAATAAAAAAAAAATCCAAATCAAAAATCCAACAACCCTTTGATAGATGTGTAAACTTAGTTCAGTTCTTACCTTATTAAATACAATTAATATACCTATGTTAAAACTACTGACTTAAGCTAACTTTATTGCAGGAATACCGAAGTATTTTTAAATACTATATACAGGAAGTTTTTAAGTTACCTCATATCTCATTCCATACAATTATATTACAATACAATAACATAGTTACATTTAATTATAGTGTCTAACTTCACACAAGAGGAATCAAAAAATTTTAAATACACATGTCCTATCTGCCTGCAATAAATACTCTACTGCTAGACAGCTAAATTGCCTGTCAAATATTCTCATGAAGTTTTGATGGGCACTTCTATTTTATGATAGTCTTTTTTCTTTTTACTTGCATTAGAAATACCTTGGCAGAACATGAAACTACTTTAATGGTCTCTGTGTTTTGCCTTTAAAAACAGTCTGGCATAAAAATTAAGAGCTCGTAATTTCTGCAAGTGGTCTGAAAAAGTTCTGTTTGCGTCTTCATTTGGAAGAAAGACCTAAACGTATTTTTTTAAAGTTATCTTTAAAAATATGCATAGAAGGCAGCCTTAGAAATGTCTGAAAACTGTTAAGCCTAAAAATTGCTTTTCTGCATTCCTTGACTGAATAGTATCAACAACATAGACAATTATAACTTGTTCGCAACATCCAAAGCTGTTAAGTCCAGAAATAAGATTATCACTTTTCCCTGTGACCAGCAGCACCGTTTGCTAACGTAATATGGCCTTTCATCAGACAAACAGGAAAAAGCAGCATCTTATGAATTCCCAAGAGCAGAAAGTTTAGGGGTCTGTGCCTTTTGCCTCTGCCTCCCTTAGTCAGATGACAGCTCAAAGTGATATAGAAAAGGAAATCATCAACTTCAACCAGAAGCGTTTTCTAAAACTTGGGATTATTTTTAAGCAATCTACATGGAGAACTTTAACTACCTGAAATGTTTAAAGATTTGCATTTGAAAGAGTGTTACCAGTCATGGAAGATGAGAGAAATTAATATACACTATAAAACATTAAGGTATTATTTTTCTATATTTTAGTTGATTCACAATTAGTTATTGTCAAAGAAATCAGTGTAGCTAATGAAATATTCTTTAATAATGACTATAATTTCCTAAGAAAGGAATGTACTGTTCATATGTAAATGAGTTTTCCAGTTAATGAATAAAGCCAGTCAATCAATCAGCTCTGTAAAGGGAAAGATTATGAATAAGAGATTTTTTTAGGCTGCCCTTTGTTCCTTAATTGTAGAAGAAAGCATGGCTATTAATGTGCTATTGCCAAAAAGTTTATATTTTATAAACAATCACTATAAAAGTGTAAAAAGTAAATAACTTTATCCAGAGGAACACAAGTGAAAAGTGTTTTAAATACTGCTTGAAATTAATAATCGGTAAGATTTTGTGTGGAATGACATACCAACATCATACCTTAAAATACTGAAACAGCACAGAATGATCAGTACACTGAAACATAGGCTGATGTTTCCTTGATCATTTCAATGATAAGCAGACATGGAAAAGATTGCTTGAAAAATGTGTTAAGAGGGAGTAGCTATCTTTCTACTGAACTTGTAATTGAGCAATAATATAAAAGTGTTACAATGTAGCCTGATTTTCAATTGATGTGTGATTATAATGCCTCTGATAATAAGAGTTAATTGCATTTTCCTAAAGCACATATGTTTCAAGTAGATTTGTAACCATTTGCATACCAGAACAATTTGTTCAGAGATTTAGCAAGTGAATACATTCTCTAGCAAATGTAGTTGCAGCTTTGTATTTTTGCCCTTCTTGCTGCACAATGACTTTTGCTTTGTTTCTGGAATCAGAGGTACAAAAAGAGGGTACTCATTGAACTGCAGCAGAACATAACCCATCATCCCGTACAAATCTCACTCAACTATAGCCTGGGTTTAGAAGTCTTAGATTACATTTTAGAATCAGAGAATCATTTAGGCTGGAAAAGACCTTTAAGATCACCGAGTCCACCCATAAAACCTAGCACTGCCAAGTCCACCACTGAACCATGTCCCTAAGCTCCACATTCTGCACACCTTTTAATTACCTCCAGGAATGGTGACTCAACCAGTTCCCTGGGCAGCCTGTTCCAAAGCTTGACAATGCTTTCTGTGAAGAGAGGTTTCCTAATATCCCATCTAAACATCCCCTGGCCCAACTTGAGGCCATTTCCTTTCGTCCTATCACTTGTTACTTGGGAAGAGACCAACACCTACCTCACTACAACCTCCTTTCAGGTAGTTGCATATATATAAATAAGAATATATAGGACATCCTTGCACTTATTTCTGAGTGTTTCTGGCTTTTGTACTTTCGCAATGTGATTTTATCATACATTAGGCCACAATCAACAGAAATGTCTCTGGGGGGTGCCAGTAAAGTATTATTAAGCTCCTCCCCTTTCTTGCCTCCAACCACTTTTATACCTCACCTGTAGCTCAAGATCCCCCACCCTCACCACTGAGTCAGCAGGACACATCACATGAGCGATCCTCAGCCACCTCAGTGCAAAATCCTTGGGCCGAGTTTAAAACAGCGGCTGAATAGTTTAAACCAAACTGTCTTTGCTGTGGAGCCCTTGCATTGAAGTCAACAGGATGCTCATCCTCAACAAAACCCTTAAAACTTTCTTTTTAAAAATGTAATTAATGTTATGTAGAAGCTGAAGTTTATTGTGTAATGTACTCAGACTCAATGAGATGTTAAGGGCCTTGGGGAAGAGAAATCAGAATACTTTTTCTTTGCCAGACTAAATAGTCAGCGTAGTTTTCAAATTGGAATGAAGGTAAGTCGAATCTCTTCTTTTTTTTTTGCCTATGTTACTGTGAAGATAGGATTTCAAAAAATAGAGAAAGAAAATAAGATCAGAATAGTTCTGACACTTTATTTAGCATAATATTTCAGCATGTCAAAGGGCATCTGCCGTTCTTGTTCATGATCAAATTCTTAAATGCCGATTCAATTTTTAAAAAAATAAATCACCTTGTGGTCTCAGAATAAACACTACATTGTTCATTCAAAAGCTTTTATCTTAATATTCAGCTTATCATCATTGCATATGATATTAAGATATTCATAGATATTAACAAATTACTAAACTTTTTTCAGATCTGAAGAAAGTTGTTAGTTATATTTCCACCTAAGATTTACCTAACAGAAGCCTGACACTCTGAATTAATAGCTTGTGCGTAAATGTATCCTCTGTGCACATTGAATAAATAAAGTGCATCTGGGAAACACTTTACTTTCTGTGATAAATCATGAGCCTTCCATACTATATTCCATAGGCTTCATGCTCTGCAGCACTTCACATGCTATTTTGCTTATGAGTAATATGTCCAATGCATCCTGGATGCCTCCAATTTACCATGCACTGCACAGCTAGGCAGTTTATGTAGAAACCTCCTGATTTCCTTGAGTACTTCTGAGTAGAGTTTTCAAGCAAGAAAGGAGACCTTTTGGGGAAAACTCTAAATACAGGTAATTCCAGGTGCAGTGTAATATATCAACAGCCAACATGGATTCACCAAAGGCAAATTGTGACGGTCTAATCTAGTGGCCACCTACAACAAGACACACTCATGACAGCATTTCTTAAGACATCTCAACAAACATGTTATTCTGGCCTAAGCGAAATCAAGTACACATGTGCACTTAATGTGAACTCTGCTGTTAGAAATTATTCATGGGAATTAATTTTTGTTTCATACACTACTGGACATGCTCTGTAATCTGAGTACTAGTACAGTAATCTGTAACTATTACAACACATATTTTGGAAATTGTAATAGCATACTGCTAATTAGCAGTACCAGCTACAGTCACACCTTCTTGCAAAGCACTTCCAGTGAGGGAAGAAGGAGACTAATGCTAAAACTATTTATGATTTGCAGTATCCAGGTTTTGTCTTCTGGTTCCTTACTCCTGTCTTTATTTACCTGTCCTGGTTTGGGCTAAATCAGAACTAATTCTGCTTTAGTGCTTTAACTTTTCAGTTAAGTCTCCTCTAACTAATGGCACTTTCTGAAACAGCAGCACGTATTTCCAGACAGTGACTGCTTCTAGCAGTGATAAGGCCTGAGGTTTATAGTTCGTACCAAGGAATGGGATGCAGAGAGGCCCTTGCTTGTACTTGTTCTTATAGTGACCAAGGTCACTGCTAAATCTTATACTCCGTGTTGGGGGACCAGGAGCTAAAAGGGTCACACCTGCAGGGAGGAGCGAACTGGACAGGTGACCCAAACCTGAACAACAGAGTATTCCCTCCCATATACGTCGTATTCAGTATAAAGCTGAGAGATCACGAGGGTCTTTCTCTCTTCCTCTCTTCTTAGATGGCCGACACCTGAGGAGGACTCTGTCTGTTCTTCTGTCATTGATCCAGATCCGTGCATCCCTGAATCCAGTGCCTGAGTCCAGCTCCTGCATCCCGTCCCTGTCTGCTGCCGAGTCCAGCCTGGGACTGCCCCAGTGCCAGCCCTGCAGTGTGGTGGTGACGTATCGTCATCAGGGTGGGGGGGAGTTTGGTTCGGTATTGGTTTTGTATATATTTGTACATATTGTATATATTCCATTATTTCCTTATTCTTATTATTATCTTTTCTTTTATTGTTATTAATTCATTAAAGCTGTTTTAGTTTTGTTTTCCAAACCGTAAAGTCTCTCTCTATTGTTCTCTTTCCTTTTCCCTTTTGGGAGGGTAGAGGGGTTAGTACAGAGCGTCTGTCACTCGTTAGTGGCCGGCCCAGCCTCAAACCATGACATTACCTAAATGGAATAATGGAAAAAAATGGAGTAAATGCAAAAAGTGAAAAGGAATTAGCAACATTATTCAGCTGTGAACAGAAATGGATAAGAAACTATGACTCCAAATATTTAAAAACAAATAAGCAAAAAATCAGGTTCAGTCTCACAAGTCACATTCATTGTTCTCTTCTCTACTGAAGTAGCTCATCTCTGAGTCTGTTCAATGGACTAGTTTATCACACACAAGCCAGAAACTGAGATTTAGATTTTACTTATATGCCTACAGGCATCATCTTTATTAAATCAATCAGCCTCTGGAACACATCATTTGTACTGCAGACTTACCTTTGATTGGAATAGAGCATCACACAAATTCCAAAATTTAACTAATAATTCCTGCCATGTTCAGCACTATGAGGGAAAATTTGAAACTTCCTTCAGAGGAAAAAGTTTCAGAAATAACATCACATAACTGGACCAGTTAGGTTTTGATCAAGACTGGTTTGATTTTATCCAAAACAAGTTCATTCCTAACTCCTTATTTTTTTCTATGTATGTAATTTTGGTGTATATACATGTAGTATTTTGTTACAGTGTTTTGAGTACTTTCAAACTGAAATCATTAAAAATGGCTTCTAAGCATGGACAAAATTGCAACAAGTCAGTCTGAAGCATCCTAGCACCCTCATCCTCGTTTGGTTTAACATAAAGAGCTAATAAGTGTGGTTAAACTCCAGTTTACAAAGAATACAATAAAACTGGGTGATTCAGAAGCTGATATGAGATTTAGAGATGCCTACACTGTCTTTTTGCAGAGAGATATTGAAACTTGATTTCTCCTTGGCAGATAAAAGAGACTTTATTTACATATACATAGTATAGCATGAAGGAATTTGGGATTTTTGTTTACTCTAAGCACTTTTGAAAATATATATACAATCTTACTTCATCTCATAAACAACCAACATCAGAAAGATTAGCAAGAATGATTCATTCTGTAATGGCCAGCTACACTACGTTCACTGTTCCATTGATATCAATTTTTCTACCTGAAACAAAAGTAGCAGGGAAGGTTTTTTTGTTCCATGCTGCTGTCCACCCCCCCACCCCACCTCCACCCCCCAGCTTCAGTGCAAGTAAAGCACTGGACAAGCAAAACAACATTAGCTGCTCTTAGACTCAAGGGGCCACTGGTGTGATGAAGAATTCTTCACAGATGGGAGCAGCAAACTGACCAGAATGGCAGCTTCCACAGGGTTTGAGGACAAGACCAAATCACCCTCAACTTACAACTCAGTACACAATTTCCATTCAGGCTCTCTTATCATAATAGAGCACACAAAACAGCCTATTTTACATTTTTACAATCTATTCATGTCATTCTGACATCTGCATGTTATGGCAGCATTGAAAGTCTTGCCAGATAGAAAAAAAAAACCCTCCTTTTTTAAGCAGCTCTCAAATTCCTATGAGTTACCTAATATCAACAGCATGTATTTTTATGAGCCTAAACTAGAGATGTACCATATGACTACAAACATTTCACATACTCTAGTTCTCTTCACAAGCATAACTTTCTCTTCTGTTTGAGCAATAAGAGGGAGATGGCAATAACTGACATGCACTGGAACTAATATTCTGTTTCCATTTAAAAAAAATCCTAAAAAAGGGAAAAAAAAAAAATCTGCTATTTCCTCCATTTGACTTGGTAACTCAAGGGTCTTCTATATCTTTTGTTCATTTTTCCTCTTACCTGAGTTCTCCACCTGGATAATTTAAAGCTGGAAGCTTTCCAATTTTGCATCTCAGTGCTACCAGGATCAGACTTTAAGTTGTCTGGATCTGAAACAATGACTCAGACACCATGTAAATGGATCTAACATAACCAATCCAACTGTATGTAGCAAGTTATTAGACTGCTTCCTCCACAATATTAACATATGCACACATAAATTATTTTTTATTTAATGGCCAGTAAAATGAGAACTTTATAAATCAAGTTTATTACACACTTCTGTAGCCTCAAGCTCAAGAGCACAAATTAAATTTTACATTAACCTGCTTGACTAGTTAGCACACAATTAAGATCTTGAAGAATTAGGCTGGTGGTAATAACAACATACGAGAACTTGATCCAAATGTTGGGATTTAACAGCAGTCTGTGGATGAGTTTGTATGCAGTCTATCACCACTGGAAAACAGCTTAATATAATAAAACCAGAACGTGAGGAAAAATAAGTGAGGCACTGGATAAATTAAACATTTTTCCTTTCTTATTTGTTCATGCAGTTTCTCATCTACTGCCATTTCAGTTAGAAACTATCATCTTTGTTTCACAAAACAAAACAACAACAAACAACCTTACAAATCTTAAGAATACCCTAAACAGTCTTGCAGACTGTGAACACACCTAGACCTAAAGAGATTAAATAAGGAAATCTTTGTTATTACAACTGTGATTGTTTTATGATCCAGCTTTAATATATTCAGATAAATGACTAAAGTCAGAAATACAGAAATGTTCGTCAGAGAAACTGAACATCTGAATTTGGTATGTTTCCGTCTTTTTTAAGTCTTGGAGATCTCACAAGTAAGAACAGCATATTATAATTCTAAGAAGTATGAATAATTGATAATAAAAGTACAAATAAAAATGTTAATTAAAAATACACATACACCTTGATCTTCAATATGCTGCCATTTCTCTTTTTTTCTCTGGTTAACTCACAAATATAGCATTAAAATAATAAAAAAAAAAGTTAGACCCTAAATATAACCTTGTTCTGGAATTTTTACTTTCCAACTGCAACACAATTGTGGGTCTCTGATTGACACATTGATTTATTCCCAGCAAGGATACTGTAATTAATGTGACCTTTTGATAAGGTGGGAGATAGGGGGTGAGACAAGTGCTCTCATGAGAGCTATTAGCAACTTCTGAGCAATTGCTAATGTTAAAGAGTTATCTTTTTTTAATACAGTTTGGAAGATAATTGACAAACCATGATAATGAGCATGAATAGGGAAGGAAGGAGAGCATAAAAGAGGTGCAAGAACTTTTAATTACCCAAAAAGAGGCAAGATTTCACCACTAGATAAACTGTGTATTTTTGGCCATGGCCTCAGAAATACAATTAATAATTCCAATAAAATGTAAGAAAGAAATCAAAGGTCTATGTTGGCCAGAAATAAATAAAAAAAAAAAAAGTAAAGAAACTTCACCTATCTTGAAAAACCTTACCTCTGTCTTTACACAGCACAACAGGTGGTTTTATTTCTTCTTGTCAGATGGTATTTATACCAAGGGACATTTCTCATTTCCCTTCCCATCTGGTTCTCTACCCAGTGGTATAATATAATACCAAGATGACAAAGTTCTACTAATGTTAGCTGAAAATTAGTTCTATAACAGAGTAACTAACCTGTTATTTCATAATCAAGATCTAGTAATCCATTCAAGACAACAAAGCAAGTAATTAAGTTATGATCATTTTTGAAACACAAGGTAAGATTAAGCTGACCTACCAGTAAACAAATATTGCATGAAAATCTGTGACTTTATATTCAAAAGGACTAGGTGGTAAAAAGAAGCCTGAATATTCATTGTATGCAAATATACATATGAAAAAAAGTTTTGTTTACAGTTATCGGAAATATATACGTCTAGAATGTGAATTATCTCACTATAGATATAGACAGCAGTTTATGTAGAACAGAAAATGGCAGAAAAGCTTGTAGGAGCATAAGAGAAATGCAAACAAATGGAGAAAAATGTGAGGAGACTGCTTCTGGATCTAAATGAAACAGTAGGCTACTACTATAGCCAGGACAAATTTCACCACCTAAAAAGAAAACAAAAACACCTCCACTCTCCACTTTGTATGGCTTTTTGAATATTCAGACAGCCTGCACACTTATTTTTTCTCATTTACAGGTTGTGGTCTAGATATTGGAACAGGCTGCTCAGGGAGGTCGTTGAGTCACCATCCCTTAATGTCTTTAAAGGTCGTTTAGATGTGGTGCTTGGCAATATGGTTTAGGGGTGTACTTGGTAGGGTAGGGTTTATGATTGGACTTGATGATCTCAAAGGTCTTTTCCAACCTGAATGTTTCTGTGATTCTATGATCCCAAAGCAAACAATTTTTCAAAGCCTGTCTTTTTGGTTTAACACATCATCATAAAATTCTGTGGACTGAAGGAACAGTGGAATTTTTCAGCGTTTTTCCAACACTAACTTTGACAGCAGTGGTGGGTAGCCAGTAGCAAGTGGCAGTAGATTATGTACCAGAAACTGATCTGTGGAAAGATTCTTTTGAGCAGGGTGTCTTTACGGAGTCAGCAAGGCTAGTCAAAGCAGGATGCAGTGAGGAAAATGCAATGGCAGATAATATTTATATCACTAGACAAAAGAAAGTATGTGATAATTTCAGTACCTGTAAAGAAAGTGCTGCTGATGAACGAATCACTTTTTTGAACTCTGAATTTCTCGAATAATTTTGAAAAATACTAACCTATGTTTCCTCAGAATCTCTGCTTAATACTTTCATTTTGTAATGATTCGGCAGACTGCACTGTATTTCTGTCATTTTAGAAAATTAAAAATGAAGTCATCCTCATAATTTAAAAGCAGCTATCCAAAACCACTAGTATTTCTCTATAAGGCATCATTTTACTCTTCAACATTTTAGCTAGGTGTTTTAGACCTCATGCATTTGTGGCTACTTGTACACACACACACACACACGCTTTAACATGTTTCATTTTCACCTAAATACATTTTAACAACATGACTTCATGGGGAAATAAGGACAGAGATGATGAATGAGAAAAGAGACAGACATAACCATCGTGCAATTACAGATTTTTAAAACCTCAAACTGAGCCATTCACATTCTTCTAACAAGAAATTTTAATAATCTTGTTGCCAGCTCCCTTCATCACCTCTTCCCCCACGCAATCTTCTTTTCTTAATCTCTTATTTAGAGAGAGTGAGGCTGCAGCCTTCAGTACTAACAGAAACTGGTTGTTACAGTTCCAGCCCTCTGGACAGGTAAGGTATTTAGCAATTGATTATGGAGAAGTCAGCATTGCATCCAGAATACTAAGTTAAAGAAATATAATAACGTGCAATAGCTCGAGGAGAACTGCCAAGAAATACACCAGGGACGCGATCATCTACTTTTGCGCAAATTCCTAAACATGATTGAGTCTATGTTCCCATGCCAGGCAGATAAAAGGGAGCATAACAAAAGTCTCTAGTTGCCTGGAAGCAGGCGTTTAACATCAGTGCTTCTAAGTAACCTTTTCCACTTTGACCAGAACATGAAAATGGTCATGTGCCACTGCACATCACCACTCCTTTTAACTGCTAGTCGGCATTGCACGCTGGAGTGCTGCATCCAACCACAACACCAGAGATGGGATTAGTGCATGCTAAAATGCCAAGTGCAGACACAAATGTGGCATGTCAGAAGTTGGACCATGAAGGCATGCCCTTTGCAAGCAAATCAGAATGTCGGTTTGTGGCAGCGAAAGAGCCTGTGAAACACAGACATGATTCCCTGAGCTTTCTGTGTCCCACCTCAGTTTGTCTTCTGCTTCCTCACCAGTAGCTCCTTTCCATGAGTAGTTTTAGGGGATTTGATTGTAAGGCAAGTGAAATAAAGGTCATCAGTTGTTACTTATCACTACATGCATGCCTGAACCTATTATTTGCCCCGCATGTTAGTTTTTCAAGGAAAAATAGCAAATACTTCCCAGGTGAGCCTGAGAAAAAGGAGAGGGCTGGGAGAAAGTGTTATTTTCATATTTGTCTTTGTTTCTCACTATCCAATTCCACTTTATAACGGAATAAATTAAATTAATTTTCCCCAGGTCAAGTCTTTTTTCCTGTGATGGTAAATGTAAGGGATCTCCCTGTCTTTATGTGGGCCCATGAGCATTTCCATTTAATTTCCTCCCCAGTGCTGTTGAGGAGGTGGGTTGAGAGAGCAGCTGGCTGGGCTTCTGGCAGCCAGCTAAGGTAAAACCAACACAGGCATTAGGTAGAAACTGCAAGAAAAATGTCCTCAAATGTATATTAATAGGTGTTTAAACATCAGCATTTTTAGAGGCTTTGCTCACTGGTTTTAGCTTGGATACTTGATTACTGCATTTTGCTCCTTTGTGGAACATTTCTTTGGTGCACATTAATACAAACATCCTTCTTGGATGTTTCTTCTCCTCCATTTTCCTCTGTGATGAGCATGATGCAGGTAACTCTTCCTTCTTCCAAGACATCCCTAAGTTCCGTCCCCCACTATGCAAGAGTGCTAAGAAACAGGGGATGGTGAATGTCTCTGCTCAGCTCAGCAGGCTGACGTAATGAGTGCAGCATGCAGCTGGAGCCACAACTGGTGAACAGTTAGCGTAAGTGTCAGAGACCTTAATGTATGTGCACCAGCTAAAAGTCATCACTCATGGATATTGCAAAGGGTCCAAACCACCAAAATATAAATCAATGCACAACAGCAATAAACAACTGCTTATGTATCACCAGTGGCTACTGAAGACTTACATGAAAAAACAAATCACAGAGAAGTTATATGTTGCAACAGAAACCACCACGTGTAACCAAGTTGCGGCTGTTTGGAGTCACAAGTACATGCTCTCCATTAACAAAGACTTACTTTTTTCCCCTTCTTTAATACATTACATTGCTTTCAAGATGAGCTTTTGCAGGGAATAAAGCCTACATCAATTTGTAGTTATCATTCCTATTGAAATACATGTATGCGTTAAATACATATATACGCAAGCATTGTTCTGTCATCCTACGACATGAAATAAACTTGCCTATATGAGGCCTACACAATGCCGCATCTACAATGTAAAAAAAAAAAAAAATAATAATAAAAAAAGACAGTAAACCAAAGTTTTTATAGTCTAATTGTGTCACTGGTGCTCATTAGTACTGCTGAGAACTGCCATGCCAGCACAGCCATTTTGCTGTCGGCATTCATATGCTGCTGCACTGTGCCATGCTGATGCTTCAGCCTGCTTGGAGCTAGCTGGGGACTGTGCTGTGCTCTGCTGCACAGTGTAGACACACCCTTAGGGTCCAATGATGCTTATTCACGTTTCCTCATAAGTGCTAACCCACTAATAACAACTTGTGCAATTGTTACAGAGCAAGCAGTGCAAATCCATTCTGCATATGTTTCATCACAATTTACCCCACGGCATTCTTAGCTGTATTACAAACTAGTCAAAACAGAATAGCAAAACATACTGGAAAAGAAGGAAAGCTAAAGGGTAGAAAGATTTTGGGGGTTTGGGTTTTTTTGGGGTTTTGTTTTTTTTTTTTTTCTCCTTAACTGTTTACTTGCATTTAAAACTTCTGTGGAAAAGACTGAAGATTCCTGTCATGGATGGTGTAATCCAGCTGCAAGGAAAGTGGGACACAGGAAAGAGATCAGAGCTCTGTTCTTTCCCCAACCCAACAATATCAACATCTCCCTAAAAAGTATACGCTTACCATTAAAAGTCCCTGCACAGCAGTAGTTTTAGATTCTAAGACTGAAAAGCATGCAGAGTCAAGAGGAAATATAAAAATGCCACTTGATAATTGCTTGTCACTTACAAAATACAGTCAAATAGTAAAGGAATGAGGAATGCATTAGACCCCTAGAATTGTATGAGACAGGACTGAAAGTTTCTTATGCATGTCTGAAAAGCCAATAGCAGCCTGTTTTAATTTATTACTGTAAAATCAGAAAAGGGGGGAAAAAAGGAGGAGAGACCATAGAAGAAGGTCACAGGTTTTAAAAGTTTAAGATAGCAGAAGAAAATGATTTGACACAATACAATCAGGAGGCGGAGAAAAAAAAAAAAAAGTATAAAATCTCGCTCCACATACAGTTAAGGTCTACAGCTCTGTTACAAGCACCTGAGCAGCCTGTCCGAGGTCTGTGAAACACTCTGTAAAGAGCTTCAGAGACTAGAGCATTAGGAAATTTCCTGGGGAGGATCATCACCACACAGTACATAAAGACCTCTAGAAGGAAAATGTAGGATTTGAAAGGAGAAGATAGACAGGAGGAGGATGTTTCAATCTTTAGCTTTGTAGGCAGGAAACATTCAGAGCCTCCTGAGATATCTACAAGCATGAGCCTTTCACACCAGCATCAAGAGGAAAATCTTACAACCTCTACTCACTTGCAGCAAAACTTATCTGGGGCTCATTCTGAAGTCTTTTCAAAGTATCTCACTCCAACAGACTTCACATTTCAGACATTAAAGCTCTGCATTTTCTCCCCTGCCTTACAATCACGTATTTGAAAAGGCTGTCACAACTTAGGTGTATTGCTCTCCTTCCCACCCCTTTCTGCTTGCTCAAATTCCCCAAAACACTCTGACTTAATTTATTCCAATGAACTTATAAATGCATCACTGAGAAATGACTGCTATGACGTCAGGTTGAGCCTGATATCTTGAACAGGGAGGAGATGTCACTGTGTCTTTCAAAGAGACATGGCATCACTCCTCCCAGATCTGATCACCTCATGGATTGTGGCACATGGTGCGAAGTCCCAAGTTAAAGTGATTAATAACACAAAATTTACTCTGGAACACAGTCAGTCCCAGGCAAACTCCACTGTCTGAGAACCTTCTTAAACATTTTCTTGACAAGCCTAGAAAGACACTATGTCATATTCTCCTCTGTCTTCTGGATAATCAGCTGCTTCTGCTACCAGTAAGGACTGGGGCTAGAAATGGGCTTAGTTGCTGGGAAATGGAATATATATAGGCAGGAAGGCATACTACTACATAGTGTTCTCAGTGGTCTCTAGTGATACTTAGACATTTTTAACAAGCATTGAGGAAGTATCTTGTATTCAGGAGGCAGGCTTGGTAGGTCAGGCTTAATAATGTGGCACATAATTAGGAACAGTTAAGGTTATATTAGAGTATTCCTCTTCATAGGATTCTTATGATCCTCTAATTACATTCTTGCTTGAATGAATTTTAAGAAAAATAATTTATATATTCTATTTTGTTCCTATATAATACTGTGTTCTGACTCATTAACAAGTACTGTGTTAGCTCTTGGCACAGGACCATGCAATCCTTCCAGCTTTTAAAAACAGAGGACTATGAAAGAGAACTTGGCTAAAAAAGATGTAGAGGTAACAGCAGGCTGCAGTCCAAATATTTGAAAATTCTAGAGGTTACAGTGATTGTTAAGGAATTATTTTAAAATCCAGGACCAGAAAGGCAAACACATGAAGAAGCTTGGCTTACTTGCATCCATTCATGCTGTTGAAGAAGAAACAGTGAAGAATACATGCAGATATGCCAGAGCTAGATGCTTACCAGCTAGCCAGCTAAAGTCTAGCCAGACTAGCCGCAATACATGTCACTGTACCCACACTAATATTGCTTTGGATCAGAACTACTAAGTCTATTACACCACATGGACATGCTGTCTCTGATCTCTTCTGCCTTGAAGATTTCTACCCACCTTCCACTACATAATATAAATGTTCATCAGTCTGGCTTCTAACCTTGTTATAAACATTAGTGTGCTAGGTTGGACAAGTCACCAAAACACACAGTAACAAAAGGATTTGAGACATTGCAGCAGAACATAATGTGTTTGCCTTCGTCAAACTCTGCCCAATTCCTGCTGCTTTCTTGTAACTTCTTCTCTCTGCTGCCTCTAAAACTCTGTTCCTCTCTACAATCTCTGAGACTTTCTAGGCAATCCAGAAGACTCCTGGAGTGCATTGAGGAGAACTTCTTAGGCCATGTAATAGACAGTCCTACCAGAGGTGATGTAATACTGGATCTGATGGTCACCAACGCAAGTGAGCTAATTGCTAACATCAAGATTTGAGACAGCCTGGGCTGCAGTCATCACACACTGGTGGAGTTAACAGTCCTGAGGAATATGGGACAGGCAAAGAGTAAAGTCAGGACCCTGAATTTTAGGAAAGCAGAATTCCAGCTGTTCATGGAGTTAGCCAACGCGACCCACTGGGAAACTGCCCTGGGGACAAAGGAGCAGAACAGAGCTGGCAGATCTTTAAGGAATCTTTCTATAGAGTACAAGAGCTCTTGATCCCCAGGTGTAAGAAATCAGGAAAGCAAGGCAAGAGACTGGCATGGCTGAGTCGAGACCTGCTGGTCAAACTAAAGAGCAAGAAATAAGTGCACAGGCACTGGAAGCAGGGACAGGTGTCCTGGGAAGAGTACAGGGATGCTGCTCGATTGTGTAGGGATGGGGTCAGCAAGGCCAAAGTGCAGCTGGAGCTGAACTTGGCAAGGGATGCAAAGAATAAGAAGGGCTTCTACAGGTATGTCAACCGGAAAAGAAGGTCACAGAAAGTGTACTCCCCTGATGAACACAACCAGGAAGCTGGTAACAATGAACGAGGAGAAGGCTGAGATACTCAATGACATTTTTTGCCTCAGTCTTTACTGGCAGCCTCTCTTCCCCCACCTCTTGAGTGGATGGGCCACAATACGGGGACTGGGGGAGCAAAGTCCCTCCCGCAGTAAGAGAAGATCAGGTTCGTGACTACTGAAAAACCTGAACATACATAAGTCTATGGGACCTGATGAGATGCACCCCAGAGTCCTGAGGGAATTGGCTGATGTAGTTGCCAAGCCACTCTCCATGATATTTGAAAAGTCATGGCAGTCAGGTGAAGTCCCCTGTGACTGGAAAAAGGGAAACATTGCACCTGTTTTTAAAAAAGGGTAGAAAGGAGGACCCTGGGAACTACTGACCTGTCAGCCTCTCCTCTATGCCTGGGAAGATCATGGGATAGGTCCTCCTAGAAGCTGTGCTATGGCACATAGAGGACAGCAAGGCTTTTCAAGACAGCCAGCATGGGTAAACCAAGGGCAAGTCTTGCCTGAGCAACCTAGTGGCCTTCTGTGATGGAGTGACTGCATCCGTGGACAAGGGAATCATAGAATCGTTTAGGTTCGAAGAGACTTTTAAGATTGTCAGGTCCAAAAAAGCTACTGATGTCATCTCTGTGTCCTTCTGTAAGGCCTTTACAGAGTCCCCCACAACATCCTTCTCTCTAAATTGGAGAGATACGGATTTGATGGGTGGACTATTTGATGGATAAGGGACTGACTGGATGGTTGCACCCAGAGGGTATTGGTCAGGTTGATACACCTGAGAAATGAGATGCCATTTAGAGGGATGTGGACAAGCTCGAGAACTGCAGGGGGGCTGGACTAGATGACCTATAAAGGTCCCTTCCAACCCAAACCTTTTTATGATTCTAATCAAGTTGCAGGATTAGAATTCATCACTGTGACTCTTCCCACCTCTTACTAGCACTCCCTCAGGCTGAAACCTAGTCTCTGTCCAGAGAGGCTCAGCTGCTCCCAAAGGACTGAACCATCTCTCCCTCCCAACAGGGTTTCACCTGACCCAGTCACTCATTTTATAAAGGAAAAGCAGTTCTCTAACTGAGAACAAATAGATAGGCACCAGCCATCACACTACTATACATGAAATATTGTAGATATTATTCATATCAGACATTAATCCTCTTCAGGGTCCCAAAGGAATATTGCTCAAAGAGCTTTAGTGACAGGTTATCAAAAGAGAGAAGGGGAAAGAAGTAATAAGTGTCAAATAGAAAGAAGGGAAGAAGGAATAATCTAACACCCCACCTTATTGCCAGACGTTGATGATGACTGTAAAAGTATAAGACAGTATATAACAGTATTGTACTAAAAAATGCTGGTCCCTCTGAGAACTAAATAAGTGCTTAGATATTGCCTCATAGCAGTGATTTCCATTTCTAACCAGACAATGATTTCAGCCCTCATTATCCCTTAATCAAATATTTTAATATGTGATTTTCTGTCTTTACCCGTGCTCTCATCCTCAAAAGACTTCTCAGTTGTCCTTCAAATCTCTCCATGAAAAATTTTCTTGATGTATAGCCTACAAAAACCTTAGCAATGGCTAAACAGGTGATAGCTGTGGCTCCAGATGATCATATGGACAAATACTCTTTTTATTTATTTGTGTCTGAGCTTCAAAAGCCACAGGTTCTCTTGGCAAGGATGATCTTTTAGACAGTTCACACGCTGTTTAGCACAGTGATTGCAAATCTCCAGGCTAGAAAAGCTAGGCAACTTTGCAATGCAAACAAGTAATAACCACTATCACAGTACCAAGCACCAGTATGTCAAGCCTTTTTGGCCTCAGTTACACCTACTTAGGCTGCAGAAGGTGAATGAAATCAGCTGGATGTCAAGCATCACACATTATCATCCCACCCTCTGTAAACACTGTTAAACCTCTGTAGAAATGCAGTGATTTGTTTCTTTTTTCTTTGAACAAATAATCTTAATACTTTTTTGGGTTTTAAAATATTACCAGTCTTAAACTGTCTGGTAGCTGGCATATTATAATTAAGAGAAAGGAGCATTTCTCCTCCCCTCCCAGACATCTAACTGTGCTGCTTCTCCAATTAGATAGTGAATAAACACATCTTATCAGATACTTGTATTCCTACTTAGGACTGGACATGATTAGAAATTACCATTTCTAGTAAGATGTACCTTACTGAAAGCACTAAGGCTCAAACAGTTAGCTGGAAATACCAACTTAATCTGTAACTTTTATAACCTGTGTAACAGACTTTGAATTGGTACTGTTTGAAGAGCTTATTGTCAGCTGAGGATCTGGCTCCTATTGCTTTATTTTTCTTCCATAGTGTTAACAGCTGAGTAAAACAATGAGGGGGGTTAGAACCAAACAGTCTCAGTATTAAGCCTTGCTGATGTAAGTGGGGGCTTTCTTAGTTTAACTTAAACAGAAAAGTGAAATTGGCTGTTACCCTTTTAAACTCTGTAGTGAATTTGGGGACATAGCAATCCCAAGCAATAAAGATTATCAAAAGGAATGCAAATGAAAACAATATCACATCATTAGATCTTTATTAAGTTAAAGCAATTAGTCTTCAACTCATAGTAACTATAATATCACCACACAGCTCTGCTACAATGCTTTAATTAAACCAAATACACACTAGATTTGAAGTCTTAATAAAGATGAAAAAGATCAAGGCCACGAAGTTTGAAAACTCTGAGAAAAGAATAAAACACAGGTGGACAGTGGTTCAAGTCTAAAAAAAGGGTGCAGGAGAAATGAGTGACCAATTTTCTGCATCAGTAACCTATGAATCATGGAACAGTAGCTATATTTGAAAAGATGAACCTAATTTATGACCTTGACTTGCTTCCAGATTCCATAAGATGGGTTTCACCACACTTTATCACAGGAATAAATTTTTAATTAAAACAAAGCAAAACAAGACCCCAATAACAGCAACAGAATTGAAAGAATGAAATTACAACCCTTGTTTCAGTTATTTCCTCACTCTTTGTAGCGCACTGTTACCAACATTTTTCAGTTTTGCACCACAACTCTTTCACTGGCTTTGCCGGGAAGAGCTAAAAACATTCTTCAAAATAAACATTCCATCCCAAGCTAGCTAGGGTGAAAGATAACTTGAGACACCTTAGACTAAGACAGTAAAAAAGCAGGCAGCTATAGAAGTGGCATAAGTTAGAACTGGGAAGCTTGCTGTAAGTACATTGATCAAAAGAGGTGCAACAGCTACAGGGCACAGGCTATTATCTTTTACAGTCTGTTTCATTTGTTTGTTCTTTTAATAGCAACTGGATAAAAATCCCACTCATAAGCTCCCATATGTTCAGCCAGAGTAGAGAAATATGCTGCATATAGATCTGCTTCAGAAAATGAGGCCTTTACTGTCTATGAAATTTTTATACCTTATCCAACTGTTATGAGCCCTTGCAGATACCTACAGTGGTACTTCAGACACAGTGGTACAGAACTGTATCTAGGAGCATAAAGAGTAATGTTCATGAACATATAAATGCCACATACTCTAGATGTGACCCGAAATTAATTCCCAGGCAACACACAAAGATAATTCTCTCCATGTGGTCAAGTTTCTTTTTATTGCTACTGTCAGCTTGTACTTGTACAGTTTGTGGAAACCTAACTTTGTCTTCTAAACTCTGAAAAGTTCAACTCAAAAAAATCAAAGTGCTATTCTAACATTTAATTTCATATAAAATAATCTATTTCAGTATGTTAGAAATGTTAACACGTATTACAAACACACTTATACAACATGCTACTTATTTTTAATACTACACTCTTAAATAGATATGTATTCTTTATATAAGCCAGTGGTGCAATGTAATTTCATGCATCACCAATCTACATATGTCCATCTTTTTTAATATCTTTTTCATAGATTTTCTCAATACATTGTTTTAAATGGATTTTGTTGGGTTTTGTTTTTGTTTTGGGGGGGGGTGTTAATTTTTTTTGTATTTCAGTATTATTTCTTTAGAAATCTTTACTTCATATTCTGGTAGATTCTGTAACTCTATCTTCATGGAACTACAACAAGATGAATAAATTCCTATGGTGGTGTACATCTCAATTCAGGTAGAGATTAGCTGTGTTTAGACAAGACAGTAGTACATATTATACATTTTTATATGGGCTTGTAAGATAAAGTACAAAGACAATTGAAAAGGCTGTATGCATTTTCAAAGAATTACTGTATGGAGAAGGACAGAAGAATAACTCAGTACTCAGATTCCTTAAAGTATGGATTTCATCTGTTTTATCATTTGGAAGTTTACATACAGTAAATTTTTCATAAAGGTTACACTTCTACACCTGCTAGCTAGGCATGAACCTAGCTAGAAAAGCATACCTTCACTATGCAACAATCTAGAGAATGATTTTTTTTTTTGTTAGTAAGCAATTTTTAAAAGCACATAGTCAAGCCCATACATGGGATGGTCTCAACCAGTAACATATTCCTCTTGGGGAAATGAATGGATGCTTTTGTTGCCTTAAGACTATGCACAATAATTCTGTAAGTTTTCAACTAATGACATTCACAGCTAAATGCTATACCATAAAAAGTAACCTTTGTGCAAAAAATGAGCAATGCAAACGCTTTGTGTCCTTCTGCGACTGGTTGCTGTTGTCTGGGAAACCTTTGTTTTATAAGTATGCTGTCTTTTTGCCTCACTTAGAATTTAATTCTTCTCTTTTCTAGATCCCTTTAGTCCACTGCTTCCTAAATAGAAAGGAAGACAGTTTGAGGAAAGGCACATACTAGTACCAGTTATACAGAAAACACATTCAAATCAGACTCCTCACATTATTCAGTAAAACAGTACTCATTCCTATGAATGGCTTACTATACAGTATTGAAAATATATTTGAATAGTTCTGTCTCCCCAAAATCACAAAAAGTCTAACTATGCAGATACAGTAAAATTTCCTCTTGCTTTTCTTTTCATGAATTTTAAGCTAAAAAGGAATACTTTTCACCTCTTATCCAGAACATCTACATAACACGGATAAGTGGCTAGGTGCCATTCACTATGTTTAACTAGTAAGAGAAGTCAGTACTGTGTGTAGACGACAGTTCTGCATGCAGATGAATAGTTCAATAAAAGAATTATCACTTAGCAAGATGGCAAGGACAATATATCAATTATCAAAAATATCAGTATTTTAATCTGGTGCTTTGCATTATTTAACATTTTCTGACACAAAATATATCTTAACTCTCTTTTTTATTCTGTGGCCATTAATCCCCTGATGTAGAACACAAATGCCAATGACACAGCAAAACACTGCTGAGATTAAGATTTAAATGAAAAATCAATGTTTCGGTTGGCTGAAAAACTAAAACTAACCTCTCTGACTTGCTGAACGGTAAGACTTAAAATACAGTCCACAGTTCTATTTCATGTACAAAATCATGTTTTGTTTTGTTTTTTTCCCCAATCGTTTCAGAGGAAGCTCTGATGAGTTGCAAAAGAGAGGTAAAGGAAAAAAATGCATGAAAATTTGTTTCAGTTTTACTGAAATACATTAGAACATCCCTAGGTCAAGCATCACTTGCATTAGCACTACCTGACAAGCTACTTTTGCAGAAACTAACTTTGCATGCATAATTAATTATTCAGGCCTCTTTTTTCTTCTTTTCTGACTCTTGTTTGGATGCTAAATGGAGAAATTAATTCTTGTGTCCTGGTTAACACCTGGGGAATTACTATAAAGCTGCAACTACATTAACTAAAAATCCTATAAATCTCCATGTCTGTCACTCTGATTTTGACATGTCTGATATAACACTTTTTTCACTGGGAAGTGGAAATATAAAAATCTTTTTTAGCCTGTAAGAGTTTTGTGCTGTATGGCTGAAAATCCAACAATAAATGAGGTGCACATGAACCATCTCAAAACTCTGTGGAAGTTTCCCTGTAACATCCTTGAAGGCAGATGACCTCTTGGGTTTGTACATTAGAGTTCTGTTTGAGTTTGCTTGTTAAAATGGTGCATAGGTTCTCTACACCTACATATGAGAATTCCTCCTCTATCCTGTCCCCTTAAATTAAAAAAAAATAAAACTCATCAGATAGCTGCAGACGAAGCCTTTGAGACACCATCAACTGAGATAGCTTGAGATAACATCTAGTAGCATGAATTTGAGGGTACGCGCATATAGGAATACCCATTACTGCCAAATATGATGAGTCAGTGCAAGTGTCTCTAGTTCTAACGTTGTTAAAATCCCCTCTCTTTTGATTTCTTTTTTTATCACCTTGTGTCCAGGGACAAATAGTAATAGGAAATATACTCCATGAATGCACACTGCAAGCTGAAAAATTTAGGTTCACTGGAGGCTAGACTAACATTAAACAGCTTTCTGTAAGAGTATATCATCAAACTGTACCACGTTACCTCTGAAAGTAGCCTGTGGGATAAAGGAAGGGCTTAATTAAAAAGCCAGTTTTGTATATACATGAATGAGGTAAATTCTACCAGACAGCAGAAAACTTGGATGTTTTGGCACCAGTTAAAACTTTCAGATGTAAAAATCTAATGCTGAAATCCTTCCTTTTTTTTTTTTTTTTTTTCCAAATTTGATTTCTAGGCCTGCCTGAGGCATTACTTTGAAGCTATGTAAAATTTACAGTACTGTAGAAATGCACAGGAAACAGTTGCTTTAGACCTCCAAATACTGCCAAAGTCTTATAGTGAACAAGTCTACATGCCTCCACTGCTGCATTCCCTCCTTTATGTGAGACTTGAGACCACATAAACTACCCTGACAAGTAATGTTGCATATTTTCCAGACCAAAGACAACTAGCCTCACCATGCTAAGGCTTGCATAGATACCTGTCCGTCAGAGCTTCCAGAGCTTTGCTAGTCACCTGGTAAGTATCCTCCCTACCAGCATCATTGAGAAGCTGCTGAACATAAGTAAGTTTGTGTCAAATCCGACCATAAATTGCAAGGTCAATTTAAATATAGTGCACCATGAAAGGCATTTCATAGATGTACCTCTGAAAAGATTTGCTCAGGGAAGCTATGCTGGAAAGTTCTATAAATGTGGTCTCCAACTATTTTGCTTCCACTGTTTGAGTGGAACTTAAGTTTATCCTTTTCCATTTTAACACTCATTTCTCCTTGCACTAAATCTCTGCTTTCTTCTCAGGTAACATGTACTTTACCATAATGTAATTTCCATAAAACATCAGTGAAAATTTCTGCTTTATTTGTTTTCAAGCAGTTTCTGTTTAATCAGGATAACATCACTGGTTTAGGTAGAATCTAGATGTACAGATTACTGACTCTGCCACTTTGCAAGTAAAATTATGGGGATTTAGTAGAATGAAATCCTGCACCAACACATTTCCCCGAGAATAACTTGATTTCCCTCCATGCATTAATTTTTGTCCCCTTCCCCATGACATGAACACATATTACAAATAATTCCATATGCTTTGAATAGTGCAAAGACTGGTTTATCCTTCCCAAGCATATGGAAGTATGCGTCAGAAGGTTAGCAAAACTATATTATGTTCTCAAACAACTTTAAGGGAATACAGTGCTTTTTGGTAAATCCTATACAAAAAGTACACGCAAAATTACATTATGGCCTAATGAAATCACAAGCAAAACCCCCCTCTGAAGTTCTCCTGCATTGTTCTATGAAGGACTGGAATCGTTTTGCACAAACAGTAAATCGAAGTTGCATGATTTTTAATAAGGTAATAAAGGCAAATAGTACATCAATAAAATATTAATAGCTAGATATGAAAGATAGGCTTATAAATAAATATAAATATTTATGCACTTACAGCTAACTAGAAAGAGAGTTGCCAAAGAAATTACTAGGAAAATAAAATTCTGTATTTTTGTAATGTTTAACATAACACAAAAGGAACAAGAAGAAAAAAGTGCTTCTAGAAACCATTTTGTTGACATTGATATTATCACTTAATTTTAAACTATTATCTTTATCTTGTTTGTTGCACTGGAGTTCAAAGACCTCAGGTTCTACAACAAAGCAGTAGCTCTCAGTTTTTATGTTTTGTGGCACAGAAAATTTACACCCTCTGTGAATAACTTGTTTCTTTTATTACCATTACCCTACATGTGAAAGGATTAAGTTACTTAAATAATTTTATAACACATGTTAATGTGGGTAATGTGGAAGAGTTTATTGAATTAAGCAACTCAGCTTCCCTGGGATGTGCTCTCTTACGTAGTCAAGTTTTAATAAATCTCTTAAAAAATTTTTGAATTGCAAGGCAGCTCTAAGGACAGCTTTCTCTATGCATTGTCCTTGTAAAAAATGTTATTTTTTTAATAGAAGATTTCTAGGTAACAAAGATGGATACTGAAAATAACTCAAATGTGTGACGATTTAGAGCATTATTTTAATGCCTGTTAAAAATAACTGGAGAATAAAGTGAAGGGGAATCAATAAGATTAATTTCAAGGTTTGTTTTCTTTAGAATACACACTACCCTTCACACACCCATCATGTTCACTCATTCATACATTTTCTCTTTATTTTCTGCCCCTAATGTTTCTTCATTTTCAGGCCCGCCTTAGAAAGCAATCTTAGTAACATTAGAAAGGAAAATCTCCAGTTCAAGCATGTGATTTCGCACATTAAGTCTAGCCCTCTGCTATCAGAGGCAAATCCCATTATCTAGTTTCATCTACAGACAGCTACTCCAGTTGCTAGTGGTAAAAGCTGGCTTCAAATTTGCAAAATCAGTGCTATTCCAACTCTTTTCTACACAGCATTTCAAATGTCAATTTTATTTCTAATACTGCTTTCTACCCCGCTTCTAACACATGAATGTTTTGGTCTTTTTAGGCTCATTTTCTTTAAAAATAAAAGGGAAAAAAAAAAAAAAGAAAAAAAAAATTTAAGTTCAGCATGTTCTGAAGCTTGAAAAATACAGATGTAAAATACTGAAGTTGTTGGTGTCATTTTCTCAAAACAAGAAAAGTTAATAGTTAACACTGGAGTACTAGAAATACATCCATGGTAAATTAAGGTGCCACACTCAAAAAGTTTTTCCTATCAGTTCTTTGCTGGAAATGGCACTACATGTTTCAGCTCGAACTTGCCTGGTCTACCAGGATCCTGGGGTGAATTTTCTCTTCAGAGCGCTCTATACTAGGGCTCCCACCTTTTAAGAGATCAGTGAATTACCATTTATTGATAAGTTTTATATTGTAAATTCCGGAAGAAGGTTCTCTGCTGTCTGAAAGCACTTATCACACCAGGAAGCTTCCCCCAGCCACGAAGCACAGGTTTTAGTATTTAAGGTTAATGAATATTTTCTTATTTGTTTCTGACTACCGTTCTTAACCTTGATATTTTATTAATGCGTATTTTAGGTGTTTGTGGTTTTGTTGTTTAATTTTTCGATTAACATACATACTTCAGTGTGTAGTAAAAACTCCTATTTCTTCCTGCAATACACAAATTATTATCTTAGTGAAGAACTTCAGGGGCATTAAAATATGATTTTTTTAAATAGTAACATCATGAAGGAATTAATTTTGATCTTGTCCAGAGCATTTCACAAGCAACCTCAAATTATTTTCACTGCTAAACATCAAATAGATTGCTAAATACTATTATTATTATTTTTAAAAAACAGGTTTATGCTGTTAAACAGTACACTTTTTGAAGAACTATTACAAAAATAATCAGCTCCAGATGGAGTAATTTATATGCCTGAGATGCTTATATTTCCAGAGCCTTTACTTTAGATTTCAGCTTGGATTAATTTCTTAATTTTTTGGTGGGGGGTAGGGTGGGGAGGTGGTGATGGTGTGGGTTTTGCTTCCTGCTTCCTCAATTGAAACTTCTAATTCCCCTAAGGTGAACAGTGAAAAATGAGTAATTTAAGCACGGAAATATATCTGAAGTCAGACAATACAGTATTTACATAATTTGAAACAACAAATACAATGAGATTATACAGTACATGTATTTTAGATTTCCTCTGGGTCAGAATCATTTTCATTATATTTTTCAAGTTTTCCTTTCAGTTATTTTCAGGTTTTCATCACAATAAAATGTTTCTTAAGGAAGGGTATTAACTGTATGAAATGGAAATGTAAAAACCTAGGGGTACAATTCACTTTTTAATAAATATGACTGCATTGCCAATATGCTGCAGAACGTTGTTGCAGCCAGGAGTAATTCAATTTTGATTAATCACGTCCTGGATAAGAACTTAAGCTAGCTGATTTCAGCCTAACTTTTTGAGGCCAGGGTGGCATTTTCAATAACAATTGCCACCCTGGAGAAGTATGAGTATTTAGCATTTCTTTCTCTCTGATTCTAACCCACCTGTTGCTTGTAGAGTACTGAACTCTTACACTGTAGAGATCTTGATGAACCTCGGCCTAACAAACACTATCCATAAGGCGGGCAATCATTTTTATTAGCTGAGCTAAAATTAGCTGAGCATTTTCTTACCTGAGGGAGGTACCTCACAGATGATGAGATATCTGCTAGAACCCTTATGGATTTATTCAATTAAAAAGAATACCATGACATTCTTACTAAAGTCTGCAAGGAGAAGCGAATGTTGTTTCTAAAAAAAAAAAAAAAAAAATCTATTTCTAAAACAACAGAGTGCTTTAGGTTTAAAAACCTTAATTTGTTCAGTACATCATAGAATATTAACATCTTTTCTGCAGTAAAAATGTTTTATGCTCTTAAGTAAGTGGACTACACAAAAAGCAACACCTGCTCTTTGATTATTTGCAGATTGGGTGACCCTGTCTGTTCAGATAGTAGGACAACTTTGATAAATTATAGTGTCTAGTATGTAGTATCATATCTTACAAGATGAAATGAATATGTAAGCTGGCACTGCAGCCTCCTTACCAGACAGTCTAATTTGAAACAAATAAAGACACTTAATAATTCACTCCACGGATTTATTTTTGCAAAGCACCCCAAAAGTGCCTTTTACAATCTTTTGATGTGGCTCAAACTCCAGAGAATGAGATATGTATTGATGTTTACACAGTTCAGCAGTGTATGACCTCTGTTACACATAAAATCAGGAAATTTATCTCAGCCTTGATTAAGTACAGGTAGAACAACACAGAAAACTTGAGCCATACCGAAAACAAGGTCCAATACTGCCCAGAAGTAATTTGAGTTCCCAAACCCCTATGCTTCCCCTGCGTCCGTAACTCTAGCTGTATTCATTTCAGGAACAGCTTCTTTTAGGGAATATTTAAAAGCTTTATGCAATCAAAAAAGTATCAACACAGTTGTTAAGAAGATGAACATTATCCCTTTGTTAGATGAGGAAATGAGACCCACAGCGTTTTAAGTCATTTGACATTCACAATATCACCTGCAGCTAAGGACAAACCTTTCTTACCACATTTTTTCCTCCTTAAGTAATAAAACCATTCACTCCTACTGAAAATGTGAGAGAACTCTATTAGGCAACATTGCGGAATTATCATTTTTTGGCGGTCAGTACAACTACACCACATAATAAAATCCTAGTTTTTGCAACGCTGCTTTCACCACTACCGTTCTTTGTTTCCACTATGTCTGAATGCTTTCACACATAGCTCATGTTCTCCCACCCAGAAAGGCAGATAAACACAAGTCTCTTATGTTGGTTACACTGTCCTGTCTTGTTCTGACAGACATCCATGCACAAACCATAAGGTCTCCTTCTGCTTGTTCCTGGCCTGAAAATTGCATTAGGAGATTAAAGAAATTAAATGTAAAATAAAGACTAGGATGAGAGTGACCAAGAATATACAGCCACATACATTTGTTCCTGACAAAAGAAGGATATGGGGAGTATTTCCCCCAGCTTCCAGACACTCTGCTTATCTGTTG
This sequence comes from Leptosomus discolor, assembly GCF_034619465.1. Lineage (NCBI taxonomy): Eukaryota > Metazoa > Chordata > Aves > Leptosomiformes > Leptosomidae > Leptosomus > Leptosomus discolor. The sequence goes on along the minus strand of NC_141398.1, from coordinate 25,357,071 downwards.
CACAGTGCTCCCTTGGGAGGCTTAGGCCTTTCCAACAGGTCTGCACCCAAATCCCCCCAAAAGGCCAATGGGGTGGGGTTTTTTCACTTCTTAATGAGTAAAAAGCCAAACATGGAAAAAGAATGACAAAATACACACTCATATTGCAGACAGTATGAAAGGGAGATCAATAAATTGCCGGATATGGACTATTATAAACTACTCAAATGGAAATAACTATGTGTCATCTGATGTCTTGAGATGTTTACCAAGTGCCTCTCATCTTTCTGTATTGACACTGTGAGTTAATCCTCCTGTTCAGCGACAACACCAACTTCCTGGATATAAAGTCATACATAATTTATATGATTTTCTCAGGTAAATGTACAGGCTGGAAAAGCTGTGACCTGACTTATAAGAAGGAGTGCTCTTTTTTATCATGCAAGTCATCAATTCTGCATAGTACAGATACAGTCTGGGAAATGGAGCTAGGTGTATGACAGGAAAAAGACTGTTACACAGCACCTTTTCCTCTTAAGCTTTGCTATTTTAACCAACTTGCTGTAAACCCGCTCATTAAATGGGGTCAGGTTTATAGATAAAAAGAAGTGCAGAATTGAAAGGAAGGCAGACACCAAATCACTCCCTCCAGTCTGCCTTTACCATTATATGAGGTCACGTGTGCATCCTCAGCAGCACTGCTGCATGTCTCCCGCAAGTCTCTCACTGTTCCTTACTCTTATTTTGCTGCAAGTTGCCTGTGGGATCATTTGGGTTCAAGTACTCCAGGGTTAAAGAGCAGTGGGGGGTAGGGGCATGGGTGAGGAGAAAAATAAGCATCTTTGAAATAATTCCAGACAAATTTATCAAGAATAGATATAGCCCTGATAGATGTGTGTTTTCCAAGTGTATTTGTCTGTAATTTTAGCTACATCATTTAGTCATGTATCTATCTCATAAATCTCTACTAGGGCTTTGATAAGGGATCAGCAATTTTTTTTCCAATAGCTGAGATGTTTTTACAGTAAAGTAACAGTTACAGGATTTCTTCACTTGAGGAGCTATGGGGGAGGGAAATGAAACACAGACAAAGGAGACAGAAGACAGGATTACAAAAAAAAGAAAATACAAATCTTGTTTTGATGGATAAAATTACCAACTTATTGAACAGCACGGAGAATTATATAGCAATAAAAGTTTCAGAAATAAGTAGAACATTTATTTTTGCTGCTAGGAAAAATTAAACTAGAAAACACACAATATTGATTGGCAAAAAAGAAAAAAAATCAAGAAGTGATAAATGTTAAAGTTTTATCTCATCTTTTCCTTTTTATTTTTTTAAAATTAACTTAAAAACCTAGAAAACAAAGGACATTTCTTTTGCATTCCAATATAAATAACATCGTCTATAGCCACAAAGAAAGCTCTTTCATTCCAGATCTGAACTACAGATGTCAATCCAGGGTCACAATAAAGCCTGTTTTGGAAGCCTTTTGTTTAGCTGCAAAAACTGTCTAGGACATCTTAAGAAGTCTTACCTTTTGGCTTTTTTTACTCCACTGAATAAAATGGACTTAACATATATTACTACTGTGTTATAAAACTGCACAGATCTGTGGATTCTAGTAGATTTTCTGGTTAGATTTCGATATTGAATACAAGCTAGTTACATGCTGTTAATATTGGTTTACACCAGCATTGGTTTAGCCCAGGTCCCTAATTGGCCTAAACATCAAGCAGGAAAAATAGTTAACAAGTCTATTATAATTCCATAATTTATTTTAATTCATTAGACACTGTATTATATTCTAATTTTATTTTTTGCTTTGAATACAGCCTACTGACCTTTTTCTAAACTCAAGGGAAATTTGACACCTAGCTTTTTTCCTATTTTTGAACAAAAATTGTCTGAGATAGTATAAATTTCTAGATTAACTTTTTCCCAGTCAGTTTTAAATTACCAGTAACTCGAGTACTTAGATCAGTGGGTGATTACAGGAAGATAAGGAAGACAGCACTGCAGGTGATTTCCTGGATCATTACTTCCACAGTTCCGTTATTATTGGCAGAGCTGCTCAACAAATAAAACTGATTATCACACATATATTACACGTAGTTATGAGTGTTCAACCACTAAACTTCCAAAGGGAGAAAAAAAAAAAAAGTCCTTAAGTCAGACTTGCAAATATGAAAGCTAATATTTTCAAAAGAATCCTGCCCACTGAAGTCCCCAGGAATTTTTCACTTACTGTAGAGGGATCCAGACTGTATTCTAAATCAGATGATGGCAAAGCACACTCTCCCCATACAGAAAAACTGAGAAATTTTGGTTATGTTTTTTAATAAAGTTTCCATATACCTTTGACAGTTTCCATAAGGAAAGTAATTGGGTGCAAATATTAGAACAATTAGGCAATGAGTTTGCATTAGTGTACATGTTGCTGAGCTTTTTATTTCAAACTACAGAATTAAATCTTTTCTTTAGAACTAATCTTTTACCAAATTACAGAAAGTGCAAGAACACCAGTTACAGTGGGATTTCTGATATTTGAAATAACAGCCGCTCTAGTCCAGTTGCCTTTTGTGAAACAGTTAGCATGAGAGCTATCTGTAGAAAATAAGTTTACATTCCCTTTGTGACTTCTCTGTCTTACCTATGAATTTCAAAGGAAAGTTTATCTTTTTAATTTTATTCTCAGAAATAGGTCACAGTGACTTCTAGAAGGCTTAGCATTAAGAAATCGCTTTTCCTTTAGGAGATACAAATCTTAATGAAGAGAGCCAAAAATGTCTTACTCTTTAGAATAGGTTTATTACTGATTTATCAGTTCATTATCCTCCTAATTTCCCCATTTATAAATCTGGAAAATCTGATTAACTCTTGGACTATCCTCATGTCACTGTCTACACGATATTACATTAAATCCTCTGATGACTTGCTGAGATCATTTCCCTGACTTTTCTGAACTCTACAGATATTTTACATGCCCTGAGGAAAAAAAAAAAAAAAAACAAAAAAAACCACAATAGTATAGATTCAAGCGAAAAGAACCCTAAAACTATTTGACACCACCGAGCAAACAATCCTAAAATCTTTAGAAATTCACTTTAAATAACAACAACCACAATATATTCCTAGAGATGTTCATACACTGGGCTTAAACCTTCCCACTATGTTGGGGAGGTTTAAACATCTATTTAAAGGTACCTGTTACCAGAAGGTGTCAAATGCTATTTGTTCTTCTAATTTCACATCCTCTGTAGTATCTGTCAGGAGTGGAAGAAGGGGAGGAGGAAAAGAGATAATTGCTTCAAAGCCAATGATAGATATATACACACACACACACACACCCCCTTATTTTACAACACTATTAGTTAAAACAAAGCCCCTTCTTCTAAGGGAAGACAAAGGGGTAAAATATCTTGGTGATCCAATACAAATACATTTTAAGAATTCTTTATCATAAACAAGAACACACATTAGCAGCATACTTTTCACACTTCAGAATTACTTCTAGTTTTTCAAGCCAATAACTTAAGCTGTTACATTAAGCCTAAACAGCATATGAAATTAGAGCCTTCTCAATTTATTTTGTTTCACTTCAAGGATGGTAAAGTGCTTTGCCAGCTTTTCCATTCTCGCCAGTCTGAATAATTAATTGTTTTAAATGCCATTTACATTTTCTGATGAAAAGCAATACTTAAAATTCCATAAATAATAAGCATGCATAATTTGTGTTTCAATTACTGAATTTATAATCTCTCTGAATGCTATTCATTGCATTGCTAATGTATTTTTGGCCAATAATTTCTAAATAGATGGCTCTCTAATTTATACTTTTTTCCCCTGGAAGTACACATCTCAAGCTTTACTTCATCCTATAGGTGCAAAAACCCCAAATTTTTCAATGTGCAGACCACAGATGTTTATATTTCAGAATTTATGGCTAATCTACATTTTTAAAATGCAATTATAGTAATATTTTATCCTTCATCATTCTAGAGCAATTGTTAAATATAAGACAAATTAAACTTCTTTCACTTTCATTTGTTAGAATTACACTGAAATCACCAACTAGAATGGAAATTAGAAACAAAAGTTAAAATTTGTTACAATGAATCTGGTATATTCTACAAGTATGACAGTGTTAGTTCCTCATGCTTTCTAGCCAAGGATGACACCTCCCATCTTTATTCTGTGGCTCTAAACCACTTTTACAGAATTACTGGAAGTAAAACCAGAAAAACTTTTTCAGTGATCGTGCAAAAGTGGTGTCCCTACTGATATATGAACGTTGATAATCATATTTTTTGGACCAAAATATTTAAATTGGGAGTTAACAAGCATTACACTTGAAGCTGTATTGGGTGTTACTGACAAAAATAATAATTAAGTAATCTTCTGTTATCTCCTTCCCACATCAGTAAGTTCTGGCTGCTTTTATATTGTTTCTCATGGTTTTAGAAAGTAGCTTTTTTATGGGAGGCCACCAAGGGACATATATCAAGGGATCTCCAAGTCCATTACATCTGTTTATAAATATATTAGGACTGATTCAGTGAGTTTGGACAAGGAGTAATTTAAGGTAATTAAAGTTGTCTTGTACTTGTATTGAGGGAGTCACAATTAATAATGGCAGGCACTACAGTTACTTGACCTTGCTTAGGGACTCCATCAGACGGAAATATTGTAAGATCACACAAGGTCTCTACTACTAAAAGTGCCTGGAAGAAACAACCTATGAACACCCTCCATCTTTTGCCATCAGAACAAAGCTTAGTAGAACTTAGCCCCTTTTCTTCTTCTTCCTTTTTTTAGTTATTAAATGCTCATACTGAAATTAGTGAGGAAATGTGAATGTTTATTAGAAATCAGTAAGGAGTCTCCAGAGATCAGGCAGATGAATATTTATAGTGAAAGTACCATCTGATAATTTTAGCTGAAGGCCTTTGGCAACTAATGCTTAATTGCTCTGGTCTGTTTGAATCTTCAGTGAACAGTGTTTCCAAGTAATTCTCTCCATTTAAAATAAATGTAATTGCTCACAAAGTCATATGCAACCTGCACAGTGAACGGTTCAGTGATTAGTGACTAGAATTTCACTTAGGCAATGATTCATAGCGGAAGCTCAACCTATCAAAATCATTCTGATTACACTGCTCACTGCAAGGATCAGGCATAGGCTGAGGGAATTAATTTTACTTCTGTGAGACAGAGACTAAAAGCAGTTCTTTTTACTGCTGTAATTTACTATTGTTAGATCAGAAATCAAATATCACATAATGTTTTATATGTGAGATGAAATATCAGCCTGCCCTTATAACACTTCCTAAAGAAATACAATTTTGTGACAGGGTTACTGAAAATCTAAGAAAGTACGAGGTGGAGTTTCACAGTCTTGGCAACCCTGCCCTCAGAGCACTCTTTTGTAGTCTGTGCAAGTTATGCAGAGAGTCCAAGAAAAGTTTGCCACAAGTTAAACATTACAAATTATAAAAGGCTTTTGTATCCTCAACATCTCTCATTCTGCGTAAATTTTAAGCTGTGCATCACTATAAGCCTGAACCTGGATGAAACTTGTAATAATTCTACTTCCAGTGGAAACAGTAGGAATTGTGCACTGTTGAGGGCTTAAATATTTTGTGCTTTCATAGATCTGAAAATTGTATATAATCTATACTTTAGTTATTTATTAATAGTAGGCAAAGGTAGCTTCATTTCCACAAAATAGAACCAACTATTAAAAACAAGCCAATCTATGTATCATCTTTGTTTTACATTAATATAACTTAATCTTCAAAATAAACCATACCCTATGTCTTCTTAACTTAGGGGATCAGCATCCTATTTCTGTAAACTGCCTTATTTTTGCAGTTAATGTTCTTTAAAAAAAACTTTTTAAAATGCTTTGAATGTTCCTATCTCATCAATACCTTTTAGATATCAACATCATACCCTTCATTCATATGAGACATCACAATTATGTAAGTCTGAGAGGGGTTCATCACATTTTTCCCTTGATTTTTATCCATTAGAAGTATTAACAACATTGAGAAGCCTTAAAAAGGAAGATGTTAAATGATGTATTTTGTAATGTACCACAACCTTAACCTAACCCATCCAACTGGAATATATTAACTTCAAGAATAACAATAAGAAAGAAAACAATAAGAACAAAACATATACTTTGATGTCTCATTTTATCAAGTTTCAGTGAGCTATATAAAAGAATCTGTTGTCCATACCTGTAATCTAAGTAACCCATATCAAAAGATAAATTGATATTTGTAAATAATGACATACAGAAGGCTACCTAGCCAAGCTTTTTACCCACATGCATTACCTCATTACCCCGTGGGCATTCAATAACACAGTCAAACATAAAGTTCATACAACTATATAAATGCGCCAGATAGGAAAAAAAAAGTAAGAATGAGTATCATTTCATTTACCTGTGACCAAATATCTATTTTGACATTTAATTTCCATAGATGCCTGGAGCAAATTATGGTTATGGAAGGCAAACAATTACATATACAGAAACTTCCCAGATTTTTGTCTCTATTGCAAGTGCAGATACAAATACACCAACACATGTCTGATACCACCCCCACTAACATTTACACAACTTTTTAGGGACCCAGAATCAATTAAGTCCATAAACAGGCACTTACAGAAGATATCTAATAACTAACAACTCACAACAAACGTGCTTGCCAAGCAATGGAAAACGGTGGTTGAACTAATGCTGACCTGAATTAAACACTCACCCTTTAAAGCACAGCAGTGTTTGGAGGCAGACTACATTGTGTCTGTGTTAGCACATATGTGTATTTAATGAAAAGGCTGTAGCTGATACAAAGAACATTCTTTGAGCCACACAAAACATTAGAAATTGTACACTTGCAGTACACACCCTCCTTACCCTAACTGTGGTGGATTTAACCATGATTATTAGAGTGACAGAGCTGAGTTCAATACAACCTTGTTTTTCCAGCTGCTGAGAAGGGCTGAGCCGGAGCAGCCCAGACCTCTGCCTGAACACAGCTGCCGCGTATAGTTGTATGAGAGGCAGCTGAAAGCTATTTCACCCTTCGACAGTGGTGCAGCTGTTTAAAACCAAGCAGGAGTCACAGTTTGCTGATAGTGTGCTCAGAAGTACTATGCCTACCTGTTGTCTTGTTAGGAAAGATGTTGAGCACACTGGAAAGGAGTTATTCCCCCTTAAGGCTTTTAAATATAATCGGTGTTAATTATGAGTACAGTTTGTATGCAATACATTTGTATTTCAATATAAAGTTATAACACCAGATAAGCAATGTTCCCTAGTTGGGAGCATCTCAATTCTGGTATAGACAGACTGACTGCTTGAGAGGAAAGTAAAAGGCTAAGGGACTCAGGTACAAGTGGTAAACCACAGATCAACAAATCATATTTACATAACTGTCAAGTCACATAGCTTCCAGCAAACAGTTGAGCGGGTACTTCACTGTGTTAGTGTCTTCCACAACAGATCCCTGCACCTGCACAGATATGGTTTAAAAATACCGGGCACCTTGCACAAGTGGGGGATGTCAACGTGCAGAGTAAGCTCCAGCCCAGTGAAGGACACATTTAATTGCACAGTTGTCTGACTGAAACCAAATACAATTCGCTGGCTCTGTAACTGCAAATAATTGCCTGATAGTAAAACTAAAGTAAAAACAATCATTACCTACTTATACTACTCCATGGTGCATGATATAACTGAGCACAGTGGACATTTTACATTTTCACACAGAGGTTTTAAGTACTTTATGTATTTATATATAAATATGTATAAATATATTATATATAGTTTTAAATATTTTAACTCTTTGGAGTATTGGGATGTATTCCTTACAAAACTGAAGGAAAAAAGCTCCACCTTCACATCCAGTTGTAGTTTTCCATTACAATTGCAATTTGGCAGATTCATTCAACGACTAGTCAAAATCCTATTAAAATAAATGGGACTTAAGTGTTGGCTTAGGTAAACCTTAGAAATAGAGACTACACTGAATAGGAAGTTTTTGCTGTTCTGTATCTGTGCTGGGCACAGGTGCCTGGGCACTGGCCATAGGGACTAAGCCCCTCAGCCATGGGTGGGTGCCATGGGGACAGCCCGGGTCAGAATGGGCAAAAGTGGTGTGCCCATGAAGCCCAGAGCAGGTGACTTCTATCTCAACTCGAAGGGGAGCAGAGGGCAGTCTTTGTTTTGGAAAAACAGCTACCAACAGCTGACTGGATTAACTGGAAGTGTAAATGCCTCTCTGATTTATCCAGACAAGCATGTGGGGAATGAATACTGCTTTGGCCCAACATACAGACAACCAGCAAAAGAATTTTGAAGACAGCAATGGGCTTGAGCTGGTTTCAATCCACATATTCCCTCCCGGCATGTGGGGACACCCAGAGTCATGACAGTAAGTGTATCACGGAGACCGGTAATGGGAAATACATAGGTGTTGCATTTGAACTGTATATTGCAATTGCTATATTTTGCTAAGTGTAACTTGCACGTGTTGTGTTTTCAGTATATTTTGTATGACTCTGCTAAATCAGAAATCCTGTTTAACATCAAATATCTTCAAATAAGCATATTGGGTACTAAACATTATATCCCCCCACAAGAGGAATACCTAAAAGAAGCTGATCAGGATATTTGACTCTGACAGTCTCACCATCCTACTCTATTTTAATTGGTAATAAATTAATTTAATTTTCCTTAGTGTGTTTTGCCCATGACAGTAATTGGTAAGGGATGTCCCTGTCTTTACCTGAACTCATGAGTTTTAGCATTTTATTTCCTCCTTCTGTCCTGATGAGGAGTGACAGAACACCTGAGTGGGCACCTGGTCAGCCAAGGCCAACCCACCACTGGGACCTCCATTGAAAAAGGACAAGTAACCCCAAAAACTAGACAGTTTAGTCTTGATTATTTCAGTTTAACAATAATGACACAACCTTCTAGCTGCAAAGAGAATGATCAGACTTGCAAACTAATTGTGAGATGAGAGTATAAAACATTCAGCAAGCAGACACAGCACAGACTATTCTTCCCAACTGTTGGTGGGACTTGTCAAGTGACCTTGTTATTGCTGTTGAAAACCTGTTCCACGGTAGCAGAGTTCCACTGCTTTATACTTCCAAGTCATACAAAAGAAAGCGTTAATGAGGCTGTAAGAAGACTCTGTACCAACTCAGGAAATGAACAGAGCTAAAAGTGAAATATGGCGTTTCTTCCTTGCTCAGGACCTAGGGATTTAGTATCTGACTATTCAAGATGGGATTATAAATCATGCTGTAGAGATTAACTAACCCTCACCAATCGTTCACTGCTTTAAAGCATTTGTCTTCCTACAGATAAGATTCCATAAGTAACAAGACTTACTGGAATATACATATATTAAAAAGAAAAATGCATTAATGCATAGACTAAGGTGAATGTTCAGTCTTACGTATAAAGACATTAATGCTGCAAAATCCGTATCAGTCTAGCTTACATCTAAAATTCTATTACTACATTATTGATTAATCACTTGAACTTTATATTTAGTTGAGAATTATCTGAATGCTTCAAGTACTTTATCAATTTATTCTGGAATACCTTGCCTGTCAAAACGAAGGGACTGGAACATATTCTTTACTTGAGCAGTAAAAATTCTCTTTTGCAGTCGCCCTTGAAAGTGTATGGAACATTCTTAATTGTATGTGACAAAAAGAATATATACTGGAAGTAACAATGAGTAACATTTCAGGTATTTCATATATCTTTCAAAAATATACTTTCCTGTAGCAACCAATTATATATCTATTGTTTTTATTTTACTACTGCAACACACACTGATGAAAGCCAAAGCTTTCTAATGTACTACTAGATCCCATCAGAATCTATACCTATATTTACTAAAATTGAGTACTTATAGGAGAAGAACACGTACCCACCAAAGCATGAACTAACAAGCTGTTCTAACCACTTTTTTCTAACCTAGCTGTCAAAAAATCTCAGTCATAGAAGGAATTTCTCTTTAGTCTCATGTCTTACCTGGCAACTCCTCTATCTAGTCACCAAAACACAGGTACCAGCTAAAACTAATTCTTTATATGCTGCTGACTAGATCTGACTGGGCTGATGTGGCAGGAAAGATTTCCATAAGTCATAACACAGGATTTTTAAAGCCACAGCCCAAGGTAATCTTTTTATTTTTATTGCAAGGTCCAGTTGTTATTTTATTCTTGTGGCTGTCTTTGGAAATATCAGAATAGTTCTTTGGGCTTAATAAAATTTACATTAATAACATGTCTATATATAACTCAACACATGATACAAACACTTATCCTATCACAGAGGAAAAGAAAATATTTATCTTAACCTGAACCTTAATTCTGTATTCAAATTAGGAAAGTAATATCACATGTATTGATTTCAGTCAGGTCCAAATTTAGCCTGACATGAATCTTCATACAATGAAGGATCTGTATGAAGGATTTTACCAAAACTTCCCTGACTGCGGGAAAAAAACCCATCATTCAGAGATGACAAAACAAAATGAAACCCAGAAAAGTAAGGATACCATTTGAAATACCATCACACCGCATTGAGTATAGAAGGAACACAATATGATTTTAAGAAACTTTGTTGAGGAATTTGTTCATAAAGAGAAAACCAAATGAACAAACAAACTACTTATGTGTGACATAATATCAACCTCTTCCTCTTAGGCGCAAAGAGAAGAGTAGCAGCCAAGACATCCTAACATTTTACTTGGGAATCATCAAGCTTTGTTAACTTGGTATTCTATCTTGATGGGTTTAACTTTCTTATCTTTCAGCTGACTTGAGTAAACTGCTTAAATTTCAACTTGTGAAAATAATTTAAGTTTTTTATTCATATAGACATCACTCTTAACTCTATATACACTAGAAAAGGCAATGAGATATAACGCCGTTATACAAATATAAGTGCAATATGCACATGTGTGGGTACACATGTGAAAGTGCTTATATCTTCTAAGATCCTTCATGTATAAATTAAGCAGCCCGTAACATTTATATTGAAAAAAAAAAATTTCATTTTTATGCCAATCATTTTCAGAGACTTTTCCAATTAAAGCTGGGCAAATTTTCCACTATCTCAGCACCTCAACCTTTCAGTCAGTTAACCAGAAAGACCTATAGTTGTCTTGCCTAAATGAACCCACCCCAAAATGTGTTTAAGATCAAATGATGCCTTGTTTTGATTGGAAATATTTTTTTTTTAATTATGCTTATGTCACTGATAACAACCAAAATCAAACTACTTAATCTTTTACAAAGCGTTAAAAACTTTTGTCTTTTTGCTAAAATATATATAGCATTTATGTTGCAGTTAACTAAGTTATTTGCCCAAAAAATACTGTTTCAAATTTATTTTGAATGGACCACTTTCCATACACTTATGAAGCTTTCTCTGCTGCAGTGTGATAGCCCTGCTGATAATAGACTCACCTAAACGAATCACACTTCGTAACCTTCATGGAGAGGGTTTATTATTTTGTCCTTCTAGCAGTAACTTTTGCATGTACTTCTCTAACCAACCATACCCCATGTATTCTTCCCAATGCGTCATAACCAGGACTAATGAAAGATAAGGTTATCTTTCATCTTCAACGACTGTATTTTTTCAACAGATCTACTAAATTATATGACTAGACTTCAATGATCTTTGGGATAAAACACATACAGTGGAGTTTTTTGATTTATAACAGAACGTGATGAAAATATGTCCAGGCATTGCTTTGATTGTATCAGATACATGCTTATTTTTCTACTTTCAATGCAGATTTCATTCTCCTTTCAGTCACACTATTGAATATTAGGAGTAACTGGGGCCGGGGAGATAGTGAGGTGGAGAAAGAAAGAAAAGTGAAATCACTGTGCTGAAAACAAGAAAGAGACAAAAAATGTTGCCACCATAAGCATTTAGGAACTGAGCAATTTGGCACCAGCAATCATCATCTTCACAGGTGAGAATGATGAGGTGATTTAGTAATTATACCCCAGGCTTTCATAGACGTACAATCACAAAAACCAAGAGCATGTAACTGAAAACCAAAGCCAGTCAACTTAATCTACTAGCAATGACTAATGAAGAAAGCTGGATTTCACAAGGATTTTGGATCTATCTACAGCAACACAGCAAGACAAGTCAATGTTTCACTAAGAGACAGAAATAAGAAAGCAGCTGCAGTGCTAAAAAGCAGAACAGAGTTTGATGATTTGTGCCCCAATTATGTCTCTAATACCTCCCAAACATACACAGAGTTGAAACTCAGAATTTCTCTCTCACTTTCTGTATTTGATTTTCTTTTTCTCTTAGGAGAAATATTTATACTAAACAAAAAATACCATTTAATGTTAAAGCCAGGAAAAGTGAAAGAGGAAAGGAACTAAGAGTAGCTGAAAATAAAGATAAAAGTGATTCACTGCTGTTCTAACAAGGTGAACCAGGTTAAAAAAAACCCAAAACAATTTAACATTTCTAGCTTAATTTTTTTTTAAAAATTCTTTTCTCACACAAAAGAAGAGTACAGATGTCTTGCATATTATTTTTGTGGTACAAACAACATTGCAAGCAATGGTCTGACTTACCTTCTCATTATTCCAGCTAACAGAATAAATCTACTGATTTCAAGTATGAGATGTAGAGTCTTTCTACGTGTACCACGATTTCTGCCTAACCAGCTTTCCCCAAGGCCTTTACAAAACTTGCTTTTGTTTTGTAGACAAAACAAAAGAAGACTCAAGCCTTATATTGCATAATTTTTGCATGGATATGATTAAAAAAAAGCAAGACTAATTAATATAAAATTTATTCTAGTTCTTTCTTCTTTCTGGAATCTTAATAAAACAGATAATTTAATCTGTTGCATTTGTCAACAGTTGCAAATGTATATCACACGACAAGCTCTTCTGACATTAAATCAGAAGGGAATCCCTGACTGCATTTCTACATACATCTTGATGGAGGTTTTTTGAAAAAAAAAAAAAAAATGCTGTTGCCTTCAGTTTCCATAATTTCCTCACTTCCTTCTTTTGATGATTATTGTATCGGACTACAAGTTATTTATATTTAATGTCTTACAATAAAAATCCTGCACTTCACTAGAATTCGACACATATACCACATCAAAAGCTGCTTCAAAATCCTGTTTTCTGTTTCTAAATTGCTCAATAAAAAGAATCCCAGATCTGTTTTCCTGTTTCGTCATGGCTCAGGGCTCAGTGTCTCAGGAAGCAATTTGCAGCGGGGAGACACTTCTTGTGAGATATCTCTTGTGGTGAGACATTTATCCAGTAGGCAGCAATTAGTGGTCTGTACAGTCAGGGATGTTAGGAACTTCCTCCAAACAATAAGATTTATTATCTGTTGAAAAACCTCAAACAAAAATTAAACAATATGTTTATATCCTGTAGTGAAATATAATTTAGGCCTGGATTTCCATAACTGATTCTGGAACTGCCCAGTTTTAACTTAATTGGCTGTTCTGGACAAAGTTATAGCATTCTTAAACCCTTGGCAATACCTATTTGCCATTCAGTGCTGGGAGCCAGAATTTGCAAACCATCTCTTTACGTATTTTTTTGTTTGTCAAGCAGTGCTCAGTTTATAACATATGTATGTAAACATATTTATCCAATTTTGCATTTGTCAATACATACTATTTCTTTTTCTTTATAAAAAAATGTATATGGATGTACATGTAAACACCTAAATTACAAAAATAAAAAAGGAAATCTATTCAACAAGGCCTGAAGATGAGAGGGAAACATCTCAAACTAAGTGCAAAATGTGTTTGTTAGTAGTTTGTGTAACTGGTTGACATTAGATCTATGATAGAAGTAAACTTTTGTTATGAAGAAGAAAACATTCCATATGCATTGCTGTATAATCAATATTGTAAGCAATGAACTAGAGTGAATCTTCTTCCTGCTCAGAATCATAAACTTGGAGTTAAGTCTCCAAAAAAGGAGACATTACAGTGGGACGGTAAGCAAGTCTAATCCTTTATTCTAAATATTCCTTTATGTATTTGGGTTCACAAAGGATACAAGTTGGCAAAAATAGAGAAGTTGTTTACTGCTGGTGGTGCTGATGAGAGCAAGACCAGTCACAGATGTCTTCCTGTGGAGGCTGCTGGCCTGTGCAAATGCATGGACTTCAGTTATTGCCACTTATGCTGAAATGATAAATCCGGTTTTTCGTTGTTGGTTTGATTTTTTGAAGTATTTGTTTAAGCAAGCTTACATAGTTTGAGGATAATTATTTGCTAGGAAATTAGATCTCTCCAGCTCTTCCATCTTACTTTCATACTTGTCAGCTCTTCCTATCAGCTTCCTTCCACCTTTCAAGAGCACTGCTAATTTACATTAGAGTCAAGCCTGTGTTTATGTTACACAAGGCTTCTGTTCACTACAATTAGAGGAAATTTATATAAATAAATGCTCTGTCTAGGATTTTACTTGTTCTTTACATAGAATACTGTCTAATTGAAGGAGATGTACAATGTTAGCTACAAAAAGTGCTGCTGAAACATTTTAAAATTATAATTATTTTAGTCTTCTGATAAGTTAAAAAGTAATTGCCAAATAATTTACAAACGAGCTGTTTTTACATCACTCTAGGGTTGTTAGCCAACTAATCACAGGACAGGAGAACAGTGATTAATATTATGTCAAACAAAATGCCAAGTTTATAAGGTTCTTATAATTAAGAACTCTAAACCTCAATTCCATTATTTTTATAATCTTTGAAATGATACTGAAATTATGTCATCTGATATCCAAAAGCAAACAAACAAACAAAGAATGTGAGTCTTTCCTTAAGCATCTTCAGGATCACAGAGGATATCAGCACCAGCAAACCAAGGAAACCACAATCTTTTTGTAAAGTGATTTTAGAGTGAACAAAGAGGAAAAAGTACTGTAAGAACTCGGCTCTGGGGAACGTCCCCCTCAACATAAGCCTTGTAGTCAGTTACACGGTTTAATAGTTGACTCACTGAAAAACTCTGATCAAGATCAATGGCAAAAAGGCAAGTTTTTCAGGGGATTTTAAATATTTCCTTGAACATAGAAAACAAAGTATTTGTCAGGGATACTCTAAAAGGCAAAATGTATGTTACTCATTAATAGAGAAACAAATCCAAGAATAATTATTTTGAACACTTTGGAGATAAATCAGTAATACACTTTAATTTCCAAGGAAAATAAAACAAGAAATTACTCATAATACTATTTGTGAAGGTCAAAACTGTTTAAATAATTACATAAACATAGAAACAGTCCAGGAATGGCAACAGTAGTAATTTTCTAAAAGAGCCCATTTTTAAATTATGATACAATCTTGCTTTTGGACATGGATTTACAAGTTAGTTGCAAACTAACTCTAGACCAACAATAAGCATAAATACTTTATCCTCCTGTTTTATTATCTGTCTTACAAGAACAGGGAGCTTTACTTTACAGGAATGCTTCTGTTTAAGTGATTAAACAGAAGCATTTGTGAATGTAGTTGATTTCACCATATAAATATTAAATATGTTCAGAAAAATGCTCATAGTTCTGTAAATCTTGTCTTGTTGGGAAATACCATCAAGGCAAAGGAGGTATAAAAGGAGAACATTTGAAACTTACAGAAATGTGAGGTACATTTGGTAACCTATCTGAATACTATTTGGTCTTTTATAAGTTCACCTTTGATTACAATTCAGCATTAACAATTCAGGTTTAAAAATCAAGATTTTTAAAAAAAGCAATGGGAGAAGGTTAAAATGAGCTATGACTACAACCTTTTGAGTTTCATTTATTTCTGACTCACATTTAAGACAGCAACTCCTACTCTGCAGAAATGAGGTCCACTATATCATTGCATTTTTTGCTGTGTTCTCAGCAATTCTTACCAATTCTGTTAAGCACTGCAAAAACATCACAAAGAACCAGACCCAAACAACAAGTAGGCCAGGTGAAAAATTCTCAGCAATATTCATAAAAGAAACATTAGAGCTTACAACATTTCAATTTAAACAAACCTACCATTTCAAACACAACTTCATTAGCCAAAGATGTTTTCAGGAAAAGAATCACAGGCATTTATGCATCTTATTAAAAGTATGTATTTTTTTTTACGCTTGGGTTCTGTTGGACCTTATGGTTTGCTTCCAGGCTGAAACATCTCATTTCAGAGTTTGCTACCTTAAAATTTTCTTAAGAGTAACTGTATTGCTTAATTTACTGTAGTTAGCCAACATTTTACAGTTGGCCAGCCCACTTTCTACTGTCTTTTCTATGTTACTTGTTCAGAGGCTGTTATCGAGTCAGGCTAAAAGCAACCAGAGAACTCAGGTTTTTTCAGTTTTCATTAATTCAACAAGAATTGCTTTTCCTACTTACAGATTTTTTCCAGCTTATTTGGCTTACTTGTCAGTTCTGTTATGGGATATGGAAGGTATCTGTATTGCTTTAAATTCATTTAGTAAACCCCAAGAGGGCTTCAGAGGCAAAGCTTCTTAGCAGAGGATTGCAGACTTATTGATGAGAAAGTTCAGCTAAAACTCTCACAACGCCTGCAGTTCAATGCAATTCAGTTACTCAGAGAAGTTAAACGTGTTTATTTGACTTAATATTTATCAATTCATTTAAGTGGTGGTACATACTACACACTGAAAACTGTGTATGGACACACAGGAATGTATAAAAGTGCCTTCTGGATTGCCAAAACAAAATAAGCTGAACAAGGCAATTAAAGGAAACACACACATATACACATAATGTTTTAATGTATTTGTTGTGCTGTTCAATCAATAGTTTAGAAACTAATATCCACAGTCATTGCTATAGAAAACATCTTTTTAGCAAAAAACCTAGTGCACGTAAAGCAACAAAAAAGATGAGACCTATTTTTTTTTTATTCAGTAAACTGAACAAAACTTAATTAAAATACACCACATCAATATAAAAATCAAAGATCTGTCTGTCGGGGTAATAAAATGTTGTTGTTGCAAAACCACAAATTCATCAACGGTATCAAATACAACATTCCTCTCTAGCAAAACACGTACAATTTTGCAATTGTCTAATTAAAGAGAAAACATAAGTAATTCCGCTGCCCCCACCCCGTGTTTTAGTTGCTACAGTGGCATGTCAAATTGTTCTACAATACGAGTTAGGTGGATGAAAATAGTCATTAAATATCTTTGTTATATAAATAAAGTGAGATTTGAGTAAGTTACTCAAGATTTCATAGAACATGGGATGAACATGCTATCTCATGTTTATTCCTCTTTGTGCTTAAGAACATCTTTCTCAAAGTGTTGTCTTCCACCTTTCAGTCCTTGTGCATATTACTGAAAAACCTCTTTGTATCTCAAGCTGACTAAACCCATACAGATAACTTATGACAGAGAAGTTAGTTAAATCCTCATTTTCCAGATGAAGGCTGGCGCACTGTAATACCCTTTCTCTCACAGTTGCAGTGAAAAGAACAATAGATCTTAAAAATTGTCTGGCCCCAAACCACAATGCTAACAAAAGTGACATTAAAAAATAAAAATAAGAAAATATTCCTCATGCTTTATTTGAATATTGAAACAACGAATAAATATCGTTCACCAAAAAGGGTAAGCAAAAACAAAAAGAAAGGAAAATCCCACAAAAAGAATGAAAACGTCAAGGTGAGTTGATGTTCAAAACAGTTACATTTCTGGCAAAGACCTACTTTTTACATTGAGGTTTCCATACCTCTAGATATGCCCCATTACTTCAAAGGTCAACATTTTAATCATAATAACAGAAACAGACACCTTGTTTCCAAGACTAGAGCTCGGATACGGTATCAGACTTGAGACTCAGTTTGCCTTCTGCCTCACACAAATCACTGGTCCTGTTAACCTGGAAATGCAGCTGTGCATCTGCAATGAAATGAGTAGCTTCTCTTTTGAATCCTAAACTCTGAAAGTCGGTGCAACATGCACTTCACACAGTATTTCAAACCTAAACCATTTTGTGCCCCTCTGTTCTTTACCCCAGATACAGCCAAAACCCCCAGAATTTTGCACGAGGACAACATGACAGAAAAATCATAAAAAGACTGAGATCAAAACTTGGAGAAAGATCTGCACTTTTTAATTTAATAAAATTATTTTTTTAAACATAACTTGATAAAATATATATAGAGGGGTCTATTCTTAATCCCAGCAAGGGATATTTTGATAAGAGGATGTAACTGAATTTCCTTAAAATTACTGAGGGACTTAGGGACCTGCTTAAATTATCTCTCTTGTTTAATTTGCCATTTGGACACGAAGAGCTGAATATGAATCTTCACAGAATTGGGGAACTTACTGATGGAAGAAAAAGCCCTTAAGTGATGGCTTCCCTATGGAAAACTATTCCACAGCCTAATGTATCTTCCTGTCAGAACGTTTTTCATGATATTTAGTATAGGCTTCTCTGTTCCTAATTCCATCACATTATTAATATATATCTTAATGTACAACATTAAAACCACTTCTAGACTTCTTGACATTTACATAATTATATTCTTATGGACGCCCTTTTGAGTCAAAGCTAAGGTGTTCCTATTTCACTGCTACAAAGTTTTCTTCAATCAGTTTTTTCAGTATTTTTCTCTTCCTTTCTTTTCCCCATTAATAATAAACTATTTCCCAGCATAGTCCTTTTGTCTCATTTAATTTCTTCTATTTTTTTGGCAAGAAATGGAGGTCCTACTTCCTTCCCAATTGATGTAACTCCATTTCATAAAGCAAAGATGTAGTTTTGTGGAGGAAGCCTGCGCATAGCAACAGTCCCTGGCATTTGTTGCCCACGCTACAAGGCTCTGGCTGCAGCAGTCCCCCTTATGACACAACCTTCTCCTTCCACAGCTGCTACTGGAAGCTGACAGCTGCAAATATTAGTAGGCCGGTAGTCTATATGGTGAACAATACACCTCCTGCACACTTTCCAGCTTTTGTTCACTGATCTTACAAACTTCTCTTACTTTGTCACTGCTCCCAAAACAAAACAGAACACCAAAACCCCCCAACCAGTCAAATAACAACCAAAATAGCAGAAAGGTTCTGCACACAAAAATATTTTTTGATATATACACCATCGTCTGGGATTTTGGGTACCTCAATATCCTAATAATGGAAATACAAAGTGAGTATACCATCATACAAATTAAAATGCAACTCTGAAGTCCTTACCTACATCAGAGACAAGAATCTATGCTTTTCTTTTGAAGGGCATATCACAAGGTGATATACACAAGGAAAGTGGCTTGCTCAGTGTCAATGAGAAATTCCAGTCACTTAATGTCATGTATATCTATCAAAAATATTTGTATTAGTTAGGAATAATTTGGACAACTTTGACTCCTTTATTCCCCATTTTATACCTTTAAATGAACTTGTTAAAATAATGGCTCTTTAATGCAGACTTAAGAGAACCCAGAGGCCATCTCTTAGATAGCCTCACCCCGAAAACTTGATTTAGGAAATTTCTTTACTCTCTGAAATAAATTATGTCAAACAAGCCTCTTGCTGACCGACATTAAGTCTGCCAGTTGGTTTGGTGTAGCTCTGAAGTAACGCAGGTATATCATCATTGCTCATGACCTCACAAATTAAACATGGACTAGTCTTAGCTTTGGAGCACATTTAAAGAGTGTAAAAGGAGCAAGTAAAAAAAAAAGCTGGTTAGGAGAGCAAAGGTAAAACAGGAAAACAGCTGTGACAAAAAATATAAGGACATACGGAATCATCAGGCATATGAAATACATCTCATGAATGGAAATATTCTATTAGCGCAGGCTGCAAACAATTACACGGTCTGTACTTGATGCATCCTTAAGCTCTTTTGAGAAATTAGAGAGAATTAGTTAAAAAATCTAAACATGAAACAACTAGTTACTGAAATGTGAGTTGAAATGATCAGATGATCTGTCAATATAAATATTTGAAAGAGAAGAGTAGAAATAGCACATATAGGAATTTGAAGTTCCTGAGATAGTGGTTAGAACGCCTTTCACAAATTGCACACATACACTGCTGGGACCCTGCTACTGTTCATAGCCCATGACATTACATTCATCTCAAAATAAACACATTAACTAGCAAAAACATAAAATAAATGAACGACTGTTGTGGGCTAAGTATCAGTGCTGGATGATAATAGGCTACATCCAGGGATAGGAGTAACTGCCTGTCAAGCAGCTGAACTATTAGTACTACAGATGTTTCAAATATACCTACATGATGTAGTACATTTGGTACAATTTTACTCCAAATTCTGCTTTGCTGTTTGTTTCTTTTAGAACTATTATACAGGTTGAAATTTAGGAGGATTAATTTTGAAATTAAAAAAAAAAAGACAGTGTCAGGAGTATATGAAATATAAATCACACCATAAAAATCTACAGAAATTTACTATAAAACTTCCAATGTAATGTTTGGTTTTATACTAAGAGTATATTTTTAGATAATTTATACACGGTTGTTAGATTGTTCAACAACTAATTATTTTGTTAAACTTAGGAGATAGCAGGTTTCACATACCTATGCATGAACATCATTTAACAAGCATCTACTAATTAAATTATTACCATCAGTAACAAATACCGCTCTATAAATAAATACAATTCAAGTGCAAAACAGGCTTAGGACATCAGCTACTCATTTATTTATAATTTGTAAGCTATTAATAAGTTACAGTCAGTGAAAAAAGTGTATGATGCTGCTGACTGGGTGCTGGATTGGTCATGGGAGCTGCACTGGGCAAAGGCAAGAGCCAGGGCACCTCGTTTGGTACTCTTTTGGTCCTTGTGAATTCATGCAATACAAACGCTACACTCAGGGTAGAGCAGGTGGCAGCACAGTGGCTACAGGAGCAAGCTCGTGGAGAGCCTGGAGAGTAAACTGGCTAATCTCATTTTGAGGAGCTGTAGCTATGAATGCTCTGAACAGCAACAGCAGCAGGAGGGCCAGCTCTGTGTGATCTCTGAACTAATTCCAAAATGTCAATGAAGTGGCACATCAGGACTACAAATAGACTATAAAGAATTTAATAGCTTAGGGGGGACACTGCAACTTTAATTAGGGACAAAAATAGATTTAAGGAGAAAAGCAAACTAAGCTTTTATGAATATGAAGATAAGTACAAATCTTTTTGGTTTATTTTCCCTCCTCTGTGGAAACTATTCTTTATTAAAAAGAAAAAAAGTGATTTACATGGATTTCACAGAATTTGGGGTCCCAAAATGAAAAGCAGTACATGAGAGGAAGTTGTATGCGCAAAGAAAGAAAAGGAAAAAAAATCCATAATAATAATTATTTAAACAGATGCTTAAATCTTTCCAATGGATAGGGCATTAATACAAAGAAACTGAGCATTTTCTATCTGTTATTGTGTGAATAAAAAAAACTGTTTCTGAAAAGTTGCTGTTGTTTATATTTCCCTGTACATAGTTAAATAATACAGCAAAAATGAAAGCCAGAATAGGAATCCTCAAATTCACATATTTTATAGGATGAAGAAATGGAATAGTTATTGCAATGCTGGCTTTGAACAAAGACAACCTGCATTTGATTTCCTAATTGGCTTTAGGTGTCCTATTTAATCTTAAGCAAATGAAAGCTAGAATTTTAAAGGTATTCAAATACTGATTTGAGTATCTTAAAAAAAACTTTTACTAGTCTCTCTGGAAAGAGAGATTCAGGTCATCTGATTTTAGGGCTTTAATTTAAAGATGCGAGGTTCCTAATCTATGAACTTACGTAGTCCCTGGAAAGAGGCAGGCTCCCAAGAGAGGAGCTTTTGACTAAGCAACGCATCTAGACTAAATCCCACAAAAGTAAGGGATCTCTAGTAGATATCACATAGGGTTAGATATTTTTGTAGCTGAACCTTTCGCTACTCATGTTTTTTTCCTCATTTTTGTTGTGGCTTCCCCATCAGATAAGGATATCTTTTCCTTATTTAACTTGCAGTAGTTTCTTGAGATTTCATCATACAGTGTTTATACAGCTCTTTAAATGGAAGCAAAATTTGCTAAAACATTCAGTAAAAAGCAATAGAAGTAGTCAAGGATCTGAGAAAAAAAAGACTGAAAAACACAAGGCTTGGTTATGCTAAAGAAAAGGATGAAATAGGTGACTTAGTAAACAGACGGGAAAAAAGAATGGCAAAAGAATTTAGAACAAGAGTTTGTGTTCCCTCTGCCCAAGACAAAGAAATATTTGACTATATGAAAAGATGACAAATGGTCCAGTGAAAAAAGTATGTTTTTCATATTGTGATTGAATTGTGGAACCCATTGCCAATGAAAGCTGTTTAAAAAAGCAACCATAAACATAGCCGTTGTAAATCTCCTGCTTTGGGGCTTTAGAAAATCTCTAGCTATGCAACTATGAGCATATGATCAAACATTGCAATGGTACTGTAGTTTTGACCCTGTCTACCCCTTGAACAACAGTATTAGAGCTTATGTGCATTCTAGCCCAGACAGCTGTGACCAGCTGATATTGGTTCAATAAATCCACTTTGAGTTTATCACAGGCTAACAGCTCAAGCATACTTATATCTAGCAGCTGATCATTTATTTATTTTTCTGAGAACATTTAACTTGTACCTATACCTTTAGAAATCAAATTATATTCAAACATTGTCAGTAAAGTTTCCCTCTGTCCACCTTTCTGTCAGAGGCACCAGAGTGAACGGTATGACATTTGAAGCCAAAATGGTACAGTATGCCCTAGATATTAAATATTATGGATATAAGTTTTGAAATGTTCAACATTGATGCTAAGCTTAATTCCAGTTTGACTGAGGTTAAGATCTAAAAAGGTAAAACAGGTTTTAATACCAGAATATAGATATATCCTACAGCCTCTTGTTCCAGGAATTCTCCTCTGAAGACAAAGGTACCAGCCAATAAGATGAGACACAGACACTACTGAGAATCTAGTTAAGAACACAGACATGAAAGGTGTCATCAGGAACTACATGGAGACTTGCTTGCTTGCTACATGAAATGACAAAGCTCAAAGCACTCAGTCACTCAGTCCTTAGCACTTAAAAAATAGAAACTACACAAGTAACTCAAATAAATAAATAAGCAGTTAAATGTAAAATGCCTACAGATGATATGGAGATCATTTAAAGACATATTACCTAGACACAGATAGTAACTCATGCTTTCCCTTTAGCAGTTCCTTTCATGTCTTCACCTTCTTCTGCTCCCCAGAAAAAAAAAAAAGTTGAAGATGACACTACTAGATATCAGAAAGATATATTGAAGGAAATATAGGAAAACAGTTAACAACTTAATCTCTAATAATTTACATATAATATCATAATAGGATAGGTGTCACAGAAGAGAGACTTAGGTTGCTTAAAGAATCATCATCAAAGATATTAGCAAAAGTAATTTTTACTACGAATTTGTAAAAGTGTGACTTAACAGAGTTCAATGGCAATGTTCACTCTCCTTCTTACTACATGGAAGAAACACACAAAGGAAAGTAGAGTTAGAATCGGGCTAGAATGATTTTCACAGGGATTGGAGATGAAAAGGGTAAGGGAGGCCCTCCCGTTAAGTCACAAGGTTCAGAATGGACATTTCAAAGTTATTCACATATTTCTTTCCTCAGATCATTAACTGGATGAAGGGGAGCACCATCTATCCTATTTATCACTTCTGCTTAAATTCTTAGGACAGATAAAAAATCCTGATTGAATGTAGTACTTTAAAAGATGGAGAAACATGCAGTCAATAAGTTTTTCATCTAACTCCAGTCCCTCTCAAAGAGTGCAGTAAATGCAAGTAAAACAAAAATCTCCATGCAATCAAATCTTAAACTAAGCTTTTATAACTCAGAGGTAATGTTTCTTCCTCTCTAGGTCAGTCTGGTCTTCAGATTTAGTTCAGCTGATTTTACAACTATGATTTTGATAGAAGAGTATTGACAGCTCAGCTTAACTATTTCTACATCCAACCCAAATGTGGAATAATGTGAAACTGGACAAACACATTTTTATTATGGCATTTGAAAGTCCACAAAGAAAAGCTCCTCTCATCAACCACTTGTTTTCAAAGGGGGCTTTGAAGAAGACCTGTAGAGCAGCAACTGCTGAAGCACTCATTGGCATTCTGG
The DNA here is from genome assembly GCF_034619465.1 of Leptosomus discolor. NCBI lineage: Eukaryota > Metazoa > Chordata > Aves > Leptosomiformes > Leptosomidae > Leptosomus > Leptosomus discolor. Next base: position 25,332,876 of record NC_141398.1, on the reverse strand, counting down.
AAAGCAAAACAACCATCCGCTGCTGATGAAAAAAAGCATCTCTGTGGATCCTTTCCACTCTGGACCACCTGATAGATTTCTCATTTTATATATCTTATGAAGAATGACATTCATATGAATGATAACTTTACCTTTTGATAGTCTAATCCTTCCAAATACACTCAAGATTTCACACCTCAGTGATCCCCCAAGGAACAAACTGAAGAATGAAAGATACTGCCTGAACAAGAATGCAGAGTGACAAATACAGCCATCATTTGTCAGAGCTAGCTATATCACAGTAAGATTTCTCAAGAAGTTGTTGTGCCATGTTATTAACCTCACATGCTTAACATTCTGCAGAAACCTTAGATTTAATTCCTGGATGGAATTAACCCTACCACCATAATCTGCTCTGCTAACTACACAAGCAGTATTTTTTCATACCAACAGAATCAGAGAAAAAAAAAAAATTGTTTGTTTCACCTTTGCTACTTTATTTACACTAACAGGAATAAGCGTTCTCTATGAAGACTTTTTTGCCAAAGAAGCATGTAATTCATAACTGATTGCCTTTCCAAACTCAGTTTATTCCTCTACAGAGCCATGATATGCCTTTCTAGAACAGTGACTTACTGTGGAATATGTTGGACTAAATACCTCCAGAGGACATGGAAGCTTTGCCTGTGCTAGTTTACTCTGGCAGACAGAGCTTTTAAATATTTATTAAGCATGGGCTATACACTTACTGTGATGAAAGAAATCTTAAGCATTTCACTATGAATGAGCTACTTATCTAATATTGGGGAGAAAAAAATGTAAAAAAAACTCAGTAGCAGAAAGTTATTAATCCAAGCATTAAAGAGCTAAGTTTATGTGATACTAAGAAAAAAAAAGCAGTAACATAACATTACAACAGCTTATAAGCTTTTTTGCATCTATGTTTTGCACAAGATATTTGTGATAATTGCGTATCTCACAGGCAGCCGTTAAGTGTTTTATGTTGACATAATTGATGCTATATTTTTAATTTGAAGGACATACAAAAAGGATATGCTAAACCACTTGGCCTTATAAAAGTATGAAAGTTCCGATGCTGGTTATGTTAACCTCAAATTCTATAAAAAGAATATTTAATGTTTGACAGAAAAAGAGAAAAACCTTTGTTAATGTTTTTTAAATGCTCACATTTAACAAAGAGCAGAGTGTGAATAAAATATTATTATAAAATAAATATGAGTAGTTGCTACTCCCTAGCTGGTTCTTACATAGTCAGTAGGTTACCACAAGGGCAGATGGAGTACATTGCAGAACAGTTTCTCCTTCTTGCAGCCAAGTGCAGCACATAACAAAGTTATAACCCAAGAAAGGTAAATATGGACAGGACTTCAGGCTTAACACATACTTTACCGGAGAAGAAAATATATCAACTAAAGAGGGATAGATTGGTTAGCAGGTGGCTAACCAGCATGATCCCAAACATAACCACGAACATTTCTTTTTGTAATTTCTATCTCAATTGTAGTTTTAAATACTCAAAGTCAAACAAGATGAAGTGATTTTATATTTCATGGGATGGCTATCTCTAGTTGATCACTGTGGCATTACAAAGCATTGTGATACGAAGTAGGAATGCTGTTATGTATCTTTCCATAGAAATTCTGAAAATTAAAGTGGTGATTCTGTGATTCCATAGCGGCCTAATTTACAATTGCAGATCCAGGCTGACTTGGCAGTGCCTTCTCTTTCATTACCGTAGCAGAAATTTACATAGTAACAGCTGTGGAAGAACAAAAATAAAACAGAAAAGTTTGCAATGAATGTGTTTGCACATGTAGGCACACACAAGCTTGTACATAAACCATTATTGCCATCATAATGAGCACTTCTATTAGAGTAGCGGCTGACAAAAACTAGGCCTTCATATGTATCAATTAGTTTTGACCTTTAACGAAAGGCTAGCTGGGAAAGTAAAAATTCTATTTGGTGGAGTATTTTGTAGTTTTGAAATGTAATTTCATTACCCAGAAAATCAAGCATTTAGACAAATGCTAATATACTTTGATGTGGTTTTAAGCACATTACATTAAAAACATTAGTAATTTCCTAAGTTTTATATGCAGGCTGTTACCCTAGATAGATAGATAATCAGTGGCGAACCATTAGAATGTTGTCTGTTATTACATTGTCATCAGACTCAAAGTATTTAAAAATGTATCTTCTGAGCCCTGAATATGCAACTTGTTACAACTACATTTTATCTGGAGGTTAAAAAAAAAGAAACAATTTTGAGGACAAATAGACTAAAAATTGATATGGCTATAGAGAGATCCAAATTGGGTTACTTCCTAATCAATTCAAATCTTTCTCAGTGCCAGAGAGCAAGTTTGGATTAGTCACAGAAAGGCACAGGCTTTTCACAGGATTCACAGCCCTACCAGTTAACTCTTTTGGGATTGCTGGATAACCTAGCATTAACAGTAAAACACATTTATTAATCCACTATGTTCCTAAGTCTTAGTGGAAACTCAAGACTGAGTTAAAATGTTGCTTGAACGCATGGTCACAAAAGTTTTCAACAAACAAACATTTTTTAAAATGTTAAAGTATGGTAAGCATATCTGAATTTTTTTCACTTGTACAGTATTTGCAGACTCCTAGAACTTTATTTAGCTTGCTCAAGTCCAATAAGTCCATTTTAGCACAGATAATACCAAACACCAGAATAAGGAAGACCTCCACTAACATTAACACTTCTATATCTCAGCTTGTCAACCTGTAGGTAAATCTTTTACAAAAAGATGCGGATAGGAACCATATTTATTAAAAGGTACCCTATCATCACTTTCTAAAGATCTAGTAAACAAAACAAGACAAAGAACAGGCCACAAATAAATGCCTGTATGAATAAGCAAATAAGTAAAGTCTCAGGTGAAGCAGAATTCAGAGCTTTTCAAAGTGGCATTCAATGTGTAACAGGAAACTGTGTTAGACAGTGTTTTGACCTGGACCTGTTTCAGGCTTTGTCTTAATACATAACAAGTTCAGCCTTGATGTCCTACCCAGGAAAGCATGGGGATCTGCATTTGCATTCATTCTCTGCTGTTACTTTGAGGCAACACAGCCAAAGTTAGAAACTTCTAAAAAGTTCCTGCAGAATGGACAGAACTTACTGTGGTTTTTGTTCAGTTGATGTGCATTTTGGCAAGAACAGTGAGGGTGGCAGGCAAAGAAGGATGCTGCCTAGTTTGCCTTTTATCAGCTGAACAAGGTCTCTTACCCTGAGTCACTGAGCATGGTGGGAATCACAGGGAACATCAGGGTGATCTCAGCTGGGGGAGAGGGCACCTGGCACCTGCAGCCAGGGGAGGGCATCTGAGACCAATAAAGATCAATGCTGGGTCTGAATCATACCTGGAATCATGCTGATTTCCAAGAGACACCAGTGCAACTATTGATTTATGAAGAGCCTCAGCAGTTGAAAAGTGGAAGTATCAGACTGAGTTTTAAAGAACTTGATAAAAATGTCCCACAAAATACTGAATACTAGTGGTAAAAAATGACATTAAAATGAGATATTTCAAAGTCTTGTAGCTTCATGGAATTCTCATTCATAATAAAAACCAAAATTGAATGTCTATTTAAAATATATACCAAAATGCAGTCAAAGGAGACTGGAAATGTTAGTGATCAATTATGAACTTCATCTCAACAGCTGTTAACTTTAAAGCATTTCATATGTGTATTTCTGAGATGCTTTCACCATAGTAAGTTTTGCACTCCTGGTTTTGTTCTCCTTCAAGGACTGAAAGCTGGAAAAGATTAAAATTACCATTGGTATTACAGCCATGTCTCATAGCAAATGCAGCTAAAAAATTGCAAACTAAGTAAATAAAACTCACACAAATGCTAGTATTTTTTCATTTTAATACAACCTGAAAAAAATAAATTCTACCACAGGAATATGAAAGTCTCAGAAATGCCAAAAGTTAGGACATAATTTCATTTTTTGGACTTAGTCCAAAGATGTATGAGATTAAACATTTCAGTAATAAAATATCTTTGAAACTAAGTTTTGAATGTGACATAAAACTAAAAAGTCATACCAAACTCTCTTTCCATGCTACTCTTATCCCTCTGTTTGAAAAGGCAAGAGACAGATGCTTGGAATCTATTCTTTCTAAGGGAGAAACAGTATTTTGGCACAGGCGCCAAAACAAATAGGAATGGTATTACTAATGTGAAAAGAACAATCTCTATTCTCTAATATGTGCCTTACATCCACACTATGAACTCATGCCAAGATGCCCAGTTCCTTCTAATTTCAATGGGAAAGAGGCACAGCATGGAAGTCTGAAGTACAAATGAGAAAGCATTACCATCTGGTATTGAAAGTATCTTTGACCTTCAAAAGTGAATGTGGTGATAGTTGTGAGAGGAAGAAACAGTTCTGAAAAGTTTTATGGATATTTTGAGAATTTTCACAGTAAATTAATACTTTTTTAAAAGCTAATTTAAATTTCTATTATAAATAGAAGCACTAGTTAAAAAAGTAGTATCAAATGACATAACAAAATTGATGTTACAAATCTGCTATGTTACTACTAGCGTGGATTTGTATCACCGACATACATTTGCAAGATCTGAACCATGACAATGAATTTATTCCTATGAACTCTGCAACACAAAATACAAAATTAATATGTAAGAGGCACATGCATGTATTTCTGTATCTAAATGGCTCCCATGCAAACAAAAAAAACAACCTGTTTGTGTCCTCCTGTTTCAGAGCATCTCTAGAGGCAACACATAGTTACCTACATCTGGCTAGGCTAAATTGCCCATATACACGTAGCATTTGTTATAACCTATTAAAAAATTCTACTAAAAAAAAAAAAGAAAAGAAAAGAAAACAACAGTCAAATGTCTGCTTTTATTTCAAGTCATCAGCCTACATGGCTTTTTTAGTGTTACATTAGAACTGCAATTCTGACAACAAACTCATACTGTCCTTTGCTCATGCCTCAAGTTTTGACATCTTTAACTAGCAGGCTAGCAGAGTTTATGTCTCTCCTCTCCTTTTAGCCTAGCCTCAGAAAAACCTGGTGGTGGACTCTGCTTTGGTGTTCACATCTACCTTTGCTGTTCCAATTGAATCTTACTTCCTCCTGGAAGTTCTAAGGAAACTCTGGAGTTCATGGTTTCTGCTTTTAGACTACATATGATTGTTTGGTCAGAATCGAACACTTTATCATAGTCCATTTTAGAATATTTAAAACAACTTGTAATTTGGTTATCTTGTCCTTCTACAAGCCATTGTTCTCAGTCTGGCAGGACCCAGATCTCTTCACTGACCAGAGTAAGACCTAGTGTGACTATTCTCCTATCTTCAATGCCCCAGTTCAGTGAGATGAATCTGTACCTGAATCACATGTATGACCCCTGCAGACTACGTATATTTAAAACCTAAAATCTTTCCCCAGGTTTCCTAATGCAGTTCACAGAGTTAGGGTGTCAAGCCAAGTCTCCCTAGTTCCTACCTAGCTTTTGCATGACTACCAAAGCGTACTGTTTGGGTTCATAGTCTAGTCTCAGTTTTACACACTGGTTGCTAACCAGCCAACCCAGCATTATGGAACTGCATAAACAACTTCCTCATATCATTAGGCAGGGTCATGGCCCACACACTGCAGAAACACATCCATGTGCTTTGTCCAGCCTGTGCCCTCCCACAAGGTACTTAATGCTGTTAAAGAGCAGAAAGTGATCTTGAAAGTCAAGGGCTTGGGAAAAAAAAAGACACACTTGGCTGTCTCTTCCCACAACTAAAATTGCCTTTCTGTCTGATGTGCATATGATGAAGAAACTAATGACATTAGCCCTGTCACTTTGACAGGCAGTACATAGACAATTATATACGCAGAAAGGCAAGCAGGCTATCGGAACTAAACCTATTGGACTAACACGTCATCCTCGTTCCAAATATTGTCTCCTCAATTCATCCTTAGTGCTTAATAGTCATACCTAGTTACAAATTACCTGTATGGTCCAGTGAAGACAATTAAATTGCTAAGAAGTATCAATGTTGCAGCACGTTAAGTTTTTTTGAAACTACAGAAAAGTATTAAAAATACTAGCATCTTATCCCTAAAATAGCTAACTACATTCTTGCTGTTTATTTCACTGTTTCAGTTTTCTTCACCTATTTTCTTTAAATTACAAATATAGAATTAAAAATGATTACACACAGGACCTAAGAAGTATCACAGAGAATATTCACAGCAGTATTTTAATTGAATAAGATGGACCTGAATACTAATTATAGTAAATACAAAACAAGTACACCACCACATCTGAGGTGATTTTTATCTGCAAAAGTGGCAGTAACAGCTCAGACATACTAGAAGTGTCAGTAGTAACATTAATACTTTTGGAAGAAAGTCTGGGAAGAAAGGTGCACACACGTGTTGTGGTTTAAATCCAGGCAGCAACTCAGCCCCATGCGGCCATGCGTTCACACCCCGCCCCCGGTGGGATGGGGGGAGAATTGGAAGGGTAAACTTATGGGTTGAGATAAAGACAGTTTAATAGGGAAAGCAAAAGCTTTGCACGCAAGCAAAGGGAACAAGGAATTCATTCACCACTTCCCATCTGCAGGCAGGTGTTCAGCCATCTCCAGGACAGCAGGGCCCCATCATGCATAACAGTTACTTGGGAAGACAAACAACATCCCTCGAAACATCCGCCCCCTTCCTCCTTCTTCCCCCAGCTTTATGTGCTGAGCATGACATCATATGATGTGGGATATCCCTTGGTCAGCTGTCCCAACTGTGTCCCCTCCCAAATTCTTGTGCACCCCCAGCCCACTCGCTGGTGGAGTGAGGAGCAGCAAAGGCCTTGGCTCTGTGTCAGCACTGCTCAGCAATGGCTAAAACATCCCAGTGTTATCAACTCTGTTTTCAGCACAAATCCAAAACACAGCCCCATACCAGCTACTCGGAAGAAACTAACCCTGTCCCAGCCAAAACAGTACAACGTGGAGCAGAAGCAGTCATACTTTAAAAAAAACTTGATAAGACAAAAACCAATTTACAGGGAAACCTGCTACTCTAAAATGTTGTTTAAGAAACATGGTAATTGTTCAGAGCATTATATATTTCACTAAAGTAATAAGCTTGTTAATGAATATACATGAAAAAATTGCTATATGCATCTCTTCTCTGCCTTCCATTATATGAGCTTTTATATGACACTTCTTTCTGGAAACACACAAAACTTCCAAGGAACAGCTACTAAGGCTGATAACTATCACTGGAACTTGTACAAATGAAAATAGCTCAGGTCTATCTGCTCTGTCTCATGGATCCAGAGAAGTTCATGTATTACCTAATCTCTTGATCCATAAATGTGATTGAAGCAAATTATAGTCTTCTGGCAATCAGTGTCACAATATGTTCTAAAATCCATCTCAGAGTCGCATGTTTTCCTCCTGTTGGCCAACTATGTCACCACATATTCAGTTATGGACTCTGAGGAAAAAGTCCTTTAAGTTTTTAGTAATATGTATTTTTTCTTTGTCGAATTCTAGGAAGGAAACATTTATCAAGGTAAGACTTCAAAACCTTATAAATGCAGCCAGTCTTGCTAAGTTTAATTGAGTTCATAAAAATAAGGGCCACAAAACTGACTCAGTATTGCATGACAGCTGCTCTTATAGAGGAAGCTTCAATCAATTGGCAAGAGGGGAAAAAGTAGTCAAGATACATGTTTAGTTCTCAATGCTTTTCCATACTACAGCAAAAGCGATCTCATTCTTCTGCCATATGGGTGTTCTTTTTTGAAATGGGCAATCAATCTGGTACACACTGTTCAAAGGAGACTTGACAAGGGCATTTGGTACTAAGGTCACTATGTCCTTCACACTACAGCTAGTCTCCCTCACCAACTATGCCTTCTTAATTCACAATCACTGACCAGATGGCTGTGTCTAACTCATCTCTCCTAGAAGAGCTCAAAAACCCCTAACCAACCACCAACAAAAAACCTTCAATGGTTTCTAAAGGTATAGTGCTTTTTATTCTGTAATTAAGTAGTAATTTATGATACCAAGAACACAAAGAGGAAGGACACGTTTCACCTTTCATCATACATGTATTAATAACCTGCTCCAAAGGTATCACAGTGAGAAGGAAAGCTATGGCTGCATTTGGAAAAGCTACATTAAAAATTGTTTATTTTTATGTTACTCATTCATGGGGTCCAGGACAACTCTGTGCGGGTTAGCAGATTCCGCCAGTCCTTAGCACTGTGCTGCTCCTCCCAAGGCACGGTGAGCTCTGCTCAGAACACCAGTGGGGGCTCTGCGCAGCGCTGTGGGGAGCCCTGAGTGCCTGGCAGCAAGTGGCCTCTCACGGGAGGCGGAGGGGGCTCCTGCTGTGCCTGCAGGGTGCAATGAATTAGAGGGGAAGGAGGAGCAGCTACACAGGCAGGAGGGCAAGCGGTGGGGGAAGGCGAGGGGGAAGCAGCTCCGGGTGCAGGGGGGATGGCAGCTGCCTGAGCACTGCCTGGTGGGAGAGCTTGCTGTTTTGTCAGCCTCGGCTTGATTATTTTGTTCTCTGTTTTTGCAGCAGGGAGGACCGGCATGGTGCTGGGCAGCAGGGAGTACCTTCGTGGCAGGGAGGAGCGGCAGAACCTGCCAACCCGTGCAGAGTTGTTCCACTCCCTTTGTGGTGGGCAGAGAATAGAAGGGAGAAATCTCCTGCAGTCTTCAATATTAGAAACAGTTTCCAGAAGTTTTCATAGGCAAAGGATTATACATGGTATACATTTGTTTATGAAATCGAAGCATTAAAAACAACTATAATATACATAAACAAATCTGAAAATATTAAAATCTAATCACGTGAGAGCTACCAAAGCCCAAACAAACATTTCATCTTATGCTAAGTATACTAGTTGATTGTCCTGTGTTTATCACATGCATGTTTGAAAAATCATGCAACCTCCTCCCACCAAAAAAATGTTTTATGCAATGCAGTGACTAAGTGACTTCATCTTTGGCAATAGCATAAGCTTCAACAGCTTTCAGAAAATGTATCATATACAGTTTTGTTTGTAACTCTCCACAAAAATTCAGTGCACATACATTGCTGGAAATTTTGGTGTGCATCTGGAACACCACTGCTGCTACTTAAAACCAGTATAGTTTTTACCATGTGCAAAAATAACATTTAATTACAGTGTTTTCAGACTATGCCTACACTAGAATCTGCAAGAATCTTACCTCAAAGAGAAATGACAACATTACAAATTCATACAAAGGCTGTCTGTATTTCCAATAATGTCACATTTGATATGAAAAGTAGTGAGAGATACCTTATAAATTTGAGATCACTTCTTGACCAGTTAGTGTTGAAGAAACAGGTAAAGTTGATAAGGAAGGAGTCAGTAGCCACCTTCAAAATTTGTGTGAGCATACAAATAAGGATGTACTTTTGCATTAGCTGTCATGACAATATTAAGCAACACTCCTAATTTCTGTGGTTATGGTTCACTATGGGCAAGGTTAATATATGAGCTGGATTCCTTAGGTTTTAATTTACTTGCAAACTTCCTCTAGTATTTTTAAATACAACTCTGAATACATATGTACACACATACATTCTGTGTGACATATTGGCAAAGATCACTGAATTATCCTAGGTATCCCATAATAAGCTATAGATGTGAGATACATAGCATTCATAATATATTCTAACAATCGCCATTATACATAAACCTCTCCCTTTCTAGAAATAGTCTGAGAAGAGACAGGAATAAGGAATGAAGTCATAAGTTTGTAATTCAAAGCTTTGAGGAAGAGTAGGTAACGTACTTTTTAAACTGTTAATACTTTTAGCAAATACTGACATGTAATACATTATGTTTTATCATAGTCATTGGCAAGATGACTAGGATTTATTTCTTCTTCAAAATAGTGCACATCATGCAGAGTTTTGTGATGCTTTTGATTCCTGCCAGTTTCTTATACTACAGCAGAAAACATACAAGGAAAAAACGTATACATTAAATAAGATGATACGGTATTGCCACATGTCAAAATATCCACCAGCATTCACTACAAGGATATGCAAATATGTAAATAAAACTAGATTGTACGGCTTCAACTACCCGAGTTGCAAGTCATCTTTCCAACTCATGAACATTACTAACCATTCCTTTAAATTAAATATTTAAATTTCTTTATAATTAAAAAGCAATGAGATCATCACTGGATTTCACTTAAGTAGAAGTTAAATACAGTATTAGTTGAGAACAGAAAAAGATTAGGCCTACTGCAGTGTATCTTCTGTTGCCAAATCACAGAAAACTTATGCCAAAGCATTCCCTAAAAGTAGTTCTTGAGCCTTTCCTCCAAATCTGGACATGCTCGCATAAACGTTTAAGACTCAGACATTGGGGATATTTTGGGTCTTCTGCAACTTCCATTTCACAGGGGCATAGCTTGTGGTTTCTAATTCTTCATCTGCAAGCACATATTGATTACAGGTTGGAAAGAAACAAGAGTAGAACATAGTCACCATGCTCATATCAACCACAATACAGAAATCATCAATTTGGCATGCCAAAACAAGAACATTCAAATTCATTAACTTTCAAAAATATTTCAAAAGGGAAAGGGAAACAATGGAAGTAATTTTTAATGGAGACAAAGTAAAAAAAAAAAAAAAAAAAAGGAAAAAAAGGAAACATAATGAAGGGGGAGAAAGATCAGACAACTTGAAAACTTGTATTTTTTTTCCTCAGTCCCTACAACTACTTTAACAAAATAAAACCCCAAAAGTTTAAAACAGGTCACATTCTTTCTAGTTTCTCTATCAATGCAAAAGCATTCTTAAATGTTCGTAGTGCTTCCTTCACTCTCCTTGCCATACATCTTCTCAGTTGTCTAAAGAACTCTTCCATTTTCAGTCATCCCTGTATCTATCCCTTCCAAAAACTCCCCCCCCCCCCAAATCACACTACTTCCCCAATTTATTTCAAGATTATTATTTTTCTCCAGTAAAAATGATGAAATATTTATATTCTTCTTGGTATGCTTTGTGCTCTTAGATTCTTATATGGTAATTGATAGCCCACTGATTAACACAACTCTCACATACTTCTATTGATATCAGTGCCATGCTACACAGAGACATATACATGCTCCCAGAAAAATCTAATTCCACTGGTAAAAAGTATGGCTGGCAGCATAAAAACTGAAAAGGGGGGAAAACCCCATGTCTTTATTAGTGCTATATTGTCAGACTGAATTTCATTAGTGGATAAGGCATGCCATTTATAAAATAAAGTATATTAAGTAGTTTATCTCCTTTGAGATGGAAAATGCTACAAAAATGACAAATATTATTTCCATTAAAATTAATATTATTAGATATAGTGTAAAGCTGCATGAATAAAACTTCCCAAAAGTCATGTGACTCCATTTATGACCAAGTTTCAATGAATCTAATGTAATAATTTAAGCTGAAATATTTTAGAAACTCAAAGTATCTTGATTAAAGCTGACCTTAAGCCTGGTTAAGATGACCTGCATTAGAAGGTCTACAATCTGCAACTCTAGAACTGAACATGATGCAAGTGTGACAACTGTAATGTGAATTAATTCAGAATGAATTTGAGCAAAAGACCCTACAAGCCTTACCAACTTCGTTTAAAAGTTAAGGCTTCTCAAGAATGGTAAAGTCAAACTCTGTGTCTTCCCTTTAGGAAGTCTCCCTTTATGAAGTATTGAGAAAATCACCATCATCTAGACCACAGTCACTATTATCAGTGCCTATATTAACTTCAGAAAAATGAACAAAGCCTGTTTTCAGTCCCGGAAAGTGCCAGCAAATTTCTTCAGGCCACTAGTCTGAGATTATTTACTGACCTAAAGCCCAGTCAGAAACTTTTATAGTGAGCCACCAGGCTCTTGGAAAATTATGTTACAGTGGCAATGCTGACTGATCTTTTAGTACAGCATCTTCAGTGAGGCTGCAAAAATATTATTTTGATGAATGGTGATTAGCTCTGCATAGATACAGAACTGTTCACCACTGAACTGACAGACTCCTGTAGCTGTAATTCATTGTGTTGACTATACACCATATTTAAAGAATGTTTTTTATCAAATCTCACTCTTGTCAACAAGATCTCTTTTGTTGCAAAACAGTCATAATCTGTCAAGCACTGATTTTTTTCCTTCCTCAGGCTTTATCTGTTCAGATGAAAAAAAATAATTTCAGAACTTGCTTCAGAAAATTCAGTCACTATTACTGATGTTTTGAAGTATCAATCCACTTCAAGAAGCAAGAAGTATTTGTAGATACTTATAAGTTATAAAAATGTAGATAATATACAAACCCCAAACTCCTTACTCTATGAGTCCCCCAAATCAACAAGCAATCTTTGTTAGATTACTTGAAAGATCTGCTGTCATATTCATCTTATTCTATAAATGAAGACTGTAATAGTAAAATTCCTTGATTTAAGCATATACCGATATTAAATATCTTTTCCTTAGGTTAACGAATGTTACTTCTTTGTGTTGTATATGCAAAGGTTCACTGCTAGACACAACAGACATCTCAGTCCAGGCACTAGACTTTTTAACCACTCTATACAAAAACAAGGCCTGAAATTAATTACTGGCTTTGCTTTAGTCCAGTCATGTCCACAAAGAGTAAAAGTGAGCATAGCCTGAAGGAAGGTTTCAACACAACCCAAAAGCTAGTCCAAATTGACCCATCAATTCAAATCATATATATCTTTATAATCATCTGTAAAGACTTGTATTGCCCAAAAGAAAAGAACGCCTACCAGAATCATCTGCTAACCTAAACAAATAAGACATGCTGGTGAAAATCTTTAGCTTCCCCCCCCTCCTTTTTTTTTCATCTACTGGATTTAGAGTCCCTCTGTGTCTCAGCAACAAAATTCTCCAATTGAACCACATATCTAACCTGAATTTGCAGCCTAATTGTGGCTGCAGAATAGAGAACTACATTATGCCAAGCAAACCCTACTTACACAGCAACTAACTACAGCCCATGAAACTATAAAACCAGAGCTGAAGGTTCCTCCTGAGTGAAGTAAACTCTTCTGTTTTCTTATCACATCTCAACTCTTAGATATTCAGGTACAAAGTGGACAAGTCGCCTACGCCAACACTAAGTCTATGGCTGGGAGAAACAGATGGACTAATGTAAGGAGCCTTAGAACAGACCTTTTACGTTAACGATTGATGCCATAACAGCTTTCTTGGCTCTGTTTAAGTATCCTTGTGCTAAAAGCCCATTGGTCAGAGCAAACACAAGGTTAGGGTGACAACAAAAGTAGTTGTCATGATTTAACCACACAGCTGCTCGCTGACCCCCCCTGTGGCGGGGTGGGAGAGAGAATCGTAAGGGTAAAAGTGAGGAAACTCATCGGTTGCGATAAAGGCAGTTTAACAGGTAAAGCAAAAGCTGCGCACACAAGCAAAGCAAAGCAAGGAATTCACTCACCCCTACTCATGGGTCAGCTGAGGTCAGCTGTCCCAGCTGTGTCCCCTCCCAACTTCTCATGCACCCCCAGCCTGCTCACTGGTGGGGAGGTGAGAAAGGCAGAAAAGGCCTTGGCTCTGGGTCAGCACTGCTCAGCAAGACCCAAAACATCCCTGTATTATCAACTCTGTTTTCAGCATGAATCCAAAACACAGCCCCATACCAGCTACTTTGAATAAATTCAACTCTATCCCAGCCAAAACCAGCACAGTAATGTAAAGGGTTAAGGTCAAAGTTTGACAGCATGGCTCAGGGAGATCTTTGCTGTTAATGAGCCAAGTATCTACTTCACAGTTTAGGACCGATACCAGTTTAACAAAATAAGTTTCATTGCATCTGACTAGATATCCCTATTATACCAACTTACATTTTAGTGCAAAAGTGGATTCTAAATACATATCTATATGATTCTTTCACAATTTAAATGTAAGCATGAAACTACTGATCAAGTCAGATTAGTAGTAAAACATGGAAACATGACATGCTAATTGATCAATGCCCTCAGTCATGAACATTTTCTCCTTAGTTTGAAAAATATACTGTTACTTTCAACATAACATTATATTTTTAAGACAAAAGAAAAGGATATTTAGGTGAGGAGCTTTTAGCCCACATACAGCACCGAAGAAACAGATGAAAGGCCAAGTTACCCTGCTGTATATTTTATACCTTGATGAAAAGCAACAGGTTTTTTATGACTCAAGATTGACTTTAGCTTCTTCTGAACCAATCGTGACTTCTGTCATTCATTCATAATGAAAAATCACCCTAACAAACAAACCATGCATAATATTCTCTTGTTCACTTTGATGGATACATGTTCATTCTTATATTTATCTGAAAAAACTGTACCTAAGTTGCATTTTCTTCTCACTGTCTAGTTCACAGTCTTCCTCTGCTGGAAGACAGCCTGCATTTCTCAAGTTTTCCTATTGCCACAGGTAATGGCTTAAAAAAAAAATAATTAAAAAATCCACATTTGGCCTGAGTAATACAGAGCTGCTTATTCCTTCTAAAAGGAATGAGAACTCCAAATTCAGAGAAAGTTATTTGACTTTCCCAGCTAAACAGGTTTCTGTTCAGGGTATTAGTCTTGTTCCTTAAGGCAGAGATAATAATCAGTCATTCAGACAACTAACCTATTTCCTCAGGTTACTTCCTTTCCTTCTTGTTATCTGATCTTCTTGGAGTTATTTTATGTAACAAATACCATTAAATTTTTTTTCAGGCCAACCTTAAAATTTATCAACTTTGGTCATATACCTTGAAGTGCAGGAGGCCTTCCAACAGTAGCCCAGTCACTTGATCATGAACATATGATTATGATTATCACATCAATGCCTAGGAATTTTTACTATGGGGAAGTAACAGAGTATGGGAGAAAGCCTTAATTTCATAAAAGATGCAGCTTGTACGATTTTTTTTTTTTATTAGAACGTAAAAAATAGGGTTGGCCCCAGTTATGCCCAAACACATTCATGTCTCCCTTTAGATAATTATTTGAAATATTATTGTAGTTGGTGATGCTAAATCACCTGTCTTTTGTGCCAAGAGAATAGATTTCGGGGGTTTGAATACAAGCATGTGACATTTAGAAAGACAGATTGAAACGATATCAGATCTTCTGTAATGTTTGTCTCTCAAAACTCGTTCCATGTCCAATACCTGTATAATGTCAGCAACTGAGTAGTCAGTACTGGGCAGCAGAACAACAAAAAATTATCTGTCTTCCTAAAATGCTAAACAGGTTTAAAAATTGCTAATTGCTTCAGCTGTCTTCTGATTAACCAGTTATTAATAAAAACATTTAAAACTAACAAGTTTGCTTTGTTACATCCTTGTACATGGAGAAGTATTCCACAATGACTAGCTATATCCCACAATGACTAGTATAGAATAAAAATTATCCTTTTAATAATCTTAAACCTGTCTCACAGATTACAGAACCCGACAGCTTTAAAGGAAGGCATGTTTCATATTGAGACAGAGGTTAAAAATGTTTAGAAAGTTACCATCAGCTTCTGTAATCAAACTTAGCCCAATAGCTCACTGGAATTTATTGTTATAACTATGTACTAAATTTTTTTTTAACTCCTAGAATATTCATAAACAGCAGTAAATTATGTTCTCAGCTATGCAACTATCAATCCAAAGTACTTTAGGCAACCGTATGGCTTCTGGTTTAGAGAGTTACACCATGGACTAAAATCTTTGTCAGTATGTCCAAATATGATTGAATAAACAGATAAAAGAGGTAAGAAACCATTTCTTCTAACCACAAAACTTTTAGCAACCAATAAAACTCCCTCAGGATCGTGATGTTTTACCCAAAGATTTTCCTTAAATTATGTTGGGCCCAGTAGAGTCCTAGTTTTTCAGATAGCTTACTCAATGAATATGAACTAGGGGGAAATGGGGTCAGGGGGTGGGGAGCACCTGTATTTAGAACTCTCATATTGTTTCTTAACCAGAAAACAAGCTGTTAAAGGTGTTTCATTACAACCACCCCCGTTATTTTGAAAAAGCTTGAACAATAATGATTAGAACAAAGCATTAAAAAACCCCAAAAACTTGGCTTTTACCAAATTATTATCTACTCTGTTACATGATGCATTGGTTGACACTTTAAGTCTTGCCAAGCATAATCTGTGAGATTTCCCCAAAGGCTTGAAACCTTGAAGGATTCTGTGATAGCAAAAGCAATCAGCAGTGAATCACAGTTGAGTTGGCACCCACCAACACCATGGAAGTGTGACAAGTCCATAAGTTCTCCATGCTGCCTTGGAAAGCTGCCAGCATCATGATTGTTACTTATTGTCAAGAGATTCATAGTGAAGCTCCAATCTTTCCACAAGTCGGAGAGCCAACAGGGAGTTAGAAGTCACTCCCCATGATCTTTCAGAACCTCAATAGCATTGTTTTGACTGACCTAATTAAGTCATCATACAGTGATACTGTACAGCTGATGCAGAAATGTACTATCATGATACATAGAAATTTTTGTAGCAGTTTCCTTTTTAAAAAAAAAAAAGTGAAATTTGATAGTATTTTCATAGGGAAAGAAAAACAGTCATTACAGGAATCCACAGCTTCCATCTGAAAAGCCCAACACAAAAAGAAATCAAGTTTTCATTTTAGATATGCTTTTTGATTCAGGATTACAGCAAGAAAACACATTCTTTTCTAACTTGGAAGTTGCACAACGTCTCACAGATTCAACTGGCTTTAAAATACTTCTCCGTCCTAGATTGATGTTGATAGCTGAACTGTAATAATTTCCTAGGATCTCAAATTTTTCAGATGTTCTACTTTTCATTTAGTATTTTTCTGCAGAAAAATTAAATTCAATCTAAAGCTGGAAGTTCCAGGATCCTATGGAAACTTCAACAGATAACATGTTGGATTGAGGTATCAGATGACTGAGTGTCATCAGGGGACATACAAGTGAAATAGAAAGTATTGTTGCAGATGCTTTTTCTTGTGAAGCAATACTAAATCTTTGAACTTGTTTAATAGAAACTATGCTGCAAGTATTGGCTATCAGATAACTGAGAGAACAAGTTCTTCAACATTTCAAGTCAGAGTTCAAACAGAACTTGCAACAAAATGAAAAGAAAAGAAAAAAGGTTTGATCAGTTATTTTTGTGTTTGATTTTTGTGGTTTTTTTTTTTCCTTGGCAATATATAAAACAGGTAAGTGTAGTCTGGTTTAGCTTCTACTTCAGTTTCAATCCAGTGCAGCATTCTTTACCTATCTTAGTAAAATACTGACATTCTCTTTAATCATAGCACAAAAAAAGTAGATAAAATCTCACCACGTATTACAATTTTTATTTTTTTTTTTAGATTAACTTGACTGCAGAACTAGTACAGGCTGGGCTTTTTATGGCAGTTTTTTTAATGATTGCTTACAGATTTTTCTTCTCCTTTGTCTTTTGCTGTATTAGATGCCATAACAGAAGGACTGTAATCTACTTTCCCTTCTGGTCAAAGGCTTTGAAGCATTTTTAACACTATACTGAAATTCCTCAAATACATTTTTATCTTCAGTAAACTGAAACTGAAATTGCAAAAAGAGTTACAGACGAGATTAATTTTCTTGTGATTTAATTTTCCTAGAAAACCTCTTTACCCTTGTTTCCCTGTGCAAACCACAGAAGTAAAATATTGCATCAGTTAAGGGATTTAAAATATTCAAGATATGTTCAAGAAAAGTCTTGCCTATGACTGCATTTGACAGATTATGGCAAACTTTAGCAACTTTTAAAAAAAGCTCTGTCAATCTAAAAATATTTTTCTATAAAACTGCTTTATATCATCTCCTTTAAGGTGGCTGCTGTTTGAACTTCTGTAGTACTAGAGGGAGACACAGAAAACAAAACCAAATAAATCCCCCTGTCCCTACAAATCCTTCCAATTTTACAGTTCTATTCACTTAGCAGATTAAATACCCTCTCTAAAGCATATCAAGGAAAAACTTGGTATCACTGGAATAAAGTCATCATTATGACTAAAGCATATTTCCCTTATGTCTCCATGCCCAAATCAATAAACAATTGAATACTAAGACTTCTTCAACAATGTTCAGTTAGTACTAACTTATTATTGCAAATTACTTATTTACAGCAGTAAAAGTAGGATCTCCGAATCATCTGGATACTGCAAATGTATTAAAGAATAACTTAAGCTGTTCTAATTAGGAAATATGGAAATGCTTTACGTAGATGTGTAATATTAATTTACTTTTTAAAAAACTAAAAAGTATAATAAAACCAGTTCTACATTAGTATTTTTTTGTGCCCATCTCAACTTATGTTGAATTTTTACACTCTCACATAGCTATCACAAAACCTACAAGTAGAAATACCTTGTCTATTTCATGGTAAAATGGTATCTTTTCTAGAAACATTCTTTTAAGATAGCAGAGTGAATGAGTCACAGAGCCATAGCCACCTGATTTTTCTTTTACTTTTAGTCAGGGACATTTGAAAGTCATTGCTATGACAATTTTCATCATCTTGCATATGAGACAGGAAACAGCTTGTACACCTGGGCCTGACTAGTACCTCGGATAGCTTTATCTCCTCATTGTAACATAAATGGGTAATTGCAACATAAATGGGTAATATAACCTTAAATTAGTAATCACCAGTCAATCATGTTTAACCAGTCAAGTGAACAATTTGCTCCTGTTCCACAGAGGATAGAGCCCAGACAAGAAATCCTTGTCCTTCTGGAGTCAAATGGAGTTCTGCCATTGACTTCACATCCATATGAGAATGGAGGTGGTTACTGGGGGGAGAGCCCAGGAGTGGTGACCTGTAAGCATCAAAATAGTAAGAAGTCTCATGAATCTGTTTTCTATTTTGGAAAAAAAAATTGTCATCATTTTCAAACGCCAGTAATTTTGAGTTTTACTAATATTTACAAAAAGATAATTGTTTAACAATGCCAAATGCCTGGGTCTCTAGCTCAACTGAGAACCCAAACTGGTAAAGTTTGGATTTCCCAGTCTATGCCATGATATCCCAATACTAAATCTTATTATTATTAGTGTCAGAATACACTAATACTTTGTCAAATACTTACAGCAATGCACTGCTAACTTGAATAGTTAAAGTAGTTGGGAAAAATACTCCTTTTTATGCCTCTTCAGGAAATAAAATATCTCCTTACTGAAAAGTAATACTTGAGATTTTGCATGCTTTGTAATATATTTACAAATTACGGTGTTTAAGCTCAACTCATGTTCCTTACACTGTTGGCTTGACCACATTTTGGGAAAGAATACGCTTAGATTTAAAGCTCTGTCAGCCAATTTGCTTTTTGGAAACCAAGAAAATATAGCTAATCTTGTTGTGTATAACTCTTTATCAAGAAAGCAGGAGACTTAATAGTATGAATACAGACCAGAATGGGCTCAAAAAACCCTTTCAAATAAATTCCACTGTACGTCCACAGCTAGTACATAGATATATATTTTTTAATGACAGTGCTTATATTTGAAATGTTGCATTGTAATCATATTTTATACTTAGACAAACCGGTTAATAAGCGTTAGAACTTTTTTGTATCTTTCCAAACTGGGAAAAGATAAGACAGAACTCAATGATATGCTTTAAGTAGTATTTTCAACGTTAGCCTAAGAAACCGAATAAAAAGCATGCAATAATTACATATTTTCACAAGTATTTTTTCAATGTAGTTTGCATCCTATATACCAATACACATGGCAGATCCAGGAAAAGAAAGTTATAGCTCTTAGCTATAACTAGTAAAGTTACCTCTGATAAGTTAAGTTAGGTGAATAGTTTAGACAAATCCAAAGAAGCAGAAGATATTAACATCATATAATTTTAAATTAACACAATTCAGCCTGAAACTAACTGCAGGATCAAGAATCTCTTAATTAGCTGAGTTTTAAAAGAGCTTTTACATCTTTCCCTTCATCTTTCTATTTTAAACTCTTATGTATTATTCTTTAGCAAAATAAAAACTCCCAAATTCTTGAATATATACATATTTATTTTTTACATAAACATATCTCTAAATTTATCACACACTGAACACTAATGGAGTTCAGAAAACAATTCCTCATTCCATGTGACAGCCTATTCCATCCTGGTTTTCCAGTAGAAGTTGCCCTATTCTTTCCTGTGAAACTTCTGGTAGTAAGAATAGGATAATAGGTTTGACAGGTACTAACAAATACATCAATATCTCAGAGACACTACAATGATGTTATTAACTCAAATCACTTCTATAAATGCACCTGGATCTTATAAACAATTCAGGGAAAGAGAAGGATCTACTTTTAAGGTTATGTATGTTCAGAGTACCTTTCTACTGGTTTTACCAGTAACTGCTTTTGAAAACTTCAACAAAAATTTTACTCGTTTTTTTACTGAATTGAAAAGAGTTAATTTGTTGAACATAATGAAAAGTCAAAAAGTCCTTTTAATGTGTATGATTTTTAGTAAAACAGAAATATGTTCAACAAGAACTACTTTGCGATTGGCTGATTTTTCAGTCTTTCTTTACTTTTCCAATATTAAAAAGAAAATAGTGCATGAAAATTCTTTTACTGTATGCATTAGCTCACAAAAGCAAAATCAGTTTATATCACTCTGCTAATTACTATTATGAGGCTGGAAAACTTTATAAAACAGAATAAATAACATATGTGCATTTCTATACACGTGAGATTTAGCCAACATACCACAAGATGGCAGATGAAGGCAGATAAAGTGGCAACTTGCAGAATGTAAGTTTGTGGGTCAGAAAAAAAGCAACTGGTTTTGAAATGTTTCCTTGACTTAGTGTTACAGGAAATAAGTTTTAGGAGCTGTCTTACAAAAAACCCAGACGTTCATGTTCACCCATTAATGTTCTTAAATAATACTTAGCTGCTAGAACGACAGCCTCTCAAATTCAACATTTAGACTCCAAATACAGTATTAATAACTAAAAATATTCTTTGAATTCAGTTAAGAATTTTCCCCATTCATCCTCCGAGATGTAACTCCAGAAAAGCCAGTGAAAACTCTGCCACCATCAAGCCTTGTATAGTACTGTGCACAGATTATGGAAGGCTGGGATTCAGTTTCTTTATTTGATGAGAATTTCAAACTCTACCTCAACTTCCTCAGAAGTATGCTCAACAACTGGGTTATGATTATCCTCTAAGTTCTCTCCTATTGACAGGGAAGGAAACCTGGTAACCACTTGGGTTTCGGAGCCAAAATTACTTTTTCTCCTTATTTCCAAAAATTGTCGTTTTGTCTTTTTGATTAAATATTGATTTATTTTTTAAAAAAGCAAGGATCATAGCTTTCACAGCATTCTAAAGGCAAAAATGCAGCTATTCTAAAACAGAGACAAGAAAAACTGTAGAAAAAGATGATTGTCAACTGAACACAATGGAGGCAGCAGGAAAAAAATACCTCAAAACTATTACCCTGCCCTGTAGATTTGTTTTCTTGTGTTATACGCATTAAGAGGTTTGTACTGCATGAAGATTCATTTAATGCACATCTAGATTAATTATAAGCAATAGACTTCCTTTTACTTGCCAAATCTAGAATGGAGAGAAGCACCTGATTTTGCAGTTGTTCCAACTAATTTCTAAATGTAACAGACTGTTTCCTATTAAAAATCCTGTAGATAGACATTTCCCTTCATTTTCTATAACATTCTCAAAGTCTTAAAGCAAATAAACATAAGTGAAGGCAAAAGAAGAAACTTTGTACCCTCAAAAGACTTATCAGAAGACATACAGACAATGTTCATTGGTAAAACCATGAACGGCTACAGTATTTTAGTTACATCAGCAGATAAACAGATTGCTTTGCAGGATGCTTTATAAACAGAGATTAGTGCTTAAAATTCTAGGGCATTTTCAGTAAGAACTGAAGTTTTCCCTACTGTTTCCAAAGCCAAAGTAGTATCCATTAAAAAAAAAAAAAAAAAAAAAAAAAAAAAGATAATTTCCCCTAGCATATCCGATATACAAATATACTACTCTTTAAAAAACATTATTCAGGAAGCCTTAAGAATTTGTCTTAAAGACAGAATACAAAGCCTGCACTCACTAAGTACTTTCATGTTTATAATTACACAACACGTGAATGCTTCAAATACTGACCAAGATAGCCATCTTTAGGATGGGTACAATGTTACCAGTTCATATATGAATGAAAAATAAAGTAAAATAGCAATAGATTGAGCACGAGTTGCAAAAGGCAAAAAAGCAAAGGAGGGGGAGGAGGAATAAAAACTTTTTTTTTTTCCTTGAAAATTGACAAGAAATTACAGCCCAAGGCTTTTCATCCACAATTCAGACTCACTTGGGGGACGGGGGGGGAGGAAGAGGGCATTAGGAGAAGAAAGGGAATAAGGAGGTAATACCAACCCAATAATGTTGAAGAACAAAAACACGGCTAAAAACTCGGCTGAAATGTTAAATTTTGGCAAGAAGTCTTACTTCTCATAACTTGAGTTTTCTGTCTATTCAAGTGTTGCTGCTAAGTTTTCACACAGCTTCACAAGCTTATATCAAAAAATGTCCACAGAAAATACCATTTCTCAGCCACTTTTGTCTCTAGAAAAGTTTTTATTAAAAAGGAATATACTTACAACATTTTTCTGATTGTGTGAAATATAGCAGAAAAACTGTTTTTTCTCAACCAGGTAACACTAATGGGTTCATGAAAAAACTGTAATTACTTCCATAAAGTTTTAAGAGAGAAAAATTTATTGCTTGCAGCACTTAAACGATGACAACAGATGTAGCTCTCATTACGAACACAGTTTTAGGAGCAGTCATATTGTTATTGTTGAGTAGCTTTTCTCAATGACTCCAGCTATAACATATTCTTTCATCCCTTGTGTATCGACGTCTAGGACCATGTGCCATTGAGCCAAATCCAAATTGTTAGAATTTTATTCCTCACTAACAAAGAAGGAATTGAGGACATTGGGGCAACAAGAGCAGCTTCTGCCACTACATCAGTGTTCCTGGGGGAACAGGCCAACAGGACATGCAATGCTGCAAGGATGAAATACACCCAACAAAGGAACAGGGGAAAAGGGTGTGACAGACTGGAGTTGTTTGGGCAGCTGCAGTGTGTTTACATGACGGTGAGGAGAGACCCCAAAGTGTTGATCACTGATACCAGGGCCCAAAAGCTCTGTTGCCTGGACACAGTTACTAACAGCCCTCTGGTGTCACAGATAACCTGTGAGAACTCCCTGTTGATCAGGGAGAGATCTATACCTACCATAGTGGAGGAAGCATACTGGAAAAACAGTACGAAATTAGCATTATGGCCAAAGATAATACACCTAGAACTGTCTGCCGAGGACTGAAAACACAGCCCTACCTTCTGCAATGGCATCATCCACCAAACTTCAAAGCAGCATGTTTCCACAGAACCTTTCTAGTATACCGGTGATATACTGGTTAGAGGATCGACGCCAAAGCACTAAATAAAATGCAATAGGAAAATCAGTACTTTTTTTAATGTTAGAGATTTGTTATTAAACACTCCAAAGTAAGAGGGCCCACTGAAGAAACACAGGCTTCAGGCATGTAACGGCAAGATGGACAAAAACATGTATTGGTTGAAGCTCCAGACCAGGTCATCCTATTAATCAGTGACCAAGAGATCAACAATATGAGAAAGACCAGCTTCCTTGGGCTATTGAAGCTCCAGCATATAATGAATCAAATACTGAAAATAAATGAAGTTTGTCTACTGACAGATCCTGTAAAATCAAAACAGGAAACAGGAGGTGACAAGCTACTGCTCAGAACCCCTCCAGAGGGGCAGCTGGCACCTGCAAAGGGTCAGTTCAGTCAGTCTGCAGATGTAATGACTTTGAAAATAGCCTTTAAACATGATCAGGAACATGAGTTGCCTTAACTATGCCTGTACTGACATCTGGGTGGTGGTTAATACAGTATGAAAATGCCTCAAAATCTGAAATCACAGTAACAGGCAGCAGAGAGGAAAAGCTTTTTGGGCAGCAGAACAATGGAAAATAATACAACAGCTACTCAGAAGAGACTTACTTTAATAAGTCATGTTAATGCACGCATCCCATATGCAAAGGGACTTGAGAAGCCAATACCAATAAGGCTGACCAGCTAGCCTGACTTACCAGCATAGACTTGGGATGGAAGCATAAAGGAAAGCTATTTTCAGCCACGGGGGTCCAGGAAACCGATGGGCATTCTGGGAAGAATCAGACTTCCTACCGAGGCAGCATATGTAACTTAAACGTGTCTCAGAAAGCCGTAATACAAGCAGTCAGAGTGCAGTATCGATGGAATGATACAACACAGTCAGAAAGTACAAGCGAAGCTCTAGGAGCAGAGGGTGATAATACAGCCAGCAGGGCAGGGCCTCGTCCCACAGTACCTGATCACGGTGTGCAAGGCAGAGCCAGAAATGGTAGGCAAGCTCAACCGACTGCCCAGATGGCAAAGCAAGTTCATAGCAGTAAGGTGGGAACTCCGTCTGAGGGGCACACTCAGGATCAGGCCTCGTGAAGGTCACGGAGATCACACGCAGCCCACTGACCACTCAGCCCATCCATGTCACAAGACGGGCCTGGGGCCAAGTTGGAGCCAGTCCGCAGGCCTGGGTCACGGAATCGCGCTAACTTGGCACTTGGCTAAAGAACTCCCCGCTGCTGTCGCCGCTCCTTGGCGCTCCGCCGGCTGAGCACCCCTCCCGCTCCACCCGCTCGAGCGAGGAGCGAGCCCTCGCCGCGCACCACCCACCTGCCACCTCCCGAGGGGCTTCATTTATAACGCGGGGTGCGGTCTGGGCGAGAAGCCGTCGGCACGGTTACGCTTCGTTCAGAGCTGCGCAATCACAGGGTCTCTGGGTGGGCACAGAAAGGGCTGTGACTGAGCTGGAATCAGGAGCGCCACACGGCTAAGCTTAGGTAGGGCTCCTGGGCCCGCAGGCAGGGCGTGCGGATGAGAGGTGACGCTGGTCAGGGCTATTAAGGTCTGTTAGTGCTCTCAGGGCCCTGACAGAGAGGGAAAGAAGTTTGGGGAAATACCTCATAATTGTGTTCTCAGTTACATGTTTTGCAGGGAGGAGGTCTAAAGTTTGTAAGGAATACACGCTAACAGATGGGTATGGTGTGAATGCCTGCAGCCTGGTTCCCGGGGGCGGGGGTGGCGTTGTCTGCCAACGTAGGTACACACGGTTACAGGGCCAAACCCCCACCCTCTGGGAGGAAGGGCAGAAACCGTAATGCACATGTGCTGATTGTGACGATGTTAAAAGTAGGGTTTATAACGAACATATGTTCAAACAGTTGTTAAACATATTCTGCAGCAGCTTGAGGAGGAACGCGCTGGGCATGGCCGGCAGTGTCGCAGCCGGGGTCACAGGGGGCCGGGAGCTGCCCCCAGCCAGTCACAGCCGGTTCCTTCCAGCTGGCTCCAGCACCGCTGTGAATGGCCACCACCTGCTGAAGCTGCAGCCAAGGCATGCAGCACCTCCCCTCAGGTCTGCTTGAGAGCAAGCGGCACTTGGGAGGGTGGGAGGAGATGTGGAAGGAAAAGCAAAGATGCATGAAGGGGGACATTGTTGAGGGGACACGGCTGGAGACGTGCTCGTGGAAGGGGCACTCTGTGACAGAGGAGGTGCAGCCCACAGGTGACTCACACGAGGGCAGGGCCACCGGGAAGAACTGCAGCCCACAGGCAGCCCTTACCAGGGCTGGGACCCCCTGGAGGGACTGCAGCCCATGGAGGACCCATGCCAGAGGAGAGGAAAATGAAGCAAGAGCAAGACATGGTAGAGAAAAGCAAGAAGCAGGGAGCAGCAGACAAAGCGTTATACCCACGACCCCAGCCTCCTGTGCTGCCTGACACCTCACTGAGGGGACTGTGAACGAATGAGTGTAATGCATGGTGAAAAAAAAGGGAAACTGAGACTAGGAAGTTGGGAGTAGAGGTGTTGGACTGACCTTGAGCCTTGGGAAGGAGGAGGAAAGCTGTTTTCTAATTGTTTGTTTTCTTATTCTCTTGTGAGTTAGTAGGACTTCAGCATTGAAACTTTTTGCAAAAGCTGTGCTCAGGTACTTCTAGGATGCTGTGGATAAAGCCAATTGGCTGGGCTGTTCAGGTACTTTCCAAAAGACAAAGAAAGGGGAAGAAAAAATAAAAGATAGCTTGTCAGAATAATGAAATACAGATTAAGCTCACTGCCTTCCTCCCACAAAAGCAAAATCTTTTCAGATATTAGGTAAGACAAAAAAAAAGAGTTTTAAGCAGCTCACTAAGATTTTATTAGCATCTTATCAAGTGTATAACCATCCAGATTACAACTGATGCTCATAGCCAAAGTGAGTTATTTGAATTAAATCTTCATTTAACATATACTCAGTAAGGTCACTGAAAGTATTGTCATACCTATGGCAAACAACATAAATTCAGCCAACAGTTTACCTGCAATCATTAAAAAAATATCACATGTATTTATGGGCCTCTTTTGCCACTAATGTGTGACAAAGTGGTGAGGAGCCTTGTGCATTCACTTCTGTGGAATGAGTCACAGGAGAGGAGACTCAGGTGTTAGAATGAGTCTGTTCATTTATACAAATATTGCATGAAAAACATAAATGGGACTCAGTTTCAGATAACTTTAGCTCATTCCCTTTCTCCATAATTAAGTATATAAAGGACAAAAAAGAACCCTAAAAGCAATAAATTATGTAAATAACAGTGTCATTTTCCTTCACTGACATTTTCTGAATCACCTTATAATTAGATTTGTCACTTATTTCAACTGGCTATCACTATGCCGCAAACTTATCCTTTAGCTCATCCCTGTATTTTTTCTTTAGTGAAGAAGAGAAACAAAAGCCACACTAGCATTCTTCAACACACAATGTTACGTTTTAAGCAATACAATTTTTATCTATATTTTACATATAATAGTCTATAGAAAAACAAAAACTAAGGTTCTAAATCTGCAGAATCTCTGTGGTCAAGCTGATACATGAAATAGTCTCCACATAAATTCAGATACCAAAAGCTACATAAAATTTCCTATGCACTCATTATCCATTGGCTTCCCCTAAAAAGAAAGAAAAAAAATCAACCAAACAAAAAACAACACCAAAACAACCAGGTATGAATGGATCATAATCCCAAGTCTATGTGCTGTAATTCAATTAAAAACATATTGAAAAGAATGGATATATTTTTTCCACCTGCTATGTCAACACAATTATATGACTCACCTTTTATCAGAAATCATCCAGCCATAACCTGGTTTAGCAAGGAAGCCTGAAGAATGTAGGTATAACAACAGACATTTATTTTACACACTACGATTCTCAATGTTTTGATAATTAATTTTTAAAAATTACCTTGAAAAAAAAATCACAAATACACAAGTTTTATTTGTTTTCTCATCTATCAGCAATCTAGAAAATATACACTTTAAGCAGTCACAAATCATTTTTCCCTGACTACAACATTACTCTTATATTAAGAACTGCCAGATTCTAACCGTGAGGTCATCCATAAGCTCATACAATCTATCTTATCCTTCCTCCCCCTTGCCAAAGGACCATCTACTATTCAACGTTATCTGCAACCAATATTGGTCTGTCTCAGAGAAAACAGCTTACAGTGATGGATATTCTAAAACCTCCCAAAGTAGTAAGTGTCAGTGTATTTATGTCGTGGCCCTTAGAAAATTCTGTGAATCTTCCTTGATGATGCTAATTTCCCTTGTCCTTGTACACGGGTATAGATAACCAGGTTTATTTCCTTTTCCTGCCTGCTGGCACCAGATTTAAATGCATCCCAAAACTGTCACTAAATTCAGCTCCCCATTTGTAACCCTGCTCTCTCTTCCATCCTGATGCCTGTGCTCCTCTATCTATCCCCAGTTATTTCACATTTTGTAACGATGCCATGTTTTCTAGACTTCTCATTATTCTCTTTGACCTCCCTGGGACTCTTTACAGTTGATCCACATCTTCCTCAAACACACTATTCCATCTGAGGCTTTAACCTTGCTTAGCAGCGATGAAGAACTACTTCACAAATCCTACAGACTTTCGCAGAATAAGTGCAAACAGATTTGTCACACACTCACAATGCACATGTATGTACTGTGCAGCATGCCCTCCAAGCATGCCGTGTGTCAAGGACATGAGTTCAAAATTGTTTAAAAAGAGAGACCTTAGTCACGTTTATTTCCAGGCTACATTTAAATTTAAAAACAAATATTAAAATTTCTGCAATTACTCTGCTTCTAAATGAGAGCAAGACAATGTGCTAACAAACATCGTCGTCGTATTATTCTGTCAAGCAAATACCTTCTTACAAACAAAAACCTCAACCTATTTTCCTCAGACTTGTAAGAAATTTACATGAGAAGAGAAAAAGCATGAAAAATTCCAGCATACACACATGCACATTTTTCATGTTGTGATCAATTAAACCTGTTAGGCTATTACGAAGATCTTTACACAAATTTAACTCCCAAAGGCTCTTACAGTTAAGAGTTCTTTCCAAATTGCATTTTCAAAGCCTGCTTCACTTTTCATTTTAACTCTGCATTGTATTGTCTGCCGTTGTTAAGTTTCAAAAATAGTAGTTTCTCCTCCCTTTCTGAATCTCAGCTTTCTCTTCACATCATATTCTTCTCTCAATCTGATACTTTACCACTGTTGTTTTGACATCAGACATGCAATGCCACCTGAAACAATTAAGTGTTTCTGTGCTCCAGCAGCAATAACTTGCCTTTACGGCAAAGGTCTGAAGAGGCACTGCATCGCTTGATACAGTGCGTGATCCATTAGTGTTTTATGCACTGCTATTAAAACATCGCATTTACATTTATAAATGTTAACACAAGTGACCATATATTTCAGAAGTTATCGACTTCACAAAGTTGTCATGCCCATTAGGTGCACCAAAGCACCCTTCTTAACTCAAGAGGTAAGTGAGTGTTAAATACAAGTGCTACACAATCTACTTTTTTTTTTAGTTTTTAATTAAAACAGGAGGAAGAAAAAAAGTAAAGAGAAGCAGCCCATCCTTCTGCTCCATTGCCCATGACAACATCCCCTGTTTAGAAAAACACAACTAAATATTACAGAAAGCAAAGCTCTCGCTATGCTAAGCTATTATTCTGCCAAGCAGGGCCTTTTAGCAGGGCCTTTTGCAATAGGACAAGGGGTAATGATTTTAAACTAAAAGAGGGCAGATTCAGGCTAGATATAAGGAAGAAATTTTTTACGATGAGGGTGGTAAGACACTGGCACAGGCTGCCCAGAGAGGTGGTAGAAGTCTCATCCCTGGAAACATTCAAGGTTAGGTTGGACGAGGCTCTGAGCAACCTGATCAAGCTAAAGGTGTCCCTGCTATTGCAGTGGGATTGGACGAGATGGCCTTTAAGCTCCTTTCCAGCCCAAACCTTTCTATGATTCTATTGTACAATTATAGTTTCTAAAATGGGGAGAAATCTATTACATAACACTAACTACTACCCTGGCAAGCATTAACGCAACTAGCTGGAAAGAGGTGGCACTTGGTTCGCCCTTCATCTTAAACTCCTGTTTAGGTAAAACCCATAGAACGACAAAATCACTGTATATTAAAAAAACAACAACAACAACAAAAAAAACCAACCAAAAAACTAAGCACAAAAGAAAAAAAAAAATCCTGACAACACCAGCATGTTTGAGCAAGGTCAGTGAAGTGTTGCAAAGTCATGTGGTGGGAAAGCAAGCACAGTCTATTTGAAATCAATAGCACAACTGGGTGCTAATCATGCAGTCAGTCTTTTGCAGTTTATATCCATTCAAAGATTCCAAGCCTTCCGCCCTAAAGGAACATTCTCAATCCTAAACATTTTTTGCAGATCACTCTGCATCAAAAGTTATTGAAAAAACTGTGTAGCGTTGCTCTGATGTACCATCATCCTCAGCATGGAACCTCCCCAGATCACTACAATCCAGAGGCAGAGCAGAAGTTAAGAAAACAAACATGAATATTACAGAATTTAATTTTCAGTAACCATGTTGTTGGTAAACATTTGATATTCTTTATTTTGTTCAACTATTCCTTTCTTGACAAGTTAGCCATATTAACATTAATATTCAGTAACAATGCATATGTTTTTCTATTTAAATGGTCACATCTTACAAGTTAATCATTCTAAGTATTATGACAGCTTTGAACCTTCAGCTCCTAGAAAAGAGAGGACATAAAAATTTATCGAGTTTCGTATTCAGCCTTTTTTATGTCATTCCCCATGGTTAAAGAAACTGCACTGCTCTATTGAGAGTTTCCTTTCCAATTTCAGTCACTATGCTTATTTTCTAACAGAATGCCCTAATGGAGTATTCGCAGGCACTGGAGAGGCTATTCAAACACAATAAAAATGAAAAAGTGCAAATGTTGTGGCGGAAGCACTTGACAATATCTCCCAAAATAACATTTTATTGTAATGTACAGGAACACTCCAGTACTACGTCAATGACTGTCATTTCCAATATGCTACCCAGCATCAGTGCTGTCAATTCTAATGATTCTGTCAAGTGTTTCATGGTAATTGGTGTGTTTCCAAAAGCGTCACATCCTGGAGCAAAGGCATGGAGGAAAAAGAAAATGTGATCCTAGTAATTCTTAAAGTTCAAAAATTGGAAAGAAGGAAATGAGGGAGGGAGGGAGAAATTAAGGAAGGAAGAAAGGGAGGAAGGAAGGAAGGAATAGAGAAAGTCCATCCAAAATATAAAATTTTAGATGACAGAAGGAGGACAATATAAAACAAACTCAGTATTTTGTTAATATTTTTAGACTACCCACACAAATGACATTTGCTTGTTTTTAAACAATTAATTTATCATCTAAATCTTCACTTTATTTTTTACTGGAAATAGGAATAAAATTATTTTCAGGGAACTACATCCTCCCAAATTTCCCACTTTTTTCCAGAAATATTAAAAAGCTTAGGAACAGATTAAATAATACTTCACATATTTTTAGTTAACTATAAACTCCAAATGAGTTTTTTAAGTCATCTTCACTTCACTGCTTCTTATATGCATCAGACAAAAGATAGTAAGAGTGCCTAAAACTACAGGTTCTTTTCATATAAAAGTGGTAGCTGAGCAACCGATTTTTACATCTATCATTCAAATAAGAGTCCCTGGCCCCTAAGACCATGTAATTTGCTGGCGTTTTTTTAATGTGTTTAAAAACTAATTTAAGTATTCTGTATAGGCAGGTGAGATTTTCAACATGGTTAGCTTGAAAAGTAGAACACATACTGTGGGGATCCACTGACCTCTGATCTTTTTTTTTTTTTTTTTTTTAAGTAACTAACACTTTGCCAACAACCACTATACCACTTACATTGTGACTAGACCCAATAGTATGCAACTGATTTCAACATGTATTATGTTCTTCTAAAATGGTTTCCCAACTCATGCAATATTCATCTTCAATTCACAGTTCATCAGTTTATGTTTTAAAATGTCACTTTCAATGAATACACAAACAGAAAAGTCTTCCCTTTTTCTTGCTTCTCTACCACCACCATCTTGTTGTACCTTGCCACTCTTTCTTGTAAGTAAATGGAGCGTTTCCCTCCGCACAGTCTCACAGAATGTCAGGGGTGGGAAGGGACTTCGAAAGATCTTCCAGTCCAACCCCCCTGCCAGAGTAGGACCACCTAGAGTAGATCACCCAGGAACACGTCCAGGAGGGTTTTGAATGTCTCACTTTTTAGACTTCCAATTATCTCTGGAACATTCCCTAACAGTACTAAACAGCTCCATTCCCTCATCTTTCCCTCAGTACTCTTCTTCCTCAAGTTCCTTGCATATTCCTGCCCAGTAACTGCTGCCCTGCACCATCTGTTGTCTGAGTTCCATACAGAAAAGGAGATGAAGCCACTTACACTATTGACAGTCATCTTGATATCATCAGAAACAAATGCAAGTTAGCTGTATATTGCATACAATACAAAAAAAAAGTCCAAATTATTACAGAAAGGCAAAATTCAGTGTCCTTAGATCACCCCAAGGAAAATGGAAAATAAATAACAGGAGGAATTTCTTTTCTACCCCTATAAATATGGGACACATTTCTGCAAATCAGTAAAGTTTTCCAAACAAAAAGCCTTATGAGCAAGACTACTTATGAGTATAAGCAGAGATGTAGCAACTGATGTTTTATTGAATCTGCGTTGGGTCACATCTTTCCAGAAAGCTTGTCATGTTTAAAGATTTTAATGCTAAACATTTATTCCATCCTTATTTAAAAGAAATACTTATAGGCATCTACAAAGCAACACTTCTGAGCCATGTAGCCTAATTATTACATGGCATGCTTGATGGCTCAAACATCTAAATTCCTAGTTTTATATCAAGTAGCAGAACCTTAGGAACATACTTAAGTACTTCTCTAAATTAGGACAATTTTTGTCCAGATTATCAGCAAATGATAGTAGTCTCAGGTAAAATATGAAATAGTATCATGTTCCCATGATTACAGGAAGAGTACAAGAAATTAACTCAAAGTCTTTAATGCAATTTATTTCTCAGAATTACTTTGGGAAGATTAGTTCCCTCTTACAAATTCTCATTACTTATCTACTGTACTTTCATTTTTTAATCTGATTTTAAAAGGTGAAATTACATGTTACTCATTACAGAGCTACCAGTTTTAATTTTTTTAAACATTAATACTACTGCTAACTAGTTTCTGTACAGGAAACTTCCGGCCTTCTCAGCAGTCATTTTGGACTACATGTTTCCATAAACTACTGAACAACCACATAATAAGTATTTGGCCTCTGTTCACACAAAATCAATGTGATGTAGAGCTGTATTAATATGGCAGTACATAAGTTAAGAAGTTATTTTACAGCAGTTATTTATTAGTATGAACAGATAAATCTCTGTTCTGCTGTGGCAAAGAGCTTGGTTGTGTTAGCATTGTGTGTGGGTTTTTTTATGGATCAATATTATCTCATCTAAATAAACTTCCACAGTGCTTGGGCCATTTTCTTATTACCCTGAAAACAGCTGTTGAACAGTATCACCTTCTTTGGCTTTTCAGGAGATACACCCCAAGCTTTCTGGTGCCCTGTCTTGCCCCCTTCACCGAACAGAAGAAACCAGCATCTCTAGCTATGCTTCTGACCAGCCCTCCTATTCATATGATCCTGGTTTTTCTTCATGCAGACAGTAGGATTAGTAAGAGTATTTTTCATACCCTGATAGAAAGCATCAATAATTTAGGATTTTCCAGGTTACTCAGATGTAATTCACTGCAATGTTTAATGACTTTTTTTATAAGACCACGGTAGGTTAGCTATTCAGCAATGTATCAGGCACCCCAGCATTTTGATTCATTTACAGTGATCATAGCAAAATTATTATATGCAGCAAAATAAGTTGATAATAGAAACTTTAAAAAATATTTTAAATGCAACCTATGTTGTACAACCCTCTTATCTGATATAATCATAGGTATTAAATAAAGAACCCAATCAAAAACTCATATTGGCTCTAGGCCTATCTTCGTAAGCTAGTGCTTAACGTCAGTTAGACATTTTCTTCTTCGCCCATGTAAAAGAAATTAACTCCTTAATTATGTTTATCAGTTTCCATAGGAAAATATCAGTGTAAGTATTTATAGAGAAACCTAACTAGCTAACAGAACTATGACTAATTTCTACAACAGCAGAAATGTTTATCTGCTTCCCTCAAAAGTGTACTTTAAAAGCACATGCAGGGAAAGTTCTCCTTGTTACTTGTACTCATATGTGATAGTAAATTCTTTAGATCTAGAATCCTTTCTGATTAAGGGAAGTCATACTTCATTTCAGGCTGCCTACTTGCACAGAAAACATAAGTAAATGTGGCAGAGCCATGATTTAGTAAACAAGATGCCAATTCATACTGTAGTCACAGGAGATTGCCTATCAGGCATGCAATGTGGACAAATTCATACTTAGTTGCTCTACAGAGTGATTAAAGAAATTGGCTAAAAATACATAGCAAATCTAGAGAGAATCAGGAAAATAATTTAAGTCTTCTATCTTCTATCTGGTGGCATAGTATTATTTCTTCCTCAACTTCTGAACAACACGAAATGAAACCAAAAAAATGTCAATGATTATATTCAGCATGAACATAATAAATATTACCTCTCCTGGTAATAGAAATTTGTAATTTAATTCTTTGCTCCTCTGTCAAAGCATAGTTATTGTTCTAACCTAATAGTGTTTGAAAAACTTGTTTCAGAGAAAGAAAATATACAGAACAGACTCATTTCCAACCAAGTCTTTTAGGTGTTAGCTCATAAATGCATTACTACCTTGTCTGTCTTTCTGAAATACGACCAAAAGCTTCTCTGTTAAAAAAAAAAAAAAAAAAAAAAAAAAAAAAAAAAGAGGCAGAATTTAAGCGGATAATGAGTGTGTCTTTAGATTTGGCATCCAGCAGCACTAAGATACTTTGGGTACTTTTTTTTTTTCCCCAATATGAAAAGAGCAGCCGGCCTTTCAGCTGAAATGGCTCTGAAGTGCCTGTGCAAAGCATAAGAGAGAGCAAGAAATCCAGTTCACTTTAGAGTCAATTAAAGATCACGGCACAAGAATAGCACATGCTTTTACTGAAAAAAAACCCAAACCACAGTAATTATTCTCGAATTCCAGTAACTTCCCTGCAAATTTGTACTGCATATTGCCACTCCATAGACTGCAGAACTTAATAAAGCCTGGGGAGATTTTGATTCATATTCATATACATGTAATATTTCCAGGTTCTTCCTTCAGTTGCCCTGTGACTTCCAGACCTTGATGGACTCCTCTGTCACTCAAAATGCCCATCTACAGGCTGGGCAAGCAGCAACCAACTCTGGGGCTAAATTCCATACCAGTATCAGACAAGCTGCAAGGACAGTTATCTGTTAGACTTGCACTGGTAGTACTGATTTCTTTCTTTTTCCTTCCATCTGTATTTTTAGAAAGCCTGCAGGAACTCACTTAATTGGGACTACTATTCTTCCATCAAATTCCTTTGAAATTAGCCCAAGAGATTCAAAATTTATAGCGAGGAATTATATGATTATACGATTTTTCCAAGCTTCACTTTCTTAAGAAATAGCCTAAAGAACATTTTCCTTCACAGATGAGCTTGCACGCTTCACAACTACCTAAATGGCATAGTGTCTCAGCTTTCCTGTTGGTATGCCACTATTCCTCATAAAACCAGGCACAGAAGTTTGAATGAGAGGGCTCAGAGTTCATTTTCGTTTCACATTCAAAGATTAATTAAACCTAGTCACTAAATCTTCAGAAAAGGAAGATGAAGATAGTCTTCTGCATATTTAAAGCCTCCAGTGAGGGCAGACAAGAGTATAGATTTTTCCCTGTTTTACTGACTAATTCCTAAAGGATAATTACTAATATTACATCTACCACTGTGTGCAGTGACAATCTACCTTTAAAAGAGCTACTTGAGCATTTCTTTGCCTAAAGAGAAAGCAGCAAGTTTTAAAATTAGTAGCATACTCTACCGAGATTCAAGTGACAGATTCAAACCTTGAGAATGTCATGCAGCAGAAAGCTCAGTACTTAGACTGTGACAGCGTGAGATACTTCTACTGGCAGAAAGTGAAACAGGGCAGCTTCCTGTCAAAAGAGGAAAGATGACATTTGTCCTGAGAGTCACAAGGGAACAAAGTAGCAATGGGAACACTGCAAGGCTAATAAAAACCTGGTTCTGGGAAAGAACTAGTGTGGAGGAAGAGACACAATACATGTACACCAACACGAATGGCAAACCAATTACACAGCACAGTACCTATGCAAGAAACCCATAGAAGAACTTATCTTTCTGATTTGTTTTAAAAACCAGTTGAGGAGAAGAATCCATCTACCTGTTTCCTATAGTATAGGTCATAGCATTATTCTTTCTTGGTGTTTGGATAGTCAGAAACGGTCTTTGTAACTCAGTGAGCCTTTAAACAGTATTCAAAAAGCTTACTGCTCAAACGCAACAGTCACAGAACCTGTTTCTTCTTTTACCACCATTTTGAGTTACAGTGTCTGCTAAATTGAGAGAGCTCCAACCCTATCAGGTAACTTAACAGTGAAAGATGCCAAATAATTTTTCATTGTTAATAATGGTAACAAAAAGTCAAGCCCTTTAGAAATCTTTCATAATATGATCCACCCAGTAAACATGTGCCTATTTTACATCTGTAATATAGAAGGATTGGTGTTCACAAAACAAAAGGGATCTCTGATTGATACTCATAATTATGTATTATTCACCAAGCTTGACTAAATATAAATGGTCAGGCTCATATTTCTCTAAAAACTGCATTTCAATATAGGTTCTTAAAAATTCTCTGTAACGATAGTGGATCCATATCTACACTATCGAAGCCCATTAAGTATCCTTGTCATTTTTGCAGACCTCAGAAAAGTTCTACACAGACCAGCAGAAAACTCTACAACCACTAAATAATGAAAAGGTAACTACTCAGTGAATGTAAACAAGAATCTTCCTGCAAAAAGACACTCAGATGAATGAGTTTGATTCCACACAGACTAGAGTGGAAAAATATTTTCAGATTTGTCCTGGTTTGGCTGGGACAGAATCCCAGCCCAGCCATGCCAGGCAGGCTGTCAGCAGTTTCAGGTCAGCCAGGGCAGCTGCCCTGAGTGAGCTACAGGGGTAGCCCATCCCATCATGTCATAGGCATTATAAAGGGGGAAGGTTGGCTGAGGAGAGGGAGCTTCTGTTGGAGTTCCTCTTGCTCCTCCTCTGGCTTCTCCCAAGGACTGCTCTCTAGTTGATTGACAACTGGATATTCATTTGGCTGAGTATAACCCTGTATGTCTCTGTTGGTATCAGTGATGTTTTCTTATATCTGTTTCACTTCTACCCATGGGTCTGCTCTCTTTTTTTTTTTCCTGATTCCCCTTCCTGGCTGGTGAGGGGTCATCAGGTGATAGAGTGACTGTTACAGTTTAGCCCTGGATACAGGCTAAATGTAGACATGATTATAATGCATTTTACAGATATATTCTGACTCTGGTACACGAGTACATAGACATGAACCAATTCATTTCTGTCACCTCTATTTAAGTTGCCCATTTTTCCTGTGTAATTTACTTCTGGTTTTGATAGTGGGTTGTGATAACGGGTCTTTTATATTATTATTTCTTTTCCATTAGTCCTTTCAGAAAAGGTCTTACAGTAATCACAAGAGGTTTTAATGTTTA
Source organism: Leptosomus discolor (assembly GCF_034619465.1). Classification (NCBI taxonomy): domain Eukaryota; kingdom Metazoa; phylum Chordata; class Aves; order Leptosomiformes; family Leptosomidae; genus Leptosomus; species Leptosomus discolor. Next base: position 25,295,513 of record NC_141398.1, on the reverse strand, counting down.
TTTTGACAATAGCAATGTAATTTTTTTTAATGACATTGTTATTTACTTTCTGAAAATCACATGAAAAATGTATTCAAAAAATCATGAAAGGCCTTCTTGCATCTAAGTACCATGTAATTACAAAACAATTGCTTATTTCTGTATTCTGTAAACCAGTTTACCAAGATTTCCCTACCTCTTTTTTTTTTAATTAAGATGTATAATAAAATGGCTACATTTTACAGATTCATTGAAAACAGGGAGGCTTATCTGCATGCAAGCTGAAAGCAACAATCACTAGCAATATTTCATATTTATAGAACTCCTTACTACTAAAAGGGGCTGTAAATCCTTGCTAGCTATGCATAAATCAAAGTGTTATCAGTGACATTAACCCACCTTTAAACAGGCTGGGCATTAGTTGGTACACTGAAAATTACACATAGTTAGAGACACAAGAGTTATGGCCAGGGACTGTGGGGCAAGTCAGTGAGTGGTCCCGTAAAATACTATGGGACCTTTAGCATCTGCAAAAGAATTTGACTTTCAAGGTCTGACAATAAACCACAGTGTATGAATTCCTAAGATCAACGGTGGTGGCTGTTGATAATTTCAGCAGTGCCCGATTGAGACGTTCTGAGAAATCAGTATAGCTTTCAAGATGTTGAGACAAGTGAAGCATAGATTAATAGAGTAAGGATGGAAAACATGCTGATCTTTGTGTTGATTTAAATGGATCAATCTGTCAGGCTCTGGAGACAAGAAGAATGCTTCAGTCATTGCTAGTTTTACAGAACAGATAGTAAATGACACCTATCTCCAAGTTTAGCATTGCCAGGCTGTGAAGTTCTAGAGCCAGTAATGAAGTAAAATCCAGAGATGGTAAAAAATTATTTTCTATAGCTGTATTTGAGGGAAGGGAAGCATTTTCAATAGAAACTAGCATATGAAAAGCATTCAAAACTATCAAAAACTGGACACCAATTTAAATGCCTATGTACCAGCATTTACACTGAAGATCTTGGTTATTAACTCAAAAGCATTAGTACTTGTAAGAAATGTCATTATGCAGGCCACTCACAAACATGATCACGTACTCAAAGAATGAGGTGTATGACAGTTACAGCAGTTATATTTAAGCTTGTTTCAGTACAGAATATAAGACCTCCAGATAACCTTGAAATGGCCTTCAGGTTTATGTTCCCAAAACACTGTAGGAGCTGCCCTCAACGTGGGCAGTTCTAACATTCAAAATGTACTTCACTGGTGAATCTTACTCTGCACTGTGCACTTCTGTTCCCTGAATAATTGTTTTCAAAACATTCACCAGCAGGAGTTACACTACTATCTTTGAAGAATGCTAGTGGCAGCCATGTTAGATTGAGATACATGGCTCTAGGACTGACTTTCTTAAATGAGTTTGACTAAACTCACTGACACACCGAGAGGGGGAGGTCATGCACCCTTTCCCTGTCCCTATCTAGGTCCTACCTTGTTGTTTCCTTTTACCTTGTTTGTGATCTCCTGTGAGACACTTCTAGTGTGCTTGAAGACTAATTTAGCACAATATCAACAGCCAACTGTGGGATCCAGCAAGCTCCAGAGTAGCACAATGAAGGGGCAGGACAGGCCAGGAGCAGAGAAGAAAAAGCAGAGAAGAGATGGGGAAAGACTATGGAAACAAGCTGTTAGAAAGGCTAGCATACTTCAGTAACTGCAAAATCACAGAATGAGTCAAAAAAACCCCACCTGTTCTGTCCACCTCTACACTAGCCAGGCACAAATCCTCTTCACTCAAAAAGCTGCATTTTATCCTCCTACCAGGGATTTTTCAGCTCCAGTACAGCACAGCTACAACTGACACAGTTATACAGTTTTTCTTTAAGAGACAGCTTGCAACATACAGCTTATAAAAAGGGCAGAAAGTTCTTACCTGTCCAAGAAGCGCAATGCGAAGGTACACCTTTGAATACCTCTGACTAGGATTTTTAACATTCACAGGGTATTAAGCAGCAAAGATGCCTGTGCCACCCAATAGATGAAGTTGAAAAAAATATAGACTGAAAAATCCTCTCCATCAGATTTGGATGCCTGCCTTAACCCTGGTTTCAGGGTGTACATCTAATCCATTGTCAGATATTTTTATGAGAGATGAATGACTTATAATAAAAAGGAAAAACAAAAGTGCTAGTATTGAATTAGTTTACTGCTCTTTTTGTTTCTGAATTTATAAAGCTTTTGTGCTTTTTGCTGAAGCCAGTGCTATGAATGCTGTTAGTATACTTCCATGTCTGGGTCCCTTAAGTTAATGCCTCCTTCTACAAAATAGTAAAAACCTAAGTACCTTAACTCCTTCTACTGATCATACCCTAAACTGTCCCCATCAAGGCATTTTAATACCTGTGCAAAGTGATTTCAGATTTATAGAGAAAACACATGCACTGAAGTATTTTGTATTTTCTGCTTAAGTTGTGCTTAAGATACATATCCTTTCTTCTTAATTTGGCACTTTAATACATTCCAATGCATATTCACAGAAATCAATCCTTTGTATTGTTCCACTCCAAAAGCTTATTGATCCTGACTGAGAAAGGGTTACACTTTTAGGACTCAGCAACCCACACAACAGTTAAGGTGAGCAGGTGCAAGCCTGCGCTGTGCTGCCTGTCTGACTTGGGTGCAGCAGCTTCACGCTGTGCTGCACCACCCCTCAGCTGCAGGACAAACTCAGCTCGTTTTAACTGAGGAGCCTGCAGGCAGCTCCCACTTGGTACCAGCAACTACACCGCCTGCCTGGCCTCACCTTTATCTAGAAGTGCAGCAAGAAGTCCTCAGGAGAACATCCTTTATGAATAGAGTTGTTTTCTTGTGAGGATATTATATGATAGCTCAGATGACCAAAAGGGAAAGTTTCTGTCCATGGGCAGCATCTGCTCTCCACAGCACCATGGGAAAAATCTATCCAGGCTCCAAGTGGTGTTGCACAAATGTGGGGTGCCCAGCATCAGAACAGATGCAAGACTTTCTTGCTATCTACATTTCTCTTTTCATTCTGTCTTATTAAAGAAGTCACCTTATTAAGCTATTTCTTGTTGGGCTTTCCTTCTTGAGATTCAGAAAGAGCCTTGCACCAGCTCTGTTGCTTGCCTCACTCTCATCACCACCACTGCCACCACCCCCTGCTGTAGTGCAGCACAGACATTCATCTGGCACTTCCTCTTTGGAGTTTCAAACCAGTACACCTAAATTATTTTAGAAGCAAAGCGATACATAGATGTGAGGAAGGCAGACTTCTATTTTATATAAATGAGAGAATGAAGGTGGCTTCTCCCAGAAATTGCCTGTTACAAAAAAGAGGGGAAAAAAAAGCTAATGACAACCTCGTAGCTGAGTTCTTTGTCATACAAGAAAGTTTATGGCAACACTATAAACTCTGCACTGTCTCTACTTGTTAGTAATAGGCAACTATATATATAGTTGAAAAGTGCTATGATAGTGACAGCTTGATGTCTGAGAATTGTATTGCTGTGGAATGTATCGGCATGATTTTTAAGACAGTACAAACACGCTGCAACAAGATGATCTTCAGTATTTCGTGAGGTCAGAAAAGGTACTTAAGTGGCCAGGGTAATTCCCAGAAGCAAAAGATGTGAGCATTTTCTTGGCTTATAAATTCATTATGTAGTGTTCATTTAGTGTCTCCAGTCATCTGTTCTCCATGTCACTTGTTAGAAGCTTTTAAGAAGAAAATGCACTAAAAAGCCACAAGATTTAAAAGGTTTAGCTTAGTGACACCTCATGTTTGTTTACAGATCTCGTGCAGCAATTTTTTTGTGTATATATATGTTTATCAGGAAGGGAATTACAGATCTATGTGATGGGAGACTTTAAAGACTGATAATTACACCAGTTTTAAATTTTGAAACAAAGAATTACTATATTAATTTGTCAACACGCTTCACGCTAATGTTTATTTCTTTTACATTATGAGCACATTCATTCTCTGTACAAAACTGCTTGTCTTTAACACCTAAAATATAAATTGGCTGTGAGGATACAAAGACCACAGAGTGGATGCTATGTAGTTAGCAATGACAGATACTGCCTTTGGTGGCCTCAACTGCAGAGGCTGAGGTGATCAAAATTGAGAACTCTTGAGCAAAAGAAGTCTGAACTGAAGCAGGCTTGTCTTATTTCTTCTCCATAGTCATGCACAATGTTTTTATGCTACTTACCTACCCATCTCCAAAGCCTGCTTCCAATGGTGCTTATCTTGTTTATAGTTTTGCCAGTCATTCTTATCTTCAGCAAAATATTCTTCCCATTTCACTTGTGTTTATCTTGTTCTTCTAAATTTTTACTTGTTTGCTGCATTTTACTCACATTTAAGTGCAACTACATAATTTTGTTTGCCCCTTTCAAGGTCATGTTGCTCATTTATAGAAAACATCAGCATGCTTAGTCACTGTATCAGACATTACAAGATCTCAGCTATTTATGGGATGTCTTACACTAACTGTAATTGGGGTAAAAATTCCTATGAAACTATCCTTCCTGACATGTACAGTACAGGGCAGGTGTAGTTAGCCTGTCTTTTCCTTCTTATAGCCCAGTCAAGTTCATCATTAGCTAAACAATTATCTTCTGAGCAGCAGTCAAGAAATACCTCTTCCCTGGCTAGACTGTTATACTCCAAATACAACATTTTGTGCAAGGGACTAGAAAGTGTAGAAGTTTATCAATCTGTAAAAGTTTCAGTTTCACTGGAAAACCTGAGCATTCAAAACTTGAATGTGTTTTGTGAGTCATGAGGACAAAGACTTGGACCACTGGTATGATACAGTCAAATTGGTAAGCTTGTACCTGTGATTAAAAATAAGGTATAAATCCAAATAAATCGTAAGTTCTTTAAATTAAATCTTAGCTTACTGGGAAAGATGATGTCTAAGTTCTAAGCAGAAATAGACATTAGGATGAGAAGTGAGGTTGTAAAAAGGGAAGAGTAAGAAGGACAACTGGGTTTCTTTTCAAAGTGGGTCTAAATAGCAATCCTGAGTTGACATTCCCCATGTATTAGGTCATTGTGAATTAATGATGAAGAAAACCAGAATAGTACTTTTGCTCCCTCCCCTGTTCAGTTAGTAGACAGAAATTAAATTCTTAACAAATGTATAAAAAGTTATACACAGGCTTATTAAATGCAATATTAGTTAAAAAAAAGAAATCACATAATTTCTCAGACTGAGGAGTGAACTTATCTGAAACTCATTTGTGCTGCATCCAAACAATCATTTTTGTTTCTCCAGAGCACAAAAAAAGACCAAACTAAAAGCCTAGGAAACTTGTTAAAAGGTTAAAAAAATTCCTTAAGACTGTACAAGTTCACTCCCATAAAGGTATGTCCCTGATAAAGACATCTCTTTTAAAAAAAAATTATTTTAAAATATATTCATAGAAGACTACCATGTAAGAAAGCAGAGTGTCACATCTGTCACAGAAACTAGTGAAAACAAAGATTGGAGACATGCTTGTTCTGGTGTGTTTGAAACAGGAGGAGGATGAAAGAAAGCCAGAGAAGAAGCAAGATCCAAAAGGTTTTCTTTGTAGTCAAGTCATTAGATTTCAGGCAGACTCCATAGAGGATGTGCTACAGACATAGCTGTCTCTGTGAACGGCCAGGGAGCACAAGCACCTTCTCCTCCAAGCACCTGTCATTTCACAACTCAAGCAACTGAGAAACCAACCAGCAAGTCTACGGATTAAAATCAAGCCCCATCTCTGGAGTGGAAAGTTCAAAATGCTCAGTAACAGTGGTCAGACACTTGTATCTGCCAAGAAGATGTATTCCTGATGTACTGCAGAACAGCAGTGGAACCAATAGCAGAGGAAATCCAAAGATGTTAAGTAGGATTTCATAAGGAATAAAGGTTTTAATTAAATTCTACCTAAGCTCTTTCCGTTACTGGAGTTTGTAATGCTTACATTTATCAAGACCTTCCCTCATTTTAAAATTCATTTTAGAACTCTCAGTTTAATAGTGACATCCCAAAATAAAAAAATATTTTAAGAATTAATATCTGTTATTTCAATCATAACTACTGGCAAAGCACTGATAAACCACTATAAACAGTGAACTTGAGATATTTCAAATTTTGTATGAATACTGAGTACGGAAATAACACAGTATAGAGCCACTAGTAAATCTCAAAGCCTATGCTAACCTGATTTTTAAGTCAGTTAATGTCTATATTTAAAAAATTTCCTTTTCACTCAATCTCTGATTTTACATTCTTCAGAATATCAAAACAGGAAATGTTGACTACTGCAGTCAATGCAACAGTTCGGTACCTGGAATTAAACATGTACCTCTCCAGAGACCAGACTGAGATCTTGACTGGAACAGCCCTTTAGTGCAGATATTAACTCCTGCACTAAAGAATAAAAAGTTTCTTTTGAGAATTATTCCTTTTTTTCCCCTCTTCATGTTTTTTTTGTTGTTGTTTTTGTTTGTTTGTTTTCTTTAGCAGTGTGGTATATCAACTGAATTTAAGAGAACAGCATTTTGTTTATAAGTTTTTATACTGTGCTAATGACAAGCCAATCTTATTCTTTCATCTTATGTAAAATCATCAAAATGTGTGAAAAGTCTGTACTGTGGAGTTGCCTTCAATGTTGCTTCTGGGTGCACTCTTGCAAAGAGTGATGTTAGTTACATGGTGTCAGTAAGGCTGCAGCTTGGTAGAAATGTCTTTTCATTACTTGCCATTAGAATCCTGTAAACCAGTGAGATGAACAGCATGAGGAAAAAAGGTTTTTAACTCACATAAAACTGAATACATTTCTTCAGTAATGCAATACAAGCATATACTTTATTTCATTGATCTAGACATCAGAAGCATGATTATCAAGGTGTCTTGTTGCAGAGACTGAAGTTAACCATTGAAATCACTGCTATCTCTATAATGTCAGTGGGTAAAAAAAAAAAAAAAATCTGTCCTCGGTATAGCCATACATTCAGAAAGGCCATATCTTTAGACAGTTTCTAAAACAAAGATGGTGGCATGGTTTAATCCCAGCCAGCAACTGAGCACCACGCAGCTACTCGCTTCCACCCCCACAATGGGACAGGGGGAGAATCAGAAGGGTGAAAGTGAGAAAACTCATGGGTTGAGATAAAGACAGCTTAAAGCAAAAGTAAAGCAAAAGCCATGCACACAAGCAAAGCAAAACAAAGAATTCATTCACCGCTTCCCATCGGCAGGCAGGTGCTCAGCCATCTCCAGGACAGCAGGGCTCCATCGCGTGTAACAGTGACTTGGAAAGACAAATGCCGTCACTCCAAACATCCCTCCCTTCATCCTCCTTCCCCCAGCTTTATATGCTGAGCATGATGTCACATGGTGTGGGATATCCCTTTGGTCAGCTGGGGTCAGCTGTCCCACCTGTGTCCCCTCCCAACTTCTTGTGCACCCCCAGCCCCCTGATTGTTGGGGTGGGGTAAGAAGCAGAAAAGGCCTTGGCTCTGTGTCAGCACTGCTCTGCAAGACCCAAAACACTGCCCCATACTAGCTACTATGAAGAAAATTAACTCTATCCCAGACAAAACCAGCAGAGATAGAGAAGTGAAAGCTTACCTAAAAAATGTATGGATAAACAGATAAATTCTTCCTCTCTTTTTAATCAACAGTTAAATACTAAAATTAAGATGCCCTAAAAGACAGTCTTTAAAACAGGTCCTTACCCATCCTATTTCACCAAAGGATCACAGAGAACTGATAGCTATTCAGGGTGAGACATTTGCATAATAAGGGAACTACCACATCTACACTATTTTTCATGTGCACATTGATTTAAATTTAAACTCTACATAAAAGACATCGATGTTCTAATCCCAAAGACAAATATATCAATAGCATTACCAAATTTCTAAGTGGAAACAATTTTACAGTCTTCTAGTTAAGTACAGGTGCATATTTTTCGTCACTGTCTCTCCTGGTAACAACCACTGAGAACTGAGGAGGAATCCCGACAGATAAATCCAAACTTGACAGAAAGTAATGATCTCAAGACCTCACTTACAGGAAAAGATGCAATCCTTCCCTTAATTTTAAAGTATGTAATTTCTTTATTCCACTAGCTCCAGTCCATCAGTCCTGTCTGCTTCAGTCAATTAGCTTTCATCATTAGCCCAGCCTGTGATTTAATCAGCTGAAACCAACTGTTCAAATTGAAAACTTGAGCAGAGTGTTTTGGGCCTTAACTGTGAATTCTGAACAATGACCAGAGCCTGTGAGAGCTCTCCGGGAAAACATCCAGCCCTGTGTCTCAGTACTGTGCTATTATTGCCTTTACTATACTCTCTTTTACAAAAGAAAAAAAATTCTGGAACTCCAGCTCCCAATTTTGCCTCTTCATCCAGTCAAGAGATTTGGCCATCATCACAATCCAAAGATTGAGCGACAATTCAGGTCATATCAGAACTGGGCCTAGAACTGACACTTGCCCTGATCATGAGTGGAACACAGGCTGAGGTGTAACTTTACCAGTAGCACAAGCACTGTTTTTGGGATGGAGTCCTGCAGAAAAGTTCTTAAGGTTTGAACAATGCTGTTGACAGCATAACATCTAACACGAACCTGTAAAATGAACAAACTGACACATCTGTTAGGCACCTAAGCTCGTAGGTCTTGAGGAATGCCTAGCTAGTTGTACTTCACTCAAAATACTGTCAATACTTTGACAAATTGAAAAAACTGTACCCTTAGGAGCACAGTTGGTTTTATAGTAGCACCTACCCATTACAAAAGTAATCTTTTGAGTATTTATACAATACGCTGCACTCTGGACACAGGAAAGGCAGGCGAGTTCAACATAGAAAGCAAGTATGATTTGACAGAGAAGGAATGAGTTATATTGTGTAGAAACAGGCATTAGTTTCATTCAATCCTTTTCCTCCCAATTTTTCAGAAGAGCCTAGTGTAAAAATTCTATGTAAAAATTCTTGGATAATCACAGAGTGTCACAAAATAGAAAATGCAACTAACAGTGCTGGACCTATTTAAACTACTTACACATATAATTCAGAATGAATACAGAACTACAGGACTGAGTCCAAGCCTGTGCAAGTTAGGACTAAAATATGAACACAGAACTACAGGACTGAGTCCAAGCCTGTGCTTGTTAGGACTAAAATAAATTACATCATTTTAAAAATATACTAGTTTAAAACTAATCCAGACAACTACAATTCAGTGTTCATGGTGTAAGAGAAAATGGGAATGGTGAAGTAAGAAGAGAAGCTAGGAACTAAGTAAGATCTAATAAACAGTTAAAAGCACAAATTCACAAGTGCAAAAACTGTTAGCATGACTGTGCCACAGCTAAGGATAGAGGAAATATAGTTGAATTATAAAGACTATATGAAACTGTTACAAAACGCATGGCTTCCATATACCTTCACTTTGATTTTCTCACTCCTTTTTGCCATTCAGCTAGATTTTCGTGAAGTAGTTTCCTGTAATCCCAGCGTGGGGCAGCAAAACGCAGAAAACTGAATCCAAGCTCTTTTAATGAAAACCACCGCTATAGCAACGACTCTCAGACTGATATACAGCTTCTCACTTTCCTATTTTGGGCCAGTTCAGTCTTGAGCAGAAGGGTATATTTAGACTATGTATAGCCCACTTCACTAGCTGTCAGTTTCCTATGCACCAGTGACATCTTACAGAAGCAGCACCTGAGAATTGTACACAAAATTTAAGAAACTGAAATATTCATTGCAAAGATGTTGTTACATTTAACTCTCTTCTGCAATAAAGTGTCCATAAAGAGATACATTTTTAATAAATAATTTTATTAGTTCAACTATTCATTTCTTAAATTTTATTAATCCTTTTCCCCCCCCCGAAAGTTCTTACATGTATTTGAACTTGCTGTCTCCCTCCTATAGCCATTTGCTGTTAGTAGAATAAGCATTTTCTAAATTTGTACACAATGGATAAAACAATCCTTTTCATTTCCGTGATAGCTTTCCAGAACATCACTTCTTTCCTTAAGTGAGCACAGTTAACTTTTAGATAAGGAGTTATTTGAATGTGTTCACTGGAGAGGGAAGAAAGATGGGAATGAAAGGAAGTGTTTATATCCTTTTCGATCACCCACAGACTAAGCCACAGTGTGTTTCAGGAGAGACAAAGCAGAAAATCAGAACAAGGTATATTATTGCACCAGCAGCCTATAAAATAGGTGTATTCAACAACAAATTCTGTTTTGTTTATGTATCTACTTCATGTCTTTCAATTTACATTAGATCTCCTATTAAAGGGAGAGATGTGTCCAATACTAGAATTTGAGACAACAACATGGGAAAAAATCTTCTATTATAAAAAAAAAACCCAAAGTAAAAGCCCAGCTTCTTTTACAGAATCAGATACATGAAAGAGATGATAGAAGAAACTATTCCTATCAGAAGGCAGGTTTGTTGGAAGGAAATGCCATCTGGAAAAGGTAATTATTAAGAACAAGGTCTTAAGGACAGTGTTTATTTCCTATCTTAGGTTTGGCAGGTGTGTTGAATACCAATAAGAACAATGAAAGTGGAAGTGTCACATTAGCTACCAAACATATTTGTTTAAATACAAACTAGAAAGTTTGTCACAGATTACTGTAAATTAATGGGGGTTTTGCTCTTTCAAGTAATATTTATTTAAACACTCAGAAAAGCAACATTCTTCTGACAAGCAGTAGGCTATTTGATATAGCATGGGGCATTCTCTCAGGTTCAGGCATTTTCTCAAACACTGATACGCCTTCGTACAGTATGTTGATAATAGCAAAAAATATTAGCACTTTTTGAACTAAATACTTTTTTGGTTTGATTTTCTTTACTATAAACTATTTTAATGGACACTGAACAAGGATATCTTCAGCTAAGATGTGTAAACACAGTAGGTTTAGATACCTCCCACTGACATTGAAATGTAGCCAATCAGTCTATCTGCCTACAGACACCTTGTTATTCACAGTTACATGATAGTCATTTGAACAAAGAACGTAATTTTGAGTCTTATGAAATCTGCCTGAAAAAGACAGCATCATTGTGATTCAGAGATCTTCAACAGGCAGGCTGTAACAATGAATTTCAGGCATTCTCTAACACATATCACTCTTATCTGGGATATGTCTTGCCTGCATTGGAAAGGATGCTTTCTGCTTATGCCTGGTCTGAAGACATACCCAACGTATCTCAATACTAATCAAGAAAACATCCTTCCACAAACCCATGCAGGCTATTCATTGGTTATATTAATCCCTACTGTTATTTTCTTAAGGTATATATTAACAAAGTACTGTATTAGCATTTAAATGAGTAGCACCCAGTATCTGAATAAGAGCCATATCCACGTTGTTTAAAAATCATTATCGTAAGATATTATTCGCATTATAACACAACTCAAAAATTTTTATGCTTTGCGCTACAGCTAGTGCAAAAAAAAGAAAATACTATAAAGAACAGGTACTGAAGTCCAATATATGATTTCTAAGTTATTGTAGCTGTACAACAAAGGTAAAGCTCTAGAATATGACTGTACAAAGATACTGTACCAAGATACAATGAATGTAAAATGAAAAGACTAGAGAGAAACATGTGGTCCATCAGAGGACTGATAAAAACTCATAGAAAATACCTTTCTACAGACTGGAAAATACTTAAAAGGTTCTTTTTATATATAAATAAAGCAGAAATTGAACATGACATTTTCTTAATGACAGGAGTGTGAGAACTTAGTGAATTGATGATAATCGTTGTTACACTTAATGACAACCAGTAAGGGAACATGAAAAACACTGTATAAGAATTTATTAAACTCTTGGTAAGGAGAAATGTGACTTTATTTAGAATGACGCTGATGGATGATGATTCTGAGACCACTGTTCTGACCTCCTCTAAATGATAATTTAACACTGTCCTAATTAAGCAGTCCACATAGTGAATCCACTGTTGTCAGGGCTGAGAGGAGAGACCATGCTCTCTATGAAAGACTGAAGCAGCTAGAAGCAGACTGAGAGAATAAGCCACTGTACTTTACAATAGCAGTACTGATTCAACTACATATCTACCACCTGTCGTCATAGTGGCCATGGGGACATAGCAACTAGCGGGACAGTGACATTGAGCAAAGAATTACTGGCATAAGAGTAAAATACCATGGTATGAACTTTCACTTTGATGGTGAAAAAATTTAATTAGTTCTTACTAGAACACTTCCCTAAAGGGTATCCCTAAGATGAGTCTATTCAATTTTTTTTTTTAAAATGCTAAGGAAATAGACCATAACAACAGCTTGAAATAACTGGTGTCAGCCAGACAGATAATCACACCTCAGGGAAGAGTTTGTTTTGAGGGCTGTTTTTTCACTACTATCCAAGATCAAGAGCTATGATTTTCAAATGAACCAGTCTGATCCAAAGGTTGAAAGATGCAGTCAATGGCTGAAATGAGATACCTCTATCAATTGTGTAAATGCTATCTCTTTCTTGATAAATTAGTTCTTAAAGACTGTCACAAATGCCTTAACATGGTCTATCAGGTCAGTTAGTATAAATATAAACAGAAAACATGTTTCCTTAAATGCAGGCTCCAAGGAACAGGTATGTTTATATTTAAATCCTGGAACTTAGACCTGTGTGATATGAGGTTAAAGCTCCTTTCATCCACGAGGGAAGGGGTCAACGTATGAGCATTTCAATGGTATGTGGAGGTATCTAAGAGAGAGGAAGGGAGGGAATCCAAGCTATGCATTTGTTACGTTCCTTTTAAAAGGCACTATGCCTGAATGAATGAAACTTCACCTTATTGTATTACAACAACTGTATTTTTAGCTTCTGTAGCCGCTCAATATTTTTTACATTGGAAGAGTGAGTGATATTCACCTGCCTTGTGTTGAAGTGGTGCTCAGAAAAAAGGTATGAAATGGACAAAACTGACCATTTGAAGAGCTGGTCCCCTACTTCCATTTCTCCTGCTTGCCTCTGGGCAACAGCATATGTGAATACCTTATTTCTGTGTCCTGGCTCAACAGACCACCATTGCATTGAGGGGGCACACAGGAGTCATTGCTTGTATTCACCTGAACTGTCCATTACATTTGAGAGGTCACACTCCCTGGCTGTAACCTTTTTAAGGTCAGCAAAAAAACCTGTTTACCTGGTGAGCTTCAGAAAAGACACAAGTTGCTAGTTTAAAGATAAACATGTGTATACACACATCAAACCAAATCTTGGGACAAAAATAAGGACCTTCTTCAAATGTCACTTATAATTTTGCTTTCTGACTTCAATGAAACCACTCCTGATTTGGTCCCCTACAATGTAACAGCACTGTGAACTGTAATATATCACTGTGGCAGGTTTTCATTCTCTGTGCTAAAATGAGTCTCCCCGCAGGCATGCTTAAGGCTCTTTTGCTTTAAGCTTCTCTAGTATTCACTTTAAAAGCTGCAGTGCTTTTACCCATACCAAACTTGCTTCTAAAACACCACCAGTAAGGGCACAAAACACAAGGAAACCTAGATACTAGCTTTGTGCACTGGAATCCAGCCTTTTTAAGAATTTTGCCTTTTCCAAAATTAGGTTTGACAGAATAAAAGATCTTTCAAAATGCTAAAACATGGTAAAACATCTGCACTGTGCCTCTGTCTTTAGTTTCTTCACTACTGTGGAAACACTGCAGAACACACACTACTGGGTGGGTCTTTGTTTGGTGGTGGGTGGGGTGGTGTTGTCTAGGTTTTTGGGTTGTGGATTTTTTTGGCTTGTGCAGGTTTTTTTTGGTTGTTGTTCCCCCCCCCAATGACTTCAGAGATTTATTTTTTAGAATTTTAATGAACCAATCCTACTGATCAATTTTGAGACACTAGAAGCAGCTTTCAAGGCTTCAAACCATAATGCCATAAACTGCCTCAAGTTTGAGGCAAGTGCACTGAAAAGAAAATCCAGGAAAATAAAACACATGCTTTTCAGATTGTCTTGTTGGACTATGCCAAGCATCATATCTGACTAAACAGATTTTTCGTATGCAGATCTCTGGTGAGCATTAGGAGTAGTTGCTATCTGACTGATTTTTTTTAGTTATGAAAGTCACATATGGCTTCTTTAACTGGATGACAGTGACAAACAAGCCAACATGGAAGAGCTGCACATCTTAAGAGGGAAACGCAAAATTTACATTCAATGTTCAAGACTGAATTTTTAAAGTTTTAAAAACATTCAGCCTGGTAAAGTTCAACAACTAAAATACTTGAGAAAGCTAGGCTCAACTGTCAAAAAGTTGCCTCCCTTCAATTTGATTTTGAACTTTTACAGATTCCTTCATCTAAGATAAAGGACTACGAAACCTCCACATTCCACTTAGTAAAGTTTTCATACGGTGGAGTAGTGAACGTAAGTTTACCCTGACACAAAACATTCTGTGAGTACTGGTAGAAGAGTGCAGTTTCACTAATGAAGCTGATGCAGTCACGCTGTGTCAGCTAAATTCCCATGTCCTCAGAGATGAACGAGATGTAGGGACTAGCACATAAGGCCCTGGCATCTCATGGGATTTAGACCACCTGAATATGGCCCACAGCGCCTGTACTAGGGAGAAGACAGTGATGCCATATGCAATCCTTGGAAAATGGCCCAAACATGTGCATTACATTGCTTCAGACACTAATGCAAACTATAACCAGTAAAGACAGTGGAGATTTAAAATAATTTAGCATTTCAGTAACTAAATTGACAGCAATCTTTAAGAGACACAGCACCAAATCTGCAACCATTACTCTCACAAGTAGAAGAGGCAAAAGCAGACATCTGTTTTTATACAGTTTTTTCTACAATACTGTGATTAATACGATGCCCACTACCGAAAACTAGAATTGAAAATAACACTTAGTATACATTTGCACAAACAGAGCATACATAAGACTACATATTCCTTTTAGTGTGAAACAGTGATATTGGGTTACATGTATACCATAGAAATATGATATTTATAGATATTATTCTTAGTCGTAATACATGGTAAAAGTTACTACAGAAATTCTATGTACTGTTTTTAGAGTAAAAGCATTTATAGAAAATTCTCATATCCCCACAACAATCATTCAGTTAATGTACTACACAGCAGCTCAATGCAATAACGCTATTTAAGAACCAGCTGACACTGCAAGTAAATTTTAACCCATTCTTTCAATGAGACCATGTCCTTTACTCTCAAAGACTTGTTAATGTTCCTCCCAGTACAGCCATAAGGTAAAAAAAAAAAATCTAAGATAAAGGAGAAAGAACCTATCACCTTTCCAGTTTGGCCTTGAGAGCATTTGTGATAATCAAGGATGAACATAACCCATTAATAAACTCTGACAGTATAATGCCTACAAAATTAAACTTAGTAGAAAGACTCCTTCTTGATTAATGTGATTTATATACTACAGATTAATTGAGGAAAGATTTCCAGTATATTAAACTGCCATCTATCATGTATGTACTTATCACACATTGTAACAGCAGCCAACTCCCTTGATCTTATCAGGAGTCTGACATTTTCTGTAATTGCTTATGAGGCTGATGGAAGTTTGATTTTGACAAAGTCAGTTCCTAGCACAGAAAAGTACTATTTGTCTGCAAGGTGTTCTACAACTCCCTTTTTCTTACTGAAGACAGAGTAGGTGTATTCTGGATCAGTGTTATCTACACCAAGATGTCTGTTTTGTTTGGGGCATTTGATGACTTTCTCTGTAGACAGTCTGTAGCTGCTCTCATCACAAGAATCTCTGCTGCTTTTCAATCCAGACAAAGCTTCCAACTTTCACAGGAATGCCTACATATAATGGAAGGGTTCCCAGGAAATGAGACAGGCACAGAGACAGCATTAATGTTGTGTGCCATTTTTACAAACTGAAGCAAGCGAGATCTGCTTATGTTTCATGTTAAATGAAGATCTACTTTTCCCCCATCATGCAAACCCTTTAAAGGTAGAAAATATTATTTAGTCATGCATAAAAACATAAGATTTAATACCCTAGTTACTTTATCAGAATCAAGGTAGATGCCAGAAAGCCAGTTTCAACTCGTCTACTGTGTTAGTCAATTGCATCAAGTTTTTCAACTTTTTTTTTTAAAAAATAATCTTTATATTTGTAACATAATACAGGAAATACAACGACAAAGAAGAATTATCATTACCATTCATTTACTAAACAGAAAAAAATAGTATTTGACTAATTGTGATTAAGTAACTGGCCTAAGACAACTCTTTCCTGTGTGTACCAGTAGCACATTCTCTCTAACTGTTTTAATTCTAAATTCAACTGGCTAGGAGTTTTTCCAGCTGTCTGGAAGACAGGACAACTAGAAATAAATTGCTGACTGGACAAAAGCAAAATAATTTTTTAGAAAGGACTACATTTCTGGCTTAAAAATATAGCATCAGAGGAACACATCTGTTGCAGAAATCAACAGATTTAGGATTTTAGGATACTGCTTAGAAGTCCCCTTACTTTTTCCATCTTGATTTGAATATCAAGAATTCTAATTAATGGATATTAGTAGGAGAGACTAATGATTATTTTGGGGAAGATAAGTGTTAAATGGAATAAATAATCAAACATAAAATAAAATCTGTATTGCCAATGCTGCTAACATACCCCTGTAAAGTCCCAGACCTAAGGTATTCATTAACCAATAATCTCTTAGTGGTTAGAAACAAGGACAGTATGTTGCAGTCCAAGATGTCTGCAAGACAGGATTTACTATGGTACCCATTGTGTATCATCTTTGAATTGTGACCAAAGTAGGTACAAGCCAAGGACATGTTCCCTGACCATACTTGGTCAATTCGAGGAGTGGTCAAGACCTCCGACTCACAGACCACTTACCCAAATTATACCACCTACTCAAAAGAGAACAATAGAAGACTAGAACAGAGGCTGCACGCTAATTTGCATCAGAAGTGAGAAGAACCAGTCAACGAGAGGATGAAGATGAATATGCATTGTATAGACTGAATTTAATATATGAATGTTTGTTAATTGCAATGTGCAGGCAGACATCTTTGGGAAGGATCCCATGTCCCCAGTGCGCATTGTTGATAAAGGATGTCTCTACTTATCTAACTCTGTGTAGAGAAGCTTTTCTTACCACTGCAGATTTGCAACACACCTAGCAATAACCCAAGTGACTTGTTTTGACATTTCTTAAAGTAAAAAAAAATTTAAAAAAATCAAATCATTTCACTGTGACCTTTTTCCTGTAAGTTTCACAGAATTTATATTAAAAGCAATCAAAAAAGGTCAGTATTAAAATAAACCATTGGAAAAATTCTCTAACTTAAGTATTTCTGCCAACCCAAAGCATTTTGTTGCTTTAGAGTTCACAAGTACATCCTAGTTCAGGTTCATGCCTCAACTCATGTGACTGACCAATAAAACCCTCAACATGGAAGAATGCTCAGAAGGGATGGGAAAGGGTGATGTGGCATGCCATGAAGCTCAGAGGATAACACAGGGCATGACTGACCACAGCTTCTGCAAATAAGCTGACTATCTCAACACAAAGCGGACAAGAGGGTGGCCTTTGTTTTAGGTAAACACCTATCAATGATTGAGTGGATGAACTGGTGGTTCCTTGAGTTCATTAGAAGAGTGTGAGTGTCACCCTGAGTTAGCCAGGCTACCATGAAAGGGTGGGGTGAATACATGATTCAGCCCACCATAGAGTATAAGAGCTAGACAACTAGCAAAAGTATTTCAAAGAAAGCAATGGGCTTTAGCTGGCTTCAATCCAAGTATTCCTTCCTGGCAACTGAGGATGGCCAGTATCATGATGGTGAACCTATTAGAGAGGCCAATAATGGGGAATCACACTGGCATTGTGACTGAACAGTATACCGCAATTGCTGTGTTCTGCTAAGCATAACTTACTTTCATCATTTGTGTTGTGTTTTCAGTATATTTCTATTGCTCTGCTAAATCAGAAATCCCATACATCAAGTATCTTCAAATAAGTAAATATGGTATTTAACATTATACTCTCCATGTGGGAAGTACCTAAAAGAACTTGGTTGGGGAGTATTGGACTCTGACAACTCTGGACTTTTCCAAGAAGCTAGAAGTTCTCAATTCTCCAGCCCATCTGTGGGACAAAGGTTAGTATATTTGTGGCTTGAATGACATGTCTTTGCTTCATAAAACAAAGCCCACTAGCAGGTACAAAATCCCTACAGTCAGGTTCATCAGCATTCAGACACTAACAGATCAACCCTGCAAACGGAACTTAGCTCTGGTATGTCATAGATTACAAAAAAAAAAGTGTTGAAAAGAACTCATTCACTTCCCTTCCATTGACACACAGCAGTCTTTTCCTCCAGTCCTGCTGATAGTGCAAAAGCTTTCTAGGACTTCCTGGCTTGCAGCTGACATCACACAGTGACCCCTTTGGCTTTTTAGGTAACATTTCAACACCTCACTATCCCCAAAACCTGGTAGTGTTTGCTTCTCACTACTGGTCCTCTTAGGAGTTTACCAAAGTGACCCCTGGCCCAGTGTGCTCAGGGACAGACTCTCCCCAGAGTTTCACTCCATCCCAGGTGGGCACCTTTGGACAAAGACAAGGCAGTTTTTCTTTCCATTGTTCAGCCTCTACCTTTTAGTAGAACATGGCACACAGGTAAACTGCACAAATGCATCATGCAGTCATACATCCATCTTCTCTTTTCGCTCTACAAGATGACATCTTGCAGAGCTACATAGTGATGCAACAACAGAGGCCCAGTCCCCAAAACATTTCTCTCAAAAAATAACCTGGTTGCTCACTCTGTGTAACATGTAAAACGAAGACTTTTGCACAAAGTATGCCACAATCCCCACACAGCAATTCTCTTCCTTCCTTCTTTTACCTGTTTCGTCTGCACAGTGCTAAGTTTTCACCTTCTCTGAACCTTGTTAAGTTTCATACTCCTGAAATGCAGAAGCAGCTTGAAGTTATTGCACCTCCATCATCTCCTTCTGACTGTCTCTCCAGTTGCAGACTGAAGTAGGGAGCAGTCTCTACTGTGACATCTCCAGCATTCAATTCCAGTGAGAACAAAGACACATTTAACTCACACTTCTAGGACTGATACTGATTTGTCTCTAGAAAATAATCTGGCTCTTGTTTTTTCCCACCTGGGTGCCCTCCATTAAAACTGCTCACCTTCCTCCTTGCTTCCTAGCACTCTTACCTAAATATATCCTATCATATGTGTTATCCAGCAAATGGAGTGCTGTTGAGTACTACTCATCAGTTATATAATTCAGATGAACTGCTGACACAGAAGCAGCTTTCTGGGACGCAGAGTCTTTCTAGAGGTAAAACAACTTTATTATCTCCCCAGTCTTTTTTGGGTCTGTCATTCAAGGATTTTCTCAGTTTCTGTGCCCCTTCAAACACTACATTTGTTTCTCTAATTTGTCAATCTTCAGGATGTCCAACTGATTTCCTGCAGTCAGGTTTATTTATTTTTCCTTCATCTAGGCAAAGTTCCTCAAATTCATGATATGAAAGTACAGGAGATAAAGGGGTTTTTCTCCGCTCCTCCCCGTTGCTTAGAACATAGTTTTACTTTATGCGCTGCCATGTTTATAGCTGTCAGGGATCAGTTTTCCCATGCTTAGGCTAAGCCCCTTTCTTTTCAACTTCAGACAGTGCTTTATTTTCAAAATGTCTTGGTTGAGGTCTTTTTCCTCATAAGCCCTGCTCACTGTTCAGCAAAACTGGCCCTGTACTCCCCTGTCCATTTTGCTACTTCCCACACTGTAGGAAGGTGTTCAGATTAACTTGGGATTTGTCCAGTGATTGTTTCACCTGGGGTCTGAATCTGCCCAATCTGCCTCTCTCACCAGGCTGTGGAGCTCCACCGGCTGCCTGATCCTCTTCTGAAAGCGGTGGGTGCTGTCTGGCATGCTCTGCTTGGTGCTCTCCTCCAGAACCCTTGTTATACATTTTTTTCAACCCTTGACCATCATACCCCTTTGCTTTTTATTTGGTTATCCCACTATTAGTAGTCTGGTCTCAAGTTTTTCTTTTACTCTGGCTTTTCCTTATGTCAGCTGTCTTCCCTATTTGGCTAGTGTCCCGTTTTAAAAGGAGAATGACAAAAGAATCCCCTTGAATGTTCTAGTGTACATCTCTTCTGTTTCTATTCTCAGTAAAATGATATAAGCAAATTCTGCCCCACTGAACTCTTACATTACAAGAAAACTAAAAGCATGTTAGCCTTATTTCCAATAAATATAATGCACAACTCATGGCTTCCCACAGGTATGGGATCCTCCACCAATTCACCTGAACATATGAGAACAAAGATTTTTAAAGGTATTTTGCAAATTATGTCTCAAATTGGGAAACCACTAACTGAACACAAGATTTGGAAAAGAACTTTCAAAATTAACAATGAAGGAATCTGGTTTTGAACATTTTGTATGAATTTATTAGTATGTTCTAGTTTAAAAAAGCAATCCAAACCTCCAGCTTCTCAGTTCAGAATATGTTTCCATGTTTTCTGGAATTTTCAATGTAGGAAAAGCTGGAACCCATGCATTTTCAGATCCCAGCCAAGCTGTATGACACAATACCATTATGGTACTCTTAAGGAGAGACAAGAAAGTCAAAATGGCCTTCGGGTAACAGACTTAAGAGAAAAAGGGCTGCCAGAGTAAATATGAACACAACATACTGATTTAAAATTAATGTATTGTGAGAAAATGGACAAGTGCTTTTAATAAATTTAGTATCAGTATTATATGTGTGACTTTCAACCCATTAAACATTTTCCTCCCCTAAGTGCCTCTCTTGCTTAGTTCTTGAACAATAAACACCTGTATATGCATGCTCTATGTTACCTGTTCCATTTTTGTAGCCTGAAATGACTTGCTTTTACATCTCTTCCAAAAATTGACACAAAGGAAAAGCATTCAAAATTTAAGACTGTAGACTACACTTGTTAGCAGGCAAGAAATTGATAAAATTTATATAAAAGCCAGAAGAGGAGTATCATTTGCCTAAGGAAAACATCAGCACTATCTTTTCCTGAGTCTCTCCATTGCCACAGTATCAATTAAAAGAAAACAATATTTCAGTGAATCACCCTGTTCAAGTATAAGAGCTAAAAGAATATTCAAACAGAAAAACAAATCTCACATAACACAATGCAAAGAAGCCAAGGGGCTGTCAGTCACAAGTAATACCAGTAGCCATGATCCACCACTTCTCCCTGTTTTCTTACAAAGCAGGCAAAAGATATATCAAGCAGTCGATCGCAGAGGTGAAAAAAGCACTGTAAGCAAGGGAAGGAAACAGAGTCTGAAGAGAAAAAAAAAAAAAACAGCTATGATTAAGTAATTCACTTCAGCCATCTACTGCAATCCTACATCAAACTCAAACTGAATTTAGACACCCAAGAAAAAGATGGAAAACCCGTAAGGTAGTTGGATACTAAGAAAAGGTGATGAGAAAAAGCCTTACCATAGGGTCCTCTCCTAGCCCATTTCCTATAAACAAACTCTCACTGCATAATGTAACATCATCTCTATTATGCAATTTTAATTTGTCCCACCATATTTATAAAACAAAACGAGAGAAGTGAGCAGTAGCAATGATCCAAGTCATTTTAAAAGCCATTTTAGCTCTGCAGCTGATACATGTAATAAGCTGACAGTAAGACTCAAATGCTATCTAGATGCTAATTCCATTTATATTGAGCACTTCAGCAGAAAGTAACTTCAGCAGTCAGTCTCTCTAATATAATACTAATAAAATAGGATACCTCTCAGGAAGGAGGGATCTTGTCTGTAGGCCTAGACGGAAGTGTCTCAGGAGATCCATTTGAGGCTTCTCTCAGACAACTGAGCAGTTAAACATTTGTTATTGCCTTGGTGAGGTACCCAACTCCGGAGGCAGTAGTGGAAGAGAAAGTTTCTTCAAAATTTCCAGTCTTATCCTCCAACATAAGGTAGGCTTGAAACTTTTCTGCATAATTAGAAAGAAAAAAAGCATCTTTTGCCCAATTTGTTTTGATGGATACCATAGGTCAGGTCTAACAGGTAATATCAGTGTTAATTGAAACATGCATATTTATTTTCCTGAACAAATGATGAGAGGTATAGATTAGAACAAGAACTTTATGCTTTTGAGTGTGAAATTTGCTATGCCAAAAGTGAAATTGGAAATGAGAAGTGATCATTTAAGCAAGGTTTCGCAAGAATAAAATCTGTAGCTAATAAAAACTTGGTGAAAGTATTCAGCTTGTACAAATTTAGCTTTTGATAGGAGAATGCAATTCCCTCCAGTCCAAATCAATGGAAGTGCCATTTAAAAGGTCGCATCCTTATGGAAAGAAAATATTGGCTACACCTAAACTGCACCCAGACTCCCACTGAACAATAATCTGATACACAAGCATGAAGTTTAGACATTGCCGTAAGGATAAAACACCAGTGGCTCAAAGAAAGACAGAGATACAGCAAAGTTAAAACAGGTGGCAATGTATTATAAACTAATTATTTAGTACCTTATACAACACTCAATTTAGAAGATTTTCTGAAAACTCATCACTGAAGTGTCTATCTCAGGATGCAAAATAAAGTCATTTACTAATCAAAACCTTGCCAAGACAAACATGGAAACCACTTTTAAAGTTCAATTGAAAGTTAATATCTAATAAGCTTAAAGTAACCAGGCCTAAGCCAGTCTGTCTGGCAAAGAGAAAACATTCAGAGATTGGCCACTGAGTAGCCTTTAGCATGAGGAATCTGCTGCTGTCAACAAGATATTCTGACAAGCAATGAGATCATGGCATGAAAAAGCTGCTCTCACCTAGTGAGGCCAGAAGTCATGCAATTACTTCTGACAGCTACTTCTCAGTAATTGTCAGAGACATGGTAAGGGGAAAAAGTGTTTCCTAGTAAGAGAAAGGTCTTCAAAAAAAGTTCAATAAGTAGGTGGTGGGCCATTCCCCAGCTCATTTGAAGTACCTCTCATTTTATGATATTCCAAACATGCTCTGAAATCTATCTGTAGGGATTTTCAAAAAGGCAGACATATTACTGAGGTAAAAGCTTTTTTCAGAGATGTATCTGCTTTTATTGTTGGCAGCTGAGAAATTGTTACTACCTTCTGGTATTAATTCATGCAGGTGTCAGTAAATTATGCTTTTCAGTGATGCTTGAGCAGAGTTTTACTATGAATGCTCTTAAACCCCCAAAATACTTAAACAGTGTGAAAATGGCAAGAGACAGAAGTGATAGTAGAAAATCTACCATTTCAGCCTCAGCGTAAGTCAAGTAAAGGAATATATTAATAAATGGGGAAGTGCAGAGTTTAAAAGGACACAGACTCTGGCGGGGTAAAGACCCAAGATCTTTATTGTAGAAGCAGCTCTCCCTTTATAGCCACAGCTGCTATTCAAGCACAGTCCACACACTATCAGCACCGTTGCTGATTTTTGATTGGTAAAGTACTTCTTGCAACTCTTCTCATATTCACAGTTACATCCTGTTTTTCACCACTTCTTCCTCATTTGATGTTTAGTTCATCTCTCAAGGACAAACTGTTGCCATCAAGGTCACTCCAGCCCAGCTCAAACCCTACAGGGAAGTTTGTTCAAAAGGAAATTGCTGAAAGAGTTACAACACAACACCCTCTTCCTCGAGATTCCCAGTGCATAGATAAGTCTACTACATGCAGGTACCAGATCAACCAACCATAAATGGATGAACAAGAAGCTTCAGGGACAGTGGAAGAAAGGGAGATAAAAATGAGATTCTGGGAAGACAGCATTATAGCAGCCTCTGAAGCAGAAGTAATGAAGAACGGTTGCATCAAATATATAGGCAGTTTACCTCACTCAAATTAGGAAAAAACCCAACTTTCTCCTAAGAATGACAGGAATGAGATAACATGTAAGAAAGCAATACTGCAGTACAAAGATAGTTTGCACTCATTTTTTGAAAATACACAAATTTCCTTTTTGTGCCCCTTCCTTTATCTGAGGAAGGGACAGATATCAGGAACATTTAGTACGGCAGTAGCAGATGGGAGAAATACTATAAAAATGAGCGACAACAGCACAACCAGTCTGTGCATCTGCAATATTTATAGAAACAAAAGGAGCAGTAAAAGCATTTCTCAAACAAGCAGGAAATGCAGCTTGCAGCACACTAGCAACATAGTGAATAGTAGAGACAAAAAGGTCACTATGTCAAAATTCCT
Source organism: Leptosomus discolor (assembly GCF_034619465.1). NCBI lineage: Eukaryota > Metazoa > Chordata > Aves > Leptosomiformes > Leptosomidae > Leptosomus > Leptosomus discolor. The sequence goes on along the minus strand of NC_141398.1, from coordinate 25,271,243 downwards.
TTTGTCATCCAAGTTCTATAGCTCGCTGGTAGAAATACACAACAAGACCTTTCAGATAGGGAAACGAATTGGCAGGATAGCTGACATGCAGTGAAGAGGAAAAGGCCAGCACATTGAGACACTTATGAAGGCTGAGGTACTATAGGCTTTGGAAGAGACTGTCAAATAGTAAGAGAAGAATGGTATCTAAGAAGGTTGTCAGCATGCAACCCAAGGGGGTGGATGGATCAAGTTCTGTGAATACTAGCACAATTTGAATCGGATCAAAATCCACTTTAACCCAACACTCAGTATGGGCAGGTAGACCCTCTTCTCCATATTCTTTTTGTTTGATCTTGGCTAGCTCTAAACTTAGACGTACAGTATTCAGACTTGAGTTATAAGAGTTGAACTCCTTCCTAGCTCAGGATCAGAAAGCTCTCTGGCTTGTGCAGAATTGAGATGTGGAGCTACAGCTAAAAAAACCTACGAATACAAGTCTGCAAGAAACTTCTCTAGCCTACGAAGCACCTCCATTCTGATGTGCACTTGCTTAACCTTCCCCTAGTTACCTACAGCACTTTTGCCATTTTTCACATCTTTGTTTAACTTAGTGACTCATGCCTTAAGTAAGCTCCTTTGTTATTAGCACAGAATGAGTCACTGCAGAGGAGATCTCACTGACTAACTACAAAATGAAGAAAAATTCAACAATTTGCATACACGAGAATAGAGTAAAGCTTTGACAGTTTACTCGATCTGGAGTCCAGTGGAAAGTAAATCCACAGGAAATATAAAAAGGATTCTTTATCGAAGCCAACTGCTAATCAGGTCTCCTGACGGTGAATTGTGCCTATATGCTATCAGAAAGCTGAAGACAGCTTAAATACAAACCTAGATTTGTATTTGAAAGATAGAGGCTGAACTTCCTACTAATATTTTAGATTTGTTACCTCCTATTTCCTTTGAGCCAATACCAACTACTGCTTTTGAGCAGCATGCCAACGCTGAGATGGCTTCATCTTTGCAAGAGCGTTCACTATTACCAATTATCTTCTAAGCAGCATAAGAAGTTCCTAATTCTGCAAAACAGGTATCATAATACTGATAACTAACAATGATTTAATAGATAAAATAACAAGTTATCTTAGTTTTTAAACTTCAAGTGTAGCAATTAACCTACACTAAAAATTACTTTGCCTTACTCTAAATTTGAAAGTTCTTCATGATAGAAACAGTCAAGGTGTTCCACTGAAAACAAGACAAAATAACAACTTTGATTTATACAGTACTTAGCTTATCACTTGATTGACAGATTAAGCTGTGATTCTATGGGGAAAAAATATATATAATTCTTAAAAAACCATCATAACAAAAATAACATTCCTGCCTTTTTTAGGGTCTAAGAGTTATAGAAGGACATTTTAAATCAAACTCTTCAAATCATGACTTGATAAGGACTGAAAAATACCATGGAACACAGTATTTTATTATTTTGTCTAGTAATAACAGTAGTTTTACAACACTGCCACCCTGAAACCAAGAAGTTCTGCTCTGAAGTTTAGTTTAACTACCTGAAAGACTATCAGACTCAAATTAGTGCTTTATTATGCATTATCAGTTATAACTTTTATGTTCAGGTACATGTCCAAATCAGCAAATGCATTACTTCAGAGAATTAAATAGACTATTCATACATTCCCCTTTCACATTCACAGGCACTGTAAAGTTACAGAACTAAAATAAAATCTCAGACTCCTTGTCAGGACACTAAATGCTCCACTAACCCTTATTTGTTGTGTCCAGCCTCTTTTGGCACCTTCACCTACGCGCACACTACTGTCACCTAACACTATGGGAACAAGCAGCTTACTTCAGGATCCTTGGTAGAACAGTAACACAACAAAGCAGTCATTAAAATCAAAACTTTCTTTTAACATAAACCATCTGCATATTGGGTCATTTCACAAAACTACTACCAGAGACATTTTGCAGATCAGCTAATTTTAAGTAACATCCAAACCCCCTGCCTGTACCCAGGGCTAAACTATAACAGTTGCTCTATCACCCAACAACCCCTCATCAGCTGAGAAGGGGAATCAGGAAAAAAAAAAAAAGAGAGAGAGCAGACCAACAGGTAGAAGCAAAACAAACTTAACAAAACACCACCAATACCAACAGACATATACAAAGTTATACTCAACCAAATGAACATCCAGTTATCACACTCAACCATAGAGCAGTCCTTGGAAGCAGGGAGAAGCCAGCAGAGGAGCAGAAAGAACCTCAGCAAACACCCTACAGGAGCTTCCTCCCCAGCAAACCTTCCCCCTTTATAATGCCCATGACATGATGGGATGGGCTACACCCATAGCTCACTCAGGTCAGCTGCCCTGGCTGACTTCAAACTGCTAACAGCCTGCCTGGCATGGCTGGGATGTGATTCTGTCCCAATCAAACCAGGACAAGCCCCTACAGCTCGATCATTTTTATACATGAACCATAACTTGAGCTCAAAGTACACAGCCAAACCTCAGTCCTCAGAGGAAGCAGCCAAAGACTACTGGGAGATTGTGTTCCTGCGATCCCACAGCTCCAGCCCACACCTGACTGGGACTTGCCGCTGCACGTCTTACCAGCAGGGTGCCACGTGGTCTTATGCTTCCCTGTTCTGTACCATGTGTCATTCTGAGTGGCCCAGGCACTCAGTCCCCCTTTAAGGCCTAAGTGTGTACGTGGCCAATGGCTGTGCACCCCACAAGATGGTGCACCAGTGACCAGGAGCAGGGAAGCTGGTCACAACTGCCAATTGCTCCAGAAGCTTTGTTTCAGCTCAGACCTAAGCTCCCAGCCATTGGCAGGGTTCGCTGTCAGGAGCAGCAGGAGCTGCTCCATGAGGGAGGACAAGCAAGAATCCAGGGTGATCCCAGTGCAGGTAGGGCAGTACCCTCACCAACCAGGCACAGCCCTATGGCACCCAAGGAGGGCCAGGCTGGTGATGGATCCATCAACCTTCAGATTGTACACTCAGACAAGGTAAAATCATGCCTCAAGTTTGAGGTGAAGCTAGATGAATGAAGAAATAAGGATCAGGAGAAGACATGGCTGAGACAGACATACAGTGTAGGGCCAAGGTCCATCGGGAGACAAAGCTGGAGATCAGGCTACCTACAGCATAGGTCTGAGCTGCCTCCAGGACACAGAGAAGGAAGCAGCTGTACAACACAGCTCAAGCTGAGACTGAAGGCCCAGGCCTGACCTTAAACAGAGCCTCTGGAGCAATGGTCAGAGGGTGTATCAGTGGAGGCCCCAGGTGATGCTGGCAGGTGTGGGCCTTAAGAGCTCAGGTACACTCGGTACCTTGACTACTTCTTCTGCATCAAATGTACCCAGAACCCACAGTGCTGGTTAGAACTTACATGAAACAACTGTGATGCAGAAAGTTGCTTTTACTGCTGCTTTGTGCTATTACAACTACTTCTTGCTCAAAAACAACATCATACTTCTGGTTTTATTTTAATTTAATTCATGGAATTAAAATAAGACAACTTAAAACTCCCTATATATAAAACACAAGAATGTCATTCACTTCCCTGAGATCATATAGCTTAGGGGATGGGACTTGGAAGGTAAAAACTGATCAATGTGCAATAGTTGTTGACTATTCTATCTGTGCCCTCAGTGAATTAAAACAGCTATTTTCATACATGGTGCTAGGAAAAAAAACACCTGTGTATCTATGTCTTGTATTGCTTCCTTTAGTAAGCAAGATGAACATGCTTACTAAAGATTTTCCAGTACTTTCCTTCTTTTTTGCTAAGGGAACAGCAACAAAAGCAGGAAACATAACCTCTTTGAGTGAAAACACATGTTTATTACCCTGATGTGCACAAGCTTCATAATGCAGCTTTTATAATCCTCCCTTTTTTTTCTTCTACTTCCTATAGACTCTGTGCTTTTAAGTGTGTAGTAATACCACTAGCTATTGTGATTTGTGCTTTGTACAACACATTTAGTTCTCTAGTAGTTTGTTACAAATACAATGCAGGTGGCGCGTCATAAATTCAAAGACTATTTTCATATAAAATAGAAAAGCCATACAGATGTCATTTTCAAGAACAAGACAACAGTTAGGTACAGGTATATTTATATCTTCCAAACCAATTTATAAAGCATTTGTTTTCAGATTGTAAAAATTCACTCGATTCGTGGTCAAAAAGTAATTATGCTAAGGACCACTTAACAGATGACAAAAACAGTATCACAAAAGGTGGCCAGTACTTGCCCTTATAGATTTGTGACTCAGTTAACCCCCTAAAAACATTTTATTAAAATTCCTTCTACAGATATTCTAAGCCTTTTTCAAGTAAGAGACGTATTTACCTTTCATTAAAGTTGTATGTTGTGTCCGTCTAACTCGGGTTCTTTAGAAGCAGTTCCAATTATCTGTCTTGCTTAAAAGAACAGTAATCCCAGGTGCTTTGGAGCATTTGGGGGGCATTAAGAAGAGTGTGGCCAGCAGGTCGAGGAAGGTCATCCACTCTACTCGGCCCTGGTAAGGCTACATCTGGAGTACTGTGTCCACTTCTGGGCCCCCCAGTTCAAGAGGGACAGGGAGCTACTGGAGAGAGTCCAGTGGAGGGCTACAAAGATGATGAGGGGACTGGAGCATCTCTCTTATGATGAAAAGCTGAGACCTGGGGCTCTTTAGCCTGGAGAAGACTGAAAGAGACCTTATCAATGCTTAGGAATATCTAAAGGGCAGGTGTCAAGAGGATGGGGCCAGGCTCTTTTCAGCGGTGGCCAGTGACAGGACAAGGGGCAACTGGCACAAATTGGAGCACAGGAAGTTCCGCTTGAACATGAGGAGGAATTTCTTTACTCTGAGGGTGACAGAGCACTGGGGCAGGCTCCCCAGGGAGGTTGTGAAGTGTCCCTTCTCCGGAGACATTCAAACCCTGTCTGGTCGCGTTCCTGTGTGACCTGCTCTAGGCGAACCTGCTTTAGCAGGGGGTTGGACCAAATGATCTCCAGAGGTCCCTTCCAACCCCTGCCATTCTGTGATTCTGTGATCACAATTTTTGTTTGTCTATTCTTATACTAGCAAAGGGGACCAGGATATCCAAGAAATCCTGAAAATTGAAAATAGGGATAAAAGTATAAGTAAGTAAGGGTAGATAAAAGTGACTGAGGACTGCATAATGTGGTAAAATAATAACACATCATTATAATACAGTATTTACAATCATGAATTAGAAATTGCTAAGTGATTGACAAGCACTTGCATTCTAGTGACATCAACACTTTCACAAAGTCATCCTTTTTTCCAAAATTCACATTTTGGAGTATTCCTTTTGCTATTTTTAAAAAGAAGGCTACATTGTTAACGGAAAGTAAGGCACAGGAAAATGACACAGGTTGTAGCCCTTACCGCTCCATCTTTTTCTCTGTATTGTATTTGTGTATTAAATGCATAAATTTCTCACTCACTTGGTACATCTCAAGCAGGACACTTGCCTACTTACTACTTACTGAGATTTTATTAAAATATTACTCTTAATCACTTTATGTCAACCTGGGCTGTACAGATTTATTTGCATAAAGGTAGTGTCCATACAACAACAAAGAAAATTAAGAGCAGTCTGAGGTAGACTGAGCAGGACACAATGTGTTTCTTCCTCAAATGGCAACTTTAAAAATCTTGTACAATATTTTACAGGGCTAGGAGACAAATTTGTCAGCATAAGTTTTCAGTGTCAGGATTTAATGAAGATCAGTCATACCCTACTGAGTCTGGCTCAGATGGCGTTAATTTTCTTCATGACAGTCCACGTGGTGCTGGGTTTTAGACCAGTGGCCAAACCAGCATTGATAACACACCGAAGTTTTAGCTATTGCTGAGCAGCGCTTGCACAGCATCAAGGTCACCTCCGTTTTGCACGCTAGCAGGCTGGTGGTGGGCAAGATTTTGGGACAGGACACAGCCAGGACAGCTGACCCAAACTAACCAAAGAGATATTCCATACCACAGAACATCATACTTAGCAACAAAACTGAGGCGGGAGTTTTTCTAAAGGAGCCATTGCTTGGGGACGGGCTGGGTATTGTTCTGCTGGTGGGGAGTGACTGCTCTAGCACCCCTTGTTTATTTTTCTTTTTCTTTCAGTCATTAAAGTGTTTTTATCTCGACTCATGAGTTTTTTCTTGCTTTTGCCCTTCACAGTCTCTCCCCCATCCTGCTGAGAGGGTGTGAGCAAGCAATTGTGTGGGAGCTTAACTGCCAGCTGGGATCAATCCACCACACATACAGAAAAACCTTGAAAAAATGCAGTTTCCATGTCATGGTGATGTGATCTGCTGATGTAATCACCTTCAACCGCTGCAGATCCTTTTACTAATGTAAGTGATTTTAAGGTAATTCTTGATTTTTTTTCAAGTATGTTCTAACACACCATTTTAGCTTTCCTTTAAAAAATAATTTAAAAAGTACTCAGTATATGAAAGATAACTGTAGATGTTAAACTTGCAAGTTACTTCTCTCCTTTTCAGATTCATACCTCTGTCTTTTATTGGAATTAAATTAATATTTATTGAATCAATTAAACAATTTCAGGAAAAGAGGCATTACTTCCTCAGAAACCATTAACAAAGAGACAAGGCTTTCCCAAATAGACATGAAAGATTCTAAGAGTATTTTAAGGTCATATTGTAAATGAAATTTGGCTCATTTTTTCAAAAGTAATATAGAGATGACTGACAGAGGTCCTGAACAAGTGAAAGAATAATAGCTGGTCTCGCACCCAGCTAAGCCAGAAAACTGTACATTTTCCTCCTTTCATTAAATTAGGTGAAAGTGAGATCATAAAAACTTGGTGAATTAAGATAGCAGCACACTCTACTCACTTCAACTGAACTTCGGAAGCACTTACACTGTCTCGCAGCTCTTTTCAACTTCTTTCTTGAAATAGACAGTGAAGAATTCATAGAGAAGTGTCAAAGAGCAGAACTTCTAGTTCAGATCGTAACAACTCAGTATCTCAGGAAGACGAATTGTAAAGTACAGTCTAGAAACTAAATTAAAAATCTCTCCCTGTAAAAGAAGTAACGAAAGGATTCATCAAGATGGGTACTTATCCAGAGTCCCCTTCAGGTATTGGCTTCAATAGGCAAACATGCCTGACTTCTGTGTCTCTTGCTGCCACCACCAAACAATAGGGACATTGGTAGATTGGTCAGACTAGAAGTAGCCCAGAGAGTGGAAAGATGAAGGTGGAAGGGTTTCCCACATTCAAAAATATTTCTGCTACAGTAACGCACACAGTGTTTTGAGAAATTTTTAAGGTCTATTTCACCTTCTCGTGCTGAAGCAGCATCAGGCATATTTGACTGGATTTTTGACTTACGGGGTTGTAAACCTCTGGTGACTTGTTTGTAGGTGTCTTGTAATGTTGTTTTCTTAACAGACATACTAAATCTCCTTTATTACAAATTAAGCCCACTATGATATATGTTCTGGCAGACAAGAGAAACCTGTTACTATCATTTGGAATCATTTCACACAATGGACTTGCACTGCACCTTGGTTGTCTCTGCTCTAAACAGGCCCAGTTATTTAATGTTAGGGGAAGCTTTAAAACATCTCTGTCCTCTCTTCAGTTACCTGGCTTCTGCAAGACTTTTCAAATTGTGACCTTGTAGGCCCACGATATGAAATTTAGCACTCTTGAAAATTGCTTTAGATAGACCAATGCAAAGCAAGAACAGGCAGTCACCTTGATGGATTTTTCCTATGTTTAACTAGTGAAAGGAAAGAAATAAAATTCTAATCTAAAATATGGTTAAATTTAATTCAGATTTAAAATTCAAAAGCAATTTGTCAGGGAAATAACAAAAAGTGATTAATTTCAGCAATGTCAAAATATTGTTTAACACATGTATTTAATATTAAAACTAAAAGTAATAGTTTCATTAGAATGATACAAGAATTAAAAACACACCCATGCCAGTTAGAACCTTTTGAATTTTTTTCCTTTGTTTTACATGCTGACAAATACTGACAAAACAGCATTTTCCAGCAAAAATGTTGCACTGATTTCTTTCAACCACCTTAACATGATTGTGACAGATTGCACAATATAAAAAGCAATTCTATCAGGAAAACAAACTTTACATATTATGCCTACTATTTTCCCCTTTCTAAAGCATCTGTCACTGCTTTTAAAGGTCACATATTTCATGTTTTAATGTGTGTGAGAAAAAAATAACTCCTCTTATCTTCAGAGATTAGCAAGGATGCTATACCAGCTCTGTTGTGCATTGGATAATTTCATTTATTATTCTTACTGTAGCACAGCACCTGGAATTCATTTTTGTATAGAGAAATACTTCCATGTGAACAATGTTTATACTGCAATAATGGAAACAAACCAAACAGATTAATTAAATGAATGAGGTCTGATGTTTTGTCTCCACTAATTAGAATATCTTAGAATCATGGAATAGTTTGGGTTGGAAGGGACCTTTAAAGGTCACCTACTCCAACTCCCCCGCAGTGAGCGGGGACACCTTTAGCTCTATCAGGTTGCTCAGAGCCCCGCTGACCTTGAACGTTTCCAGGGATGGGGCTTCTACCACCTCTCTAGGCAGTCTGTGCCAGTGTCTTACCACCCTCATTGTAAAAAATTTTTCTCCTTATATTCAATCTAAGTCTGCCCTCTTTCAGTTTGAAACCCTTATCCCTTGTCCTATCACTACACTCCCTGATCCAGAGTCCCTCCCCACCTTTCCTGTAGGCCCCCCTCAGGTACTGGAAGGCCGCTATAAGGTCTCCCTGAAGCCTTCTCCAGGCTGAACAACCCCAACTCTCTCAGCCTGTCCTTACAGGGGAGGTGCTCCAGCTCCCCGATCATCTTCACAGCCCTCCTCTGGACTGTCTCAGACAGATCCATGTCTTTCTTATGCTGAGGATCCCAGAGCTGGACATAGTACTCCAGGTGGGGTCTCACAGTACTACTGTGAAGCAAATACAATATGATAAAAAGATCAAACCCTGTTTCTAAATATTGCGAGAAACATTCCTGTGCTCACTGCCAAGCATTTTAGAATTCATTCAGTCCTTTTATTACAAGCTAAAAAAACCAGAGGAGTTAGCTGTAGGATAAACTTGTTTACATCACACAGGAACAGCAAAAACAAGACTTCAGAAGAGGGGATTTAAAAAGGGAACAGGTTTAGAAAAAAAGAAAAAGAAAAAAAAAAAGGAAAAAATTTAAAGAAGGAGGAAAAAAAGCGTATGGAAACAGCGTGGGCCACTACATCTCAGCATATTATTCAAGGTTCTGTTTATAATCAATGAAGAGAAATAGGCATTTCTAGGGATATTATACATTGCTGATTAATTTGGACAGAGGAGTCTTACTCTTAAAATCAATTCCACAGTATTCCAAGCAAGGAATCACTGCTGGAAGGTGAGGGAGACCCAGTCCTTCCTTTTCTTGTTATTATCTGCTTAATAAACAGCCACAGCTTTCAGGAAAATTGAGTTCAGAAATCAGAGTTCAAGAAATGAATTTATTTCTTGGTGTATTTAAGGAGTTAATGATCATGGCAAGTTACATGACATTTGACTGGAAAGACGTAAGATAAAGGGTCTGCTGTCCTCCTAAGGGTCTTAAGAAAGCTACCTTTCTGTTGCTGGTCCAGAACAGAATATGTACTACAGCCTAGTTGTTTCCTTTTGTATGTGAAGTGCTATCAAAGTTGATTGCTGTAATTTTTTCAGTAAAGAAGGTTTTTTGTACTTATTACGTAAGCTTGTCTGAACTATATCAATATTTTTTCCCAAAATTCAATGCAAAAAAGTCAGGCAAAGTTTCAAAAAAAGTATTTTAAATGGTGCGCATATAAATAATTTTTTTTGTTTATATAGAGTAGCATCTTGAGGTTTATTTCTCAGCTCCAGATGGTTTCCTCATCCACTCCCCTCCCCTCTAAACTTTCACTCTTATGACCTTCTCATGGTTATGTCCCCAAGGCTCTTCACTGACAAATCAGGAATGTGAAGATCATCCATAAATCTTAAAACATATTAGCATTTATGATGAAAAGTCAGTTTACACAGATATTAAGTTGAAGACTATAAACCTTAAAAGTCTTGTTTATTTGAACCTGTCGTGGGTCTACCTTAGCTGGCTGCCAGATGCCCACTCAGATGCTCCCTCACTCCACCTCCTCAACAGGAAAGGGAGAGAAAATAAGGAAAAAAGCTCATGGGTTGAGATAGAGACAGGGAGATCCCTTATCATTTACCATCATGGGCAAAACAGACTCGACTTGGGGAAACTTATTTTAAATTACTGCCAATTAAAACCAGAGTCGGATGGTGAGAAAAAAAGACAAACGTGAAAACAACACATTTGCCCCCACCCTCCCTTTCGGCCCAGGCTGAACTTCACCCCTTCACTCCCGACTTCTCCACCTCCTCTCCCCGAGGGGCGCAGGGGTCGGGGCACGGGGGCTGCGGTCAGCCCAGGGCCGCTCCTCTCCGCCGCTCTCCGCCCCAGCCCGGGCCCTTCCCAGGGGCTGCAGGGAAGGCCCTGCCCCAGCGGGGTCTCTCCCGGGGCCGCCGGGGCGTCTCTGCCGGGGGCCCGGAGCCCCTCCGCCCCTCCCGCCGCTCTCCCCGCGGGGCTCGCAGGGCCATTTCTCCCCCGGTTCCCCTCAGCCCCGGCTGCCGGGCAGCGCTGTACCCTCTCTGACCCGGGCTGGCCCCGCGGCGCCCGCCCGTGGCCGAGGGGCTCGGCTGTGCCCCGCGCTGGGGCAACCCCGGCAGCCCCCATGGCCGGCGCCCGGGCACCCGCTCCCGGCACAGAACGTATTTGTGAAACAAGGTGCCTGCTGCAGATCAAAAGAGACAGTCTCAGAAAGCCATGGACTCTAAAAATTGACTCTTTTTAATGGTTCATTAGCTTGATCCCTTAAAATCTCTTAATTTGCTTCATTTACCTAATATTAAAATCTTCTCAGTATGTTTATACCTTGTTAAAAGGCCACCATTGGGATAATGTTCAGTACATTCTGGATGTCAAAAAGAAAACAGTGAGGCCAAACAGCTTTCAATGTCTATTTTTAAATAATCCTTCTCTCTTAGCCTGGAGAAGTTGGTGTCACTCTAAGATGCATTACCTTCTTTTCGTCCCTTGGTAAATTCACTGTGATTATAGTTACAGGTCTTGGCAGGGAAGACAGAAGTTAGTTTCCTGAGCATTTTATTTTATAAGCAAAGAGGTCAGAATGTCCTCGTCTTGAACTCAGTCAATACAAACTCATTGCCTAGAATATAGCAATGCAGTACAGCTTTCACCTCTGATGTATGCCTTTGCTAGTTTAATTTTTCCTTTAACTTCATTTGGCTGGACACTTAAGAATATTTTCTGTCTAGTTCTCAGTCTGATCTCCTATATCTTTTTAATCTGAAAAAGATGGAAGGGCAGGATAAAAATTATGCTAAGCCTGTACATTTTGGGGGTTAATACTGAAATGGTAAGTGTGGGACATTTCAGTGCAACTTGGGTTTACCTAATCAGAGAAGAGGTTTTCCTGGAAAAACTACTTGTCTTCATTCTGTTCCCTTACCTCCCTGTAATACTGTTACAGTAGGATGGGGGGAAGTAGGTTATGAACATGCTTACTGGCATGCAACTGCCACAGGAGGAACGAACTTCCTTCTGACAGTGAAGCTATAGGTCTCGGAGGCAGAAACCTTCCAGTCTGATTACAGCCAGAAGCACCTTACTGGCAAAATTTGGTGTATGTTGGTTATTCTTGTCCTCTGCACAGAACACTGAAGGGCTTCTTCACCTGCAAGACCTAGGTAGTATTTCCTACCCCAAATGATCAGGAGGACAGTAAGAAAATGTGATTTCCTCCCCATTATTATTTCTTTTACAAAACCAGAATTAGTCTCAATGTCATTTTTGTAAGCATGGCTTTTGCTTATAGCAGATTGCTTTTGAATAACTCACACAGATTGTCCTCAGCTGTCTGACCTAAGTTTACTCTCCAGTTTTACTCAGCTGCTTCCACCACCAAATGAGAGCTAAGTGTTGATTTATGTGAATGTAACAATTCATGATGGCTTTCTTTTTAGCCATCTCTGATTTTTGTTTTATGGATAGTCAGTTCATCTTCTGTCATCAGAATAGAGATCTCATTATCCTGTGTTTATTTTACTGCCCATGCCAGAAATTCTTATATTCATTTTTAAAAGTAATTTTAAAAATAAAGACATTTTACATTCACCCTGTAAAACTTCCCACACATCTTAGTTACAGAGGTCTAATAGCATTTTACTTTCAACCAGATGATGGAAGCCACAAGATCCCTTCATCTTATTTTTACCCCATCCCCTCACTGAAGCTGCATGTGCTTGTCTTTGACAGAACCCTTTTACTTACCCGTTATGTCCAAACTGGAGCACGCATTTCTATCTCGGTGCTTCAGGCCCTCCTGAAGGAAGTTGATGCTCTGTGTGAGCCTTTGCCTCCAGCTGCTCCCGTGCTCCTGATAGGGGGCCATATAGAAAATATACTTTCTAACCGAAGATATATCGAAAATATTAATAGAGAGCTACATAGAAAATGCTAAAACTATTAAAACCTGCTTTCCCAGAACTAACATGCATGCAAGTAGGCAATTAATTACTAACCCCTGCAAACGGCCTGAGAAGGAGGCCCGGAATGCTGGAGAAAGAAGCTGATAAGGGGAAACAGAAGAGACAAAACCAAGAATGTAATTCATAGTTCAAAGGTGTCAAAGGCGGGAGGAGATAAGGGCTAATGAGGGCTAGCTAACATCCATCTTCAAACAATAACAAAAGGGAGGTAGCCAGATGTGCACTCAAGGACAGACCAGGCCGAAACCGGTCTGGGACTGCAAGCTCAGCCAAATTAGAGATTTCAGGGGAGAGGTGAAAAGTACACAGTGAGGAAGACCTACGGCCTTCATCCCTGAAGACCCCTGTTCACGACCACCTGGAGGGATTGTGCAAGCGCACCAAGGAGGGGCCCAAGGCGGAGATTATGGAAATGGAGTGACTGGAAGGAACTGCCTTTTTGGGGGTAGATCATGAATATGTATAGGTGTCTCTGGAATATGTAGTGTTTTAATTGTATAAATACTGGACAAGCAGCCATGACGGGCATGCACGTTTGTGGTGGAGCGATCCCCCGTGCATCTGCACGCAATAAACATACCTACTTTATAACCTTTCAGGTTGTAAAGGTTTTTTTCCACATGTCACTCCGACCTCCCACACGGCCACCCTGCGACGCCGAGGCAGGGCTCTGCGCTGTCCTGGTTGCCCGCCTTTCCTAGAAAAGGGCTTGTTTACAATCGCTTAATTGCCATGTGGAATTTGAACACCATCTTGAAGTGTAACCTCTGTAAGACAGGGGCTGCTGGAGTCTGCTTCTGGCTGTGCTGGCACACCCTAAGAAATAACAAAATTTTGTCATAGTCTTTAGTCTATAGTCTTTAGTGGCGTGAGGGATGTGGAAAGCCTACTTACAGTGCAGTTAAACTGTATATTCACTGTGGAAAAAAATCCCCTTTGTATTTGTTAGATGTCACTAAAAGGAGGCCATCTTTTGCCTCTACGGCAGACACCCTGTCAGGAGTTGCAGTGGGGCACTGTGATCGGTGGATGTTCAGCCTGTCAGAAGCACCGTGGCCTTAAAAACGTGTTTCGCAGCAGCAAGGGGCTGAATTAGCAAGGGATGGATATGGCAGGGCCGGACCAGAAGCGCGCCCGGCGGCGGGGGGCACGTGTGCGCAGCAAGCCTCCCTGGGCCGCCGGCAGCCGCTTCCAGCCGGCCCTGGGGCGGCGGCACCACTACCGAGGTGCCCTGCCACGGCCGCCGGCTCTGTCTGCCCAGAGACGGGGGCACGCTTCTCCAGGGAGGCGCCGTGGCCCCTCGGGAGGGGGGCGGCCAGGACCCGGCGGCCTGTCGGCGCGGGAAATGGGGGGAGCTCCAACGCGAGGGAGAGCGGTAGCGGTTCGGCGGCCGCCCCCGGGAGCGGTGGTGGCGGTGCTCCCTGCCGGGACAGGGAGGGAAGGTCACGCTAGGGAGAGGAGGGCTAAGTTTTTCTCTAATTTTTTGTGTTCTTTTTTACAATCGCACTCTTACTTTGCTACCAGAGGGAATGTTTCTTTTCCTGTGTCCTGACACAAAGTTGGAGTTTTTGGTATAAGACGGGTTATCAGAACACTGTCTGAGAACTTAAAGCTCCTCTCCAAATTCTTTTGGTTTGGAATAGCCCAAATAGGTGGCTTCATGGCAAGATACTTTATGTATCTGCAGTGATTTAAGAGCAAGTTGGAATGGGCATTGCTGCAAGAAACGCACAGATTTATGAGATGCTGTCGGTTTGAAATGGAAAGTAAGGCACTGTAAAATGCTGAACTTGTAAATACAATGTAAATATTTAGGTCTTCAGTAGCCCAGATGACAAACTGGAACTCTAACTATCCAGTGGGAATTAGGGCTATAAGGAGGTGATCATTGACAAAAATACTTGTGGAGAAAAATCTTCTACTTAAATTTAATTATACAGTGGTCTCTAGCAAATAAAAAAATTAAAGCCACAGACAGAGGGGAATTTATATCCTTCCGCAGGAGAAGCACAGCCAATATACCTTAATTTGAAAGAAATCTACTTAGCTACGTATGGTTACTAGCGTGTAACAGCATAGTATTTATTCCAGGTGTTAGAGGGCAACGATACTTTCCCAAACATTAGTTCATTAACTTATTGCCATGGCATTCAAAGCTTCTCATCTAAAAGGCGCTAATACATATGGAAAGTGCTAATATAGAAACAAGAGCAAACATGTAATTTAGGGGTTTTTATTCAATTATAGAATACCATTTGGCTGGAACTTCAGTGCTATGGTAATGGGAAACATTTCAAAACTAACTTGTCTTAATTTCTATACCTAATGGTCTCTCTTTCTTCTCTGATTCCCTTCCTCTCCCCTATATACTTTGTCTCCCATTTAAAGCAACCATCTGCTAAAATTAGTGATTATATTACTTAATGACACAGCATTTGAATATATTTTTATCATTATACTGTCTTCTATTAAATGTTATGTTTGTGGCTAATGGCATCTTTTTCTCATGTGTCGACAACCCATTTTGTCAGGTTTATTGTGCAATAACTCAATATCTTACTAATAATGTATCTCTACTACTAAGATTAATAAGTCTCATAGAAAGCTGTTCACAGAAACAGAAAAATGCCAGTGTTCATAATAGCAAACTCTTAGTTACAGAAGCATCCCAATTATGTTTAGTTTCATTAAACTAACTATGAATACACAGGGTGTATCTGAGTTCAAGTATGGCATGAAATTGATTTTATATTCCAGCACAATGTGCCTAGCACTTACAAAGTTCAGGCACAGAACTATTCCTCTGAAAGCAACAGTAAGAAAACACAAATGTTTTTGTGGGAGTTCACCTGCAAATTTGCTCACCTGGAACATAAATAAGTCCTTTGGTAAAAGTCTCTGTCTCACTAAGTAAATGATACCTATGTCTCTGTGGTGGGTTGGCCTTGGCTGGATGCCAGGTACCCACCAAAGCTGCTCTAACACTCCCCTTTCTCAGCGGGACAGTGGAAAGAAAATAGAACAAAAGGCTCATGGTTTGAGATAAGGACAGGGAGATCACTCAGCAATTACTGTCACAGGCAAAACAGACTCGACTCAGGGATATTAGCTTAATTTGTTACCAATCAAATCAGAGTAGAATAATGAGAAATAAAGACTCAATCTTAAAACACCTTCCTCCCCGCCCATCCCTTCTTCCCAGGCTTAACTTTACCCCCAGTTTTCTCTACTTACTTTCCCCCAGCAGCACAGGGGGATGGGGAATGGGGATTGTGGTCACTTCATCACACTTGTTTCTGCTGCTTCTTCCCCCTCAGGTCGAGGACTCCTCACACTCTTCCCCTGCTCCAGCATGGGCTCCTTCCAACAGGAGACAGTCCTTCCCTTGGGCTGCAGTTCTTCACAAACAATATTTGGGTCTTGGGTCCTTTTGTTCTTTGTTGGATGCTTTTTCTATCTCCAGCTTTTCTTATCTTGAGGATGTAGCTTCTGTTGAGAGTATAGGTGCCTTTATTTCCCACAGGATGCAGTTTCTGCTGAGAATGAAGCTACGTTATTTTTCCCAGGATGCAGCTGTCTTGAGGCCTCCCTTCATATATCAAGTATAAGTTCAGCATAAGTTCCCCACTTGAGGCCTATGGCTTCAGTAAATCTAGCTACTCATGCTAAGTTATGCTGAGTATTATAGCAAATCGCACAAAGCGATTCATTCCATGTAAAGCTTACTTGAGCTAAACTACTAGTATTCCTTACCGCATGCTAAGCTAAGTCACTCATGCTAATCAAATAAAACAAATTTAGTTCTGCCTAAATTTAAGTGATTACACAATTAATTTTAATATTCTACAAGTAAACTCTTTTCAACCCCCAACATGGACCTAGGGGGAGCTTCTAGCTGCTTCTCACAGAAGCCACCCCTGTACCCTCCACTACCAAAACCTTGCCATGCAAATCCAATAGAGTATCATATGCAGTTATGTGTCTCTTCCCCTTACATATTCAAGCATTTCTAAAGTTTTTGGTGCATTTAAAATGACAGCACATCAGTGTCGTGGGGAAGTACTTTTTTGTTTTTGTTTTTTTTTTTTTTTAACAGGTAGGAAAGAAAGCTTGTAGAAGTGAGGGATCCCTGGGCTACAGCAACATCTGAATCTTAGGTACCAGCATGCAGGATGAAAACCTGAAGCACGTGTTAACATAGAGATAGATGTCTCAGTATGGATTTCACAAGAAGCAAGAGCCAGCTGGTATCTGAACATTCCCCAAGTAATCATTGTTCAGCTGTCTGTAGTTAGTTAATACAGAAATTCTGAAGATTTATCAGGATTTGTCTTAAATTTTTCATCTCTCGTGCCTCACTAGACACCATGGGGATGTATCTGCCATGAGGGATGCACAGCCTATGAGTTGTCTGCTATTTTCATTTTTTCCAAAGAGCGCACCTGGGCTCATCCTTCTTAAAATATGACAAGGGAAGTTTTCCCTCACTTTTTTTTTCAACAGTGTATTGGTCAGAGACTTGGGCAGACAGTAGGAGTTCCAGGTTTAATTTCCTGCCTGCCTAAAGAGCTTCAAACGCATTCTGTTATTTTCCAGGAAAGACAAGTTACCTTACTAACTGTTCAGCCCTGCTGAGGCTGTGTAACTAGGCAGAAGAGAATGAAAAATTAATTAGGCCAGAGAGAGCGAAAAATGTTCACAATGCTCTGGAGTGCTGGTTTGGGCACGCAAAATGAATCCATGGCATGAATGCAAGGAAGGACTTGCGTGCAGCTGTCTGTTGCATGAAGTAACCATACTATATACGATCAGCAATGACATACTGCTTGAGATTTGAGCTGGTGACAGAACTTCGTTGCTATACAGGAAGATGTATGGGGTTTTGTACATTTTTCCCGCCTTTCCATATCTTAATGTACCTTGCCTTAGTAATAAAGCCAGCTATGTCCAAGCATTTCAGAAGAAACAGAAGTGCAGGGGAATGTGATATTTGAAAGCAAATTAATTTCCATGTTGTGGAGACTCCTTACAGTTTCACAAAGTACTGAAAAAACCACAATAGTATGCACAAGACATTCAGGGACCAAGGAGATTATTAATGCCTAAACTTTTGCTGTGACTCGCACCCTTGTTCTTCCCCAGCTTTTTATGATCTTTTTCTCCGTAATTGAAGAATCACAGTACACACTGCTTTCTCTTGCACAATGACAAAGGGAAATCTGAGTAACAATACAGAGCTACTTTTCTCCCTTTGATTTCTATACAAAACCTCTATGGCTTCCCCATAGATACCTGCAGTTTTGTCATACCTGTTATTTGTTCATGAAAGACAGCTCAGCTTCATTTTGTTTTTTGGGAGTGACTTCAAGCAGTTTTGGTTATCTGAGGGCTGACAAAGATCGTTGAAAAAAATTCCTCTAACAGTATTCTTTGGCGTGCATAATGAACACGTGAATCTTATGGGACAGTCACTTTCAAACTGTACCTTTTAGTTCTAAATATCACCAAGGAAATAACAATAAAACAAATGCAATTTTTTCAAGAAAATTAATACTTTTCTAAATTTTGAAAGTATTTTGTTATAAAACTCATCTTCATAATGCCAGAGGCAATTTTAAGTGGCTTTATTTCTATAGCTCCCTGACAGTATTGCTGGATAATGAATGCCATGATTGGGAAGTAAATATTGGCTAGTGTTCCTACTGTGAGTACCCCAGAGGTTACACGTAGTAAGCATCTATGCTGTGGCAGCCTATTTTAAAGTCTGTAAAACCAGCTCAATGCCACTCCATCCTATTTACACATGATGGATTTTTTTTTTTTGTGATTGTCAACATCTCTAATTGAAACGTTATGCTTATAACTAATGAGTATTTTTGTACACCTCATTCTGGATATCGTTCTTTCCCTACAGCAATCGTTGATGATCATTATGTAGCAGTTGAAGCAAAAATGCACCTGAAATAGACAGTTAGAATTGTTTTTAAGATACCAGGAGAAAAAGAAAGTGTTAACATTTCATTTCCATATCAGTCAGGCAATGCAATATAGTTTAGATTTGTTTTTCATCTTCTTGCTTATTACTTTAGAGCTGCTTTGTAAGTTGGAAGTCCATCTTCAACTGTTCCGTTTTCATCTAAGTAGTCATCTTGAAATTAATTTAATGTGAAATGATAATATAAGCACCTACATAGCAGGTTGAAAACCAACCAATGCTGTCTTATGTTTTGATCTCAAGTTTGAAACTAGACATTCAGATACTAGCATGAGAAATACTAACTTTTGAAATAAAGGTAATTGGCAGTGTTTAATGTATTGAGGTGATAAGCCTCACATGTAAATCAAGGTATTGAATGGAATATGTGCTGGCCTACATTATAGAAGGAAGATTGAAGTGAAATATGCGTAAGTGAAATCAGACAGTTGTTATAAAACAGAGCGTAACAAGCAAAATGCAGACTTCCTGAGAACACTACAGTGATGCCTGTTGAATCTTTTCTTATCTGATAGCTTCGTTAATGACCTGGAAGAGGTAATGAACAACATTTTTAGCTACTGCCTTGTCAACTGATCTAAATACTGGTAAGAGTAGAGGAATATCCTGAAGGTAAGTTGAGAATGAGCAAGAAAGTAACAATGAGATGCAGCTCAGAAAGACTGAATACTGATAGTTTTATGGTAAATAATACGAAACATTTTCCACACAGGTGAGGGTCAGGAGGATGACTCTAGAAATTACAATGAAGTTCAAGGTAGTAGTAGACACTATATTAAAGGAGGTTTCACATATATGGAAAGAAATCTGAAGTTTTTATTTTTTGCTTTCATGTGCATTAAAATGTGGTAGTAATTAAATTTCTGTGACTTTGACATGAACATACTTAGAATATACTATTTGTTTTGGGTTTTTTTCTTTGCAAGAAAGGTATTGACAGATAAGAATCTAAATGGAATAGGAACAGATTCTTTAATAAGGGAGCTGGAGGTATTATCATATAATGTATTGCTTGGCTAAGCAATGCTTGAAGGCAGGAAAGGGTGTAAGAGTAGACCTGTATGGGGAAAAAAAAGAAAAAGAATGGAACAGAATTATATAAAATGTGATAACTAAGAGAAATGGCTATAAAAAGTAAAGCACTGGCTAGATGATAGACACATTTTTCTGACACTGAAAGCAGTGAGACAGCAAAATAATTTCTTAAGAGAAGTGGTAGGCTTCCTGTGCCCCAAAACACCCTGAAATGTATCATGGAAAAAAAAAATAAATTCTGTATTAGAATTGCAAAATCTAGTATTTTAGGCCTACAGGAAAGATGGGGAGGGACTCTTTGTCAGGCTGTGTAGTGATAGGACGAGGGGTAACGTTTTCAAACTGTAACAGGATAGATTTGGATTAGATATTAGAAAGAAATTCTTCACTGTGAGGGTGGTGAGGCACTGGCACAGGTTGCCCAGAGCAGCTGTGGCTGCCCCATCCCTGGCAGTGTTCAAGGCCAGGTTGGATGGGGCTTGGAGCAACCTGGTCTAGTGGGAGGTGTCCCTGTCCATGGCAGGGGGGTTGGAACTAGATGGTCTTTAAGGTGCCTACCAACCCAAACCATTCTGTGGTTCTGTGATTTCCCCTTGATTTCCTGATTTTTATGATTTACGTCTGTTGCCCTAAGTGACTGCACCATTTTTTTCACTTATAATTTGAATTAGTATGACACATGAAACAGTGCTGTTAAATGAAAAGCATGCAACATCTTGGGGCGGGGGGGGGGGGGGGGGGCAAAAATAACAAGCTTTGTTTTAAAACAGAAGTTTGTGCCAGTCAGATACAGATCACCATAATGCAATGATGGAGTTGATGATAGTTGCCACTATTTGGACTTTTTCAATACTTCAGACATTTTCACAACCTTTTTAGGTCAATGTGCATACATTTCTTTAGCACTAAAGTGGCAAAGTCTTTACTGTATTCTTCAGGATATTTGTATAAAGTATTTTTATACTATTCACCTTGAACGTTACTGGGGAAGAAAGTGGAATTGCATGATTAAAACTCTAAAAAGTAACCATAAAGCATGTTGAGTTTGATTCTTAGGCCCTTATTTGTACACTAGAATTGTACAAATTGCATTTCTTGATGCTATTAATACAACTAAAGTGATACAGCCACTTCTAGAATGGAGAAAATTTTAGTGGCTCACAGTTCCTCTGAGAGTAGTAATTATTCTCCTGTGGAAAACAATTATAGCACTAGAAAAAATATATATGTGGTTGATGGAGCTGTAACAAGGTTCTTAAGCGGAGGCCATTTGGTGTTGTGCAGGATGAATCCAAACCATTTGGTCCATTGGATTTCCTGGAAGAACTGGAGAACAAGAATGAATGAGGACAGAATGACTGAATACTTCACCATGTGTGTGCTCACAAACAGGCCGTGTGCCTGAACGTACTGTGATTGAGAAAATGTTTGTATGGATGGATGGTGAAGACGGGAAGCTGCGGCTGGTGAGGAATAGACATGCCATGGCATAAAGCAGGTGAAAAGTCCCAAAATACAACCCTAGTGTATGGAAAGGAAATGAAATACCTTTCCATAGGGGAGGAGGAGTTTGACTGAATCAGATAGAACTTCTCTGAACTTCTTCTCAGAATACTTCTTAAACTATGTAAACCCACTGATCCTCAGCCACAAGTTCTTGTCCCCATTCTGTCCTCTGTCTGCATAGCTGTAGGAAAAGAAGGGAGCTGATCAAGATGAGAAAACAACCTTTTTTGTTTGTGGGTTTTTTTTTTTCCTGATGAGAAGTAGGATTACATTTTTTCTCCAGTAAACAGTAAGTTAACTGAAAAAGAAAGTTATGAATGACTACAAAAATAAACATACTCACTTAAAGTCAGCAGACACAGAAAAAAGAAAAAAAAACTAAATTTTTTTCTTCTTGACTTTTTGTAAGTTTTACTTTAGAATACAGGAGTACAGATGTTTTTCGAGTCATTATGCTTCGGGTAAAGTACTTTTTTTTTCATTTTACATAAGGTTTTAAAGCTTATTAAGGTTAGCAAACAAAATATTCCATTTCAAGGCAAACCAAATATTTTCATTAACTAAAAAATATTTCTAATTTTATTTCATGGAAGAAAAAAAATCTGAACAAATACAATACTACTTGATTTTTTCCTTTAAAATCATAAGAACTGTTGTAGGTGTCCTTCTGTTAAACTGCAATACCTGCACAAAGAACATTCGTAAAATACTGCTTCCTTTTAAAGAAGTCAGGTAACTTCAGTTTTTACTAAGCTAATTTATTAAGCTAATTTACTAAGCTAATTTACAGTTGGTAATGCTTGGAAAGGCTCAGAGTTAAGGTGATTTCCTGACTCTTTGTATAAGGCACTGTTTCTTATTTACTTTGTATGTATTGCAAACAAAGGAAAAACATTGAATAGATCAAGTCTTTTCAGAGCAGTCCTTGCTAATGGAAACAGGATTTCTTCTTACCCAGAGAAACCCTGTTCTTTAACAAAAAACATTAAACACAAAGAAGAAAAATGGCTTTCTGCAATGTTGAGAGAATATACTGACATGTACTCTCAAACTGCAAACAGGCATGTAAGTGCTTGCAATTTGCTTGTTAAAACATCATATTATCTCAGTCCTCTGCTTTTGCACTTGTTTTTCTGCTAAGGAAATGTCTTGTGGGGTATCAAAATACTTAGAAATATTTAATAATGATTGTATAAATTGTATATATTTGTCAAATAAGGACACTAGTAAAGTTTATTGGAAGAATTCGGTGTGCACTTAGGCCTTGGGACTTGGTATGAAGCCACCTCTTTCTTGCAGGCCTTGACATTGTCTGCAAATACACTTACCAGACAGGTTTCGAAGTTTTAAGTCCGGGCTCTGATAAGGCCTTTTTGTACTGTTGGTATATGTCACAAGTTGTTGAGAAAATTATAGAAAGAGTTCCACAATCCATGGTATAGATGTGGAAAGAGAAAAGGGTTTCTTTGTATCTCAGGGGCAAAATAAGGTGAGGCTGTCAACAGAGAACTCAAATGGAAAGCTTCTTTAAAACATCAGGAGTGATGACTGCTTAGTTCCTAGACTGGTATGTCTGACTTGTGAACCTGCTTGGAATACAAGGAGTTGGATGCACTGTAGCGCTCTACTCCCCCAGAGGACTCCTAGTTAGCTAAAATGAACTAGATGGGTAAAGTTAATTGCCTTCAGGAACAAGCTCAGACATACTTTTTTTTTTCAGACCACGTCCTGCATACTTCAGCTCAGACAAATGTAGTTTACATTTATGCAGCACCTTTAAATAAAAATATTAAATTTCCTTCTAGACTTTAGGTAGAAAAGATTTTAATTGTTCCTGAACAGCTATAAAATTTTATATTATTTTAATATATACTTGAAAAATATCTCTACTATTCTACCTGTCTGAAGGGCCTCATTTTAGAGTTTGTGTATATATAATGTCCTTTGAATTCTAAAGATCATTTTAATCAATAAATTTTACAAAAGGCTGATTTATGGCTAAATATATTCCAATGTCTGGGAACTGTTGTCCGAATTTGCTGAGACTTCACAGTTCACAGCCTATCGTGGTCTAATATTGAACCTAAGTATTGCCTGTGCAATTTTGCCTGTTTTTTTTTTGTCAGTAAAAACTATGAAGTTACATGAAACAGTGAGGTGACTGCTACAGAGATATCAGAAATATGTCATACTAATACTTGTAATAATAATTTGTGTGGATCATCTGAAAATACCTCAGCAAAGGCTGTAGGTATTATCTTTCTCAAAGGTTAAGTCATCGCTCTCCACATCTTAATATTTAGTAGTTTCTTGTTGAGAAATAAATTAAAAATTAGTTGAAATGTCCAGTTTTTATGTCAAAGGTCAGTGATGCCTTGAACCACAGGATTGCTGTGTCTCTGAGAGATTCATTGTTACACAGCTGAAAGAGAAATAATACATTGTTTGCTGACTATTTTTGAGGCATCAGTGAAGCTGCTGTTTTGAATGTAGATAATTACTCAATACTTGTGACAGCTAATGCTAATATTGACCTTGGGAGGTACCATTCCATTAGGAAATGAGTGAAAACTATAATATCACAGTTTTATACTCAGTTTAATTACAGTTCCAAATTTCCAAATTCCAGTTTCCAAATGTACTCTACAGAGGAGTTACTGTTTTGTGTAGAAGATTGCTTAATAAGAGTTCTCAATCACTTTTCCATCTGAGAGTGGAATTTCAGAAGATATTTTGTTCCATCAGTCTTAAATTTATGGAGTTGCATGGGCAGTTCAAATGCACACATCACTGAAAATATATATATGAAAGAAAGATGCTGTTTCCTTTAAAGACGTCAAGTTTTCTCTTCCTTTTGGTATGGTTTTCCATATCTTTTGCCTGGAAGGGTAGTCACCAGTAGTGTGTAAGATTAGACTTAAGCTTGGGGTTTTCTCCTGAAAAAGGAGCATCTCAACTTAAACCTTCTTGAAAAATACACTGAAACAAACTTGTTCCAAAAGAGTATAAAGCTTGATGCATAAGTTGCTTTGGGGGAGTTTTGTGGGAGTGGGGTGGGGTTTTTTTGAAGGTGTACAATCTCAAATGGAGTATAGTCTTTTTGGGCAACAGCAAGGGCAGGTAGCTCCTTAAGGGAGGGGCAGGCAGGAGCCAGGCATGGTAACATCATCATCAGAGACAGTGGCCTCACCAGCAAGGGCCCCATCCTGCAGCACCTGAACGAGGCAAGCAGGCCATAGTGATGAGGTCCTCAGTCTGCAGGTCAGGGTCTGGATCAACCAGGTACGTGGGCACAAGACTGGCCATGATGCAGCCAAATATGTAGTGCAGGCAGGGGGCAAGGATGAGAGCCGTAGCTTAAAAAACGCTTCTAAGGGAAGGCAGCGTAGTGCTCAGTGAATCTTCTAGGTTTATTAAGAGCAGCTTTATTCATGGTCACTACCTATACTCTTTCGAAAATGGCCCTAATCCAGGTGGACAGATCCCCAAGGGTGGGGAAGATAAGCTCAGCTCTCTGACAGCCTCTACCCCTCAACCAGAGTAAAAAGGTTGACCCCAGGACCATCAGGAGTCTGAAATTGGAACTGTTGTTTTGAAAAGAGGCTTCATCAGTCCTTCCGCTGTTTTGTATGTGTTTAAGGCCTAGCTTTAGGAGAAAGATGGGAGGTATGATCTTACAGAGGTAGAAGCACCCTTTTGAAGTCAAGGAAAAGAGTTTCTTCTTTTCTGCTCCTGGAGAAAAGAAAGATTTAAAATACATCTCTTTGTATCCTACTTTCTTCTGGCACTGAGCTAAAAATATTTTAGTGAATTTAATTCTCTGATATGTAACTGTTCTAAGGTGTTTTTTTTTTTTGTCGAGGAAGTCATAGTGTCAAATTCAGGTTTACTGCTTCCATTATAATGGCAAGGTGTGTAAGAGTTAGCTACTGCAGTTCTGAGTGTTGAAAGATTCATGGTCTTTCACCCATGTAGTTTCTCTTCATTTGTTTAAATAAACAGGACCAGAGTTTATAAGAAAATGATTTACTGTAAGATAATGCCTCAGTCCATGTTTGTCTCTTCTCCAAGCTGAAAATAGCCCTGCAGGGAAGAGACCATAAAGTTCTGTATAACAAAGGGATAATTCAGAAAACAGCATTATCACTTGTTACTTAGACTGTGTCTAACCTGTGCACTACAACTTAGCTGCATGCTTGCACCTCTATGTTAGGCTAATTTGATTTTGCTATATGTTTAAAATACTGATCTCAATTAAACTTATTTTATCCTGCCTGACTGAAAAACAGAGGAAGCACTGGCAGAAGGAGAGGCAACTAGAGGGCATCAAAGGTCCCTTATTAAACTTAGTGACACTAATGCTCTCCCATGGGTACAATTAAGGGTAAAGTGAGATGGTGGGACATTATATACATAAGCAAAGAATTGGCTGAAGTCAAGAAATCGTTTCAGTAAAATAATGAGAAACCTGTTCCTCTGAGACGTGCTGTGGAACTAACATGCATAATTTTTCATCTGCCTCAGAAATTTTGCAATACTAATAGACCATACAGGAAAAGAAAATCATTAAATGTCCAGGAATGAATCCTTGCCTATTTAGCAACATTATGAGCTGAAAATAATCCTCTTTAACTGTCTCATGTTTATTCTGTTACACTGATAGTCTTATTAGTATGCTAAACAGTCTTAAATAATGTTATTTTATATTCAGTTTATTGTGAAATTGTGAATTCTAGTTTACTTAGTACAGTTTTAAACCCAAATGAAATTAGGATAGGAAATAAAATTAGAACATGCATTAATACTCAGCTGCAGGTATGACACTTCGTCTCTGAAGAGTTTATATGTAGAACAGCCCAAACTACACCATGATTTCTACGCGAACGAATTACTGGAAAAAGGAATATTAACAAATTATCCATGTTACGGATCTCCCTCCATCCCCCTTCCCTTCGTTAAAGGTTTGCTTGTCTATTCTAGGTTTTTTAATAGATCTGTATATGTATACAGACGTATATTTATAATAAAAAATAAAGTACATCTATAAACATAATATAAATTAATACATTTTTCATTTATTGGCTCTGTGAGAAGAAATTTTTCCATAGCATTGTAAAAACTGAGTTGTATAGTCAAAATGAAACAATTCTTCCTTTCTTTATTTGTATTGGAATTAGTCCAACTTTATACCATATGACTGTCTGATGAATGTTTCCTTCTGTACATCCTTAGCAAAAAAACTTAGTGACTTTAAATGGATGTGTGCTTTCAGAGTATTCCGTGTTAACTTTCTGAAACAGAACAATTGTTCTGGTGGATCTAAAATTTTCCTGTCCTACTCTTTTTTTTTTTTTTTTTTTTTTTTTAAATTCAGCTGATGTCAGTAGGGAAAGCATCTGATCTTCTGCTGGATAGCTCTTCTCCCAGTCCTTTCTTTTCCAAATCCGAGTCTTACAAATTTTCATGCCAAGAAAATGTCAAGTTTAAAGCAGTCTGAGTAATATCTGACACTTTTCAATAGAATTGGTCAGCTTTCAGTGAAGATGGAACATAGTGAGATAGCAACACACTTAAGCTTTCAGAAAGGTACTACATTTCATATTCGGCATTAGTTATGCACTCATTTGAATACCTCTAATATTTGTTAGCATTAGGCACAGTAAAGTAAGAAGTTCGGGGAAGGTGGCTAGAATATTAGGTTGGTACATGATATGCAGAGTGCATCACCGTGTGAAGATCTGCTTGGAATTATGCATGGAATAAGCAAATTTGTTCCAGACATAAGGAAAGCAGAAAATTGGTTACTCTTAATATTTCGGTTGCATTCAGGTGAGTTTTTCAGAGGCAATATGTGTGTATAAATGTTCGTAACCTACCACTTCTGAAAGACAGGAGGATAGTTAGTCCCTTCTGTCCTGTTTCTTGCTAACAGATGATTATGAAGTATGCGCATTTCATGAGAGAGCTCATTTTCAGGATCCAGATAATCTCAGGGGGCTATTCTCTGTGTAAATGTTGTTACAGCCTCTGAAAATAGTGATAGAGCTGGAAGAAAAAGGCAGACATTCCAGTTAGTGGGAGCTGAGCCTTTTTTCCAACATTTGAATCCTGTCAGTACCACAACCAAAAGCTTCCAGTTTTCACAACTGGGCAATACCAGTTGATGATACACAAAGAAACCCCCTTTTGAAAATATGTTGCTTCTGCCACAAAGAATTCCCATTACTCCTTGCAACCAGGTAACCAAAAATGACATTTCCTGTGAATGGCACAAGACAACCAGTGTCACCCCCTCAGGGGGTCTTCGCCTACCAGGATTGTCGTGATGGCCCTGGATCTCTGGAGCCTTCCTTTTTTCAGCAGTGCTGGGCTGTTAGTTTGGTTCACTGTCTTGTGAAACCACAACCTCAGAAGAGGTTAGTCAAAACATTTGCGTGTGATGTTTTTTTTTCCATTGAAAAACTGTAGTTCCATCAAAATGCATCACTATTAGCAACTTACCATGAAATATGAATAGGGAATGTTTCTCAGAGAGAAAAAGGAAAGGGGAGGGACAGTCAGGAAGAAAGGAGGGAAGGCAGGCAGTGAGAAAAAACTAGCACAGCATGGTGAAATCTGAAACTCTCACAGGAGTTCTGAGAGAGTTTTATTAAACTCCCAGCTCGTTTCAGTTTGAGCTTCTGGTAAAGCTATTTCATAATTACTGCTCCAAAGGGAAAAAAGGAAGCACTTGCAAAGAGGTTTGTCCTGTAACCTAGTACAGTATTTGCAGATTGTCCCATTCTAGCTGGATAGAGGTAAGACTTGAACATCAAAATCTTTCTGCCGGGCAAGTGCCATAGTGGGCAGGTCGGTTGCTCTTTTCTCATTATATTGCTCTCGTGCTTTTGGCAGGGAGGAACAGGACAGAAAAAAATCCATATCTTTTTTACACACTCATACCACTACAGAACAAAACTGACTGTTTGGATGTTAGAAATCTGTCACGAAATAGAAATGTTTTTTTCTTAGACCCATCTATCTTTTTTCCCAATAGCTTCGTTCTGTGTCTTCTTTCAACATGTGTTTATATTATTATTATTATTATTATTATTACTATTGTTATACAACATTGTTTCTCCATTCCACATCCTGTCTACCATTTTTTCTTGTTCCTGCTCTATTCTTGGTTCTCTGCATTTTTCATCACCAGCCAGCTTTTCCCCGCTTTCCCCCTGTCTTACATATCTTCATGTTTTAAAGGAAGGAAACAATAAAGCAACTGCAATTAGAAACATAACTGATGCATCCATGTGGGGCTTTGTAAAAGTAAATGCAATGAGTTTGTGATCTGTGGAAATAAAATCAATCAATTACAATTAAAATGCTAACCAGACAAAATGCAATATATTTTTCAATATTGTAACTCAAATAGTCAAAATGAATGAGTGATTACAATATCCATTCCCCTGCATCTGTCTAGCTTTTAACTGTTAAAAAATCCATTCAGTTTCTTTAAATGAAAAATGGATTATATAAATATAGTATTCCATTACTGAGATTCATTCTTTTGTGAAATAGTTTTACCTATTTATAAGCTATTTTCCTAACTAGAGCTACTTGTAAACACTGTTAGAATTAGACATGTCTGAAAAACATGTATAAATGGCAGTCTGCTGCCAGTCGGCTTGAAGGGAAGATCCATTGTGACTTACACTGGGAGATGTGATTCTTTGGAATTGTTTGGTAATCACGGGTTTTTTACACGGATGTTGACATTCCTTGCAATCATTTCAGTCAGACAGGAACTGTATTTAAATCAATTGGTTTAAAATACAAGGTAAAGTACAATGGGGTATAAAATTGCATCTGCACAGATGTGGAGTCAGTATCGCTCTTGCCTTTATTAACCCTTATTAGCTAATTACCCAGTTAGTAACTAATAGTTTGGCTTGGAGGAAGAGGTTTCGGGTTTGATTTGTTTGTTTCCCCAGAAAATCTTTTCTTTCTTCTGCATGGTAACTTTTCAGGTTGATTGGTCAGTGAACCAGCTAAATAAGTAATCACACAAGCATGAATGCAAAAAAGGGGTAAGAACATGTGGGATGAAGGGGTCCCTGAGATTTTGGTCGTTTGTAATATTTTGTCTTAATCTAAAGTAAACCCTTACACAGGACTGATTTTTCAGTGGAAGAGGTGAACTTTTGTATGCAGTCTTACATCTGAAATTTTCCTGAGAGGACAGACAGATTTAATATCTCTGATACTTTATTTTTCTTTTTCTTATTTGGGACATAGCATGGTCACTGTTTGTAATTAAAATAAGCATTAGTTCACTTACTTGAAGATAAAAATGAATCTTTGCTGGACCAAATAGCATGCTCTGTACGTTTCCAGCTAACACTTTGCTTCAGTAGGAGGTGGAATTGCCCCTGCCCTTTGTAAACTCAAGCTGTGATTCTGTGAGTGGATGACGGAATACAACAGCCAACAAAGAGAAACCATTACCTTGTTTCCCTCTTTCTGCCTGCTTCACTACTTATGGTTGGATAGCCCTAACCTTTTCTTTGAGAGCCGAGTCTGTTGCTTCTTAGGCTTTTTAAAGAACTAATTGATTCTTTCGCTGGCAGGAAAAGTACAGATTCTTTGTCAATGAGCGGAAATGGTTGCTGGAAAGTTTTGAGGAGGTGTAGAGCAGAGTAAGGTAGAGTGGTGGGAGAAAGTGGTTTGGAGAAGGAAGGAAGGAAGGACTGGGATGTTTCCATGGACACAAGTGAAGAGAGGGACCTCTCGAAGTTACAGGATTAGATTTGATTGCAAAAGACATTAGTTATGTTGGGTTAGGTTGCTGTCATACAGCAGCTACGTTGTGCCTACTTCTTTGTGAAATGCCTGTGCTTTCAGTCAATCTGTAAATTAAAAAACATGCTTATGATAGGCTAATTAGCTCTTTACTGTCTCCTGACATAGAGCAATTCTGACCTTGGTCAGCCACTTCAAGTGACAAAGGATTTGGGGAGAGGGGGACATCAGCAGCTTTCTTCTCAGATTACAGCATTAAGTTCTTTTCCTCAATAGGTCAAAATGAAACAAAACATTGTGTTTGACTCGAAGTATTTTTCTTGTAGTTTTTTTTACCGTGATAAAAATAAGGCATCTTGGCATTTTGGTTTGAGTTAAACTTAAATCTTACTTACCAGCCTCCAAACCAAAAATTTCCCCCATCACTTTTGTGCCTTACTTTTTATTTCCTCTGCATCTTAATGTCAAGTATCTAAAGGGCAGAAGATATCTCCTGGCTGTTTTGTCCCTGCCAAAGGCCAGAGAGATCTAGATCACGTACTTACTGAAAAAAAAAATCATATTTTTATTTGAGTTTAGATTGAATTTAAGCCCACTTTCTGCTACACAGTCTAGTGCCCTCTTCAGTATCCTGGCTTCTTATTTAGAACAGAGGGTTTCTAGCTACTGGTTGTGGATTGCAGGAAAACAAGCTTCTGAAATATTATGACAGATACAAAGTATTGTTTCTTTTCATTCTTTTCTGTGCCGAATGAAAAAATAAACCTTTCTAGAGATGTATAATAATAAAGGCAGCAACCTAGGCAGCTGTCTTACTTAATAGATTTCTTCAACCAAATTCAATAAAGAATGAGTTATGTGAGCTCATGTCTCTTCTTTCCCCATTGAGATGCCAAAGTCAGGATGAGTGAATACATGTTTTGAAAGCATGCATTTTAGGAGTAAAACTATCTTTTGCTGGTAAGTTTGCAGATAGACACATAGGCAGAACATGAGCAAACACATTAATGAAATAAAATCAAGCTTGAATAGAAGAAGCAACTTTCTGTCTTAGGAAAGGCTTTGTTTGCAGAGTAGTTGGCAATTTGTTTGAAATAATTCAGTTACACTGACTGGCACTGATAGCTATGGTCAGAGGAATTTTAGATCGAAAAGCAAATGAAGCAGAACAAAGTAAGTAGGACAAAGGTGTTGCCAAGTCCCCTTCTTTCAAACACAGGGGGATGTGTCTGTGTAAGAACAATGTGTTCACATCTGCTCAGCAATACCAGGAGCACCAAACTGCAGGTTTGATCAGAGATGAAGAAATTCTTCTTACTGAGAGATTTGCTTCTTTATAACATTAGGGCTGAGGCAGGTGACTAGCTTTAGCTGAAAGCTGCTTAGGCTGTCTTGATTTTGATATGGCTCCTAAATGTGTTACAAACTCATCCTCATAACAGTTAATGTAACAGTGAATGACTTGGCGATAAATCTGTTGTGTTGTCAAATGCTGCTTTTCAAAGACAGCCTGCTTGTTATAGTGGCAGACATACACAATTTAGTGGGGTTGGTTTTGTTTTGGGTTGAGTTTGTGTGTGTGGTTTTCTCCCTATGTCAATAGCTTGAGATGGATGGTAGGCTACCTTGGAAATGAAGATCTTAAGAGAGTGCTTGGAAGGCCTCCATTGTATCAGCTGGATTTTGCCCAAGATTACTGGTAGGCAAGACCTACAGTTTCTGACCGTTTATTGGCGCGTGTTTGTGTTTGCAGCAGTCCACAACAACAAATGCACTCAATGCTGCCTAGGTTTGGGCTACACAGTAAATTTTAATGTACTAAGAGATGGTACTTTATTCGTGGCTGCACTCTTTATTTGCAAATGCAAAGCACTTCAGCTTCAGGGTAAACAGTCACCTTCCTTCTTTTCCTGCTGGTAAAAGTTCCTGGATTCCAGCTAATGAAGTAACTTTCCTGTGGGCCTGGATCTTTGGTTAGTTAGTTTCTCCACCTGAGGAAAGCCCAGCAAAGCCCTAGCAATCATCTCTGCACTTGACCTGGAAATTCTATTCCACAGAGAGCAAATAAAAGGTTTTTTCTGGTTAGTGCAAGTGAAATCAGCCACCTGGAGAAGGCAGAATTAAGGACCCTGTGGACAGCAGTCTTCCCAAGACAGCTGTTTCTCCCCAGGGTTCTTTCAAATGCTGTATGTGTTAGTCTGTAACGCTAAACCAATCACAGTTGTCAGCAGCAGGGTATGATCACAACTGCCATTTTACACCAAACACCCAGACAGTGTGCAGAAAGCTGTAATGAGCTATTATATATTTATCATCAAATCTAAGAAATATCAGTGACCATTCTCATTCATTGTGTAGTGTCTTTGAGTTGTTATGACAGGAACCTCATGAAGTTCAACAAAGAGTACAAAGTCCTGCACCTGGGGAGGAACAACTCCAGGCACAAATATATGCTGAAGGCCACCCAGGGCCATACTTCTGGAAAGCAGCTTTGCAGAAAAGGACCTAGGGAGTCCTGGTGTACACCAAGTTGAACATAAGCCAGCAATGTGGTCTTGTGGCAAGGAAGGCTAACGGTATCCTGGGCTGCATTAGGCAAAGTATTACCAGAAGGTGGGGGGGGAAGTGATCCTTCCTCTCTGCTCAGCACTGGTGAGGCCATACCTGGAGCCCTGTGTCCAGTTCCAGGCTTCACAGTTCAAGAGAGACATGGACATACTGGGGAGAGTCAAGTGAAGGGTCACGAAGTTGATGAAGGGACTGGAGCATCTCTCTGTGTGGATGGGCTGAGAGAGCTATGACTGTTCAGCCTAGAGAAGGCTCAATGGGAACTTACCAATTCGCTCAGAGAGGTTGTGGAGTTTCCATACTTATAGATACTCAAAAGCTGTCTGGACATGATACTGGGCAACATGCGTTAAGTGTCCCTGCTTGAGTAGGTGTGTTGGACCAGATGACCTCCAGAGGTCCCTTCAACTTCAACCATTCTGAGTTGTGTTTCTGAGCTGGCTGAGTTTATCCCACAGACAAGGAATTTGTGAAGAAGCCTGAAGCAGAAACCTGAAGGCTTGCTCATGGAAACTGTTATGTGGATCTCTTAACTCCTTGATGTACAATACTCTTCCCTTCAGGATCAGTACCACGATTTAACCATTCCGGATTCACATACAATTTTATTTTTTTTTTATGTCTTGGAAATTCTTAAACAAATGTGGTTGGTTGTGATAGTACATTTTTACTCAAACATAGGCCTTGTAGGACTAATACTTTTTATATTCACCTTGTGGATTGTAAAGATTTATATTTGGATCATATACAGCCTCCAGCAAAGCAGGATGCCTTGTTATAATTGAGCGTCTACATTCCTGAACAATACTTAATTTATGAGAATGTGGAAATCCTTATGGCTAAACTCTCATACATTACTGTTGTCTTCTTTTTTAGCTCCTCAGAGGAAAGGAGTATTGAATAGGGAGGAAAAGTGCAGATCTGGGGCAATATGTTGTTCCTGTAAAATTACTATTAATCTGTCATGATTTTCCATTTACTGCAATTTGCTAAGTGATCTGGGGAAGTGTGTATTAATTTTTCTTTTATTTTTTTCATGGAAAACCTGGTGAAAATTATTTGGATTTTGGACCAAGTAGTTCTTCCTTGCAACACATGCTTTCAAATGTCCAATGGGTTGTTTGTTGAGAAGAGAAAAAAGTGGTAAATGTGTATTTTTCTGAGCTTAAATATGAATATAAGCAGATTTAGGGGGGGCCTTTCTTTTTTTGGAGCTTTTATCAGGGCTGTTACTATATCAAACTTAATCAGTGTTCCCTTCAGTAAGAAGGGTGTAAGAACTTCCTTTTCTTTCCTGCAATAGAGAAAAGTTCTGAGACTTGCCATTGTCTTCTCTGTGTGTCTTGTGTGTGTGTCTGCTCAAGAGATAAAACCGTCACGCTCCATCCTGGCTTCTGCACTTTGCAATAGCTTTGTCTTTCCTTAATTTAGCTGGCAGGTATGCAGACATGGTATTGGTGTTCAGTTTTCTTCATAAAAATTACAGGTATTGCTGTTTCATCTGCTTTTTAAATACCTCTTGTCTTTCTCAGAATGACTTGCTAAAACTTGAGAATTTCAGTCTGCACCTCATGAATTTTTTTCCAATTCCACGTGAAAGAATGAATGCTCAGTTTTCTTACTGTTTTGCAATAGAGTGGAGATGGCCTTGCATTGATTTCCTTACTGTGCATAGTTTCTATGCTAACAGGTCTTACTACTGCATAATTTGAATTTCTGAATGCTAGTTTATTGCAGCTCTTATGTTGTATCAGCAAAACACAAATGCAGTTTCAAAACCTGTTGCCTTGGTTTGAGCTAAACCAGAACTAATTCTGTTCAGTGATTTTACTTTTCAGTTAAGTCTCTTCTCAGGAGCTGCACTTTCTGAAATCAACAGCATGTTTTTCCAGAGTGTCTGCCTCTAGCAGTGATAGCGCTTGGTGTTGATAGTTACTACCAAGGAATTGGATGCAGAAAGGCTGTTGCTTGTACTTTCTCCTACAGCAACCAAGGTCACTGCTAAATCTTGTGCCCCGTGTTGGGGTGCTGTAAGTGAAAGGGGTCATAAAGGATTAAAAAAGTCGCACCTGCAGGGAGAAGGAGGCAGCACAAGTGACCCAAAACTGACCAACAGAGTATTCTGTCCCATGTACGTCATATTCAGTATAAAGCTGAGGCATCACGAGAGTTAAGCTCTCTTCTTTGATGGCTGGTGTCTGAGGAGGACTCTGTCCTTCTGTTTGTGGTCCCGATCCATGTGTTCCTGAATCCAGTTCCTGTCTGCTGCTGGGTCCAGCCTGGGACTGCCCCAGTGCCAGCCCTGCAGCGTCACTGGTGACGTATTGTCATCAGGGGGGCTGGGATCGGTATTGGTTCCATCTGTATATGTATATATTTAATTATTTTCTTATTTGTATTATCTTTTCTTTTATTGTTATTGTTTCATTAGAGCTGTTTTAGTTTTGTTTTCCAACCCGTAAGTGTCTCTCCCTTGTTCTCTCTCCCTTCCCTTTTTGGGGAGGGAGAGGGGTTAATAGAGAGTGTCTGTCATTCGTTAGTGGCGGCCCAGCCCTAACCCTTGACACCTGACTTGGAAAATCAGTGATGAAACAGTGCTGCAAAGGAAAGTCTCATACCTTACCCAGTGAATGTTTCAGTGTTGTTCAGTGTTGCCTATTGATTGTATGTAGTTAACTAAAGAAAATTCATCCTGATACTCCAAGGGTAAATTGCTGTAAAAATGACTAAGGAATTGCTAGAATTAAATGCTATCTGTAAGTCTACCTGCAGGGAAGCTTTCTTTATGGAGTCATTTAGACATTGGAAGCCTAAAATATGGGCAAAGCCATTCTTGAGTTTTGGAGTATTTTCAAAGTAATAAAATTATGCTCAAATGGTTCTGGAGTTTCCTGAAAGTCAGTTAGTCTAGTTTTATTACTTCTGGGTATCTGAGTTAAAAATGAATATGTATGGACTAGAAACAAGCATTATATTTTTTTATTTACAATGTTCAGGGATTTTCTGACACTTAAAAGATTAAAATTATTTGTAGCTCTCTACAGATGAAGTGCACTGTGTACCTGATGTTTTCTGTACACATTTTATTTGTACTCTAATGGCATTACGGGTATAAAAAGGCAGAATTATTTATATTAACAGTATAACAGTAGCACACGTTTCTTTCTAACATACTGTTAGCCATTGTCTCAGAGATTTTTAAAAGGTATTATGTATATGTTCTACAAATTTCTTTATACATTTCTCAACATGTTGTCTTTTTGTGGACATTTTAGAGCAAGGATAAATTCACTTAATAACTGTGTGCCTTCATTTTAAAAATCTTGACTATTTGTCTCCTTGAATAATTGCTGTATTGGTGATTACTTACAAAAAACATTTACAACTCTGCACAGTGAATAGATTGGTAGGAAAAAATTGTATACTAATGAATTTATTTTTTCAATCTCCCAATCTATGGTAAATAATTTTGCTTTAAAAACAAACAAGAAATACAAATAGCAGAACACTATAAAATCAGTAGGAAATTTTTTTCTGGAATGAGTCTTTATAAATATAGCTACGGTGCCATGCTTACAGCTTAGTAAGTTGATTTTTCAGTACACTTACTACACCACAAGTGACAATAAAAGATAGTTAGCTCTACACGATCAACCATGTGCATTGAACCAATACTTACAGTGTGATAGTTTAAAGAGAAATATTGTCCATGTAAGTTGAAGGCATTATAAATCCTTGTGTAAGCATATAAAATCTTCTCTTTAGAAACTTCCCTAATAACTATAATACAATGTTTATCATCTACAGGATTTCTTTATATAAGCTACACTTCTAAAGAGACCTTTAATTGCAGTGCTACAGCTACTGTTGGAGTGCAGGAGTTTCACTATGGTCTGGGTTGTACGATTCAAAATCCTTTCTATTTGTTGAGTCAGCAGGGACAGGAGGTTATATTCATGTATCTCAGGTGGAGCTCTGAGTGGATTCGAAGACATAGTTTAAAGGTGGGAAAGTGTGAATGGGAAAATGAGTGAGTTTTTCAGCTGTATGTCTTGGCAATGAAGGAAAACTGAAAGCAGGTGGGAAGCTGGACATCATGAACAGATTCAGAACATTGTGAGAACTGAACCAAATTGCCACAAATTGTAAGTCAATTTAGAGAGAACTCTGGGATATTTTTGATAGGTATACTGCTTGGAACAATAATAACATCCATATATTACTATTCATAATCATATTATGACCAGCAAAAAATAAATGACTGCAAGATCATTGATGGCTGGGTGTGCTGGATAAATACTTTTGAAATTACTTCACAGGACTCATCATTGTCTTCTGTTTGCCTGTCATTCATCATTGTGTGGCCTTTATCAACATAGATAAGACAGGGCACCTTCTTATCAAATTATACAAAGTTACTGTTATAGTGACAAGGGCAAGCTGCAATCTAGGTCTCTGAAACAATCTTGTTTAGAGTCTCACTGAAGACTTCTATTAATCTTCAGTTGACAGTGCAGGCAAAGGTTCAGAAAGTGATAGGCCATGCGGAGGCAGAGCAGAGCTCCATCCCCTCCAGTATCCTGCTTGCAACAGTGGTCACTAACAGGTTCATAGCAAAGGACTTAAGCTGACGCAAATGCATTTCTTTTGAGTAATCTTTTGTATTCTAGTTATGTGTGTCTGACATGCTTCCAGATGTTGTACATCTGTATTCAGTAGTCCAGTATGAGTTTTAACTCTGTCAGTTTGTCTAGTCCTATTTTGAACCCATGCTAACAGTCAGCTTCTACTTCTATATTTATCTGCACTGAATTTTGGCTTCCTGGTTTTGCCCAGTTAGTTTCATGAATGTCATTCCTGCAGTTCTTTGCAATCAGCTTTTGTCTTCTCTATCATGATTGATTTGTATTTCTAACAACCTTTTCTACCTTTCTGATATTTCCATATCTATTATGAACATAATACAGAGCACACTTCATAGAGATTCCACTGGTGACTTTCCTGTGTTGTGGAAAATTGTAACTTTCTCTGTGGCTTTTATCTTTCAACCGCTGTTTAATCTTTGTGAAGGTATGTTACTCCTTGGCCATTTAGCTTCTTCAAGAATTGTTGATGATAAATCATGTTGAAAACTCCTTGGAAATCCAAGTAGACTATAACAAGTGTATTTCCCTTATTCATATATTGAATTTTTCAAGCAGTTCTGTCAGGTCTTTTATGTCTTTGATGTGTCTTACAAAAAAACATGTTGACTTTTTCTCAGTGTATCTCATCTATCCACTAGATTTTGCTCCTTATTATAGTTTCTAACAATTTTCCTGGTGCAGGCATCAGGGTCAATGGTCAGTAGTTCCACAGAACTCCTTGGAAAAAGGACCTTACAAACAGATGTCACATTAGCCATCTTCCAGCCTTCTGGTACCTGAGAAGGATCAAGGGAGGCATTTCACACCACAGCAGTAGCTCATTGCTTTAAGCTCAGTTTTTTCTAGACGTGTCAGATGGATATATAAATAGGCAGTTACCAGTCTCTACCATTCTACTCTTCTTCTATCGACTTTGTTTCCTTCTTCCTGTTTTTGTTCCAGTCTTTTTACTCCTTGCCACATTACAAGCTCTCCAAAGTAACAGAAGTCCAACTTGATTTCTAAAATGTTACATTGAAAACAAGCAAAATTTAAACAGTTGAAATAGATGAATTAAAGCAAAAATATTTAAACTCACAATCCTAATAAACAAAAGAAGTGTGAAGATGGAAATCAGCAGACCAAAGCTTATGTCCTGGATATAGATTTAACTAATAAAGCAAAAAAGTCTCTGTCAATTTTGGTGTCCCTAGTTCGAAACTGGTCCCAATAAAAACCAGTGTACAATGGTATATGCCCATAATACTGTCGACAATAATAAATAAGCTTTCAAATCACAGCTGTCGCATCCACCACTTTGGGGGACCTCACATGAGAAATTTCACTTTCCCTATACCATTCCACAAAAATACCATGAGAAGAACAATGCACAATGAAGGGTCTGGTAGAACTGCTGCTGGCTGATGCTTAAGGCCATGTGCTGAACATGTAACCTCTCCTGTCTACCACCTTTTTGCAACCTTACCACATTTCCCTTCTTTCCTATTTCTTTGTTTTCTGTTTAATAGGAACTGATGTATTCAGTCAAAACTACTGTGAACTGTGACCAGAAAAGCAACTATGTGCACTGTCATAAATAACCTGACACAGATACGATTTTGCTTATGGCTGTTGAAGTGAGAAGAGGCTAGTGGCTGCCTCTCAAAAGCAGCAAGGTTATAAACAGCAGTAAGCATCACAGGCACAAACGGCATTTTCCTTCTCTCTTTTATTTTGTTTTCTGTACTTTGCTGTGCATTTGTCTTCAAAGCAGCAGGGTTATTTTTCAACACAAATCCAGCTCATCTCACCTTACTTCTTTGCCTCAAAAAGGACAGTTGTTCTCATCTTTAGCTCTAATACACCTCCAAATTTGTTTTCCTTCTGCAATTTCTCTGAAGTAGTGAGGGAAAGAAAGCCAAAGACATTGTCAAAATAAAGCCCCAAATACTTTGTATTTCAAGCTTTAGCTGTTTTCCCCACCTTTCACTGTACCTCTAACAAGAACCTAGCCAGCTGAGACCTGTATTCAAAACCCTGAATCTTGTTTAACAGGTCAGTGTTGTTCAATGACAAGGTTGTCTTTGCATCTCTGTGAGACACCCTGGGCCCAAGTGTTCCATCAAAGTCTACGCAGTTCCTCACACTCTTCTTTATTCTGGGCAGGCATCCTACTTCATTGTCAAGAAACAAAGATTTAGAGGTCAACTGCCTTCAGTAGCTGCTGCTGGTTTAGATTTGACTCTGCCACCCGTTTAGAACAGAAGCTATGAAAATAGGAAGCAATACTCTGTGAAGAAAATGTGCCCTTGAGGTGGCCTATATTTCACATTCGGGGCATAACACTGATTGTAAATTTAATAAATAAGTAGAAAAGTAGACCAAGACTTCAGTCTGACAGCTCTCTGTTTCTAGAATGTGAGTGTGGGATCAAGGGAGACTATTTCTAGGAAAGGACATGTTCTGCATGTGTTAAAGTTGTATTTTGACTGGTGAGAATAGCCAGCCTTTGCCATATTTATCCTTTATCTTCCTCATATGCCAGATAGGTGTTGGGCCACGATTTTGTGGGTGTTACGGAAAGGTTTCTCAGTGAACTTGCAACCTAATTAGGGAAGGCCAAGCCAGAATCATAGGTATAACAAACAGAAACAGGAGGAGAGGGAAGATGAAACAAACCACAGCAAGAGCATGTTTTTTGTACCTCTAGACTTATTTAAATTCTGAGATAAATGACAGCTTATGTGCTGGAGTGAGCGTAAGCAGCTGTTCTGCTAATTTTACTTCTTCCCATGTGTGCTAGTGCTAACAGTATTGCATTGGAAACACAAGAGATAGAAGCAGGAATGT
This sequence comes from Leptosomus discolor, assembly GCF_034619465.1. Classification (NCBI taxonomy): domain Eukaryota; kingdom Metazoa; phylum Chordata; class Aves; order Leptosomiformes; family Leptosomidae; genus Leptosomus; species Leptosomus discolor. The sequence continues at coordinate 25,231,234 of NC_141398.1, read as the reverse complement.
CAGAGAAAATACTTCTTTTTCAAATCCTTCGTCCCTTTTAAAAAAGAGCCTGCAGTAAATAGTCACAAAGTGCTTTGCTGTTTCCTTCAGTGACAGAAAGGGAGGATCTAAACCTAGATGGTCAATGAAAGCATGTGCTATTGTTTTGTTGAATGTTTTCTCTGTCCAATGCTTATATATTACAGGAATATTGAGAATTTAATATTTTACGGGCATTTTTTTCCCTCAGTTGGGATTTTCATAGACCTGTACCGATCTGTATAAAGAGAGTAATTCACAACTATAAATTGATTTGTCTTTAAAGCCCTGTGGTACAGAAAAATTCTGCATTTTATGGATGGAGAACAGATATAGACAGTGGACAAATGGGCTGCTCAGTCTTAGAGGAAATCTGGATGTGCAGTAAGAAACACACTCAGGAGACCCTGGTTCTTAAAACTGTTGCCCTAACCACGTGTCCTTTGGTATTTTTCTTGTGCATATGATGAATACAAGCATAACAATGGCTGAACTGGACCAAAACCCGATTTTTGCCTTTACAGCATGCAGCAGTAGGCAGTATGTAGAGTTGCATCTCCTGAATACTTTCACAGTTTTGGGCTCTTTGTGGCTCAAGGTACGTGTGGTTTTGATCCACAGAAGGTGTCTTTGTATTTGATACTACTGAGTGGAGTTTTCTTCCAAAAGGTAGTCTAATCAACCTTCAAGCATTTGAAATACCCTTTAGACATGAATTGCAATTTTAAATGTACATTTCTATTTTGGACCAGGTACCTTTAGTTTTATCTAATACTTACTAGTTCTTGCTCTGGAAAATGCTGTGAACAATAATTTCATGTTCACCTTTTCTAAGGCAGTTATGATTCTGTTAATAACATAATATGCCTACTTGGTTGCCTCTTTTCCAGTTATACTTCTTGTCTTTGTAATCGTACATAAGCCATCATTGTTGCTCTTCTGTGTTCCTACTCCAGTCCAACTATACCCTTCTTGAGATGAGAGAATCAGAACTGCATTCAGTATGCATGATGTGGCCACGTTATGGGTTTAAATTGTTAGTTTATGTGGTTTATGCTCAATTTCTTTCCTAATAATCTCTGTTAGTCTGGTTTTTTTGTTGTTTTTTTTTTTGTTGTTGTTGGGGTTTTTTTTCGTAAATAATACAAATACAGGAGATGCAAGCAACCCGTGCCCCAGGGTTTTGGATTCTTTGGTCATTCAGAAGTGTTCATGATACTTTGAAGATCTGATACCTTTTTTTATTTTTTTATTTTTATTTTTATTTCTTTGAAGAGCTATGTAGGAACTGGATTTTTCTCATCAAGAAAAATGAATTTTGTTTTTCCTAAGTTAGAACAACAAAGGGTATAGGGTAATTTCCTAAGAAAAAGACATTTCAAAACATCCAGTTCTTTCTAGAATCTCTCATCCAACCTCCTGCATAGTTACTGAAGTGAACTGGGCACAAGCCTGTAGCTTAGACCAGGGAAATGTTCAGAGCATGAAAAGGACAGAAGGTAGTTTAGCATGCATTAGAAACCTCCATTGAAATTGGCTTATTCTGATAAAGCACTTACCTTTTAACATTGTTTTCTAAAAGAAAATATTTGCAGGGAAAATATGGCACTATTGTTTTACTAAGCTGTAAAAGTATTTAAGTACATTTTCTAATGCAGTGTTTGCTAAGTGAAACCTCCCAATAACGTATAGCAAATAGAATAGACTATTTCAGTTGGAAGGGACCTACTAGGGATCATCTAGTCCAACTGCCTGACCACTTCAGGGCTGACCAAAAGTTATAGCATGTTGTTAAGGGCATTGTCCAAATGCCTCTCAAACACTGACAGGCTCGGGGCATTCACCACCTCTCTAGGAAGCCTGTTCCAGTGTTTGACCACCCTCTTGGTAAGGAAATGCTTCCTAATGTCCCATCTAAACCTCCCCTGGTGCAGCTCTGAACCATTCCCACATGTCCTGTCACTGGATCCCCATGAGAAAACGTCAGCACCTCCCTCTCCCCTTCCCCTCCTCAGGAAGCTGCAGAGAGCAATGAGGTCACCCCTCAGCCTCCTTTCCTCCAAACTAGACAAGCCCAACATCCTCAGCCACTCCTCACAGGACATTCCTTCCAGCCCTTTCACCAGTTTTGTTGCCCTCCCCTGGACACGTCCTAGGACCTCCACAACCTTCTTAAATTGTGGGGCCCAGAACTGCACACAGCACTCGTGGTGAGGCTGCATCAATACAATACACATCAACATGTCAACATGAGTTAGAACAGGGCCTAAAACCCCCAAAACTCAAAGCATGTGTCCCTCTGGTGCAGTGCAGGAAGTACTTAAGTTAGTGCCAGAAGAGCCCATTCAGGAACTGAAGCAGGAACTAAAGCAGAGTTGCTCCTAATCAGTTATGTTGCTCATACGTTGTCCGGACCTATACCTACCGTAAGGTGGTAACAGTATCTGCACAGCTACCAGCTAGGTAAAGGCCAGCTGAGGATCTCTACACCAGGCTGCATTGTGATACCCTGTATCTTTCTGAACTTCCAAAAACACAGCTAAGAACATGTACTACTGCGTTCATTTAGCTGCTTGTCTTTGGTTTGTTTTTATTACCCTTGTGCATTCAGCTCTTCAGTCTGCTACGTATTCAAGAAAGGTTTTTTTGATATTGTTTAACTTTTGTTTACTTTTTTAGTCACAAGCATAAGTAACGAAGAACAGGTTATGCCTTTGTGTCTGTGTAGCACCTGGCACTGAGGAAATTTCCAGGGAACAGAGCAGCATATTGCAATTAATACAACTGTTCCTGCTACTTACTACTGTGTGCCCATTAAAGCCTTTGTTTTTCCCTCTCATCTGCATCGTTTCCTACATAAAGTCCACAAAAATGACTGCTCCTACAGGGAGTGGTTTAGCATCTCTGAGATAATCTGATGACAGGTGAAACCAAAGAAGAAAGGATTGGTATTACTAGCAGTAATGTTGCAATTAGTTCAGTACCATTGCAATGAAAGAGAGCTTTTAATTGTTCTTGTAGTAGGAGTTGCGCTTCCATACAGATTTAAATGAAGTGCAGCTATTCTGGTCTGTGGCAATTGTGTGCATTATATCAAATGACCAGAGGAATTAAACACGATCTGGATGCTATTTTACGAAAATGCTCGCTTTCTCAAACACCAGATGATTACCAAATTATCACCTACTAGAACTGTTTTTCTAAATAATTTTTTGCAAAGACTTTTAGTAAGTGTTAACCATGTTCTGCAGCTTATTACTCTGAGATAATTGTTAACCAAACTATGAAGAAATTGGCTAATGGATCTTAAAAAGTAAAAGCCAATAATCTGTGAATTTTGATTCTCATTCATTTACACGTGTACCTAACTTGGTAAATCCTGTTATGGACTAAATTTATCGTATGCTAATCATTAATTATGATGAGTTTTCATTTTGGTTACGTTATGCTATACTCTTATTCTATAGATTTTGCATGTATGAATATTGTTTAATATCGTCAGTATGCATGACTAATTTTTGCCAAGCACGAAGTCAGACAGAATATCTAATGAATGGAAATATTTTTCTTTATACTGTGTCTGATAAAACCTCTTTATGATGCTGATCATCAGCCTAGCTGCAATTAATGATGGGAGTCTGTGAGAACAGCTTCTGTGCTACCAAAGCTTGCTGAAATTTGTAAATGTTTTTGGTAGTTGTTAATCTAACTGGTAAAGATGAAGTAAGGGAAAAAAAAATCCACAAATAAAACCTACATATCTCCTGGGGCATTTCAACCTGATCTTCTACTGCAGCCTTCTGCCCAAACAGTATCACTGCATGGAAATATGTTAAATGCTTATATATTTTGCTTTATTCTAATATCAGTGTTAACAAATGTTGTTACTTGACTGGCAATACTTGAGGAAAATTCAGAAATCAACATCTTTTTCTAATCTAGTTCAGGTAATAACAAGCATACAGGGAACTGTTAGAAGTATATGAAATTTGCTGTGAGGAGTTGAGTGAATTATTGAAATTAAAAATGTTTTAACAAAAGGCTTGAATTACTGTAAAACATCTCTAATGCTGTGTGATAGAAGGTCTTTGTTCAAGGTGCTTGATGATGTTTGCTTTCTCTGTTGGTAACACAGCGTTAGCCTTCTATCTCCATCCTTAATGCTGACTTTGGGTTCTTCCTCTTCTTTGGAAATAACTAACCACAGCCCAGGGAGGCATATACAGCCTTATTTTGGGCTACCAATGAGCAATTTAAGTGCAATAATATAGAGTTCAGTGAGAGCCTCACAAACCCTCCCAGCCCTGCTGGGTAGTTCATAGGTGACTGAGGTTCATACTTTTACAGGGAGATTGCTATAAGGAACAAAGGCTGTCAGTTTTTTACTCTATACAGTTAATTATTTGCCAACTCCACAAAAAGTCTCTGAAACTTTTTGTTTGTAGGACTGTGATGAAAGAGGGAAAGCCTATAACTGTGAAGGGGATAGTTAGTTAATAGTCAGGTAAGTATCAGTAGTTTACATAAGCCATAGAAGAAGCTGCTAATTGGCTTACTCCGAGTATCTCATCCACCTCCATCTTCCCAGTAGTCTTGGGCTGTGAGTGGTTGATTGTATCCCCCCTGGGTCCTGGCCAGCCTTGCTCTCCGACGTGTGATGAGTTGTCAGTGAGTCTTTGCTAGCCAAAGTCAAGACCGCATCCAGATGATGATTTCCAAAACTATTACATGTGCTGGTTTTGAAAATCAGCCATCTCAGCAGTGACAAATGAAAGCCCATCACTTTTCCTGGCTGAAGTGTCTTCTGTCAGACCTCGTACTTCGTTTTGTGGTGACAGCACATTTCCATCTATGTGGAACAATCTGTTGCTGAAATAAATGTAATCAGCTGTCCGATGAACTCTGTGAATAAAATAAATTTCATCATAGTTAAGTCACAAAACAAATTTTTTTGGATTCTGTCATCCTGTCAAACAAGCATAATGAATACACTTTGTGTCCATGAAACAGATTGAGGTATTATGCTATAAACATAGTGCAAAAACTGCAAGATTTTTCCATTTCTGACATGGTAGATATTAATGTAGGCCATTCTGGGGGTAATGTGTGAATCTGAGAAGTACTACCCAGAAAGGCTTTTTTTTTAAATTGGTTGTACAGGGTATAAATAAACAGTGTAGTAATATCTTCAGGTTAGCAGCTTACATAACATTGTACCTAAATGAAGTCTGTTTCACCCAAACTCTCAAATAATTTTTTTGCCACGTATTTAAAATACCAGTTTGGTCAGAGTTGCAGATATGATTTTGAACGGATTAGAGGAAGCTTTTGCTTAAGTTCAAGGATGTTATGTCATGACTCTAACATAAATACTTGGAGTGGATCAGAGGTTCATCAGAGAATGGTATTCATGTTGAAATACCAAAAAAAACCTTAGCAGTAATTAGATTTTTTAAAGTTGAAACATTTTAGAAAAATATGAATACAAATTCTGGAAATTATTTGGAATATGAGCATCTTGAAGCAGACTTTGAAATTTTGAATTTTACTGAAAATTTAAAAATTAAATAAAATCTCCATTGGAATTGAAACAAACAGATAAAACAGAACTTCCCTGGAAATCAGTGTCAAGTTTTGTGAAGCCATGTTTAGTTATGTGAAGGATATTACAAGCATCATGTCGGACAAAGACATGTGTACACATCTATAGAAACGTAAGCCCAAGGTATTTTCTAGTTGCATCTGAAGCTGAAATCATATTTCTGTGGCTAGATCTTAGAACAGCATCCCAATCTAAAGGCATTTTTTACTTTCTTTTTGACTGCTGACCACATCCATGGAAAATCATGACTGGAATAATTTCAGACAGTAAAATTATTAAACAATATGTTTAGAATATGACTAGTAAGCAGGACTTTAAAAAATGGATCTAAGTTGTTTCTTTCTCTCTATCTTTAATTAAACTTGGTTGTAAAAATAAGAAATAATAAAAATATGAAAATCTAAAAGGAATCGTCTGGAATAAGATCAGTGACATTAGTACTGGGGAGAAAGATACTTCTCTTTTAACATAGGTGCCTTACACAAAAAAACCACAAAATGCTCCCCTGGTTTGGTGCAGGAAAGCCTCAGCATTAGGATTATGTTTTCCAGTGGAAATTTAAAAGCACATGCTATAACTGTAACTGATACGTTTTCTTATTAGTTTAGCTACAGCTTTGCAAGTGTGATCAAGTAAGTTTCATTAAGCATTTTAATTAACTCAGGATTCAGAAGTATTTGAGGAGTTTCGGCATTAATCTACCACCCTGTTCCCGTAGAAATTGCATCTTTTATCGTGCTCATTCTGTAAAAAGGAAAAAGACTTAATCCCCTTGGAATTTTTGTCTTTGCTAATCATGAGTATTAACATGTTCTTTAGAATTATATGACACCATTTCACTTTCAGAGACGTGTTGAAAACAGGTAAGAAAATTAAGGCACTTCACTGCTTATATGGATGATTATACCGCAACAGTTACATAGTAGTGATACTAATTTGTATTACAGTAGCATCTGGAGGCCCTTTCTGAAATTAGTGCCTTACTGTGCTAAGCCTAGTACTAATGTATAAAAAATGGTTCTTCCCCTTAGGAGCCTGCAGTCTCAACACCTAAGACTGACAAAGGCTAGAAGAAATTAAGAATTAATTCACCAAATGTCACAGATAGACATTTAGGTCTGTCAGGTTTTGGGGTTTGTTTTTGGTTTTGTTCTTGTTTTTCCTGACAAAGATTTGCCTTTATGATTTAAGGTATAAATTTAAACTGAGATAGCTTAACCAGTATAAAATCTCTGTGAACAGGCATAATAAAATAGCTCACTTATTTCAGCTTAGTGGAAACCATTTAGGAACAGATTTACCTAAACCCGAATAAGCCACTCCTATTCCTAAATCATAAGGTCCAGACAATCTTTTGCATTCACTTAAAATCCATTTTAATGATACAATTCCCATGAATGCATGCCTTAATTTGTAAGCAGTCTCATAAATAATCTGGAGGCATAGCTGTGACTTTGACCTGGGAGGGCCTGTTGCAGGGTTTATTGCGTTGGTCAGGAGGCCTTCTTCCTCTTTATATATCCTCACTTCAGTATCAAGATAACTTTTTGAATTTAAATCCAAATCTCTTCATCAGCTGAAAAGAAGTGTCAAAAAAGACTGCCCAATGCATTAGTCTGTCCATCGCTTAGCATCTTATGTGATATCTTTCTAGACTCTCATCTGAACTTGCAGTTAACTTTTTTCAACTTCTCATTAGGTTTACAGGGGTGAACTTAGTAGGATTGATTTCAGTGGAACTGCTGGCCCAGTAATGCTCATGCAAATTAAGCATGAGTAAAGATGTGTTCAAAGTCTTGTGTAAAACTTAGAACTGAGCACAACTTACAGCTTCTTTATAGGGAGAATTGCCAATATTTTAATGTAAAACTTTTTCTTCAATCCAGGGAGAAAAATCAACCCCAAAAATGCAACCAATCAAACAAAAAAAAGCCAGCACCAAGAAAACACTTCAGAGGGATTGGAAATATCCAAGAAATTGTGTGCTTTTGTTTGATTTTATGACCCATTAAGCTGTACAACTTTAGTTGTCTCTTTCTTTAAACAAGGGACCAGTAGTCCCATGAGGGACCCCGGACTGCTAGGAGCACTGGAGCAAGTCTGCACATACTACAGTCCAAATGAGGCAGAGGGCCATGAAAGAAAAAAAGAAAGCCTTTAAAATGGCATCAGTACAAAATGGATTTGGTGTTGAGCCAAGGCAATAGTGACCAATTTTCTCAAGTGGCAGTTGACAAACATCCTCAAAAGCAAGATCTTCATTACATATAACCTGTGCTTTCTATCAGTGAAAAAATTAAGGGAAGAGTTCTAATGCTGATGAAAGAACATTAATTATCTTGGCAATAGTATAACATGTCGAACTTGCATAAGCTACTAATTAGAAATGTGACATTTGATTTGAGGGTTAGTTTGCGTGATGTATGACCAAGATTTTGTGAATGACTACTGCTTTTACACACCTCCAAACACAAGGTGGTCCTCTCTTTGGGGTCTCTCTTTGCAGTATGTTATATATACTCTTGAGCTATATTCCTAGATGAGCGTTAGATATTTTTAATGCCTAGGTTGATATGTACAATCAAAATTAAGTGAAAATTACAGTTTTGAAAGTACACCCATATTTGTCTTGTCTTTAGCTCAGTTAGAGGCATTTCATATTTTAGATCTAGTTGTGTGGGGTTCAGACTTTGCAATGACCTCACTAAAATTTGATTTCACTAATACTTTCAAGTTACTGTTACTGCTGTTTTAGGGAGAACATCTCTGATCTTTTAGTGTGTACAGATGTCATCATTAGCTGCAGAGAAAAAACTGCAGAGATTTTAAATACTACTTTTTAAACCGGTTTAGCTTATAATTTGGACAAAAATACAAGACAGTTACTTGTTGTAGATCTTGCCATACTTTAAAAATGTGACATGCTGTCACAAGAAGACTGAATACGAGAGGGGCTCATAGTACAGTCCAAAGAGATTTTGTCAAATCACCAAAAAGAAAGCTGCTCAGACTTTGGTAAACTAGCCTGGGAGTGGTTCAGAGTTTTTCCATTATATGCAGTTATAAACTCAGTCTTTCTGCTGATAACTGTTGCTTACCCATCTCTGTCTGTGGCTGAAGTGTCTTCCCTGGTTTGTTCAGTTTCTTCTCCGTTTGCACTTCTCTGGCCTTATCTCTCCTTTTTTCTAGGTATTTGTTCCCAACTGGCTAAAAAGAAGAGGAAAGGCCAAAAAATACTATTTCTCCCTAATTACTTTTAGCTATTTTAAAAGATTTTTTTTTTTTTTAGGATTTCCAAAAAGTAAGGTATATTCAGATACCAATCTTCTTCTTGCTTGCAAATTTCTTATTGCATTATGATTATCTCCTTATTACCTTTTCTTCACTCTCCATCTGCCCCTTTTCAGTACTTGCTTTGTCTTCCCCTTCGTATTTCCATGCTTTACATTCTAGCCTATATGACTTTTCTTTTACATGATATATATCCATATGAATTACCCCTGTATTTAGGGAACTCTTTTAACTTTTTCAGAAAGAATTCTAGTTATAACAAGTACCTATGAGTTGTGTCTGAATGCTTGAATGGCTGTGTTGTGGTGAACTGAGAAATAATATTCTAAAAAAGGAAGGTTGTGCTTTGGCTGATATTTTATACTGGTTACAAATCACCGTGTGTTGTTCAAATGACTGATCTGTGCAACTGTGTGTTTGGGAAAAATGCACATATAGTTTAGTAAGAGCTTCAAAGGAGTCTGAGCTGGTGGATACAGACAGATGATATTAGTAACAATACTTGCTGCAATACAGACAAGTTCTGTATTTCTTTTGTCTGCTGCATATAGGGATAGAGATTTAGAAAAATAAGAGACAATTCATGGACAAGAAGGCTTATGAACATATGCCAGATCTTTCTTAGAAGACTTATTTAAAACTGCTGATGGATAGGAATCATGCCTTCTTCCCAGCAAAAGCTCTAGAAATTCTAGCAGCCACTTAGAAGTATTGTTTTGGGAAAATTACCTCGTATCTCAGAGGATTTTGGGGCTATGTAATAGTGCATGTGTGCAGAGGGGGGTGGCTTACTTTGCTCTTGTCTTTTTCAGCAAGGAAATACACAAAGAGGTCAAAGCAACGAATGTGCATCACCCCACTCAATAACACTTCCTTGACTTTAAGACCATTGTGTGTACAGTACAGCCACCAGACAGAGCCAGCAAAGTGTGCCAATGCCTTATCTCTCTGCTAAGCTCAGCCAGAGTGTTTGATGAAGTGCACTCAATAAGAAAGAACAGCGAAGATAACGATGAAGTGCTTCCACCCTTTCAGTTTTGCAAATCCCTCGCCCATGGGACTGTGGAAACTGCAAAGAGAAATCTCCTCTCCTCCTCCCTCCTTTTGTTTTTTAGTGCAAGATATTCTCATTTCCCTGTGAAAAAGAGGATCCAGTGTGAAATATTTTACTGATTTTAAAATTAAAGATTTCTGTGTTGCCAAGTCCAGAAAACTATACACCTGTACTTCATAAAATATAGTGTAAACTCAGTGAATTAAAGATGCCGGTTGTTCCTAAAATGCCCTATGTTTCTTTGCAAACATGCATATAAAATGGTGCCAGGTGTAGGATGAAAGGCAGCATTGCTGCTTGATCGTGGCAGTCAGCATTAGAATAACGTGCAGCTCAATAACACATTAACATTTTCAAAGACTATGATTACCATTTCTTATCATAACAAAAATACTCCAAAACTTAAAAATGTTGAACAAAAGAAGACAAGGTGTAGAAAGAGTATTAGTTACTTTATCAACTACCTGAAATGCTAAGTGGAGCCAAGTTAAACTTTTAGAAACATAAATCACATCTGTCAGACTTACGTAAATCTCTGCAAACAATTGCTTTCCTCTAAGCGTCACTTTTAATTTTAAAAATGTTTCTAATGGTGGTCATCTCTTTGATAGATGATGTAGGGCACAATTTGTAAATACATTTTGCAGTAATCTGAATATTTATAGTTGAGATATTGCAGCACAAATCAAAGAAAAGTGAGGTAGAGCAGGGAGCAACAATATGACCCATGTTCTTTCTCAAAGCTGTCATCATTAGGCACTGGTGCTTGCACCGTTCTTCCATCGTGGGCCTCTGGCAGCTGTTGTTCATAACACAATTCTAGCTGAAAAGATTGATACCAACCTTCATTTAAATAAAATAACTTTCTGAAAAATGATTGGAACATATTTAATCATGAAAGGGGAGACATCTAGACTGTGTGTCATGCTCATGATGTTGAAAAATGGGCCATGTTGTGCAAAACCTATATGAGTGTTCTTTATGTTTGGGTTTTTTTTCCAGTCAGATTGGATATAGAAGCTAGGGTTGCTTACTAGGACTTGCAGTCACATTTTTAAGCATTAACTTAGCTTGTGGTGCCAAAGAATTTCTGGGTTTTATTAGATTGCTTCTGTGAAATAAATTTGCCTGGAAATAAAAGTTACGTGGAAAGTGAAGTAAGTGAGGCAGTAACCCAGATGTTCCATATTATGTTTTCTATCAGTAAATACTGTTCATATATTCTGCTGTATTGTCACAGAATCACAGAATGTCAGGGGTTGGAAGGAACCTTGAAAGTTCATCTAGTCCAACCCCCCTGCCAGAGCAGGACCACCTAGAGTAGATCACACAGGAACGCGTCCAGGCAGGTTTTGAATGTCTCCAGAGAAGGAGACTCCACAGCCTCTCTGGGTAGCCTGTTCCAGTTGGTTGTGTTGGTTAATTAATATTAATGGCAAATTACTTACTTTCAATAATGTAAAGGAATGAGATTTACATTAGAAGGAGAGAATTAATAAAGATGTACATAATATTATAAAAATAACAGAAAAAGTTAGAATATACAACTGAATAGCCAGCAGATGGAGCTTCATACCTCTAAAATGTTTAATTTTAGACAAGTGAATATGACTTTAAGCTGGCTGTTAAGATGCAGTCCAAAACTAAATATAAAAATTACAGCAAAGGTTGCATCAAAGCCAACTAAGACAGTGGCATGAATCAAAAAGCTTAAGCTATTTTTAAAAATGCTTGTTACCTGCTGTCCTTCCCTTAGTAAGGCAGTTAATAATGCAAAAATAAGTATATTTGATTAGAAAATATTAGACAAATGGACATTAGTATGGTTTCCCCTCTGGTTTTGTTGTTGGTTTTTTTTTTTTTTTTAATATCTAGATTTGTACGTTCAAAGGACAAGCAGTATTTCCTACTCATTTCTGCAGATTTTAGTACCAGAGAGTACCAAGTCATATTTTTTGAGATTTCAGAAAGACATAGTGAATACAGAGTTGAATATAAGTAAGAGAAATATTTTCAGAGATTCTGCATGGAATTAATGAGCCTGCATTTCTGGTGAGGAGATATTGGGGAGAGAAAAGAGGGTATCTTTATGAAATATGATTATAATTTGAAATTAGTATTTTTGAGGAAAACTTGAGATGAGAATAGGCTAATATGATGATATTTCTGCTGTAGAATGGTGTTTGAACTAGTCTTTAGTTTCGATGAAGGATGACATTTACCCTGTTTGTTCTATATATCCTGTTTTTCCAGAAAGTTTGAACAGTGATGTTATGGTAGAAAGCTTACTTGGAGGAGAAATAAATGTTTGTGGAAAGACAGGCTTTGCAACCAAGGGAAGGCAGTTATTGCACCTTCTTTTTTATATTCTAGGGGCATATTCAATCATTTCCTCTGCAATATTTTGGATTCAGCTTCTGATGCTTGAAAAGATACCTAAACATCAGTCTGTGTTAACAGAATTCCACCTGGGGTAGGCATAAGGCCAAAGACTTGTATCAAGTGTGTATGTCAGTCAGACCTAGATATTGGTAGGTATTAAAGACCACTTAAGGAATAACAGAGTTCGTTAAGAGTGACAAGAACTCAGTGGACTGTGGCTGTGATCTGCGAAAAATAAATGTTAGGTTTGGTTTTGGTGATGGTCGATTTGTAAATGATTTAAAAAGAAAAAGCAGTAAAAAAGAGTATGGTTTATGTTGCTGCCGTAAGGGATTTTGTATTAATATTACACAAGTATCTATGGAAGCTGGTACTGTTGGAATAGCAGTATATATACAATTCAAGGTCTAATTGCATTAAATCCTGAGTACCTTAGGATTTCTGCATGTATCAGCTGAGCTTTCATTCTGATTTACTCGGAAAGATAGAAATCACAGGACAGAACTCGAGACCCTTATTCACAACCCACATTTTCACTGGAAAACTGGAGAGAGGCAGGGGGTATTATCTTGGATGTAGTGTGCATTTGAGTCCTGTGAAATGGAGCAGATTCAGTCCAATTCAGATTAGCAAAGTGACTTTCAGACTGTCTGTGTCTATCAGCGTAGATGTGTCCTAACCTGTTTCTGGCTTTTAAGCCATTTATTGCATATTTACAGGCTGGAAGCCCAGAGAAGGGGGGAGATTAATGAATGATTTCAGTAAATAATGACAAATTATCTCTGACTTTGCCCCCCTCCCTCAAGTTTTGTGCACGCACAGGGTGTTTTTACCCTGGAGCACAAAACTGGTACAGATTTAAAAATGCATTTAAAATGCAGATTTTCTTTAGGACTCCGTTTCATGAAAATGCTTCTCTTCTCATTAATTCACATTCGATCATTACTGCCTTTAATGTTTCTTTTTGGACATCTAAATCCCGCCTCAAGAAATAGGAATTGCTCCTGACCCTCAAAACCACCTCTCCCTTCCGAGAAAGCTGTTCCTTTCTCTAGAGAAAACTGTCACTCTTCCCTCTGTCTTTTTTCCTCTTCCCATTTTCTGCTTTTTCCATAGACAACTGTTGCTGCATTGATGGAAAACCTATTCCCATGGGGCAAACTAGCACCTTGAGGAAAGTCCCTGTGGGTTTCTCTTTTCTGTGCGAGGACAGGTAAACGCAGAGGGAGGCTGTGCTTGCTGAGCTCCCCTCCCCGTGAAGGCCAGGAGGAGATGCTGCAGTCTTCCTTGTTCTGGTGCTGTTGGACATGGCAGTATTGGGGCGCAGTGGACAGCGTAGGGATTAGGTTCAGCAAAGTAAGTCAGGGCGACTGAAGGGAATGTCCTCTGTTTTGCAGTCTCTTTGAGGTCAGCGACAGAGGTACAGATGTTGGTGCCAAGCAGATGTGAGCCCTCTCCTCTCTAATTCCTGTTCCTTCATGGCCCTTTATATCAGTGTTGGCAGAAATCGACAGAGTAAGTGGCTTTGAAGTTTGCAGAGAAAGATGCAGCCTAGAAAGAAAAGAGAGCTGGACTTGTCAGTTGGAACTGAAAACATTGTACAAGCTTTCAGGGGTCCCTGAGGCCTCTGCTTTAAAATCAAAGAAAGAACAGCTCTACGTGAAAGAACAGGGGCTGGTTGTACTCCAGAGTGGGAGAATGGGCTCCTAAGGCTCTGCTGAATGAAAGGGAAAATGAAAAGGAGGGAATGCTGCTCAGAAACACTGTTTTGTGTGCTGTGGAGTTCAGCTGTCTCCTACCAGTTCAGAGTAAGGGATTGTAGTATGACATGACAGAGGTTAAGGTGAGACCAGAGGGCAAACTGTATAGCCATAGGCAAAAAAAATGTGTCTGTGTAAATGCTTTGCTCAGGACCCCCCAACACTAGATTCTCAATGGTGGTGATGCCAGGAGAGTGGCTATTCATGCCGCGTTGCTGAATGGGGTGGGATGCTTTCAACAGTTTCTCTTAGCATGCGTTAAAGGAGAGAGGATATGCAGAGCAGATGATGTTAATAAATGTCCTGATTGGAAAAATCATCACAAGATGCAAGGGATGGATAAGGAGGAGAACTGCATGTTAAAGGAAACATTTATTCATAGTATTAACTCACAAAACAGCAGAAATGTAATTGCTTAGAAATCATGTGACATATTTATTGTTCACGTTCTCGCTTTGCATAAATCTTTGTTACTTGGTTCAGCATTATATACAAAACGTTCTAGACATTTTGAAAACTATATAGCAAACCACACAACAGAAAATCTAACCCCAGTGGTGCATGTACTTCAGACAGTATCATTTTATTACCAATATGTGAAAAAGGAAATGCAGAAATGGGTCAGCAACCCATTTAAATGACTTTACAGCAGACTTGGTGGTGTACTTAGACAATTAACCTGACAGCTAACGTTAACTGCAGTAGGCCATTTTTTACATGACAAGAATCCACACAATATAGCTAGCTGTATTTTAGTGATGCAGTAGCATTAGATAACTTTCATTTTATGGAATGGACCCACATTTTGTTTTGGTTTGTTTTGGTTTGTTTTGGTTTTTGGAAACCTGCAATTAAAAATACTTAATTATTTCTTATTATGACTGCAGGTGATATTTAACTGAAAGCAACCCACAGAAAAACAAGCTTGTGAAGCTATAAAGGGATCAGAATAATGCAGATATGGTAGTTAAGGTTTAGTGCAAAAACAGTTCAAAGAAAGAAGGACTATAATTTAAAATAACATCTCATTAATTGGTTTAATTACTCACTGCCAGTTACAATTGATTTTTAAGGCTGGAAACAGAAACACATCACACTTAGGAAAAGGAAAGGATTTTTACCTCTGGTAAGTTGGACACTTATGAAGATTCCCTTGGCAGAGTATAAGATTCTGATTAGGTTTTTTAGCTACTTTGAATTATACTCATTATTTTGTATTTGGAAATTAAGTCAAATAGCTACAATACTGATTTTATCTTTCTATAGCATTCCCTTAACTTTTCCTTATTTCCTTAGCAAAAATAATTTAAAAGTAACTATTCTTAACACTGTTATTTAGATAAGCAGTTTATTAGGTAATGATCTAATGTGTAATATGCTTCCTTCTCTCCTCACAAACATTCTGATAAAGGGTTGCCATCAGTCCTCTGTCATGTGGTAGCACATACACGTAGCTCTCAGAGACCATGGCACATAGATCGTGCTGCCTGGTAATGCAGAACATAAAGACCATCCCAGTTTCCCAAAACAGGATGAGCAATCCCCCTAGAAAATGAGTAATAGTGAGAAAACTACTTACTTTTGAGGTTTATTATTCCAGTATGAAATCTATGTTAAATCTTGAATCAGAGTTAGGGACTGCAAGTCCCTGTCTGTCAGAGTAGGGAATTGTAGGACTTCTCTACTCAAAACCGCTCTTGGAAGAACTCAGCCCTCCCCTCTTAAGCGGGGTCCCCACTGGTCCTGTCACACACCGAGATGGTCTGTTCAGGCCTGCCAAGCTATGGCATGGCGATACGCTATTTCCTCAGTACCACAGCAGCTCTGAGCATTAGCGGAAATGTTTCTGGGTTCTGGGCACCTTGGGAATTTTAAAACTAATAAGGAGGATCTCAGATTTTTTTTTTTTTTTTTTTGCAAGACTTCAGTTCAAATGTTTAGTTATTTTCTGATGTGAAAGTAGATAGCATTTGATTTAAAAACAAGGAGTATAAGCCAAGACTGAAGACAGAAAGGGACCAGGAGAGTGGGGGTCTTTTTTGAAGACAGAATAGATTCTTGTTGGCTACCTGTTCTCTCCTTCTCCAGAAGTCACTAAAACATGTATTTAAATGAAAGCTTTTTTCTTCTAAGCAAAGTACATGAATGCATATTTCTTCTGGTACGTCTGTGACATAATCACCTGTGCTACTTTTAAATATATTCATATCCACACAAAGCAACAGCAGCAAGAATACTTGGAGTTAAAGCTGTCAGTAGTCACTCAATTCATCTACATAGGGAGATACTGGAGGGCTCCTCAGGCACGGCACAGCCTGCATGACTTGTAACAGGCATAATGCAGTGACTTAAGCTGGTCTGCCCCAAGTTTAGTGATTCTTGGCTCTGTTGAAGATGGGTTTGTGTATCTAGTTATTTTCATAGAAATACTAAGTTTCATGTTCAAATACTCTTCACAGGAATGAAGAGAAGTTGCATCTGTATATGGCAATGCACACAGAAAAAAACCTCATGTTAAAATGAAATGTTTACAACTTTTGCTTTTTTATTGTTTCTAATAATTTGTATAGTCTACTGAATTTTAGAAAGGTTGGACAGGGTTTAAATGCTTGATTTTTCAAGTAGGAGGCATGCAGAACCATTCATACAGTCCCAGGTCTCATATAAACATTTCTGAATTGTCACCATGATGTATAAACTCAGTACATCATTTAAAGACAACTGTGATTGTGCCTTAAGTAGCAACATTCCTAATGCACATAGAGGTATGCTGGGGTTTCTGCTTCTTTGCCCTTAGATTTAGAACAAAAAGTTAAAACAAAAACACTGAAAACATCCAAACAAAACCCAACAAATCCTCCATCACATTCCTAAGAAAGTGTCTGGCATTTAGGCCTGATGTACACCATGTTAAATTTGTTTCTGAATAGCATTTATTTTCTTTTCCCTTGGTCCAGAAATCCAGAACACCTTGAAACATTAGTTCTGCTTTCAAATGAAATCTTATACATTGTTTTCATTCCAGGTGCTGCAGCTTTCATAAGAATAATAAATATTCTAAAGCAGCATGTGAAACCACATGAATAAACATAACATCTATTGTTCTCTCATAAGAAAATCTCCCAGATTAAGACAAATCATGAAACAGTGTTTACTAGCTCCAGTTAGGTTAAATATCTTAGAGAAAGTTTTAAGAGGCTTCTTGGAAAATCAAGGATAAATTATATAATCACAGCTTGTCTAGTCCTAAAGTGGTAGGTGCTTTTTCTCTCAGCTGTCTCAGTGGCAGCTACTGTCTCGCTTTTGCCATTGACCATTGTTATACTTCCCTTGAACCAGACAGATTACCTCTGAAGGCTTTCTTTCCTGAGTTTGCGCATCAGATAGTTTTTCTCATAAGGTGATTTCTTTTTGTTCACTTTTACAGTGCTTTCTTGGTCTCTCCTGCTTTGGAATGCATACATCAAGCTGGCACAGATTTTACTGGGGAGGCAGGAGTCTGGCTATGCCGATGCCATTCAGTTCTTTATCTCAGTCCTGCATTAGCCATTGATTGCCTTAATTAGTGGCTGGAGAAGATTAGGACATTCATATTGGCTAGGTGACAGAGGGACCTAAGGATTCCTGAGCACATTTTATTACTTGAGTTTCCAATGTAGGGTTTTGGTTAATATCTAAAGCGGTGTGAAGGGTAGTCAGAATGTTCTTGTCAAACATCTTCGAGTTAAACCAGCTTTTTAAAAAATAATATAAAGTAGGTGTGTTTCGTTTGAGTGAACATTTTCCCCCTGCACTTTGTAAAACAAAATCAAAAATCATGGTTTTGTTTAACGTTTGAGTTTGCACACAATTTTCAAAGTCAAAAGTATCAGAACTTACGGATACCAAGATTTGAGAATCTGCCTTTTCTGAAACTTCTGAGTGTTCATTGGTTTTAACCTTCAAATCTCTAGCTGATTTGGGACTACTCCTTTCAAGAATCTGCTTTTTTGCACATTCTAAGTGGCTGTAACTGCAACAATAGTTAGTGGAGAAGCTCAGTCTGGAGTCCTCAGTTTTAGTGGATGAAACATTTTCCAGGAGCAGCCTTGATCATAAAATTACCTTTTCTGTGGGCCCCCAAATCCTTTGAGAATTTCAAGGCCAAGGTGTTTTCTTATGTCTGTGGTGTGAAGATGGAATTGTTGCCCATTTTGATTAATTCTCTGTTGAGTCAGTCTTGGCTGGTAACTGTAGTGATGCTGTCATTTAAACACTGATTATGTATATAATTATTATCAGACCTACCTACATGTGGTAGTAGGTGTTTCAAAATGTAGTATATGTAGATCAAAGTAAGGCAATAGGATAATAGAGCACTTAGTTAAAATTACATTTATGTTACAAATAATTGAAAAAAATTTACAAATATTCTTAAGCTGTATTTGTAAATTAGATGCATTTACAGTTTTGAATATGATCTTCCTGGCATGTTTCCCTGAAGCAAAAGAGAAAATAAAAGAGAGAAACAAAAAAGGAAATTAATTATAGTTGCTTCCTTGGAGCTTCTTAGATTTCTCTGAGGCACCTTTATGACCAATCATGACACCTCCTCATTTCAGAGTTAATGAGCCAAAAAGATGAAAGTTGCTTCAGTTCTTGTCCTTCTACTTCCAGTGTTGTGATTGTTCCTGTTCTTCCAAAGGGCTGAATTAAACAAAACATAGATTTGGCTGCTGAACTCTCAAAGCAATATTCATATGACAGCTGATTGCATTCTTACTAATGGCAGCCCTTTAGGTAGTTGCTTGTATGTGTGAGTTATATGGAAAACAAAAGCAGTGAAAAAAATAGGTTACAAAGAGATTCAGGCACCCAAACTCTTGAAGGTTAGCTCCCGTGAAACATACATACATATATATATGTGTATATATATAATGTTTTAACATAAAATAGGTACATATGCACACTGTAATGAGAGAGTTATTAAGTAACATTCGTGCTTCAAGAAAAGGTTATAAATTGAGATGTTTAGAAGTTGTATTACTCCTTAGCTACTAGATAATGGCCTTATAGGTGATTTGAGACAAAATACTTACCAGGGTATTAGTGGACCGTTAGTAGAACTTCCCAACAGATGTACTATGTTTAAGTGACCCCTGAAATAGATACGGTGTTAGAAGCCAGAAATGGAAAAAACAAAACAAAAAAAACAAACCCAGAACCCACATTTGAAGTCCCTGAGAGAAACAACGTTGAGTGAAGTGGGAAGAGAGACTTTCTTCTTTATCCTTTATTTTTCATTTCTGTTAAAGACAGAATACATGTTGTGACCTGTATCCGCCCTGAATGTCAATATCATTCTACCTCAAATTTTTTTTATGCATTCTGTCAGGCCAAATGTACAAATAGCCAGAAACTGGGACGCAACCTCAAATACTGTTTTAGGGTGGTACTAGAAACAAAAGTAGTGATGTTTGGCATTTGCACGATAGTTTATTTTCATCCAAACTCTGATCTTCTACTTTTTCTACGGCCAAGGCACATGATTGTTCTGCTGAATATACATAATCCTCTAAATATAAGATTTCATTTGGACCTCTCTCACAGCTAAAATTAAGCATTATTTGGGAGATTTAAGCCACCTTAGAAGAGCTGATTGAGAATGATATTTTTTTTATTTTGAGAGTTGTAAAGAAATTTTATGAAGGAGTTTTGGATCAGGACCCAAGTGCGCAAACAGACCAAGCAAAGCCCAAATACCTGTTTTGTCAAACCACTTTTTAACTTCCAGCTTCACATTCCTGTATTTCCCTCTGCCTTCTGAGCAGCAGTGACCCAAAATAAATGATACTGGGATAAAGATTTCCCAGCTGCACCCTAGGGAAGAAGTTTAGCCCAGAAACTGATTGTACTTTCTTTTGAAACCAGAATGAGAAGTAAACAAGATTAGATATCAGTGAGAAAGAAGGAAAAGACCTGACAGAGGCTGCAGTCCAGTTGGCAGCAGCCATTGAAATTATTCCTTCTCCCCCCCCCCCAATCTGTTCTTCAGAACAGCAACTTTGATAATCCTTTTTTTTTCCCAGCAAGCAGTTACTATGTCACTGGTTTGCTATGTGACCTGGGCAGCTTTCTGGAGAAACTCATCCAATGTCTTAAATGGAACTTTTGCTTTGAGGTTAAAAATAAAAGGCAAATCCATGTGAACCACTTAAGTCCCATTATAGTGGCTGCAATAAAACATTGTACAGTTCTTCAGGGGTAAATTTTTCCTGATATGGATAACCAACCTAATCTATTTTCTGACTTCAGTGAAATTTGCTTGAAATAGTCTCGTTATTTTTTGCGAATCTCAAGATTAACATAAAATACGAATTACGAAACATAATGCATAAAGGTGCTCTGCCTTTTGTAGGATTAAGAGACGTTTGCTTATATGCATGACTATGTGCTTTGCCTCCAGTTGAGTATAAAAATAAGTATCTCATGAGACAGCAAACGTATTATGGTATTTCTTTCTGGCTGCCTTAAAGAAACAGAATACATCAATTTGCATTTTTAAATCTGCTGAGAGCAACAATAGATCGTTAAGTTCTTCTGAATTCCACCTGGTGGAGCATGTAGAGGGGTCCCCTGCAATATCATACAGTGACACTTTCATTATCTGAAACTATTTCTGTATGCAGACAAAACAATTCCTGTAATACTACTGTCTTGCTGTGTACTGTGTACATGGAAGACTGATTTGCGTTGTTATTCTTGCGTCTTTATGGTTTACTAAGAGTTGATGAAGTCATGTGCGCACCTGAAAGAGCTATATTATTGCTTTGATACTATTTAGTGTAGGAATACGTAAGGACAATAAGATAGCAATTATTCCATCACTTACTGTATATTCTTGAGAGAATTGTAGTATGGTACAACAAGAAAAAAGCTTTTATGTTCACCTTTTAACATAAGTGACTAAGATAGGAATTTAAAGTAACTCAATTACTGTATGTTAACTACCAGTAAATTATACAAGCAGCAGGACAACATTACATGCCTTTCAGTGTAGTTTAATATATAAAACTGTATTCGCAGGTTCTGTTTTCAACATCTAATTTAAAATTTACAGAATATAGCGGAAAAAAAAAAAATTGTATTTATCCCTATTTCCTACTGATGTCACTAGCAAAACAAAAAAGAAAGAAAATGGCACCTATGTTGCATATTTTCAATATATTTATACTGTAGATTAAGAATTACTTTTCTAGAAGTAAGCTGCTTGTACTAGTGCTGTCTGTGATGCCGGGCTTAAAATCATACCTACCAGGTATCACCATGGAGATATACCAAAGAGAACCTTGAGAATTTCTCTTCCTGGTAAAATGAGCAAGTCTGGACCAAGAAGGAATGTTAAATCAAAAACCAACACATACTTGATCTTTTTCTTTTATTTTTTTTTTTTTCCCCAAAAAGAAACATGGCCATCAACATGCCTTTTAAATCTAATTCTACCTCTTATTTGTTTCAAAGTTTATTTTCAAAAGGTAATTAAGCATCTAAATATCTTTGTTTACTTTGTTTCTAGTTCTTATTTATTGGTGTGACTGCAGCAACAATAGTATTTGGGTGATTTTTGCTGTTGCCTTCACTGGGACTAATCCCATAAATAAAGCTGCTCAGCCATTTTTATGGGATTCACTCTTGTCCTCATGAAAAGTTTCAAAATGTGTCAATGTTTTGTGTGATTCCATTCTAAAACAAATGAGGTGGGAGAGGAGTGCTTTTTTACTCAGTCCCTCAGACATAGCAAAAAATATTTTCTGCTTGAAAAAAACCAAAAATAGAAGAGATGGGATCAAAGCCCCAGAACTAAGCCTCAAGCATGCATGTTTCAGTTAGCAAAAAACAAGAAACATTAATTGATGTTTTCTATCTGAGGACAATTTCTCTGTTTCTTTCTCCTACAAATCAGCACTTTAATTCATAAATTATTTCCAAAACACAGTATTAAAATTTTAAATGGGATGCCTTGGGATGCCTTGGAAAATTGGCCTGCATTTTGTTGGAATATACCAACTCTTAAAGATCAATCACTAGAAAGAATGACTCTTTTTTTTTTTTCTTGCCTCCCTACTCAGTGTTGTATTAAAATTGTTTCACTTTAATGGAGTTTTTTGAAAAACTTAAGTCTATCTTGCATTCTTTTTCCACATTGTTTTATCTTTGAAGCCTTCAGCTACCTTTTTTTATCATAATGATGACTGAGCTAATGACCTTATTTCTTTTTTGTCAAATGTACTTGAGTTTTGCATTTGTTACTAATTAGAAATCAAATGAATCTCATTAAAGGGGTCTTGTAACCTTTTTCTACAACGAGAAAGGGCTAGGATTTCTCATCTGAAAACCTGTACAACTGTCAGCACCTAATGGCTTTGTCAATGTTATTAGAAGTAAATAATAAACATAGAAAATGACTTGACATGAACTTTTGCGGAGGAGCTACAATGAGCTTCACAACACAGATCAATAGATTTCCAAGAGAGTGACTATTTATTGAAGGCACTAAAAGCTTTGGTGAGAGAACAGGATCATTATACTGTTCAATTAGGCTAGATCCCTTTCTGAAATGTGAAATGGAAAAATGGTGGCATATACACAGAGCACAGATCAAATATGATATATTTTGGTAAAGTGTGCTTTTATTCTCTCTTGCTTAGAGAGTAAAGAATATAGGGTTGTACTGGGTTTGCATGGCAAGGTTTTGGTAATGAGGGGGCTTACAGGGGTGGCTTCTGTGAGAAGCTGCCAGCAGCTTCCCTCGTGTCCAACAGAGCCAATGCCAGTCGGCTCCAAGATGGACCCACCGCTGGCTGAGGCTGAGCCCATCAGCGATGGTGGTAGCGCCTCTGGGATAACATATTTAAGAAAGGTGTGTGGGGGGAAGGCTGCACAACAGCAACTGCAACTGAGAGAGAGAAATGAGAATATGCAAGAGAAACAACTCTGCAGACACCAAGGTCAGTGAAGAAGGAGGGGGAGGAGGTGCTCCAGGTGTCAGAGCAAAGATTCCCCTGCAGCCCATGGAGGTTAATGGTGGAGCAGATATCCACCTGCAGCCTGTGGAGGACCCCACACCAGAGCAGATGGATGCCTGAAGGAGGTTGTGACCCCGTGGGAAGCTCAGACTGGAGCAGATTTTCTGGCAGGACTTGTGACCCCGTGGGGCACCCACACTGGAGCAGCCTGTTCCTGAAGGACTGACCCCATGGGAGGGACCCACGCTGGAGCAGTTCATGAAGAACTGTAGCCCATGGGAAGGACTCATGTTGAAGAAGTTCATGGAGGGCTGTCTCCTGTGGAAGGGACCCCACGCTGGAGCAGGGGAAGAGTGTGAGGAGTCCTCCCCCTGAGGGGGAAGGAACAGCAGAGACTATGTGTGATGAACTGACCACAACCCCCATTCCCTGTACCCCTGTGCCACTGCTGGGGGAGAGGAGGTAGAGAAAATTGGGAGTGAAGTTGAGCCTGGGAAGAAGGGAGGGGTGAGCTGAACATATTTTAAAGATTTGGGGTTTATTGTCTCATTATCCCACTCTGATTTGACTGGTAATAACTTAAACTAATTTCGCCAAGTTGAGCCTGCTTTGCCCGTGACGGTAATTGCTGAGTGATCTCCCTGTCCTGATCTCGACCCATGAGCCTTTTGTTATATTTTCTGTCCCCTGTCCACTTGAGGAGAGGGAGTGATAGAGCTGCTTTGGTGGGTACTTGGCATTGAGCCAGGGTCAACCCACCGCAAGGATAAATCAGTTGTGTCATAAAAAACTATTTAATATTTTTTGCCTGTGTCTTCTGTGGTCCTTGCATGTCTTTAAGCTTGCATTTCCAATTTCTCAAGAGATGCCTCCTCTTCTATATGATGATATAATCTTTATTTTATTCAGATATTTTCACACATTAGAATATGGTATAGAAAATGAATGCATATTCATTCACACAGTAATAAGGTTTGCAAATAGTGAAGTAGTTGAAGTTCCTTTTCCCCCCCTGTCCTCAGTTAATAACATACACCTTGATAGCTTCAAGCAGCCTGTCCTTCTAAAAGGAGTAGGAACAGCTGTTCTGTTTTCAGAGCTGGTTAACACATCCAGAACTTTTGGCAAAATCTGACTCACAGCTTCAGTGGTGATATTGCAGGTAACTTTTTTAATACTTGTCTTCCTGTTGTCCTTCATCAAAGAATAGATGACTACAGACTTGGCTGCAAGTATATAGAAAGAAACATTACAATTTTCTGAATGTTGTTTTAAAGACTTGAAGTGTTATATAATTGGTAAGACTAAAATTATGAAGATGATATAGGGTTTAAAGGAAATCAACTACAAAGAAAGATCAAAGAAAAATTCTGGTGTTCTTTATATGTTACAGGTTCACTTAGTCTTGTTTTAAAAACCATACACATACAGCATATGCAATATATAAACTAACATATATATCTAATTAAAACTATAGTGATTGCCTATAAACAAGACTAAACAAGGCTGCTTTATTAGAAAAGTGTTTCAGTTGTTTATAAGCTGTTTATAAGACTGCCAAAATTTAATTGTTTGAGAGGAATCTGAAGGCTCATTTTCTTCCTTGGGCTAGGTTTTTGGGAAGTTTTAACAAAATGATCAAAAGCTTTCTTCTAATTAGTTTAAGGAAATCACATTGTTTTCTATCTGAAAGAAGACCAAGAATATTCTCTTCCATTTTAAAGAAATGCATACAGGTTGTGGCATGGACGTGAAAATCAGCAAGCTGTCTTGTTTTGGAGTAAGGGGGGAATTCTGCTGTTCTGCGAAACTTGTACTTAAGTCGCTACCTCTGAACACTTCACTTTGTAAATGCTTGTGTGCTGTATGTAGGTCCCATAGATACCCTGTACAGAGATAAGCCTGAGTATGACCCATCCCTAAAAATGGGAACAAAACAAAATTTGCACAGCATCTCTCTCCTCAGGGAATTGTTACAGTGGTAACTAAATGGGGTATGGGAGTGGCCACAATGGTGCCGAAGTAGGAAATGGGAGGACTTTGTTCTTGGTCTTTCCTTCAGTGGTGCTTGACTAAGAGAAGAGAGGATCTTAAATATGAATGATGAAGAGACTAGAAGAGGTGCAGTCTCACATTGGTAGAGAAAAGGAGGGGCACAGGCAGCCTGTGAAGGTTGGACACAGCAGGTGTAGGCTGATAAAAGCTAGTGGGGATGAGCCAAATCTGGGTATGTTGTAAAGACAAGTACTTCGCAGACGATGCTGAACTGTGACTCTGAAAAGGGGGACAGACAAAGACGCATATATAAATAATGATGAAACATGTTAATTGCGACATTGTCAAGCAATTCCATGTCTCATTTGCAACCTTGTTGGGTTTCCTTTTTGTGTTTGTTTACTATAGGGTACCCGGCTGCATTTTAGTGGATGAAAAAAATGTAAGTTTAGAGAAAGTTTTCTAGTTAAATTTCAATATGTCCTTTTATACATATCAATAGGCTTTGGGTCAGAAATGTTTTCACTAGGAGCAAAAGAGTGACAGTGAGGGAAGAGAAGAACAAAAACAGCACGCTGAACTCAATACAGGAACAAATAATGATAGTCATGTTGTCCAAACCATGAAACAATTTTGTCTTCATTAAAGGACAATTAAATTATTCAGTCATAAAATTTAATGCACCCTTGTTTTCTTTAAGATGTTGCACATACAAAGACAATGTAGAAAAGACATCAAAACTGCACACTGAATTTTTTGAAACATCAAATAATATTCAGTTATATATGGTCTTGCTGAATTCACATCCTTCTGTCACATGACACTGATTAAGGGAATGCTTTCTTTGTTCGTGTTTGAAGCAATGAGAGATTGCTTCAATTAAGTTATTATATGCTAATATTGAAAAAAGAGAAGGAAAATATTAAATCCTCTATCAGTTATAATTTTTGTTTGTATTAATGACTATTCTTTTACAGAAAGTGAGATTTTGAGGCTTTCTGTTACTGTTTGATGTCTTACTGGTATCATGTGATGTTAAAACAGTGCCTTTATTAAATTTCAGGAGTTCAGATTTTTCTAAAGCATATATTCAGATTGTTGTGCATCCCATAGTTGATTCAATATTGTTTCTTCCACGTATTTTCAAACTGTTTTCAAGACTTATTCTGAACGAAACAGAAGGACCAATAATACCTGACATGGGTGGCAGTCACAAGTGACCAGAAAGTTCGAATGTTGAGCTTCTAATATTTTTTGTGAATTCCTAATTCAACTAAATACTAAAAAAATGCAATTTACTTTAAAAAAACCCTCATACTATTAACAACAACAAAAATTACATTGAAGCAGGGAAAATACTTGCGGATACCAGCAGCTCAGTCCTTAAAAACAGGACAACCCAAAAAGAAAATACTGGTGTGATGGTGAGAAAAAGGGTTTGGTTTAGAGACAGGAGAACTATTTGAAATGAATTGGAGGAAATTATCTTTTAATTATTTATTTTATATCGTCTTTTAGCAATTAGCATAAAGCAAGACTTTATTAAGCTGTGTTTTGTATTCAAAAGTGGGCAAGTTTCCCAGAATTTAGAGGTTTACTGTGATTGTTTAGTGCAGGTCTAAGTGATGGCTTAGGATGGGATTAATGAAATGGAGAACAGGTTTATGAAGGTATTCCCCTACCTATTCTTAAAGGGCTGTGAATACTTTCACTTATACTCCAGTTAATATCTGTACTGTAGAAAATTAATTTATGTTAAAAATTCTATAATTATACTTTTCTGTAGCTCTCTGGGCAGAGGGGAACATCTCTGGTTTTTTAATGCTAAGATCTTAATCTTTTGTAATGTTCTGACACAGGGTTATAGATACTACGTGGTTTTCCCGTTATATCATGTTTTTTAATAGACTGTTGCTTGAAAAAGTGATTAAAACCCTAATGTCTTCAGTAATATGTTACAACTTTGCCAACAACTCAGCTAAACAAGCTGTCAGCTCTACATAGACAAATATAACTTGGCTTACCTGTTCTATATTACACAGTGACAGACCATATCAGTGCTTTGGCTTAACACAAGAGACATTAGTGCTAGGAAACAACCCGGCAGCCAGGCCAGCAGCAATGAGCAGCACTGTTGTGGTGTCTGGGACTTTGGTAGCATTTATCTGTCACACCTGCACTTTGGGGGGTGGGGAGAAGAGCACCTCCTTTCAATCCTTTCAAGTCCTTCTATCTGTAACCAGAAAGCTTAGTAGGAACTAATTAAAAGTTCTAAGTAGGCTTTTAAAATAAGTAAAAGGGAACCATAGGTGTCCACTTCAGTTATACGCAGATGCGAATGAAAAAAGGGAACAAGTGCTTTCTGAGGCTTCAAAGTCACTTGCTATTGGCTTGGAAGCTTTCAACTTCAAGTTAAAAAGCTTTCTGAAGAGGTCTTTTTTTTTTTTTTTTTACTTTTCCTTTGATTAAACTTTCTAAAATGTTTTGTAAAAGTTATTTAGTGCTGCAGGTAGGAACTATTGAAATGTAGAGGTACCAAAAATCCTTGAAACTTAAAAAAAAAGAATTCCCTTAAACAACACCCCATCCAAACTGAAGGGCCCATGAACACTGAAGATCTATCAGCTCTGCTATTGCGTTACACAGGTTGTTGTGGTGAAACCTCAGTGTAACATTTGGCTGGTTTTAGTAACATGATCACTATGAAGCATAACTCCACAACACGTCATAGCTTTGATTTTTGTCAAAGAGTACGTAATGGTTTGGATGGAGTATATAACAAGGCTGTGTCCCACCTACGGGGAGCTATTCAACAGCAGTACAGTTCACTGTTTCAGGACTACGTCATTGTAACTAAATCACCGAGTATAAAGATGAAACCAGAGGGATCTGATTTATCTATAAGAAAAAAGAAGCATGATGGGCTGTTAAGTGTACTTTTCTTGTTAATAGTTAAGACATTAATAGAAAGTCCTCTTGTCTTTAGGGAGAATTATGAATGCTTTTATAATCTCTTTACACACTAATAGGACAAACAGTGTCAGCATTTTAGTAAATATTGTGTTAGACACCTAATGTCTTGGGATTTTCAAAAAAATCAGGCTGACTGCATAGCAAAATCTCTTTTTGGATTTGTGTACTTGGAAGTGACCACTTGGAAAGAGCAGAAAAAACAATGAGAGAGCAGCAACGGCATGTCTCTCTGAAGGAACAAACCTGGAGCATGCAAACTTTACCTGACCAGAGGCACCACAGTAGGAAGGCTGGCAAGTAAAGTGCTACGAGACTCCCAGGCTCATGTGGTAAATCTGCTTTCAGACTTGGGCAAGGAAACCTGAAAGATGGATGAGAAGATTATAAAGCCATAAAAGAAGAAGAAGTAAATGTGAATGGACAGAACATAAAAATAAATTGTGAAATTTCTTGTCTCCTCTTTTTATTTTCTTTAATCTAGGGCAGGGTTGTAAGTCTCACGGAATATAAAAGATAAGAAAAAGAACCTCTGTTAACAGGTGAGAGTTCAGGTTATAAATAAAGGCTGTTGAGGTAAAGTAAAGTACAAGGACAAGTAGCCTAGAAAGACTGAACAGCTGCTAGAATTCCACCTGAAAAGATGAATGATAAATGCAAGGATTTTAGATAGTTTCCAGTTTTAAAGGAGAAGTCTGAATTTTTTTAGTAACATTTCAAAATAAGGAGGGCAACACCTCCAAGAACAGCTCAAGCCTGTATAGAAAGACAATTTTCAACTCGGCTAATTATTATAAAATACCTGATTAGTAACCTGAGTGTCATAGAGTCCAAAAGTCCTGTACTGTAGAGTTGCCATGGAAGACTATACTGGCATAGAATATGTCGAGTCTCGTTTCTTTAGGAGCAAATAATAGCTGCACTACTCTTGTAAATTCAGCTGACACTGGGAACTATCTTGAAAAACACGACTAAATTTGACTTCTATTCCAGGTGCAAGCTGGGCATCTTACTTGCTCTAGTGCATACCAAGGTCCACATTCCTAAAAATCTCTTTTCTGTATAAGTGGGAGGAAAACATCTAAGCCATCACATGATTATGACACATGTACAGGTGCTGAAAAGCAAAGCATGTCGATCTTGGCAAAACTGGACAGAAGCCCAGGAATGAGTAGAGAGGTTGCTAAAAAAATTTCCCAGAACAAACTGAACAGATGACTAATATCTGTTACTTTAAGAACACTAAACAACAGCTGACCTTTTTTATAGTAAATCGATAAATTCTCACCCATTGAGAAGTACAAAAGAACTCCCCAGGGTCCTACGTTTAGCCCAGAACTGCAAGACTTTGCTGAGAATTATTGCTTTATAGCTTCATGATTAGAACAGTGTACGGTTTTTGACTCATTAGCAGATGAGAAAACGTGTTATGTCTGATTTTTGATTTTTATGGTTTTCTTGAGTCTTGTTTAATTACAGCAGTGATAGGCCGAACTACATATTATTGGAGAGTTAAAAAATACAGCACAACTTTCTGCTGGATTTCACTGGAATTTTCCACCAGGGTCAAAAATCAAGATCCTAACACTGATGCTGTGATTGTTGCTTTTGAATTTGTGATAAAATTAATTAGGATAACAATACTGACAGCTTCCAAAAGCATACCTTGGAGTCTCCTGCAAAACTAAAGTTTTAAAGAAGCTAATCAGCTGAGTATTATACATGGATATATGTATGGAAAGAAAAGCCAGTCATTAAACTGTAAGAACTCTTGACTTAAGATAGGGTGCATTTTTAAATTACGGAGCTTTTTCTACTTAACTTTGCTGTATTTCACTTTACTCAGATAAATAAATACCCATCATATACTCCTATCTGTCGATGCTGTTAAATTCTATGAACTACAATAAATATCAGTATTGCGTAAGCAATTAGCAAGCAGCCAAAAAAACACCCCGACAACCAAAGAAAAAGAGACTGATGTACCATATTAATTTCTTTTTTACTGTCTTGAATAGATTTTCTTCTATACTGTAAATTTCTGTGGGACAGTTGAAGAACATCTGTTGACTTTTGGCATAATTCTGTGTAAAATTTTGGTGGTCTCATTCATTTAGCATGTATGATATCCTAGAAAGTTGATTTTGAAGCTGTTATACTTAGAAAAAGAACTGGATGTTGTGTATCAAAATTAGATTCACGTAAAAGTAATAGATGTATGGCATACAGAATATTTGAGAACTTCTGAATAGAAGCTTATGATAATGTATTTTGAATAATCATGCTACTTTGCACAGAAATTGTATTTGCAGTATACCACACTAGGAGCTATCTCATGGCACTGTTTTTCAAAAAGTAGATTCTAAATTCAAGATTCGAGATTCCCTTAGACTCTAGTTCACTAAGGCCATGGCATTGACTGCTGTGCGACTGTTCGTGCTTCTGTTTAGGTATATGTTCTGTGAAACCACTCATGCTTACTTTTAGATGCACGCCTAAGTACATGGACAAGTAAGAAGCACAAAGGACAAATAATGCACTTTTAACTGAAAATGATCTGTGAATAAGTGGAAGCACTCACACTAACTTTGTTATTTTGGGGATTAGGCTTCATCAACTTTTATGGACAAGAGGGTGAAAATGTGTGGTTGAAAAGCCCTTTTTTTGACTAAGTTCAGACCAACAGTCTGTTATCTTGGCTTAAATACTAGCCACATGTTCTCATACATTAATGATAGCAAAGTAAATTAAAGTAAAAAAAAGATTCTTTTACTTTAGGAGTAAGTTACATTATCTCTGTTTGGTCAGGGAGCATTATTTTTCTTTAATATTACATTCCTCTTAAGAAATATAACAATCCAATCACTGAAATGATTGTAATAGGGGCAACTGAGTCTCAGTGAAGTTTTAGATTGCATAAGAATTAAGATCTTCATCACTGGTGATCTCTTTGGACATTTCTTTTATCATTCAATTTTTTTATTCTTTATATTTGATTGGTATAGTAACACTGCCATGTGAGTTGTCAGTGAGATTTCCGATGAAGTCCTGTAGTAAGTCCACGTCTTTGTTTTATATGCAAACAATAACAACAGAAAACAATGCGGTGCTGAAGGGGGAAACAAGAAACTGTAGCCATTCTTAGGTGAGAAAAAAATCAAAAGAGGAAGAGTAACATTAACATTTTACCATTTTATCATGACCAAATTAAGACTTTGGATAAAACATAAGGTACAGAAGAAAGTATAAAGTACAGAAAAATGGGAGTTAGTTGTATTTTGCAGAAGCTGTTAACATCCTGCAGGATACTTTATTGTATAATCAGATTGGTTCATACCTTTGAAAATCATGTGGTTTACTTGCAATTTAAAAACCATAGTGATTTGCATCTACACAAATATGCATGCATTGGTTAAGTTAGGCTACTGTACCAGAATGAAAGCAATTAAAGCTTCCTCACAGT
The DNA here is from genome assembly GCF_034619465.1 of Leptosomus discolor. Taxonomy (NCBI): domain Eukaryota; kingdom Metazoa; phylum Chordata; class Aves; order Leptosomiformes; family Leptosomidae; genus Leptosomus; species Leptosomus discolor. Next base: position 25,199,694 of record NC_141398.1, on the reverse strand, counting down.
CATGAATGCGTGTTTCTTGCTTGTCCTCTGTGTGCAAGGAAGCAAATTTAATAGGCAAAGGCTGTAAAACTAAGACTTATTCTGGCAGCAGTTGTGAAATCACTGGGTAGGAGGAGATGCCTATGCCGAGAATAAATCTAGTTCTGCTCTCTCCGTGACTGTAACAACGCCAGTTTACATTTGTGTGATACCTTTTATCTAAAAATCAATGTAGGTGAAATGATTGCTGATACATTTTTTTCACACTTGTTCAAGCTGGTGAAAGCTATTCTCTGCCCTCACAAGAAGCCAAATACATGATAATAATGTGACCCTACAATGCACCCTCAGCCACTGAACACATATTTAGCATTTATTTAGTCCTGGTTTTGTCCCTGCCATAAGCTTAAATTCTGTGTTAGAGGCTGTCCACTTTCTCTGCAGCCCTGGCAGGGCACAGATTAGGTGAGGAGACATAGGATGTATTTTTGACATCTTCTGTCTATTCATAATTGATGATATCTTAATTAGAATTCCATAAAACAGATACACGTGGTGTACTTTTCCCAAATCATAGTGGAAATCTGATGGATCATTACAATTGTAATCTCTATTTTTAACAGCAATCAAAATTTTCACCGACTTTCTGTTCAGCATTTGCGTCTTACTGCACTGTTCCAAGTCAGCATGATGTATAATCTACTTCGTCCTTGATCAAATATTAAAAAGGTTCTGAAAAATGCATTAGTGGTGTAGTCTTCCTTAAACCAAAAAGGTAAGTCAATAGACACCATAAGCTACTGACACCAGAGAACAGCATCTTCCGTGCTCTTGGTTTCAGATGTCCCATCAATAATATCGAATGTTTCTTTATTCATTAATTTCTGACTATCAGTCTGCAAGATACACTCAGTTGTACTATTTTTCTTGATGTATGTTGCTGTGGTGTCATTGTTCTGACACCTGAGACCTGAAAGAAAGCTTTAGTGGGTAGTTCTAACTTTCCAAAAGGGCTTACTGACATTGTGCAATGATGATAAAATTGTATTTGGAAGTAGTTACTATGCATACAAACCAGACAATTTCACAATATTCCTACCTCAGCTCAAATGTTTTCACCTAACAAACCACAGTGAAGATGCCTTCTGTAAGCAATATGTCTTTTTTACAGCATTACTGATATCAACGTCCTGCTGTCCCAGTTCTCTGATGAAGTGCAGTTTTAAGAAAATTACCAATTTGAAAAATGATGTGTCAATATCATCCATGATCTGAATGTAAGGTCATTAGCTTCAAAAGGTTTAAGTCACAACAAAATGCATAGCAATTTAGAATCCAGAAATTCATTTCATCTAATCAGAGCAGCTGAAATATTAGGTGTAGTGGCACAAAGCTGAAGCTATTTCATAGATCATCGCTGTGAGTCATATAGGAACTTCTAAATGGTAAGCAAACATGGTATCTTGCCAGACTGATCATTTAGACCATTCATGTATCGAATTACTATTAAAGTCAAAGGTAATCTTCCTGAATTGATTTGCTAATCGCTTCTAGGGTTGAGACATTATTGCTTATGAATCAATAGATATTTTTCCAAAAAGCATATCTGATGAAGAAATATCTTGAAGGTCTTGGTGTTTGCCACTTTTGTCATGAAGAACTCCACAAGAAAATTGAGCAGATGTAGGAGTATTTGAAACAGAAAAAGAGAAGTCAGTCTGCCATTCTTTTTAGCAGTAACCTGAGTAATGCTTACCTAAAACTCACTATGCAAGTTGCTCCAGTTATTTCAGTGTACACTGTTCAATAAAATTTATCACATACCTATGCAATGGAATACATTCCAGAGACAAACTGAAGTAGGCTATAACTACATTACTGACCCACTGAATGTCCAAGCCCTGAGAGAATTCTGCCATCGTCCTGGGGCAGAAGGGCTTGGCAGTGAGGGCTCAAGGCCAGCTGTAATAGAGCACCTATCTGGCCTTGATGCTGTTTGATACATGGCTGTTGGAGAAGCCCTGGCAGGGGTTGGCCCCCTTTAATTCAGGAGCTGTGTTTATCCTGAGCTACTCTGCCGTGGTCCCTGTCTGAGCTACACTGCATCCATGCCTCTGCTTGCCATGTACCTTGCTGCTCTGGACCAGGACGCTGACCTGCAGCCTCCTGGCTCAACTCCAGATCTACGTCATCACCATGAATTTGCCTGGCAGTCCCTAGCCGGCTAGCTGACCCTGGTTACTGCTCGGCTCCCCTCTTGTCTGGGTGCTTTGCTGCTCTGCCCTTGTCAGTGAGGCCACTGCCCTGCCTGCCTTGCTGTCACCCTTAGCTCCCAGCTTGCCTTCCCCTACAGAGCAGAAAGCTTTCGGTGCTCCCTGATGCTAACTCCTGTATTATATTCTAATAATTTAAGATCCTGGACAGAGGACAGTCATACAATTGCATATGCACAGTAATGAAACACTTCATTTTTTTCTCTAAAGAAGTCTCCTTTGCCTCTTCCCAGATTACAGAAACCTAAAATAGGTGGGACGGAAGATTAAGCCTTTGCCTATTCTAAGTATGATGTGTATGAATACATGTGAAATATACAGATCATGAGAGAGAAACTTATAAATAATAGAGAAGGCTTCAGCATATAAGTGGAGATCTTGCAGATGGAGTAAAGTTAAGCACAGAAGGATAGATTTTCCACGTCCACTGCAGGGGTAGCAATAAAATCACGATTTCATGAATGTCAATCCATGGCTGTGTTCACTAAGCACTGCAATCTCCATTCCTGCCCATGATCTGCTTATTGCTCAGTTATATAGGCAGAATAATACCTTTCCAGGGTTGGCAGAAATAGGTGGAATTCTGAAGAAAAAAAGATGAGCAAAGAAACGCAATGAATTTCAGCTAACATGACTCCACTGCTGAAGTACAGCCAGCTGGAGGTAAGAAAAACCATGCTGAAGACAGCGATGAGACAGTGATTGATAGCCTTGTTTGAGAGATGGATGAGATCAGTCTGACAGTTTCTGGCACAAATTGCATTTCCTGCTGTTCAGGCAACTTAATTTCATTTATGTTCATTTATGCCAGCTGGGTGTATCTTATTCTTCTCTTCACCCTGCCATGTGCTGTAGTTTCACATTTTTTTCCTGAATAGCATCTCTACCTTTAGTAAAAAATGTAATTAAAAGACAGTTATTCACATCTATCTGACGTTTCTTTAGTTTTCCCTTTTGTGTGCTCAGAAAAAAAGGAAAGCTTTGTGTGCTCTTTATGATGATTCTACCTGGAGATACACAATTCAGACCACAGGCCAGTGTCAGTTTATTGACACCGACCTGTGAAGTATTTCCCGTCCTGTTATCTGTCTGTTGTTCTCTAGCTTTTAAGGTCTGCGTTCCCTGTGACTCTGAAGTTATACATCAGCTAGCAGTGGGACTGCTGCCCCCTGTGTGCTCTACAGTAATGCATCAAGTATGCCATCATTAAGATAAATTATGTCCTTTTGTGAACGTTTGAGTCTGTATTTTTCAGGTCAAAAAAGCAGCTGTGCTTGAATTAGAATTTAGGGTGTCACTTAAATGCTGGAAATAAATTCATTATTTAGTACAGTTTTAGCAAGAGAATTAAGAGGATTCAGGCTAGCGTTTTATGTAACATGATATTTCTGTTGTAATACTGAAGCAGAAATGAAATGACAGGGAAAGAAATAAGAAAAAATATTAGACATAGGCAACTGTTTGGGTTTTTTTTTGATAATTCAGGTTTGAATTATAAACTTGAGCATGTTGCTAAATCTGCAATCTTTTTGCAGACCTTCTATGTGTTGCTAAATGTCATTTGTCCTAAATCTGAGTGCCAGAATAGAAGTGCTGAAAGTATTTTACAGTGGCAATGGAAGGAAAAAAATCACGGAAGAAAACTGATGCTCTCCCATATTTTTTAAACATGCAAATTTTTATGTACAATATCTTACACTCTGAATACATGGACCTGTGCGCATATTTATGTAAGCATAAGCTTATGTGAGTATAACAATTGCTAATCAGACTGATAAATATACACTATAAAAATATCTGACAATATTAGGATTAGCACTGGTATATGAGGAATCAAGAATTCTGTTCACTGGAAGTTTGGAAGAGCAAATTAAATGCCTCTGAGTAGGGAAACAGATGAAGGACTCAAAAGTACCTTACAGGTTACATTTCTATGACATAACGAGTATATGAAATATGAACAACTGCTTTTGAAAGTATACCAAAGAAACTGACAAATCCAAAGCGGTATCTTCACTTCTTTGTGAGGGGCTCCTATTACAGCATCAGTGGCCCCCAAAATGGGCAGGAGATAGTCACTCATGCTTCAGCCCATCCATTTTGGCAAAGGAGGAAAGGGAAGCAGTGACTGAGAGGACTGAATGCTTCCGTTCCTTTCAGGTCTCTTTACTCCTTACGCCAGCATTATGGCTTACTCAGCCATGAGTATCTGAAATCATGGAAGAAGTAGGGGAGAAGTGGGATCAAGTGAACATGGACTCTGATCCATAAAGTGACAACACTTGATTGGGGCTTCCGCCACGTGTGACTGCATTCCTGTTGTAGCTGCTATGTGCTTTCATTGCCTTCACCTATGGTTAGGGCAGGCTCTAGAAGCAAGGCAAGCTTCTGCTGAAGGTTTGATCCAAATGTAAAACTAGAGCAACTTCAAAGTTCAAAATCCTCATCATAAAACATTACAGGGTTATTGGAGAAATGCATTAGGGAGGTAATACAAAAAATTCCTGCCCCTTTCTCAGAGAAGAACAAATAAGACATGATTCAATAGGCTAGCCCTTTATTATATTATAAATCCGTCTGTCATTGGCTTTCCAGCACACATTAAACTCAGTGTGTGGTGTTCATATCATGAAAGTCTGTCTGAAAAACATCTCAGTTGCAATGTTACAGTGCCAGCTTTGATGGTTGTCTCCAGATATTTTAAAATATGTTGTTTCCAACCTCAATCCCCATTTTCCCATATTTCCTTTAAATTTCCTAATATGTTACTTGCTGCTTTTCAGATCAGTTCTTTCCCCTGTACTTGCTAGCTATTATATTTGAACTGTAGGAAAAAAATGAGATTTTTGTCAGAAGCGTGCATTAAAGATTTCAGTGAGTGTGTATTTGAGTATCACTGGAATAAACTAGTGTCTATGCACTTCATATTCAAAGACTTCTGATTTATCCTGTCAGGTACATAACAGTAATAGTAACATTTAAAAAGCTTTGCTGATCTACTTGAGAGTTAAAACTAGTTAGGTGAGAGGGCTAAGAAGTGATACTTGTTGCACTCCTTAGAGACTCCTGTTTTTGTGAGGTGGCTCAATTCATTGTTCCAAATTAAGTTACAGGAGAGGTGAAGTTTGGGATTTTGTCTTTCAGCATTTACTGTGAAAATTAAAATGCTCCACAGCTACTCAGAAAAGAGTAGTGGAGAAAGAAAGGAACATCAGGCTAGTTTGGGGGGAAAAAAAAAAATCTAAAAAGTGAGCTCAGGATAGCATGAAACACATTGTACTGTGAATATGAAAATCTGGGAACATTAATTTTTTAAGTGTTTATGTGGCTTTCTGGATATTAGTTTTATGATGGCAGACATACCTACTAGAACTTGTTGGATTTGTCTCCCATCTGTACTTCTGAGGATGAAAACATCCCTAGCTGAAAGTGAAGTATTCACTGATAGAGAATGTATTTGAATACTGACACGCCAAAGTATAAGAAAGATGAACATTTTTATGGTGCCTTGTTTTGCTCCCCAGGTTAGCCTTGGTAAATTACTGGTAGCTTCTTATGACCAGAAACAAAAATATCTACAGATACTTTGCAAATCCTTAAAAAGAAGGAGAAAAAAAAAATAGGTGAGCTTATAAATATAATCACAGCATTATGTAAGATTGTGGAATACATTCCGATGGAATGAATAAGGATCAGAAAGTAAAAGGGAAATAGGATAAAATGCAGCATAGGTATTCCACAACTGAAACCTTCTAGATTATTCTGATCTCACTAAGAGCAAGTTTTCAAAGGAAAATAAATCAGATCTGATATATTTCCATACAATACCTGTTATGGTGCCATACATACATTAAAGGTGGAAAAGGTAGTGTTTAATACAAAATTTATAAATAATCATTTGGCAAAACCCAATGTATAAAAAGAAATATCAGCTGAAGAACATTATTGGTAAAATTCTTTAAGGATCATTTTAGAGGCTGATTTAGTATTTTCAATAACAACCTTACTGCAAAATGTAGTATTGCAGTAATAGAAGGCATCGATAGCTGCAAGTAGAACAAATTGTCACAGAGGAGGATCAGAAACTTGTACAAGGCAACCCATTATATTGCCTTATTTGGGCTAAATACTTGAATACTGGAAATGTTGTGCAATGCCACTGTCCCATGGAACATTAGCCTATGATATTTTTTTTCCCTGTTTCTGTTTTAGTTCTTGGTTAAAAAAAAAAAAAAAAAAAAAAGAAGAAGAAGAAAAAGATTCCTGACATGTAAAATATACATGGAAAAAGAAGTATTTCTTTTTTGGTTTATTTGTGTGGGGTTTTTTTAATTGTACCCCTGGTAAACCTAAGAAAATAAAAGAAAATCCTAGGCTGATGACAGTCTTCTGTTTTGAACGACTGGTTTGAACCACTGGTTTGAACTGCTGTGAATTAGATGGGATTTTTACAAAATTATATTTGGCCCAATATTTTGGTGCCTTTGTCTACAATTTCCAGTTTTAGTAGAATAAAGCTAAGCATCAGCTCACAGGGGAAAACAGATCAATGAATGGGTGACAGATTAATTTTTATTTTCTACGCTATTAGTCATAGGTTGGAGCTGGTACTGTGAGTCATTACCAGCACCACTGATTATGCCTCCACTAAATGAGGAAATAGGGAAGGATTTCTGATGGCCCAATCTACTTTGCAAAGCTTAAAATTTGGGATAGCAAGTGGGACAGATTGTGAGCTGCTTCATCTAGTACATTTCAGCTGAGAATCTAAACTGTGTCATTTGCTGTGCTAGCATCATACTAAACCCTTCAAAAGTGACAAGGTTGATTGAATTCAGGAGGTATTTTTACAAATATAAAGATGTTCACTTGCATAAATTGCTTGTAGGTCCCAGATTTAAAGTAACGAGAATAAGAAGCTAATAGAATGCTGATATCTTTGTAACTCTGTTTTCATATGATGTATGAATACATTGAAAGAATGACACATTGCCAGCATTTCCATGAAACTTTTCTGCTGATGTGGTAAGGTACAGACATGGCATGCATATGACTTGTCAAAAGGCTTCTCTTCTACTTCAAGGAATTCTGAGATGCATCATCAGGAAGATCTATTTGACAATGCATCTAAATGATAATTTTGGAAACGTATTCCATGTTTGAAATAAAACTATCTTTATGACAAAATTGCTTTTTTGTACTGACCATTTTACTACAAACAGTTTTAATTTTCTTTTCCAAAATAATGAACATACATTTATAAGTATCACTGGCCAAGAACAATTTTGCAGCTGTTTTCATACAAGATATTGCCTACTACAACAAATGTGTGAAAGCAGAACTAAGGAAATTCTTTTTCCCAGATATAAAAAGAAAACTTGCTAGAGTGACAGAACAAAAGGCTATGGGATTTTTTTCCATATTCTGACAGCTGCCACATTAAGAGAAATGAACTATAGATTTTATGAAATATTGTTAGAAAGTAAAAATTAATTGTGTATTAAAACCACAAGCAAATGTTATTACGTCTGACATGTTTAACAGTCTCAAAGAACCATGAGTACCACTTATATAAGCAAAGGAAAACTGGGTAGAAGAACTGCAAAAAATGGTTGTTTTCTCATCTAATAACACACTTTTGATGAAATTAAAGGGCCTTATGTGTTTATTAAAGTTTTTAAAGTGAAAATGGTACAAGGAAGGCAAAGAGCAAATCTGATGTAAACTTAGTCTGGACAGTTAGCAAGAGCAACTCTCGGGCTAAATGATGGGAAGGCCGTATTATTCACTAAATAATTATGGATTACTATAAAGTTCTATACAAATTAACCAAGGACTTGAGGTAGCATAGACTGTTACAGTGATGTTCTTGCATCGAACTATTTTTAGCCTCCAGAAAATTTACAAGAAATGGCAGAGATACATCAAATACATAAATAAAAATACTTAAATAAAATACAAGCAAATACATAAATAAAAATAAAGAATACCACATGTCAAATGTGGTTGGTTAGCAACAGAACTGGTGTTCTGGCCTGTTTATACTTTTCTGTGTCATATATATTTAGCATATGTTACAATACTTGCTGAGTCCTAGAAACTTATATACAGCTTTCTGTTAATGAGGAAATAAGTTTAGGGAAATAATTTTTGCTTTTTAACATTAAACTAAATCCAGCCATGATATATATGGGGATTGGAAGCTACATCCACACAAGTAAATTAAATGTGCCTGGGACCATTCCTTCACATTGAGGACAACTGACACAAAACACGACGTACACATGCCAGTAGCTACCTCAGCATGGAAAACAGATGGCGAGATGCAAAGTGCTTGGTAAGGACAGTCACTCAGCCATGCCAACCCCAGAGCAGTGCCAGTTTGGGAGAGTGCTAGCCAGCCAGGCTGCAGCACTCCCAGGCACCGTTGCAGCAGCTTCCCAATGCACCCAGTCAAGTTCCCGTGCTGGGATCTGTTTTATTTCCTAATGCAGGCAGGTGCAGAGTTCCTCTCCCCACTAGCACCCGTCTTCCGACTGTCATTAAGGGAGACAGAGTCAACACTTTTTTTTTACTGTGTATCTAATGCAGTGACTTGCACAGGGGGGTTGCTGATGATGGTATTTCACTGAATGGAAAGCTGACTCTCACCAAGTAAGATTTCCAGAAGAGTCTAGAAGGTTTTGACAACTGAACTGGATGACTCTAAGGCCTCCTAAAACTTGCAGTGCTAATGCTAATATTACTAAAGCCTTCTGTAGGACCTGATCTTTCAAAGCACTCAAGCAGGGACATAAACTCCAGAAAAAAGCAGTACTCTTATTTTAATTTAAACAAGTACCTTTTTGGGTGAGGGCCTGGAAGGCACATGCATAGATGGACAGAGTAAGGCTTGCACTGGGATTCTTAATTTAAACTTTCATTTGCAGGAGGCAATGTCAGCAAGCCTTTAAGGTGTGTTTTCCTACTAAGTTGTAAATTATGCAGGATAGTAAAGGCTTGCTTCGGTTAGACAGAAAGTAACTGAATAACTAACTTAGATCTTTTTTATAAGTTCTGAGCATTCATGTAGCATAAGTTGTCTAATTATAACTTTCTTTACCCCCTTTGAAGTCATTGGTAAAATATTCTTGCAAAATTGGAAAGAGAAAAAACATAAGGTTTGAATTTTTCAGCAGAGAAAGCTCTTATTCATTTTCTCCCAGTATAATAATTGTAAAAATACAATTCTGTTTCATCTTTAACACAAGGTAGAGAAGTGGAAAGTGAATGTTCTGCCTTCGCAAAAAGATTACTAACAATGAAATTACTGTCTTCTTGCAAGTATCAATTTGCTGTTTAGTAATGTGCTAACACATTGTTTCAGACTTCTATGATGTACCATACCAGAAGGGAGCAAATATGACTGTCATTTGAATTTCTGCTGCCACTCATCATCTTATATTACATGAAGTGCAGGGGAAAAACTTCATGTAAACAGATGACATGACACTAATAACAACAGCATCTACCAAAATCTATTTGCTTTGAAAAAATCATTAATTCATACCTGATATCTAAAAGAATGATCTCTGTTTCCATTTGTGAAGAATCCCTTCCTCTCCTGCCTTCCTCCAAAATCTTTCCAAATTCTACTGTTCTTTTCCTGCTAGATGCAGAAAGGTTTGTGAGGGGTGAAGATGCATGTAAAGACACCATACTCCCTTTCTCTAAGTCCTCTGTTTTTAAGGGGAGCAAAGAGGCTGTGATGGGCCTTTTGAGGTAAAATAACATGAGAGCTCAAGGTCTCCAGTACATACCTCAGAGAACTGCATGGAGAACACGGGTTCTGCATCAGGGTCTGTCAGTTGCTCATTGTGAATTTTGATGCTGTAGGCAAGGAGAGGTCAATGGAACCAGCTCTCCTCCTTTAAATTCTCTTCACACTCCCAGGTCACGGCTGAAAGAAGGTATATATTAATACTGTTTCTGAGATATCCATTGGCACCTCTTCTCCAAGGCAGAAGCATCAGCCAGGACACTCGTATTTTCCAGAGCCGAGGATGATCCCATGAGGCTAGGAAAGACATGATCTTAATGGAGAAAAGAAGCTCTTGGCTTCTGTGACAAGAAAAAAACATGTAGAGTAATGGGCAACAAGAGGAGAAACATCATGTATAAGCAATATTTAGAATCTTTCTGAAGAGAAAAATGTTCCTTCATATTGGACCATAACAAGTAAAGAAGAATACCACTTTTCTTACTGTTCTTTTCAAATTAGTCTTTACAAACGCCTTCAAAATTGTTTTCTTCACAAGTATTTTAGCATTCCTATATTATGCTCATTTTTTCTTATTAGTTATCAGCCACATCAAATTCTTTTTTCTTTCATGGCTTTCATTACTTTTCTGAGCCCAAACCATCAGATAGCGAAAAACTGCATGAGAGATGAGGCCTTTCACTAGGCTTCAGTTAGGCTTCACTGCCACAAGCTACTCATTTTTCTGCAACACTTTCCATGTTGAAATCAAATAAGCTGAAGTTTCCCTGAAACATTTCTCAGAAAGAATTTGCTGTTTGTAATGGAAAATGACTCTCTGCATGTCCTCTGCAGTGCATTTCAGACTTTCCCAAATAATTCTTTTAGCAGAAGAAATTTAGCTACTTGATGGAATAACATTTTGAAATCTTATACATTATAATTGTGCAAGGGGAGCACAAAAAATGGGTTTAGAAATCATATTAGCACTGTAACTCTATGTGGATGTAAAAGAAAGGCCAATTTATTTTTAACCACATTCTTTTTTAACATGAAAATGGCACGAGTTGTAACCTTTATGATCAGAAGTATCCTCACCAAGTTCTTCAAAAAGGATGGGGTGTACAGACATGATCCTCCTTACAAAACTGAGGATAGTAAAATTCTTTCCTATGACATACTAAGCAGTTGTTCTTGACTACAACAAAAACTACTAGGACTGGAGAACATAGAACATGTAGGAGGCAGGTCTGTCCACTTGTGGAAGACCTCCTGCTACATATATGTCATGATTTTCACCATTGTCTTTCTGTCATCTACATTAGTCCCCTTACAATAGTGACATGCTATTTTATTTAGTATCTTTACTCTGACAGCAGAGGCAGATTGGCCAGCTTCATCCCAATTCGCATTTTATGCTGCACTGCCAATAATTTGGCTTCAGACTTTGGATGAAATGAACTACAAAGTCCCATGGAGACTCAGAGATCTTTTCTTACAGAAATACATATTCCATTTTATTATAACTTTTTTTTAAGTTCTACTGGAGAAAAAAAGGATGAGTACTCACACCTTGAGATGTCACTATTTTTATTTACAATTCTAGCTTCATCCAGAACTAGACTGTTTTTCTCTTATTATTAGCATACCAACATCTTTTTATTTTATTTTTATAAATATGTTTAGAGTCTCAGTAATTCACTGACAGCAGCTGCTGAAGTTGCTGTGGTATGTGTTTCTGAAATGGAGAGCTACTAGCCCTGAAATGTTCCAGTTTCTTCTACAAGCTGTCAAATTCTTTAATAGCACATATATAATATATTTTGAGCTATTTCACTGAGCTCTTATGAAAAAAAGCATCTTCTCTAAATAATGTAGATATTGTATGAGAAAATGGGGGAGTTCTGGTAGGGTAAATAGAGAAGGGCTGCACAGTTACATCTAACAGCTCAAACCATGAAACTGTTTAGATGAAGAGAACAGAAGAAAAGTGAACGAAGAACAGATAGATGAACAGGTGTACAACTTGGTCTAAGTTAAAAATGCTAATTATGTTAAAACAATCCTGTGTCAGTAAACCAGCTCCTGGCTTTAACAATACCCATGTAGTGGAAACGGAACTCAGAAGGCATAGCTTTATCTGTAAATCTAGACAGATGGCTCCTCTGTTTACCATCGTTTCTTCCACTGATTCCCCAAACAACCTGAGGAAACTGCATTTACCAAGGTCTCCTCAGATAGCTTTAGCAAGCAAAGCACTACCCATTAGTATCAGAATCACAGTCCTCTCTTTCATATCATATTTTGAGCACATCCAGTAATGTGACCTGTCGCAGGCGCCAGCCAAGTGGAAATGACAGTGAATGACAGTAACAGACCAAATAAGATGGCTGCCAGGAGTGCAGAGAGACCCAGGGACCTCAATCAACTGAACTACAAAGCCATTAAATGATTTAATTTTGTGTATCCAACTGTGGGGCAATGTTTACAGCAGGAGAGGGAAATATACGCACAGAAAATAAAAGCATGTATAGGAATAAACAGTTTGAGAAATAAAAGTACTCTGAGGAGAAGTCAATCTTACATGCTTGTTTATTCCCTTTTTTGGAAAATACTACAAACTTTGCATGCACACAGAATGCACTGTTCTGTAATATGACCTTACGCTTTAGAAAACGATTCACAAATGAAATTGGTTTTGACTGGTAATGCAGAAAGGTAAAAAGCCACCATGTTCCATGAAAATAGGCTAGTCAACCTGATTTTTGTTTGAAGTCATTTTCCTATCAGTTTCATTTTCTGGCTGGCACCCCAGTGGCTGAAATGCAGAAAGAATGTATTTTAACTTGAATTAAAGGTAGAGTTTTATTCCTGTATACTTATTTGTTCCAGGCTCAGCCTTGAATCTCAAATGAAACCTCAGAAGCAAAACCGGTGTAAAAAAATATGGCACAATATCATACATATGCTTTTAGATATTGTAAAACTTTATTCTTTTCATCCTCTCTATCAAAGGCTAGTTTGGCTCATTCTATACTAATTATTTCAAATGCAGTTAAATCCTAACTAAAAAAAAAAAAAAACAAAACAACAAACTAAATCCTAGGATATGCCTGCACTGTGCTTTCTCTTAAGGAGGTGAGGTGAAGATCTATTGTCTCACCCTTTGCTGTATCAATAGCATGGCTTTGATATGTGAATTCTGGCATTAATTCATGCCAAAGTAAGGTGTTAAATACCAATTGTGATTAGGCACTATTCATTCAACCACAGAAACTTCTGGTAGATGGAAAAAAATGTTTATAAAACATACATAAAAATTAGAAAAGTTGTTTTACTTTTTTGTTGCTGTTGGTTTGGGGTGGTTTTTTTACTGTATTGTATCTGCTTAGGAAACAAGATAATTTTCTTTAACTAATAACAGCCAGATGTGCCTAGTTGAAAAGAAAGTCAGCATGTTACACTCTCATAATTCTTCTGGTTATAAGAAAACCCAGATAAAGTACACTTGTAGTGTAGCTGCAGAGCAACTGATAGGACTGTACAAAGCATGCCAGATAACAGTATATTTTAAAGCTAGAAACACTCATTAGATGATGTTTGAACAAAGCCTCTGTAAAGCCACATAGCTGTGTGGTCGCACAATAAAACATGTGCTTTTGCTAATAAGCAGCACCTTCCTCCCAGTGTAAACTCGTGACTATGTTAGATCACTGAATTTGCTCTTCTGACTAACAAAGGTAGAGAATTTAGTCCAAGAATCCCTGCCTTGAGCCAAGAAATTTGCAGGGAGTGGATTTCTTTCTAGCAGTTTTCTTCTTTTAAACTACCTCAGTCTGTGAGAGCGTTTAATTTTTATCAAGCAGTTCAAAAAACCCCAACCCCTATAGGAAAAATACCATTTTGTTTTAAATTGATCAAATTCCCAACTGTCAGCAAAAGGGCTCTCGGTCAGACTTTCTTACCTTTTGAAAGAAATTGCATCACTGTGATATATGAAATGGCATTCTGTGCTGCATTTTCATAATATGCCACTAAGTCAAAAGATACAATTCCAATAGATAGATTTCTAATGTTTTGAATGCAGGCCAAAGCAAGCCTTCTGTGTAGGTTGAACTGAATTCAAGAATGGAATGGATATGCTGCATGGATACTAGTCTGTGTTCATTTAGAGGCTTGAGATGAGCACCAGAATATGCTTTGAGGGGTAAAAATACAAAACCAAATACACAGTCACTTGCAACTGCTGAACATCTATTCGATCCTTTGTAGGCAGCCATGGGCAGACACGACAGTTGCAAGGTTTTTGCTCAACCGTCTTCTGCAATGCCAGGACTTCTAAAAGGCAACGGAACCTTGAACAATTCTTACAGCACTGTGGGTGTATCACACGGTCCTGTATCTTGAAATGGGACACAAAGATCACAGATAGGAAGCCTGCTGGGTTTTAGCTCAATCGTTGGCATGACCCCTTGTGCAAACACAAGCAAAAGAATATAGGATTATTTCTTCTCATGTATTCTAGCTGTCCAATATAGCTGAATGCACTGCCTCAGATATCTTTTTAATTTAGCTCATGCAGCTACACATATTCAGATACTCATTTATTTTATCCTCACTGAAAGCTTTGCACTAGTCTAAAGGAAAGCTTTGAAATGTTCTAAAGAAAAAAAAAAAGGAAAAAAATTTACCAAGATAAACAGAGATTTTTTTTTTTTTCAAAAGACTGTTATAGAAGTTTGTTACTCTTTTCCCAAACAAAATATGGAAATCTTAATTATGAAGGCTAATTCAAGCAGAGTCCACAAAATAGTCTTCCAGCAAAAGGAATGCAACTACTGCTGTTTTACTGCTTCTAGCATGTTGCGAATGCTGCCCTATTTCAACAAGCAACATGGAGTGTATCATTAGATGAAGAAATACTTGTTCATGGATTTTTCTTTTTCAAGACCAGATTTGCCTGTGTGTTTTCCTTTTTCTGGAACTATAAATTAAGCCCTCAGACTGACCACTTACGCTTCGATGCATACTAATCAATACAAACATCTCATTTTTTGATTAATTCTGAACTAATTCACAGTAATTAGCTGTGCCCGTCAAAAAGATCAGCAGTCTTTTAGAGTATATTACTTGTCAGTCAAATATATTTTAAATAAATTTTGATACCATTTCTAGCTCCAATTAACGGAACATCAGAATCTTGCTACAATTTTTGTAGATCTTATTCTAACATATGAGAGGAAGCGAGTATATGCATATTTATGGGAGAATATTTCCAACTGTGTTACTAATATTATAGTGGGTTGAATCAAGAAAAGTGCATTATCCTCACGTAGCTAAATCATAAAGGGCTGAACTAGAAATAGAATAGCCGTGAGGGAAACAGAGATATAAACTACTTTATTAAAGCCTAAACTAGAATTAGAAAACATAATATGTACCTGGGTTAGGCTTCAGAGGATATTTTTCTAACCTGTGAATGTTATCAATATCAGGCTGAGAATTTGATCCTTCCCATTTGGTGGTTAGGGATGAAGTTTCATTAGAATTACGAATAAATGAGAAATACCACAATGAATAACTGAGCATGTACAGTTATTCTTATACCGGCTCTTGGATGCCTGCATAGACGCTGTTAGCTAATATTCTGACTACACATCTAAAAATAAAGCACCTCTTCAACAAACAAGTAAGTACAATCTACTTTTTCAAAGGCAGGAATTCTAAGAAAGTGAATCCTTTTCCAAGGAGCAGTAGCACAGCTATGGGGCAGGAGGACATAGAAACTTCTTTTCTAACATGGACTGACCAGATGAGATCCCATCACCTACCATTTCCTTCCATCGCTGTTTGTCAAAAAGATGCTGGGAAGGAAGAAGAGAGATTAGCAAGTGATTCCTGCATCTGGAATCCACCCTGTAAAAGGGACAGAGATAGAACGGGTTGAAGATGGGTCAAATTTCAAGTAAAAACATTGCCATTTTATGGACCTGATAGCAAACTCTGCATGGAACTACACTTCTAAGGACACTTAAGGGGAGGGCTGGTAAAATCAAAACAAGAAATAATCTCAAGAGGCAACTCAAGTCTCTTGACATATTGGGCTTTTTGAAGGTGAACCTGTGGCCACCTTTATAGGTAAGAAAATATTTTATGCTCCAGAACAAGCAAATTATTTTGTACAAGTGAGTGCACTTCTTCCTAGATCTCTCATCTCCCATACTCTTTACAGCATTTTTTATGAAAGGAGAATGATCTCATTTCTGATCATTAACTCATTAAAAAGCATCAGGTCATTAGACAAACCAGGAAGGAAATTCCCTTTTAGAGAAGAAAAAACAGTGACTTAGCAGATAAACAGATTTGCAAGGCTTCTTCCTAAGATCATACAGGGTGGTATTATCTGTCAAAGCTGAATTATGGGGCTTTGTTTGGTTTTTATTATCTTTTTCTGTAAAAAGGGAATCTCCTGGCTTATGGTTCTGTCTCTGAGGAGTTTACAACACCAGAGATTTAGGTGGAGTTAAATGCTTTGTTGCTAGGTTTGTCAGAAACCACAGGAGAAAAATAACACACCGTCCTCTAATTTCAAGACTGACATGAAACACCAGTGCTTCTCTTCAGGGATTTGCTATCAGAAACATGTCCATAAAAATGTGAAATCAGATCTCAACAGCTGAACATGACCTTGGAATATAATTGGGAAAAGCTGTACAGATTCTGGGAGAAAGGTATTTCCAGAAGTAAAAAATACACTTTTGTTGAAACCTTTTTTTTTTTTTTTTTTTTTTTACTCCAGATTCATGCTAAAAGACTGCCTCTTTAAAAGCACATTCTTGAACCCCTTCCTCATTCTTTTTCCATGTTTTGAATTAAAGCTTTGTTTGAATATTAAGGCAAATTAAAAAGAAGTGGCTCAGAAAAAAAATAATTAAAACAATGTTTCTCATATCATATGATCATCCAGAAAAAAGGAAAAAAAAAGTGTCAACCAGCTTTTTTTTTCCAAACATACCTCATGAACTGATTTGAAAAGCAAATAAATTAATAAATTAATAAATTAATAAATCCTTAGAAAATTGGCAAGTCCAACAATGTGAACAAAAAAAAAAAAAGAGACCAGGATACATAAGGGTTATCATAACATGTCAGGTTTTTGACACATCTGTTCCACACAAAATACCTGGTTTTCTGAGCTTGCAAAAGAAAGTATCTTAAAGCTTTAACTCTCATTTACTTATCTCTCATTTCTGATAGTTTAAGAAAGCACTGCATGAACTGTTTGTTATTATTTTTCTTCCTTTCCTATGGCCTTATGTTGATAAAATGGTAAAGTGAAACACATGCTTACAGCACCATGAAGTACAGAGGCTCATCTTAAGCTACCTGTCTCCTTCACCAACAAAGAGAGTAGCATGAACTGGCACTGCTTTCCAGGAACACCCATCTTCAGTACAGAACATTTTCCTAGTGTATTGTCTGACTTTTGCTTCATTTCCTCCTATTTACCTACACCTTCAAGCTAAAAAAATGTAATACAATAAGCTTACATAGTGCCTGCAATTCTGTAATAAAACAACTGAATGTCTAAACAATTGCATCAATGCTGCTACAGTGGTAATAGCTGTTCTGAAGCTTAGTCACTGCTTCTTAAGGTTTTTTTTTCATTAACGCTTGAGTATCATTATACATTGATGCACTGAGATGTTTGGTTTAAAACCAGTCCAGCCCTAGCTGACTGGGAAAACCTGTCTTTGTCACTTACTCTTTTAATTTAGGAGAAGAGCTTGGATGAATCCATGCTTCAAAGTGTAGGGAAGGGAGCCACTGTTACATTGCTGAACTCGCACTGATTTTCTTCTTTCATTCTTCTTAGCCCTGTGCTGGAGACTACTCAAAGGAGAAGAAACATTACTAATGAAAGGACCTCTGCAGATGGTTAACTGACATGACCAATGAGCAAAAAAGTGAATGGTGTGCAGAAAATGGTAACTAATGGCAGCTAAGCCTGTCTCCTCACAGGTGATGCTGTGTCAGAGATAGATGAGCTGGCTACTGGAGAGAGGGCACAAATCCACGATGTGGTGCAGGGCAGAGATAGGACTCTCTAAGGAACGAGGTTAAAGCTGGGTTAATTGCACCTGCCTCTGAGAAGGACTAGCAAGTGTGGGTAAAGCATGAGCCTAGCATGTCTGCATCGCCTTCAGCTACGGAGCTAAAAGCTAGAGCTAAGTCAAGGTACCACTGCACACTGCTGCGTTCACAGTGTTGCCGTATTCTCACAGTCTCAATATGTTTTTTCTTACTAGAAACTCTTAAACTCAAAGCCAAAGATCCAAGCCACAGATCCTTCCCTGTGGATGAGACTGACAGTGACAGCATTAGAAACCTTTTTTTCCCCCCACTCTCTCACATTTCAGGTCAGTATTTCTGCTATTTCCTGTTCTGTAATTACATACTGTGTAAGGAAATTATTCTGAATAGTCAATAAGTCATTATTTCTTCTTGAACATACCTGGGGAAGTAGAGATAGTGTTTTTACTTTCCATGATGATAATTTCAGACCAAAAGTCTACATCTGGATCAAGATACAGATTTGGTACTCTGTCTAATTATATCCTGCTTAGATATTACTGAGATCATTTAAATATGGAGCCAGACAACAACTTTCCTAACTCCTCTTTCCCCCACACAAGATAAAGATCCAAGATCCTCTTGCTTCTGAACACTTTGCCTCAGAAACCAAAGTACCTAATGTGAAAAGGGGAAAAGAGTGGGTGATCATTGGTACAATACAGAACCTGGTGTTAGGATGCCTTTTCATGGTTGTGATTCCCATTTTCTGTATTACATACTATGTTCTAACTGGTTTATCTTCAATGTATGGAACATTTTGCTTAAGTGCATGGTAAACAACCAAAGAAATCTTGGTAACTTCCTTTGAACTCTTTCTGGAGCCAAATGTTTATGCTTAATTATAAACTGCTACCCTCTTTCCATTTTAAATGCTCCTAAAAACTATTCTAATTAGGCTTCCCCAAAGGTCAGGGAACATTAACAATCTGGGCACAGTCTGTCTTTTTGAAGTGCTCAGAAATCTACTGTTAGTGCTATTTGAGGAAACATAAGAGAAATTCAGCTGCCCTGGCTAGCATAGAATAATTAATAATAATAGCTGTGTAGTGATGACAGATCCAGGTTAATTGCATACTAATTAAAGCCTATAGTAAAGCAAATGACTGTTTGCATTTGAAATAATGGCCCATGGCCACAGTAACTCACAGAAATGTGCTGTATCCTCTTGGCAAGATCTCAAATGGGAATGAAATTCATTTGAGACATGTACACGTGATCTAGTCTGAGAAGTCAAGAGCTTTGAGAAGCTATCTGCAGCGAGACAGCGATAGTCATTAATGAAGAAGAGTTTGATATGAGCTGGAGTTAAGTTCTGAAAGAGTGAATGGAGAGAGTGGCTGGCAGAGCTAGGAGTCAATCAAAAGATAATTAACGGACAGTGCAGAGTACAGGGAACTATTCGGCATGAAGAATCAGATCCTTAGTTAGGGGCAAAAAGGGAAGGAGCCAGGAGGGGAGTCCCCCGGGTAGCTATTCCTGGATACTTAGAAAAAAAATTAAGGAGCTTGTCAGTCGAAGGATGACTGGCTGAAAACGGAGTGCTAGCCAGGTGAGAACTATATTAGAACTCAGTCCTGTTCAGAAAACTAGTTTGAGGCTTTACCGGAGGAGTGTTCTTAGTGTACCGTGAGTGAGATAAAGTGAAAGGGATAACAGGCTATTTCTGGGGAGGAAGAACATCTGACACACTGAGTAATCAAAAGCTAAACTGAACACTCCAAAGAACTTCTCATGTCTGTACATTTGGGGAAATAGTAAAGATGACCAGAAAGAACTTGCAGTCAGGCACTACTAAGCACATAGGGTAATTGTAGGCTACTATCCTGGAATTCTCCTGTGTCTGATTCTTATTCGACTTTGGCCACATCCAAGCTAGAGCCACTCCTTTGATGAGAGGCAGCAAAGGAATATAGGAACTGAGAGAAAACCAGAAAGAATTTGGTTCATATCTAGTGGTTAGATTCAAGCATAGCTGGGTTTTGGATTATATATGGTTTTATTTACAGAACAATTCAATAGAGAAATACAAAATTTGAAATAAAATAACAAAAGCAGTGAAATGAAACAGTGACCTAATTAAAAAAAGAACCGTTATAATGATACTTAACTTGTGTCAGTTTTAGCCTACAGGCTCTACTGACATGCCTCAAGGACCAAATCTCTCCCCCAGAACCTTGCTAGAATGCACAGTCATGTAGTCCTTCTGTTGTATGTAAAGCAGGACTGAGTCCTCCCTCTAAAATAGTAAAGGATGTCAGGGAGGATTTGCCCTGGAATGGCTCATCCTGGAAAAGATACCAATATCCCTTCATTGTGGATACAGGTGGAATGAGAGGGAGTTGACAGTAAACAAATTCTAACCCTAAAATTCTAACTTGGTTTCCTTAGTACATGACTGCAACTCTTAGAGCAGATCATATATATGGGGGGGTTTTAATGCTAAAAATTTTCTGTATATTGGATATTTCTTTATGTGTGTTTTAGCTTTTCATTATTTGATTGAATTAAGAAAATAGTAAATAAAACGATTTAAAATTATTCTGCGCTACACTGGAATACACAAAGTAGTACCAAACTGACCAAGAAGTTGTGAATATTCTAATTAATACATCCAGTAGGAAAAAAAATTGTGGCTAGCTTTCAGAATTTCTTCTGATGGAGCAAAATACTTAATCCAAATCAAGTATTGCCAGGACGCTCCATTAATCTTGTTTTTATAGTTCAAACTAATGTGAACTTTAAATACAAATGTCTTTATACTTGCTAACAAAGAAAGTAGTAACTGAATTAGAGCCATTAGAGTTTCAGAAGATTTGGCCATATAAAATTGTTCAGTCAAAAATAGTCTTTAAAAATGTCTTTTTTTAGCCAGAAAAATAAACTATATTATCTTATCAAGGGGCTAGACCTGCAGCTGATGTTAGCAGGCATTGTAAATGGACTTCAGCAGTGTAATGGTGACTGGTATCAGTTGAAGTGTTGGTCCAAACTGTTAGCAAAATATTAAATACACCATGTGTCTTATATAGGTATGCTGCTTTGTCTGTAAAACTCCAGAGCACCAACTGCAGCTTTTTTCACTGTTTTATTATGGTCTCTTTTTTTTCATGATATAAAGAAGTGACTCAAGAATTCTTCTTGTTCTTGGAATTGAGCTGCTGAGAATGTGTTTTTAAATCATTAAGAAGAGGATATTCAGTTCTTTTAGCAGCTTAAGCGAACTCAAACTATGGGGTCAGAATTTAAAAAAAAAAGAAAGGTGACTTCATGCACTTTGAAATCAGTGTGCAAATCTAAGAAACCTTGAATAGGCAGAAAAAGCCAATGGGGCTGAAACTTTGCAGGACCTCCTGAGCTCACTAAATGACAGCCTACAAAGCCACTCATTTTCTAACATACACAGTGACAAAAGTTTAGGAGGTAAGTGGCAAGATTATTTAAGCAGAAGGGAAAAGTATAGTTTTGCTGTGCAACGCATTTGAGGTGTATTTTATCTGAGGAACAAGATGTTCACAGAAAGAAAAAAGAAAAAATGTTTTTGAGAGAAACCTAAAACTCACTGAGGCAAATGATGAAGGGTAATCAGTTACTGCTGATATTAAGAAACTGCTTTTACAGGACAGGAATTTAAAGAGATCACATCTGAAAGACACAAAGAAAACTACTACCAGAAAACAATTTAATGATAGCGTAAAACAACAACAGTATCTGTCTACTCCCCAAATTTTAGAACAGTGAGAGAGGCATACTGAAAGCAATGATTCACAAGTCTGGAGACATGCGCTGTACCTTTTCCTGCCTCCTTTCTTTGCCCAGAGAAAAAGACTTACAGTGCCAGAACCTCAAAAATGCTTTAAAGGGTGAGTTTAACAACAGAGTTTTCTTTTTGGCTATGTAAGTAACAAACAGAGCGCTAACCAACAGATATGAGCCCAGAAGAACTATGAATATAGAAAATGATTCTGTAGTGTGAATAAACAAGATGAGTCCTAATCATGGCACTGAAGCACTACTACCTTCATGAGTGAGATGGGAAAAGCAGAAGGGCCAACTCTTCTGACGGACAGAGGAAACACTGTGTTAAGTGTAGGGACAACAAGAAATCTAAATTTCTACCTGAAACTGATAATGAGTCTGAAATCCCTAGAATCTTCAAATTTGAGGGAACAAAACAATAAATTAATGTCAGTTGATGCCATAAAGGAACATTTTACAACAAATGAGATAAAAAAGAGATATCCAGATGTTCCGGAAGACATAGAAAACCTGTGAAGACACTGTAAAAGGAAGCTATCAGCAGAAAATAATGGCAGGAGTATGAACACTGCTGTTAACTATGATGCTTGACATGTGGAATATGGGGCAGTTTAATAAACTGACTGATGACCAGAGAAAAGTTTCCTCAATAAATATAGTAGAAAAGAGGAACATCAGTCAAAATGTATGTCAGCCCAGAAGAAAAAGAACAGAACAGTACTTTTCAAATAGTACAGCATTGATAGCCCAGGATAGTATTGAACAGCCTTAGTTCTAAATTAATGCAGTGTATTAGACACTCGCTCGAGATACTTGTCAATGGGACTAACTGCAGGTAAATACCTCCACTACACTGATCCTCACTAGAGTTTTGAAAGGCTGCTCCTCAGTGTATTACCTGCACAAGGAATATGTCAGGAAAAAAAAGCTGCAAGCATTATTAGGCGAACTAATAGGATGCAAAGTCACTGGTGGTAGATAACATGAGGGGCATGTGAAAATTCACTTCAGAGAACATGACGGCAAATCGAGAGCTCTCCAGAAGAAATCACCACCTATTAGAGGTCTAACAATCACCTTTTGAAAGTACTTACATCAGTGGCACTTTAACCTGCAAAACAGAATTAGACCATACCAGGACCATCTTCACCAGATAGACCATTTGTAATGAGATGCTTTTACTGGAGTTAATCAGACGGATTTTTTAGAAAGTAGGGCTTGTTCCTAGAAGTGTGACTGTTTGCATTGGCCTCAGTCTATTAGACTCAGTCCTCAGAAATATGCGCAAACCTGAAATAAAAGAATACCAAGCCCCACCAGGATATTTAAGATATTTACCCCAGTTCATTAAACTAACAAAGCATGCCTGTGAAACCCCAGGCTATACCTCAACTAAAACTAATGAACTGCTATGTGGGCTTCACTGCAGCTGCTAACAATACTGAGTCTTCTCTTAGGACTTTCTGTTGGACCTGTGTAAAACCTGGGTGCCTGATGCTCCTTTGAATCAGCAGAACAAACCAGACCATAGAAATTACATATGAGGTAATGTAAGAAACTACTGAGATAAAAAACACATTTGCACCACTCCTGGTAGCGCAACCCAATGCATAGTAGAAATACAATTGTTAATGCTTGTACAACAGATAAAAGTAACTATAATTCTCTTTTATAAAAATTCTTTAAACCTGCACTAAAGGGTTTAAGTACTTCCAGCACAGCATGTCAGGCTCCTACTTTGTTACGCTTTTTGAAAGAAAGGTTTAGATTAACAGTTTCCTCTCTCACACCTGGCATATTGTGATTACTACTGCAGAATTTGAAGATTTACATCAAATGTGGGCAAGTCTCATGCTTATGAGTCATACTGGATTATCTGGTTATATTTACCACTACCAGCAGCACTGATGCTGGACCTATGTGAATCCAGTCTGAAGTGGTACTTAATGCCAGAGAGGAGTGACTCTTGAGTTTCAGAGGAGGATGAAGCCTCTTTTAATATTTAGCTAGATTTTACACACTAGATTTTGAACCTGGTACAGAGTTTAAGGAAGTAAGGTAATTTGCTTTCAATTTGGTTACTTTGATTTAGTTTCTATGGTGGGTTGGTCTTGGCTGGCTGCCAGATGCCCACCCAGTGACATTCTCACTCTCCATCCTCAACAGGACAGGGGAGAAAATAAGGTAAAAAAGCTCATGGGTTGAGATAGAGACAGGGAGATCCCTTATCATTTACCATCACGGGCAAAACAGACTCGACTTGGGGAAAATTCATTTATTGCCAATTAAAAGAGTTCCCTGGTGAGAAACAAAAGGAAATATGAAAACAACCTTCTACGACTCACCCCTCGTGTTCTTCCCACCTTCAACTTCACGCTTTTATCTGCGACTCCTCCACCTCCTCCCCCGCGAGGGGCCTGGCGGGCTGCGTTCAGCCCAGGGCCGCTCGTCTCCGCCGCTGCCGCCCCCTCCCGCCCCAGCCCGGGCCCTTCCCAGGGGCTGCGGGGAAGGCCCTGCCCCAGCGGGGTCTCTCCCGGGGCCGCCGGGGCGTCTCTGCCGGGGGCCCGGAGCCCCGCCGCCCCTCCCGCCGCTCTCCCCGCGGGGCTCGCAGGGCCGTTTCTCCCCCGGTTCCCCTCAGCCCCGGCTGCCGGGCAGCGCTGTGCCCGCTCTGACCCGGGCTGGCCCCGCGGCGCCCGCCCGTGGCCGAGGGGCTCGGCTGTGCCCCGCTCTGGGGCCGCTGCAGACGGCGGAACCGGCGCGGTGCCGGCGCCCGGCGCAGATACAAATCTGTTTTCCCTCCTCCATTCAATTCATTGATTGAAAAGTCATCTCAACGACAAGGCTCCGCAGAGGCATTTGCCAGATACTCCCTCCACTGGCTGTTTAGGACATTTTCCTTGAGCCGGTACCTCAGGACCAGCTCAGCGCCACAGGCCTGCAGTCGCCTTGAATGGATGATGGCGTTAGGTACAGCTCTTCTGTTTGAGCCTGTCCCCTCCTTAGCCTCATGAATATAAATATAAACAGAACATTTTTAATTTGCTGTCAGTTTAAAAATCAGCTGGATCAGGATAGTGCATAATAAAACCTGTGCTGAAGATGTGGTGTCTGAAGGTAAGGTTGGCTTTGTGCATACTTGTTTTGGGCTGGGCCAGTAATGGTTAGAGTTATCATGATACAAGTATTTCTCGTCGTGTAAGATGCTCAGTAGGAATGTATGCCTCCAAAATGTCATAACATTTTCATTTTCATTCATCATTTTTACAACATGTAATTGGAGAACTTTCCTGATAAAGAACGTGCCCTACTCCTAGCACGAGGTGTTGCTAGATAGAGCCAACGTAAACTTTCTTAACAACAATGACAAAAAGGTGGGGGAAGATACTATGGAAAAGTAAACCAGTAAAAACCAATATTAGGTTCACAGGCATACAAGCACCAGGTAACCAACAGTAGCTTTTGTAAAGTGGAGGTAGGATTTTTTTCTAAATAAAGCATTTTTCTGAATAAAGAATCTCAAGGTCCGATCAGATTTTCCAATCAAGTGCAGACCTCTGCAGTTATGCTTGACTATTAATTGCACACATAAATAACAACAGAGCCAAGTTTACAGATTATTTCATACTACTGACAGAATATTGCACTGATAAAATACACTTCTGGGCAAACTGGCCACTGAAGAAGGTGATGGAGAACACGTGTTTTTCTTTGTTCTTAAGACAGAACTATTTCAGGGTTTGGAAGTAACCTGCTGAAAACTCTAGCTAACTAATTTTCCCCTTGCATATAATTGTGGTTTAAGGTTGCAGTTTTCTTTCAGACTGCTATATTTAATATTAACAATCTTGAGTACCGCGCAGTACCTGCGTTTTTATTCTCCACACAGTAATGCAAAATAGCATTTATTTTAGGATGGGATGACTGCACAGAAATACACATCCTTAAATAATGTGTATAGACAGGTTAGTTTTTAAAGTCTTTTTTCATACACCCTTGGGGTATGGGAGTCTATGTGTACAAACTCTCTGTTCTAGTCTACATCTCCAGATGCATCGCTCCAGCCCCCATTAATGGCTTTCTCTGAATCATTTCATACTCAGGTTCGTAGCCTCTTGAAGCGGAATAAATAGATATGATTTTCTGCCAAAGTCGAGATCTCAAATATATTTTCCTGAGAATATATGCCAGCTACTCCAGAACTCAGAATCACGTAGCAAGTGCAGCTCTGACAAAAATTCGGCCTCAGAATATCCGGTTTTTCCTTGCAACTAACATAGTATGCTAGAGCACTCTACAAAATTTCCGTATTTCTTAGGTCTGACTGACATCTGTTTCATCACTCTGGAAATTTTGAATCATCAAAAGTTGCAAGGTTCTGTGTGATTCTGTGTTTCTTGGTCATCTGTCCCTTGCCAAAGAAATGCTGGTTAGTCATAAGTGAATCTTTTATTTCTTCTCTGCACTTACCACTGTTGCCCTCTAAAGTGAGTGTTGCAGCATGATGAGGGGTGCATTGCCACTCCAGATAGCCAGTTCCTCTATTTTTATTAGATAGGACTGTTCTGACTCGTAGCTCTTTGGGACTGAGCTTTTTCCACTGAAAGCAAGTTACTGTCAGCATAAAACAGTGACCCAGGCTGGAGCTGTTAATTATCTGAATATACCAAAATATTTACTGTTGGAATAAAAAGCAGCTCTGTATCGTTTAAAGAAAATGATGATTGATGTTGTGAGCACACATCTTCAGTGTTCATATTCCTGGAGATGCTTGTGGAACAGTGAGAATTGTCCATTGCTCATTTATTACAAACCCCACACTTCTGTTAAGGAAGAAAATCAGACAAATAGAGGAATTTTTGTCTTTTCTTATTGCTAGAGAAGGCAGAAATAAAAGGTAGATTTTTTTAGAGAATTCCATTGGAAATCTCACAGGAGGAATTGAATCTTTTACAATTTCATCAGTATTTCTAGACCAAAAAGATCTGAATAAATTTTCAGATACAATAAATTTCCTGAATAAAGGAAATCCTCAAGCTTTTTTTTTTTTTTTTTAAAATTGCCCAGACCTAACTTAAAATCATTTGTTTATTGATACCACAGAGCATTTTTTCTGTAGTTTTAGTAGTCTGTCCTTCCTTACCCTTACAAAGTGGCACAGAATTTTAGTTTTGCTTTAGAAGTTACAGCAGTTAATACTGTTCTGGAAGTACATTAGTATATTCCCTTTGAATTAATAGATGGAAAGCTGAAGGAAGATGTATCCAGTAGAAGTATTGATAGGGCTTTTTTCTTCTCACAGCGCTCTTTCTACAAATTGGCTGGAGTAGAAGGTTTGCCAGAGAAGGGAGTCCTGATGAGTATCTTGAAGACACATAGATAAAATTGTGTATATTGTGACTCCTTGAAAATTAAACTATGTCCCTGCATTTTTCACTTAATCTCTACTGTCAGTAACTCATCACTACTTCTCTTGCTCACCTGGACTTTTTGACATATGTCAGACCAGTGGAGTGCAGCTGCGTATTTCTGGATGGTGAATACTTCAAAGAGTAGCTGATGAGACTGAGCTTTGATACATTCAGTATATTAAAATTTTCATAATAGAGGCATTCAATAAATTAGATATGGAAATGGAGAAGGAATCAGCAAAAAAATCTGTATGCACAGATCAGATTTTCACATGCACATGAATTACGTCATTTTATCATACGCCTTTTTTAAAAAAAGACCAAGCTAGCTAATACTATATTGTAACTCTTCTCCGGTTGTTTCAGTGTCCCAAAGGTAGTAGTAATTGGCTAACACCACTTTCTGATCCTCTTAACATTTTTATCCTGACAAATATATAAGATGCCTTGGGAAATGATTGTTTCCGTTCCTAGTCACTTTGGTATTCTTTGTAGTCTGATACTGTTTGGGCTTTAGATTGTCTGCACCATATGGATTTGACAAACTCCTCAACTTTTGAATGCTATACCTTCCCTGGTCTGCGTATAATGTCCTGTTGAGAAAAAAGTACCTGCTGACTATACAATAGGCAAGGTTTTGTGCACCTGAAATCAATAATAGATTCAGAATTGGGTTCAGATGGAACAGAAAATTACCTACACAGCACTTGAAAAATATTTGAACATAAAAATGTAAAATTTCCAGATATAAGTAAATATATGTGTCAAACAAAAATCTAACCGAAATACTAAATGGAGCTTGATTTTGATTGCCATTGGAAAGCATGTTGAAACTATTCACACAGAGAAAACTATTAGCAGCGTTGTATTAATGTCCATTCATTGATGGAAGTAAATTCATTCTGTGGCGGGGTTACAGCATTGGTGGATAAGGGAAGAGCAACTAATGTCATCTACCTGGACTTGGGCAAAGCATTCAACACAGTCCTACATGACATCCTTGTCTCTAAATTGGAGAGACATGGATTTGATGGATGGACTCCTCAGTGGGTCAGGAATTGGCTGGATGGTCGCACTCAAACAGTTGTGGTCAACGGCTCAAGTGGCATTCCTCAGGGGTCAGTATTGGGACCGCTGCTGTTTAGCATCTTTGTCAGGGACATAGACAGCAGGATCGAGTGCACCCTCAGCACGTTTGATGCCACACCCAAGCTGTGTGGTGCAGTCGACATGCTGCAGGGAAGGGATACCATCCACAGGGACATTGACACGTCGGAGAGTTGGGCCAATGAAGTTCAACAAGGCCAAGTGAAAGGTCCTGCACCTGGGTCAGGCCAATCCCAAGCACACATACAGTCAGGGTGATGAGTAGGTTGAGAGCAGAGAAGGACTTGGGGGTGCTGGTGGATGAAAAACTGAAGATGAGCCAGCAAGGTGCACTCACAGCCCAGAAAGCCAATCGCATCCTGGGCTGCATCAAAGGAAGTGTGGCCGGCAGGTTGAGGGAGGGGATTCTGTCCCTCTACTCTGCTCTGGTGAGACCCCACCTGGAGTGCTGTGTTCGGCTCTGGGGGCCTCAGTGTAATCAAGACATGGACCTGCTTGAGTGGATCTGGAGGAGGGCCATGAAGATGATCAAAGGGCTGGAGCACGTCCCCTGCGAGGACAGGCTGAGAGAGCTGGGGTTGTTCAGCCTGGAGAAGAGAAAGCTCCAGGGAGACCTTCTAGCAGCCTTCCAGTACTTAAAGGGGGCCTACAGGAAAGGTGGGGAGGGACTCTTGATCAGGGAGGTTGCCCAGAGCAGCTGTGGCTGCCCCCTCCCTAGCAGTGTTCAAGGCCAGGTTGGATGGGGCTTTGAGCAACCTGGTCTAGTGGAAGGTGTCCCTGCCCATGGCAGGGGGATTGGAACTAGATGGTCTTTAAGGTCCCTTCCAACCCAAACCGTTCTATGGTTCTATGATGAATAGACCTAACAATTTGTGCTCTTTGAGTAGGTGATAAATCAGTAATTCAGCATCTTGAGGAAAATGCATCAAAATACCATTTGCAGTGGAAAAATGTTGTTTTAATGAAATACTCTTTAATCTTTCTCACAGTGCAGGTTTTGGCCCAAAACACAGGCTCCTTAATGATCAGAATACTTTAATGAATATATAACACATCCTCTCAACACATCTTCTTTCTGCTGTCTATTAAGGGGCAGCTAGGCCGACCATTTCCATCTACATTGTATGTGTGGGAAGTTAAATGAGAAAAAATTCACTTTTTGCATCTGAAATTCTTACAGGTGTAACCAAGACTGTTATATAGCAAAGAAGGCAGGTGCAATTTATAGGCTAAACGCTGGCCACACTACCCAAGGATTTTTCTATGGTTTAGTAAGTAGACAAGTAAGCAGAGGGTAATTGCTCAGTGCAGTACTACTGGAATATATTTAGCTCAGTCATTACAGCCACAATAGCTGGGACAATTCAAAGGAATATAGTCAGTGTCAGGAACTGAGTTTGCCTTTTGTCTTCTGGTGACTACTGGAGGAGCCCTTGTTGGTCAGAATAACAAAACAGCACCAGTGGTTTCGGTGTTTGTATGAAGTGTTTATGGCCACAGCTACAGTTTTGTTCCATATTAAAACTAAGTTGAAAGATACTGATAATTAGTTTTACCTGGCATCATATGAAGAGCAATAGGCTTTTCACTGTACTATTAAAGTTTGTCTCTGAATTCTGTGTGTTGGCCCTGAGAGTACCACCAGCCCTGTCTATCTCTGCCCAGTGCCACAGCTCCCTCCCACCTATCCACCGCCCAGGACTCTGTGTCAGCCCCCCAGGGCCATCAGTTCCTGCCCCACTGACCCTACAGCAGGGCCAATCTCCAGCTCCCCACAGCCCTGCCTTGCCCAGCCATGGGCTCCCCAGCCTGGGCTGTCCTGCGGGCCCATATCCTGTCCTGGCCTCAGCCAGTCCCTGTCCCCAGGGAGCTGCCCAGTTCCCTGGGACTGGGGCTGCCCCAGTGCCCCCTGACTTCCCTGCTCCTGGCTGGGGCGGTGGGAAGGGCCCTGGCTGCCAGGCTCTGTGCTGCCCAACCCAGTAGGAGCTCCTGATGCTCATGGCCCCAGGGAGTCACTGGCCTCCACAGTGCCCTGATGGGATTTCAGTGTCTGGCCGCATGCAAATCAATTCACCATCATTTCTACCAGCCCCACCCAGTCTCAATATTCTGTGCTCTCATTTCAGTAATTCCTTACATCAGATATACACCTGTGTTTCACTTTCCACCCCCACCCCCCCAAAATCTTGCTCAAACTAACTATACTGTACACCTTAAGCTTTTAAAAGCAAATGACAAGGGAGTGAAAATAAATGTCTTCTTGTCAAATGAGATCCACAATGCCACTTGTTAGTTTATATTTCTTAAGGCAATGCGTCTAATTGCTGAGCAGTCAGTAAAGCATTATTTAAGAATTGTCCTAAGTGTTGAAATTAAGCTACTCCAGTTTGCTTAAACACACATTAATCTTTCATAGTGACATCAAATCTGCAAACACCTTAGGGAAAAATTCTGCAGTAAATCATTTGTAAATGTAATAAACGTTTAACCTGTAAAATAAGAGATGAGGTAGAATATTTCAAAGCAGTTCTAGTTTACTTCTTTTTTCCTTGATTAAAAAAAGTGAATCAGTGCTGCTTAACAATTTTGTTGTATCATTCATGCACAAAGCCTACTGTGTTGGTTTGTTGTATTTGATTGATTGGAAAAGGGGCAATTTGTATATGTTTTAAACATAAAAAGTTTTATAAAAATTCACAGTTTAAAAGTTCAAATTCTTCTCATTATATTTGGTGAAGTACATAGAAGCTCCCTTGTTTTCCCACTCCAATTTAAAATGAGAAGTGGGAGAAATTTAATTATGATTGGAATAATGGTTATTGGCAAAATTGTATCTTATAAGCTGTAATGCAAGAAATTCTACTTTTTGGTGTCATGGCTTGTGACTAGGCTTAGAGACCTGACCAGTGTTGGAAGGTGATTTAGCAATATCTCTTCTAATGTCTGCGTTCAGTCTGAGTTCACTTTGCATGCCATTTCCTCTCGGTGTGAGGCAAGCAGTGGCATTAGAAAGTCACAGAGCAAGTTTCTGCCATTCCTGTTGAAACTTGGCGTGGTGGGCTGTGCAGCATGTGAGCCACAGCCCTGCTTAGGGGAATCAGTAGTAGCTGTGACAGCTCTGTCAGGCTGTGCTCATCATCTCACTGAATTAGACACTCTGCAAGCAAAAGCGGGAAATACGTCATATAGGCATGACCATACACTTAAACGGTATTCACAGTTTGCATGCGTTTTGTTTTCTGTGAACAACCTTATGGAAATCCCTTTTTGTGTGTGAGTGACTACTTCATATGAATCCAACTATTTTTGTTTCTGTAAATCAAACACATTGTTTTGTAGTGCATGTTTTGTATAATGTGAAAATGTGAGCCCACAAATGACCGTGTCTATATCCAAACTGAATAGCAAATGTGTGCTACAACATCACCTGAGTTTTTCGTTGATCCAGGATCCACATATTCTGTGACCAGCCCAGACGACATTATATCATCCTTTTAACATATGCTAAGATTTCTTCTTTAGCAATACCAGGGTGCAAGCAGGGCACAAACATGATCTGGAAATGAGGTTTGTGTCCTGCAAGTCTCTTGACTATGATTACAGTAGCCAACAATTTGGACAAGCGGAAGTAGATTTGTAGCACAAATGCTTATGCTGAGAAACTGATGTCCATGTTGTAGCTGTTTACTATGGAGTGCAAAATCTGATGCTGAGGATCTGACGTTCATGCTATACACACTTTGAATGCTTTCTTTGTTTGATTTTATTTTTTCAAGCTTCAAACTAGTTCTAGACTGGTTCCATTAAATGGCATTAAATGAGCTCCTCAAACACTTTCTGGCTTAAAGCTATCCCTAGAGTGAACCAAAGCCTAGCAAATGGGAGTTAGCAGAAACTTAGATTCAAAAGCAGTCATGATTTGAACGGCTGCGTTCATGTAGATACGTTTGCAGTGAGCAAGTTAGTAATACACAGCTGGAAATTAGATTAACATCCCTTGAACAAAATTACCTTTAAAATCAGGCAATACAATGAGAATCAGACAATAGAGCTCCTCTTACTGATTTTCAGGTGTATAAAAGTTCAGTATCTAGTTTTCATTAATCGTTTAGGGTTCCAGTACAGGTAACAGGAATAGAGAGAAGTATGGTGAACAAAAAAGTTTGGGTGTATCATCACTGTTTTAGAATGAGTGAAATTATCTTTTGGATGTAACAGACTTCTTTCATTGACATGAGAGAAGTCTAGAGCAATGAGAAGATGCCTAATTTTTAGACAGCTTGAAGCAGATGATGTGAGCCCCAATCCCGGTAATGTCTTTTAAGAACCAGCATAAGCTTTAAGTTCTCACTGCTTTTGATGATTTGATGCTGAAGGTTATATGTATTAAAAAAAAAAAATCCACGGTTTGTAAACAGTGTTGGCAGTTTCTGATTTTTCAGAAGTCATGCCCTTTTGAACTTTGAGGAAAAAGGATAAAGCCTGACAGTGGTTCTGTCACTCAGCTAGTGTGCTAGAGATGTTTGAATGTATTACCCTAGTCTCACAAATAACTGCGAACTGAACTGTGCTTATGGGTGAAGTGCTATTATTAAACGTTCACACATAGAAGTGTTTTGGGACTTCAAATGGAATGGAGGGCCAATTGTGTCAGGTTTCATACAAAGTTAATAAAAAAACAACAACAAGAAAAAAGCATAAAGAAAGCCTTTGTGAAAGACTTCCTGGGGCACAGTTTTCCACTTACTATAATGTATAGAGGATTCTGATGCAGTAGTTCATTTCCCATTGAGCAGAGTTTCTCATTTCAGATGACTGCTAATCAGTCATAGAGGGAACACAATGCTAGATCTCTGTAGGATTCCTCAAACCAGGTTATTGCACGTGTGTCTAAGAATTCAATGATTAATCTTTTATTTTCTGCTTCCTTCTGACAAAAACTTTATCAAAACTGATGTGTCAGAATGTTTCAATTTCAGTGAAACAGCATTTTTCCTGTTTGACCAGCTCTATTTATCGCGTTCCTGTCAATGTTATTTGCTGATGAAAAATCCAATTTGAACTAGTGTGAAGTTTTCTGAAAAGGCCTGTCCGGAATTTGTAACTTACGAAAAGCTTTGCTATCTGTAATCCTTCCCATTAGCAAGTAAAACCTGTTTCAGGGATTGGGGAACTCCCAACACTACTCATGGGATTATCCACTTGTATGTCCAATGGGAATCTGTAGTGAGTCATTCCCGACAGTACTGCAAGATCTAGAGCATGCAAAGAATTTGCAAGAAGCAGAATTAAGTCCAAGGGAGCAGGATTGCACTACAAGAGAAGACTAAGAAATATCCCACATTAGAAACAATCTTTTGGATGCATACAGAATTTGCAGGAGGATGCTTATGTGGGGTTTTTTTGGCAATGCTTGTGCTTTACTGTATTTTAGATATTTTGCTAAGCATTGGCCCTTTCACCTGGCACAAAGAGTTCAGAGCAAGCGTAAGAACCCTACACTTGCTTTTTACATTGATTTCTAGACTCTGCTGATTGTATTACAGTCAATAATGGAGCTCCTAGCTTTTCAGCAGGATCAAGATCTGAGTGTTTTACTTTCATATGAATTTTGCTTGAATATGGAATGCACTAAAGGACTCTGCTTTTTTTATATTAGAAGCCATACGAAAAATTATTTGCCCAGTTAGAAAAAAACAGAGATAAAATATTCATTTTCATAAATATAACACAATGTTTATTACTTGATGAAACAGCATTTTCAGTACCATAATAATGCATTTATACAAGTTTATTATCATAAGCCTAGTAATTTAAGGGAGAGGAAAGCCATTTCCTTTAGAATGAGTCCTACATGGTCTTGCACACAATACAATTATGTGTCTCAGATGAGGATTTGATAATAATTGTGACAGACGGACAATGGCCTGGTAATAAATGACAATTTCATAACCAAAGTGCATAAGGGAAATGTCTTTCAACTTTAGGAAAAAACCCCAAAACATCCCAACCAGATGGTTTAACTTCAAGAGCAATGAGTGGACAGGCTCATAATGAATGAATGCTTTATACAATAGTTTCCCTGAGAACAACTGAGCTGTTCAACAACCTTTCCTAATATGCTGAGATTTAATAATCAGAGTGACTAGTTGTGGAATGTGTTTGAGTCTCTTCTATTGCCTTCATCTTTCTTCCCATTGCTTCAAAAGAGTAGTAAAAGAAACTGGGTCTGTATCTTTGTTAAAATGTCACTACAGCTCTGTAGCTGATCTACAAGCATACTGTCTAACTTAATTTGGTTTATGAGCAACGTAGGTCTAGTTACTTTAAGCAAACTTTTTGTGTGAAATTCTTTCTTCCTCCCTAATCTTACAGAATATACTTTTGAATGGCTGCATCAGACAGTTCATCCCTAAGGAGAAAGGTTCACTGGAGAAAAGGCCAAAAGATTTAATGGTATATTAGTCTGTTAGCTTTGGGATATGGTTCCCTCAGGTGAGAGTTCAGGTTCTTTGAGTGTTTTGAGTTACTGCTAACAAAAAGTAAATTATTACAGTACCACCTGTACTGCAATGCTATTAAACCTTTTTGACAAGGCATCTGAGGGATTTCATAATACTGCTGTTGAGGGCAAGAGTCTCTCTTTCTGCCCTTAATAATACCCATCTTGCAGTGGTTAAGGGGGAAGAGCCTCTGCTTGGGTCAAACATTGTTCCCTGGAAGAGGCTACAGCAAAACCAACACTGAGCATGGACTTCATTGTGATTTCAAGCACTGATACCTTCAGACAATGTTCTCTTTGCCTACTTCTCTTCTGAGATCCATAGGAGCTCTGTTCCGACATTTTCCTGAGAGGCAGGAGCACCGCAGGCTGTGTGGGGCTAAAATGAAGTCTGTTTACAGCTTTTTCCCATCCCCAGAAGAGAGGCAAAGCAAATAGCAGTATTACTGCTGCTGTTATGGACCAGGTTATGGATACCAGAGCATGACAAAGTAAACTGGAAATAATGAAAGACTAAGTGCAAATGCACTGGGCTGTGCAGAGCAAGGCACAGCACTAGTATTGCTACAGAGCAACAGCAATGTAGTAATAGCAGCACCTAGTAACCGGTGTCACGTGCATCTAAATTTACGGTGTTATAATGACATAGGTATATTAGCTATTACCAGTGCCATGATGAGATACACCTTTAAAACTGTTAATTTAATCTCTTGGGCTTCTGTTTTTATTTGCTCTAGTGCAATTATTTGCTCTTTTAATAGTTAGATCTCCAGCTACCTACTTGCAATTAGCTCACAAAATCCTGTCTTTCTGACAATTAGATTGTACTAGTTTGGTTGCTTACAATAAGGAACAATGAATTTACAAGAAGTACAGGCAGCTTAATGAGTGTATTACAACTGTATCTCTGTCACAGATACGTTTTACTCCTCATCCCTGCATGTAAGATATTTATGCTAGTTACTAGATATCCCTTTCGGGACACACTGCACCCTTGTAATCTTGAAATTGTCTCTGATTCTCTCTGCCATTCCATTCAATCTACACATGAGCCATGCAAGAAACTTTCCCACTAGTTCCCTAAAAGACTGTACAAAATTGCCCTCACCATCCTCTATGTTGCTAGACATAGCAGGACTGACTCTAGTATCATATTTCTGGGGAACTGCCTCTTAACTTTTGAAAATCCTTTTCTTTTATTGCACAGCTGGTAGATCAACAATAGCAAAACAACAAAACAATCTCTCTACCCCATAAAGCCAACCCTCCAACAGCTGATCAAATGCCAATATTCTGTTATTTAAAGTTTTTGCATGGTTTGTTGTTGTTTTTTTTTCTTTCTAATCTATTGCAGGATTTTCATTTTGTTGCTGAAATTGGACACATAGATAATTATAGCTCTTGGTAGCTCATTAACAGCTCTGCCTTTAAATCAAAACATTTAAATAATGAGTTGGTCTAATTTGATTTCCCTGTTGACTGTCAACAATTGCTTTTCTTCCCTCTTTTAATGAATGACTCTGTTCTTTAATTGGGAAGCTAGTTGCTGGGCTAGTCCAAGAGGTAGATCTTTCATGACTGCTTAAGCTTATGCACTTTTTTTAAGTTTGTCATAAATCATATCATAAATCAGTCCTGCATCTGGGTCGGGGCAATCCCAGGCACAGATACAGGCTGGGTAATGAATGGATTGAGAGTAGCCCTGCGGAGAAGGACTTGGGGGTGCTGGTGGATGAAAAACTGAAGATGAGCCAGCAAGGTGCACTCACAGCCCAGAAAGCCAATCGCATCCTGGGCTGCATCAAAGGAAGTGTGGCCGGCAGGTTGAGGGAGGGGATTCTGTCCCTCTACTCTGCTCTGGTGAGACCCCACCTGGAGTGCTGTGTTCGGCTCTGGGGGCCTCAGTGTAATCAAGACATGGACCTGCTTGAGTGGATCTGGAGGAGGGCCATGAAGATGATCAAAGGGCTGGAGCACGTCCCCTGCGAGGACAGGCTGAGAGAGCTGGGGTTGTTCAGCCTGGAGAAGAGAAAGCTCCAGGGAGACCTTCTAGCAGCCTTCCAGTACTTAAAGGGGGCCTACAGGAAAGGTGGGGAGGGACTCTTGATCAGGGAGGTTGCCCAGAGCAGCTGTGGCTGCCCCCTCCCTAGCAGTGTTCAAGGCCAGGTTGGATGGGGCTTTGAGCAACCTGGTCTAGTGGAAGGTGTCCCTGCCCATGTCAGGGGGATTGGAACTAGATGGTCTTTAAGGTCCCTTCCAACCCAAACCATTCTATGATCCTATGATTATTTTATGGTATTTTAATTCTTTAGTCCACTGTAAGCCTTATGGAACTGAAATTTCTATTTATACTTACATATTTCCATGGATGTGTGTTCCATATGTTCACTGAAATTTATTCTTAATAGTGGCCTATAACAACCTTTTAAAACCGTGTCTGAGGTGAAACATAGTGATTCATTTGCAATATATGATGATTAATAAGCTTTATTTCCACTGTTACATAAACTGCATTTTCACAAGCACTGTATTTTTTTGAATTTCTGAAAAGTCTCAGACCTCTTTCTGTGTGTTAAATATGAAGACATCCTTTGATACTTATTAGCAATGTGAGTGAAAAGATGGAGTGATGACTCAGCAGCCCTATATGTTTAGATGTTTCAGAATGTCATGGTACATATAATTTGAGTTTATCTGTTCTGACTGAGGCTGCCAGAAATACCGATCATGCTCCAATAAATCTTGATGCAAGTTGGAGATGTTATGGTTCCCTATTGTCTGGCCTGCCTCACTTCTGAAAATTATTACCTGCATCACAGAAGGCACAAAAGGTCATGCCTGAGCCATTTCAAGTTGTCTTTTCAGTGTCTAAAGTTAAGCCTTAGATGATTGTGAGTTTGAACTAAAACTTAGCAGTGGGTAACGTACAATTACTCTTCTGCTGCCTTTTCTAGAAGATCTGCTACTAGTGATGTGTGGGCAAGCTGTAGCTGTAGCAGGGGGTGTTGGTGCTTGTCTACCACTGCCAGTAGAACTGATACCTATTTTTAAGTTTTGCCAAAATGGCAAAACTGTGGGGAAAGAAAGCCTATGCTCTGCTTAATGCAACTGTGCCTTCGGAACTCTTGATGTCAGTGTAGCTTTACTGAATGCAGAGTGCTTCTGTCAGTTTAACTGTTTGTGGTGTTTCAGGAAGATGATATAGCTGAGCTGGCAGGACAACTGGAAGCACGTATTTCCTCTCCACTAGCAGGAATTCTGCTGAGAGGCCTATCTTGTAGCCTTCAGTGTAGTCATGTATGCTTTCAAGAGGCTGTGATATGTTCTTCTGTCTGTAGGAATCAGAAAAACGTGTTTCAGAAGTGGGATTAATACCATAATGAAATAAAAAGTCAAAGGTAAAAGTCTTTATGGTATTATTTGATAGGAACCTACTCATGTGAGAGGAGTAAATCAAGGAGTAAAATGGAAAAAATACGTAGTCTCTCTCATCTGTTTGGCAGAACCATGGTTTTGAGAATTTTGTCTGTAGCTGAAATAACTGGCTGAAAGCACCCATTAATGATCTCTATTACGACAGTATCTGTTTCTCTGCCTGTTTCTTAGAGTTGCCTCCTGCCAGTATGACTTGATGGGTTGACACTTAAATTGTCGCCTGTCTACAAGAAAGAAGATTGGAGTGAGGAGGAAAACAAGCAATATAAATGTGGGAAATAAGGAATTGCATGCAGCCCTGAGTTGGGATGTGGAAACATGCAAAGGAAAAGTCTGGAGACATGTGGAACTGAAGAGATATCTCGTACTACTTTGCTGTAGTATGTGAGGAATGGGGGAAGAAACAAAACACACTTTACTAATAGAACTGATGTGTATAATGGCAGTTGCATACACATTCATGACTGGCAGTAAAGTGGTGGAAGGCAAGCGAAACTCTTTGTAGAAAACTCCTTATGATACAGATCCCTGAGAATAAGGGCCAAAAAATCATGATCTAGTCTTTATTAACATCAATGTAAGAAGAATTACAAAGACTTAAAAAGAATAGCCCAACAAAAAAAGACACCTTAATATAACCCCTTAAAATTCAGGAAGGGCTTTCAGGAAAATGTTTACTTTGCAACTGAATAAAAGGGAAAGTAAGAAAACCAGTTTTGTTGATGAGCTGCCTTTGGATTTGCCTAGACCTACAGACAGGTTGTAAAAAGCCATCAGGAATCCCACACAGGATGCTCTTAATGAAGCACTAGAAACACTTTCTGATTTTCTACCAGTGCCAAACATTAAGTGATAGGTCTTCCAGGCTTCTCTGGTTTGTGCAAAAGAAATCCAGTGCTATTTTTGTGCTTTGTGCTACCCATTGCCATTCAATGGGTATGCCCAGGCTGTGTAACTTCCAGTGATCCTCAGTGGAGCTGCCAACAATGTGATCATCAGGCCCACCTGCAGCATATACCAATATTGGAGAAGCAAAACCTGTGTGAGTTAGAGATAGAATCATAGAATCATTTAGATGCCCTCCTCTGCTCTTTCTTCTTGGTTCTTCGTCAACTACAGTTCTGTTGAATTTGGTACGTAGCTTTAACTACCATGGCTGATATATTAAAAAATGTCTGACAGTATCAAATATCTTAAAGTAATTTGCTGTATTAGTGCAAAGTACTTTATTTTTTACACTATTTCAGGAAACTTTGGAGAGTGGTTAAATACATGCTACAATACTCCCTTCAGAGAGAGCAGAAGCTTTTATTTACATTTCTCAATTCTTAGTGCTTTTTATGGGAGAGAAGGGTTATTTTTCAGTAACAGCTACTGTAAACCCTTTTGAGAAATCGGTGCTTTAATAAGGCATGGATTCTAATGGGATCTAATGAATAAAGCATTTTGCACTATTTCCCATGACATACTGTACAAGCACATCTGCTGTAGCTTTTGCAAAATTACCTTTTCATAGGTTAGATAAGCAAAACTAGTCCAAATGTTACTGGCACATTAAACTTCACACCACTATTTATTTGAAAAATTACGAAGTCTAAATTTTTTGTACATTTCATTAGTTATATTAAACTGAAAGGTGCAGTGATAAAACTTTGGCCAATATGATCGGGCAGATGCAAGTTGATGCAGAATTGTTTTCAAATGTTCAGCACTCAGGCTAAAAGGCACTTTACAAAAGCACAGTACCTGGAGAATGCAAATGGTCAGATTTTTTTATTGTTCGTATAGTATAGTGTTTGACTTTTTCTGAAAATTCTATGTGCAAATACTGAATCAGACTCAGTTAGGTTGGCCTGGTTTGTAGTTTGAGTCCTAAATTCTTGCTGAAGGGCTTAGTGAAGAGGAAAATAATTATTCCTTATACTTACTTAGGCAAGATCAAATAAAAGTTGAAAAGGAGGAGCTATGTTCTATGGCATGTTCTCCTTCACAAAAAGGTACAGCTGTTTCACATGAAAAGTAAGAGAATAAATGAGTGTGATATGAATCAGCTTTTCTAGGGGTAAAAAAAAGCAGATAAGACAGAGATACTGTTGTGTCCAGAACCTGGACATCCCATCTAAGAATGAGAAAAACTGAGCAAAATTGTTTATGCCTACTAGAGGAAGAAAGAGAGTGAGGAAATCAAAACTTTTTAAAAGGAAAGAATCAGTTATTCCTCTGTCAGGATTAGCAAATATTTCTCTGATATTAGTCTGACCTATATAATTGTTAACTTTTAATGTAGTTCTTCATTTAGGGGTAGTCATTAGGCTGACAATTGGACATTCTTTTTTTAAAAAAAAATAACTCCCACAAGAAATTATTACCTTTGAGCTCTTTTATAGGCTTGAAATAACAAGGAGAAAAATGACTGTCCTTCCACAGCTGGTATAGGAAAGATTTTATGTTTCACACAGTACTTGTATTTGTATGGTAACTTCTACTAATTTGCCAGGATAGAGACATAATAGACTTGCTGCTAAAAGAGAAGTGGGGTGAGAGCAGGGCAAGATGGGAGGGAAAACTTGTTTGAGATGTGGATAACTTTGCTTAGTTCTATGTTATCTACATCTCAAACCCCTTAAAATTCAATGGACACATAAATATTTGTGCAATTCAAAGTCTTGTAAAGAGAATTGCTTGTATCTGATGAGGTCCAAAATAAGTAAAATGTGAGAGAACCTTCAGAGAATAGCCTGCTAAGAAATAAATGTAGTCTGGTAAATTAATATGTTGAGATTGCAGCTTAAAATCATGCCTAAAGAAATGTAACTTTTAGTTCAACTTTTCTTTCTCTTTGCTTTTTATTATGTTATTTATTTTCATTAGCTGTCTGAACATAGTCCTGTGGATGACCCTGCTTGAACAGGGGTGTTGGGCAAGATGACCTCCACAGGTCCCTTACAACCTCAGACTTCTGTAATTCTGTGATTTAATCCAGTAACATTTGCCTGCGATCCCCATTTGTCACCAGAACTCCCCTAGCGTTCACCAGATTCAGCTGATGATTAGTCCAGGCTTGTGGTACTCAAAGACATTTTCTATCTTATTGTCCCCTTCCAGAGATGGCCGTTTTCTGCTCTGGGTGGGGTTTTGGAGTTTTCTGCCTCTATTTATCATTTGCTTTCCTCTCTTATCAGACCAGTTGCCTCGTGTAATAAGTAAGAGTCAGCCTGAATACAGTTCGCTGAAATGGGTCTTTAGCTGCCCTCTACCCGCACCCCCCCCCCCCCCCCCCCCCGCCTTCCTACTTACTTAGCTGTATTACTTGGGTTTTTTTTTTAATTATTTTTAATTTCCTTTCTTTATTCATTTTATATTGTCATCTGTGATTCAGACATTAGAAGATGTTGACAACCTTGCTCAGCCTTACTTTGCACTTCTCATTTGTTCTGTCCCAACCATTCCAGAGATTCGACATTTACTACTAGCTCACTATTTTATCTCTTAACTGTTGAGACAGGAGCAGGAGTCTTGGCAGCTGTGCTTGCTGAAAGGAAGCTGAAATGGGAATGTGGAGCTGAAAGAGGGAATGCTTGGTATGTGAAGAGGTAGGTTTCAGTAGGCCTGTTTTTCCAAAGACTAGCAACACACAGAGGCCATGACCTTTCTCTGATTTAGTGGACGGCAAGATTGCTATGTTCTCATCAGGTATTTGCATTATGATTGAAATCTTCAAACCTGACCTGAGGATTTAGCCACACAACATTCATTAATTTTAACAGGAATTAATTCCCATAAACTCATTGTATCTCTGGGGTTAGATTTTGTCTTCAGTTACATCCATATAGTGCCACTGTCAACTTCCTGAAGTATTGTCAAGAAGAGAGAATTTTGTATCCAAGGCCAGATTTTTGTTTCAAGACTGACTCTAGCTGACAAGGATCCAAACTGGTGCTGTCTTGTATAAGATCTTTAATATACTGACTGAGGTAAATTTGCTTAGCTGAAAATAGAGATCTAAATTATTGAGTAGTAAAGTACACAGTAGTTGCTGTTTAAGACAAGAAAACAACATACTTTGTTCTTTCTTTTCTAATACAAAGCAGAGGGATCATTTTCCAAAGTGAAAAAAACAGTGTACAAACCTGTCTATGCCATCACTGTTGCTGTGATTGGGATTTAATTCAGATACTTTCTAGAGACCTTGCAGAACTTCATTTATCTTAAATGTTTACTTTTTCCTAGATGCTTAAGGAAAACAAATTAATGTATAAAACTGTACCATCAAGAAAGAAAGTCTTGATTTGAATTTAATTAAATATCAGTTTGTCATACATTAAGTAGCACTGTGGGAGGACTGCTTCATTGTGTAATTAAAATGCCTTGTTGGTAAGAAGAAATACTTACAAAGATATTGAAATATTAGCTGGGATTTAAACATGTTTATAAACTGGACTCTTGATAGCTTCTCCAAGTTATTTCCTCCAGCAACTGTATTTATTCCTACAAATTTTGTTCAGATTGCTAAAACATGGATCACCCTGGCCTAAATAAAATGCAATTACTTACTCCAGTTTCAAAATTGGGTATTGATCTGGCATTTTATCTATAACATCAATAACAAAACAACAGCTTTTCAAACCTTTGCGATACTGAAAACCTGTAAGAATCTCTGGAGTCATCCAAAGTGTCGCCCCAAAATCTATCTGTAACTAAGACATGTCTAACTAGGAAGAAAAATGGAAAAAACTCCTAAATCTGTCTGCCACATAAAGGCATACTTACTTGCTCAATTTCTTGAGCAAATGCAGATACTGACTTCAGTCTTGGAAAAACAGATGTTGCAAAATGCAAAATAGACCAAAATGTGTTAGTGCTATTTTTGTTTGTATGCAATATTACAATGAGGTCTTGGATGGAACTTCTGCCTATCACAGGAAACACTTTAATATCAAAAAGTCATAATCAGTGTCACAAGCATGGATAAATGTATCTAATATATGGATAAGAAATACAGACCATATAATTCCTCCGAAAATGTCTAACAAAACCAGGAAATTGGTTCCACTGAACTTTCTGTTGGAAGCCACCATTATTTCTGTTTTCTCAGGCTATATTCTGAGATCATATCCATACCTTAAATCTACTTGTTCTTGCAGAAGAAAATCCCTTCGCTTAGGTGTGAACATGACCACATTAGCTTTGTGGAAAATAACTGCTGCAATATTTTTTCTAGCACTGAATGCTGCGTGGGATACTTAGCGTGCTGTGGAAGTGCCGCAATGCTTGAGACCATGTTACTCTTAGACATTACCAAAGGAAGTAGGAAATACATGTAATTAATTTTCAGCTTCTTAAACAAATGCTCTAGTTCATCAGAAAAGTCATGTAAGCTTTGTACCCAATTTGTGCTATGTTGCTTAGAGATACTGTAAAATGTGTCAGGAAAGAAAAGTCCTTGAATTTCTTCTGCTTCACTTGCAAGTCTATTAATAGAATGGGCAGAGAATTGTAATGCTTCATTGCTTTTGGCTGATGGAGGGGAATACAAGGACCTTCCTACTTTCAAACTGGCTTTGAAATAGTATTGCCAGCAACAAGGCATCAGAGGAGTTCAGCACTGTAAAGTAAAAAAGATACTTAAAAAAAATAGAAAAATGCAATTTTCTCCTTACTTTTACTTTATCAGCAGGAAACTCAGATAACTGGCTCTGTCATTTCCCTCCTCATCTTCTGGAACTTTAAAGGAATGAGGTCATAAAGATATACTAATAAACATAAAATGTAATAGTAAAAGCTTTCTGGTAATCATCTGATTAAAGTGGACACTGCATGACCCAGTAGAATAATCATGATCAGTTACTAGCCTAGTGACTAGGAATAAAC
Organism: Leptosomus discolor; assembly: GCF_034619465.1. NCBI lineage: Eukaryota > Metazoa > Chordata > Aves > Leptosomiformes > Leptosomidae > Leptosomus > Leptosomus discolor. The sequence goes on along the minus strand of NC_141398.1, from coordinate 25,155,489 downwards.
AGCTGATTATATGATTACACAAAGCTTCAAAAATTTCATAGCAGCTGAATCCCCAGTCCCCAGTGTATCTGAAATGTTTGGCCTGACCTTGTGTGAGATAGTATACAGTGCCATTCCTGTGGGCTGCTAAGGTCCTGCAGTTTTCCGTTAAGCTGAATGAGAAAGTCTTGACCATCGCAATTTGCACCATTGGGTCCATTATCTTTTGCCCTACAGGTGATTTGCTATGTGCTTTATTACAGAAGACAGAACAGTTGAGAGGGTATTGTCCTGCAGACAGCAATGTCAAAGCTTATCCATTTACGTGTACAATGATACTTTCCAAGTTATACAGTAGAGAGTGTCATATGATTCCCATTAATTTTGGTAGGAAGTACATAATTTAGAACTAAAAAATTACTCTGAAAAGGAGTTAGAATTATTTTATTGATGAAGGAAAGCATAAAAATGCATACAGACATTTTTAGTTGCTTTAACACAATGTCTTTGACCCTAAAAGAAGAAAGCAGGTGTGTTTTAGCTAGTCACAGAGCTAAAATACACTAGCATGTGCTGGCATCACTGAAAGGTTCATGCAAGTAGCCAATATTGGCAAGTAGCCAATAAATTAAAATGGCTGCAACCATACAGAGTTCCTCAGAGCCGATCTAAACAGCATTTCAACTGGTATACTTATTTCTTTTCTTCTGACAGGTACTAAGCATCTCGGTGTTCACTGGTGAACTGTTACCCTGTGAAAAACGTTGACGAGTGACTAGCCTCATGTACCTCTCTTTGACTTAGTTCTGCGCATTTGGGTAGCAACGGCAGGGCTGATACCAGGCAAGGTGAGGAATGGCTGTTAGTTGATCTCCTCAATAGCCAGCAGGGGAAGCTGCTGCATTGGTTTTCAGTGTGACTCACAAATATAAATGCTGGTTATTTTTAAATCCATGGGTGAAAAAGTGGAGTTATCTTAAAATGAGAGACAGCATATGTGTTTGCATGAAGGAGTTTTTGTCAAGACTATGCTTGGGATGACTAAACTGCTCTCACAAGTGAGAAAGCAGGGAATGAGTGGTGCATGATGGAACAAACTGGTGCTATTTAGTGTCTAATTCTAGTGTGTCCTATATATTAGACTGCTAAATACAAGAGACTTCAAAATCTGGTTTAATATAGATTCAGAGATTTAAGCAATTATTAGATTACTGTAGTCCTTGTGTGCATAAGAAAAGTCCATAGAAAAGATGCTGGACTGGAACAAGCCTGGGTTCTGTCCTCAGGCTTGTCCCGACAAGTGTCAGAAAGTCATTTGGGCTCCATTCAAAATATTTTGCTTAGGCACATGCTTATGGGCATCACAGAATCTGCCTTTTAATCTGTCTGATGTTCAGTCTTTCATCTTTAAACAACAATACAATACTTTGGGTTTCCCATCTTTATCCTCATATTAAAAAGAACTATGTTTTGATGGCAAAAAGCTATGGTCTTCCAACTAGTCTGAAATAAAAACAGAATCTTAGCACATACTTTTACTTTATCCTTGAAACATTATTGGGACCTCATGAGACTTCCAAGTTACAAGGACAAATACCATGAAATTGATGATTAAAAAGAGCTGGAGACCAAGAAATTTTTGCCAAATTTGTCATCTGAATTTGAACTAACTGTGTATATGGTCCTAAAACCAATACTTTAACTATTAATACATCTTTTCTTCTCAGTTTCTACCAGGAGCAGATTTGTATGAGTGTTATCATACTGGCAAACTGGCAATATTCCCTTCATGCCTTATTAATATAGATGTGTCAGATAGTGTGGTGGAAAAGAGGTTCTAATTGGGCATGTATAAAAGCTTTGCAATTAGAAAGGCCATTGTAAATTCTAGTATGAACCTTGCCTTGAAGTTATATTAATGACCCATGAAGAAACTTTTCTTGTGAAATCTAATACTCTTCTCTTTGTCCAAGCTAATAATATAGTCCTAATTCTAATTTAATTGTAACTTTCCATTGGCATAAAAGCCCCTTAGTAAGAACCTGCTAGGTTGCTAGACAGCTGACTGAAAATTACTATTTCCATTATAGGAAACTTACTAGTTTAGGACTAAATCTTTCCTGTCTTTAGTTTCAAACAAATGCATTTTCTTCTTCAAATGGAAGTTTGTTTTGAAGGTGCTTATAGAAGTATAGTGAGGGTTTACTTGTGGTTTTCTCCAAACTAATGCATTTGTGTAGCAAATAGCAAAATACTGTGAACTTAGAGGTTATGGCGCTCGTGACCATAAATGGAACATGTCCGTACATGTTTATAAGTCTAGTTCTAGCCTGGAATAGCCACAATTTATCCCTTAAGGTGAAAGAATCAGTTGATAACTTGGGAGTAGTAACAGGAAATTCCTACCCCATATGCAATTATTTTCATGTTACAAGCTCTTGTAAGAATAAAGATGATTTGTATTACTCTCATCTTCAAGGAGATTAAACTTTAGAAATTGATTCAACCTATATTTCAGATTTAATAAAGGCTTCATACTTATGTTTCCAGAGCAGTCAAGACACCCAAAAGTACCGCTGTAGAAAGCTTAAACATTTAATTTCTCTGGTGGGGAAAGCTTTACCAAAAAGGCTGAAAAACAAAGCAGCAAATGTTCTACTGGTACAACTTGAGAGAGTCTACTTGGCGCAATTTATTGCATCTGTTATCTTCTAAGCTGTTTTCTTTTTTTCAAATAGCTTATGCAATGATGGAAGCGGGGAAGTACTAGATGCAGGGTGGTGGCAGGGACTTCTCCCCAGGAAAATATGGATACTATTGTTGGAATACTGGGTTATGAAGTGGACTCAATGTCCAGGCTTCAAAATTAAAAGCAACTTTAGAGGAACTGCATTGTGGGGAAAATACCTTTATGCAAACTATTTAAGAGATTCAGCCTCTTTAGTTTAATACAGAGAAATAACCAAGATCCATGTCTTGATCACAGCCCATAAGCACCTCTAATGGAGGAAAGACTTTTCGCAGGTTTATGTCTCTAAGTTTAGCAAGTAGTAGCGTAAAAGAACTAAACCTGCCATACAAACACTGAGACATTCAGGGTAAAAATAAGGGGTACAATGTCTTAAACTATGTATGCACCCACAAGATAGCACTGTTCCCAGCTCCAGGTTGTCCTGTGAACTTCTCAGAGTTTTTCTCCCAGTCATTTTTGGTTTTGACAGTAGTGTTACAGATTGGTAGAGCCTAATCTATGTTATGTAGAAAATCAGAGAAATATAGTAATTAGTTCTTTCTGTTCTTAAGAGTCTCTAAACATAACAGTATGACTAGCAAAAATATTAGCATTAGCCAGATGATGTTTAGAAACAATCCTGTCACCAATTACCTACAAATATTCCAATTTCCCCATTCCACAACAAAAACTGTTATTCCTTTTCTATCTGCCATATTATAAAATTTCTGCTTTCCAGTCTCCCTTCCAGTATTCATCAAATTACTATCACCTGTCTAATGAAATATCTGTGCAACACTTCCAACACACATATGGATGTGTCAGCTCCCTATCTTGGATGTTTTCAGAAAAACAACCAGAAGTATTGCTTTGAATTACCTTCTTTTTTAAATTCCATGTTATATCATATTTTATTTATAACTACTGTTTGCACTCCAAAGCCAACTACTTATATCCATCTCATATTGCTTACAGGAATATATTAGCCTTTCTTATTTTGCTCCAGCATTCATCTGTTTCCTCCATGTGCTTCTTACTACATCTTGTATAACCGAGATATGTCCAGCATATAAAAATAAAAATGTTGAAGTACTCAGGTTCCCATTATACTTAGGAAAAAAAGATTAGTTTTCACATAACCTTACATAATTCTTATCTTTTTTTTTTTTTTTTTTTTTTTTTTTTGGTACATTTTACTCTGTTTTCTAAGTAGTTAAAGCTACTGCCTGTTTTAAAGGAATGCTGAAGGTGGTTTCTAAAACAACATATATGTAGTCAAGTTAAGTTAAATATTCATCATTTATTCACATTCTTCAGCAGTTCTCTTCCTACCTTCTGACACTCTTGACAGGAAGATTTTATTAGGGGAAATTTTTTAACTCCTTTTAAATAAATGGTTATTTTAAATATGGTGAATGGTTCCCTTTACAGAGCAAATGTTTAGCCAAAGGCTGAAAGCTTTAAGGAATAAGAAGTTTTCCTTTGGAGCAACAAGACCAAATGTCTCACAGGGAGGAAAAAAAATGGTTTAGTTTCAGAACAGAGAGCGCTCAAAGCAACTTAAATCTTTCTGCTAAGTTTGAGCATTTCATGTCTACAGGTTTCTTTAAAGAGCCTCAAATTCTCACCATTTGACTAACATAATTGATCCCAGCTATGCCTCTGGAATTTGTTCCTATAAACTTGATTTGGACAAATCACATGACTAGAAGCAGGGCTGCACCCAGAGTCAGTAAATACCAGATGGTAAAATAGCCAAATACATTTGCAAACAGCTCCCTAGGCTAAATCTCTGCATCAACAGCTGGAAGAGGGTATTCAATATGGCTAGTGTCTTTTTCTGTGTGGATACCAACTGTTACCGGACATTTGCTGTGTTTACTGAACACTGGGAAGAACTTTGGTGCATATGAATCTTTATATATATTTTTTAGCTTTTCATACATGGCAGATGTTGCTGAAAACAATTAGGCAAAAAGCAAGTAGATTAAAAACTTCTGCAATGAATTATAATATAATTTAAATGAGAAAATTTACATTAGACATCTTCTCAGAATAATTATGAAACAATTACCTAATAATGAAGCTTCCAAGCTTTTTCTAACAGATGGTCAGAAGCTGAAATATATTGGATCATAGATGATCAGTAAATTCAATATGCAGGATAAATGCAGCAATCTATCATCCTGCTATAACCCACTGTACTATAATGTACTAGTTATAACTCCAAGATCAGAGGAACATTCCAGGGTCTCTAATCCAATATAGGGGTGATAGAGGGGTTCAGAGACAGCATTTCAGAAAGTTGTCTGAACTTGTAGATTTACAGCAGCTACATTTTTGACTCACCGCATACTTCATTATGCCACTTTAAAAAAAGTCTTAAGACAACTTCAAGACTTATTATGTTTCACATCCAATTACTATAGGAGTACAAATTACTTGCTGTATGTTGCCATTCTAAACAATGATAGCTACTTCTTGTTTTATGTTAATTTTATATTAACTCCTTTAAAAAATGCTAAATAGAAAGCAAGAGTATGTATTACGTATTTACCAAATAAAATATATAATGTCATATAGGTGTATGTGGTGTGTTGACCCTGACTGGATGCCAGGTGCCCACCAAAGCTGCTCTATGAAAGGCTTGTGGGTCATGATAAGGACAGAGAGATCACTCAGCAACTACTGTCATGGGTAAAACAGACTCAACTTAGGGAAATTGGTTTAATTCATTACCAATCAAATCAGAGTCAGATAATGAGAAAATAAAAACTAAATCTTAAAACACCTTCCCCCCACCCCTCCCTTCTTCCCAGGCTCAACTTCACTCCCAATTTTTTCTACCTCGTCCCCACCAGCAGCACAGGGGTACAGGCAATGGGGATTGTGGTCAGTTCATAACACGCTGTTTCTGCTGCTCCTTCCTCCTCAGGGGGAGGACTCCTCCCACTCTTCCCCTGCTCCAGCGTGGGGTCCCTCCCACAGGAGACAGCCCTCCATGAACTTCTTCAACATGAGTCCTTCCCATGGGCTACAGTTCTTCATGAACTGCTCCAGCTAGGTCCCTTCCGTGGGGTGCAGTCCTTCAGGAACAGGCTGTTCCAGCGTGGGTGCCCCACAGGGTCACAAGTCCTGCCAGAAAACCTGCTCCAGCATGGGCTTCCCACAGGCTCACAGCCTCCTTCAGGCATCCACCTGCTCTGGTGTGGGGTCTTCCATGGGCTGCAGGTGGATATCTGCTCCACCATTAACCTCCATGGGCTACAAGGGGACAGCCTGCCTCACCACGGTCTTCACCGTGGGCTGCTGGGGAATCGCTGCTCTGACGCCTGGAGCACCTCCTCCCCCTCCTTCTTCACTGACCTCGGTGACTGCAGAGTTGTTTCTCTCACATATTCTTACTCCTCTCTCCCAACTGCAGGTGTTGTGCAGTTTTATTTCCCCCCTTCTTAAATACGTTATCCCAGAGGCAATACCACCATCGCTGATGGGCTTGGCCTTGGTCAGTGGCAGCTCCATCTTAGAGCTGGCCCTTGGCTTTATTGGACATAGGGGAAGCTTCTGGCAGCTTCTCACAGAAGCCACCCTGTAGCTCCCCTGCTACCAAAACCTTGCCACGCAAACCCAATACAGTGTATAACAAAGTCATTTTCAGAGTCAACTACTGATCACCTCATACAAATGAGGACTTCTTAGGCCTTTTGTATGTCTATGTCTATGAATGAACAGGACATTGCAGAAATGTTCATCTAGAATAGGTACAAATAGTAACTACCTATAAATAAGAATACTCGAGTCAACTTCTGTTTCATTTTATAGTCCTACTGTATACCAAGCTGAAGTTAATTGGTAATGTGGTTCTTTTACCTTCTGCATGCTGGTGTCTTGTTTTGATAGTTTATATTTGTTATGAATAACAAGCAGTTTGAATTTCCATGTCTGATTCTGCACTTCAAAGCTGATAGTAGTAGTGTGTGAGTGAAGACAGCAACACATTACAACTTAATGAGCAACTGTTCTTGCTCTGAATCATGCTAAGAACCATAGAAGAGAGAAACTAATATACAGAAAGATGAAAAACAAAATTCAAACTAAAGGGCTTTTAATTCAGTATTAATAACATTTCTGAGACAAGGTTAAAAGTACCTTTTTTGTTAATTTGATTTTTGTCTTTATGTTTTGGACATTTTAAAATAGTTTAAGAGAAGCTACACAGTGTCATCTAGAAAACATGAATATCTTAGTCAAGTGAGCTGACTTGATGGTACCAGAATGCATGCCATATATTCAGTGACAGTTTCTGATGCAGAACTGAAACAATCACAGCTTTTACAGACAAATTAAAAAACATTTAAAACCAAATTTAGAAATTCAGTCGATGTTATAGTTTCAGCATTAAGCTATTAAATATTACAAAATATTCAATATCTAATTACTCTTGGCCTTGCTGTGGCAGAATCACGTATGGCTGTATTATGGGTTCTTCATGAGCAGTGAGGACTAATTCTAACTGTGAATAAAGACTGCATACAGGACAACATAATGGTCTGTGTAAATCAAGCCTCTGTAAAGATGATTCACCATTTCCTAAAGTTTATTTTCATGTAAAACATAGTCAGAAACCTCGCCATGATCCTTGATGCATCTCCTACATGTACCAATAAACCTTCAAGCCTACACTTGAGGATCCTCTAAATCAGAAGTCAGAATAAGACTAGAGTCAGCTTAGCAGGGTGAACATATAGTAGCATCTGTCTGTATTCAGATAATACTGGGGCTTGATCCCCTTCAACAGAACAGCAGGGGAGGAAATAAGCAATATCTGACTGAAATGTAGCTGGACGGCAGTGCTAGTAACTAATATCTTCTGGTTAAGACCTGCACATAGGAAGTATAAATAGATCAGGACTAAAATCCAATGTTGAGTCATAGTGTGATAAAAGATAAAAATCATAAACAATTACAACAATTTATTATCAATAAAAGAGATTAACAGTTAATTGTGATTTATTAATATATATTCTAATAATGAAATATTTGTGTAATATAAAATTACGCACATCAAAATCTGTCATTTACTGATGGGAATCTAAGTTGTTTTATGCCCTCTGCATATGCTACTCCAGCTGTACAGTCAGTCACATAGTAAAGCCAAAAGAATAATCTAGAATTTAATTTCCATATTTATTAAAAAAGTGGCTCTTAGTAAATCCTTGGGTTTATTTTCTTGGTAAATTACACTTATTTCCTATATGGCATTATAATCACTCCTATCAGGCAATTCTAGCAGGCATTACATCATTGTATTTGTAGGCTTTCTTTGTAATATCTTAGGTCTATGAAAAACAGATTCAGAAGTCACACTTCCTAAAGGTATTTTTTTATATATATGTAACAGACAATCAATGAATAAGATGTTTAATGCACAGAATTGTAGATGGCTTCAGAAAGGAGAAGCCAAAGACAAAATAATGATGTGGGTGTCTTGAACAGAAAATAGGTTGACTTTAAGCATGTACATCCAAAAAGCCATCTAAAAAAAGTCTCTTTTACTATACTCCTGCAAGTAATTTAAAATTTGTAGGCATCTTATTTTCACCTTTTATGTATTCTCTGGATGCTAGCAATTTTCTTTGCTTACCCTGAACTGCCTTGATGTGAGCAATGAGATGTCTTTTCAGATGCTGAAATCCAAGAACCAGGTGGAATGAAGCCTAAGTCTCCTGAGAGCGTCTAGTGGATACATTCAACGCACACCTAGCACAAGCTATTCAGATAGGGCTCCCTGAAAATGCCACTGGAGTGACTTCATTTTTTCAAGTGAAGGTGCTACATAACTTCTGTAGTGGAGAAAACTTGCAGTTCAGTAACTAGGACACCTAGTAGATGAGTCCTGGTTTCCCACGACTATTGTTCCTTTGGCCTAGTAATGCTTTAATAGAAAATGATCATCTATACATAGGGGAGTCCCGACAGTAATGGTACAGAATTGTCTTGTTCTGTATCTTTCTGATAGCATGGATGTTGCCTTTCTTTCTCAATACTGGCCTAGAAAAGAAAATGGTGGATAACACACTTCTGCTGTGTCAGCTGTGTCAGCTTCATGAGCTTCCTTTCACCTCTTCAGAAGGCAAAGATGTACACAGAGTGCTGCTTTTCCATCTAAATCTTCAAGCATGAAAGTGTATGTTCTTAATTTTCGGGTAGTGTGTTACTGCCTTTGTGTAAGAGCACTACCATCTATACAGATGCAAGATTGTTTCATGTTACTACCTCTCTTGACTGATACAGCCAAAAAATACAGTCCAGCTTTTCCATATACTTTGGGACAGTTTTAAACATGCTGGAAAAGCACTGCTGAAGGACCTCCATTGTATATTCTGATGAATGTCACCACTTCAGGCTAATCTGGGCTTTGGAGCTCTTCTTTTCTTAATCAATGCCTTGCAAGGCAGCTACTTTTTGGCACAGCACTCCTTACAGCCCATAACGTTGCAGCCCACAACCTCTGACAGCTCCTTTTCGAAGCACCCTGAACTGTATCCCATTCAGCTGCCAGTCTCTTCTCTCCTCTGTAATCTGTCAGCATGAAGCAATCCCTAGCACAGGTTAGCAATGACCAGTCATAGGCCTGATCACTTTCTTCACAGTCAGAAATCCATTTGCTTCATGTGGGCATCTTGGGCAGAGATGTAAGCTATGCTGGGGCAAAGTCTTTCTAGTGGTCATGTAAAATTTTCAAAAGATGTCCTCTTCCAGCTATGTGTCAAGGACAAGTCCTGATTGCAACCAGTCTGGCACAGTAGGGTAGGATCCAGATTAACATTTCTGTGCATTTTCATCCTTGAAGTGGGAGGTCATATGAGTTTGAAGACAGCAGAGACGGTAGGTGACACAGATGAGAGGATTTCAGGAGGGGAAATGTCAGGCCCTCGCTTCCACAGGCAGACAAGCACACCCAGAGGTGCTGCATCGCGTGCAGAGCAGCAGCCCATGGAGCCAGGAGTGAAGCAATGTCCCCGCAGGAGGCAGGAGGGACAGAGGAGCAGTCATACACGTTCCTCAGCAGCGTCTGGGAGCCCCCTGCCCCTTCCAAGGTGCTGGTGCTGCTGCCCATGCTGAGGCCTATACTCCTGTAGGCCCCTCGCAGCAGGGGTTCCCTGGTCCCCGAGGCTGGCGACCACCCCCTTGAGTCTGAGGACTCGCCCGCAGTGCCCAGAGGGAGAGTGTCAGGGCAGCTCCTGGGCTGGTGTCATGTAGGGCCTGTGTGAGGGTTTGCCACCCAGGGACAGGCCTGGTGCAGCAGTAACATCTGGGGAGCACCCAGCCCTGCATGGACCCCAGGCCTCGCTGGCACCCTCCTCACTCTGTGCCCCAGCCCTGATACCACCACTGGCTCCGCATTGCCCCTGTATTAATGACTTTTGACTCATTCTCTGTGCGGTAGCAGAGAAATGCCCCAGTCCCACGTACTGCCTTCAGTCCCCATTCCCAGTACCCAGAGCACAGGACCAGGTGACTTCCTGGTAGGGTTTTGGCACTGGGGGAGGTTTCTCTCCTCCCTGTGCAGCACCAGCAGTACCAGCAGCATGCTAGGAGTCCTTCTGCCTTGGGAGTAAAACCTGCCCAAAGGCATGAGTGTGCTCAGGAATGTTTGATGTGGCACCAGTTAGAGAAACTGTCAATAGGAATGGTAGACTAGCCAAGAAGTTTTTACAGAAACAGAGACATCCTCAGCTGAGGTCATCTACCCTAGCTTCTACAAGGTCAATGAAAAGGGATATCCTGGCTTGTGTCAAATGCAGATGATTGGATTCTGCTTCAAAACACCATGTACTACAGAAATAATCTCACCCTGTAGGGAAATGTTAGAAAGGAAGCTTACAAGGCCAGTGTAGGTTATATTTGAGGAACCTCAGAAGATACAGTGTTTAGTTAATTCAGCTTATCTAAACTAAATCCAACTGCTTGATGGTCCTCCCCATCACTGGATTTCTAAGCAGTGGCAGCACTGAAGTTCTCTTAAATGCTGAGTCTGTGGTTAGCCTTGCCTTTGGAGTCCTAGGAGTGAGCATCATGATTGCTTATATGCTTGAGCAGTAAAGTTTCACTCCTGTATTGATTGGTATGTATTCTGCTGAAGCATTGTGGTGGAAGTGAAAAGATGCAGGGGTAAATATGCTAACCTGGAGTTTCCAGTTTCCAGATGTCATTGCACTGGTGTGTTCAAATCTATCAAATAATAAAATGAGGCCTGTAGAGATTAATTACTAAATGGCAGGAGTGGCAAAAAATTGTGCTGCTGGTTGTGTTTCTTACATGGGTTATGGCCTGTTATTCAGAGGCTTGCTGTGGCCCCAGTGTTTTCACTCCTCCTCTTCCCTGTACATTGTTACTCCCATAAGAATGATGAATATAGTACAGGTGATTTAATGCTATTGCTTACTTTTTAACTGAGGGGGAAAAAAAAAAAAGAAAAATATTTACATAGTTAATGAAGTTCAATTATTCAATTAATCCTAGCTGTAGCAGCAGAGGCAAATGAACTGAGTGGCAGGAACTGTTGCTGCGTGAGAGGAAATCGAAGAAAGGGGATGAGCATGATGGGTTGAGCACTGCAGAAGCAAGCTTGATGCACCTATTGTAGGCAGGGTTTGAGAAGAGGAGGGGAGAGAGAAGTCTATGTAGCAAAGGTTGACAGTTTATATGAACTGGTAGAATAATATCTGAGGAATGTCAATGAAAGAATAGCATTTAAATGGGAGAATAAATTGCATATTCAGGTATGTAGTCATTTGTGCATGGAAGAACAAGTGTTAAGTGCTCAGTTAACACTGGAGGAGGTACTTACTTCGAGGCATGTGAAAACAGGCCATTTGTGGCAGCAGTGGTAGCTTCTCCAAGTCAAGCAGCATTGTCAAACTAATGTAAAATGTAAAACATCTTCCTCTGTATGTGTTTGGAGAGGTAAAGTATATGTAGCTGCATGCAACCATGCTTTACCTGATAATCTGAAAAATGTAAGACACATTCTCATTATTTCAAGTGGTTTTGTTTTTAAACAAAGATTTAATTTTTTTACTGAATATTTTTTCATATTGAAATTCCAAAGTATTCTGGTTCATGATAGTTTAAATGCTTCAGTTTGCCTTTTGTACTGTGCTGCTGAAAACATGTTTGTGTAGCTCAAAGATCAAGTCGGGACTTTAATAAATGCATATTTCATATTAATGAAAATACTATACTAAATATAGGTAAGTCAGAATACAACATTTATATACTTTCAATTAAAAAAATTCCTTTTTGCCCCTTCCTTCCACAAAACCTTTCAATACTGTAGAAATCACATTATTTCCACAAAATAGTACCTTGCAGACATTTCTTTGTCTGCTTTTACAAATTCTGATGCTTCACTGTTCAAGAATAGTTACTTATAATTCTTTTTCATAATATATAATATGAAATTGCAAAAGTCTTAAACTTCTTACAAGAATGGTCTCATGTATCAGCATTCATTAATAAATACTCCTTCATGATGTGCTATATATTGACAGTGAATGCAGAAAAATCAAAATGTTCTTTTTTTCTCTTAGTCAGAATGCCTCTCTGAACTGCTGTAGGTACTAATATCCTTCTATGCATCCTTAAATAACTGTGACTATAAAAAACGATAACCTAGTCCTCTAGGTAATTTGCAGAAGATAGTAAAGGGCACTTCAACAGCAGCCATATGTCAAATCATATTTGGATTAAAAAGTCTCTTCCTGATGTTTTTTAATAAAAAAGGATGCATTCAGGTGTTTATTTTGTTTAATATGAAGCTTTAAAAACAGTGATACTGAAATCTTACAGTTTCTATTAAATTATTTAAATGAATCCCATTGAGTTCAGAAGTAATTTGCAAGGCACTTCAAAAGTACAGTTATAAAACCAAAAAAATATCCCCTCAAAAACAGAATTCATTCCACTGCTTCACAACATCATTTTATTTCGTTTTTCGTGTTTTGTCTTTCTTATGGATCTTTGCTTGAAGCAAGTGGGAACTGTAATTAGCTAATTAAGATTCTAAGGCTCAAATATTATTGACCTTTTCTTTTTTGCAGTATTGATTGGCAAGCTTAAAAAACTTGTCTTCTGCTCATCTACTTGGGACTCTCCAGGGTGTGACTTCTAATTGCATCCTCAGAAATCATCACCCCTAGTAATTTGAATATAGGGCACATACTATTATCTCCTCCTCTTGCATGGTGTTTGCGGAGCTAGCAAGCAGAAAGACACAGAACTGGGAAGGCTTTTGAATGAATACTGATTGCATAGGGACACATCTTTGTACTTACTCTTTCTACTGGTGTACACACAGGAGGAAAACTGCATTTGGTATTCCTAATGTTTTGAGAGGCTTGCAACCCTTTCTTAAACAAAGCAACCACCTCCCACCCGTAAAAAAACCCTCAAACTATATGTCAAAAGCAAAGTAGAGACACAGATTAATGTTTTTCCCCCTTTACAGATCACCTTTGAAGAACCACTTTCATTCTGACTACCTCATTTGCATTTTTTATAAAACATTATTAAAATCAAGTGTTACATTACTGATGAAAGCTCAGACGGCTGCTTAGACACTGCGCATTACCTCTGAGGCAAGCAGGCTGTTCTTACTTAAGAGATTGTCTAACTTGTTGCAGAATCACCTGTAAATGTGTAGTAAACCCGAGGAGCTGCAGTCATTTTCTTATCTGTTCTATTGCCAGCAGGAGAGTCATTATGGCAGTATTTACAGCTGTCACAATAGTTAATATGATCTAGGCATAGCTACTTGTTTACTCATTGATGTGATATGACAGTTTAATAATAATCATCATAATCACGGATATATAAACCAGAAATCTTTTTTACTCCTATGGACATGCTGTTTTCATCTTCTACTAAAGGTGTTGTATCCAGTCCTTTAAATTATTGCACTTCACTGGAGGCATTATAGGATATTTTTAGCTTTATCAGCAACCTAAAAATGCACCGCTTTGTCTGTTTCCCCAAAGAGGAAGAAGAAAATGGCAAAGATTTTATTTTTTTCAATGAAATGGGGTATTCAGTGGTAAAAAGTAAAAACGAAAGTTTTCCCAAAAGGTGAAAACCAAATAAAATCAGGTATAAGGGTGTTAAATTCTAGAACAAGGAAGAAAAAAATTTATAACACAAGGATTTACTGTGACAAAAAAAAGCAGAAAAGTTTCCAGCATACTCAAATGCACTCATTTACTGCTACTTAGCATTTTGTCTGTTTTCTATCAGTTTTAGATATGTTAGACAGACAGACCTTCATTTCTCTTCCATAGCTCCGTGAAGCAAGAAACTCTCAAATGGTAACAGAGCAGACTGTTGCATTTGTTAAGCTCTTAATCTTAGTGTCAACCAAAGCCTCACCAGATGAAATGAAGTTTGTCTCTTGCAGTTGTGTGAACATTTGTACTATAGAAGCTCACTTGAGATACTGCAGTTGGATCTTATGTCTGTCCGTGACTGGCACATTAAAAAGCCAGAAATAAAGCCCCTGTGTGGCTACTCAGTGTGAATGAATTCATGTCCAGGAAAGAATTAAACTGAAGGCTTTAAATGAAAAGGCAATGAATTTATAACAGGATTATACAGCAGCTTGAATCAAGTTTATACAATACTGAGAATTCAAAGAAAAACGAGATGGCACAAAGTATTGGCATTTGTAATGGGCTAACGAGACTTCAGCAACACAGGAGCTTTGCAGCAGGAGCAAATTCTCACGTGGTTAGAAAGACTGAAGAGGATTTTAGTTCCTGTGCTTCAGCAGTTAGCTTTACTAAAGACAAGTCCCCAAGTGGCAAGTTACATCTAATTTTTTCTGCTCCTCAAAACTTGCAGATATTTTTAGTCGAGAGTATTTTTTTTGGCTGTTCATGCGCATCATGTCTGTCCTAAAGTTTGTGACAGTTTTAGACCAGTAGGATGAAGTCTATTAGCTGATCAATAAGCTATAGTGGAAACCTTTCAGAACTTTCCTAAATTACGGGATTTTCATACCCAGAATGTTTACTGCCTTGTACTTAATCTATTTTAAAAGTGAGTTTGGGGCTTCTTTCATAATGGTAAAGATAGATTAAACAAAATGTTCTATATAGAATTCTGCATACAAACCAAATCTCAGATGATGCAATTACCAAGTTCATTGGGAAAATATAGCAGAGACAGAAATTAAGTACAAGTTAGGAAGGAAAAAAGCACTTTCAGCCAGGATATGAAATAAAATGTTGATAAGGCAAAAAGATACAGGAAACCTATCATTTCAGGTATAAGGCACACATTGCTCCAATTAAAAAAAAAAAAATATTAAAAAATTAAAAAGTCACATTTTATTGCACAAGCTTTCAACCAGTAGTGTTTACCCTTCAGCTGTCATCTCAACAGACTATTCGCATACTGTACTAGGCTATAAAATCGGCTTTCTAATGCTACAGAACATCTTACCAGAGAATAGATCTTGAGGAAATACTCTGGTTGTTTCACACCAATACTGCATACAAAAAGCTTTCTGTTGTAATTTTTAAGGTACTTGTTTGTTGTGGTTTTTTCTATTATAAATATATAGATATATAGGGAGTAATTGACGCTCTACTTTTGGAAATGTCACTGTCAAGCCAGTCAAAAGTGTGCTTTAGAAAATAGTAGTAGTTGCATCTCTAGAAAGTAAAAAGAAATTACATTTAGCAACAGGCATTTAATCTTTAGTTTGCATTCATCCATAAACATCCTGAAGAAGATCCATCTTTGACTACTTTTGACTAGCTCTCACAGCAGGCATCTTTGACATGTAGTTTTCCACAGTCCGGGATGTGTCACAGGGTTCTTCTCAAATTTTCCTCCACCGTGATCCCTTTCACCATTTTACCTTCATTAGACCTCGCGCCCCAAGCAACTGTGGTCTTACTCCTCATCTTTTCTTAGACTAGCAAGCTTCTTTCACAAGATGCTTTTTGTCTTCAGTGAGATTCATGGTCTGGGCAGCAGCTGCAGATCTAACTCTGCCATTATAATAAATCAGAAGTAATCAAACCTGATAAATGGAAAAATATGCTATTACATTCTGAAAATGCATGTCATTCAAAACACTGGAGTAACCTCACCACCATACTTTTTTTTTGAAAGTTGAGGAGAGTGTACAGATATTACTATAAATAACAAAGCTGTGGCCAGTCATTTTTTTTTCAGTTTTTCCTCCATCCTCTCCTGTGCTCCCAGTTTTTCTGAGACTTTGTGGTGATTTGGCCACTTAAAAACTCTGGCATAGGGAATGAATAAATGTTCTGTTAAGTTGTGGGAGGAACATTTAGCCAAGTAAGTTAAGGCTGTGCTCAGAAACAATTATATCTGTCACTTTAAACTGTACCTACCCTCACATTGACATTAATAATGAAACTCCTGCTGCCTAAGTGTTTTAAAGAAAATTAGTCTCTGGAGGAATGTCAGATCCATTGCTTTAAATGTTGCTTCCCGCTGCAGTGTTAATGAAAAGTCTGTTTGCCAGGATCACCCAAAAAAAAATCCATGTAATTCCTTTTCTTATAGACATATATGTCTTGAAATCCACCTGTATTTGCAGTTACCATATTAAAAATAGTAAGTGATGCTTTTCTTTCACTAATGACTGCGTCAAGCTTGTGTCTGATGGCACACCAGCAAATAAGTTTCAGTGAAACCATTGGCATGTTTCTGATGATTCAGTGACATGAGATTGAGCTTCAGTAATTTTATTCTATGTCAGGCCTAAATGTTTAACAATTTTCACAGCAGTCAATCAAGCCTGCTTCTTTTTAGCTTGTTCTTTCTTTCTCTCTCTCTGGTGTAAATTGGGAACAATCCTCTCTGAATTCAGAAGAGTTATAATAGTCTAAGGAGAGTATAACACCACTCTTGTGCTAGATTTGCTTTCTGACAACTGCCTTAAAATAAGCAAGTAGAGAATCAAAAAACCCCCAAAAAAACAACAACCCTAAACAATACTGAGAGGGTATGATACAGGCAGCCAAACTACTGAAAGTCAGAAACCTGCCAGTCAGTGTGATGACAACTATGACTATTTTTTTATATTTGGCCTGCTATATGGTCATTAGGCCTGTCAGTCTGACCTTAGTGCCGGGGAAGGTTATGGAGCAAATCATCTTGAGTGCAATCATGTACAGGAAAAACAGGTGATCAGGCCCAGTCAGCAGGGGTCCTGCTTGACCAACACGATCTTTTTCTGTGCCAAGGTGATCTGCTTAGTGGTTGAGGGAAAGGCTGTGGATGTTGTTTACCTGGACTTCAATAAAGCCTTTGACACTGTTTCCCACAGCATTCTGCTGGAGAAGCTGTCTGCTCATGGCTTGGGCGAATGCACTCTGTGCTGGGTAAAAAACTGTCTGGATGGCCGGGCCTAAAGGGTGGTGGTGAATGGAGCTCAATCCAGTTGGTGGTCGGTCACAAGTGGTGTTCCCCAGGGCTCAGTTCTGTTTAATATCTTTATGAATGATCTGGAGGAGGGGATCAAGTGCACCCTCAGTAAGTTTGCAGATGACACCAAGTTGGGTGGGAGTGTTGATCTGCTTGAGGGTAGGAAGGCTCTGCAGAGGGATCTGGACAGGCTGGATTGATGGTCCAAGGCCAATTGTATGAGGTTCAACAAGGCCAAGTGCTGGATCCTGCACTTGGATCACCACAACCCCATGCAGCACTACAGGCCTGGAGATGAGTGGCTGGAAAGCTGCCTGGCAGAAAAGGTCTGGGGGTGTTGGTCAACAGCAGCTGAACATGAGCCAGCAGCGTGCCCAGGTGGCCAAGAAGGCCAACAGCATCCTGGCCTGTATCAGCAATAACGTGGCCAGCAGGAGTAAGGAGGTGATCGTGCCCCTGTACTTGGCACTGGTGAGGCCGCACCTCGAATCCTGTGTGCAGTTTTGGGCCCCTCACTGCAAGAGAGACCTTGAGGTGCTGGAAGGTGGTGAAGGGTCTGGAGAACAGGTCTTATGAGGAGCAGCTGAAGGAACTGGGGTTGTTTGGCCTGGAGAAGAGGAGACTGAGGGGAGACCTTATTGCTCTCTGCAACTACCTGAAAGGAGGTTGTGGTGAGGTGGGTGTTGGTCTCTTCTCCCAAGTAACTAGCAATTGGATGAGAGGAAATGGCCTCAAGTTGCACCAGGGGGCGTTTAGATTGGACATTAGGAAAAATTTCTTCACTGAAAGGGTTGTCAAACATTGGAACAGGATGCCCAGGGAAGTGGTGGAGTCAGCATCCCTGGAGGTATTTAAAGGACATGTAGATGTGGTGCTTAGGGACATAGTTTAGTGGTGGGCTTGGTAGTGCTAGGTTAATAGTTGGACTCAACGATCTTAAAGGTCTTTTCCAACCTACGTGATTCTATGATTTTATCATGACCTCAGGTTACAGTTCTTGTCTAACATTATACAGTACCCAGAGGTATTTACATGCCTTACCCTTCACATATATAATTCTGACTCAGTTATTTGGGGAATTATTTTTTAGAATTTTGGTTGATTATGACTACTAATTTTGCAAAATGACAATTTGGCACTCATATCTTTGTAAATAAGTGAACAGTATGACATAATACTAAATTTTCCTTATAATTCTTGATATGGTGTCTCCTTGTTTATTTTTAATGCAGTTATTGTACCATGGGCACTTTTTATTCATGTGCATGGCAGATGTGTAATGTGTTTTGCTGTGTTATAGGGAAATGGAGTAAGTGACCTTTCAGGGTACTTACTTTTCATGCTTCCCTATTTAAAACAAAGGGAGCTTCTCAGTATATGCAATACATTTGCATCCTATCTTTACTGTGCCTACATTAAGATGAGGTAATATAGATACAACAGGAATTTAAGAAGAAATTCATAAATACACGTATTGCAAATCTTTTGTAGAAAAGACTGGGAATGTTGCAATATGTAGGTGTTACTTGTTTCTGTGTAGTATAGCTGAATATTAACAGGCTGCACTTCTCTTCAAAAGCAGATATATGGGATCTTCGATTACATCTTTTATATTTCCTAATTTCTTTTATAATTTGACAGTGCAAGTGCTGTAATTCTTTAATTAAAGTATATTTTTGATTAAATTTTATTGTAAGGTATTTTTCATTGTTAATCTTAGTTAAATGGATTTATTAAGTGGTCCTTTGGAGAATATGCATCCTCTCCGGGTTCTGTTCTTCCTCAATGCATCAGGAATTGAGTCAGTCATTTACCCAGTGTACTGAAAAGAAAGAACTTTTCCGGAAAACTGATGGAGTACGTAAGCCACTTGCCTATGAAGTACAGTTTAGTCTTCTTTTTGTTACAGCAGTGTCACTTTTTGTACTATAAAAAGATAGCATGGTAAACATGTCATGACTATCTGATTCTGATACACTGCTAGGTATATGTAACTGGAATGTGATTCTCTTTTAAACTGAACTCTGCTCTATTTTGTCATTTTTCTGTGCTGCTGAAGGCAAAGGAAGGAACATAAAGATATCCCCTTCATGTTGTTTTTTTAAACTCCTGACTTTTCTCTAGGTTTTGAACTGCAGTGAAATTTGCTGCACAACATCTTTTCAGGAAAAAGCAGTGTCAGTGAGCACAGAAATACTCAGAAACATTTTTGGTGCAATGACCTTTTGCTAAGTCCAGGTGGTCATTCCAAAGAAACTAACCTAGATTCTTGGCCTTGTGCACTCCTGTCCCTAGTATTTTTCTCTAGGGCTAACCAGCTCTTCACTTTCAGCTGCTTCACTTTTTTTGGTGTGTTCACAGAAAATCTGAAAGGAAATAATTTTTCACCGAACAGCTGACAGTATCAAGAAGTTTCAAGTTTGATGAAAATCATAGCTTAAAAAATCAAGATCAGTCCAACGTCTGGTCTGCTCTTTGTGCTGTGCTTTTAATAGCAATCATTAACAGATGCTTCCATGTAGGTGTATAGCTGCTTATAGTGATCCTAATCATAGCACTGTCAGAGGTGGCGAGAGCATTGCTACATAACTGGGGGGATCAGATCCATGTTCCAAATCACAGACAAGTAAGTGATATCTTACTTGATGGTTCTTCATAAACTTCAAAAACTATTTTTCTACTACCACCATAACAGGAAAGCTTCTGGATTTTTTTTTTTTAAGAGATGGGAAAAGAGAAGGTTGTTTCCCACATCACTTCAGGTCAAAGCAATCCTGTTCCATGGGCTGCTGTGGAGCCAGGGGCATAAGGATTTCAGGGACTGTGCTGCAAAAGCAACACCCTAGAAATACTTGAGCTGCTAATCTTCAATTTGTAGTTAAAAACAGAAAATAAGATAAGGAAAACTATTCAAGAGCCTTTGAATGCGATGTAGTCTGGTGAATGTTCTGTCTGCTATTCAGGGCTTTCTCTTTTGAAAAAATGCATTTAGTTATTAGATATCCATAACTGTTTAGTTTTTAATAGCTGTTTAGTTATTAAATGTTTAGTTTATTAAAATATACTCCTATGGCACCCAGTTTGTAGAGATATTTAAAATATATCAACCAAATATACGGCACCTATAACTTTTACCTTTAGAAGTGAAATAAAAAGAAGATCACTATGAGGACTAAATGAAAGTGTAATTTTCAAGTGAAAAAATACTGCAAGTTTTTATTAGTGTGAGTGTTAAAATTCCAGTATTGCGAGGTAGAAATGGATGGTGTTAAAGCATTAAAGAATTAAAAATTATTTTTAGATCAAATCACATAATTTTTAAATGGATTTTTAAAACTATTTTTAAATGGATCTTTAAAGGTGTTTTTAATCTTTAGGCCTCATAGTTTCAGATTTTTATGAGCAATCTTGAGAGAGATTTTTAAGTAAAGTTTCATGCATTTGTAAGAATCTGAGGTTTAAAAATGCACTAAATTCAAAAGGTTTAGAATGAAATATCCAGTGGTGGCATCAATGTTGTTTTAGACTCTTCTCAACATATCTTACACTTGTATCTATGTTATGCCTTAGGACTTTTCATGCCATAAGCAGAGATTGCTAGTGAGTTTTGGATCTAAAAACTTGCATCTTTAAGGTGAAAGGCAATTAAAAGGAGGTGTTTGTGACACAGTACTCATATGAAGATTCACTCTTTCCAACATGCAATTAACAAAAAAGTTTTTCAATTACTTTTGGGGGTCTGTACGTATCGTGACAATACGAGCTTCTGTGAACTTCCAGAAAAAAAACCAAGAAGCCTGAGGAACCCAGAGCACTGCAGCTACTGAGTTTCTTCAGCTGGGTTGAAAGGCTACATAAAAAATAGATTTCCACAGCTGCAGAATGGGCAGACCTTGCAAGGCTTTTGTGATAAAGTCATAAAACTGTCATAAAGTTTTTGACCAATTCTACTTCAATAGTTGTTTAGAATATCTTTTTTTTTTTTTTTCCTCTAGTGATCAAAAGACTGTTTTTTTCAAACTATGCAAAATAAAGAACAAGTGATGCAAATTCCTCTGTGACTCTTGAGCTCACTGCACTCAGATTAATCCTGGAATTAGAAGCCCAGGAGATAAATTTTTGGTGGCAGGATACTGAATCAGTGTACAGGTCTGTCCTCCAGACCTGTGCGAAATAGGCATATTAGTCTGAGTTAGTACAAATTTGGGACATCATGCTTCATTTTGCTGAATATTTCAGTCTTTGTAGTTCAGTAATCAAACTTCAAGTCTATGAATTCCTAAAAAATATTGAAAACTTGAGAAATAATACCTTAATAGCAGAATTTGATTAAAAACTTTTATTAAATTTTATAGAAACATGTTGCATCATGGGTTTACATCAAAGGATAATAATTAAAGATAAAAATAACTCAAATCTTGAAACTAATACATCACATTAGGGTTTGTAATTAATTTCATAAAAAGTGCCATACAATGCCAGTTCTTGACTTCTAATATAACCTTGCTTGGTTGGCTGTTCAGATATCTTCCCATCAGTGGGGGCGAATACTCAAATATTCTTTACAATAGAAAGATTGTATAGTAGATGTTATCATAGCACAGAATAAAACTGTTTTTCCAGATTACTGGCTCTCTGTCCTGGCTTTAGGCTGGTTTAATTTGGAATGGAGTTTGCTGTCACTTCTGAACTTGCTTTCAGGATCCATATGCCAAAGGCAATGTATACCAGAATCTGAAAACAGGCATAGAAATAAGTAACCCATTCATATTAAACCAAATCAAATTAAATTAATTTTATGTAGATTAATCTTATTAGTTAAACCATCCTCAGATTTAGGAGGTTTTGGTGGTGGTGGTGGATGGTGAGTGGTTTGCAAGTATTTCAGTCAATAAAAGTGAAGATGCTCCCTGTTTCTGTACAACACGATTACATTTGAGAATAAAATGAATTATGGTACTTGAAAGTAAGTAGTGAAACTGGGTCATTCTGAGGTGAAACTGCTTAGCACATTTGTTGTTCACTTCTAAAAGCACTAGAATTAATCAATCTTAGCTTTATATTAGCATTTCTATGTTTAACTTAATTTTTTTGTTTTACATAGAAAAATATAGTCTAGATACATTTTAAAAGACTGTCTTCATCCTGTTGGCTCTTGGTTTACAAGTAATCAGTTTATCACTGCTGTGAACAGTGAGGGGTCATGCCAGATCATCAGTGTACAAATGAGTTTAAAGGAGATTATTTCAAAAATGGCAGGTTGGATATTTAATTCAGAAAAATGACAATGGGAGCTGCAGAGAACAGTAACAGCCCTATCATAAGGTGACCAGTTGTGAAGCTGTTCTAACATTTCAAAGTAATAGCAAATTATGGGATTAATTTAAAATCACAGATAGAATTTATGGGAGTTTACAGAAGCCTACATCAGATCAGGCAGATAGATTTAATTTACTCTTTATTTATGACATATATATCTAAATTCTCTCTATAAAATATTCTGTCTGTCTCAGAGAAATGAGTGTATTGGAGTATAGCCATGTTTGTCTATCCATGGTCACAATATATTATGTGTGTGCAAATAATTTCAGATGTACAAGTCAGCACTGCCAATAAAACATCCTGTCACATCAATAAGATGGTTTCGGCTAGCAGAGCTCCATTTTGAACAATTAAAAGGGTGCTTCCAAGACATGTAGAATTTGTACTCCTGCACTTTAGTAACCAGATGAAGACCTGAAGTTAGCAGACTAATTCCTCTAGAATTCTTCTGCAGTCCAGGTGACCACCTGTATTTTGGGAATGGAAGGACCACCAGAAGTTTAGGTTGGATGAATTGCCAGTTAGAGTTCTGTATTTCTTGAATGACTTATAGAAGCAGGCTAAAGAGAACTAGGCTCCTAACTTGGGCTTCTTATTTAAAGTTGCCTAGAGTTCATCTTGCAGAGCACAGCCACCAGATGCAATAGTCTGTGCAGCAATTTGTGCAAAAAGGTGTGCAGAAGGGGCCAGCAGCACTGCTGGCAACAGTGTTGCTGGGCTCCACAATGGGGTGATGTGCCATGGCACAGTCCCCAGCACCAGCTGGAGCAACTTTCCCTATAACATGAGAGGCCTTGACTCAAACTGAGCTCCTGAGTGAACCCTGCAGGTCTGGGGGTGCAGTGGTGCCTGGGTCAGCAGGAGATGGTCTCATATGCAGGAGGTGTCTGTTGTGTAGGATATGTGTCACCAACTAATGGAGCTGAAGGGGGAAGTCAGCAGACTTTGCAGGAGGAAGGCAAGAGACATGAGTGGGAAACTCTTTGCTGCAGAGGATGGAGGCCCCATCTGCTGACCTAACTGGATTGTCAGTTTGGTTTGGTGCTTGCTGGGGCCTTGAATCTGGGTTGTTGTGAAAAGACTGCTGAGGATTGTCTGGCCCTCAGACTATTATGCCCCGCTGCTCTTCCACGTGGGTACCAGTGAAACTGCCAGGGGAGACCTGGAACACATCAAACATGACTACATGGCACTGGGGACGAGGATGAAGGGCATGGGGGCCCCAGTGGTTTTCTTCTTCATCCTGGAAGTGATGGGTAAGAGCTTGAGGAAAAATAGATGGATGCTGTGGCTCAGCAACTCTTTGCACAGCTAGTGTCAACATCAGAGGTTTGTTTTCATGACTGTGGAACCCTCCTTGAGGATCAAGGACTGCTAGGCAGAGACTGTCTGGGCAGGGAAGAAGCGTTTCTGCTAACTGGCAGGCCAGCCTGGTGAGGAGAACCTTAAATAAGGAACAGTGGAGAAACTGTTAGTAATTAATAACAGTTGAATTAATAGGAACTGTTACCAAAGCTACACACATGAATCGCTTTGTTCAGATAGAGCCCAGCCTTGGGGAGGGGGAAGGCTGCAGTTTGGGCGTGGAGCAGAACATGCTGAGGAAGGACTCAGAAGTGGAGCGGGAACGACTTGCACCGCAGGCTGAGCAGCAGCTTGAAACCTAGCCTTGCTGCTGGAGACCAAAATCCCTAACAGTTATGTGAGGTGTAGTTAGAGGAAGAGTGAAGCAACTAACTGATCAAGAAATTACCTTGGATATAAAGAACAGAACTGTGATATAGTTAAAGTTATACTTCAGGAATTAGGAACTGGATGGTGTTGTTTTTCTGTTTGGTTGTCTATTTTCTTTTCTCCCTTAGTAAAATGCTGTTAGGTAAGCTAATTGATTAATGTTTGTGAATAGAGAAAATTTGCTCACCAAGTACCAGCAGCTTTAGCTTAAGTTTTCCTCAGCTTCTGAGTGAAGATTCAAGCCACTGTTTTGTCAGCAGACTTTTATATTAAACTTAGGCCAAGTTGCTGCCAATCCATATCTGAGAGGTGAGTAATGTATCTGGATCTTCTGCAAATCGCTAAACCCTTTAGTTCCTATTAAAACTGATAATGAATCCTGCTCCCTTTAGAGATTTTGGAACAATGAGTAGACTTGCAGAGAAATCCTATGAACAGGATCTAGTTACCTAACTTCTACCAAAATGAATGGGACGTAAGAGTTTTTGAAAATCTCCCTGATGTTTATTTATGTCTTTAGGCATAAAAATTCCTAGCAAAATTTGTCTTTCAGAATCTTAAAAAAATCATCAAAAACTCCAAAGACATGCTTTTATTCTGATAACCAGCAAGGGTCTTTGAAGTAAGTTGAGGAAATCTTCCCAACAACTGAAATGATCTGTGTACCCCTACTAAGATTGAAATAGGAATGTATCCAATGTTACGACAAGTAATAAAGAAGGAGGAAAAAAAAAGGAGGGGGGGGGAATTGTTCATTGCAAAATTAGTAATTTTTCATTGAGAGAGTCTACATGCAGTCTTGTCTGGATTACTCTTGAATTAAAAACTCAGAACAGGATAAGTTTGGACCCTTTAGTATGCAAATATTCTCTTGGGGCAATTGCACCTGCACATGTTTAGTCTTTTCAATGCAATAGGTAACTGGTTTAATTTAGTTAACAGGCTGACTCTTTAGACATCCTGCTCCACTGGTTTGCACATGATTCCAGCTTTAATACTTTCCTGAAGTTTAAATTAGAATTTTGACTGCTGCTGAACTTTTGAAATTACTTTATCTGATATATAATTCCAGTAGCTCAATGCCAGTAAAAATACTAATTATTACTTAAGTCCAAATGTAAGTTGAGTTGTGAAATGCAATAAAGTCAGATTTCCTAAGTATTTTTATAATGTCCTTTTGCAAATGTCATAAAATTTTAAGATACTAATAATTCTACTACTTGACAACATTATGAATTATGAACAAAGCCTATTCTTTCATTGCCTTTTGAAGGATGTTTTTAATGCAAGTAATAAGCAAAACTTTCAAGTTCCTAAACCTGGCTTGGTCAAACTGGCTTCCACAGAGTCATACATTGGACATAAATGACAAAAATAAATTGACGGAGAAAGAGAGGATGAAAGTAAAAAGAGTAGATATTTTTAATGACTGACAATTCAACTATTACCATAGTTTGCAAGAAACAAGCAAAAAATGGAATTGAAAAGCAGATGATCTAAATGTGATTCATAGTGGTTTTGTCGTTAGCTTTTTTTCCAATTTGGTACCAAAACAGTGTACTAAACACCTGAGTGATGGTATTAATACTTTCCAATGTCTGTATTCACCTATTTATTTCAGTTAGACTTCTTCTGGGCTGGATAGGAGCTCATGTTGGTGTATTTCTGTGTGCACATTTCCAGTTTTCTCCAAAAGTAAACTAGCATGGAAAGCTCTGAACAAGCTTTATGCCTCGCAGAGAATGCTAATGAACACTAGAGAAGAGGCTGGCATTTTTCTGTCTAGTCCGAAAACAGTGAGAACGTCTATCTCAGATCTTGGGCCAATATTGACTACATTTTAAAATAAATTTGTATTCCTTTTATTTCTGTCTAAAACCTGATTGAGTTTAAGCTGTGCATCTGACCAATTTTATTCAAATATTCCTCATCTTCCTTCACACTAAAAAAAGCATTGTAAATTCAAGTGTTTCCAAGTTACCTGCCTTGGATTGGCAACTAATCATTCTGTCTCCTTCTGGGATTTAGGATATACTGTCACATTCAGTGTAAAGCAATGCCTTTTCTTGGGATGAGGCACTCTGCAATCTCTCTAACCTCCCAGAACACAAAAGACTCTGACCTTCCATTCTCTCTCCAGTGATTTATGACTACTTTTCCCACCATCCCGCCAACAACTTTTGAGTACTCCAGTCTTCTCCTTTATTCCTGAAATGGCAGAAACAAGGAACAAAAACTTAGCAAAATAAAGTTTTCATCACTTACCCATTTCACTTTAATCTCTTGAGAGTTAGCCAGCTGACTGACCCTTCCTATCTCTCACTCAATCTTCTCAGCATTTCACTTCAGACAGAAGTCTCATGTTCACTTCCCTGTATGATACAGCCTTCTGCTGTAGCATCCAGCAACCAAGGCTACGAACCAAAGCTCTATGGCACAAGATTCTGTAAAAACATAGATCTAAAAGATTATTTCTAACCCCCCCCCCAAAAAAAGATAAGGAGCTAAACAGCTAACAGACTTTTGTAGACTTTTTGCTTGGTTTTTGATGCTTCATAGGAGCATATATTCTGTACTTTGAATGAAACCTTTTACTTGAAATGGGGCCCAAAAACATACTCAGGAATGAAGAATGAAAGGAAACAATAACTAAGAAACTGTAAAAGCAGCATCTTTTTGACTGAAACAGCTTGAACTAATCACAGACAAAAAATTAGAAAACAGCCTGGTTACGAAATTAAACTAAAAATTTAATCTGATCTTCCCAAAGACATGCAACAAGTCAGAGATATTAATTTTCCATTTAATTAAAGCAGTCTTATTTTAGTGGTTTGATAATAGAAATGTGACTGACGATGTTCCTTATATTCACTCTGAGGTTTCCACCTAAAGAAGTGATGAATACCCTTAATGATTTGCATGTTAACATCTAAAACTTTGGTAAGACTTAAGAAAGAAATCAATTTGTGGTTTTCAGAACTTAGCATTAAGAATCATTTCTTTCTGTTAAATCTGTAATATTGTATTTTATTTTTTTTTTCTATTGTGTGGTCATTTGTGATATTATATAATTAATATTTTCAGAAACCTTTGAAAGTATTTATTTTGAAAACTTGGCTTCTTTGGATAAATTCTTTGAGCTCCTGATAGGTAATTCATGGCAATGAATCAGCAATGTGCTGCTTCTATATGATGGCAGATTTTAAGAGCTGTGTCCCAGTCTTCTCCCTGCCCTGGATGATTTGTGTCTCTCCCTCACTTTTTTGGGATTTGAAGGGAAAACGTCCATGGTGCCATGTGACTGGGTTTGTACTCAAGAGAAATTGCTGAGGCAGTAGATCAGTTGGCATTTTTCCAGTGAACAGTGCAGAATGGGTTATCAACAATGTGTGCAATGTAAATATGTATTGTTTATATTTTAATATGGTTTTAGTGTGGAGTTCAAAAATGGACAGTTTAGGACAAAATGACATTTCCAGTGTGATACAGGCTGATTACAATCTGTCACAACAATTAATGGCAGTCAGATGCAAAGACAGTCTTAATTAGACAACTTCCAGGAGAATTCCTGAAAGACGAAAAATTAAATCAATGCCTGGCAATACTCAGAATAGGTTTTAACAATGAAGAGTAAATTATCTTGACATCAGTAAAGTGAAGCTTAGAATGAGATGAATTAGCAGTAAATTAGTAATTAAAATATTTCTTTTCATGTTTAAAGTGTTATTAAAGTTGTTTGCTGTTTTGATACAGAATGAGGTTGTTGACATACCTCATGAAAAATTAGTCATAAATATTATAGCCTTCAGTTCAAGAGTGGTATGAATTTAATTGTTAACCTTCCTTTCAGATTTACTCGTAAATGCTCTTTACAATATCTTTTTCCATTAATATCTTTCAAAGCCACTGGGATTAAGCTTAGGTCAAGCAAGAGATTTGAGTTTTTTATTTGGTTATTATGAGACCTGCTTAGTTTCTAATAATTTGTAGAAGATCTAACGTAGTTTCATAATCCCTTAGCCTGTGACAAGGTAAATTGAAAGTTATGATTTAATGACCCAATAGATGCACTATAATATCAGTTCCTATTTTCATGCCTGGAAGAACAAACAGATATTTTTCTACTTTGTTTTTGAATACCTAAGATGTTTATGAACTCCAGCAGACTACATATGCCCCAGCTAATATTGTTTTAATATCATAAAGCTGCCCCAGAGTGAAAATACCCATTTCTGTGGCAGTTTACTGGAAAATTCTAGTCAAAACCAATTATCTATGGTTATTTTCAAGCTTGTAGATAATTCATTATTAATGGATGAGTTAATTAAATTAATTTCAGTGAAAATGTTGAGACAGAGCGATTCCTGTTGAGGTGATATGCCAAGATATGCCAGGAGATGCCTGCTTCTTCATTAATTTTGTCTTGATTGAGGTTAGGTGAATCCCCCTGAGAGTCTCTTAGCAAGCCTTAGTCCTTTAGGTGAGAATCAATTTCTCCTAAAGGCAGTCTTGTGTGTAGCAGTGATTTGTTTTTCTCAGCTCAAACAAGAATTGAGAGTTACATTAAGCCTTCCTATATACTGACTGCTTTTAATTTGTTAAGCATGAAGATTAAAGCTGCTTCCTTCTGCAAAACGTATCAGAAGCTGCTGCCCTTGTGTTTTCCAGTGAGTAGAATAGATTTTATGACCTTGAATTAGGTTGACCACTGGGTATATATTTTAGGTTTTCAGTAGCTTCTGTTTCATAAACAGGTAAGCGGAAGCAATACAAATTTTTATTAACAGGAGAGGAATTCCCCTGAGCTCCAGCTTCTCCAGGCCATCAGGAAGGTCTGGGCAGTGCTGTGCAGATATCTCATGATACCTATTAAAGAGCTTTCACCATTTAAATTTCTTAGCTTGGCTTCTACAGATAGACAACACGCCCTAATTATTTTTTCATATGTTCTCCATTCACCAGGAAAGACACACTGACAGCAATTTAATTAGATGTTGAAATACTTTTCAGTAATGACCAGAACTGGAGACGTGCATGATGGCAGAGATTTCCTGCCCTCCTTGGTGGCTCTGCCTGTGTATGGATTGGGATCATGATCCATTTTTTTTTTTTTTTTAAGTGAATAAGGCTTTTTGTAGCACATGCTGAAAATCAGACTATCTGTTAGACAGAACTTAAGACAATGTGGTCTTGTTATATGGTCCTGACAGTCAATACAAGGAGCTTTAACTTTTGTTTGTCAATAGAGGGGATGGAGGAAGTTCCTTTTTTTTCTGAGCTTTCTCCAGCATACAGCCTGCTAGAGAAATATGGCAAAATAGGCCATACACTAAGATCAGTTTTGGTAGTGTAAGTCCTTTGTATCACAGAATCACAGCATGGTTGAGGTTGGAAGGCACCTCTGGAGGTCATCTTGTCCAACCCCCCCTGCTCAAGCAGGGCTACCTAGAGCTGGTTGCCCAGGACCGTGTCCAGACGACTTTTAAATATCTCCAGGGAGGGACACTCCACAACCTCTGTGGGCACCCTGTGCCAGTGCTCAGTCACCCTCTCAGTAAAAAAGTGTTTCCTGATGTTCAGGAGGAACTTCCTGTGATTCAGTTGGTGCCCATTGCCTCTGGTGGCAACCACTGAGAAGAGCCTGGTTCCATCTTCTTTGCAACCTCCCTCCAGGTGTTTGTACACATTGATGAAATCCCCTCTGAGCCTGCTCTTCTCCCAGCTGACCAGTCCCAGCTCTCTCAGCCTCTCCTCATAGGAGAGATGCTCCAGTCCCTTCATCATCTTTGTGGCCTTTCACTGGACTCTTTCCAGTATGACCATGTCTCTCTTGAACTGAGGAGCCCAGATCTGGACATAGGACTCCAGGTGTGGCTTCACCAGTGCTGGTGATAAAAACTATTTTTGTTTAATTAATAGTGAAATGGAAATGGCGGTGAATTAATTTGCACATGGCTAGACACTAAAATCCTGTCAGGGCACCGGGGGGGCCAGCGGCTCCCTGTGGCCATGAGTGAGTGTCAACAGCTCCACCAGATGGGTCAGGGCAGGGCCTGGCAGCCGGGGCCCGTCCCACCGCCCCAGCCAGGAGCTGGGCAGTTGGGGGGCATGGGGTTTGCCCCAGCCCTGGGTATTGGGCATCTCCCTGGGGATGGGGACAGGCCAGGCTTGGCCGTGGACCAGTGGCCGGACAGGGCAGGGCTGTGGGGAGCTGGAGAGCGGCCGGGGCTGATGGTCCATGGGGCTGACATGGGGTCCTGGGCTGTCGGCAGTGTGGGGGGAGTCCTGGGAGGCTGGGCAGAGACAGTCAGGGCTAACAGTGCTCACAGGGATATGACAAATTTTTAGAGCTGATTTTGTTTTTACACTCAGTTTGGTTTTATATGGAACTTTGAGATTGGCACTTTTATCTAAAAAAAGTATAGTGTGTTGACAGAAAGTATTATATTCCTCAGTTCTGTGTTTATTATGTAAATACACTTTTTTTTTTTTAAGGAATATCTGTCAGTAATGTCTAAAATTGCCCAAAATAGCACTGTGAATCTTATTTTTCTTGTGTATGTTTGCCATATTTAACTGTTTGGCATGGAGCTGTTTGGATAAGGTGGCCTTGCCAGGGTGACTTTTGATTTCTCATAAAGGTAACAGTGAAGAACAGGAGAGGTTCTGCCCAGAAATTAATCTTGCACATATCTTACAAAAAAACTTTTACACCTAGAAACGAGGACATAAAATGTAGTTATCTGGTGTCAACTTTTACTTTTTTTTCTTTTTTTCCTTCTTTTCCAAATGAAAAGACAATAAAATTTGTTTCATATGTAAGCCCATGGAAACCTGCTGCACACAAGAAGTTAGAGCTGATAATCAAATATTTTGAGGTTTCAATATGCGTTGGCCAGAAGCTTGGGCTGAAGATGCGAGCATGATTTATAGGAAACAGGCTGGTGCCTGATGATGGCTGCTAATCAAATGACAGAAGTGAAGGTGACAAGGTGTTGTCATAGGAACTAGGGCAATGGCAGTATTTCTTTCTCCCTGCTGTCCTTTTCAAAAAGTGCTGTAAGGAGAAGGAGGGGAAACAAGGTAACTAGAGCCGAGAGGAGAGAGGCATTTGAAGCGACAGAGGAGACTAAGGAGCCAGGGAGTGAGATAGCTCAGGAAAATGGATCTGGGAGAGAGACCTGCACTGATGGGAGAAATACTAGGACTTTATGAAGGCAAAGAGTCATTTTTAAATGGTCATAAATTGGTGCTGTTGCTGAAAAAATCATCTCACTCTGCTTCCATCATCGGCTGCTAATCTTCACAGACTCTTCCTGCTCTCCGGTCCATTAACTTGCCAAAAACATGCTTCGTTTTAACCCAGCACAAGACACAGTGGGAGTGGAAATGAGAGACAGGGAGAAGGAATGAGGTGTTAAGATTGCTGCTTTTGATGCTGCATGGCTTCCATCTACTTATTGTCATCATGAAACTACAGCCTGGGAGGACCTGGGAGATGACAGTGAGTGAGTGAGTGGAATAGCAATGGGTACGAGATGCCTGAAGGGAAAAAATGAGATGTAAATGGGAGGTAAAGCCTAAAGCCAAGGACAGGCTGGAGCAAAGGGGTACTGAAGAAATCATAAGAAGGGCTAACTCCAGTGCCTCAGCATTTCCTTGATATCAGAAATAGTGTAATAGTTACTGGAAAATGTTTTCAGTTTCCATGTTCTGTGCAACTCATGTAAAATGTGAGACTCTTTTGTTATGATCACCTATCGTGTTTCCTCAGGGGATTAAGTTCTGAGTATCTCAAAATTCTTAGCTTCCTGATGATCAGTTCTTCCTGAGAGTCAATATAGTTAGAAACATGTCAGAAACATGTGTGCCAAGGTTTTTTAAATAAATATCTTATTTAATAAAAAATAAAAATTAAAAAATATTAAATAAAAAAAATTAAAAGATATTAATGTCTAGAAGTCAGGCTTCTAAACTGGGAAGTGATTTTTCCAGATTAATAATCTGATTAAAACTCGCACATGAAGCACAAACATAATGTCAAATTAATTGGTCCTGACTGAACGCTCCTCTTTCATCTGTTTCTCTCCCACATTTACAGGGCTTTGGGAGAAGCTGCCCTCCCTGAATCCAGATATAAAGACCACTGATCAAACAGAAAATTCCCAATTTTTCTGACTCAGAAAGTCTTCGAGAAACATTTTCAAGTGGAAAATTCAGTTCCTGCACAACTGAAAATTTCCATGATGACATTTCAATTTTAAGGGGGGGTGGGGAGGGGGCGGGAAATATCTTCTGCAGGATAGACAGTGTACATAGAAGCAGCACCTACTCAGTTTGTTTTCTCCTTGCTCAGGTTTTGCTCCTGTATTAGTCCACATTGTTCAGACTCAGCTCTCAGTAATGAAGTATTAATTTCGTCCTGCAGTTTTCTGTTGTATTTAGCAGTTGACTATTGAATGTTTTGGATGGATTCATTTGTTATAGAGGGAAAGCAACAGCCAGATGAAATTCAGAAGCTGGAGTCTCTATTGCACATACACAAATATGATGAATTAAAGGTAGTTCTGGCACTTCCTACTTTTTTCCATTGTTTGGAAAACAATGTTCTGTAAATGTATCTATTTTGCACAAGATCTCTTTGGGCTCTTTATGATTTTTACGTCATTGTCTGCTAAAAACATAGGAAAAATGTAAAATAATTTTCTACTTCCTTAAAAACCTAGCAAGTGTCTGTGGGAGCTATTTACCTGTTTAACAACATACTACAGGAGAAGTGGTCATAGAATTAAGTGAACTCTTCTAACTGGATTAGCCTTTGTCACAGTCTGTAGATGAGGAATTTCACTGCAGTTTTAAATGGTGTGATGTATCTCTGTGTTCACTTTGAATTACATATAGATGAGCTCTTTTTACATAACTGTGAAATCAGGAAGTGGTACATAATGCCACAGTATTCATTCACTGAAGAGGAGGACTTCACATCTGCTTTTGAATATTGTTGCCACAGGCTCCATTAATATGGAAGGGTTGTAAACATGGAAGCTAACCATGAAATGGAAGGCATAGAAATGTGTCAGATTTTGAGATCTTCATTGTGAGAACATGTGCTGCTGCTTTAAATTGCAGTCAAAATCTCTGCAATTAAGGTATGACATGCTTTTCTGGTAATGAAGTTTCCCAAATTATTTTAGAAGCATATGATTCTCTTACAGAATCGCATGATTATTTGAGCCCACTACTTAGATCCCAAAGTATCATGCTTGAATTACAGGCTGTTAATTTCACTTTAATTAGAAAATCACCTTAATGTCCAGGTCTAGTTTTAATGACAAGAAGCCTTCAAAGCATCCATTCATTTGGTTGTACTTATTTGGTAGTCAGATGCACTTAGTGTTAAAGCTTATTAATCCATTATCATTTAGGGACAGCAATATTAATCAGTTAAAAGTCTAGTGTATATATTAAAAGCATACGCTCATTCAGATTGTTTAGTGTTTTTATTAAAATTATTTTAAACTGATTAATAGGAATTTATGTATGAATTTGTTCATGTGAATATAGATAACATTTAATGAAAGTAAAGCTCCTAAACATTTAACTTAGATAAGGAGTCACTTAGTGAGCTTCTTATAAACCCCAAGCTACTTAGCATAAATAATCACATTATGATTTATTGCACTTTTGCATAGTTAAGGAAGCAACTCAAGAAGTGATTAATTTACATTCTTAACTTTAATTTCTTTGCAAAGTAAATATTTTCACATTTAAAAACAACAGTATATTCTTACAATGATTGTTGTAATTATTTTTCATAACACAGCCACATACTCCAACCAGTCTTCTATCTTGACCTTTAAAATAAATGACTTCAATAGATAAAAGCAGGTAACTGCATTGGAATAATGGATGTTATGAAAAAAATAGAAACAGTCACATCCATTTAGAGAAGCTATGCTAGTACCTGGGGCACAAAAATAAAGAAAACTGCTCAAGTAATTTGCTCTCATGGGTATGTGGTACATTAATAGCCAGCTTAAAACATCTGAAATAACATCCACCTCCTACAGAAAACCATGCTTGTGGTAGCTGAAGGGGTTTCTTGATTGCATTCTCCTACCTACAGCAGCTTCACATTTCATAGAGGCATCTTAGGTAAACTGGAAAGCTCAAAACAAATTCTTCCTTATAGACTTCACAGAGTCACAGAGTGGTTGCTGAGTTTGGAACGCACCTCCGGAAACATCCACCCCAACCTCTCTGCTCAAAGTAGGGCTAACTAGGGAGTAGATTGCTCAGGACCAAGCTCTGTCATGGTTTTAGCATCTCCAAACCTCTCTGGACAACCTGTTCCAGTGTTTGACCACTCTCATAGTAAAAATGTTTCCTTGTGCTTAGAGGGAATTTTCTATATTTCAGTTCGTGCCCATTACCTCTTCCTCTTTCACTGGGCATCACTGAGAAGAGTCTTGTCTGTTTTCTTTGCTCACCCCAACTAATATAAATGCATTAATGAGATGCCCTTGAACTTTTTCTTCTTGAGGCTTTTTCTTCTTGAGGCTTGAGAGTCCCAGCTCTTTTAGCCTTTCCTCATGTATCAGATGCTCAGATCCTTTTAACATCTTCATGTCCTTCACTGGATCTGCTTTTGTATGTTAATACCCAAAAGAAGCATCTAGAGGGCTTGCTGTTGTCTATACTTTGTGCCAAAATCAATCAATAATGTACAGGCATTTTGTGTTTCCTCATTTTCAACCATTTGAGTCTGAAGTAACTTATTATTATTGAATTTTTAGAAGTTTAGGTTTTGTTACATGTGATGCTTTCAGAAGGCACAAGTTACCAAAAGCAACTTTAAATCTTCACAAGAAACTTTATTTTGGTGTTTTTATTATATAAAAGATTATTAGTGGGTTTAAAAAATAGCTCAAAATCAATCTATATCAATGAAGCATTTAATTTATATAGTGTAATTTATAACTGTGTTATAGGTTAACACCTCTGTAGGTACTGACTTGACCTAGAAAACATGTAAGTCCCACCACTGTTTTAAAACACCTGTCTTCTACTAGACAGTGAAAGAGTGAAACAGATGGAAATAATGGGAAATAACAAATGTGTTATAAACTGTGTAACAGTCCTACACTGTCAAAGAGCTGTAATTGACCTTTGATGCCTTTCTTTTCACCAAATGTGCTCACTAGGTCCAATGTTATTTTTACTTATATTATTCAGTGTGTAATTTACTCTAGTGAGTAAAATTCCAAATCCCCAAATATTAATTTATAACAAGGATCATCAACTTTAGCTCAATATAATTTCAACTCCCAAAGTGTGCATTGAAATTTCAATGAATATTTCTAGTGCTAATTACTCATTTTCTATATTTATAAGGGAACTGGCACCTCATAAATATCACATTGTGCTATTATCTCCATATGTTCCTGTTCCCTCTAAATATAGAAAATCTGCAATTAGCACTAGAAATATTCATTAAAGTTTGAAGGTAGATAAATAACAAGTAGGAATGCCATTTATTTATTATAATTTACAAAGCAAAGAACATCTAACTGCTTCTCATTTGATTAATGTGCCCCATTACCACCAGTTACACTAAATACTTAATCTGACTGAACTACCACTAGCTAAAATTTGTACTAGTTAGTAAGAGAATATGCTAAATGGCTTTTTGATTTTGGTACAGCACAACACCTTAAGTTTTGATTAGCCTCACCTCTAACGTTAGGATTGCAAAACCATCTTAGCGTTACCCTTTATTCCCCCACGTCTAGGACTGTTTTGGTTTTTTTTTTTCAAATAGAAAAAAAAACACGAAGTGCGCCAGGGGTATACTTTTTGTCAGGAATGTTGGTTCATTTTTTTTTTTTTTGAGAAGCTGTCTGTCAAATCAGTGAGCCAGCTGTACTGACAGCTGAGTCAGACTGGAAGGTACAAAACTGAGAAAATTGACTTCATTATATAACATAATCTTTCCAAAACACATTCTCATGATAATTTCTGTACCATGAATAATCTAGCTCGTTTCTCTTTGCATAGACTAACTGTTGCTCATTTGGTGCTGCACCGCTTGCTGTGTAGAGCGGATGATACGAAAAGTTTTAGATACCTGTCCAGATATCAATCTTCAGTATAAAGATGATTGAGTACAAAACTATAGTTTTCTCTGATAGTATCCGTGTCTCCCTTTGCACCAAAGCTCAGGGCAGGTGAAAAGTCAAACCAGCATATGTAAAATAACCTATAAGCAAGGGAATCTTAGGGTTAATAAGCTGTCTTTCCTACTCTTTACCCTTTCCTTGACAATGCTTTGATTTATGACTTTAGCCTCAACTATTAGTGACAAGTTTAAAATATAAAATTATTCTTCCCTAAGCAATTTGTTTTCCTTTAAGCATACACTCATCAGAAAACATTAAAAAGAAGTATTGATTTTTTAGGTTCTTGGAAATTAATTTTTTTTTAAATGAAAACAGGGATAAAGAAACATTTAGAAAATCCTATTGTAATCTCAGACTGATTTTCATACTATCTTAAGGCTTGTTTTCTTTTTTGCTAGTGTTAGGGCTTAACATGCAGATATTCACATGTTTCTGAGGAAATTACTCCAATTCAGATTAGTTTCACATCTTGTATAAACCAGTATATTTAAGTGGTATATGGCTGCTTCATTTACACTAGACCTGATTTTTTTTTTTCTGTATGTGTGTAAAATGATTGTGTGCGTTGTAAAATTATTACAACAGGTACCACATATGCAAGGTTGTACATTTTCATCTTTAAAAAGAGAATATTCATTTAGGAATAAGAGGATCTTCCAGATAATATGCTTATCTGTGCTAAACAAAAATGATACTTATGACTGGAATTATAGAAAAAGAAAATGTTACCCATTGATTATTATAACAAACTTCTTTACTCAAATGAGCCTCGTTGCAAGTCTGTAATGGTAAAACAGACTAGAGACTGTGAAGAATGGGAATTGAACAAAAGTGCTTTTGTGATAGGGGATACTGTTGTGGGAAACTTTGGCTACACAAGTTAGGTTTTTAGGCAGCATTGCCTGCCATCTTACACCAGGAAAATCTCCGATATGTTATCAAATATTTTGTTGTCCCTCATTCTTTGCAAGAATACGTTTTGGAACAATTGCTTTGAGAATGTTTGTAATTTTCTGCGAAACCATAGTAAAGCAACATCAGCTTTCAGACCGTGATTCGTCTGTAAGAAGTATGGAAAATGAGGGCATATTTTCATGACTCACTGATGATCTGAGGTATCTAACTCTGCCTCCAGATTTTGATAGAAACAGATAGCCTGGCTGTCTCCTGGGTTGGGAGGCAGTCAGTGGACAGTCAGTGTGCTCCAAAGACCAAAAAAAAGAACCTCACTGGCACAGAGAGATTCACCAAAGGGGAATCCATGACTGTCACTTATTACATAGGAAGGAAGAGAAATGATTTGCCAATAGCAAAGGAGAACACAACACCTGGGACTGGAAGCCCAAAGGGAACAGAGATCAGGATGCTTTGAATAGGCCAAAGTAGCAGCTCAAGCTTAATTTTTATATAATGCTTAAAAATAATACAAGCTTAACAGATGTCTCTGTTAAATTTCTCTGCATTTTACTTGTAATTGACTTTTGCTTTCTGAAGTGCTACAGTATGGCACATATCTGATAAAGAGTAATACATGCATAAAGCAAACATTTCCATACAATGATTTTATTTCTATGATTTTTCAACCTTGTTACATGCATGCTTAATATTCTCAACAGATATTCTCACCTCAGCTTTTGAGAATGTGTAATGTGCTTTTAAAGTAGGATAAGCAGAAAAACTTATAAAATTGAGGAAATTTAGGCACTTAGTACCAGACTGTGAAGCTAATCATATTTAAAACAGGTGGTGACAATAAAGACAGTTTTGCTGGCTGAACTAAGAGTAGAGTCTACTCCAAAGAAATACTGGGTGTGCTTTCAGAAGCTTTGGAGTGTGTAATGGTATGTGGACTCATAATGTACTGCAGCACTGACCTTAAAATAAGGATAAACCTTGATATAACCTATCATTACAACTTGAAAGGGAGTAAATACTTAGAAGCATTGTGTAACTTTCACCCTTATACGTACTTCATGCTGTTGGCATTAGGGTATGTTATTGTGCATCAGGTAAGACTGCCCCTTGACTTTGCTTTAAATTTATTGTCTTTTTTAATGCACTGCTGAAGGTGAATAGATGTCAAGAATGATACATTAGCTAATGTCTAAATGTATTCATATCAAGAAATTGAAGGACAGTTAGTTAAATGCAGCTGAACGGCAGGAAAATAAATGACAGAGTTCTCAGAGTGTCACTTAGAATTTCATGGTTGTCAGTCATCAGAATAAATTCCAGTGTGCCTATAATGGAGACTCTAATCATATACATAAGAGGAAAGCTGGATTTCTATTTTGGCTCTTAAATTAAAAAAAATATATCTTGCAGTATTAACTCTTCTGATAACATTTTTATATATATAGGACACATCTGTACTAAGCTTATCGTACCTGAGCACTAAGTATGAATGCTCATATTTAAAATATTGCTTCCAGTCCATTATATAATTTAATTATTAGTAATTGATGCATTCTCTGGTAATACATGATGAATTAGACTTGTTTAGTCATGATTCTGTAAGAAGATTAAATTAAATCTTTTAATTTTCAATCACTTGCCAATAAGCTTGTTATACTATTACTGGCAGTTGCCAGGTGTTACTTCTACTCTAGGTGCAATGTTACTTGTATGAGATCTCACAGATGCTTGCAGTCCTACAGACTGGGTATGCTGAAGTTCCTGAGAAGTCGTCAGAGGATTCGGGAATAGTAACCTCAGCGTCTCTCGCTGAAGTGACTTAATAGGTGACAACTGCTGGCTGCAAAATATTAGACAGCCTTATCTTTCTTTGTGGTGATTACTACCTTCGTCAGGGTCTACCTGCCTCGACCATGCCCCAGTCCGTAAAGACTGGAACTGCGCTGGGGGTAGGGACTGGCCCCGGGGGGCGTCTCCGCCGGGCGGCCCCCGGGCGGCCCCGCGCCGGCTCCAGACCGTTCCCGCCGGCTGCAGTGGCCCCAGCGCGGGGCACAGCCAAGCCCCTCGGCCACGGGCGGGCGCCGCGGGGCCAGCCCGGGTCAGAGCGGGCACAGCGCTGCCCGGCAGCCGGGGCTGAGGGGAACCGGGGGAGAAACGGCCCTGCGAGCCCCGCGGGGAGAGCGGCGGGAGGGGCGGAGGGGCTCCGGGCCCCCGGCAGAGACGCCCCGGCGGCCCCGGGAGAGACCCCGCTGGGCCAGGGCCTTCCCTGCAGCCCCTGGGAAGGGCCCGGGCTGGGGCGGGGAGCGGCGCTCGGGGGCGGCAGCGGCGGAGAGGAGCGGCCCTGGGCTGACCGCAGCCCCCCGGGCGCCGACCCCTGCGCCCCTCGGGGGGAGGAGGTGGAGGAGTCGAGGGTGAAGGAGTGAAGTTCAGCCTGAGGGAAAAGGAGGGAATGGGGAGAAGGTGTTCTAGTTTTTGTCTTTGTTTCTCACTCTCCTACTCTGTTTTAATGGGCAATAAACTAAATTATTTTTCCCCAAGTCGAATCTGATTTGACCGTGATGATAACTGACAAGTGATCTCGCTGTATTTATCTTGACCCTTGAGCTTTTCCATCCAGCTTGTCTCCCTGACCACAGAAACGAAATCATTTTCACGGCTGGGGTCTTTGAAACTTTCCTCCAGTGGAAAACCTTGACACTGCTGACTTCAGGGCTGTAAGAACCTTCAAATTCAGCTGTCAGTGCTTCACAACAGTACTCACACAGGTATTCGTGGTGAAGCAGGATAGAATGCAATAGCAAGCCGTTAGTCTACTGTTGTGGCCAGTGGTTAAACTTCTGGTGTCAGCATCGCCAGGTATTTCTTGTGCCACTGGTCCTACCCGTATAGGAGCTCCTGTACTTAACCTCCAAGCAGAGATGTCATTCAAGGAATTGCTTCACTGGGTTGTGGCTGCTGGGTTATTTCTCCTTAGTCACCTCATGAGTCAGTTCCTTCACAGACTGGCAGCAGTTATGATGGATGTGCAAAGCATTGGCCAGGAGGATGCGTACTGCCCCTTGTCAGGCTTTCTTGGGGAGAGGTGGCAGAGGGTAGCAGGACCCGCACTGTGCCTCTTCCCTTTTCTGTCATGTTCTGTAGAGAAAGTGGGAAATGAAATGGCCACTCCTAGCGTCAATACTTAAATGATCTATGGGGAACTGTGGAAGACTTGAAGGTAGGTGGTTGTTGGGCGTATGCTGTTCAACAGTGCATGCTGATCTAGCTGCAGGCACAAGTGACTGCCACATTTTTTCACTGGCATCCTCTCAACAGTACTGTCAGGTCAGAAATGTAGGGGCTTCCTTAATTTGAGACTGGTCTGACTGTAACACTTTTTTTCTATGCACTAACCCCCATGTGTTAATTTTAGTAGGTGTTGACAACCTTGTGGTGGTATGAACTTTTAAAGAGTTTGACAAGATGCCTTGTAAGTTGTCTAGTCCTAGGGTGGGGAAATAATTTGGGGCCTGTCCCTGATTGGCAATGAGACAATATTATAAATGAGGAAGCAGTATATAATTTTGTGGCATAGTGTTTTTGTACAAGGTTTTTGTGTGCGAATGGAAGGAGGAGAAAGATGTTGTGTGAGGGAATGGTGAAAAATGTATCAGGTGGCCAGTACTGCTTCAGGAAAACGTCTGTGCTCATTTCAGTGCCTGAAGAGCGTGCTGTGGAAAGTCACAGTCAAATCCTGAGACCCTGAACTGTCAGTGGTGGAAAAATCAAATGTACTGAGCTACATCCCTTAGCACACACCATGGCCTTTTTCTACCCAACAGCTTATGACTTATCTACCTTGTTTTTTTCCAGTGCTCTTGATGGTTATGACTGTATAAACAGACACAGTTGAGCTAATGTTCTTATAAGGGAATGTTGATAAAGATATTTAGGCCTGTACAAAAATTGTATAAGAATTCTATTTTGAATCTTACAGCTTCATTCTAGCACAACAAATTTATAACAGGAAGTTCTTTAGCAATATTAATGTAGAACTCTTGAAAAATGTATTTTAAGCCTTAATTAGAGCTTTGAAAGATGACATCTTTAAGTTAAATATGCTTAGCTTTCATCTTCCTGCAGAAACATTCAGCTCTGAAATAAGTTGGTTGATTTACAGTGCACATTTTAATAGCAAACCTATTATCACGTCAATCAGGTCTCTACATGTTTTCTTTTCTTTTAAGGAAATAAAACACTCCAAATTAGGTCTATTTAAAATATTGGCAATAAAAACTGTGATAAAAACTTGAACAACTGCAGTTAGTACTAAAAGGCTTATCTTAAAGTTTTGCAAAGCTATTGTTCCAAAAAACTTAACTACTTCATCTGAGCGCTTCTGAGGTTGTATGGAATACAGTGTGGAACTATTTCTTCCCTGTAAAATTAAAAGACAAAACAAACACCAGATATTTTTACTTTGTTCACGTTAGAGTCAACACTCATCCCCGGTCGTGAGGTTTTGTTATACTATCCGGTCAAAGTAAGTGCACAAATACTAATGATTTTACCTGTTTGATAAAATACAGAAAATTGTACTACTATGATATTGGTAGTACTACCTTTTTTCAGGTATTTTGTACAACTGGCTTCACAATTTTGTACAACTATCTTTGCATGATAGACCCAAGGTAAGCTCACATCTCCCTTTCTGAGCTATGAGAAGGCACACAGGTGTACCTTAGCACAACTCAATAGAGGGTCGTGTCATAGAATCACAGAATCCCAGCTTGGAAGGCACGTCAAGGATCATCTCGTCCACCCTTTCTCAGCAAAAGCATGAAGATGGCCCAGCCCTGTGTCCAGCTGAATCTTAAAAGTGTCCAGTGTTGGGAAATCCACCACTCTCCTGGGGAGATTATTCCAGTGGCTGATGGTTCTTGTGAAAAACTTGCCCCTTGTGTCCAATTGGAATCTCCCCAGGAGTAGTTTATACAGGATTGAAAAATTTTCGTCTTGTGTCTGATCAGAATCTCCCCAAGAGTAACTTGTACCCATTACCCCTCATCTTTTCCATGTGACTCCTTGTGAAAAGGCAGTCTCCATCTTCTTTGTGCCACCCTTTAAATACTGTAACATGGTGATAAGGTGTCCCCTAAGCCTTCTTTGCTCATGGCTGAACAAACCCACTGTCTCAGCCTTTCCTCACGTGGCAAGATTCCCAGCCCTTCGATCATTTTTGTGGAACTTGATTTTGAAAGACACTGGATGGTCTAACCTGGGTCTGCCCAAAAGTTTAGGCAGATGATTAAGACAATAGACTTGCTCATTTTTAAAATACATGTTTACATTCTGTGCTGTTTTAGGTTCCAGCAACTGGAAAACTCAAAACTCTACAGATGCTAACTCTTTAATATTCTGTGCTCAAGGTAACACTTTGTTGCCAAGCTCTTTGATTTGATTTTTAAATACAATATTCACTGTGTGCTTTTGAAACGCTGCTTTTATATTCAAGTGGGGAAAAATGTATGTTAAAAGTTCATGGGTATCTTGGATATGCTTTTAAATCTTAATTTTTCTTGTCTTGCCCCTT
Source organism: Leptosomus discolor (assembly GCF_034619465.1). Lineage (NCBI taxonomy): Eukaryota > Metazoa > Chordata > Aves > Leptosomiformes > Leptosomidae > Leptosomus > Leptosomus discolor. The sequence goes on along the minus strand of NC_141398.1, from coordinate 25,112,594 downwards.
GAGCTCACCATTACTTTGGCAAACAGTTCTGTTTTACATTTCACTGTAGCAAACAAAAGCAAACTTTGAGGAAAAAGTGTGGCTGACTGAAGAACGCAAACTGGTAGATGCCAGTTCATTGCAGATGCAAAACAGCTTACAAATGGAAAACTCAGATATTACGATCTGATCTTGTTTTCTAATTGCAAGGACCAATTTAGTGGAAACAAAGTGTGCTCCATCTGGCTTAAAGAAGAAAATAATATATAGTAAGGCTTATATAAACACATGCTTAATTCTGTTCACACAGATGATCATTCTGACTTTTTTGTCACTGACAGTGGTCAGTGGCAGACACCTAAGGAAAGAGGAGATGGGGCAATTGCATAGTAATAGATTCTCAGGTCCCAGTTGTGCAGATGCAAGCACCTTCTGACTTAAGGACTTCCTGAGGTCAAATCCCTCTTGCTCTTTTAATATCATTAGTAATTTTTCTTGCCCTCAACGAAGGTATCTAATTGTTTGGGTTGAAACTCCCAATAGTTTCAAAAGGTTATGGCTCAAAGGCATGGTCAGAGAATTTACATAATAAGCACACACACTTGCTTTAAGTAAGTCAACCTAGGAGTTTTCCTGGATTATTAGGGACCAAGACAGATTAAACCAACCAACCAAACAAATCTAATTGTAGCAAAAGAAAAACATAGTATTTGTTCAACACTGTAGTTTAGAGTTAAGAATCAAAAAGCTGGTGCATAATGTGCTTGTTACAATTTGAATTTCTTTTACCTGACAAGATTTTTTTGGAGGGGGAAGAGAAACTTAGCTATTCTTTCCTCAGTGGAATCCAGAGCAAAATGGAAATGGGGACATTTAGCTGGAAGATTTTTGCATACAAAATAAATGGCAAAGTTTTAAGGGCATATACATTTGAATAATATAATCAAAATGTCATTTAATGCAAATTCCAAAAGTAGTATCAACACAGAATTATAAATTTGACAGTAAAATGCCTTTCATGAATAAATAGTTAAAGAAAGGTTAGGATATTGCTGTCTCTATCATGCTTCTGTTTGCTCTTCAAAGTTCCTGCTAACTTCAGTTTGGTAAAAAGTAGGTGGTGATATAATCCCTTTTTTTTAGATATAGGGCACCAGTTGTCAGTATTCTGCAGCTATTCCAACATATTGTCCTCTTAAAAGGGAGGAATAACCATCTAAGTAAAAATAGGCAGTCAAGAAATTACACTTAGCCATTAAAAGAATATTCAGTCAAATCACTTTTAAGTGGAAAGTGAAAGGGGTTTTATTTTTAAGCTTGATAAAGTGTGTATTTTAAGATTGTAAAAGCAAAGTACACTCATCTTAATTTCGTGGTAATGCATTCACTGGAAAAGGGCAATGTTATAAGTTACATTTATATGTTCCATCTGTGCTGAATTTTGCTCATCGGATAAAAGGTAAAAATAAATGAATCATAGAATCATGTAGGTTGGAAAAGACCCTCAAGACTGTTGAGTCCAACCATTAACCTAGCACTGCCAAGCCCACCACTAAACCGTGTCCCCAGGCGCTGCGTCTACAGGTCTTTTAAATACCTCCAGGCATGGAGACTCAACCACTTCCCTGGGCAGCCTGTTCCAGTGCTTGATAATCCTTTCTGTGAGGAAATTTTTCCTAATATCCAATCTAAACCTCCCCTGGCACATGAGGCCATTTCCCCTTGTCCTATCACTTGTTACTTGGGAGAAGAGACCAACCCCCACCTCACTACAGCCTCCTTTCAGGTAGTTGCAGAGAGCAATAAGGTCTCCCCTCAGCCTCCTCCAGGCTAAACAACCCCAGTTCCCTCAGCCGCTCCTCATGAGACATGTTCTCCAGACCCTTCACCAGTTTCGTTGCCCTTCTCTGGACACGCTCCAGCACCTCAATGTCTTTCTTGTAGTGAGGGGCCCAAAACTGCACACAGGATTCGAGGTGCAGCCTCACCAGTGCCAAGTACAGGGGCACTATCACCTCCCTACTCCTGCTGGCCACACTACTGCTGATACAGGCCAGGATGCTGTTGGCCTACCATTGCTCCTGGTTGAGCCGGCAGGGTTACAACAAACACCCTTCCTGCATGCCCTTCCGCACCAGCTGCTGCACCACAGCCTGGTCATTGGCATTCCCCAGGGGTTTCTTTTATGCTTGGGGTGGAGGGGCCTTGGCTGCCATTGCTCCTGGCCCTGCCCAGGTCTTGTTGGCCGCTGTGACACAAACTGTGGGCTCCTGATGGTTCTCTCCTCTCCCCTGAGGTTCCCCCAGTTCAGGAACCCCCGTGTGCACTGTGCTGGAGTGCTGCACTGTGGATTTTGCCAGCACCAGAGCTGCTCCTCAGGGGAGCTTTTATTGAAAGTCCAGTTGATGGTGGTGCTGGTATTTATTTAAGGTTGAATTAAGTTCAGTTAGGACAGAGCAGTTACACGTAGGTACCCTCTGCAGCCTTTTCTCCTTCCTCTTCCTGCGATTCTAGTGTGTTCAGTGGATGTGTGTGGGACATGCACAACTGCCCGAAGGGGCATTTGCTCCAACACTGATAAGACTGTTATTTAACAATAACAAATTTTGCTTCAGGTGACCGTGGGCCAGCTAAAACACTATCCAGGGAACTGCCAAAGAGCTTTTGAAAAAAAAAAAAAGAGGAGGCGGCATGAAAAGCAGTGCAAAAAGCAACGGGATAATTTGTAATGGGACAGGACAGAAAAGAGGTTAACAGAGCAGCAGTCAGCCCCTGGTTTGACACTGCTGGTAACACCCCACAGGCATCGCAATCTCTGCATGGGGCTGATGGTGGGACCAGCCTGCACCCAGCCAGGACAGTGAGCATGGGGCGCAGCAAGCAGGGACCCACACCTTGCGGTGTGTGTGTGGGCAGTCGTGGGATGCTCCCTCACCAGCATGTGCATCACCAGGTGGTAAGAAGCAGCAGAGGTACCCACAGAGCTGGAGCACCCACGTCTCCCACAGGAAGCGTGTGCAGTCAAGGAACCCACACTGTTCCCCAGTAAGAGCCTTGGACACACGTAACTGTGCAGAACTAAAGAACTGTTTAGGGTTGGCTATAGAAGGGTGTTTAGACAGTTTCACTCTAAAACAATGACACAATGATCAAAACACATAAGAATTTGCTGCTGTGTAGATGTGGTTTTAGATGTAACTCACGTATGTATGCCAGAGCTGGACAATGTTGAAATCTTTGTAATCAGAAAGCACTCGTTCTGTTGTAGGGGCAGTGATGAGATTTTTTAACCCCATTGTATATGTAGCCTTCTGGACTCTAAATCTGCTACACAGCTGTCTGTGAGAATCTGGACATGACAAACTATGTGCTTACTGAGTAGGGAAGGCATATTAGCTCAGCTGCTTCATCTTAGAAATATGCAGTTTTAACAGGAGGTTGTAACAATGCATCATTTCCCAGAGGGGTGGGTAATCTTTAGTCAGTGATCATGAACTGTAGACTCTTAGCATTAGTGCCTTACAAGTACTGTGGTTGCAGGAAGGGTGTTTCAGTGCCTCTGGTTGCATTGGCTGACTTCTGGTAAGTGCATGGGTAAAAGAACACAGCCAAAACACCTAGAACATATACAACTCACGGTTTCTAAAATGTGAAGTGTGCTTTAAAATACCTTTAAAGTTGACCTTAACTGAAGTCAAAGACTAATCTCACTAAATCTTCAATTACATATTGACGGTGTAGTTATGTAAAAGAAAAACAAGACTAAAGATCAGAATTTTCACAGGTGTTTTTTACTAACTGCTTTGTTAAATGCTTTCCACACTAAAATATATGTGATTCTTTTTGACTTTTTTCACCCATCACTCTATTTCTTATGATCTGTACATTTTTTTTTCTTTCTTTTTGGTTCCAGTGTACTCCCTTTCAATGCTTTCACGCATGTAACAGTTTTCCTATTATACATCAAAGAAGACAATCTTTGGATGGCCAACACTCAGCACAGACTAAGGTAATAGAAAACTTTCCATTTCTTCAGTCAATGCTGTTGTGAGTCTTGCACCATAATGAGTGAGCCTCAGAATTTCAGGTTCTGATTTTATTGTTGGTTTTGGGGACTGTGCTCCTTCCATCATAAATTTATGATGACATTTTTGTGTGTGTGCATGTGTCTCTAACCTTTTAATATTGAACAGTATTTGCTTCATACTAGTTAATATGATTCTTCTGTGTCATCACCTTATTTCTAAGAGAATATGTCCCCAGTGGTCTTGCCTCCACTCAGAAACAAACATTTCAAAAAGCCAGAATTTGTTGGGGTTTACAAGAACCATGCTTTATTTTTTGTATTTGCAATTCATTGCTTGTCAGTTAATATGATGATGCAGTCTGCTTCTATATCTTGGAGTATAAATTTGCCTTGCAAAAGACCCAATGGGAGGTGGTTGAAGCAGTACTTTTTTTGGTCAAACTGGAAATGCTAACACCCAAACATGCATGGCTGCAGGCCCAGGAATGCTTTAATTTCTGGGGTTTTTTAAGATTCCGTAGCAACAAGCTAAACATTTTTCAAACACTGGTGAGGGAAGATGAGGGAAGTATTTGAGGGTGTTAAGGCTCCAAAAGAATATGAATTATTGAGAGAATCTTGGTGTTGGAGGCATAGAAAGCCAGAGAGAAGGTGAATGTTGAGGTTCTGTCCTTTGATCAGTCCTGACAATTAAGCAGTTTGTATATGATGCCAGTGTCATAATTAAGTGCCATACAGTGGAGACTTTGGCATCTTACAGATTTATTGGTAAGTGCTTGAAAAAGGTGAGGAAAATGACATTTCATAGTTCCTGTAGTAGTCTGTGTATTAGAACAAGCCTGGGTTGCTCAGAAATGTGGTTTGCAGAAGAGCTAACAGCAAGGGCCAACTAACTTGAGTGATCTTCCTGTCACACTAAAGAACAGTCAGTGTCAGAGGCTGAGGTAAACGGTGAAAGAAGCATCATTTAACACTTGTCCTCCTTTCTTCTCCATAACGAGCAAAACGACAGAAAGCCTCTTGATTCTAGGAGGAAAGTTAGAATAACTGACAAAATACTTTTGACAGAATTTTAAAAATGAAGTAAATGTTTTCAAAATAACTTTACTTATTTCTGTAGATTATGTGAGAAATACTCAGACCTCTTCTCTTAACAAAACCAAAGCCAGTGAAATACATACATTCTACGATCTATTTTTATTTATTTCAAGTTGGGAAAAAACACACCAAACAAATATAAAAATCTTATATATTCTGCTATGAAATGCTGTCCAAAGAAGTTTCAAGCCTCATGAAGAGATTGAAATATCTTGAATAAGTCTGGATAGCTTAAAAAAAATAAATGTTTAAATCTTTACATTTATTTACAGCTTTTCATTATCACTTCATTATCTTAAAAAAGCAAACAAAATATCTGAAGAGTGAGAATTTTGTTGCCCATTCTTGTTTAAGTGTAACCTGCTCATGGCTCCTCTACTTAAATATTATAAACCACACTTCTGTGTGAAGATGAATGTGGTATCTGTAGTTACTGAATGACATTACATTAATCAGAAGATAGAAAGCAGTGTTTTCCTACCAATGGCATATGTTTCTCTGGAGACAAGATACAGGAAATACACTTTGACAGTGATGAAAATATGGAATTCGCCTTTATCGGAACATATACTCAGCTTGGCCACTCAGTTCTCATCTTGCCATATTCTTATCTTGTTTTGCTTTTGTTGAACACTTTCAACTCCTCCAGCTTGCAGGAGAATGTGATTTTACTTTCATGCAGCTAGACAGAGCACACAGATGTCATTCAAACAGGAAAATATAGTTTAGATATTCCCACAGCATGTGTGACGAATGGACGGCTAAGAGGACCCTGAGGTTCTTGATAGATGTTTTAGGAATTCATGCTCATTAAAACTTGGTCTAGCACAAAAATGTTGGTCTTTCCTCATACTTTAGCAAAACTTTAATATCAGAATGCTCTGCTAAGGATTCATCATGATTTTTTTTTTTTTTCCCTAAAGTTGCATAGTTCAGCTTTAAAAAGTAGTAGTTGCCCATGCAGCTCATACCATTATCTTCAGTCTTTGCAAAATTAAATATAATTTGTGGTAGAGGAACTGATAATTTGTACAAAAATTATAATTGTCACCAATTATTTATGACAAACTATTTTCAACATAATGTCACCCAGGAATCACAGTTGTGGATTGGGGCTGTAATGTAGTAGTCACTGTGAACAAAGCCTAGAGTAAGAGGACAGTCAAATGTAGAGGTAAAGTGACAGACACAACTGAATTTAGAACATTAGCCCTTTTAATGTTTATCTAGACTGATGTCCTCATCCCACTATAAATAATGGTAAAATTCTCTCTAATATTACTGAGTAATTGATCTTTGTTTACGGGTTAGTTAACTTCATTACTCATGGTAGAATATTTGATTCTATTAGAGACATCAAAGAGTTTAATCATGGCAACTGTGTGTATCTTGGGGTTTGGTGGAAGACCAGTCTATGGCAGGCCCACTATGAACCTCTGTCTTAGTGTACAGAGCTTTGAAAAAGACTGTAACATACAATTGAAATGAAACAGCATTTATCGAAAGTCAGTGAAAGTAAGATTTTTTTTTATTATTATCCTGTTGAAGAGGATGTCTGGTTACCAAGGTCTTCTTCTAGGTTTTCTGAAAAGAAGAAACCTTCCTGACAGTTAGCAGATAGCTTCAAATTACAGAAAGGAGAAGTGATTGGAATGATCTCTCCACCATTTATGCACAGGACTTGCATGTACTCTGTGGGTGAGTTTGGAACCATAGAGGCACTAGAAGACATAAAAAATAAGAGAAATTTAATGTTGGTGTAGTAGGATAAGGGATGTTCAAAGAAATTATTAGAAATTCTGCCTCAGTGTGCCTTTGTAATTTTTTGTTTCTTGGTGGAAAATTTTCAAAAGGGTGTAAACAATTTAAATACTTAGCTACAACTGACATATAGTAAAACATGAGAATCTTGTTTACCAAGATTGCTTTAAAATATCTTCCCTAATAGTTTTAGCTGGTAGTGTTTAATGGTCTTTTCTTGATGCTTGTACATTGCTGGCATGCTTTAAAGATGGTATTTTCAAACTCGGAATTTTCCTTTCATTATTTAACACACAATTTTCTGTATGGAAGGTTTAAAGATCTATAGCAGTAATAGCCTGTCTGGAAGCCTGATCTGAAGTTGATGGAGCCCAAAATTCAAATTATAGACAAATATATCCTGTGCCATCTTTCCAGATAACTAAGAGCCTAGATGCTGTTGTCAGCTCTTGCCCAAAGATATCAGAATGCTGGTCGGAAGCTTATATAATTAATACATCTAGTTTTATTCTACTTTACAAATTGCATGTAGTGCAGTTTGTCAGACACTACTGGATAGTTAATGGTAGCAGATCTTGACTTTTAAAAGTAATGGTACTGTGATTATTGACAAAATAAAAGGGATAACTAATAAAACATTGTCAGTATTCCACCTCAAGACACAATTTAGAAACTTGTGAAAAATAAAATAGAATGTAAGAAAATGGGGTGGCTGTATTGTGTGTTCATATACGAGTTTCACCAAAAAGAATTGGCTGAAAGGAAGTAATTAATTACAATATATCTGTGGAGAGTGAATCAGTATCAGCTTGTCACTCCAACTAGGCAAGACTGCTGTACTGAAAGTACTAAAAGTCCACAAAATTAAAGGAAGCAAAATGTGTTTTCTCACATTACGGTATGTTAACTGGTAAAACCATAACAGAATAATTCAACTTTTCTATGTTGAAAATAAACCAATAATTATTAAGTTTACATTTCTGAACTCTTATACTTGCCATACAACAACTTCCCATCACTGGAGTATTCAAATCCAGGATTTAATGTGAACAATAGAATTGTTGAATTTAGATCTATAGGTGTTACTCAACTCAAAACTCATCAGTATATTTTTATCTGAAATAATGAATGAGATTGACATATGTATTTTATCAAAGTTGGGAAGCATATTTATGTATATGCTGAAAGAGAAAAAACAGAAGTATAAAAAAGTCCTATTTCCACTTGGTTCAGAGAGAAGTGGGTGTTCAGTGACTTGTCCCCAGCTATATAGGAAGACCATGGCAGCACCAGGAACATGAATGCATTTCCTACTCACAGTGTGGTTCAAGCTGCATCCCATTGAACTTACTGACCTAAAACTAAGTCAGACAATAAATAAAACACAAACCTGTATCACGGTCCAGCTAAAAGCCAAGGAGTGTGTAAAATAAATCTGACTGCAGTTGTTAAACTTCAAGTCTGTTTCAATAATTAATATTAATTAACAGATTAACTATGCTTTAATTCCAAATGGAACATGCTAAGCCTATTTAGGACACTCAGTTTAATGTGTTTGCCTAATTGAATCACTATACCTATGCTAGTACAGAGCCAGTCTCCAAGTGTAAGGAAATCAGAGATGGAGAGCTGAGTAAGAGTGCTTGAGGCATAGAGGCAAAACTTAATAGCAGGATTTGAGGATTTATTCAAAGCTTAAGGTGTGGTCCTGCTCAGCGTCCTTACCTTAGAGTTGGCAGATCCTAGTTCCATTCTTCCAGAGGTATGTGAACAGCTGCATCACACATTTCTATTGAACCACGTGAGTGATAGTTGAAAAAGAGTCTTTGATTCTTTCTTATCTTTCCCTGAGGGGCAGGAAATATTTTTGTAGAAAGCACTTTCCAGGATGATAACTATGACATTCACAAAAAGGTGGGATGCCTGGATTTAATAGAAGATTATGAAAACCAAAGCAAAACCAAAGGATATCTGCCCTGTCTTCACAAGCACATATATTAGAGTACACTGTGGTCTGTGATGGTTGACAAGCTGCCCTACAGGAGATGTATGTGTGTGTAAACCATCTCAGATGGAAACCAGTCTCCCATATTCTTGACAAAAACAGTGAATAGCAGTCATAAAAGGAAACAAAGCCATCCTAGAATACTTGAGGGGAATTTTGATAAGAAATAAATGATTTTATTTGTATTTCATAAAACCTGTGTAATTTCACTTCGATTTTACAAACTTAGTTTGTTTCTTAATGCAGAGAATGTAAAAGTAATTACTTGCACAGACTCTGTTTTTCAAGAGCAATGACAAAATAGTTTGGGTTGGTAGGGGCCTCTGGAAGTCATTGGACTGCCACCCCTCCCCAGTTTTCAGTGGCATACTATTTTTTTTCATGTGCTTATCACTGAAATAAAACCTGCATTTGATTTCAGAGAATGCACTTAGCACAGGTTTTTTCATTTTCAGCTGGGCTGGTTTTTACAAGTCCCTTATTCTTTTCTGTCTGACTTAGTGTAAGGTCATTAAATGGAATGAGGTCATAACCATAACATTTTGAGATTTCAGAGAAGGATTGGAGTCAGGAGCCTTTTGCTTGTGTTTAGAAGTCCTAGTATGGAAAGCACCATTGACATCATGGCTAGACATGTTTAGATACCAATGACACAGGACGGTATCCCAGCAATGTTCTTGTAGTCAGCTCATGGAATTTACGGATTGGCATAGACAGTATGACTGTTATTTCAGGAGATCCTCAGAATATTAAAGGCTTGAGCCCTAAATCAGCACTGTTTGTTGAAATACGCAGTAATTTACACTTGAGCAAGACGTTAACAAATTGTTACCATTCTGATCTGGGAGCATTGTGTGCTTACTTTGCCTGTGTTACTGATGCTTGCACAATGCCCACAGGAGTGACGATGAAAAAAGGCTTTGCTGCTAGTTATATTTGTAGGCATCCAGGACTATGGGCTTGCACAGTATCTGCAAAGGGTTCCTTTCAGACCACTCACAGACTAAGAAGTGGTTGGAAATTTCTCAACAATTCTGAATGACATGCAGGGCTTAGTAGTTTCATATATGCTTACCATGGATAATTCAAAATCAGAAAAAACAGGCCCTATCCATACAAAAATTATTAAGTACAAATTCTTTTTCAAGCTGTAGCTTTTTTAATTACTGATAAGAAAACATGCAATAGGCTCAAACATCACTGAGCTTAGCCTATCAATTTCTTATAAAACCTGTGTGGTAGAGTTCACAATCCTTAGGAAGAAGAAAAGCAGACTAAAAATAACAGACTTCAAAAAGGTAGGCTGCAACAAACTCAGGACAATTAGAAAGAAATGTGGTGAAAAAATGAGTTAAGGAAAGTCAGCTGATTTGTAAAGAGACAATATTGAGGGTGTAAGTGCAAACTATCCAATTACAGAAGAAGAACAGGAAGTATATTAAGAGATCAAATTACCTAAACCCTGAAAGGGAACATACAGACTATGGAAACTAGGTCAGGTAGGAACTTGGAAAGGTAAGAAAAATAGCTCACATAGGTAGGAACCACACCAGAACAGATATAGCTTGAGAAAATACAGTTGGGAAGTGACATGCAAGAGTGTTGAAAAAGCATTCTGCAAGTACCTTTAAGGAAGAAGAAAGCCAGGGATGGCATTGGTCTATCAACAGGGAAAAATTGCCTTGTCATTCTGTCAGCTTTCCTTGAAATGCTGAACTACAAGCATAGCTGATGTCAATGTCAAGTTCTTACTGACAAACAGAGGAAGAATATACTGGAGCATACTTGGAAAAGATTTATCTGGTCAAATCATTTGGCCCTGGTGATATGTACTTTAAACTGCTTTAAGAACCAATTAAAGTAATGTCAGAATTGTTGGCCATTATTTTTGGAGTGTGCATGAAAAATGAATGAGATGTTAGAAGACTAGAAAATGAAAAATATGATAATGTTTTTAAGAGGAATGGGAAGAAGAATTGGGAAATTATTGATAAATTACTTCAGTTTTCTGCTCAGTTTCACCCTTTCTTCTCCCCTAAAATGTCACAAACAATCAAATGATTTGCAAGATTTTAAAAGATAATGAAGTAACAGCTAATTTGGATTTAATGTTTTGTGTATAGTAGAGAATGAAAAGATGCTATCTGTTGTGCCCTTAGTAAGACTTCTGACAGTTTCATATGTTTGTAATTAAGCTTCACACGTATGCTGTAGATGAGACCACCATAGTGTGATAGGGAAACTGGTCGCAAGATGGTGTTGAGAGAGACATTGTCAATGGAAGGAGCTTTACTTTTGAGTAAAGCTCTTCAGTGGATCCTGCTTGAATCCTGGATTATATTTCATTAGTGTCCTGGGTGACGATGGAATAGAGACTATGCTGAATATGCTGTCTTGGTATAAACTGCAGGCATACTGGAAGTCAGTATTATAATTCGAAGTAATTTTAACAACAGGGAAAAGAAGATTTTTAAATGCGTGATTCAATTCAATAAAGATGACTACAGGCTTCTACTTTTGGGTTGTAATAGGTGCATGAATACAGAGATAGCAGTTCTACACAATTTGCTTAGATAGCAATTCAATATCAAAGGATCTGAGGATAATCTTCAGCATATCATAAGCCACGCATCAATCAGTGGTGTCATGCTGCTGTAAAGGAGAACATTGTACACCATGCTGAGATATGTAAATGAAGTACAGCTCACAAGAAATGCTATGTAATTTTTCTGCTCTGTTCATCATATTTGAAACCTTATCTGGAGTATAGTAACCTGTTTCAGGAGCATTTGGACCCATCAAGAAAGCTATACACCAGTACGGCAAAATGTTCAGAGGAGAAAAATGAGTAAAATCAGAGATTTGGATAATTCTTGTAGTGAGGGGAAACTCTGATTTGGGATTGCTTCTTTGAAAGAAGACCAAAGGTTTAAGAGTATTCAAAAGAGGAAAGTAGTTGTCACCATGTTAGTGATGTTAGGACAACAGGTAATTAATAGGTTTAAATAGCAGTTTAATTTGCACATTGAAATAATAAACATAATGATCACAGAACAGCAGGGGTTGGAAGGGACCTCTGGAGATCATCTAGTCCAACCACCTGCTAAAGCAAGTCCACCTACAGCAGGTCGAACAGAACTGCATCCAGGTGGGTTTTTAATATCTCCAGAGAAGGAGACCCCATAAGCTCCTTGGGCAGCCTGTTCCAGTGCTCTGTCACCCTTAATGTAAAGGAGTTTTTCTTCATGCTGAGGCAGAAGTTCCTGTGCTCCAGTTTGTGCCCGTTGCCCCTTGTCCTGTCACTGGGCATCACCGAGAAGAGCCTGGCCCCATCCTCTTGACACCCGCCCTTTAGATATTTGTAAGTGTTGATAAGATCCCCTCTCAGTCTTCTCTTCTCCAGGCTAAAGAGCCCCAGGTCTCTCAGCCTTTCCTCATAAGAAAGATGCTCCAGTCCCCTCATCTTCTTTGTAGCCCTCCCCTGGACTCTGTCTAGTAGTTCCCTGTCCCTCTTGAACTCGGCACAGTACTCCAGGTGTGGCCTCACCAGGGCAGAGTAGAGAGGAAGGAGAACCTCCCTTGACCTGCTGGCCACACTCTTCTTAATGCACCCCAGGATACCATTGGCCTTCTTGGCCACAAGGGCACATTGCTGGCTCATGCTTAACTTTCTGTCCACCACAACTTCCAGGTCCTTCTCCATAGAGCTGCTCCCCAGCAGGTCAACCCCCAACCTGTACTGGTGCATGGGGCTATTCCTCCCCAGATGCAGGACCCTACACTTGCCCTCATTGAACCTCATTAGGTTCCTTTCTGCCCAGCTCTCCAGCCTGTCCAGGTCTCACTGAACAGCAGCACAGCCCTCTGGTGTGTCGGCCACTCCTCCCAGTTTTGTATCATCAGCAAACTTAACTGAGGGTGCACTCCATCCCTTCATCCAGGTCGTTAAGTATATATATTATATATTAGGTCATTAAATGATATATTAGAATAGGCCAGAGTCTATGAAGTCTCTGTGGTAGAAAACCTTTCAGAACTGGCAAGAAACTTCTTTCCATATTGAAGCAAAGACGTAGACCAATGACTTCCTGAGACCCCCTTCCAGCTCAGTTCTATAATTCTGTACTCATTAATTTAAAAATTGAGAGTTTATACATATATATATGTATAAAATTGGGGTTTTTTCTATGCAAATGAAAGTAAAGAAAAAAGTGGTAGAGCAAACTTTCTGGTATAAATATGGCACTCTAAGAAAGAGAGAAACTGACAGTTATTTCCCCAAAGAGCAGGTTTTTAAGTTGTCTAATTGATCTACATATGCAAAGAAGTATAATTAAATCTTACAGCAAATATATGCATTCAAATCCTGTTAGAAAATAATGGGATTCAGATGTATAATTTCTCAGCTCCTACAGACAGCTTTGAAAATACCCTGAAGTTTAAACATAAAGGTATCCACAGTGACAAAAACAGAGTTTAAAGACAAAGATTAAATAGTTTTATAACCGTTCACAAAACAAGATAACACATTTTATAAGACCTGCTGCAGGTGTAGAAAGAAGGGGAGCTATTTTCATATCCAAGAGCCTTTTCCCACAATCAGACAAAACTCAATAAGCTGAATCTGCCTTGAAGCAGATGACACCAAACTTAGCAGTCACTGTTCAGTTCAGTAGGAAACCTCAGCCCACCTCTGGTTGTTAATTAAAATGATTGATTAGCTCTGTTTAGCATAAGATAATTTTTGGCACTGTAGGGAAAAAAGTGAACTATGAAAAATTCTCGCTTTTTCTCTTGTGGTGCCACGATTCTGTGATTTAACTGATCCACCATATACTGCTGAATGACATAAGCCCATAGAAATTAATATTAAGTGTTTAATTTAAGTAATGTGGTATTTATGTGAATTAAATCAGCTAATTAAGCAAACAATTAAGAGCTTGCAATGTTAACAAGTAATTGTATAATAGACATTTATTGAAGTTTGTCCATAAGTTTATAAGCATTTTAATGAATTTCCTAATTGTACTGCCACATTACACAAATTAGAATCAGACCAAAAATGTGGAAAAAGCCCTGGAAAACACTAATTCAAGCTTCTTAAGCATTTATGGATAGCTTAAAACAGTTCTCATTGATTTAACTAATTATATTTGCTACTTAATCTAAATGGAATACTTCATTGCGGCCTGAATTGCAAGTTTTATTGGCAGTTATAATACAAAAAGTTATGCAGATAATTGGTGGTTATAGAACTGTTGATACAGTAAGACTTACAAAAGATTATATACAGCTTTTATAGATCTTTAAGGTTGAATTCAGAAGAGAAAACTACTTTATTTGGGTCACAGTATTGAATATTACAGTACAATTATCAATGTTTTATCACAGAGTTTAAAGCTTTCATCTTAGTCCTTTGATCATTTTATATCAACAAGGGACTCATTACATCACAGTAAAAAAAAAAGCTGTTTGTATAGGTTTAGTGTCATGGGAAAGGGATCATATTTCTGTGTGCTGATGAAGAAATTATAAGGTATTGATTTAAGAAAAAAACAAAACCAAACCCTGCCTAATGTTCCTCAGCTACTTCACTGTCCTCTTACTTCTGCACTGCCAGTTGCATATTCAAGAACAATGTTGCCTAATTGTATTGTTCTTTCTTTGGAAATCCAGCATATTGGCCTGTTGTTTGCATGATGTACTTCTCTTTTTATAAGAAATGAAAAAAGAAAGCAACTCCTGCACATAAACCAAATCTTTTTAAAATGCATATATTAGAATCTGCTTCATCCTAAGAGGTTCGTGTCTAGTAGTAAGTAATTTTCAATATCAGATTTTTTTCCTCTATCTTGCATTATCCTGTTCTCCAAAGAATTCTAGAAATACATTTCTCATAACTCTAGTAATACTCTGTTGTCACAAAATGCTAACCTGTTTGAGGGTGCTGATGAATATAAAAACAAACCATAAGAGCATTTATTTGATTTTAAAATACAAATACAGCATTAGGGACAAGTGCCTGAACGATCAGGCAGTTGCCTGTTGGGAGGAAAGATACTGAAGGACTACTTATGTATAAACTATAAAAAGCACCATACTATAAGATGTACCGTATCAACAAGAAGAATGCTTGAACAGTGATTGGAATATGTTGAAAAGGAACTGATGTCTTCCCCCTGTTATGTGAGAGGTCTGCTCTGTAGAACTAATAGCTTAAGCAAATAAAATCATCTGCAAAGGACAAGTGCCCCGTCCCCCAGAAAAGACTAGTTATGCTTCTTATCAGGCATACCTCCAGGAGATAAGTGGCATGGGCTTAAATTCTCTCCCAAATAACTCTAGGCTCTGTTCTGATTTTCCCTAATTTGTGCTCAGGGATTTTTATCCATCAATCTGTCATGCAAAAGGAGGCCTTTGGAGCCGCGGTTCATTTATGCAGGGAGAAGACAGGAAAGGCCAAAGCTCTATTAGAGAGGAAACTGGCCAGTGCTGTTTCAGGTAACATAGAAGGATTTTTTAAAGTACATTAATAGCAACAGGAGGTCTAAAGAAAACATTGGACTGATAGTCGAAGATGGTCATCTGACTAATATGGATGAAGAAAAAGTGGAGGCATTCAATGTGGTTTTTGCCTCGGTCTTTAATAATGTTCATAGAGCTTGGGCTGCCCAGTCCCCTGAGTCAGAGCACCGTGAGTGTGGGAAGAGTGACTTTTCATTTGTGGACACTAAAATTGTAAGGGACCACCTGTATCAGCTGAATGTTTGCAAGTCCAGGGGGCTGATGGGTTTCATCCCCGAGTTCTGAAGGAGCCAGTGGATGTTATGGCACGACCCCTCTCGATCATCTACCAAAGGTCTTGTGAGTCTGGGGAGGTCCCTGCTGACAGAAGCCAGCCAATGCTATTCCAATCTACAAAAAGGGCGTGAGGGAAGACCCGGGGAACTACAGACCTGTCAGTCTAACCTCAGCTCCTGGAAAAACCATGGGGAAGATTATACTGGGTACTATCGAAAGGCATTTAAAGAATAATCCAGTCATCAGGCAGAGTCAGCATGGGTTCACAAAAGGCAAGTCCTGTTTCATTGATTTGGTATAGGGTCACCCACCTAGTGGGCAGAGGGAAGGCAGTGGATGTAGTTTTTCTGGATCTTAGTACGGGTTTTGATACTGTCCCTCACAGGTTCCTTCTGGACAAGTTGTCGAACTGTGGGATGAGCAGGCTCACGGTGTGCTGGGTGAAGAGTGGGCTGAAAGGCAGAGCTCAAGGGGCTGTAGTGAAAGGGGCTACGTCTGGCTGGTGACCAATCACCAGGGGTGTTCCTCAGGGTTTGATTCTAGGGCCAGTTCTGTTCAATGTATTTGGCAGCGATCTGGATGCAGGAGTTGAATGCACCATCAGCAATTGCCATGGACTCTCTTGAGGGACAGGAGGCCTTGCAGAGGGATCTAGGTAGATTGGAGCATTGGGCAATGATTAATGGGATGAACTTTAACAAGTCAAAATGCTGGATTCTGCACCTGGGACAGAATAATGCCAGGCATAAGCATAAATGGGGAGAGGAGTGTCTGGAGAGCAGCCCTGCAGTAGGGGACCTGGGGGTGCTGGTCGAGAGCAGGCTCAACAGGAGTCAGCAGTGCCCTGGCAGCCAAGGGGACAAACCGCACCCTGGGGTGCATCACACACAGCAGGACCAGCCGGTCAAGAGAGGGGATGATCCCGCTGTATTCAGCGTTGGTGCGGCCTCACCGTGAGTGCTGTGTGGAGTTCTGGGCCCCACAATTTAAGAAGGGTGTGAAGGTCCTAGAAGATGTGCAGGGAAGGGCAACAAAGCTGGTGAAGGGGCTGGAAGGAATGTCCTGTGAGGAGTGGCTGAGGACGTTGGACTTGTCTAGTTTGGAGGAAAGGAGGCTGAGGGGCAACCTCATTGCTCTCTGCAGCTTCCTGAAGAGGGGAAAGGGGAGAGGGAGGTGCTGACGTCTTCTCACTGGGATCCTGGAATGTGGGAATGGTTCAAAGCTGCTCCAGGGGAGGTTTAGACTGGACATTGGGAAGCATTTATTTACTGAAAGGGTGGTCAAACACTGGAACAGGCATCCTAGAAAGGTGGTTGATGCCCCAAGCCTGTCAGTGTTGAAAAGGCATTTGGACAATGCCCTTAATACCATGCTATAACCTTTGGTGAGCCCTGAAGTGGTCAGGCAGTGGGACTAGATGATCCTTGCAGGTCCCTTCCAACTGAAATATTTCTATTCTATTCTATTCTATTCTATTCTATTCTATTCCATTCCATTCCGTTCCATTAATTGGATTCTGAAATGAAAGCATGCCCACCTCCCATTTTCTTTAAAACACAGTTCAGTTGACTCTCACAGAAAATTTCATAGCACAAAGTCCTGTGTGGACAGTTTCACAGAGTAAGGTATTCAAACAGCAGAGCAGTATGCAAGGTGGTAGCCTGGTCTCCTGGTTTTGCTGCTGTGTAGTTTAGATGGGACCTCACTCAATACTGCTGGCTGTGCTGAACTGTAATCTGAATTAGTCACCGTATATTGTGAATGGAAAAAAATTAGGTTTATGGCAGGGAAGCGCACAAGTTGCAGGTGATAGAAGCCTACCTGCTGAGGTTCATTAGTTCCTTTTTTCATGTGAACCTTACCTTATTTTGTCTGATGCCTCTCTTCCTCACCTTTAAATGGGAATTAGAAACAAACAGGGCAGGATAATCTGATGGGGGGTGGGACAGGGGTAGGGGGATGACTGTGTGACTGCCTAGGAAAGACAGTTGCCTTATGCATTTCTTGAGCTCTCCTTTACAAGCGGTTAAATATCAATTTTATGAACTCTTTTACTATGAAGCATAATCTTATAGAAAGTTTTCCATTCTCTTCTCTTCTGCTTTTCTTTCCCTTATCTCTTTTCCCAAGAGAAACCATATGTTAGGCAGAACTGGCTACTTCTTTAAAAAGAAAGAACTGTGTTTGCATCACAACTCTTAGAACACAAAAACTTCTTTTGTCTCACTGAAAAAAATGCTTTTATAATTAAATCATGTAAATAAACTGATTTTATAAGCTAATGATTGATGTCATAATTTGTTTGTTAATGAGGAGTCTGAGCTTGTAGCTATAATGTCT
The DNA here is from genome assembly GCF_034619465.1 of Leptosomus discolor. Classification (NCBI taxonomy): domain Eukaryota; kingdom Metazoa; phylum Chordata; class Aves; order Leptosomiformes; family Leptosomidae; genus Leptosomus; species Leptosomus discolor. The sequence continues at coordinate 25,094,583 of NC_141398.1, read as the reverse complement.
TCAGTATAAAAGAATTACAATGAAATACTGGAGAAAACAGCTTCTTAGGAAAGAAAAGGATTTGTGCTTGATTCATTCAAGCTGTTAATTGTCGAAAAGCAAGGAGTCTGTATCAAAACATTTTGAAGGATGTTGTATTTCAGAATAAAACTTCTAAAGGGCTAGATACAGTTAGTCATGTTTGTGGATGGCTGTCAGTACTTCATCTTTCAAAGAATTTCAATCTGTATCACTCACTGCAGATAACTGCTATGCTATTGGTTTTATAGGTCTTGGCTCTGTGTTTTTCTCCTGAAATTTTATTTTGGCTTTGAGAAACCTTTCTAAATGAGAATGTAATAGAAGAGAAATAAGTTTTTGCAAAGTAGTTCAGTTTTTAGGTACTGAAAACCATTCCACTAGAAAACAATCTGACAAATAAAACTCTTGCCCAAACCTACTGTAAATGCTTGGAAATGTTGACAAGCAAACAGGCTGTGGAAGAGGTACATTTTAAAAAGCTTTATGTTGCCTTTTCCTGGTCAGACAATCTTTGTGCAGCTTTAACATTTGCAGTTATTCTTACATGAAAGAGGAGGCTCTGTAACTTCAAGTGACGTGGAAGCTCCCGTTGGCCAGACGTGGCAGCCTGAACCAGATTATCAGGCTTCTGCCCCACTCTGCATTAAAGTCACTTATACTTCTGGCAGTGTCAGTAATTCAAAATCCCGCAACTGTTTAATAAAACTTTGAAAGATTTATTCTACTTAATAAATCTCTGAACCATACTGACTGCTTCACTTTGACCACAGCAGGTAGAAAGTAATCATTTCATAGTCATGAAAGCTGAAAAAAAACCCCACCTCATGAAGTGATAATAATTAAATGTTTAAAAAGTTGACCATCAATATGAACCAAGTGAGCTAGATCCTGAAGTTAAAAAAACATGTAACATTTTGTTGTATAGAAATGTAAATTAATGCCTTCAGAATAGCACTTAGGCATAGATGATAGGAAAGGGAAATTGAAAAGCATATTATTTAACATGAAATGTCTAATTTTGCTGGACTGTTAATATTGACAGAGGCATAGAATAGATTTTTCATTTGACATTACTGAAAAACGTTTTAAAACTAAGAGCAATTTCGCTTAGGCTACATACAGCATGGAACCTGCTTCATCAACAGAAAGCAGTATGATCCAATTTATTGAGTGGTAAATATTTTCACTTGTGCATCTGCCTTCACAGGGGTTTATCTTAATGTTCAGACCTTTTGGTTCAGGGCAAAGTTTTTATAAGTCTGTCTGCTCAGAGGAGAGGTATTGATTATGCAAACTTGCTAAATGTTGCTCACAGTTACAGGGATTCGATAATAACAGCAAATATTGGTTGTTTAGTTGAGTGGGCCTTTCAGTAAAGGTCTGATGAAACTTTAAATGCAGGGGCTATTTTTAAAGTGATTTATTTCAAAACCAGAGAATGAAATGGAGTTCTAACTATGGACTGAACTTTATAAATTGACATTATATCCCATTTGTACATCTTATAATTTGAAAACATTTTATTTCTTGAATTATTTCTAAATGTTGTTTGGCATTTCTTTTTAAATATGAATCTTTCTACTTGACTGAGACTCTTATCATTGGATATAATTTTCCTGCTCTATTTGACACAGTGACATTTCGAGTCAAGATAAAGTCAATAACAAGGTTCTTAATAATTTAATACAATAATTCTGGTGTCTTAGAGTTGTCAGTATTTGAGGGATACATACTGCCAGCTAGGGATTATTTTATCTGCACATTTTGATCATGTGCAGAAAGTAGTGTCAAGTATTAAGACTTCTGCAGGTTCAAAGACAAAAAAAAAAAAAAAAAAAAGAGAAAGTGAACCTTCCAGAATGGTTACCTGTAAAAGTACAAACCAGGTTTCTTGGTTTAAGGAGATGGCCCTATCATTGGATCTGGAATTGTAAACTTTATTAGTGGCACTGCTGCTCATTTTTATGCCTTGTTGATTAGCAGGCTGCAAACCGGATAGTGGGGCTGGAGCTTGAACTATCATGCTAAGAAATACTGTAAATCAGAACCAAATAGTCAAGAGTGCCCTGAAAGTTTTTTTTTTATTCTTTGTCATAATTCAAGGCAACACATTTTTTCACGTGAGACCTACAGATGACTGTTTCAAAATCTGAAGACCCCTTTTGAAATTCAGCAGCTTTAGATATTTTTAGCAGCTATACATATTTTCAGATAATAAAGACAGACATTAATTTCAGAGCTTTTTTCTTCTCAATAGTCCTGAGGTATAAATCCTTTATAGCCTTATTGTTCTACCTGCAAAAGCTCCTTATCACCGATTTCTGTGTCCTGTTGACATTTGTGCTGATCCTCTGAAGGTATGGACTGTCTAAGAAATTTTAAGGGGGTTTTCTGAAGTACAGACACACAACTGTGTGAAGTTCTTTTTGGTGCATTTTTTTCCGTCTGCACTTAGATATTTAAATTGTATTGGAGAAGGGGTGAGTTTGTTTAAGTTGACACCTGTTGGATTATCTTGAAGACTAACAACGCAAAACCAAAGCTAGGATATATAATAAGTAACTGTAAAATAACTCACATTATGATACTCTCCCTGGTGTAACAAGTAGAAGTGCTTCATATGAACAAATCATAGTGTCCTGGAAGGTATTCTTTAAAGGGAAGTCCTATGACAAACCAGTTACATCATTTCTTCTCTAATATTTATAATTTACAATGCAGCACTGTATTGCAGGAATTTTCACATCTTTTGACCCTAATTTGAGCCATCAATTCCACCTATACAAATGTATAAGTGTGATTTTATAATATGTGCCAGCAAGAGTAGTGTGGAACAGTGAAGCCAGTTGTAAAGCTGACAGTAGGAATCCATAAAGGTCCATAAATGTGTAGGACATGAGCCCATAACTGAACTTACACTACCGCGGTTAGCAGTACTGCCAATTTTCGACGAAATGGATCATTAAGCATCTCATCTATGTGTCGCAAGAAATATGAACAAATTCTACTGTTTGTGAGCATCTATAATACTAGGTAAAGTTAGAATGGCGTACGCTATTTAGAATATGGCAAGTGGGGTTTTTTTGCTTCCTTTAATATTAATGTCCAATATAGAGCTTAATTTTAATTGTACATTAAACACTCAACATTAAAATGTTTTTTCTCTGAAGCTGAACAACCCCATACAAATAGTTTCAAACAAATACCGTTTGTGTCCTATTTTTAAAACTAAGAATTCAAAACAGAGTTCATTATACTTTAAGCAAGTTTCAGCAGGAAAGTTAGAATCATCTTGAAAGACTTCGAAATCTTCAAAATAAAACAAAAATACAACTTCTCTTTCACAGTTAGCAATCATGACTGTGTGTTGGGAAGTTGTCAGTGCTTTAGGAACTATTAATTGAAATTTAAGTGTAAGCTGACACTTTTCTGAGGACATTTGAATAAAAAGTATTATTCCCTTTACATTATAATCCATTATCTTCTTGGTTCTCAAAACCACAGGTAAAGGGATGATGGAAAAGTTTTAACAGTCTTTAGCTGCAAAACTGTGAATAAATAATCAGCATATTATATCAGCTAGAACATTCCTGTTCAGAATGCAAGTGTTGCTGAGTTAAGAAAAACAAACCTATTATTTTCTTTACTGCCTGATCAAAATTGTACTGCTTTTTTTCCCATCCTTCTTCATCGCGTTGTTTGGAAGCTAACTATAATTATGGAAATGTTAGGGCACTTACAAGTTGGTAACTTGCGAGACTCACTTCTGCTGCTAGTCTGGAAATGATTGTCAGCCCATTGTTTTGTGGTGCTTGAGGCCAGATGTTGCATGCTGTTGGCTCCCGTGGACTTCAGCAGCATGTGTGGAAGCACATTGCTTCTGAGGGTTGGGCCAATACTGCCTTGAAGAGCCTAGTATCAGTATTACACTGTTCTGTAAACTCTCTTGGATTTGAAATCTCTGTATCCTTCAAGTTTTTTGTTCGAGTTATTGTTCGAGTGAGTATGAGTTTGTCTAGAGGAGTGGTTGCAAGTGAGTTTTCAGATGGGATAACTGCCTTGTCCTTTGGAAAGTATGAGCTATAAATGCACCCAGAATCAGGATTACAGGCTGCTCCCCACAAATTCATCCTGACATTTTGATTCTGACCACTGTTTTTTTTTCCTGTAGGCCCTGCTGTTGGGAGGCAAGTCCATTGGGGTGATTTTTTTGTAATTGCATGTCTTGAAAAGAGATGCAGGAACATAACACTAGTGTGCCCTACTGCAGAGTAAGTCTGTCAGAGGGGCATTTCTGTATTCTTGCTTGCAAAATAACCTGTCGTAGTGCTGCTGTGACAGGTTGGACGAAGTCCTGAGTGAGTCCTATCAGTAACTGTGACAAAGCCACGGACATGTGCCACCTGCATGCATGTTGAAGATATAAGACCTGAACTGAATCAGCAGACAGGAACTGTCTTGACATGCCAAAGAAGTCTTTGAGTCTACTTTATCCTGAATTTTTATCCATAGCTGCAATTTTCTTATCTTTAGGGTTTTAAACTGTATTCCTGCAGCTTACCCATTTATCATGCAGAAGAGATAGGAGGCAATGTTGAGTCATCTAGTGAGTATGTCTTCATCATGATGCAGTCCCAAGAGGCAAACTTTTCTAAGCTCGCTCTATGGGCACACAACAGAATCACACTTTCAGAGATTCCCTTTTGCTTCATCAGTACACATCAGCACAGATCTGAAAGAAGTTTAAAGTCCTTTTTGTTACATGTTATTGACAGCATCAGCTGACTGCCATGCAATTGCTACCATATTTGTCACAGGAATTAACTCTTACCTTTGCCACTTCTCCTATTGTGCTGGCTATGTGAGAAGAAACTTTTTAGTTCTCAGAAGGCTCCCGAAAGATGTTTTTGTTTCACTTTTAAACTTTTGTTGTGAAAAGAAATATAAAGTGGTTCACTATCATAGATGTGAACAAATTACTGATTTGGTTTAGGCACAGCAAAGATTAGAAGAATCACTATATCTGGTGATATATCTGATATATCACAATATATCACTAAATATACAGGAGGCCAGTATATGTAGCTTATAGTATATTAACATTTGGTGTGTTAGAGGAAGCACTTCGGAGGGCACAGCCACAGTTAATTTAGGGTTTGCTGTATATTCTGTAGTGCTCCTCATTTGTGTGAAAGACTACTGTGCTTGATTTTTTTTGTATTTGGCATATTTGTTTAGGATTTAATTCTGAACTGTCTGTGTGTGTAACTTTAAACTACTTTTAGTATCTAGCATATGTAGGATGCAGTATCTCATAGCTCTGAGCAGTGCACCTTGGTAGTTACTTGCCTTAGTAATTCACATCCCACTTTTAAAACTTCCCATAAACTTGAGTAAAATATACTATAGAAACACAAAGTAGGCTGTTGCTTACTACTATGGCTAATCCCATTGTCTTCAGTGGAATTATTCATACAGGTAAAAGTAGCATTTCCTGGGTTGGTCCTACAGTGAGCCATAGATAGATAAATTTGGAAAGCCCTAAAGATGAAAAGGGCAACATAAGTGAACACAATCAATAGTACTTTATTGTCACCACATTCTCATGGTCAGGCATTTGTGTGTGGCTGTGTATATTACACACAGGTACACACATGTGTGTGCTTTTTTGTCTTTAAGAAATGCTAAATTTTGTTAGGAATTACAGAAAGATGACATGCCAAAGTTTCCTTCAAATAGGTAAGACAAGTAATACAAGATTTCCTAGTTCCTAAAGCAGCAGTTCTTGCTGAAGGGAAATAACTGGTTTAGGTTTGAAAACAACTCAAAAGCCAAAGTGATCAAGACAATTTATTGTCTCTTCCAATCTTTCTTCTTACTCTGGTAAAGTACATTTGAAAGAGAAACTTCTATGCTAACCACATAAATACCAGGAATGGAATTACACTTCCACTGGCATCAGTCATTGCAAATCAGTGGGGAAAAAATGGTTCTTGTAAACACAGTAAATCTCAACATGCTGTTCTCCACTTCTACCCTTCTTTTGCTTTAGATGTCCTATGAATCAAAGTTTGAATGAGTTCTGTAAACAGGAATGGTGAAATGACAGCAGAAGCCAAAAGCACTTACTGCTAGTTTTTCTGAAGACATAAAATGGTATTTGCGTGCTTCATAGCCCATTCTGGAACAGAATACTATAGATTATTAATGTGCAGTATGATGAAAAACATTTTACTTATCTGAAAGGGCTCAAAAGATGAAAATTTTAATACCTTTTCAGATATTTTTTTAGAATTTGACTAATTGTTTTTCATTTAAGGACTACAAAACTTGGCTTTAGACATACTGCATTATTTTCAAGCTTCAAAAATACTGTTTTTCCTCACCAAAGATGTTACATGCCACTTTTGTTTTATTTTGTCTCTCTAATGATTTCAATTTCCTTTAGCTTGGTTTCTCCATAGTTCAGTCATACCTGAAGAGAGATCCCTACTAGGCAAAGTATCATGAACAAAGTTTCATGTAATACCTTACATTCTAATTCCAGCAAGGTTTTGGTGAGGTGACCTATTCATTACTTAACCACATCAATAAAAATAAAAGAATAATGAGCACTTGCCAGCTGTCACGATGTTTTACTATCAAATGGTGATGCGACACGATTGCTCCTGGAGAAGAAAAAAGAACAATGGATTCTTTCAAAAATACAGTGGGTTTAGGCTATAGTTATATCAGAAATCACACAGCAGAACATGTCTTGAATTTCTGGACCGTGCCACCTGACTTTCCACATCTAAGTGCCTGAGTATTAGGATCGGAGAAAATATTGGTAAGATTGTTCTTTCTCTTGTCTTCTGGGTAGACCTGTGAAAGTCTGTGGCAAGGTTTCCTTTGCCTCCTGGTTAGGGAAAGGATGTGGAAGGCAGCTGTCTTTTCCTGCAGAAGAGTCAGTCCCACTGATGGTTTCTCTTCTCTTCTGAGGGTGTAGAAGGTGGTTCTCTTATCTTCTTCTGTCTCCTGGGTTTCTGTTCTCCCTCACCAAAATAGAAGAAAAGAAAAAAAAAAAAAAAGCCAAATAGTGGAATTATATTGTGGACATTTTTCAATCTATTCAGAGGCTAATGTTAACCCAAGGACTGGGAAGAAAAATTGAGAACATTTGGAGAACAATGCATTTCCTAGTCATGCTTTTCCTGCTGTTGATTTCCTCACTTGATTTGCATTTTTCACCACTCAGTGGAAAGACAGAGAGTTGGGCAGCTGGAAGAGAAAAAAAAGGAGGAATGCTGCATTTCGTTATAACCAAAAAGAGACAGAAAAAAGGGAGTCTTTTTTTATTCTGGTAATGCAAGAAGTGTTATACATTACCACAGGAGTGACAGTGTGTGTTAGAGACTGCTGATTTCTGGTCCCTTTTAGCTGATTGGATTGTTTTTTCCAAAGCCAAAGCACTGCTGTATTGCTAGATCAGTAAGTAAGCCTTCGATGATTTGTATTATGTGTTTGCATTTGTAGCAAAACAGGCCTGCTAAGCATGGGGATCTGTCAAGACTGACCCTGTAACGTGTAGGTCACTTTTATTGTTTTCCAAACATTTTTACCTTTATAGGTATAGACAAAAAGAAGTTGGAAATACCCAATTAGAATATTAGGTGCTATTCTCACCTCTGCATATCTATAGTAACACATTAATGTTTCTTAAAAGTCAAGCATGAAAGCAAAGTTTCTTCATCCAGTATCATAACGTAAGCTATTCTTCGATAGATGTTGCAATTCTTAATTTAGTCTGATCAGTATGGTCACAACTGCTGCATTTCCATTTCTTGCCGTCTTTCATGGATTTTTTTCTCCCACATTATGGTAAATGTTGACTTGTGTCTATGTTTCATTTAGTTTAAATGCTTTAAGCTCTTTTTGGCATATGTTGCCCATGGAATGTTTGCTTATGTTTTGTTGCAGGAATAGGAAGGCATGTTTCTCAGGCCACTATCACCTTTAAGGTTGGTTTCCTCCATGGCCAAACATCTTTGCTAGTAACAGAGGTTAATTAGCCTTAACATCTTTTTTATTCTTTTGACGTTCCAAAGAATCCCATATAAAAGTTAAACGAAAGGTTTAGCAGCAGAATATGGTAATAGGATGTAACTACCCAGTAGATTCATAAAATTTGAAAATGTTACTGATAGTCACAAAATACACACTCATACAGTCCCAATGGTCTATTCCATACTGATGTTTCAATGGCATAAGCAGTTGCAATGCAAGCACTCTCGTTGCAGTAGGCCCTTGCTGGTTTGCTCATAGCTTCTTAGGACATCCATCACCGATGAGCGTTAGTGAGCATTCACAGCCCTTGGGCCATTGCCATACTCGCTACATAGCCCATAAAACAGAGCACTCCACTTAGAAGGGAAAAGGTCCACCATGTGAAAACTACCCAGAAATCCCAATAACCACACATGACCACATCTGTTTGTCCTATATTTCCACTCCCTGATATCCTCAGAAGGTAGAGCCCCACTTTCATGAGCACCTCGTTGAACATTTCCAGTACTCATAAACATAGCCAGTCCTTTTACAACACATTGGAGCCACTCCGGAGTAGTTTCAGCTCTCTGGAAAGAGGAGAGCACAGGCGGCATTTCATGAACACACTCTTTTAGTCACAGAGCAGGAACAGAAGAAATTAATGAGAGATTAAAAAGAAACAAAGTGACCTTCAAATACTTTTCTGATCAGCAGAATCCCCCTCTGTGGGCCCTTCTGAAACTGTTGCTATAATTTCAGTGCTGACTTGCCAAATTTAAACAGAAACTTACTTCCAGCAAACATAGTGTGACTAATTTTATGAGCTCAACTGGAGACACTACCCATTAGAGAAAGCACCTTTTAATGTCAAGTGTGTGATTTACGTACCTGTTTTGGGGGCATAATGGCAGAATTTGAAAGTGCCCTATATGACTCCAGAAGTATGATAATCAAACTGGGTGCAGGACACATACCATTATACATGGCTATCTAATCAGGCTGATGTGTGAAAAATAGCCAGATGCAATGATATATATTCCCCGTTCCCTTCCCAGAAGCAAACTAAGTTACGAGGTTAACGTAACAAGCAAAAAAGGTATATTTTGACCTTTCTATACAACTGTTTTAGAAGGAACTATTTGTTAACTGCCACTGGGATTGAGTGCTCCAGAGCGTGTTAAGCCTTGCCAGCCCACTGGATTCACTTCCGTGGATCAGAGGCTGAACATGACAAATATGCCTATCAATGTATTCCTTGGAGCTACATGTGTTTCTGTATTTCCAGGATCAGCAGCCCTGTTAAAAAGTTATGGGAAGTATGTAGACAGGATGTGGTAACAAACTGTGGGTGCAATATAAGGTTGAATGTTTCATTTATTTATTCATTTGGGGGAGAAAGGAGGACAATTTATATTTTTAACAGCTTGGCTATAAATATACCATTATGCCAAGATAAATGGTTAAAACAGCAGTTATAAATTTTATTTTGGCATTGCAGTAAATTGTGTATATTCTTTCCTGAATGTATGTGTGAATTAGCATTTTTATGTATTCATAATTTGACCTTTAGGTTTTAAACTTTTTTTAGGAAATAGTCCTCCTGGAATCTGTGTAGTTTTTACCAAGTCCTTACTGAGACGTGAACAATTTAGGTCTGTGGCATCTGTCCCTGACAATTTAATCCAGTATTTTGTGCTGTGTTAGAGATTCTAACCCACCATCTCTTTAAATTTTCTGTCAATGCTCTTTTCAAAATCAACACTTTTTTTTTTTCCTCTTTTTTTCCTGTAAAACTTGTTTTTCAAACAGGGAACTACTGTTGCTTATTTTAAAAAAAGTATTCTTGGGAGGGAGTAAGGGCTGAATCAAAAAAAAATACTCTTTTTTTCCCACTTATTTTTCCCTTTCCAAGTCATTTTGGCATTGAGCTGCTCTGATGTGAAAATGGTTGAGTCCTCTTTTGTTTGTATTCTGTTGGCTGGGTTGGATGGAGTAAATCCAGCGCCACGTACATGACCCTGTTAGTACTCTACACTGAGCTGCACTGTTGTGCGCTTTTCACAGAATATGTACTAATGAAAACAGGTAACTGTACTGGACATTAATTTCCTTACTGGATGCCATCAATCTGTCACAGAAAGATAATGAGGCTAATATTTATCTTTAATGATCTTAATTTTTACATTAAACATATTAATAAAAATAATTGAGTTTAAACTGAGCCTCGTTTTATCATCTGTCAAACAATCAAATGGGAAAGAAATGAAAATAAAGGTTTTTTTTAAAAAAACTTTAAAATCTTTATTGTAGTAAAAAGATGTGTGTTAAGAATCTTGTTATTTGGGTTACGTGTCGAACACATTTGAAAGGTCACATGTAGTACTGATGAGCTCATTGTTTATCATTAAAAATATTTGTCAAACTGTGAAACAAATACTTATTTTCAGCATATTAGTGAAAACATTAATTATTTTCAGCTATTAGAACATCCTAATGAGAAACTAATATTAATTCATCTTACAAAGTTCACTTTTATTTGAGACACTCACCGAGGTAATTAGTAGACTCCCTTCATTCATTAACATTTCAAATCGCATTAAAATGTAAATGGGAAAAGTTTTTGTGTATTAGGGGATATTTATTGGCATTCATCATAGTAAGTAATTTGGTCATCGTTAATTATAAAGAATATAATGAATAGTCATTTACTTTTGTGAAAACAGCTGGTTAAAGGTTGTTGTACTTATGGTTTTTAGCGTTCAATCAAAAGGGTTGATTCTTTGTATAGATAAAATTAATTCTCAGCACTGCATTAGATGGCGTACAAAGTTGAAGAGACTGTAGCAAGGGTTCCTGCTCATCATGCAGCTGGGTACATACAGGAGAAGTACCTTGAAGTAAAGGGCTTTTTCTAAGCAAAAAGATACTACAGATTTCTTCCCACAATTTAGATGGGTAAGGTTATCGCAGGATCTTTGATAATGATGCTGATGCTCACATTCTGCTTGTAAAATGGCAGTTAGGAAATCAGAGAAAGATTTTTAACAATCAAATCTGTAGAAATGTTTTCATACAGATCCCTTTTACACCTTCCCCCCCCCCCCTCCCCCCCCCCAAGCTAACAGGTAATGGTGAGCAACTATTTGATCTCTACTGTATATTTCTACCTCTTTCTTATTTTTGAGACTTCCATGTTTGGGAGCATAGAACCACAGAGCGGCCAGGACTAGAACAGTGCAAAGTGTAGCTAAAGGGCACAGACACTGAAACTAATCTGGGCTCTGATGCTAACCTGGGGAACAGAAAGCAGTCACCAGCTCCTGTAGTTTGGACACACTGAGTCTTTCTTTGTGGGTTCTGGTCCTGGGTGTCAACATTATATTGAGCACCTATTTGCCAAGCTATTGGAGGAATTCTACATCAATTTTTCAGTCTGGATCAAATCACAAAAGTTCTGATTTGTATGCTAAAATTTAACAGACTTCTAAAATAGCTGTTTTCTGCTGTCATTGTAATGTAATAAGGAAACAGGCTTTACTTTGGCATATAATGCTTGACCTTTACGTATATTAGTGTACATTTTCCTGTCTTGCATCTATCAGGTAATTCTGTATCAAAGCAACCCATATAAATATGGAGATGAAGATAAACAAAAGGAACAAACTGAAAGACACAAAAGAGTTAAGAAAGTGATTTATGCACATTTCTGTAAAAACATTTCCAAATGAACACACTTTCTGTCAGTTTTCTATACTTACATCCAGAAAGTGAATGGTTGGATTAAATTTGACCAACACCTACTAGAATAGTTTGATTTTTTTAGAATTTATTTGTCTTCTCTATAAATAGTATGTGACAATAGCAGGCACTAGCTGTTCAGCATAATTTATAAAATACTAAAAATATGAAAATTAATGTATTTTCTTTTTTCATAACAAGTCTTGGAATGAAGCATTTTTTTTCACATTTCTTAGGATAACAGCTTTTATATGTATTCTGAAATGCCATCTTCAAATAAAGGATTTATAAGCCAATTGAAGGAACAAGCATACTGTGAAATAAATGAGTAGGTTTTTTATCATGGAAGAGCACAACATGCCTTTTCATTTGATAATACAAAAAAAGTCTTTTGGAACATATGACAAATATGGCAAAACACCAATGTGTGTAACTTACCTGCTGAACGACTGAAAAGTAAGAACAAATAGCATCAGGATCTACTCAGGTACTATAGAAAAGATCAAATCAATAAAGGACTTATGTGCCCAAAGTGGGACTTACTCAGTTTAGGTGCCAACATGTTCATTGTTAAGTGTTCATTCAAAACTCCTGCTCAACTAAAGGCCAAGCCTTAGAGTGTCAATGCTTCAAAACCTGCTGATGTTTTTTATCCTAGTGTGCCAGTCTGGAATGTGTCCTGCAACAACCACTTAAGAGACAGCCTGCCACAGAACACAGTTTTGGTCAGTATTTTTACACCACCAAAATTGTGGCTATGATTCATTCTACCTTTTGTTTGAAACACAGGTTACATGCTCAAGGGCTTTATTTCAGTTGGAAGGAAACATTAATCAGTAGCAAAGTCAGATTCTTTGTCTGTCTTCCATTTCTCTAAAATTCCTCTTTTTTTTAATGTCGGCACAGCCTTCAAGAAAAGGAGAGAAATATAACAACCAGTATAGACTACATCCTGGAAGTTAGGACAATACCTGCTTAGTAAATATGGGTTTGAAGTACCTTCAGACTACTAAAGCGATTATACCCAGGTCTCTTATTTCCTCAGTAGGTGTTTTGCCTGTTACACTACTGTGTGAAAGGAGGAAAGAGGTGCATGGGTTTCAAGAGAGTTGTTTGAGCTCTACTTATGTCTCTGAAGTAAGACGCATAGACCTGTGAATCTGGAGGACGGATCACCAGTGCAGGATTTTAGACTTATTCTCGTACTTTTCGTTTCCTTAAAGATAACTCCTGGATGATGCTTTGCTAAACACAGTGGCTTCTCTGGATCCCATGCAAACATTTACCCCTTAGTCAGAGCTGTGTGTGCTGTGCAGAGAGACTTGGCACCAGTATTTGCACCTTGGGGCCAGGGTGCAAAGTTCAGAGATTACAGTGCCTAACATTAAACATTGAATTCTTTAACTAAATTTGGATCTGCTGCCATCTGCAGTGCAGACTTCTTCTGGGTCTCCAGTGTTCTTTTTCTCAAGAGGCTTTTTTTCTTGGCCTTTGTAGGTCATACAGTTAGCAGCTCCTAACTGAGTTGGATGGGTACGCTGAAGAAAACCTTTCTGTTGTGACTCAGGCAAACCGCACTATATGTAGCCCTAGAGTGCTCTGCTCACCTTTCCACAATATTTCTGCAACGAGCCTGCCTGTGTTAGAGCAATCATACTTTTAACTGTTTTCTGTCAGGTCTGTTGCCTAACAGAGCTGGCTTTTTATCCCACCTTTCCATTGTGCATTGTTTAGGGTAAAGATTATTTCTTCTTGTGTTTTCATAAAATGCTAAAACAATGAGATGGGGGCTTTTAGGTATTCTTGTAAAACAAATAAGGATGTTAACAGTTAAGAGACTGGAACCAGTTTTAGGCCTAAGATAATGAGTAATAGGGTATTAACTTGAGAACCAAAACACCTGTGGTAGAGTTGGTTAAAATGATCTTTCAATTAGTGGCTTGGAGTGCATGGCACTTATGTAGAATCAGTCACTGAGGGACCTACCATAGTTTCAACAACATATTGAAGATTCCCTCCCCTGAAGGTAGACTGTTGCTAGAGGAAAGGCATGAAGTTGACAATGAATCCCACAAGTACCTGTAGTAAAAAGAGATTTCACATATTTGAAAGAATCCCACAGATGCTGGCTCACTTGTGTTTGTCAGGAAAAGTCACCAACTTCTCCAAGTAAGTTTGGGAGTTGACTCAGAGGGTGATGACATGTTTGCAACTAAAAAGGATGGAGCAGAGAGAAATTTTATGGTTTTCCCCTAATGCTGAGTTTTCACCACTTATTTCTGTTCTGCAGTAATCCTTTCTTTAACTTTATCTGATGTACCACATACTTTGGTTACCCATACCCAGATTTGGTGAAATATTTCAATTTAATATAATTTGAATGGCTGTTCCAGAAAGCAAAAATAAGTGTTCAGGAAACTGAGTTCACAAGCAAGAAAGTTATTAAAATTATGCCATTACAAAATCATAGAATCATTAGGTTGGAATAGACCTCTGGGATCATCAAGTCCAACCGTTGACCTAATACCGCCATGCCCACTAATCCATGTCCCGAAGTGCCACATCTACACATTTTTTGAACACCTCCAGAGATGGTGACTCCACCACTTCCCTGGGAAAGTTAGTTAGTTTGGTAATGAAGTTAAAGAACAGTTCACTTGAAGAGATGTCTGCTTGTGCCAGACAGCTGCTCGCACTAAATGGCCATAATGTCTACAAAGCGACAAAAGTTCTGCAAAGACCACACCATTTCCATGTGTGAGCCTTCCAAGCTGCAGATCAAATCTGGTGTGACTCTACCTGGGTCTTGAAAAAAACATTGTGTGGACTTGCTCGAGGCAACATTAGCCCAGGAATTCCTGTGCTCCCCATTCTTTCCTCAGTGCAATCTCGTCCTACAACATGGTATACATCTTCTTTGCATTTTCCATTATGTACTATTTCCAGATTCTTTATTCCCTTTTTTACACTAAATAATTGAGACTTCTTTCTATCTGCAAGAACAGATCTGCTCTAGCATTTTAAACGTACTATTTGAAAGTGATTTCTGCCTCTACATTACTCAATTAGATATACATCCCAAAGTTATGTATCTGTAAATATATAAAGCAGTATGTTAGATTGAAAAAAACATTTTTTTACCGATGACTAAAATTTATTATTTCACTTCAGAGGAAATACTGGTGATGATTTAATCTGCTTGAAAAATAATCTTTAAAAAATTATCATTAAACAGAATTTTTGGAAAACATTGGCAACAAAATACCTGCCTCCAGTCTGTAGAACAAATGTATTGATTTTTTTGTCTCTTGACTAATGTGAGACTAATGACTAATTAGCCTATAGAAACTCACCTGGGAAATGCTGTTTGGAAGGGTATGTAGACAAATTCCCAGACCTTAAGCCTAGCCCAGGCTTCTCAGGCTCCATCTCCCAGTTTCTGTAGCAAAGATCCTGAACAACCTGATACCTTTAGTTCTTGGTGACTCTCTAGGTGTTTGCAAGCCCATGGCAAGGCTGAGAGACAAGACTGTTGCAAGTGTGTGCTCCTTACCCTGTGCATTGAGTTTGTACAGAGGTTGCTCTAAGAGCAGGGTACAGGTATCTCCACCCAAAGGAAGCATGACAGGAGAGCTGCCCTGAGATGGCTGCTGTCTGTGGTCCCAGGCACTGGAAGTGCTAAAGGCACTGCAGTGGGGCAGTTTGGTGGGCAGGTTTGACACAGAGGTTCTGCGGGAACCCTGACTTCTGATTTGCCGTAAGTAAATTTGAGATATTTCAAATGCAACATTTTTTGTCTTTTAATAAAATGACATCTTTTATAGCCATTTTTTCTCTGGAAGTTTCCAACTGGTTTTGCATCTATGCATCCCTTCAGTAGCACTGTGTTCAGAGGGTACATCGCTGTCAGTTAGTAGCTGATGTAGAAGGAAGAAATTACAAATTACTGCTATAGAGAGGTTGTCAGGTGCTGTTTTCCATGATTGGGGAAAAAAGATAAGATCTGTTTATATCCAGTACTTACATTCCACTAACATTTTTCCATGGAAATGAGGCTTGGAAAATCACACAGTATTTCTGTCTGCCTATCAAAGGTGCCGTTCACAGTTTTATTTACACCTTGCATACCCTTGAGGCAGTTAAGCTGTATTTTCCAGAATTACTACTGGATTGTCACATCACAACTTCATAAAAGTTTTTGGGGTTGGTATTTTTTTTTAATTTTCTTTCTTTTCATATTCAGTATAATCTCTGAGAAATGGGTAGTTCTGCCTGATTTGTTTCTCTCTGAGTTTTTGATGGAGGTCCAAACTAGTTTTGCTTCACATTTTGATGGAAAACCTGTAGATTTTGAATTTGACTCCCAGGACTGCTAATAAATCCTGAAAGCAAGCTTATCCATGCATGATTGCTGTTGTCAATTTGTAGAAAAAATAAGGGTAAGCCACAACCTGCAGTACATGTGTGAGTGAAAAAGAGCATCTTTCTTTCTCTGTGCAATCCCAGTACTACCATCTTCTGCAAAGCAGGCCAGGAGGGATAGAAGAGTCAATGCTGTATAGTTCCTAAGGCTGAGAATCAATGTCTTGTATTTCCAGCTCTGCCACTGACCTGAAGTGTGAAATTGTGATCCTTTCTGTAAAGGGCAACCTAGTGTGTTTGGAGTTTGACTACCTTTGTGTATTTGTCAGCAATCTCTGCTTCTGCCTGGTGACAGATTGATATACAGAACAATGACATCTTTCTCCCAGGCTTAGGCAGAGCTTTTCCTCTTTGCTTTTTGATTAGAGGCCTTTTATGGTTCCTGAGCTTCCTCTGGGACAGAACTCACAGTGAAGGGCTGTACTTTAAAGGGCATAACGTAATTCTTGATTTTAAAATGAATGTGATTTCCCTCTAGCCAGACTTTTCAATATCCTGAGGGCCCAAGAATGTCAAAATGAAACCTAACAGAAAGAGAGCAAACTGCTTTATTCAGACAGGCAGGCTCCAGTGTAAAGCCAAAACCAATGTACTCTGTATTTATTAGCTTACCCTAATAAAAATAAGAATTGTATCAGATAATACAATATAATTCATTGGAAATATCAACAGCAACATTTTAAATTTATGTTTTGAATGGCTACTTCAAAAAGGTCCTGTGGTGTGAAGAAAAACAGTGGTAATATTTTTTAAAAGCAGCTGAAGCATGTTTTGTAATTAGCTCATAGAGAGAGAGAGTCCTGAGATGAGATTTGGTTATAGTTTTGGTTATGTTTGTCTATATTACATGCAGTATACACTGCTGCTCTTTGTTCAGAAAAGCAGGTACGGTCACTCTTCCATCTCTCTGTCCTTACTAGCATGACAAGTATTGACAGTCGTCAGATAAGAAAGAAATTAGTAAGTAGCATGGGTAGAAACAAGAACATACCATGAACTTCTACTGGCAAACAGTTTTGCTTAAAGCATTCCTCATTTAATGGATATAAGTGAGTTTCATTTTAAAGTGCATTTTGGATGTTGACATCGCTTATTATAGCAGCTGGTTCTTTGTCAAATTGGATGATGTTCAAAACAGGATTTTGTTGTTCTTTTTCTTCTTGCCATCTGTTGTTGCTATAGACATTTTTTCAAGAAATAGTTTCTAAATTAATTAGGTCATATTGTAAATGTGTTCTTTTTATGAAATGTTTAAAATTAAAAAGCATAAGGAACATTATGGTGTGACTTAATTTATAGTGTAACTTAATTCATATACAAATTTTCTATTAAAAAATCTACATCAAACATTATTTTTTAGATATGTGTGTTCAACTGATACAGCTTGTGACTTAATCTTCTAAGAAATCTGATCACTGACAAACCTGTAATTCAGTTTGCTATTTGAACACCAGGCAAATTATATGAAAGATATAATTAGGTGCTGAAATATAATAAAATAAAAACAAAGGAAAAATAGGATGCTGAAATCTGTTTTTGTTATACAACATGGATCTTATTTTATATGTGACTTTCAGCCTCACTGAACAGAGTAGATAAAATTACATTAGTTCCTGAGCTCAGCAAATCTTACCAACATATGTGTCTCTAAGCATGCAAGTAGTTTTTTTCACCTCACTCTGTCTGACTCAAGTTCCTGCATCATTTAATTATTTTAAGGATCAACTATGAAATTATACTGGAGAGGAGAATCACACATGCAGAAAATTAGAGGTTTTCACATCTGTCTCTACCACAGCCAAGCATTTATTTCAAAAGGAGAGATAGGGTTAGTCTGGATATTTAAGGCCTGAGGAAATATTTTGATTTCATCTTCAGAGCACAGTGTACCCTGAGCCCTGAATGAAACACAAAGATGCAGAAAAGGCACATGAACCTGTTGTTAAATACACTGTCATACTGCAGTGAGAAATACCAAAGATTTCAGTAAAATAAAATAAAATTAAATTAAATTAAAGAGCCCAAATCAAATGTGTGCTTTCTAGTTTATAAACACTTGCCATTGCAACTTTAAACATGCTTTTACTGTAACATTAGCTATGCAGTATGTACCTAAGGAGACAAGATGTCTGAGCTGGAACAGGCTTCTTGGAACAATGTTCACACTGTATACGTGACCTGGGTCAGTACCCAAGGCTGCATTTGTAATGCTTTCTGCATACAAAGAAATAAAAGGCATGTGGCAAAGCCCCTATGAGTTGCTAGTCATTTGCAATACCTGATAAATGCGATAAATGCCATTAATGTCCTCTCCAAAATTGATGTATTTCACAGATGTTGGTAAGTGGTTGGCAACTACTTGTATCTTGGCAAACAGCTGACTGAAGGCAGAGTTTCATAATATGGGCACAACTGTGTAGAAGATGCGATGTGTTGCAAGGGCAAACAGGAGTAGCCAGGTCGACTGCTCCTTTAGCCAGTATTTCCAGCCATGCTCCATTTAGTGAAACTACTGCTTCTGTAGCGGTAACTACCACTTCTGACCAATTAGTAAATGTTAATTGTCATATGCCTTATGCAAGCATGGGCAGGCATCACCTTTCTAATTCCAGGCTAATAGCTAATTTAAAGATGGATGTTGCTTTTCTCCTGCTTAAATAATTATTTAACAACTGGTGAAGTGTCAGATGAGTAGAGGATTGTAGTGAGTTTGGTGTTGTCTAAAAATGAAGGGGGGGGGGGGAGAAACTGCTGACTCTCAGCAGCATCAATTCAGAACAACTCCAGAACAAGAATACCTTAGACTGACTCATTTGCAAAGCCTGTTTTCATTGATTACAGCCTGAATCCAAAATGACTCACTGAAGTCTTGTGCTGTTAAGCAGCAAGTTTGGAAAAGCAAAGTCAGGATACCTGGATCCTAATATTAGGGCTTTAGGTAACGACGGGTAAGCACTTAAGCCTTGAGATCTGAACTCCAAACAATTTAAAATGAAGAGTGCTTTGGGTCGGGTTCAGTCTTATGTTCCCCAGACTTCCCCCTCGTATAATCTCCACCATGCATTGGTGAAACTAAAACTTTAAAGTGCTTTGTGGTTTTTTTGCTTCTATTTCTCTTGATGGAACACTGTTACAGGAATTTATTCCTCTTGCAGCTTGAAATCATGTTCCAGTTATGAGGCTAAATTCCTCATGGGCAATTTATTCCCATTTGATCTGTACCAATGTTTTTCTTTAGCTTAAAGAGTTCTCTCTCCCTGGAGTTCTATTGCCCCAATCTATTTCTTAGATTTAGTCTCTTTAGTCTTTGTATTGCTTACTAATTTTCATATGATAACTTCTTTATTCCCTGATGATCTTACTAACTTTTCTGTCTATCCTTACAAGGTTGAATTGTATTTTTTTCTAATAAATTATTATCACTATATACTAAAATTATATCAGCCTGTATTCTGAGGTCTGCAGGTGATACACAGAACAATGGTAAGCAGTCCTAATTTGAACAGTGACACAAGAACTCAGCAGTGTATGTGTTTATACTGACAATACGGCAAGTATTTGCAGGGTGTCAGTCTGCAATAATTTGGAAATTGCATGTATGCACCAGTCATATTAATTTTTTACCAATATCTCACATAATAGCATCAATAGTTTTCTGTTATGCTTGAAACATGACACTTGATTGACTCCTGTATATAGTTCCATATATATACACACATGTATTTTATATATAAATAAAATAGATACACACATACATATATATATATCTGTATACAATTACAGATTTATAATTATGCTGTCACTAAGGATTGTTCATGGGTTTTCTTCATTCTCTGCCACTTGTAATTGATGAGCTCTGAGCTTCCAACAACAGTGCTTGTTCTTTGTCACAATCTTCCATATTATACTACTGAATTTTGGTGGACTTTGGCAGTGTTAATGGTTGGACTCGGTGATCTTAAATGTCTATTCCAACCTAAATGATTCTCTGAATTTCATCTCATCTATATTACTTCAGTCTTCAAGGATATCTATATGTTTCTATGTGGTGTTTTCATCCCTTTTCCCACTTGAGGGAGCATCCCAGCCTTATGTTGTCAGCGTATTTCATTATTCTGATTCTTTTTCTGTGCTATGGCCATTAATAAAAATACTAAAAATTATGAATTTCAAGGCCAAAACTTAAGGAAATGTCCTGGTCACCTCCTGCCAGCCAGCCAGTTATCCTTTCACTACAACCTGACTCCCCCTAGCTAATTCTGTATTTTAGAATTCTTTTGTTAACCTCCAATTTAACCAATAATTTCCCATGAGGAACCATGTCCGATATTTTTCTGAAGTCCAGATAAATTATATATATTACATTTCCCTTGTTACTGTGTTCTCTGCTGGAAGTCAGTAGCATATTGGCAGTGTAGTCCTTGTATACATCTTACTGCTCATAGAAGTGAATGAATTTTTATCATTAATGTTAGATGCCTTTTTACTTAGTTAATAACCCTTGCTGGTATAGGTGTCTGGTGCTTTGGGAAGAATTTCTTGTGTTCCTCAAACGTTTGATAAACTCCATTCTTTATATAATATTACCTTACCAGTTCAAAGCAATCAGATCAGAGATTATAGTCAGGGGGGAGAAAATATAGCTTAGAAATCTTCATTTGATTTTTCAAGGTTCAACTCTGCAGTTTTTCGAAGTCTTCTAGCCTTACTAAGGTGGGAAGCTAAGCTTTTTTCAGATGGAATTCATCTTTGTAAGAAATATTTGGCTTCTCAAAAACTAGTTATTTTAATTGAAGCTTTTAGCATCCATACTGACAATTATTGTTTCTCTGAACCAGCTTTTCCATCTGCATTTAAAGTCAGCCTATAATGATACAAGTAGTTAGTTCAGGGTTGGGTTTTTTTTTGTTTTGGGATGAGGGTTTTTTGGGGGGATGGGGGAGAGTTGTTTGGTTTGGGTTTTTTTGTTGTTTTTGATTTTTTGTTTTTTTTTTTTTTTTCCCCCCCTGAAGTATAATTCTTTCTTATTGGCATATTATTTCATTACAAAATCCTGTTCACCCAGCAGGGTTTTCACTATGTGAAAGCAAAATTATTATAGCTGTAAACTATTACTGATGGCATAAGGACATAGAAATTGCCTTCTACCAAAGATTTTACTATTATGGGGAATAACGTTATTTTTAAAAGCAAATAAAATCTATCATCTTTTTATTCTGTGTCTGAAGTGCACTAATAGCCACTGTAAACTTGCAGGGCTGATGACTAAATGAAGCCTGGAAGATCCAGCCCCACAGACTTCAAAGTGTGAAGAGTGAAGAAGTATTTCAGGGCAGCCAGGAGGGAGGGATAACTTGCTTTCTGCACAAAACCCTGACCCAAAACGAATTAAAATAAATGAACACACACGCACACAATCCGCAACAAAATGAAGAATTATAAAGAGGTTCCACAATTTTTTTTTAAAATACTCTACTGGTTTTCAACCTGATCCAAACCATAAACCATGTTAAGATCAAATTTTGAGAAAATCAGAGTGTGCATATTGTTGTGATGGTAACTTGATTGTTGTGATTTTCTTGATAGTGAATGTTCTCACTAACCAATGATCATGTACTAACAAAATCCTTCTCTAGTCCACTTCTCTGCTTTAAAATTCAGCTATTTTTCAAGGCCTCTATGATGACTTTGGACTTCTCTGGTTAGTTGGTAGACTCCAAAGGATAGTAGTTTTAGACAGAGGCCTGCTGTGGTGCATTTTATGTTACATTATTTCTGTGGTACATTTTATGTTACATTATTTTATGTTCTTGTCAGAGGTATAGTCATTAAATAATTGGACAAACTTGCATGTGACGAAGTAAATTATGTTTCTGATATTTATTTTTTTAATAAGAGACTTGTTTATTTCCATGTGTTTAAACATAAAGATAGTGAATAGATAAATCAAACTAATAAAAATTATCAAAGTGAACAAAATAATAGAAATGTAGAATGCAATCAAGTAAGAACAAAAGTGACTATATTCGATAATTTTGCTTGCTCTCAAACTCAAGTATGTAATTATTTTGATTTTTCATTCATGAAAGTATTTTTTTCTAAACAGTAAATGCAATTATGTGCTGGCTTTACTTTTATGGCTGCGTGCAGGATTAATACACTGTTCTCCCTGAAGGATCTTACACAGCTAGCTGATCATTCATGTCTACATGTTAGTGGGTACATATGGTAATATGTACATATCTGAAGTACCTTCACAGCTGGCTTCATATTATATTTGCTCCGATTAAAAAAAAAAAAAAGAAAGAAAAAAGAAAAAGGTTTTATCTTTTTATCTCTTACTGCTTTTCCCCTGAACTTCTGTGGTGGGTTGACTCTGGCCAAAATGCCAGGTGCCCACCAAAGCCACTCTATCACTCCCTCTCCTTAACTGGACAGGGAAGAGGAAAAAAAAATAACAACAGGCTTGTGGGGTTGAGAAGGACAGGGAGATCACTCAGCATTTACCGTCACGGGCAAAACAGACTCAACTAAAGGAAAATGTAATTTATTACCAATTAACTCAGAGAGGAGTAATGAGAAATAAATATTAAAAACACCTTCCCTCCACCCTTCCCTCCTTTCCCGGGCTTTACTTTGATCCCGATTTTTCTTCCTCCTCCCCCCCAGTGGCACAGGGGGGAAAACAGGGAATGAGGGTTGGGGTCAGTTCATCACTCTGTTGTTTTCTGCCGCTCCTTCCTTCTGAGGGGGAGGATGCCTCACACATTTTCCTGGCTCCAATGTGGGGTCCCCCTCACGGGATAAAGTTCTCCATGACTTCTCCAGCATGAGTCTTCCCACGGGTTCAGTTCTTCATGAACTGCTCCAACGTGAGTCTCCCTCATGGAGTGCAGTCTTTCAGGAACCGACTGCTCCAGCGTGAGCCCCCCCCCTTACGGGGTCACTAGCAGCAAACCTGCTCCAGGGTGGGCTTCTCTCTCTACGGGCCACAGGTCCTGCCAGGAGCCTGCTCCAGTGCAGGCTTCCCACAGGGTCACAGCTTCCTTCAGGTATCCACCTACTCCAATGGGGGGGCCTCCACGGGGTGTAGGCAGTCATCTGCTCCACTGCCCATGGGCTGCAGGGGGACAGCCTGCTTCGCTGTGCTCTTCACCATAGGCCACAGGGGAATCGCTGCTCCGGCGCCTGGAGCATCTCCTCCCCCTCCTTCTTCACTGACCTTGGTGTCTGCAGAATGTTTCTCTCACATATTCTCACTCTTCTCACTCTCTGCAATTACTGCTGTACAACAACTTTTTCACTCTCTTAAATATGTTATCACAGAGGCGAAAAATACTGTCACTGATTGGCTTGGGCTTGGGCTTGGCCAGCAGCGGGTCCATCTTAAAGCTGGCTGTCATTGGCTATAGCTGACATAGGGGAAACTTCTAGCAACTTCATATAGAAGCCACCTCTGTAACCCCCCCACTACCAAAACCTTGCCACACAGACCCATTACAACTTCTAAACACTGCCTATGGCAAGGCACGTGTTGAGACATCAGGATGTGTTTAAGTGGGATCATTCTGAATAACTTTCAGTTATCATTTCTTACTCATAATTCTTCATCATAATCATCATTCTTTTTGATGGGCAGGAATGATGGTGATTGAGCTAGGTCACAGGTAATTTCTGGTTTTAAATTTTCAGTGACTGTGGAGCAATAGATACAAAAATTTTTGAAAGGATCTATCTTCTCTTAGCCAGACTGGTAATTTGGCAAATGTATGTATATGTTTTTGATGTGACATGCCACTTCTCTGACCTGTCACTTCATATTTATGATACACAGCAGTATGCTTAATCATTTCATGAGGAATTTTGTCATGGTAAATCACCTTAAAGTAAAATCAAATGCAACATAGCATGTCTAGACACAGAAATACAAAATAAAAAAAACATGTAATATGCTACAACTTTGACATAATTAAGTACAACACTGATAGCTAGCAGAATATGTGCAAT
Source organism: Leptosomus discolor (assembly GCF_034619465.1). NCBI lineage: Eukaryota > Metazoa > Chordata > Aves > Leptosomiformes > Leptosomidae > Leptosomus > Leptosomus discolor. Next base: position 25,070,367 of record NC_141398.1, on the reverse strand, counting down.
AAAATTAAAGATACTGTTTATGAAAGATGAAAGGCACATTCTTGCTGTTCAGGCAGTTTCATGGATTCAATCTATTAGGATATAAGTTCTCTGTTTTGGCAAATTTTGGTACATACAGCACTGGAATTGGACTTGGGAAACCTGGTTTCCTCCCATGTCTTCCAGAGTGTTGTTGGATACCAGTTGCAATATCTAAGGAGTATGATCACTCTGTTGGCTTTTCTGTTTAACTGTAACTCTTGAAGAATATCCTCCAGCAGCTTTGCCTTAGCATCTGCCTAAAAAGGTTAACAATTTTTTTTGGTTTGTTACACTCCTAACTCCTGGAGACCTGAAGAACTGAAAGGGAATTCAAATTTTTCCTCAATTGCCTTGAGCTCCTGATTTTCAAAGAGCATGATTTGTTTGGAATTCTTTAATTTTATAAGATAAAGTTCCATTTCAGTGGAATCATAAATAATGCCTTTTAATAGTACACATTCAGTTAATTCCTATCCTTGCTCAGCAGGAATAAAATCACCCTTGCAAGCCCAAAGTTTCATGCATTTACTTTATTGTCTTCTGCTTTCCCTTCAATATTAACTTTATTATTTCACCCCACCAATTTATGTTAAAATCTTAATTAATGTTCCATTTAATTTTGGTAAATTTTTCATTCACTTCTACTGCAGCTTTGTCCAGTTCTCCCTCTGGAAAAACAGGGACAGCTTTCTGTATGCTCTGCATGTCTGCAAACACTTGCAGTTCTGCAACTGGTGTAATCCATGTATCCTTAGTCTACATCTCTGTCATATCCCTCTTTTCAGGTTATCATTTCTACCCTGTCTTCACTAAGCCACCCTCCACATAGCAAACTTGCAAAACTGGGTTTCTTGAGAATTTGTATGTCAGAACCTCTTTTATGCTTTTTCCCTTTGTATTTTGTTTGAAAACATCTCTCTCCTCTCTATTTTTGTAAGGTATGCAGTGCCACACTTCTATTTTTACTTTCATAGTTGCTTCCCCTGCTTACATTAACTGAAAACTATTAGAAGCATCAAGTGTCTCAGAACTAGCAGTAGACCCTTTCCACCTGTCAGTCTTTGCCAGCATTCATTGAGGGCAGATACATTTTTTTATATCTGGGAACCTTTAACCTTATTAAACATTGTGAGTACACCATTCCCGCTACCTGGGGTATTGCCTTAGTTTTACTACTGGTGCTATGTATTTTTTAATGGCCATTCAGAGCAATGGAGACAAAGAAAAATCTCCTTCATTCATTGTCTGAATTTAACTGAGGTGTGATGCGTAACAACTTTGCTGAACATTTTTGTCATAATTTTATTAGCATACATAAAAAGCCATTCCCAGTGATGAATAATCTTTCAATCATGAACAAATTGAACTCAGTTAAAAAAAAAAAAATTCCACATGGAAGCAAACATATTCTTTTATAGTGCATAGGACTGGAAAGATCACATAATTTTCCATATGAAACATTAACAGACGTGATCTGTGCAGTATTAACTGCAGTCAAAACCTCAATATACATTCTGTTGGTCATAAAAGAAAATTAGGAGGCTTAAAATTCAACAGTGCAAGATCAGCATCATAAAAATATGTATCAGACCTTGATGTAAGATAAAAACAAAGCAAAGATGCATTGGTTGGAACAAAAGAAAACCAGAGAGGAGCAGAGATATGTTTGATGTGAGAGCTACATGAGCAGAGTACACGGTGGCTATTTCTCAGTAGGAAACAGGGTGGAGGCAGTTCAGAGAAGCCCTTGGAGGCATCCAGCAGTGGCAGCTGACTGTACTCAAACCAGAGTTCAGGAACAAGTCCTCCTCCACTTTGTACAGTTGTCAGTGAGGACGAAAAGGCAGAACCCCATCCAGGCTACTGTTTGTAATCAGGCAGACTGGACAGGCATTTTACTCCTCTCATGTCTAGGAACAGCTGGTAAGCTTCATTCCTGATGTTGCCTGTGTAATGTCTCCCTCCACTTACAGAGCTGCCTTGCCTCTGCAATAAGCTGGGAGAGAGGTCATCCCGCTGCCGCTACTCCTGGGGCGCATGGCAGCCTCAGTGTTGCCAACCTGGTTGACCAACCACAACAAGTTGTCCTGAGACAAAAGAGAAAAGTAAAAATAATGCCAGCTCATCCTGTCTGCTACGAGACAGTGTTCTAAGTCATGTACAGTCTTCTCTGCAAGCCCTGGCAAAGGACGTTGTGTTGCTGTGCCACACATGAGAAGGGGAAAGTGTGATCCTGTCATGATCATTTCTCTGGCTCAAATCTTTAAGATTTAAAAGAAAACCAAAACAATAAACAAACAAACAAAACCAAAAGCACACACAGACACAGGAAAACGAAACCAAAAGGTCCATCACCTTCTGTCAGATGACAACTGGCATTATCACTTTTATCACCAGACCTATCAGATTAGCCATGCAAGTGTGTTTCCCTTAGGCCTTGTCTCTGCTGATTCCCTGCTCTGCTCCTAAACTCATGAAAAAGTAAAAGATGGGAGAGGATATTTTGAGGAAAGTGAAGGGGCTTATAACTCCCAGCTATATTAGGTACAGGGATGGCCTGGCCCTAAATTACTCAATTGGCTCAAGTAAAAGTAATTGATACTACCATAAGTAAATATTCCCAGAATATCTCTCCGACAGAGGCAGACAGTGAACGGAATTTACATTTAAAGTAGAAATATTTTCATGCTAAGAACAGTGAGACTTGTAGAGCAAAATGCGCTGCTCTTGACATGATTGAAAAACACTTCTCAATGAACATGGGGCAGCAGGGAGGGAGGAATTAGTATTAGCAGTGGTAAAACAGGAGTCAATCCTTGACTTCTGTGAGAAAGCGTAATTCCATTCAATAAAACTACATTTTTATTTTTCAGGACATTGGCTACCATTTGTTATACAGTTTTGTGAAGTATGTGTGAAGTAACTCATTAATCTGAACTGGGTTTATTTATCAGCATTAGGCATTGCGCCAGTTACCTTTTAACTGCAGAAAGAAACATGCTGAATGGTATTTTGGCCATTTTTGCAGTATTTGTGGTACATCTATTGCATGTGTAAATCCCTATGTTAATGACAATCACAAAATGACCACCTGCCCTTTTCTAGGTATAAATTAACAGGTTTCCTTATAAAAATAGATATAAATGTCGATTCTATAAAATAAATTTAATACACCTTATAGAAAATAAATAAAATAAAATATTTTTAATACATTTTCATAGCTCATGGGCAGCTAAGTAAGGCCCGTATTCAGGTGTGGAATTTATCTATATTGGCTATGCAACAAGTGATCCCTCTTTCATGTAGTTTGTCTGGACTACCTGCAGCTTTTTCTTGACTATTAGGAAACTTAGATCTTCTCTCTCACCTTGCCTGAGAGCTTCCTTCTTCAAGTACATGGGCTGAGACTTGCAATATGTCTTTGTAATATACAGGATTTCTGTGTAATTTATATTTTATCATTTATGGAAGGACTAAGACATTCTTGAGAGAGGGAGAGAAAGTGTGTTTATTATCTCAGCTTTACAATACTGTCTTTCAAACTACATCGTTCTGGAGACAAGGGTTAAAATCATAGGTCAGTAGAAACTACCAAGGATTATTTCTTTCAGAGTACCTGGTTTATCATATCAAGAATAATTCAATGTTTCTGAGGCACAAATGTAAGTCATATGGCATATTTGGAAAAGCGTGGTCTAAAGATAAATTTTAAATACTGAAAGTGAGAAGGAGGTTTATGCTACTCTTTGGATATGAAATGCAAGACAATACAACAGGAAAAAGATGAACATGTTCTTCTCATACTGACAGGCAAAATACAGACACTTAAAATAAATGTCAGTTTGTACTGAATCACTGCTCAGTTTTGGTTGTGTATGTATAATGAAGCAGAATTCTGATTAGCTCCATGAGCTCATTCAGAGACTCTCCACTAATTCAGTAAAGCACGGGACACCTCTTATGTGTTGACAAACATGCAATATCTGGGCTTTGAGCTGTCTGTCTTTGCCTGCCTCTGAGGGCAAATCTAATTTGTTATTTCCATGTCTGTCTAGGTCCCACTGCAGCGCTGACTCCAGCTCTCCTCCTGGGAGGCGCTCCCCAAAGGAGTTGTATTTATCTGCTTGTATTTGCTGAGGTTTGTAGCTTCTGACCCTAATCACAATTTTCTTTTCGCTTGGTTGTTTGTTTGGTTTGGTTTTGTTTTCTGTAAACTGAGTAAATTTGAACCTGTTTGATGGTTTGTTGGAGACAAGAATCTGAAGAGTGGCCTTTTTGGTTGCCAATTTCATTTCCCAAAAGAATTTAAAAATCTATAATTGTCATCTCTCTTTTTTAGTTCCTTCATTTTTCTGAAGCAATTAGCTGTTGCAAACAATAAAGGAAAAAGTTATGTGTAAAACCACATTACTTTAGTCGCTTAAATCTTCAGACTGGAATCCCAGTTAAGGAAAATATGCAAATATGTGCCTGGAATTCATTTGAGACTACCTCTGGTGTTACGGCTTTCTCCCTCACACATTTTGGAGACCAGCTGTAACTGACACTGAATATATATGAGCAGAAGATTTCCACATCATCTCATGAATGAAAACTTTGGAAACTTATGATAGTAAATGTAAAGAATATTCAATCAGTAAGGTAAATAAAAGTAAATAAATAAAACGGAATTCATTTACTCCCAGGAGGATAGCTAGTTTGGAAATTAAATTGTCTAATGGTTAATTCATTGGAGAAACACTTTTAAGTTCCTAAATTCAAGTAGAACTTTTAGATCTAAATTTTTTTAAGCTTAGAAATGAGGACATATAATTATAAACACTGTATTTAAGGCAATATTGTTGTCTTTAAATGAACCTCACATGTCAGGGACGTAAGTAGGAATTAAGAGGGGTTTGTATGAAAAAAGCAGCTAAAATGTCAGAGGTTTTACATGACAATTAAAGTCACTTAATTAAAGTTTAAAATTACAATTGTTTATTTCCTTAGTATGCAAAAGCTACCAACAGGATATTTATATGATGACTGTTGAGTTTAACTACAAAAATGTGCATAGTTTCGAATAAATTCCATTGTATCCTATGTAGGTATGGCTTTTTAATATGCTGTGGCATATATATATACTTAACAAAACATTAAAAGATGAACATATCAGAAATTCAGAAATCTCAAGTGAAAGAAGTAGACTAGAACCCTTCTATGTGTGTGTGCTTACCTAATAAACTAAAACCTATGATAAAAAAGGAAATCAAGAGACACATCAAATATTCAAAAATAAGAAAATACCAAAGTTATTGTGGTCCAGTCAACATAGAATTTCTAGTTTTGGCAGCCTGCATGCTTCAGATACATGTTTTATATTCAGTGGTCGTCTCAAAGTAAGTTTAAAACCAAAGTTCAGAGCTATGTCTAAGTACAAAGGTTGTACCACAGTAAGTACACCAGTCCTCATCTGGAAGGCAGGGGAGAACAAGCTGGAACATTCTTGCTACTTTTTCTTTTTGCTACACAGGATTTCCAGTGACTAGCAGTAACTACAAGGTTCAACATCTTCATTAATGATCTGGATGTTGGGGCAGAGTACCGTCAGCAAGTTTGCTGATGTTACAAAATTGGAAAGAGTTGCAGATAGACCAGAGGGTTGTGCTGCCATCCAGAAGGACCTCGAAAGGCTGGAGAATTAGGCTGACAGGAACCTCATGAAGTTCAACAAGGGGATGTGTAAAGTCCTGTAGCTGGGGAGGAGCAACCCCAGGCACCAATATATGCTGGGGGCCAACCAGCTGGAAAGCAGCTTTGGAGAAAAGGACCTAGAGAGTCCTGGCGGACACCAAGTTGAACAAGAGTCAGTAATGCACACTTGTGGCTGTATTGGGTTTGTGTGGCAAGGTTTTTGGTAGCGAGGGGGGTGGGGAAGGCCTGCAGGTGGCTTCTGTGAGAAGTCACCAGAAGCTGCTCCTGTTGGACAAAGCCAGCTCCAAGATGGACCCGCTGCTGGCCAAAGCTAAGCCACTCAGCGATGCTGGTGGAGCCTCTGTGATAACATATTTAATAAAAGGTAAAAGATACTGTGCAGCACCTGTGAGAGAGGAGTGAGAATATGTGAGAGAAACTTTCTGCAGACACCAAGGTCAGTGAAGAAGGAGAGGGAGGAGATGCTCCAGGTGCCGGAGCAGCGATTCCCCTGCAGCCCGTGGTGAAGACCACAGTGACACAGGTTGTCCCCCTGCAGCCCATGGAGGACTGTGGTGGTGCAGATATTCACACTGCAGCCCATGGAGGAGCCCACACTGTATGGTAGCTGGATATGACCTGAAGGAAGGTCCACCTGGTAGTAGGTGGATATGACCTGAAGGAAGCTGCAGTCCGTGGAGAGCCCAAGCCAGAGCAGGATCCAGGCAGGAACTGTGGCCAATGGAGAGGAGCCCATGCTGGAGCAGGTTTTCTAGCAGGACCTGTGGCCTGTGGAGGACACACACCAGAGCAGTCTGTTCCTGAAGGACTGTAGCCCATGGAAAGGACCCATGCTAGAGTAGTTCATGAAGAACTGCAGCCTGTTAAAAAGACCCACGTTGGAGAAGTTTGTGAAAGATTGTAGCCCATGGGAGGGACCCCACACTGGAGCAGGGGAAGAGCATGAGGCAGAAGGAGCAACAGAGATGAAGCATCATGAACTGACCCCAATTCCCCATTCCCCTGTGCCACTTGGGAGGAGGAAATAGAAGATTTAGGAGCGCAGTACAGCCTGGGAAGGAGGGGTGGAGGGAAGGTGGTTTTAGTTTCGTTTCATTTCTCTCTGTTACATTTAATCGGCAATAAATTAAATTAATATCCCCAGGTTGAGTATGTGTTGCCCTTGATCATAATTGCTGAGTGATCTCCCTGTCTTTACCTTACCCATCAGCTTCTCATCATATTTTCTCTGCTTGTCCTGTTGATGGAGGGAGAGTGACAGAGCAGCTGGGTGGGCACCTGGCAGCAAGCCAGGGTCAGCCCGCTGCAGTGTCAAAGGCGACCAGTGGCATCCTGGGCTCCATTATAGGAGTGTTGCCAGCAGGTCAAGGGAGGAGATACTTCCAGTCTGCTCAGTAGTGGTGGGGCCACATCTAGACTCCTGTCTCCTGGTCTGGCTCCACAGTTTGAGACATGGACATACTGGGGAGAGTTCAATGAAAGGCCTCAAAGATGATGAAGGGACTAGAGCATCTCTCCTATGAGGAAAGACTGAGAGAGCTGGGATGGGTTAGGCTAGAAAAGAGAAGGCTCAAGGGGATGTCATCAATGTGCATAAATTCTCAGTGGTTCCCAATGACAGGACCAGAGGCAATGGGCACAAACTGAAACACAGGAGGTTCCATCTACGTAACAGAAAACACTTTTTCCCTGTGAGAGTGACCAAGCACTGGCACAAGTTGCCCAGAGGGGTTGTAGAATCTCCTACCTTGGAGATACTCAAAAACTGTCTGGATGTGCTCCTGGGCAACCAGCTCTAGGTGGGCCTGCCTGAGCAGGGGTGTTGGACCTCCATGCTGTGGTTCATTAACAAAAATAAGAAAAAAAAAGACTAGTGTAAAGAAACTGTAACTCTAATGAAAGCTTTTCAATATATATTAGGTTAAAAAAGATTTAATTGCCTGAATGTTTTCTATGGCCGTTGCTAATTAATCTGATCTCATTGATAAGGTTTTTTTTGGTTTTGTTTTTGTTGCTGAAATCATAGAAATCATTTTAAGTATGAGTGCGGGAGCTGCGTGAGGACACTGACACGATCAATGTGATCTAACAAGTGAACCTTTATTTCCGTGTTTCCAGTGCAATTTATAACCCTCGACCACACCCAATAAATACTGATTGGCTTCATCGCAAATAACAGCCCATAGTCCAACCTGATTGGCCACATTACGAGTCATGTTCAAGTCATGTTCACAAATGTTCACACCCATCTTCTTCAAGAAATTAAAACTGCGTCATTAATGGCGGCTGTCTCTTCTCCTGCACCTGTAAGATGTTCATGCCCCCTACACCGGAAGTTGTTTATGCTTTCAGCAGTTCCGATACATCCCAGCTCGGATTCTCTGGAAAGGCTGGATTGTTCACACGTCCCTTATTTCATAAATGTCCTCCCACATATGAGTTATCTGTTTCTTACCATCTTTAAAAGTCCCCCTTAGCTTTTTATGGTTGTCTGAGATTTCATTTCATACAAGGAAAAAACGCAAAACTTAGAGCATATGTATTTTCAATAGTTGGATACAAATTACTGAGAAAGAGAAATAGACATTCAAATCCCAGATGCCCAGTCAAGTCTATAAGTAGTAAGTGGTTACCGTTGACAGAAGTGATGGCAGACACGAATAACAGCATGTTGGATAATTCTAGTGCTAAATTGTTTACTAAACCAAAACTCTTAACACCAGAATCTCATAACATTCAACAAAGAGAAGTGCCAAGTTCTGCACCTGGGAGGAATAACCCCACACACCAGTATCTGCTGGCAGCCAATCAGCTGGAAAGCAGCTTGGAAGGAGCTGGAGGTCCATGCAGATGCCAGGCTGACCATTAGACAGCAACATGTCCTTGCGGTGGAGAAGGCCATTAGCATCATGGGCTACATTAGGCAGAGTACTGCCAACAGGTCGAGGGAGGTAGTCCTTCCCATCTGCTTAAGTCTGGTGAAACACAGCTGGAGTGATAGGTCCAAGTCTGGGCTCCCCCATAAGAAGTGGAAGTACTAGAGCAGGTCTGGGCCATAAAGATGGCTGAGGCCAGGAGGGGCTGAAAGAAGGTTAAAGACAGATCTTAACTCCTGACAACAAAAAGTCTAGTGGAAGAGTACAGAGAAGATGGAGCCAGACTCCTCTTGAAGATGAACAGTGATAGGTCAAGAAGCAGTGGATACAAGCTGAAATGAGAAATTCTGATTGGATATAAGGAAAAAATTTCAGGATTAGATATAAGATATTAGATATAAGATATTAGATATATGTTTTCTGATTAGATAAAAGGACAAAATTTCCAGGATTGTCAGACACTGGAACAGGTTGCCCAGAGATGCTGTGGAATCTGTATCCTTGGAGATAACTCAAAATCCAACCACAGTGCTGGGCAACTGCCCTACTTGGATTTGCTTCAAACGGGTTTTGGACTAGATGACCTGTAGGATCCCCTTCCACACAAATTATTCTGCTTATTTCTGATTATTATTTTTATTATTTTTTAAATTATATTACTATTAGTGGTATTCTTTTGTATAATATTATTATATTATGCAAAGAAAGTATAGCTGAGTTGAAATGCAGTGCTGAACCATACAACAATTCTCTGTTGTGACTTTTATGCCTTCTACAACTCCTCATCCACCGCTTCCTAAATTACTACTTTTTGGAGCATAAAAAGGAGGGAATTTTGCAGTTAGAAGCCAGTGAATACATGCTACCACTCAGGAATGATTACTGTTCTGTGAATTATTTTTTGAAAATGTGCATTTTAATCCAAACACACATTTTCTGAAATAAACTCCATCAGCTTTAATTTTCATCTGCATTAAAAGATGAATATTATTATCTTATTTCTCTTAATATGTCTGGAAGGAAAATATTCATTTGGTTTGTCCAGATGGATTTGGAACAATTTTACCACACGCAATTAAGCTTTCTGTCTGCTTCACACGTGGGGCACAGGGGATGGATTATGATTTCATGTTCACAAAAAAAAAGTTTAAATGTCATTCCTCCCAAAACAGATCAAAATAACTAAATATAGATGCTGCTCTGACTTTGAACATGTACAAAAACCCACTCAATCATATTATATGCATTTTGTTCTTTCCTTTTGTAAGGAAAAGGATGTGCAATATAGCGATTGTTTGTGCCTTCTACCAGGTAGGCACATTCTGCAACTCAACATTCCTGAACTGCCACGGAGCGTTTTATTACTATGTGCTTACTAACCCTTTAAACCAAAATTTATTTACAGCGGCTCAGCTCTTGGTAGTTTTTGCGCAGCAGTAGGAAGGTTTCCAAGGACAAAGAACAGAAACCTGCCATAACTAATAATTACAATCTCAAAGATACCAAGGAATAACCATTTGTGTGATTTAAAAAAAAAAAAAACGTAGACTACAGCCAGATGGAAAACTGAAGCATTACTCTATACAGAAAATAAAGGCAGAAAATGGTTCGTTTACTCTCTTTACATTTGTACAATGGTAATAAAAATGTCAGACAGACTGATTTTCAGGCAACATTTTCATTGCAGTAAAGTCAAGATTACAAGAGAAGATGTATTAATAGGGCATATTTTTCTTGCAATACTGCATTTTTACCTTTCTTTCAAGGATACGCCTATGTGTATGTTCAGTTTAGTTTTAATTTGGTACTGCCATTTAGTTTTTAATATTTATGAAATTACATGCCTTTCTCTGAGATAGCTGCATAGAATTTGCATTTCGCAAGTCTATGTTTTAAACATTCTTTCCAGAGTAGTTAAGACTTTATTGTCAGAAAAATTCCACACAACTTAAGAGAGGAAGAAATACCTGTTCCAGTGAACTGGCCACCAGATACCTGGTTTGATTTATGCATTCTAAAGCTGTTATAGATCATTTATATATTCTAAAGCTGTTACAGATTCAAGTTTTCTTGAAGAAAGAACATAGCAGAAAATGTCACTGTTTGTTGTTGGTTTTTCCTGGATGGATCTCAACATTATTTCTTCTTAACTAACATTTGATTGGCAAATCTAAAAGGAAACCACTTCTCCTTCAAGATGTCACAAATCTAGAAAGAAAAACAAAACAAAACAAAAACCAAAACAACCAAAAAACAAAAACAAAGGGCAAAAACCCCTAAACCAGATGCCCCCTGAAACCATCCAAAGAGCTCCTAGAGGATAACAAAAATCAAAGCACACAAGAATTATTAGACCAAAGACAGAGGGAAAAAGAGATAAAATGTAAGAGGCGGCCTCATTCTAGATATGTGAGGGAAGGACCTCCCCTGTGAGGGCTTATCCTGCAGTCTGAGAATTGTTTAAACATACTCTATTTAAGAAAGAATGGATAAAATGTGACTGAGTAGAGAACCTGGGATCTTCCTATTGAGTAGTTTACAGAATTACATCCTTTCTTTCTTGCTCTCCTGAGCTACAGAAACTGTGCATCCTGATGTGCACAATTGCAAACCTCAGCAGGAGAACGGGCTTTTCCCTGGCTATTCTAGTAAGGTGTAGAGTGGTGTACTGGAAAAGAGGAGTCTGGATACAACCATTCCTCCCCCGCCCCACCACCTCACCCGGTGTAGCTCCCCCTCATTAAAATCTGAAGCTTCTAAAGTTTCTTGACCTGACGTTCAACAGTTTGTTTCTCAAGTAAATGCACTAGCAGAGGCTTCACTTCAGAGGAGATTCAGGAGTCCTGAATCCCAGCTGGATGAGAGGGTAAAGGACAGTCTGAAGCCAAGGGTCTCACATCAGTTGGCTTCCCAATCAGTGCATATCGGAGTAGCCCTATGGAGGCATACAGCCAATGAGATGTAGGTGCAAGGTGCTTCAGTTAGGACCTCTGAATTGCTCCTCAGAGGTGCTTCCCCCTTGGTTGACCAAGCCAAGGAAGCCCATGGGTCTATCTTATGTTCTGAGTCACTGTGTTGAAACAAAGTACCTATCTTTCAGGCTTTGTGAGGCTTCCATATAGATCCTCGAGGTCGTCAGAATTTGCCCCATGGTATCTACCACATGTCAGCTTTTTTGTGTGTGATGTGATGAAGTCTTACATGAGAAATGGTGTTTTCTACAACCTTTTTATGCATATCACTCTGTCTAGGCCCAGACTATGTCTTTATTCACTTGGAATAGTACCTGATTTCAATAGTCCCATTAAAATAAACAAAATCACATAGTTATTTTCAGAAGTCACTCTGCAGACAACTTCTAACTGTTACTATTGAAGAGCTGGAATAAATATTTCCAGATGGAAATTATGTTTCTAAGTCTGTACTTTCACACTCTCCTTCTCTCTAGCTACTTCTCATAGTTATTAAACAACCTCATATTCAAGGACATCTCTCTAGAAAATGACAGCCAGTTACTTCTGCCATAATTGTCCAGAAGTGACAATCCTATTGAAGAGAAAAACAGGACAGACTGTTCAGCTCATTTCCAAGAATGGAAAGCTAGAGTCCTGAATTTTTGCAGAAATGGGGGAAATACCAGATCTACACTGAAACAAGACGTGATGTTAGTAAATATGGTGATGAGTATATTCAAACGAACAGACACAGTCTTAATCCAGCATATATTATGACATTAACATGGTTTATATAATGGTATGAATCAAATGAAATACTATACAATACTGAACAACGGCCTGTTCATGATAATAGGCATAAAAATGACTGATCAAGGCTTCAGTTTTGAAAATGTATTACATTTAACCCTTGATTGGTCTGCACTTTTTTATGACACTACTTTTTCTTTAAGTTAATCAGATAGCAAAATGTGTAACTCACAAAATGTTAACTTTCTAAATAACTGCTTATTTTCCTTTGAGTAATAATAATAGAGAAATCCCTGAGATATTTAAAGTTGGGAGTTGTCCTAGAGATAAATCTCTAAACAGTTTAACATTCTATGTTCATGGACCCTGACATCAGCATACTTTCACATTTTCATGTTATCCTCTTACTGCAGGCAGAAAGATAATTTAATTACACAAGCCAGAGTCCCTTAATAGGATAAAGTTACATAATCAAGGAGACAAATTATGGCTAGTTATGAAAAAAGTATGCTGTGTGTTTAAACCAAATTGAGTTATTTAATCAACAGCTTTAGAAAAATGGATGGTACCCCATCATGCCACTTAAGTATATTGAGTAGCTCAAGGGGAAAATGTTGTGTGTAAGCTTTAATTAATTTCCACTTTCAAATCCTCAGAGACATGAAAGAAAAAAAGTCTGACACATGCTGTTGACAATGTACACAGGTTCCAAGGACATTTGATGGAATACATGTATTATGATCATGAAAATACATTTTTATCAGCAACTTTGTTTCACATTCCAAATGTGTGCATATTAACCAATGATTATATGGGCTTTTCATCGGTATAAATTAATAAAGGTTTTTTTTTGTTTCTTCTTTCCAGTCAGTACTATTTGATTACAGTAGCTCAAGCTTTGCCTCATCATGTATCTGTGATAGCTAGCGTTTTGGAACTGCTCCACCACTTTTAAGGGAGTACACTTAAGCCAAAAGTGTGGAACCAAAAAATAATATATTACAACAGAGAAACTAAGGAAACCTCAGATAAGCTGTGTGAGCAGGACTGGATAAAACAGGTTAAAACAAATCTTACCACTCCCAACTGTCTCCTTGCAGAGTAATCTTTTCCACCAAACTTATCTCAGTCCAGCAAACTTTAGAGGTTCCATTGGTCACAAAAACTTCATAGTCACATTAAAGGTGTGTTGATTTTGGTTTCTAAACAAGCAAACTGCTCATATGCTAGCTGATTCTTCTTATGACGTGTTCTCTGAAAAGAGGGAGGTAGTTTCAAAGGAGAGGAAGAATAGACTCGTACCAGCGGCTAATCCAGTAGCAATCTCCAATACACTAAAACTCTGCTCAGTTTTTTCTTCTCTCTCCTTCCATCCTAACTCCTAATAAGCCTCTCCTGCCTCTGAAGGCTACATACATCAATGTGCTTAGCAGTTGTCTTCAGTAGTCCTGAAACTCCTGTCACTTCAGCTCAGCTTTTGAGGGGCAGTTTTTCAAGAGGAGGGCTTCTTATGGAGGAGATACAGAGATTCCTGCAGGTTTTCACTTTCTTGTGGCTTCAAAGTGCATGCTTCTTCACAATGTCTTGGGAGAGTCCCTTAGCCCCAGAGTAGTGCACTGCTGCAGCCCTGCAACTCTGCTGCATTCAGAAGGTCAGGCTGGTGGGTGGGGGTTTTGATCTTTGAGTTATCCTCTTCAGAAGAGGGGCTTCCTGAATGTCAAATGGTTTGATCTTTGCAGCATACCCTTCTGAAGTCCTAGATGCAGCCTGACCTGCATCCGATGGAAGACATAAGCTTCTCCCTAGCTTTTAACACAGTGGAGAAGTTCCAGTGCTAGAAAAGTTCTTTGCTTAATTATGGCAAGGGTACACAAAACTTTAGAGGGTAAAGCCTTTCTGTGTAGATTGAACCTGCTCCCTTGCCTTTGATGCACAAAGAGAAAAGCAAAATAATTGCCATGTGTTACATGTTCTCATTGCAATAGAGGGTTTAAAAAGGTAACGTTAGGCACATAATGCAGATTTCAGTATGTTGTGTCCTGGCATAAACACTCAGTGAAAAAGACAGCTACAGAAACAGTTATGAAGCTGAAATCATGCTAAATAGATCAGCCTTATATGTTTGTATAAAACACTTTCATAGAAATCCTGATACCTCATAGCACTTATCACAGAAGCCTGTTGTTTACATAATGACATACCTAATACCTCCTCTATGCTCCAGATTTTTACCTTAAAAATAGAGCTCCGGATCAGCTAATCATTTAGGCATCAATTGTATGGGTATCGTTCAGAGCCTTGCTATCAAAATGCAGGAATACACATGTCTGGACATCAAACACATGGATATATTAGTCCTTTGTTTTTTAGAGACAAGATTTGCATGAGGAGAAGCTTGCAGATTTTGGGCTATGAACTTTCTGAATGCTTAAGATCAAATAACTTTAAGTTACAAAGTATGTTACTCATCAAATAGCAACTTGCTTCTTTCAGTTTTGTTAGAATTCAAATGTTTCTAGTAAAGGGAGTTTTAGCATAGCTACAACAAATCCAGTTTTATCTAGTTCTGCTTGTTGTTCAGAAAAAATATATTTTCCCCAAAATAATGGAACAACATATTACTTTTATGCACCTGGCATAGAAAAGTACTATTGTTTACCATCTCCAAACTACTAAACTTCTATAGTATCAGTTAAATTTCTGTGTCAACCGTGAGCAGTCTAAATGAGGTGAGATTAAGAAAATGTCTGTTACACAGCAACGGATAATTTTTCTGTGAATAACTTTAAAATTATTTATATTCGTCATAAACTTGTAGTGATAAAAAAAGTCAAGTTAAGGTTTGTCTGGTAAATTTTATTATGCAATTACTGTGAAATGCTGACCTGTGGTAGCTGTAAGAAAAAACAATGCCCTTGTAAATCTTTAACTCTGCTACTGAATATAATTTTCAGTTTGTATGGCTTGTGCAATTGACTGCTATGCCTTAATCTGATTCCATAGAAGAAAATAAGTATTTTGAGGAAAAAGGGAGTGGTAACTAAGAAGGAATACTACTAATTCAGATAACGCATAATCCTGTGAAAGGAAGAGCACCCTTAACCTCCTCGATAAGAACTGACATTTCTGTATATCATCTAAGGATGCTCAATACCTAAGCAGAATTTTGCACAAAGAGAGAAATGAGAATATGCCTCTGCTTGACAGTGAAATGAATTTAAGGACATGACTATTCAGACAAGCCATTGTGAAACATTGTGTGTTAAATGAATGATCATCTTATCCTCAAACAATATTTTCAATATATGACAAATTTCTGGGTTTATTAATACTAAATAGTTGAAAAATTAACTACAAGTTTTGGTGTCTTGTTTCTGCATCACAGAATGAATACGTTTCATCCAGAGAGTGTATTTAGAATCGTAGAACAGCCCAGGACCTTTAAAGATCATCCAGTCCAACCTTTCATGGGACAGGGAGCCTAGATGAGGTTATCTGTCACCCTGACTAATTGCATCTTGACAGCCTCCAGCACTGGGGACTCTACCACATCCCTGGGCAGGTTGTTCCAGTGAATGATTTTCCTTACTGTAAAACATTTTTTTCTTATGCCCAGATAAAACTTCTCCTAGTGCAGCTTGTACCTGTTGCCCCTTGTTTTCTCCATGTGACTCATTGTGAAGCAAGAGCCTCCGACCTTTTCATTCACCTTTTAAGTACTGGAATACGGTGATGAAGTTCCCCCAAGCCTTCTCTTCTCCAGAGAGAAAAGACCTGTAAACATACAGACATTACATCCAAGAAAGATCTCAGATGAAGTACAGATCATGAAGGAGGTAGGACCAAGGGTTTTAGCCTTCATGAAAAGTTTGCTTAATTGCTTTCACAGGTGTGATGGACAAAAATATGTAAAACATAAAGATGTCTCTGCCCTTAATGTTTTTCTAGACAGTATTTTACTAGTGTTAAAGTTTTAAGAAATGAAAGAATAGAAGAGGTCTGATGTCTCTCTTACTTTCAACAAGGTCCTTGAAAAAAGATCAAAGAGTTCAGAAACTCACTGGAAAAATACAGGTGGTTGTGGACCTCCTCACAGGTTGTGGGTTAACCCCTGTAGGGAGTTTGCTCACACCCCGCCTCAGTGGGGTGGAGGGCAAAGTTGAGAAGACTCACGGGTCACGATAAACACGGTTAATAACTGAATAGCGGGAGGGGAAAAATATAATTAAAAAACCCAAACAAACAAACAAACAAAACCGAACCAGTGATGCCAAAGCAGTAACTCACCACTGACAAACCGATGCCTGGCCAGTCTCCAAGCAAATGGTTGCCTTGGAAAAACTGTCCCCCAGGTTTATTGCTGAGCATGATATATGGAATATCTCTTTGGTCTGTTCAGGTCAGCTGTCCCAGCTGTGTTCCCTCCCAACCTTTTGCCCACCTTCATCCTCCTCATTGTGGGGGCAGAGTGGGAAACAGAGAAGGCCTTGATGCTGTGCAAGCACTGCTCAGCATTAGCCAAAACTGTTTTGGTGACAAATCTAAAACACATCACCATCTAGGCTGCTATGAAGAAGATTAACTCCATCCCAGCCAAACTCAGTACAATGTCAAAGCCCTTTGTGACACAGAACACAGAAACAAAGTCATTCTCCAGCTATAAGTTTAGAACACTTATCTCCTTGTTCTGCAGATTTTGGCATACAGTCCAGAATTGGACTAGGATGATGGTTGAAATGCTTGGATTAGTTTCACAGGTGAAATAATTGTAAGCATTGTTTAAGATTAGTTAATCAAAAGTCCATGAAAGCTAATAAATCTGGGCACTGAGCATTAAAAGACTACGTAAATGGCATAAGCCAAGCTAGTATCTGCACTTTTAGGGAAGCAGTGTATGAAGCAGGCAACCTTAAAATGCAGAAAACACTGAGGTACAAAAGGTGGTCAGCTGCAAATCAAACTCCAAAACGTGACCCAGGGGAAAATACGAAGAACAGATGCACCCACCTCCAGCAAAATGGCAGATGTGTTGTAAGAAAAAAACCACATCATTATACACATCTGTGCAAATCCAAAAGAATGCATGACATTAGTGAAGAGCACAGATTATGTTTCAGAAGAAGCACTCGGTGTGGCAATGCTTTCAGCAATAGGCCAACTGGCTAATGTCAGCAGTTCATAGACAGTCTATGGGGAGAGATGTCAACAAGTTAAGATTAATTACACATGGATATGCAAATTACCGTAATCCTCACAAAAGTATAGATGTAGGCAAACATCATCGAACACTTACCTGTGTATCCTTATGCACTGATTGAATGCACTGTTATGAATAATCACAAAAAGTATGTAAGCTTATTCATCCTAAGTGCAAATATAGAGCAATACGAGAACTTCTGTGTATGCACTGGGGGAAGTATCACTTTGTGTTTGCCTTGTATTTGTGTTATGTTCTTGAACTGTTACATACTGACACTGTCAGAACTAGGACATAGTTCTGTAAATCTTGGGTCAGGTCCCTCTTTAGGTATTTTTGTCTTTTTGTACATCTGTCCTCTAATGCATTAGTTTCAAAGAATGTCTCTACTTCATGACCCATCAGGTTCATCAAGATGGTACAAAATATCCCCAGTATGGGAACTGCATTAGTCTTACAGCAGCTAGATGGAGAGGTTATAAAAAGAAGAGACGTATTTTGCAGCATAGAAGACAAGTATCTGTAGGATAGAAAAAATACAGCACTAAGGATTCCATAGAGGGTTGTCCCCTCTTGTAATTATATAGCAACCTGAATGATAACTCAGTTATGGGAGTTTCAAGCTCCAGTTCTTAAAGTGCAGTGATTACATATGACTTCTACTTTATCTGGGGGTTTTTTGTGTGTTTTCTTTTGTTCTGATTTTGTTGGGATTTTTTAGTAAAGTGTACTTCTAATTCTCCTGGTTTTAAAAAGATATGCAAAAATGTGACCTTAGTGTCCCATGTTTATAGGCTTAAATATTAATTCAGCAAATATAAAGATGCATCATGCATTTTTAAAAAACCTAGTTCTTGGTTTAGTAGTCCCCATTATTTCAATTCAGATTTCTTGTATTTCAAATGTATGGTATTTGAAAAATCTCCACTGAGCTGAGAAAGTGTTTAATATTAAGGATAAGTATCAGCTAAGAAGCTCCTTCTCTAACCCTATGTTTCAGGCAAGGATCTTACAAGTTGTTTAACCACAAGGCACTTTTTTTTTAGTCATAGACTACATTTGGCTGATTTGGCATTAAGACTCATAGATACTGAGAAAAGTGAGAAACGCACATACACCATAATTATGCATGTTTCTGATTTTTTTTTTAAACTAAATGTATTTTCATTCAAAATACGGAAGATTAATATTGGATGTCACCTGAGGTTAACAATCAACATAAAATTGGAGAAATACTTTTTTAATTGTGTTACAGATGTTTTTAGACTTCAAGAAAATCTATTTTGTGAAGTGACTCTCTAAGAACAGTAACTTTGTGTAGCTCTTACCAATATGTTACACCTCTTGAATCAAGTAAAGCATTAGAGGGTGCTTATTATTACAAAGCATGCAGTATCACCATGAACTGATTTTTTTTTTTTTTATTTACACAGAAGAGGAAATAACGCCTACACATTGTCTTGTTTGATTTGGACAACTACAGAAAAAAAAATAATTACCAATGACTCCACCAGCTTGCCTTCATCCATAGAGCCAGAATTAACCAGGGAGAAAATTGACACATAGAAAAACACACTTTGTCTTCCCACAGGCAAAAAATCTCATCATGTCCCTCTCCCCTGAAAGGTCAGAAAATAATGAGATCTGCGCTGTCTCCTAAAGCTGGCCTGGGGTCCAGAGTCAAGGGAAAGCAATGCACGAGCAAGCCCAGAAGGATTTGAACTCAGAGTATTTCCTTGATCATAGGCGTGGCAATATTGTGCAAATGGGAAATCCTTCTCTATCATCTATTATTTAACCATTGGTCAGTGAGTGCAGAACAGGACAGGACAGAGTGTGCAGTGGCAGCATGACAGGGGTCTCCTGCAAGCCGTACTTGGGGGGTGAATGATCTAGCTGGTACCAGAGGCTCTTGGAGCTTGAATAGCTGTGCTGTAAACTGTTCCCAGGTAAACTGAACCAGCCAAAATACATCAGCAATTGAAGCAGCTATGTAAACAAATGGAAGTGGTGCTGAATTGTGTGCTGGTAGCACAGTTCTGCTTCTAGAGTTTGATCTGGCCAGTTCTGCTAACTACCTTTCACTTCTGTATCAAATCTATTTCCTCTGGCCCTGGCGATCCTTCTCAGGAGGGCCCAGCAGCTGCTGTAGCATTTGGTTCCTGTGCAGTTGTGCAGGGTGCTGGGTAGCCGCTTGCAGCGTGGCCAGCTGGAGCCCCTGCACACAAGTCCACCGCAGGCGGGTCCCAAGTGCTATCACAGGAGGTAGGAAGGGCTGTAAATAGGAACAGAGTCCCAGCTTATGCATCTGTGAAGTAGCTTTTGTTTTAAACATAACATTAGAATTTCCTTTTCTTTCTCTTGTCTTGACCTTTCTCTTTCAATTCCCTCTTGCTTCTTTTATTTTTTTTTTAGAAAACATTTTTGAGTCATATATCTTCCCCAACAGTGCACTTTTTCCAGCCTACTGAGGTCATCGTTTCTAACTTGTTTTTTTCTGCTTTAGAACATAGCAATTAGGGCTATGTATCACATGTTCAGATATAAAAAAGAAATGAGAAGTGTATATAAACTCTTAAAAGTTGGCACAGCGTTTCTTTGTAAGACACAAAATCAGCTTGAAATTAAGCATTTTATTTAGGGCAGCCCCACAGATACTCTTCTTGCTCCCTGATAGAATTTTGGTGTGACAGGAAACAGTGACGTTCTGTTTGCCGAATTGCTTTGTAGTACTGGTCTCTGTTAGTAAACAACACTGAAAAGTGCAGAAGACTCCTTCTTGCATTAGACAGGCATGGCACACAGTTGTATCACAGAAAACTGCTTGTGCGATTTTGTTTTATTATAGCATTCACAATGCCATGTCTGAAAACCCTTTACACTACACAATGGTAGTAATGACATATTGTAGAGACCAACTGTAATCAGGAAATGCTACTCCACTTTCTATCATTTGTCAGGCACTTATATCGGCTTTTTTTGAATAGTGCTTCAGAAATATACTATATGCTTTTCTATTTAAACCTTTAATTTAGGGATGGACAAACCAAACAATAGATTTGCAGAAGAACATGAATTTTAGTGGCTTACAATCAGATAAATGTTGCCAGATAGACAGTTGTATGGTACATTTAGGAAGGAAATGTAAGAACTGAATGAATGACAGTCAACCAAAATGACTCAAGGGTTCTAGAAATGACTGAGATAAATTTTCACAACACAGACTCAAAGATTCATGACTACAACATATAAATTATTTCAAGGGAGAATGATTCACTGAAAGTATAAGGTACTTCCAAAACATAAGACAAAATGCAAAAAGAAACCAAAAAAGAAGAGGTAATGTATGCAGCAAACAAGTAGATGGTTCAGTGCAGGTTAAATACAAGTATCAATATGGTTTTACTTGGAAAACCTTTAATTAAATGTCCCTGTAACCCTTCTATAAACAGGTAAAATTAAGTCTAGAATAAAGCAAAACAATTTTAAGAGGCTTGTTCTCTTTATAAAAATAGACAAATTAATAAATTGCCCTAATTCAGGTGGTGAGCAATAATTACTCAGTATTTGAAGTAACGAGTCTATGTTTTTCTTAGGCAATCTCTGGACAAATTTTTTTGCTTCTTTTAAGAAGCTGTACCTATGAACAGGAAACATAATCTTCAGCCATTTTTTTCTATATATATATTTGAATTAGAGATTTGCTTGTTGTTCTCGTTTGAGCCAAAACAGAACCACTTCTCCATTCAGAGATTTTCAGCTGTCTCTTCTAAGTGACTGCACTTTCTGAAGTTAATGGCATATTTTTCCAGACAGTGTCTGCCTCTAGCAGTGATAGCACTTGGTGTTGATAGTTACTACCAAGGCATGGGATGCAGAAAGGCTCTTGCTTAGACTTGCTCCTGTAGCAACCAAGGTCACTGCTAAATCTTGTGCCCCACGTTGGGGTGCTGTAAGTAAAAGGGGTCGTAAGGGATTAAAAAGGTCGCACCAGCAGGGAGGAGCAGGCAGCACAAGTGACCCACAACTGACCAACAGAGTATTCCATCCTATGTACGTCATATTCAGTATAAAGCTGAGAGACCATGAGGGTCAAGCCCTCTTCTTCAACGGCTGGTGTCCAAGGAGGACTCACTCTGTTCTTCTGTCTGTGAACTCAAGCCATGCATCCCTGAATCCAGTTCCCAAATTCAATTCCTGAATCTGGTTCCCATCTGCTGCCAAGTCCAGCCTGGGACTTCCCCAGTGCCAGCCCTGAAGCATCGCTGGTGATGTATTGTCATCAGGGGTCTGGGTTCAGTATTGGTTTCTTATATATTTGTATATATTTCATTATTTTCTTATTAATATTGCTACCTTTTCTTTTATTGTTTCATTAAAACTGTTTAGTTTACTTTTCCAACCCATAAGTCGCTCTCCCTTGTTCTCTCTCTCTCTTCTCCTTCCGGGAGGGGAGAAGAACCTGGGTTAATAGAGAGCATCTGTCATTCGTGAGTGGCCAGCCTCAACCTGTGACATTGTTAAGACATTTTTTTTCTATTTTATGAAAAATAGTGAATGTTAGAGCTAAAAATTATCCTTCATCTTACTGGCAGAATAGTAAAACAATAAATTACTTTGATACCTCAACTATGACTATGACTTGAGGTAAAAGAATAACCAACTTGCTCATTTTTCTGCCCGTTCCAGTCTACATTGTCCTCTGTACCCAGTATCATGAGGACTGAATACTGTAAACTCTTAAATATATTTATCCTTACAAATTCATGCTGTCTTACTACCTCAGATTTGAAGAAAGAGAAGCAAGGCTCAGGCAGGTTAAAATAAGGAAAGTAGATTAGGGTTCACTGAAAATTACATCACCTACTTGGGTGCATTAGTCAGGCATGAAGAATGGAGGCCAGAACACCATGACTGGCACCTACGTTCACCATCAGATGGTTGGGAAGAGTTGCATGTTACATAGCTGCCTGATCATTTTAGATCCTACCTAGTAAGAACTGAGGAGTTTGGAATTAGCCAAAAGACGGTTGTTGAGGAAAGAAATCCAAAAAGAGGAGATAAAGATAGCACATGCTTGTAAATCCACCTAAAATGATTAGGTGGGCAGGAGACACATGGAAATCTGGGGGTCATATTACCAGAATATGAGCCATTATAAAGGGAGAAACAAGGCTCTGCTCATTCCTTCCCAGTAAAGCTGTTCAATTCTGCAGAAAAGAATTAAAGGTTGGGCAAGAATGTAGAACAGTAGTGGTGAGTTGGGTACTTGTGTTTAGAAGTTTTTGGTCAGTGTTGTTGCCCAGCCAAAGGGATGGTGTGAGAATGCCTGTGGACTGAGACCAGCAGGAGACGAATTTCTCTTTCTGGCTGTGACAATGTGTCAGCCATGTGCCAGGCTGAAGGACTTTTCTGCATGCTCAAAAGCAGAAGTGTATTCCAAGTCAACATTCATACCAGTACCTGATGTGCTTAGACTTGTTAGGTTATTTGCAATTATAGTTTTGAATTTATGCACTTAATTTCTGCCTGAGATCATCTTTGAGAACCCAAGTCTGGACCTAGGCAATTTGCCCAAAATCATATGAAGACATGTGCCAGAGTACAGATGTGAGATTCCTGTAAGTGCTAGATAAAGGCTCCAAGTAACAGACACAGCTTTGTTTTCTTGCTGTATACGGTAGCTTGTGCTGTGTTTATTCCACAAAGATGCCCCTCCAATGAGGTTTCTATGTGACTATATATCCACTAAGAATTAGGAATTCAAAAAACTTTAATTCTGACAAAAGCTTTCTGGCCACTACTGAGCTGGACATAAATCATCTTTCCATGATCAACATAAAAAAATAGATTCTTTTTCAAGACATTAACTATTGCTGTTGTTATTCCCAATATTGCTCTAAATTCTGTATGTCTGAACATACAGTATGGTGATATCAGGAAGTGCTAGCCATTTCTGGCTTTAATAATGTGACATTGAGAATTATTATGGTAATTCCAATTATAGTTTTGAATTTATGCACTTAATAGTCAAGAAAATATTATCAGTCAAAAGACAGGCTTTTTTCTTTCCACAGAAAAACTAATAATCTAGTGATCAGCTGCTTTACACTTTCAGACAGAAATCTGCTTCTCAAGATTCTTTTCTCCTTCAGTTGCAAAACATATTTCACTGTAAGGACTGAGACACTCATAGGAATACACATTTTATAACAGTGGCAAAACAAGTCTAATATGAAAGAGACATTTTGGAACATGAAAATTTCACTTGAGCGCTAACGTTTTCACAACAAATTGGGCAACTGACAAATGTTTGGCCTCCAGATCTCAGAAAGAGAGCTAAAAATTGTGATCTCAGGATACCAAGGAAAAACAATTAACAGAGCTTGGCTTGAAGCTGAGCCATTTGTTATAAACGCTTCTCAGAAAACCCATGGATTCATTTTTTACTCCCTATAGGTATTATGCCAGTCTTTCCAAAAATCTTGCTTTTTACCAGGATCATGCTAGTTCTTTTCCTTGAAAATGCTTTGAAATGCAGACATCAGTGTTTCTTTCACCTGAATGAGTTGTTACATCTCTATTTTGGAATTGGGGAAAAAAAAAAAAAAGACAAAGGAAATTGTTTTAAGTCCTACCAAAACAACTTTAAAGACTACTCAGGAAATGATTTTTTATTCAAAGATTTTTATAACTCTCCCATGAATTGCAACAATGCTGTTGTTACAAAAACAACAGCAAAAATATACATAACGTAAGCCAACGAGGTGTTGATGTTGGTAAATTAAGACAAACACCGCTCTCTGTCAGTTTCTTTTGCTATCTTTTTCCTTTCTATCAGTGCAGTGATAAAAATATGAACAATGATTATTAAAAGGTTTGCTAGTTGCTTCTCAAAATTTGCAAAATAGCTTTGTCACAGGCAGTGCAAGATACGAGATCAGACAGGTTCAAGCATTAGAAAATCTCTAGAGATATTTGTATCTTACTATCTGCATTTAAAAATCTGTACAGCTGATCAGCTGTACCTTACTCTTTGATCCTTAGTCAACTCCTTCCACACTCTGCCAACATTTGCTGTTGAAATAGATGCATGTCTGTCTCATAGTTGCTGTTAACTTCTTGCTGTCTTGGGAATGGAAGTAGATACATAGATTATAGAATCCATTGTTGTAAGCTGATTTATAATACTTTGTGTCATAAAACTTCTGCAACCAAACTAGAGTATCAGTCTTTAGGACAAAATAAAACCCAAATAATCTTGATTTTAGAGAGTTCACTGATGAAAGATCTAACACCAATTTGACAAATTGTTCCAATGAGTCACACTTCTAAAAAGTCGTCTTTACTTGTAGTCTGATTTAGTCTAATTTTAGCTTCCATTACTTTCTTATATGACACTGCCTGCTAGATTTAAGAAGCATTTTATTATAGAGATACTCACAGTCCGATAAACTTTGATAAATTAAGAAAATTGAGCTCCCTTAGGTTTTTGCTACAGAAAAGTTCCCCAAAACTTTAATTATTCTTGTGGACTTCTGAGCTATCTCCAGTATTTCAAAATTCCAATCAAGCTGTGAACATTCACAGGCTAACAGTTACACCATTTCAGAGATGAAGAAAGCACATTGTCTCCATGTTTCATCTTTTTTGCTATTTGTCTGTGAATTGCTGTAACACAGAAAAATAAGTTCCAAAGATGAGGCATCATGATTCTTATGTTTGGGTTTTAGGGATACAAAGTCTTTCACAGCATTTTCTAAGTATGTCCACGTTTCCTTGCTCTGACAGAGAACTAACTGATCAAGCATTTCAAAGCTGTATTTTACAAGGAGATCTTCCAAAGATAAAACTATACATTATAATTTAACTATTTAACAACTTTTTTTAAAGTATCTTTGACCTAACACAGGATTGTAGGTACTTAAAAGAGTTGTGTTTCAGTAATCTTGTTTTGACATTGCTGAAAATTTTAAAAATCCAGAGTCTATTCCCTGCTCTGCTTCCTTCAAAGGCTGAACTTTTAAGAAAAACTCTACAAGAATATCCAGAATAATATTTTGTCACAGCATTTGTATTAAATCTTTAACTTCTATCTAGAAATGGACCTAAACTGATCAAAAGCATTCTTTTTAATTCTGCCAACTATTGCTTTTTTTTTTTTTTTCCGGAGTCCCTCTCTTTATTATTATGTCTTCAGTGGTTTCAAATCCTAATCATTTTGATTGCCATCAACCTCTTTCCCTCTTCCAATTTGTAGAATCTACATAGGTGGCATAAATAATGACTGAAAAGTATGACCCAAAATATTACATGCTAATAGTTTTAATGTTATAGAAGAATGTCTTTATTTCTGTGTTTGCTCTCTAGGTCATTCTAAGTATAACATTAGAGAAAAAAATTCTACCAATTCATCCCTTATCCTAATATTTCTAAATGGCAGTAGGGAATGTGACAGCAAGGCAATAATGACAGGTATGAGAGATCAGATACAACCATATAGTCAGTTTGTTGTAGAAATACTAGCTGACATTATAAAATTTCTAACTATATCAAACAATATTTGTACTTGAATTCACCAAGATTTCTTGCTTAGTTTCTTAACAAATAACTAATAGCTTTTTCACTTTGTGGATGACAACAACATCTGTCTCTCAAGATAATGGGTATTTCTAATATTGTTTGTTGGTTACTTGTAACAGATATACAAAGGTATTCTGAATAATTTGATAAAGAGATTTTCTCAGGTTAGTGAATATTTTTTCATAATTCTTTTCTTAAATGTTGACTGAAATAGTTATTTTAGTTTTAATTTTCAAAGTAGTCTAAGTATATAATATAGCCTGTTACAGTGTATCTCCTTAATATACAGTGTGATATGGATGCCTACTTCCAGGAATTTTATTCACAAGTCACAATTTTATGAGTGAATGCAGCCTTACCTGAACTGGTCAGTGATAAATTAAATTTCTTAAATACAAGTGTATCATTTGTAATGTATCATCAGCTCAATAGGATTTTTTTCTATCTCTCTTTCTACAAGATAGTTATAAATTTTACTAATCTCATTGAATTTCATGGAAGTGTAAATAAGAGCATAATTATTCCAGTCTTTAAATACTCTAATGTCCTTTAAAAATTGTCTTATCATAAGACATCATTAAATTATTATAAGCAAATTATCAAAAAGCATAAAGAAAACATAACTAGTTGAGTGCACAGGTTGTATGTTATAAGCTAATAGAATAAACATAGAACTTAAAAATAATACAATCTAAAAGTGGGAGAAATCAATAATTAAATCATAGTTAAGTATATATAGCACAGTAGTTAGAAGATAGTGTTAACATAATTGATTGTGTGCTGTTTATTAACCTAAAATGCTGGTATTTTTGAGTTTCCAATGTAGTTTTACACATTTTTTTCTTAAGAAGTGTAAAGGAGATAATCAATTGCATTATTATGCTCTTTCCATAAAACACAAAAAAAAAAGTTAACATCATTTATACGAAAAATGTTAATTGTGTCTTTAAAGGCAGATATATGTTATGGCTGCAGTTACTTCATGAATTGCTCTAATGTGTAGGGGGTGAAAGGGTAGCACAAGTATGCTTATGCATGCATGGTTCTCTTGTTCACTGGAAGTTGTACAAGTGCCTAGACATGCACAGCTGACTTCCTAGCAAAGAACAACCATGCTCAAAGTAACATTTGTTATCCAAGCACAAAACCTGCAGTTAAGCTTGATAACAAGAATCTCATAATATCAAGGATGTGTAAGAATGGGGAATCTCAACTTCCACCACAAAGCCAGATTTTAAACAGATCACAAACTGCTTTACTTATCATTGAGAAGCATCAGAAATGACAGGAAGGGAAGCCAGGAGTGTCCAGAAAGAGATGAACATGACAAATGCTCTCAATTATGCTTGTTAAGTAACTGTAAGGAACCAACAGAGCATTACAGAATTTCACCTCGTAATGAACAACTCGTAGTTCAGTATTATGAAAGATAATTTTAGTCATATTTAAATTCATTAATAATAAGACTATCTGTCAGTGGTAGTCTGGTTCAGCACATACTTCTATGCATAAATGCATGTATTTCTCTATGATCTAGAAGTAGAGAAACAAGCTGCATTAAAAAATTACATTATTATTTCATAGTACTCTCAGAGTTGCCACTAAATTTAAATGAGCTTCATGGGATGCAAAAGAAATAAACCCACCCATTAAGAGGTCAAACCCATTTGGTTGTTTTTAAATTCATTAAATGCTCTGCTACCTTTTTCCAGGAGACTATTTTTCTTTCTAAACAAATTAAAAACCCCTGAGATGTAGGTGTCAAGCATGATTTTCCCAATAGGGTCCAGCAAAAATGTAAAGGGTTATAATTTTACTCAAGAGAGGTTTTAATGACCAGGTTTTAACTCAGCTTAGAAGACAACATCTGACACCAGGCTGATTCCTATCCACCCCTCAAAAGGCAAAAATTGTATTATAATCAGCTCTTGAATTTAATAATTCTTGCTACTAATGTAAGATACTTTATGGGAGGAAGTATGAGATGAATGGCAAGCCATCAAGGAAATGCATCTGAGTTTGCACAGGTATGTGCAGAAGTGTGAAGGAGTGAAAACATGAAATACATGAAATAGATTTTCAATTACTGTCACTGTGGTTGGGCTGGGTACAGGCGCTGGATGCACATAGTGTTTTTGAAGAATCATAAAATCATAGAATGGTTCGGGTTGGAAGGGATGTTAAAGATCATGTAGTCCAACCCCCCTGCCATAGGCAGGGACACCTTCCACCAGACCAGGTTGCTCAAAGCCCCATCTAACTTGGCCTTGAACACAGCCAGGGAGGGGGCAGCCACAGCTGCTCTGGGCAACCTGTGCCAGTGTCTCACTGTAAAATATTTCTTCCTTGTATCTAATCTAAAACTACCCTCTTTCAGTTTAAAACCATTGCCCCTTTTCCTGTCACCAGAGGCCGGCTGCACTATGGCATTGGTGAAGATACTAAATAGCATTAGCCACAGTATGGACCCTTAAGGGACACCACCTGTTACTGGGTTTTTGAGAGTGAAAGCACTGCTCCTTAGCTCGGGCCCAGACATGAACAGAGCCTCTCCTTAAATGTCAGCATGACCATTCACAACATTTATATTGGTGATTACTCCTAATTTGATTGCATAGGCAGCAGTTTGATCTTTCAGTAGCAGAAGGTTTTGCTCTGGTGTACATTCATTTTCAAACCGAAGCTCTCAAACCAACACAGCCTGGAGGAGAAAAACATCTCTCCCACAGTTCTACAGTGACTTTGAAGCCCATTTTAAGATTGCAGCCTTCTTAGCCAGGATGTTCAGATAAATCATGAAGCTAGAATAAGCTTTTGTAGTATCAGAGAGAAGAGACCAGAATTGATTCTGACAATCTGTATTCTGTCATGCACAATATTTTTGTTTTTATGAAGCCATCAGAACAGCTGGCCGTTTCTTGACTTTTGCATCAGAAAATACAGGGTTTTCCATCAATTCAAAATCCAGGTTAGTTCACCATGTCAGAGTCCCTTTTCCTATCAGCAAAAGTTACACAGTTTGCTCTCAATCCTTGACTTGCATTTGCTGAGCTGCAAAAAGAGTTCAAGTATCAACATGACCTAAACAGAGAGTTCTACCCTAAATATGCATAGAAAATGCTGAACAGAAATGACAATGATTAGTTTATTTTTGCTGTGAATGTTACAGATTATTGAAAAGGGTACGTATATCCAGACACCTGTTTGTTAGGAACTGTTCAAATGCCAGGAAGAGTAAAAATGACATGACCATGACAAATTCTGACGGGAAAGAGAGAATGAAGTTTTTAAAAAAAAGACAGTAGCATTTAAATACAGGTTTTCATTTTGTTACACTCTGAAATGGAGTTCACCCAGAGGCATTCCTTAAATTGGCAGGAGATCATGAGAAAAGCAAAGAGTTAGATCTCCCAGTACCCACTAAGGAAACAAGAGCTGCTATTAAATACCTTAAAGCTCAAAAAAGGCTCCTGGGGTTGACAGTCCTCTGCCTGTTTTGCATTTCCTATAAAGATACTGTTTCTACTCAACTTCTAAGATTAAACTCAGATTTTTAGTATAAAGCCCAGTTTGGTTTGATCATTGAACTGTTAATTATTCCTTAAAAAAACCAGCCAGAATACATTCAGCTGGCTGAAAAAAAAAAAGGAAAAAAAAGAATCCATAACTTTTATAGAAAGATATGTGCTGTGTTTTTGCAGTGATATTGGATGCTGTAATGCAGAGTATTTTATATTCAGATCAATTTATTCAAATATATAATTCTATAACCGTAACTGAATTCCAGCTTAAGCTGGAAAAGGCGTTTTACTATGTTGTAAAGGCAAAAAACCACCATGTTTCTAAGTATTTTGACTAGCAGCAAAATTTCACTGATCCCATTGTTGTATAATTACAGTGGAAAAACAACTAATGTATGGGATTTATCTTCATGGGATAGTTACCAAATTATTCTCTTTCACATTTCCTGTTTACTCTGGAGACACTGGATTTGGCAGTCAATTACTGGATGGCTGATGTACTCAGGACAGACCAGATTTCTGGTTGTCTTTCTGTCACTGATTGCATTCAAGGGACATCTTGCTGCTTTGGTGCGTCAGTACATCAAGTGGGTGAGGTGTCTTTGTCCAACACTGTCTCTTTTGTCTGTACACTAATCCAGCAGTGGCCACCACAAAAGATGGCAGGTAACAGCCACTTAGAAATCGAGATCGTGAACCCAATAGTGAAAACAAATAGGGGAGAGGAGCTGGCTGGACTATGGACAAACAAGATACAACAGGAGAGTATCTTGAACTGTTCCAGTGGGATTCAGTTACTTATCAGAGTTTGTCTCAAATTCTGAGTAAATCAGCAAAAAAGGGTTCATTTTCACACATGTTTCCAGCTATTAACATGTAGGAAATAGAGTTTTACAAAACTTTTTACAAATTCACCAAAAAAAAAAAAAAAAAATTGAGTTTTTATTCTGTATGGAACATGAAAACCTAAGTCTCACCTTGCTTTTTCCTGAAGATGACTGCTCTTCTCCAAACAGGAGATATGTATTATCATTTAATACTAAGAGGAATTAAGTGTTTTGCATTTATACACCAGGGAAACAGATGATTTATATCAGGTGTTCCAAATTACATTAGTAAGAATAATCATGTCTTGCAGCATTATTTGATAAAAAACTGTCCCCCCTTAGGACCAAAATAAATATTGTTCCTGACTAAACACCACTGAGAAGGTTGCAATAACTTCTGAGAGATTCATATTTCTACATTCTGAATCTATCAAAGCATAATACATTTGGGCTGACTTTATTGCTTTTTTTTCCTACAGTGCAATGTACAAATATATATAGTGTAAAATTCTTTTTACAATAAATTACCTGTGCCACTAATAACTTTTACAAAGACACATGTGAATTTTTTTTAATAGAAAAGTTTGCTTCAGTTTTACTGCTTTTCTGGTTTTCTGGTTTTCTGACTTGCAAAATAATGCCTCTTAAATAACAAACAAATTTTTTGCCCTTGAAATAAATTTTTTGCCCCTGAAGTGACTAGGAAGATGTCTTGATGCACTATTAAACCAATCAAAACAACAAAGGTAAAATAAAAAATTGTACCAATAACGTCACATAATGTTTCTTCATTACATCTACCAACATTTTGTCAAGAACAATTTGATTATTTACTTTATTTAATCACTATCAGCAAATTCCATCATTTCATCTTAATTAGCATGTCACCACTAGGAAAATGTACAATACTTAGAGGTAAAAAACATTAGCTAATTATCTAAAAGCACCAAAGTTAACCATGTACCACCTTTTTACTATTTCAAATTACTTTTCTATTATTCTGTGACTGTGCATTTGAGTAGGCTAATAGAGTATCAGTTTTCATCTAAGTAGCTTGAAATAGTTGTTTTGTGGGGTTTGTTAAATAAAAAAAAAAAAAGGAGTGAGATACAAGCGTTAAACAAGTTCCTTTTTTTGGTCATCTTTTTTGGAGAGTTCTACTTATGGATGTTTGTATACAGTAAGGACAAATCACCTTATAGCAGACTTCTTTTTTTATATGTGTGCAAGTTTGTCTGCAGACACAAAAAAAAATCGGGAATCAATAACCAAGCCATCAAAATAATTTAAAATAGAGTGTTTGTTTTAGCTCTGGGTATGACATTTTACTTAAATGGCATTTGTGGTGTGTATAGATTAATATTTTTTGTATATGGCTTGAATGTCTTCTTTTTCTACTGTCATATGTTCTGTTTTTCTGAAAACAGCCAAATAAAATATTAACTGTTTGCTGACAGCTTATTTAGGGTATTGTTTTAAAGTCTAGTTCAAAATAGATGTCTGCATACAGGATATGTATAAATTTTATGTTCAAGAAAATAAAAATACTTTGTCTCTTTTGAATGCTTACACATCATTTAGCAGTTTGCTATGTTCCTAATTGTAAAATCTGAATAAACATATACGCCATTTGAAAGGATTAAAGTAGGCCGTATGAGGAAGCTGCCATGGCTGTGAACAATGAAATTCCTTTAATGTTCAGGGGAGAGATAAAACGTGACCCATAAAATTGTTATCTTAATCCCTCTCATTGCTTTTGACACATGTCCAGGCAAAAGGCAGAGAAAAGGGATGAATGAAGGAAATCACACCTTGCAGCATAGCACACCTGAGCCCCTCTCAGATTGTTAGGAGAAACGAACCACATCAAAATGGCAAATCTAAAATCTTTATTTTAGATTCAAATCTGAAAAAAAAAAATCTTTGGAGTCTAATTTTAGATTATCTAGATTCTAATTCTAGGGAGTCTTGAGTGCCTCAGCTGACTTCACTTACTACAACACTAGATAAAGAGAACAGACATGTTTCAGCAATCGAGTGCTTCAAGTAAGTTACTGCTTTACTGTGAGCAAAAATCCATGTGGTTCTTGAAGGAGTGATGCAATATGTAATTTGAAAAATAGTTGCAACATTCTGTTCTCTGTAGAGGTCTGGAGTATTTAAAAAGCAGTCATCCAGCAGAAGGAAATTAAAATACGATAAGTGCAGGAAGAAGTAAAGCTGTATGATAACTGATGGCAACAAAGAGACTAAAAATGTCTGCAGTTGCAAAGAAACTCCCAGAAAGTTAATGTCTTTCCTGAAGATTAAAGAAATTTCTTCAGTGGTGAAGACAGAAGCATTTTCACTTATAAGCTCAGAAATGTCTTTCTGACTAACAAAGAACACTTCCCTACCTCTTCTCAGATCACAAACTTGCCTAGCTGCTGAAAAAGTAAGAGCATTGTCTTATCCAAGCCTGACAAGACTAGACTGAGGAGTGTGAGACACGAGATGTTTTCCTGGAAGCTGCCTAAGATGGGTGCCATGTTCTAGCGAAACGAGCGAATCTGGAGAAGGTGTGGTCGTTGTTCTGAGGAGGAGGATGGTACAGGAGAAGGCTAGAGACAAAAAAGGAAAAAGTGGACAACCTATTACTATCTCTGTATCTAATGCCTCACACCGCCTCTTAGGACATTGTGTATCTTTGAGATGAACAATAAGTTTTTAGCAGACTTAATCCAATTTCTAAAATGTCTTCCTTTTTTTCCCTTTGGAAGAGAGAACAGTGGCTGAACTCTGCTTCAGTTGGGCTTTCATCATCGATTTTACTAGTATCTTACATGGATTCAAATAAATCACAAGTATGAAAGGAGAGTCTTTGTGACTGTGGTGAATTAACCTTGGCTGGCTGCGAGACACCCACCCAGCTGCTCTCTCACTCCCCCTCCCCAACAGAACAGGAGGAGAAAATGAGATGGAAAAGCTCATGGGTTGAGGTAAAGACAGGGAGTTCCCACGCTGTGCCCGCTCTGACTCGGGCTGGCCTCCCAGCGCCCGCCCCTGGCTGAGGGGCTCGGCTGTGCCCCGCGCTGGGGCCGCTGGAGCCGGCGGGAACCGGCTGGGGCCGCCCGGGGGCCGCCCGGCAGAGATGGCCCCGGGGCCGGCGGCGGCCGCGCACCCGCAGTCCAATGCACCCAACTATAATGTATATTATGAAGCAGGAGAATATAAAGGTGTTAAATGACAATATCTGCTTTTCAGCTCTGTGCACAGTAATTTAATTTTTTTACGCTTTATGTTTAGCCTCATCAGCAATAACATTCTAGATATCACAGAATCATACGAAACGAAAACGCCTTCTGCCCACCCTCCGCTTCAGCCCAGGCTGAACTTCACCCCTTCACCCTCGACTCCTCCACCTCCTCCCCTCGAGGGGCGCAGGGGTCGGGGCCCGGGGGGCTGCGGTCAGCCCAGGGCCGCTCCTCTCCGCCGCTGCCGCCCCCGAGCGCCGCTCCCCGCCCCAGCCCGGGCCCTTCCCAGGGACTGCAGGCAAGGCCCTGCCCCAGCGGGGTCTCTCCCGGGGCCGCCGGGGCGTCTCTGCCGGGGGCCCGGAGCCCCTCCGCCCCTCCCGCCGCTCTCCCCGCGGGGCTCGCAGGGCCCTTTCTCCCCCGGTTCCCCTCAGCCCCGGCTGCCGGGCAGCGCTGTGCCCGCTCTGACCCGGGCTGGCCCCGCGGCGCCCGCCTGTGGCCGAGGGGCTCGGCTGTGCCCCGCGCTGGGGCCGCTGGAGGCGGCGGGAACCGTCTGGAGCCGGCGCGGGGCCGCCCGGGGGCCGCCCGGCAGAGATGGCCCTGAGGCCAGCGGCGACTGGGCTGGCAAAGCCAGTACAGCGATAAATCCTGTGTAAGGGCTTACAGACAGATTAAAAAATGTAAAAGAAAATGAGCAATAGTTTCAGGAAGCTGCTAAAAAGGGAAGAAATACATATTAGAAAAGGACTGTGTGTAGATCACTGTAGTAGCTTAAAAGAGTTTTCAAAAGTACTTAATGGAGAAAGTTAGAAGAGTGAAGCAGGGAATGAAAACAATGAAACACAATGTTTTATTACTTTATGAAAGCAGCTGTGGCATCGGTCAGAGCCTGTGCCTGTGCCTCGTTTCTAAGGTCTTTCAAAACTGACAGATTTCAATAGTGTTGCAAATACTAAAACACCAGCATTCATAGCTTGTCCAATGACCTAGTCCTCAAAGACACCCTTAGCATGGGGAAATGACAGATGTGTACCAAACCCTTGGAGCAAGGTCTCCAGCACAATGTGGGAATCTCGTTTGGAGTTTTTCCAAGGAGCCAGGGATGAGTCTCCAAAATGATATACACCAAGCTGGGAGGGTTAAGTAGTTACTGTCCTTGCATCAGTTGCCTTTGTCTAAAGAGTTTTTGAATTAGGATCTTCTGATATCACATGCTGGTTTGCATGTAATTTTCAAACTTTTTCTGTTTTTCATGAAAAAAATCTTTGTCGTAACGGTAACTATGTTGTACATATTGTAGGTTTAAAAGTATTTCAGAAATATCTTAGAGACATGTAAAATATTAGGCTATTACTAGTCTTCATGTCATACCCTTTGCAGCAACAAATGCCTTCATTATTCTGAGTGGCACAGCACCACATAGAGGCTTATAGTGAAGACATTTCTGAGCCAGCAGAAACCCACACTGGTACACCACAGCATTAGAGCTCAAACTTGAGACTCAAAAACAGGAACACCATCTCAGAAAGGTATTCAGATGAAAACAAGGAACTTATAAATTATGGGTTTGTACTGGGTTTGCCTGGCTCACAGTTCAGTTTTCTGGGGCTTGAAAGATGCTAAGAACATTTTTAAATGGTCTAAAATGGATTCCATTTTTTAATAGAGGAAGATATTATGAATATTTGATCTGACACCGTGTTGTCTTCTGGAAACTGTGGTATTGCTTTCCGGGAAATAAGTGTTTCTTTTATACAAACCCCCATAAATTAATCAATTTCAATCCCAGAAAGGCATAAACCGCAAAACATTAAACTTGTCCTCAAAATGAATTTTGCTTCTAATGAGCTTCCTTTCAGCTGTGTTTCCAGAAGAATTGACAGAGTAGTGAGATAAGTTCATGGAAAAGAAAGAAACAGGGCTTGTTTCTAATGAATTTTAATTCTAATTCTAATTCTAAAGATATTTTAATAAATACCGTTGAAGGTATTAGTGTGATACAAGTTAGAGATGAATTAATGGTGAGAGGACAATAAGTACAAACAGTGTATGAAAAACTTACTTATGGAACTTGTAATACATTGTGCATAGTTAAAAGCAAAAAAATCTTTATTCTACTGCAAATACTTCAAATTGCTTTCTGAATATTTATTACAGTGTGGTTGTTTGGAAAATGGAAACCATTTCAAATCCAGCATTTTAATTGTTTCTTAAATAAAGCACACATATAATTAATCTGGGGTTTTTTTAAGAAATGAGGAAAAAAATCCTATACAAATTATAATTATAATGTTACATTCTGGTCATGCATGGCCCAGCTAAGTAAACTGAAGGACATCAAGTCAGAAATTCCAAATCTCTCAAAGGAGAGATTTTTTACTTTTATATTTATGTATTCAGAAAGTACTTCAAATTTGTCTTTTTCTGGTTTACTGCTGAAATTTATTTTAGCATTTTTCTTAAAATGTAGCTGGAATTTTCAAAAGTACTGAATAAAGAGAAATACTCATTGAGGTTTGGAATTCACATCTAACTTGTATGGGCTCCTTTGAAATCCCTCTCTGTAGATACTGTAGAATTTTGTCTGCAGATATCACAGGAGTCCTGGTGACTTCTTGAAAACCAAAATCCTCACAGTCATCTCATCATAAAGCTCCTTACTTTAGAAAGGAAATCATGTTTTTACCTGGAAAAAGAGGGCATTAACAGAGTTAAGAATCTAACCACTGATTGAAGGGAGTTTTTATAAAGAACAGTGAAAATGGCATTTGTGTGAGTGCTACTTGAGAAAGTCTGTACATATGACCATTTCAAGACAGCAATCATGGTAAATCAATACACAGTTTGAAAGAGCTGGGAAAAGGAGGGGGAGTAGTCGAATGTCATCTACAGAACCAGCAATATTAAGTTTAATCTGCAGCCGTAACTCTTGTGGGAATTTATGATGAGAAACAGCAGTAATTATTAAGAAGGCTTTGTAGAGTGTGGGATTACTTTGAATGAAAAAATGATTATGTTAGTGGAATAAGCACGTTGAATTTCACAGCATAATGTAAGCTGTCATGTTTCTGATAATTATTTATTTATTTGGTTTGTTGTTTAAAATAACGCTATTTGCACTCATTTCCAAGATAATTTAGTACATTTTATTTCATCTAGCTTTTGCTGTGTTTTAGTAATGCCAATACAATAAATGCAAGTTTGCCATCACTTCCTTTATAGACTTCTGGTTTCAATTGCTTATAACTCAAGTGAACAGAAAAGGAAACATTCTTCACTCAGACTTCAAGTACTGTGCAAATAGGTTTTCGACTAGCGAGGGCCTTCATCTTGTGGTCTCTGCAGTTGTGCTTTCTCAGTCACTTGTGCGATTGCTTTTACTGTACACAAGAGTGTTTTAATGATAGACGTACACACATAAAATTGCTAGTATCCTCCTTGCACATGTAAAAATCTACAGACAAAAAGTAAGCAAGGTCAAGAACACAGTTTGTAGATGTATGTACACTTGAATAAAAGTCTTACTTACAAAAATAGGTGTGACATTTTCAGAAGAAAGTAATAATTTGCTGTGACTTCCTCTACCAGTTTTAAGTTAGCTGTAAAACTTTTATTTTCAGGATGCGCCAAGGACTAAGTATCTGAAAATCAGCTATTGAAAATTAAAAACATTTTATTGCTCATACTTTCTTTAAACAATCGTAGCTGCAATTTTTATTAGGCAAATTCTGTTGTTCCTTTGGCTTTAAAAATGTTAGGCTCAGATAAGGAAGACGTAAATGAGCATTACCTTTTATCTTCATGAA
The DNA here is from genome assembly GCF_034619465.1 of Leptosomus discolor. Lineage (NCBI taxonomy): Eukaryota > Metazoa > Chordata > Aves > Leptosomiformes > Leptosomidae > Leptosomus > Leptosomus discolor. The sequence goes on along the minus strand of NC_141398.1, from coordinate 25,032,908 downwards.
CAGAATGATTTACTAAATCTTAATAGAAGTCAAGAGTAGGGGTGAGCATGGTCCACAAATGTATCACCTTAATGAAGTGACAAACATGTCACTCTTGTGTCAGGACTCTTCTTCATAGATCTAAAGATACTGAATAGGAAGTGAGCAAAGTTCTGATTTGGCACCATTTAACAGGTCCCTAGAAATACTGAGGACAGATTTGACCAATGAACCATGTTGTGGGAAAATAACAGAAGATTGGCAAGCAGAACTGTAAACACACTCAAGTGCCTTGCAGCTGGGGTGTCAAAAACCACATATATCATACTAACTTGTCTGGCCATCTGTGCTCAGATAACATAGACCTGTGATAGACTTAGAGGCACCCTATGGAACATGCTTGAGATTCCTGCCCTGCTGTGGGAAAGATTAAAGCACAGTGGTAAACTGCACCTGCATGAATCTCTGAAATATGGGCAAACCCAGCAGGTTTCATGACCCTCTAACAAAGACCGAGCTCCATGGTGCCTGAGTCCCCACTTGTGTGCCTCTGCCCGGGTGCTGCTTCAGGGATCCCCTGGTTTGCGAGGTGATGAAAATAAATGTACTTTTTGCATTGCGTCTGTGGTTTTGTGGTCCTTCCTGTGTCCTGCCTGTGTCAGTTCACACACATGTATAGCTGGGTTCAGGCAAAAGAATGCCTAAAGAAAGCGAACATCCTAGAAGAATGGAAATGCAAATATTCCAGCAATTATGAAGTACCTGAAAATGCAAAGACTGTACTTCCACGTTGCCTTGAGTCCTGAGCTTGGACTGAGTCCACCATATCTGCCTCCATGCATCTGTGACTTGCACTTTCATTTTAATCTCTCCAAGCAGGGATACTTGAGGACGCAGCAAGCTTGTATTCTGTTCATGGAACTGTGAGTGCAATCCACTTAAACTGTTTTATTCTGTGATGTTTAAACTAAATGAAGAGTAGGTACTGAAGCAGCATACACATAATCTAAAAGGTTTTTACCTTCCTGAGACAGAATAGTTCCTCCTGAGACATTTGCAAGCTGTGCAGTATACCTATAGGCCATATTTCTGGAGTGCTCCATATCAAACCTCCCCCAAATATATGGTACATATGGAGATCTAACTCTCAAAAGTCAGTATCTATGGAAAACAACAGTACTTTTCACAGGTAGCTGAACCATTTGGCATTCTTTTCTAAGAAATATTTCTGAAGATTTTTTTTTCAGTTTTCTTCTTTAGATAAAAAAATAAGGAGTTCAGGAAGAAATGACTACTTGCCAGAATTCAAACAATGAATTTGTAAGGAGGCTTAAACATGAGAGGGTAATTGGATCCATAACTTTGAGGCATTTTTATACTTTCAGACCTTTCTTAGACATCAGCCAGAATTTTAGCAAGTCTCTGAAGATTTCCATCCTATCAGACTTTTCTATCAGACCTACTTCATCTTATTCAGCTTCAGTTTCTTCCCCTTGAGTTGAAGTTCTTGCTTCCATTTTTGATGCTTAACAATTCAATGTCTTACTTTCATTTACCTTCTGTCCCACAGGAAGTACTTCCTCCCTTTTTTTTTTTTGTAATATATGTGTCTGCCCTTTTCTGTTTTCTTTAAGAATTACCTTCGCTTGATCATCACCTTTCACTGTGATGCACCTATTCTGTACAACTAGTATACCCAGCTTGAGAAACATTTGAAAAATGTTCAGTTGATAAGCAGTTATTAGTGTACCTGGGTGTTGTGTTTTAACCCTAGTAGGCAGCTGAGCCCCACATAGCCTCTCACTCACTCACCCTGCAGTGGGATGGGGGAGAGAATTGGAAGGGTAAAAGTGAGAAAACTCATGGGTTGAGATAAAAACAGTTTAACAGATAAAGCAAAAGCCGCGCACACAAGCGAAGTGAAACAGGGAATTCATTCACCCCTTCCCCTCGGCAGGCAGGTGTTCAGCCATCTCCAGGACAGCAGGGCTCCATCACATGTAATGGTTACTTGGGAAGACAAATGCCATCACTCTGAACGTCCTCCCTTTCCTCCTCCTTCCCCCAGCTTTATGTGCTGAGCATGGTGTCACATGGTGTGGGATATCCCTTTGGTCAGTTGGGGTCAGCTGTCCCGCCTGTGTCCCCTCCCAACTTTTGTGCACCCCCAGCCTCCTCGCTGGTGGGGTGGTGTGAGAGGCAGAAAAGGCCTTGGCTCTGTGTCAGCACTGCTCTGCAATGGCTAAAACATCCCTGTGTTATCAACACTGTTTTCAGCACAAATCCAAAACACAGCCCCATACCAGCTACTGGGAAGAAAATTAACTCTATTCTACCAAAACAAGTGCACTGGGAATATGGGGTCTTCCCACATTTACGTGCCTTACGTCCCACTGACTTAATTGAGCCAATTTCTGCAAGCATACCAGAGAATAATCTGTGTCGAGCATGAATGAAAACATTGTAAGACACTTAACATATTAGTAATGATATCCTAAAGTGTATATTGGGGCATGAGGAAAATACATGCTCTGTGTGCCTGTGCTTCTAGGTTTGATGTCTGGATGGTAACAAATACAACCTTGAGATCATTCTTAGGGTGAAAGTACTGACATAATGATGACATGTTTTCTCTAGCTGTAGCCAGTAAATATTGAAGCCATCTGATGTCAAGTTATATGGCCAGTCTGTTGGCAGGAATCTTTATGGAAGCAAAGCACCCCTACTCATTTATTCTGTATCCATCTCAAAGCACTTTTCACTGTAACAATTGGTGTTAGTGTTGCTTTTTTCCTTTCAAAAAATTAAATCTTTACTTAGCGAAAAAGTGAACCATATACTGTGGTTTGCATTAGTCTTCAATATTAGTAAGTCGTTTAATAGTCATGAATAATAGATGCAAATAAAAGGTTTCAGATGAAAAAAATCTATTGAACCTATTGTACTTTAGAAACTTTTCCCTAACTTTTAGCCTTGACAGGCTTTCAGTTTGCAGTTTTATAACCAGCATAAAACATTATTCCTAGGGTCAGTCTGATTTATTTACATTTCAGTGACCAAAATTTGACAGCTAGGGCCTTAGCTGCTTTTAAACAACTCGGTAGCACTGAAGCTGGCATTTCACTGTGTTTCCTAGATAAAGAAAGATCCTTTTCAGCTCGATGATTCCTTATCTTTATGGATTCATACAGAGAAAACAAGTTTAAACTGAAGTTAAACAGGATACCCTTACCATATTGTCTATCTTTGAAAGAAGAAAAAAAACGTTTACCACATAGTTCACTGTAGATTGCATTGTCCTTAATTTGGGACAGCAGATTCAGCGTTCAGCAGATTTGTATAAATCACAGGATCCTTGAATGGAAAGTTGCTGACTCCTATGTATCACTCTGGAAGCTGAGCTGTAATAGTCAGGGGGAGTATTGAGAATGCCTCTTGGGTTTCCTTCTTTTCTCTCAGGATGCACGTCTAAGGACACCTCTTAAAGATGTTATACTATAACTCTTGGCACCTGTTAGGAACAGAGCTTGCTCCAGTTATTCTCTGATCTTTCTGCCTCTGTCTAGCCGTGTAGAAAATAGATTAGAAATTAAAATTAAAGCTCGAATGATTGCAATATTACTCACCTCTGTGCCTAATCAAAAGATGAAATAAATGGCTAATGTTTTTGTATTAGAGAATATACGGAGAATGATAACAAATGCAATCTGTTTGTCTTTCTGTCTTCTTTGACTGTTGTCAGTGTGGCATGAATGTCAAATGTTATATGTTAATGTACTTCTCTTCAGTAAACACAGTCTCCAGTGGTTAAATTTTTAATACTATGTGCAGGTGTCAGTATTTTACAGGTGACTGCTGCCGTATCATCACTACTGAAGTCAATCAGGATTGTTTTCCCACTCCGGTAATTCAGTTCTTAATGAGTTCATGGCCAGAAAAAACAAATGGCTGAGATGGAGCTTGAGGTAGAAGATGACACTTATGACTTTTGAACCTTCCAGTTACAACATCTCATGTCTGAAACATTTAGTGAAACTAATACTGAGTGCAGTTCAAACAGAAGTAGAACAGGTCATTCTGATGCTCACTATGGGATGAATTTTGAAAGCATGCCAGATCCATTCTAGCTTGAGCAAGCAGTGAGCAAAATGGTACATCATTTACCCTACTCATAAAAAAAAAAAAAAAACAGAAAATAAGCGGGCACATACTTAAGGGACTAATTCCAAAGCAAATTGACAGACATTGGAGTATTTAATTGCCTTTGGTAGGTTTTGCATCAAACCCTGAGTACACTAAACAAAGATAATATCGATAATAGCATATTTTTATTTTACTAGAGCTGAAGAACTCCTTGGATAACTTATTATGTGAATTAAAACCAAATATACTTAATAAATAAAATGATCTGAACAAATTTTTCATTATGCAGGCAACCTATAGAATTTCTTGAACCATTTATGACTTTTTGCATGTGTATGTCCTACTAACATGTTTAAAAAAGTTGCAGGGCTTTTTTTAATTTATGCACATGGTGCTACAATTTTGGGACTAGTATGTCTAGTATAGGACAAAAATAACCATTGTTTTGATGTTTGCAACTCTTGAAATATAGATAGAGTTGTGAAAGCTATTTAATAGTGCTTGTTATGGTGAGTGTCTAAATAACTGTTTTAAGGGAAAGAAAGAAAAGAAAGAAAAGACTTTCCATTTGTGGACACTAAAATTGTAAGGGACCACCTGTATCAGCTGAATGTTTGCAAGTCCAGGGGGCTGATGGGTTTCATCCCCGAGTTCTGAAGGAGCCAGTGGATGTTATGGCACGACCCCTCTCGATCATCTACCAAAGGTCTTGTGAGTCTGGGGAGGTCCCTGCTGACTGAAGCCAGCCAATGTTATTCCAATCTAGAAAAAGGGCGTGAGGGAAGACCCGGGGAACTACAGACCTGTCAGTCTAACCTCAGCTCCTGGAAAAACCATGGGGAAGATTATACTGGGTACTATCGAAAGGCATTTAAAGAATAATCCAGTCATCAGGCAGAGTCAGCATGGGTTCACAAAAGGCAAGTCCTGTTTCATTGATTTGGTATAGGGTCACCCACCTAGTGGGCAGAGGGAAGGCAGTGGATGTAGTTTTTCTGGATCTTAGTACGGGTTTTGATACTGTCCCTCACAGGTTCCTTCTGGACAAGTTGTCGAACTGTGGGATGAGCAGGCTCACGGTGTGCTGGGTGAAGAGTGGGCTGAAGGGCAGAGCTCAAGGGGCTGTAGTGAAAGGGGCTACGTCTGGCTGGTGACGAGTCACCAGGAGTGTTCCTCAGGGTTTGATTCTAGGGCCAGTTCTGTTCAATGTATTTGGCAGCGATCTAGATGCAGGAGTTGAATGCACCATCAGCAATTGCCATGGACTCTCTTGAGGGACAGGAGGCCTTGCAGAGGGATCTAGGTAGATTGGAGCATTGGGCAATGATTAATGGGATGAACTTTAACAAGTCAAAATGCTGGATTCTGCACCTGGGACAGAATAATGCCAGGCATAAGCATAAATGGGGAGAGGAGTGTCTGGAGAGCAGCCCTGCAGTAAGGGACCTGGGGGTGCTGGTCGAGAGCAGGCTCAACAGGAGTCAGCAGTGCCCTGGCAGCCAAGGGGACAAACCGCACCCTGGGGTGCATCACACACAGCAGGACCAGCCGGTCAAGAGAGGGGATGATCCCGCTGTATTCAGCGTTGGTGCGGCCTCACCGTGAGTGCTGTGTGGAGTTCTGGGCCCCACAATTTAAGAAGGGTGTGAAAGTCCTAGAAGATGTGCAGGGGAGGGCAACAAAGCTGGTGAAGGGGCTGGAAGGAATGTCCTGTGAGGAGCGGCTGAGGACGTTGGACTTGTCTAGTTTGGAGGAAAGGAGGCTGAGGGGCAACCTCATTGCTCTCTGCAGCTTCCTGAGGAGGGGAAGGGGAGAGGGAGGTGCTGACGTCTTCTCACTGGGATCCAGTGACAGGACATGTGGGAATGGTTCAAAGCTGCACCAGGGGAGGTTTAGACTGAACATTGGGAAGCATTTATTTACTGAGAGGGTGTTCAAAGACTGGAACAGGCTTCCTAGAGAGGTGGTTGATGCCCCAAGCCTGTCAGTGTTGAAAAGGCATTTGGACAATGCCCTTAACACCATGCTATAACATTTGGTCAGCCCTGAAGTGGTCAGTCAGTTGGACTAAGTGGTTGTTTTAGGTCCCTTCCCACTGAAATAGTCTATTGTATTCTGTTCTGTTCTATTCTATTCTATTCTAATGAAGTGCCTGGGGGGGGCGGGGTTTGAGGACCAGCTCTATATTTGGTTAGTACCTAACTCAGTAGGGTCTTCATCTGTGGCTGGGAACCCTAGGCATTAATTCAAATTAATAAATCATGGCTCTGTGCTTTCACCTTGGTATGAAGATAAAGGAAATTCAAGTCTAAACTGTGTTACAAAGTAGCATTTTGTAACCTTCAAAAATCCTTTCATGTCTTTGCATTTTTTATATTCTAATATGCATAATGAGTCATTCCAGTTGCTGCCTTACAGTGATGTTATAAAAGTTCATTCATTAAAGCATTAAATTCCCACAACTTAGTCTATATACATACATACATATAATATCTGTATTTTATACAGAAGCATATAGTTGTATACATGAGTGTCACAGGGTGATCATGTGCCTTGATGAAGACTATGGCAAAAGCGAAAGTTAAATCCTGTATTCCAATTCTGAGAAACAATTTTATGGCCGTTAAAAACAATCTAATGAGACAGTGAATAAGTTTTTGTGCTTTAAAAGTACTATAATGTACTTCTGTGATCTAAAAAATTATGTGAGTCCTAGTCAAAATTTAAAAAATAATCTTTACTGAACTATTAGGTTTGAAACTATTCAAAATAAAATAACCTGTCTGAAAATAACACAGGATACTGTTGTATGTTTTATTTCTGTGGGTAATGGCCTTACAATACTGAGTGCTGTATTCTATACATGATATACTAGACTAATTAATTTAGTGGGACATATTTGAAAAAGATCCATAGTAAGTGAATAATATATATTCAGGATAGATGCATACAGAGGTAGTAGTAGAGTATAAAATTTTTGTTAACATTCATTTTGAGATAATAGTATTCATTGTAAATTGAAAAGTCACAAGTGAGTTCCATGTTTTTCAAAACGGTTGAACTAAACACTCTACCATATAAAAATCCTATGTATTCTCTTAGGATTTTTTTTTTTTTGGTCAGGAAATACTTTGAGAATTCTTTCAAAGTGTTTAAAGTATTTTTATTTTGACTCTTAAATACATGTGCTTTCAATTGGATAGCTTCACTATTATGAGTGCAGCTTGACAGGCCTTGGAGACAGAGTAAACTAAATATTAAAATCTCAGAAAGAGCTAAAAAAAACCTCTGGTGACAGTAATATATGCATACTAGAATGTTCTCTTCACTCACTCTCTTCTCCTACCCTCCATGTACCAGTATGATTGTCATCTTTATCAGTTTTGAGACACCACACCATATGTAAAAAGCTTTCTTTTTGCTGGTCCAGTATTCAACACTGACTATGCTGCACTGCAGAATGATTTGGCTTTAAAAGGAAATGGAGAATTTTGTGGCTGCTGTCTTTAAAAATATGGAACGTCACTGAAATTTGCACACTGGAAATGGTGTTTGAAGTAGATTAAGAAGGAAGGCTTTTAGTTAGTGGAATATAAAGCAGATGATCAAACACAAGAGATAAACCTACTTCATTGCGTGATCTTTAGCTCTTACCTAGACAAGATATATAAGGAACACTCTTTGCTTGAAGTTGCTGTATGTATTATGAAATCTGTTCTTTTTTGTTTTCCTATTAAAAAAATTTCAAATATGACATTAAATACTTGGACTGTTCCAGAAGAGTAATAATATGGAAGTTATGAAGGTAGTTTTCCCAGCTGTTTTTGAGTTGCATAAGTAGAAATGAAATGACAAAAACATTTTAAAGTATGTTTCAAACATGGATGTTGTGTATAAGAGTTAACAGGATGTGCTTGTTGGTTATAAATCACTGATCATTTGTCAAACAATCTAAGATTTAAGGAACTGATAAAGGGGAAAAAAATCTGCTAGGGAATTAAAATACTAAAAATCTATCGAAATTGGACAAGTCCATGGCTCATTTCAGTGTGTGCTTAAGTGCTGCTCTGCAACAATGGATCAATTATGTAGGATTATATTTATTTTCTCTTTTGTCGTGTGTGGTTTTGTTGATGAAAACTTATTGTAAACTCACAAAAGATAATGTGAAAAGGACCAATAGCAGCAGACAGAAATGTCAACTTCATTTAGGTATTAAAATAAGTAGCAATCAGAAGGATTTCTAGCCACCAGAATAAAGTACAAAGCAAGAGATAGCACTCTTGATGTGCTAAAATTAAATCTGGATGCCTTTCTTATAGTCATGTTTTAGCCAGATACACATTAGGAAGCCTAGTCACTGGGCTCAATATGGAATATTATTATTTGATAGCTTAAAAGCCTTATGAATCCTAGGAACCTTTCAGTTTATGTAATGATCTGAATCTTACAATACTTAATTTCTAATGTAAGGCAGAGGCCAATGTCTTATCACTTCAGTAGCTACAACTACAGGTACAATTTGCACACCTACTGGGACATGGGACACTGAATCTGTTCTCTACTGGAGGCTGTAAATGTTAAACAAATACTCTCACTTATGAATTTAAATTTACTTTCTGTCATATCAAAGGATGAATACGGTTGGAAGGGCATTCTGGAGAGTATCTAATTCAATCACCCCTGCTCAACAGAGATTCAGCTACAGCAAGTTGACCATAAAGATATGTAATGCATAACAGTTTGGTGGGTGTTTACTTCCTGTTATTAGACCACGGTCTCAAGGGATGGAACCAGGTTACTTATTCATTTTCTCTTTGACGTTGCAGGCAAAGTATCCACAGGTTCCTGGACTATTCTTGCAAGGTTGGTGAAAGTTTGATTTTTGCTTTGTGTATTTTTTGGTTCAGCATATACAGAGTCCTCTGAGTTAGCAAGGGCAGTTTACGATTTTTCTTCTTAGAAATGGTGGCTGAAGAGCTCTGTTTCCTTGCAGTTTTCACTGATAATGAAGACATTTGCAATGCAAGGCATTTGCATGATGGCAATAACAATAAAGAATAGTAAAGTAATAAAAATATAATGGCCTAATAAAAAGGAGTAAATAGTGGTAGTTATCTATTCAAAGTTAATAACAGTAACAAGAAAATAAATAATGTGTGATAATTATTACAATCTCAGGACATCTAGACAAAGTTAGTAACAATAACTATGCCCAGGGCTGGTGTCATCTTTTGCTAGTGTGAGAATATTTGTCATGCTACTGTATTTGGTAAATAGTTTTGCCATAAATTCTGCTTAGCAGTCTAAATACTTACACACCACATGGACTAAAACTTGCAAAACATACCTACACTGTGTTTATAGAAAGAAGATAAACTGTACAAGAGAAACTGTATGAATATTAAGTATCTCTCAACTTTGACAGGTATATCAACAGGAAAATCTAACCACATAACCTGCCTAATGATTTCCTAGTGAATCCCTGTGTCTTGTTTTGTGATGAATTAGGTCTGAGGTTTGAGGAGTTTTCTCCCTGAAATATGAGTGAATTATAAAGAATGTGATCTAACACTGTTTAGGCAGATAAAAGACAATGGTGTTTTCATCCTACACACAGCTTAAGAACTGAAAACTGTTAATACAGACAGCTGAAAAAAAGCAGGCAGGAAGATGGCAATTGTGTGGTTGACAGTTGAGTTTCTTGTGAACGGCATCTGGATAGACGTACAGAAAATGGTTTCCACCAGAAGCAGGCCATGGCACCTCTAAGCTCTGCACCCACCCAACTGATGCAGCTGCCCAGCCAGAGCTCCGGTGGGAAAACGACGTGGCTGAGGTGTCCAGCTGCAGGGCCTGCCCTGCTCTTACGCCAGTACAGAACAGCAGCGGTGAGCATGGCTGGGGGAGGTGCGCCCAGGGAGAGGAACTCCTCCGCTTAGTGACAGAGCCCCGGGAAGAGGCGAGTGGGTGGAGGAGGATCAGGGAGTGTGAGAGAGACAGACTGCTGGAGTCACACCCTGCCTTCCCTGCAACAGGCTCAACAGGCAGACAGGAGACGTGATATGGAGGATTCCCTGTCCTCTCTCCAGCTGGCTGAACACAGTGACTCAAGGAATAGGGGGCAATGGTGACAAGTTCCTGCCCAGCGCAGCAGGCGCGTCTGCTCTGTGGCTACTCCACCTTGACAGGTGCCCTTGCAAAATGGATACAAGGCTCTGCAAGTGGAACCAAACAGTGACAAGAACAATGACTCATCTAGGTTGGAGATGTCACCAAGGTTAAGTTGGCCTATGCCCTGCATCAAAAACACTTCCATAAAGAAAAAAAGATGGGTCATTGCCATAGGAGACTCCCTTCTGAAGGGACCAGAAGGCCCAATGTGCATACCCTACCCACTTCTTAGGGAAGTCTGTTGCCTCCTTGGGGCCCAGGTTAAAGATGTGAAGAGAAAACTTTCCTCCCTGGTACAGCCCTCAGATTATTATCCATTATTGATTTTTCAGCGATGATGTTGCAACAAGAAGTCCAAGGGCAGTCAAGAGAGACTTCAGGGCCTTGGGACAACTGCTTAATGGATCAGGAGCACAAGCACTGTTCTCCTCTATCTTTCCATTTGCAGAGAATGATGAGAGAAGAAACAAGAAGAGCCAGCAGATCAATACCTGGCTCCAAGCCTGGTGTCATCAGCAAAATTTTGGGTTTTTCAATCATGGGTTGGTCTACATGACACCAGGCCTGCTGACAACAGATGGGAAACACCTGTCTCAAAGTGGGAAAAAGATCTTTGCATAATAGTTAGCAGAGCTCACTGAAAAAGCTTTAAACTAGATTTGAAGGGGGAAAGGGACAAAACCAGGCTCACTAGAGATAAGTCTGGGGGCAGCACATCAGTGTTTGTGGGATGGTGTGCTAGTGAGGTCCTTCAGTCTTTCATCCCAGTGGAGCTCAATTCAGTTGGTGGTCGGTCACAAGTGGTGTTCCCCAGGGCTCAGTTCTGTTTAATATCTTTATGAATGATCTGGATGAGGGGATCAAGTGCACCCGCAGTAAGTTTGCAGATGACACCAAGTTGGGTGGGAGTGTTGATCTGCTTGAGGGTAGAAAGGCTCTGCAGAGGGATCTGGACAGACCGGGTCGATGGTCCAAGGCCAATTGTATGAGGTTCAACAAGGCCAAGTGCTGGGTCCTGCACTTGGGTCACAACAACCCCAGGCAACGCTACAGGCTTGGGGAAGAGTGACTGGAAAGCTGCCCACTGGAAAAGGATGTGGTGGTGGTGGTCGACAGCCAGCTGAACATGAGCCAGCAGTGTGCCCAGGTGGCCAAGAAGGCCAACAGCATCCTGGCCTGTATCAGCAATAGTATGGCCAGCAGGAGTAGGGAGGTGATCATGCCCCTGTACTCGGCACTGGTGAGGCTGCACCTCGAATCCTGTGTGCAGTTTTGGGCCCCTCACCACAAGAGAGACATTGAGGTGCTGGAGCATGTCCAGAGAAGGGCAATGAAGCTGGTGAAGGGTCTGGAGAACAGGTCTTATGAGGAGTGGCTGAGGGAACTGGGGTTGTTTAGTCTGGAGAAGAGGAGGCTGAGGGGAGACCTCATCGCTCTCTACAACTACTTGAAAGGAGGTTGTGGTGAGGTGGGTGTTGGTCTCTTCTCCGAAGTAACAAGTAATAGGACAAGAGGAAATGGCCTCAAATTGCACTTGGGGAGATTTAGATTGGACATTAGGAAAAATTTCTTTATGGAAAGAGTTGCCAAGCACTGGAACAGGCTGCCCAGAGAAGTGGTAGAGTCACCATGCCTGGAGGTATTTAAAGGACATGTAGAAGTGGCGCTTGAGGACATGGTTAATGGTGGAGATGGCGGTGCTATGTTAATGGCTGGACTCAGTGATCTTAAAGGTCTTTTCTAACCTAAATGATTCTATGGTTCTAAAAAAGTACTGAATTCTAGGAACTGTCACAGCAACTGGGGAGAGGCGTTGGCAAAGAACAGGAAGAGTTATGAGAAAGGAGCTGCACTTTGGGAAAAAGATTTAAGTGTATAACGTTTCTTTAGCATGTGGCTGAATTGAAGGAACTGCACACTGGGCTGGGCCTTATACTTAGAGCAGACTCATGGCCCTGAGTAGAGCACTGTGCAGACACAAGCAACAATCTTCTAATCATAGGTAACTGCAGCAGCAGGAAAGTTCGGACATAATCCTTGGCTACGATAACTAATTCCTTCTCTCTCTCTCCATTCTTTTATCACAGAGGGAAGAAGAGGTTGAAGAGGTAAATACGGCAAGATGGAAGTTCAGGGAGCGAAACTGATCCTCACTTCTGGTATCTCCAGTCTCTTCTTGCCATTTTGGTTTTTCAAAAAATGTATCTTGCTTTAGAGTGTTTATTTCACATTTTTTTCTTTTCTTAATTAGAACTACAGTTTTATCTTTGCTTTGGTTTGCAAATAATTGTGATGTCTACATGTCCTTTTCAGATAGTTGCTCTTAAATTGCTTCCATTTTCCTCAGTTTATTGAGCTGTTTGCTACAGATCTTACTTTTACCCACTCAAATTTAAAGCAAGGGGAAGCTAAATATTTGGTTGAAATACAATAGTAAATGAAGCACTTCACAGATCCTACTGATTTGATGCCCAATTAGTCAAAAGTAGTTAGCGTAAAGAGGCACAATTAAAATCATTACCCATGTCAGCAGACAAATCAATGTGGTACCTATGTAATCAGTTAGCCCCTCTCAATCCATAAAATTAATCAAGAACAAAGTGGCACTTACTTCATCCAAGAGATGCAGTGAATGTTCAGAGCAAGTAATTTTGAAATAGCCAGTGTCCAAGCAATTACTCTTCAAGACTGTCGTGTCTGACATGGAGTTAAAATTACTTGGCATACCTTTTTCCTGCAGCTCTTTTCATCTGTGGTGCTCTCTCTTTGTGGGTTGAGCCCACCAGTATCCATTTTTCTCTATAGTCTTTTCTAGCTTTGTAAACAGGTCATAGGAATAATGCCTTTCATACATTAGCTTTCAAGCAAGTTTGAAAGCAAGTTTTTTTGTTATCTTCAGGTTTCCAGATACGCATTTCCAGTCAAAACAAGCAAAATTGAGGTTTTATATCTCCCTAAACTGTAGCAAAAAGTATTTTCACATGTACTGGGAATAATGTCTGCTGCCAAGAAAACTCTAGGGAAGTAAGGGGCATTTGGTGTCTTTGGTTCCACCTTTTCAGTGTTTCATATTATAATTACCTGCCCCTACTCCTGAATGCAGAGGAATTAAGAGGAAACAAAGTCATATTATCTTTTGCTTCCCTCTAGTTCACCGTGTTTGCTGGGCTAGATTAGGAGGAAAACCAGTAAACTACTATAAAATGACCTGCAACTTTCCCTTTCTAGAGAACTATATTTTGGCTAGAAACTGCAGATATAAAATAGAGTTGAGGACGAAAACATTATTCTTTGATTGAAACAGGAAGCCTGAAGAGGTGCTAATTCCAATGGCCAGCATCTTAAGCAGTATGACAGGGACTGAAGTTCTGATCCATGTGACATTCATGTAATACATAGAGTAGTGCCATGTGGGCTGGGCACCTGAAGTCTGCTGCTGTTATTCCTACCTGCTGAGGACTGGTAGAGAGGGAGGCAGGAAGAAACTTGCACAGGTGAGGTTCACAGTTTTCGTACGACAAATGGCATCTGCATTTTTTTCTTGTGCCCCACTCCACTCTTCACTGCATGCCGATGCAGTCTCTGCCTATAGACACTGAAATCTGGGGTGCATATGTGGGAAATGCATCCCTTCTGGGCAGACACATGTCAATTCACAGGAAACTTGGCCAGAGTGGGATGTCTGTGGCAGCAGAGATCATTCAGAGGACTTCCAGCAACATTGCTCAAGTAAACCCCAATGGTACCTAAGAAGGAATCCATGCAATTGGGCTGCACCAAAGGGACTACTGGAAAGAGCAAAAGCAGCAGATCCTGGGGAGTCACCATGAGACAAGAGACAAACAGTGGTTTAAAGTTAAGACCCATTCAGCATAGAAGTTCCCAGCAGCAATGAGTTTCCTCTTCTGTTCTCTGTGCAATTGTAATGTGTGTGGCTGACTAGCTCTCAGTTGTTACCTGGCCACAGGGAGCTTAGAAGATGGGTAAAACAAGATGAAACCTTGCCTTTAGTGAAATCTTTACTTTAAGGAGACCAGTCGTAGTCTTAGTCTGCATGCTGAGGTTCTCGCTTTATTGGCTTGAACATAAGTATGTGTTAATTTAAACAGCTGTTAAACAACAAAATATTTGTGTAATACTGAGGTCTTACAACACGTTAAGTATCTACTATCCTCATCAGTGGTTGTAATGTCATGATAGGGGAAGGCATTTACAAGCACCCAGATGATTTAAGAACATATGCTCCACTGTCTTTTATCTTTCTTTGCTCAATCTAAATGTTTTTGAAAATACTGTTTCGTTATGCCACAGGCAAAAAATGGCATAGAAATAAGAATTATTAAAAAAATAAATTAAAAAGCCAACTAAAACTCCCCAAATAAGCTAATATTGAAAAAAATTAAGTGGCAAGTTTTTAAAAGTCTTTGATAAAGAGGCTGAATAACTACTGCTTTGTAGGAGTCAATGTAGATACTTAAGGATACTAAGGAATTAGCTTAGGAATTACCTTTCATTTACTGAAAGAATGGATGAAAATTGCAAATCTTACACCAACATTTTTTAGTCTAGGAAATGTTACTGTGTCAAATAGCCTATTTAATAATTTAGCTTCCTTTCTTCTCAGTGAAAAAGAGACATTTTCTGAGATAATAAAGGGTGATAAAAAAGTTTCATTATACAGAGTGGTCAGTATAGAGGAAACCAGTAGCTCTGAGAAAATAGGCAGGTATTTTATTATTTATCTAAACCTAGTTTCTGACAAGGCAAAATCATATGCTTTCATCTCTGTTGTTCATCTTTTCTTGAAGGTTAAGCATATGGCCTTTAAGTCTTCAGACTCTGTGAGAGAGAACAATTTAGATTAAACTATGAAGGAAGTTAACAAGTTTATATTTGCCATATTTCTAAGAGGACAAATTGCTCAAAGTGGCTGTCCTGGTTTGGCTAGGACAGAATCACAGCCCAGCCATGCCAGGCAGGCTGTTAGCAGTTTGGAGTCAGCCAGGGCAGCTGACCTGAGTGAGCTACAGGTGTAGCCCATCCCATAATGTCATGAGCATTACAAAGGGGGAAGGTTTGCTAAGAAGAGAAAGCTCCTGGGGGATTCCTGCTGGGGTTCTTCCTGCTCCTCTTCTGTTTGGTTGGGGTTTTTTTGGTTTTGTTCCTTCTGAGAACTGCTCTCTGGTTGATTGTGGTGCCTGGATGAGTATATGGCTCTGTGTATCTCTGTTGGTATCAGTGGTGGTTCATTAAATCTCTTTCAGTTCTACTCACAGGTCCGCTCTCCTTTTTCCCAATTCCCTGCCTGGGGTGATTGGGTAATAGAGTGACCGTTATAGTTTAGCCCTGGGTACAGGCTGAATGTAGACAGTGGCTTGTGCAATTTTTGCCCTAATATTTGAATAGTACTGAAGTGTATTTATGACACCAAATTAAATTAATAAGTTTTTCTTAAACTTTATTCTCTGTCTTGTGGGCTAGAATACTACTACGTTCGTATAAAGAACTTGTCTATCTTTGCATTGCGCTGGGTAGATTTTTTTACAAAGATTGCTCTTTGGAACAAGTAGAAATCCACATCAGGGGCCTCGGAGTGAAAGTAACTATTAACCACATAGTTGACATTCTGTGTAACAACAGTAGTGTCTCTCAATGGGGACATTTCAGAAAGCTCTAGGCTACCTTGCCCTTCCTGCATAATAAGCACATATGCATGAGGACTTAGTGCAAAGAAAGTAGTGCTCTTTAAATTCATACCTTTCTTTATGGTAATTTTCACATATTTCTGTAGGCAGAGTCAAATCTTACTACTTTGCTATGTAGTTCCATAGCAGGCTTGTGTCAGCTTCAAGTTAAATTAAATGACTGACATTGAAAATGATTACTTTGATGGAAGGAGATGCATGTAATCTGAACCTCAACTAGAAATATTATTAATGAGAATGAAATTGCTGCCTCAAAAACACTTGTCATGTATATTTTCTGTAAATGTTGCCTCCACTCAAACAGTGGATTGTGATGATTTAAGGCTCTGAAGAAGAGGATATTGGGGTGGGGGACGGGGGCGACACGATGGATAGACACTGGAGCATGAAAGAGAAAGAAGAGAAAACAGATCCTGAATGAATTAAAAATGTTATTATGTTATTATATAAAGCATGTTATTATGGAGAGGTTTTTAATATTCCTACAGACTTTTGTTTCGTTATCTCACTTGTCTTGTAGTCATGTAATTTATTGGTTGTATAAGCATTGTTTGGAAACAAATCACTGCATGAGAACAAACCCCAGACACCAATCTGTCCAGGATTTGCACTATGGAGTGTGTTGCTGTATGTGTACATACATACATGTATATATACATGTATATATAATGAACTACAGATGCTTAGCCTAGCATTTGGTTTTAGCATTTCCTGATATATCAGTAAGAATCTAGGAACATGAAGTGAAGGGAGATTTTTTCAGAGGAGGAAAGCATCACAAATGCTCACTGACTTTGTGGGAGCTGTCTGTCTTACCCTTCTCAATGACTATAAATCTTTCTGTAACGTATACAGCTGTGTAATCATATCCAGTGTGCCCCCCATATTGGCTACTTGGAGATTTATAATTTCAAGACATTGCAGTAATGCAATAAGAAAGGTAGGATTCTGGTGGTTGTTCTTTTTAACTCATCAAAAGTTTTGGAAGCCTGATGCAGATTTAGTGTGTGCAAGTTCTCACAGGCACAAGGCAAGTACGTACTAAAGATTTTTTTTTTTTTTTTCCCCATGGATAGTATAACGAATGATTCTTCACTACCTTGTCTTGCGCTTCACCTTCAGAGGCTCCTAAAGTCTCCTGGATGTTCAATACACCTCTTCATCTTAAATTCCTACTGGAATGAAAAATACCCACCTTGCTGAGTTGTGAATGCACTTTGTGATAAGAAAAAACCCACCATGTTATGAACTTTTGAAGGGAAGATTAGTTCTTCATTAAGTTTGTCCCTAACATAAAGAACAACAGGATGTCAATCCCCTGCTGAAGTCTCCAGGCACTACTGCAAAACTAAAACTGCTTTAATAAAACAAAAGTTACTGAGATGAGAAAGTGAAATTTACTGACCTGAAATATATTAGTTTTAGACAACATGATCTGACAGATCTTCTTTACTTACTCTTTAAAATCAATGAATAAGGAAAGTTTTTGTAAAGGTAACTGTTTCAACTATATCTGTATCAAGTAGTTGTCATAAGCAAATTAGTGATAGATTAATAATTATGTCAGATCCCCAAGAAGTATGTTCTTTTTGTTCACTATTATATTTTAAAGTAACAGGTTTTTATGTTCTTAAATTAGGGCTATTCTGTAATAGTCACACTACCACTTCTCTCTTATCACTGGGAAAATTGACTACTTAGTCACTGAGAGATGAGCTCTCAGAGTTCGTACTATGGTCTTAGAATAGTTCAAACAATTTTATTTCCACTAGGTGGAGCATTGTTATCACAGCAGAATTTTAAGTTAAAAAGAGGTTTTTGAAGTCACAGAAGAGAAAAAAGATTGAGCTGGAGAATTTGGATCCAGATATAGGTAAGTTTTTCTGAAGTGTGTGAGGGGTAAAGTATGCAAACTTCTGTAGTCCAGCTTGATTGGTCTTCCTCCTTGTCCTGTGAATTCTGTCTCCCTAATCCATCATTATCCTTTCAGGCTTTGATTGAGAAAGTGAATATTTTAAGGTAAAAGACATGGGGTTCTGAGGCTTTTTAGCATTTCTAGAAAGAAAAAAATGGCTGCTATGGTGCAGATTTCTGTGTCTAAAAGACAGGTTGGCAAGAATTGAAATTAGGAATTTTTTAGAAGACTGTATTTAATGACTAGTTTTGTAAAAACATTATGAATTGTATGCCATTTTGGTTCTGATAAACTCCCAAGGAAGTAAATGTTAAAGCTACAAACTTTCTGCTAAGAGGTGCCTTTTTTGAAATGCAGTAGGATGCAGTTGAAACTGAGAAAAGAGTAAGAATAACTTATAGGAGAGCAGCCTGGCTGATGCTTCTCAGTTAGGCCAAGCCGTGGGAATTTAGAGCCTTAACAGATTACTGTTAACTTTAACTGTGCTCAGAAGTGTGAAAGTGCTAACACAACTGCAATAAATGCATGACAAAACACTGATGCTGTATTCTGTTATAGTGAGAATTGTGCATGGATACTCATGGTTACTGCTGCTGACACATGTCCTCTTGTGTTTTCAACACTACTCTTAGCTGAAATCAGTGGAATGTGAGTAGTGGATCAGCTGTTTCTGCTGTCTCTGTGATGGAGCTTCATATGCCCAAGAAAGCCTTGTGTAGGCTTGGACCTTGTTGTTGTTTTCTTAATTGATTGCTTTTTTCTTAGTTGTTAGCCAAGTATACAAGAGTTAAAACACTTTGCAGATGTGTTTAACTATTCAGCTGTGTTGAGCCTAATACTTTATCCCACAGGAAGGTATGAATGAGTTTGCAGTGCTGTAACTGGGTCACTGTAGGATTTCCAAAGGGATGAACCTAGCCACCCAGGGACTTTCAGTTTCCAGTAATTTCAGTCTGAAATGGCACCTGAAGCAGAAGAGCAGTCAAGAGCAGCTGTTTTGTGGTGGTGTTCAATAAGCCATTCTGCATGCAGCAGCTGGTGACAGGTAGGCTGTTGGAGCTGAAGCAGGCTGTGTCTGCTCAGCAGAGTAGACAAGTTTTTGCTTGGTAATACTGTGCTTATGTATGCATGCATCTCTGGTATTAAAAAAATCTGCATGCAAATTAGCATAAAGCAGGTTAGCTCAGGTATCAATAGCAGTATGGACCTCAGCCTTGGTTAGCTGTCTAAGAATGAATGCACTGTGCTACTGATATGTATCTGAAGGCCTGAGCTGATAGAGCACTGAAGGCATTCCTCCTTTGACCATGTGACTTTCTGATACTAAATGGGGGCATGATTTACTCTAATGTCCATTGGAGAATGTCATGTGTATAATATCCTAGATGTTGTCTGTGGAGTCCAGTGCTAAAACTAACTGAATATCCTTTTGTAACTGTTTGTAAAAGAATAGTAAAGAAATGGTAAAGTGAACACTGACAGACTAAGGTGTAATAATTTGTAAACATAAGCAACATAATTTATTAATTGCATTTCTCCTGCATATTCGTGTGTCAGTGGAAGATAAAAATGTTTACCCTCTTCAGAACTGCTTCAGATATGTCTTAGAACAGGTGACTTACACCTGCATTATAGCTCTATGCACAATACAGGTCTGCTCTGAGGGGTGACTCACTGGATTGTCAGTATTTTAAATATAACTTTAAAGACAGCTATGTTTGGCCATCAAACACTTGGGGAAAAAAAAAAAAAAAAAAGTAGGTACCAGACAACATTCTTTTATTTGGCTCCATGTGATTTTTCTGGGTTATTCACTTCTGCAATTTACCTGACAGCCTAGCATAATGGAGGGCTATTGAAAAGGAGAGCAAAATTTTCAAATAGTTTCTTCAGTTATGGCTTTATAACTCACCTAAATTGTCATAAATTGCCCTAAATTGCAGGAAATATGTATAAGTAGTAGCTGAAAAAAAAACGAACTAGGTATGGAATGAATTCAAAATTAATGTTTTGCCAGATGAGAGAAGCCCAATGTGAAGAAGTTTTTCTGCACCTATCCACAGAATAAAAAGTCTGAGAATACATGACACTCCAGAAGCTTGTTTGGTCCCCCTGGCTTTCAAATAAAACATGTTATTAAATCAATAATATAATTTTTCTTTGTGTGAGACCTAATGAATAACACATAGTAGGTTAAAGAAAACACTCTAGTTTCTGTAGCCAGTTGGGTTCCTGTTTGCATAGTGTTTTGCTCATTATCTAATGATAATTGAGAGCCATTTTGTTTAATGACTTGGAATACAATTAAATCAATAAAATGTTTATGGACATTAAGAGTAAAGTACCTTCAACCTATTGAAATATAACTGACAAGTTAAATTTTAAGTGTGAAAGACTCTAACAAAATACACTGCCATTTATTTTTGTGCCATTTCTAAATGTGTCTTAGAATGTATGAAGTCTGTGTGATCTAACTGTTAATAGGACAAAGGGACAGACAAATCATATGTTAATTTATATCATAAAGGTACCACTTAAGCAACTGCATTAATATCTACTCTAAAAAGGTTAAGTCAAACCCAGTTTTCACACACAATGACTGATCAAGTACAAATTCTACTATGAGGTTGAAAGATTACATGGGACTGCTAAAAATGGTTAGGTGTTACAGTTCAGGGGGCCCGTAGCAGTCTTCCTTGGCTTTACAATAAATGACTCTACAGGCTGGTTTAGGTGCTACTGAGTATTGTCTATGGGACAAGCACTATCAGTGGTGGTTTGTTTTTTTTTTTACTGTCCTGGACTTTGAGTGCCCTACTTCATCCCAGCTCCATGCTGGGAGTTAAAAAAAAAAATTAAAAAAAAAAAACCACACTTGTATATCCAGCTTTTCTCAAATGTGAACTAGAACAAGTATAAGAACAGGAAAAGAAATATGTTGCTCCAGTAGATCCTCCCCTGGGTATGACAAGAACATCAGTATTTTGGAATACTCCAGAATCTGTGCACTGAGTCATCATTGCCATTTTCCCTTTTTCTTCACCCATTGTTTACATGGATTTATTTGTAGCTTGTATTTCCCTTTCTAGCAAGAAAGTTATTTAATCAAAGACTTTTACATTTATTTTTTTTTTTTAGTTCTGGGCATTTAATTTCAGAATTTTCATTCTCAAGTCCTTCATATTTCTATTTTCCCCTTAACCTCAATTTTGATCAGGACTGTTTTCAGCTTTGAAGAGATAACTGCTTCCAAGAGTAGGGAACAACTTATTTCTCTCTGTATGTCAGGGGTTCATTTCTTTGGCATGTAAAGGAAGTGGCTGGCAAGGAAGCAGAAGTTATTCCACCAGGTGCTTTTGAGGCTAGATGATGAGATGTCCAGAAGAGAGTCTTTCCATCTTTATGCCTAAAACATGTGAGCATCTGTGTGGCTTTTCTCCACCTTTTATTCTGGGGAAAAGAAAAGCTTTTCCTGCTCTTGATATCTACTAAAGCACAGAGTCCCCTTCAGTAGCATACGGGTAGCACCAGCAGTGAAGGTAACTTTTTTTTCTGTGGAGTCAGACACAAAACTTGAATATTGCTCCACTTGCCTACAGTTCTAAGTCAGTAGAGGGCAGCAGTACACATGCCCACTAAAGAGTTATTACACTATAATGTACATTTTATTGATGTCTTAAAATGGATGGCTTGCTATATTTGTGATAACATTTATTACAGGACATAAGAGTTCATCACTCTGGAACAAACAATTTAGTTCATCTTGTCCAGTAAGCGGTTGACAGTGGCAGTGAATAACTGTTGTCTCAGAGCAAGCATAAAAATAAACAAGATGTACTCAGCCAATAGTGCAGTGCCAAACCTCTGCAGGTGATTAGCTAACGCCCTCAAACATGAAATCTGATTACCTTATTATCACTTAGCTTGCATAGGCATGGATTCTTAGCAATGCTATTAGTTAATCCACTCCTCTTTAGAAGGTAACTATAGTGTTTGCCTCAATGAGTTACTGTGGCAAAGATTTTCACAAACATACTATGCAAACTTTTTCTTTTGATCTGAATCTTTTGATTAACTGAATTTCAACAGCAGAAACATGTTCATATAAAAAATATAATAGCTGATACTTAATAGATACTTCAGTCTAAATACATTTTTAGACTGAAAATTTAGTGAAACCTTAGTCAAAATTCATAACATGATGAGTTTTCTGTAGTAATCATGATCTTAAAATTAAAATGAGGGAGTTCTTTTTCAAAAGAGAGAAAGCGCTTTTCTCCACATCCTACAAGGACTGAAACTCATGCTACTCTTAAAATTAATCTTGAGATTCTCATGTAGTCACATGGAACTGAGCACCAGGGGTTTAAGATAACGATGAAACAGGGCGAGACTTGCAAAATTCTGCAAGTTGATAACAGTGGTTTTATAATAGCTACATAAAAGGCAATGCATCCTAAGCTATAATGCCCTTGACAAACTTAAATACATTTAGTAGTCCTAAGCAGGCTCGATTGATTAACCACTGACAGTCCTACCAAAGCAAATACGACAAAACCTAACAATACTTGCAATCTGAACAGCTATAGTCTCTTGACTTCAATTCCTTCCCTCCTCCTCTTTGCAAGCAAGCTGGGAGAAAAGATATGCCTTGAAGAACAGTTTATAAGAAATTGAGAATTCTGTGTAGTCAAACTTCTTATATTACTGTTGATGAAATTTGCATATTAAGACTTTAAAGAACAGGATTGATTGTCTGCTCTTTGGCCATTCTGTCAGAGTATGACCATGACTCACTGCCCCCCACTCCAAATCACCCATGGTCTGCTATGACTTTGGATTCATGCATGGTTACTGTGTTGGGTTGACCTTGGCTAGACACCAGGTGCCCACCAAAGCTGTTCTATCACTCTCCTTCTCAGCTGGACAGGGGACAGAAAATATAATGAAAGCCTCGTGGGTTGAGATAAGGACAGGGAGATCACTCACCAATTACTGTCATGGGCAAAACTGACTTGACTTGGGGGGGGGAAACTAATCTAATTTATTGTCAATCCAATCAAAACAGGATAATGAGAAAATAAAACCAAATTTTAAAACACCTTCCCCCTACCCCTCCCTTCTTCCTGGGCTCAACTTCACTCATGATTTTTTTTCTCTGCTTCCTCCCCCCTCAGTGGCACAGCAGGGCAGGGAATGAGGGTTGTGGTCAGTTCATCACACATAGTCTCTGCTGCTCCTTCCTCCTCAGAGGGAGGACTCCTCACTCTCTTCCCCTGCTCCAGCATGGGGTCCCTCTCATGGGAGACAGTCCTTCACTAGCTTCTCCAGTGTGAGTCCTTCCCATGGGCTACAGTTCTTCATGAACTGCTCCAACATGGGTCCACTGCAGGGTCACAAGTCCTGCCAGAAAACCTACTCCAGCCTAGGCTCCTTTCTCTTTATGGGTCCACAGGTCTTGCAAGGAGCCTGCTCCAGTGTGGGCTTCCCATGAGGTCACAGCCTCCTTCAGGCATCCACCTGCTCTGGTGCGGGGTCCTCCACGGGCTGCGGGTGGATATCAGCTCCACTGTGAACCTCCATGGGCTGCAGGGGGACAGCCTGCCTCACCATGGTCTTCACCGTGGGTTGCAGGGGAATCTGCTCTGGTGCTTTGAGCACCTCCTCCCTTTCCTTCGCTGACCTTGGTGTCTGCAGAGTTGTTTCTCTCACATATTCTCATTCCTCTCTCCAGCTGCAACTGCTGTTGCGCAGCTTTTTTTTCCACCCTTGTTAAATACAGTATCCCAGAGGCACTGCCACCATCACTGATGGGCATGGCCTTAGCCAGTGGTGGTCTGTCTTGGAGGCTGCTGGCATTTGGTCTGTTGGACGTGGGGGAAGTTTTTGGCAGCTTCTCACAGAAGCCGCCCCTGTAGCCCCCTCGTTACCAAAACCTTGCCATGCAAACCCAATACAGTTAATTACTCTTTCCACAGGTTGCCATGTGCTATATCTTCTCCTTTAAATGCCAGTGAAATAGCACTTTACTGCATAAATCTGGCATCATTTTCTGCTGTAAAGAAGCAAGGAGGTGTCAGATGTCAGACTGCATGTAATGTCACAAAATGTCCGTGCAGAAAACACAACAGTGAGTTAAGCATCTGGTTATAAAGATCCGGCTTTTTTTTTTTTTGGCTGTTGTTTCTTTTTTTTTCCTTTTGGTTTTCCATGGATGCATTGCTAAGACATAGGTATAAGAACAAAATAGGAAGGTCTGTTCGAATTTCACAGGGAGAGAAAGCATCAGCATGTTGAAATGAAATCTGCTCCTCTTTGTACCTGTATTTCACAGGAAAAAAGAGAAGCTGATAAAAACAGTGTTTGCAGTATCCCAGAAATAATGGAGATACTCCCAAATGACAAGCTGAGGCACATTAAAGAAAAGGGGGAAATGAACAGTACACATCCCTATTTTACCTCCTATACATCACAGCTTTCAGAGGCACAAATATCAGAAAAGCAGACAGTCTTGTTGCTTATTCTTCTGGTTACTGTTCCCAGGACTGCATGTATTTCATGTTAAACAGTTGTGGATTAAATGCAAGAGCTGTCCTGATTGCTGCAGACTCCTTCTCTTTCATCTCTGTGTGCTCAGCTCTGGGACATGGAGTCATATGATCCTTTTCTCACCTTACCACAGCGAATAGTGTGTTGTCTTCTGCATATTCAGCTATTTGGACCAGAGTATGTATATTTTTTTTTGTAGCTCTGAAAAAACATATTACTGGGAAAACTTAGCTTTCTAATGTCTGCAGGGTAACTCCACACTGCTGTGTCTCATTATTTGCTGTATGTATATTGTTGATTTGGTCCCTATACAGCCAGACAGGTAGTGTTACATCAGCTGCCACAGCAAAATTTCATGCCGGCATGATGTCTCTGTTTCCATAGAGTTTTGTCAGCTAAATACATAAACTTTGTCCTTTGGTCTTTACCACTTTGCTTCGTGTTATAAAGTTAATTTCTATAGTCTTTCCCTGAAATGATTTTGATTCTTTGGGGGGTAGTGGGGAGGGATGTTGTTG
Organism: Leptosomus discolor; assembly: GCF_034619465.1. Lineage (NCBI taxonomy): Eukaryota > Metazoa > Chordata > Aves > Leptosomiformes > Leptosomidae > Leptosomus > Leptosomus discolor. Next base: position 25,007,925 of record NC_141398.1, on the reverse strand, counting down.
GGTTTGGGGCTTCTTTGCGGGGGGGATAACCTTTCCAGTAACATAGGAATTGGGGGTCCAGATACCATTAGGATCTTTCCCACTAAATTTGAAGTCAGATGCTGCTGGATGGAAGGATATTCAGGATCTTTGATTTACACAGAGGTCATATTTTCACTAGTCTGGCCACTGCTGGTTTCATTCTGGACAAACTAATCGGTAAAATGAGCAGACTTCTGATATTACCAGCAGTAGGCTCATTTCTCTGTCATTTGCTACTCCAGAGCCTGCTGAGTCACCACCAGGGTGCTGTCTGGTTCCTCTTCACTGGGAACCTGCCTGTTGCTATGGAGTTACATGCTGCCTTTCAGTCTGGAGATGTCTGACTTCCTTGGCCACTTCCACCTGTGGCATTTGATTCTTGTGTTGATGACTTTGCTCTCAGCCCTGTGACCCCAGAGCCCTGTGTCCCAGCTCCTTGTTACTGCTCCTTTCCAGTTTATGGATCCATTCCGTTTCACTTGTTACTGTAATGGCTTTATTAAGCAGCACTCGGCTGCTTTAGGCTGCACAACAGCTGTTACAAGGGGACCCTGTTTGAAAGAGATGTGCATTCTTCAGGAGATGATGCTGTGCATTTTTAAACAACTAAGGATTTATATAGAAACAGGAGTTTGTTTAAAAAATACTGGGATTTTTTTCTTTTAATGATAGGATTCTGATGGAACAAACAGAAGATAGGAAGGACATAAGACACAATACAGTAAAATAAGTGGGAAAAAAGGGAGTGATTTGAAAAGAAAATTGAAAGCTTAGTTTGTCTGTTCTGTGGCTTTGGTAATTGTCTTCAAAAATGTAAATGCATTTGACTTCTTCTGAGGGAAAGAGATTTCTTTTTAATAAAATTTACACCATGAAAAAAACACTATTTTTTTTGGTAAACAGTGACTCTTCAATAGTTCAATTTATGCCTTGCATACCAGACAGTCTCATCTTTCCATTGTATTTCATACTTGTGCTGAATGGTTTTCATTTGCTAGCTTGCTACTGTAAATGGAATTCATTAATCTGAGGCAGAACTAATTATAACAAAGAACATAAAATATCAGATTATTAAGATGATATCTTTCTCTGTCGAGATGGGTTACTTCAATCCATTCAGCATCCCGTAGAAACACTGAGTTACTTTAGAAGGAATGTGTCCTGAATTTAAATCTGTGGACTTATATATGAGTAGGTCTTGTACTTAAGAAAAAGAAGCACTCAAGAATGATATCTGCAGTATGCCTGATATATTAAAGGCTGATTGTTAAATGTCCAGGTATTTCACTTCTGCTTTAAAACATGACTCTCACATTGAATCAAACTTGACAAAAGTGAGTTTCATCCCTGTCTAGGGTGCCAAAATGAATGATGTGAGGATATTCAACAGGCTGTGGTAGCAACTGTTTTCAGTGTGGGGAATGATCAGCATTTCAACCTCTACCTCCCAGTGAATGCGAGAGGATCTCCTCTGCGGTCTGAGTGTCCAGGGACTGCCTGTTTTCTTTGAATTGCCTCAAAACTGGGCAGTGGAGCCCACTTCACTTTCCTTTCCTTTCCTGAGTGTCATGGAAGCAATCTTTTCAACCTCCCTGCTCTTGTCACTGCCAGAGCATGGAGACAGAGCTTAGCGACACAGAGAGCCAGCTTTTTTTCCCCAGGACTTTTAAACTTGCTGTGCCCAGGGGGAGGCAGACGGCTTTGCTGGGGCACAGCTCATGGGGTACTGCCATGACCACCAGGCAGAGTGAGCAGCATATGCTGTGGGTCCCTGTTCACTGTGTTTGGAGACAAGCATTTCCAGGTGTCTGTACACCATCCTGCAAGACGGCGGTTGTTCCCTTTGTTACAAATTCTTTTCATCACTGGAGCCTCTCTTCATGGCGAACGCAACAGCTGAAAAAATCACATACAATGTAACATTCTGTAACCTTCTTTTTCCTCTGATTTATTTGGATCCTGAATGAATTGGATATATAAGCATTGCACAAGACTCTTCTTTTTCCTGTGCTTGACAGGGTGTCAGAAATGGCATGGACTTTCTCACTGCGGTGATGAACTGCATGTTTATTTCACATATCCCATAAAATCTGATTAAAAAACTCTCAACAAACCCTTTTTAATTGTAGCTTTCAGTAAACCACAAAAGTTGTTGCTATCCTGTGAGTTTTAGAAGCAAAAAATAAGTCTTACAAACATGCTGCTTGTGAGAGATTTATTTACTAATATTCTATGAATGTGTAGTTCAGTATTTTCATATATATGTATGTATTCAAGTATATTTAAAAATTCAGATATGTGCCCTTGAAGTGTGAACCCTTGAAATTGTTGCTAAATCTGACAACGCCAAGAGAATGTCTGCAGAAACACTTGACTATTTTGCTGAAAAATCTTGCTCCTTTTTCTAGAAGTAAGGCCTGTTTTTTACAATTGAAGTCACTGCAGGAAATAAGAGTGTTCTGTCCTGCCACTTGGCTGGGACTAATCTAACATTATAGTCCACTTTGAATTAAATCCTTTTGTAGAAACATGTATTTTTATGGAGCAGTCTGAGGAAGTCATGATATTAAGATAAAAGTACTTCACTTATAAGAAGATACTCAAAGGAATGTGCAGTGCAACGCTGGCAGAGAATCTCTTGTCTGACATACAATTTGCTTGTTCAGAAAGGGATGCACAACACTACAGCAAGTAATGTTACCCTTCCAGCTAACAGGAATCTTGACTATCCAAAGAAAAAAATCATCACCTTGTTCAAAAATCATGGGACTCTAAAAAAAACCTGTAAAAACCTAAGGGTTCTTTACTTCAGCTTTTAGTTAATAAGATGAAAAAAAAAAAAAAAAAAAATTTGATACTGTAGCTGATATTCTAAATTTGCATGACACATCAAAGAGAACAGCAAGTATCATTATTTTATTATTAAAATAGCAGGAATAAACTGTGTGGGGTGGATTAAATCATCCAAAACCAAGGCATTTTTTTTGTTTTCATTGAAATTCATGTGCTATTATAAATCCTCAGTGATATGCTATGGAATTAAGGGATTGCTTCACTACAAAATAAAAAAGAAAAAAAAGGAAAATAGCTATATTTTTAGAAGGGATTTAGTTTGTGGACTCTTAATTTTGTTTGTCTCTATGTTGAAATTAGAACAGAATGCAGTTAGTGTGAAGTCTTTTCATATGTAGGCAAAGATCTGTTATCTTCCATTTTCTGCCTCTGATTATCAAGAATACATAGAAAAATGTCAACAGCTTCCAGTGACAGTTCAGACAGGTGAAAACCAGAGCATAGTCCCTTAGGAAGTCCTGAGATTGTGACGTGTATCAGCCCAAACCAAGCACTCAGGCTTTTTATAGGACAAACTGTTCTGAGAGTACAAAAAGTTTATGATTTAGAAATGGCAGACTACTTTGTTTTGGTCGAGTTTGGTGTTCAGCTGAATATCCCTGTGTTGCCACATCACTGCATAAGTGCATACTTCATGCTTTCCTCCTCCTTTTCTTGTGCTGTATGACATGGCTTTATCAGACAAGTCATTTATTAATGTCATAACCTGTCTAGGAAAGTCTGGGGCAATAGGAAACCCCAACAGCGATGTATGCATAGCACCACGGCATCACCAGTACATAGAGCTACACATTGAACAACTTGTAAGAAAACTGTAGTCAAGATGGATGGTTTAAAATAGATCCAAATTTATTAATCTAAACTAAATTATTTACTCACTTTCAATCAGAAAAAAAATGAAAATGTCCAAGGAAGTGCTCCAGAGAGAGATTTCAGTTTAGAAAGGTCTTCATTAACAGTATTTACCTAAGTGCAATTTCTTTGTTGAGCTTGTAGGTGTCATAGTACTGAGTTATAAAACAAAATGAAATTGAAAACTGTGATTGAAACTGTGGTGCTAGATTCTTACGGAACTTCTTGAAGAGAGGAGAGAACCTCTGTCCATCTCCAGCATCAGATTCTGCTGTGTGCTGGGTGTCAGTAGAATTACACTGGTACTCATGGGTGAAAGGGAGACAAATGTCAAGCTGGAGGGACTTTAGGGACAGCAGAGCACAGCACATCAGAAACTGTGGCCTGTTGTCACGCTGTGGACCAGCCACATCCTTCCCAAAGCAAAGGCCAAGATTCTTCTTTTATTTACTTCCTTGTACAAACACTTCACTGTAATAAGTCTCTACAGGATTTTCTGAGGACAATGTCTGTTCCAATTTGCCAAGCAAAAGGATGGTTGTTAATTTTGCTGGAAAATACTCTTAACTTCAGTCTATCAACTAGAACAAGAACCAGTATCTAAGCTGACTATCGAAACTTCAATCACTGTTACATGTAATGTAAAGTTATACTGTGTTACTGAAATACGTCTTTAAAATTAGCAATACATTTTCTTTTAGTCTTTATGTCACACATACATGTCTTAGGAAAAAACACTAAAAGCAAGACTTTGGCAGAGAAACCTCCATTTGTTACTGTGATTATTTTGAGACCAAATTTTTTTTTCTTTTTTTTTTTCTTTTTTTTTTTTAGCTGAACAGTCTGAAAAACTTAAATTTCCCATTTGGTGTTTTTGTCGGCATCATCGGTTTGGGGTGATGATTTACCACATGACTCATCTGAGGGCAGGGCCCCAGGAGTCAGATGTCCTCACTGACCCGAGTGGTGTGTAGCTGTTCCTGCTCCCACAGACACAGAGAGCGAGAACGCACCCGAGTGCTTTAACTGATGGGTGACACTTTGTTCAGAAAATTCCTGTCTGAAATTGTAACGTTAATACCTTATTTCACCTTCCCACCCAAACCCGCGCCGGCCCCAGACGGTTCCCGCCGGCTCCAGCGGCCCCAGCGCGGGGCACAGCCGAGCCCCTCAGCCACGGGCGGGCGCCGCGGGGCCAGCCCGGGTCAGAGCGGGCACAGCGCTGCCCGGCAGCCGGGGCTGAGGGGAACCGGGGGAGAAACGGCCCTGCGAGCCCCGCGGGGAGAGCGGCGGGAGGGGCGGAGGGGCTCCGGGCCCCCGGCAGAGACGCCCAGCGGCCCCGGGAGAGACCCCGCTGGGGCAGGGCCTTCCCTGCAGCCCCTGGGAAGGGCCCGGGTTGGGGCGGGGAGCGGCGGGAGGGGGCGGCGGCGGCGGAGAGGAGCGGCCCTGGGCTGACCGCAGCCCCCCGGGCCCTGACTCCTATGCCACCCACCCCAGACGGTAGGAGTCTGGCAGCCAGTCAAGGTTAACCCACACCATGGAACCAGGGGTTGTTAAAAGCACTCAAGGATGCTTCCTACTCTTAGGTTTGAAGGTGTTGGGCCTGGTCCACATCCTCCACTAGCTCCCACTTCACAACAACTAGATTTCCACTCAAAAGAAGGAGTGCATTCAGGCCATACAGGAGCTGTAATGCAGTTTAAAAGGATGCTGATCTAAATGACTAGATGTCTTGACCCTTGTGGCAAACACACATTGAAAAGTAAGTCCAAATACAACCTCAAGTTGCTAAGCACTCTGAATTCTAGCTAACAAAGCATTTTAACACCATCCCTATTGTAGATTGGTCCTAGAGTACTCGACTTCATGTCCAAAGGCCATAAAAACTGATGACAGTGGATAATACCAAAGTCATAAGGAACATTGTAATATGGAGTTTAGTTTTGATGGAAAAATATTAATGTATGTATTAAAAAAATGCTTCACAGGAGATAAAACTGCCACACATTTAATAAACATTTAATAAAACCAAGTAGACAGTGAGATAAAAGTTACAATCCGCTCTCTTCATTCTTCAGTAAATATTCAAGAAGGACATTATTTTTAAGCATCATTTGCTATTATCACCACACCATTGACAAATAATTATTGTGCTCAAAGCAACAAAGAGCATTTGCAATGAAGTGCTGACAAACATCTTAATTGTAATTTTCTGAAGATCTGATTCATATTGATATGGAAATTAAATTTTAACAGCCTAATGCTGGACTTCACAGTCTGTTATCCTGCATCCTAAGCACTTACAGTTTGACACAGATCAAATGCTTCATCAGTATTCCAGAGCAGATTTCCTTTATTTTAGTTCAGAAAGTAATGGCCTATTTGCTTAATACATGTATATTAGAGGTATTACTGTTTCAGTAAAACACTGGAAATTGCATCTCTGCTAAAGCATCCCTGAAACCACTGACTCACATCTGGAATTTTATTTAGCGTGGTTTTGTCATACAGGCCGCACTGGGATTCCAGCAAAGGGATCACATGTGCCTATGGCTAGCTGTCTGCCATTGGATTTTCTTCCTCAAATTCCTATTGGATATGGCTGCTCTGAGGGCAGGGATTGGTCTGCAGAATGCTCCAGATCCTCCTGATCTCTTCCTCAGCCAGGACAGTTACTTGGCCAGAAAATGCATAATAGCGGTGGAGAGTTCCTCCCACCTCAAGTCTGGTCCCAGCAACCAGGATGCACTCCCAGTTCCCACAGCTAGAGATATAACTATTCATAAGATGGTATAATAATGATAACAGATTTCAAAATAGGAATATTTTCATATAAATAACAGTTTTCACTGAAGTAGTCAGTCACCTACATATAGCCAGAAATAGTCTAATCCAGCCTTCTTGTACTCAAATCTTTACTAAAAATATTATGATGCCTTGTTTCAGCACTGAGGAAAAACTAACAGGAAAAGTCTGGTATACATGCGGCTTGTGTCAGATTCACACCACTACCCTCAATGTGTATATTGAACCATGCAAGATCAGAGGTACAAAGCAGTCAGTTGCACACTGAAATGGAGATCTGCTGGAGACTAAAATGTCTACATGTGTAAACACTGCACGTCTGCAGGGAACTCAGACTCTCTTTGGCTGAAATGGAGCTAGATGAAAACACATGCCTCAAGTGAGTGCCAGGTGGAGGAACCAACTTGTAACTCCCTGAAACAAAAGCGGCTTGATTGAACTTCTTCCCTCCCCTGATGGAACAAGGCCCTCCTGAGACTTCCCCTTAAAATGTCTCAAACGCTCACAAAGTGCCCAGAAAACAAAACCTGTAGTCATGGGGTGGGTGATGGGGGATCTGGGGGATGCCGGCCTTGTGCTCAACAACCCATAAGGCCAACACTTGCTTATCTCTTGTGCTGGAAGAAGGAGCCCTGTGGACATGGGGAGGTTCTGCCCTGGCCCAGCTTGTTTTGGTCTCAGGACCATTGCACCTGATGAATGGCCTTTGCATATGTTAATGAAGATTAGCACTCGTCTGCCCACCCACATCATGCTCCACATCATCTGGGGAAAGGGGAAACCTGAGGCTGAGTAGTGGAGTGGGTCTCACTGACACAGTGAATATAAAAGGGGGAGAGAAATGACATAGAGGGGGAAGAGAAATTGAGGGGAGAAGCATGTGAAGGAGTGTTCCTAGGAGCTGGACTAACACTGGAACCTGGACTGGTGATCAGTTGATCTCACTACTTTTACTTTTGGTCACTGTGTATACATACATGGGATTTGTTTTGAGCAAGCTCTTTTTGCCAAAGTTGTTTTCTTTGTTCAGGAGAACTCTCCTCCTGAAGTTCTTTTGTTTCTTACTTTTCTGCCTCATTGCAAGTAAACTTGTGATTTGAATGAGCCTCTGGAATAGTTGTCATTATTCCAGGTTATTTACCAGAGTATTTATTTTATCATATCTTTCCAGAGTATTTACAAAAGTCACCTTCCCCTAGCCCAGGTATTTAATGCATGAGCATTATTCACTAAGCAATGAATCTGGGGCTCTTTGCATGGGTGCAGGGGCAGATTTTCCTCCCTAAAAATATTCAAACTTTCCAGAGGCATATCTTCTAGGAAGAACTGGATTTTGCTTGGAAATCAGAACTCTGGAGACTTTTTTTTTTTTTTTTTTTTTTTTCAAAAATGAAGCACTGTCATTTGCATTCACGGCTTCATGAGGAGATGTGTATTTCTTGAGGAGATGATTTTAAATGTTCCTTTTTGACTGAAGCTTTCAGTACTCTGTAGATTCTTAAGAGGTATCTTTAAAGTAATATGAAGCATAGTCATTCAGACAGATAGATAATACACACACCTTCATGACGTGTGTCATTTTCTGTCTTAAGCCAATCATTCATTCAAAATAGATAGCATATTATAATTCAGGAAATCCTAGTGGAGGAGTCATTATATTTAGCAACCCTGAGCTGCAGACTTGCCAAAAGAATAGTTTTGGGTTCATTTAAGTCAAGACAAGATTTTTTTCTTTGGGAGTCATTCTTTCCTCCTCTCTTTTTTCTTCATCTGAAGCCAAAAATTTCCAAGCAGCTTGTCATCAGATGTGTCTAAAGTACGTGTATCCCTAATGGATGGGATCTGATAAATTCTTTTCAATGTGTTACAGTAAAGGGCAGCTGCACCAAGCAGCTGCAATTTGTTTGGTGTTGTTCATCAAGGTTTCATCTACAACAAGTGGCACATACTCAGGATGCATGAATATTATCTGTTTTTGAGTATTCTTGATAATAGGGCATAAAAATTTTTATGCTGTTGCATGAGATTACATAGAAAGGACCACTGTTTGACTGGGTAATGGGGTTTATATAAAATATGCTAAGGTAGCTCTTCAACTTGAGAAAATTCTGGAGACCAATCTTTCAATTGTTTGAGTTCATGTATTGTCAACTGAGGCAATATTTTCTATAGAAACAGTCAAAGAAGAAGCCAGGACTTAGAGCAAAGCGAAAGAGTTCATTTTCCCAATGGGAAGCCTAATAAGGATATGAGTTATCTTAATGTCTTAAAAGCTTTACAACCTATATTAATGAATGCATTACCAGATTTTCCTGTCCAGATTTGCCTGTAGGCAAAGTCACCAGGGGAGGTGTATTATAATAAACACCTAGACTACATAGTGATAGCATTGAATAGTGTTTTGTAAAGCTAAAGCAATAATTCAAGAGCAGAGATTTCACTAACCGAGATGGTAAAATGATGAAGTTCTACAAAGGTATCTGCCAACAGCCTCTGTTTAAAATAATGTCTTTGATTCAATCGTTTACATATTTATTGCTCAAAAAATAAGAAAATTAAAAACATATGCTATTTGCTTATAAGTACCGTCACAAGGAAAGCAAGCATACTAGTTGTTCTAAAAAGCATTTTTTGATGACTGAATACTTAGAAATAATTATTGTTTTCCTCTTTCTTCCCTTTCTTCTCCAAATCTTCACTTAAACAGTCTCCTACAGCCTTCTCTTCTCTATTCTTATTTTGGCTGGCATGCACTTCCAGCTTGATATATCTGTCACTTAACGATGTTACTAATACAAAATTACTCATTAGTAATGGACATAGATATAAGTTCCAGAGTAACACTAGATGTAGATGACTCAATTACCCATTGGACATCTGCATTTCTTCTGGCTTCAGCCATGACTTGTTGTACTCAGTGTGATAGACCCACATGGCATTTATCTCCAAGATTCCTCTTGATAATCCACCTGCAGAAATGAACTCTCTATGTGGCAGAAATTGTCTAGAGTCAGTTCTGTCAGGTTTGGCCCAGAAAATCTGGCAATGACATTTATAATTTTATCTGTTGCTACAGTTCTAGGAGTAAAAAGGTGCGTAATGATTTCCTAATTCTTCTCCAAAAAGTTGTCCGAGCTTGGAAAGGTCTGTTTCGAGCTGCGTTCTCCACTTACTTTTTCCTACAGAAGTGTTCTCAGTATCAACCTGGGAAAATGTGCAATCAGTCAGTGCACTGCATACATAAACCTTAAGGAAGTCCTGTCTTTCATTAATGTAAAAATCTTGTCTGGGTCTGTGTGCCAACATCGTTACTACACTCAAAGTTGAAAGCAGTAATTATGATTGATTTACTGTTAACATTTGTGTCATGACATGTATGCAAAATAACATGGGTTCTCCTCTGCCTAAGAAGATTTCAGCAATTCACTTTTCCAAGACGAGTCTTTTGTTAGTCATCTGTCACATGTGACTTGCACTTTGACACGTAATTTACTCTATTCTTTTTTTTGTACCTGTTAACTAATAATTTGATGAAGTCTGATTTGTTGGTGGAGATGCACAAATGATTTCACTATTGCTGGACCTTTTGACTTGCAGCTTTTTTCTCTCAAAAATAGTGCATGGCTGGCTCTTTGCATATCTCAGTATCTTTTATTAGTATCTCCCAGTGCATGCTGAGATATATGTTATTTGACATACAGCATCTTCTTGTCCTGCTAGTCACCAGGCACGTTCTGAAAGTTCTGCAGGTGTTTTGTTATCATTCAGGCTGCTGCTACAACAAAGGGCCTGGGGATGGTTTATATAGGGTTCACAATCCATACTATCCCTTTACCTAGAAATACCTTGTTTTTCCACGTTTCACCTAATATTGCTGATGCCTAGAGAGAAGGATGTTATAGTATTTCTCAAATGTCCCACCATCAGCTTTGAGCACCAGTAAATGTGTTTCTAAATACATTCCTGTCTGCTTTGAATGTAACTTACTTTCCTAAGATATTCACAACTCCTTTCTTGAGTTCATGTCTGAAAATATTTTAAGGACATCTGGTTATACAGTTTCTGCAAGGAGTTTGAGTATCACCTCACACCTGAGATGACTTTTTAAAATCACAATACATTTATCCCTCCAGTGACTTCATTAGGTTATCAGCAACATCTGGTGGAATTAGTTGACCAGTTGATCGACTGGCAAGGTCTCTTTAAGACCTATAGTCTGAGTGGTTTTGTTTGCTGCCTCTTGCGTTGCCTGACGTATTGCAATTCTCCAGTCTAAGCCAACAAGCTTCCAAGATGAGTAGCATACACATACATCCATCATCTCTGCTTAGTCACATAGTACATAGGAGACATACTTTGGATTATATATTAAAATTCAGGGAAAGGTGGCATGGGTGGGATCTACACCCTTTCCTCACTTCTCATAAACCTAAGCAAAATGTCTAATCAGTCTAAGAAATCATAAATATTGAAAGGCTTCCATTAGTATCCTCTCTTTGATAACTGAGGTGCCCTTCAAATAGATACATGCTTTGTGAAAATGAGTAATTATAAAAGACTTAATCAAAAAGCACTTAGCAGATGTTATCTCAAGCACTGATGATATGTTTAAGTGCATCTTCCAAGTGGGCAACATCAGCAATGTAATTATCTTGTAGGCAAGGAGAAAATTCACTCCATGTTAATCTAAAGTGTTTTTTATACAACTTCAGCACTTACGTGTTCTCCAGTGACTGGTTTGTAAGACCTGATGAAGGGCAGGTTTATTTTAGGGGAATTAATATTGGAACAGATAGAATTATCAAAGCTCAATAAAACTGCACCACAAACCCGCAGTGGGATTATCTCCTTAACCAAGTCTGGGGTTATTTTGGTATGGAGGCAGGCAAACAGACATAGGAAATCAGTATGTCAAGCTTTTATCTTTTTTTTTTTCTTATTTTTCTTTATTCTGTGCATTATGTTGACAGAGTTCTTCTGTACTGGATGTGGAGAAGGCTCAATCCATTCTGAGAATTCTAATATGACACAAACAATATGGTGGCATTGATTATTCTGTACCTTTTGCACTATTAGCTAATGTCTTTCTGGATGCTGATCTAGTAACAGGAGACAGAAAAGCAACTTCCCCTACATAAGGCAGCATTCTTTCCTCAGCTCGGTCAATTTTATTCCAAGCTGGAATTGTTTGTGTATAGAAAAGGTTGAATGTTTGTTGTAGAAAAAAAAGGTTGTATCTGTCTGTAACAGGTCTGTGTGGCAAGGTTTTGGTAGCGGGAGGGGTTACAGGAGTATCTTCTGTATGAAGCTGCTAAAAGTTTCCCCTATGTCAGATATAGCCAATGCCAGCCGGCTTTAAGATGGACCCACCGCTGGCCAAGGCCAAGCCAATCAGCGACAGCGTTTTTTGCCTCTGTAATAACGTATTTAAGAGAGTGAAAAAGTTGTTGTGCAGCAGTAATTGCAGCGAGTGAGAGGAGTGAGAATACGTGAGAGAAACATTCTGCAGACACCAAGGTCAGTGAAGAAGGAGGGGGAGGAGATGCTCCAGGTGCCGGAGCAGCGATTCCCCTGCAGCCTGTGGTGAAGCCCATGGTGAGGCAGGCTGTGCCCCTGCAGCCCATGGGCAGTGGAGCAGATGACTGCCTACACCCCGTGGAGGGCCCCCACGCTGGAGTAGGTGGATACCTGAAGGAAGCTGTGACCCCGTGAGAAGCCTGCACCGGAGCAGGCTCCTGGCAGGACCTGTGGCCCGTGGAGAGAGAGAAGCCCACCCTGGAGCAGGTTTGCTGCTAGTGACCCCGTAAGGGGGGGCTCACATTGGAGCAGTCGGTTCCTGAAGGATTGCACTCCATGAGGGAGACCCACGTTGGAGCAGTTCATGAAGAACTGAACCCGTGGGAAGACTCATGCTGGAGAAGTCATGGAGGACTTTCTCCCATGAGGGGGACCTCACATTGGAGCAGGGAAAACGTCTGAGGAATCCTCCCCATGAGGAGGAAGGAGCGGCAGAAAACAACAGTGTGATGAACTGACCCCAACCCCCATTCCCTGTTTTCTCCCCTGTGCCGCTGGGGGGGAGGAGGGAGAAAAGTTGGGATCAAAGTTAAGCCCGGGAAAGAAGGGAGGGGTGGGTAGAAGGTGTTTTAAGATTTGGATTTATTTCTCATTACTCCTCTCTGAGTTAATTGGTAATAAATTACATTTCCCTTCAGTCGAGTCTGTTTTGCCTGTGACGGTTAATGTTGAGTGATCTCCCTGTCCTTATCTCAACCCCACAAGCCAGTTGTTATATTTTTTTCTCTCCTCTCTCCTGTTCAGTTAAGGAGGGGGAGTGATAGAGTGTCTTTGGTGAGCACCTGGCATTTTGGCCAGGGTCAGCCCACCACACTGTCCTTGTGGTAGTTCAATAACACGAACAATGTTCCAGGTGTTTGAACGTTCAAAGTATTCAGGTTATTCTTGAGTGTTCACGTTTTGCGTGTTCAAAACAAAATATTTGTCGTTCTATGATGATTTTACTCATGTGGTGAGGAATATCAATATTTATTTTGTTTAGATTGATAAAGTGGGCACTTCCTGTCCTTATGACAGTGTTAAAAAAAAAGAAGGCACCTAGCGGGAGCAGTTATATTTATTGACAATTTATTCAGTTTTCAGAAGTAAGGAGGCCATGACTCATTCACACTTTGTACTTAAATGTCATCTTTCAACTATAAACTTGCTTTACTTGAAATTACTTCTATGTCTGCTATTTTTGATTTGGGTAATTTCAACTCCATCTTTAGTACTTTAAAAAAGCTTTCTTGGATAAGCAATAAATTCCCTTTTTCAAACAGAGATTGTGTAGCATGCCTGGAACATTCCTTCTAGTTTATGGCATATATTCTTTTTTTAATTCAGTGACTTTCATATGTCTGCTAAACAACACTAATCCTTCTGTAAGGTCAGCAATTATTAATATTTTCAAACTAGCAAAGAGATTATTTCTGATGAACAAAACCATTTCTTCAGAGTGTTTTTCATAATGTTCAGAATCTGGATTATATCACTTTCTTCTCAGTTGTTATTCTGACTTAACTGCCCTACTCAGATGTGCCTTGTGATGAGAAAGAGCTTCATCACCCACAATCTGTTTACTATGTAATTTGAGGAACTCATCTACCTTTTTCTTCATGACACAGATTTGCACATCTCCACCTGCACATACAGTATTTTCTTTAACTGAGTTCTCATTCCTTTTCCTTTCATTTAGGTACTTGCTTTTCTTAGCCAAAACATCTGTCTCTTATGTTAAATCACCTGGAGCTCACTGACTTTCTCTAGACAGTATCATTTTGTACTTGCACTTTTGACAGAAGACTATTCAAAAGTTGATTAATGTGAATATGCTTACTATTTCTGATGATATCATACCTGCATTATTTCTGCCTTGCTGAAGTTTTTAGTAATGCCAAAACTGGAATATGACTGTGAATCTCAGAAGAGGATGCCATGAATTTGTGTCCCAAAGTGACATTCAATTGACATATGAATCTTCTGCATTTCTGTCAATTATTCATGTCTTTCCTGCACATTTGAAAGACGTATATAGGATCTATCTTTGCTGTCTAATTTCATAGATGAGACACTTATGCTTCAAATCTGCAATAAAATATTGCATTGATTATAACTTACATTATGCAAATGAGAGATAATAGCAATACATAAAAAGCCCACTCTTCTGTTGTGACATCAAATTTTAGTTCACATAAAACAGAAACTCTATTAACGCATACAAATAATCCTCCCTGACTCAGAGTTTGTCACCTCAAATGACAGTTGCTACGATCACTTCATTGCCTATAGCTCTGAGTGAGTTAGAGCTAGAAATGGTATAACCATAATGAAAGTATATTAACATACCCGATCCAAAAACATTTTAACAGAAGCAATAACCCTCCTCTTGAACAATTCCTATGATGAGATTCTCAAATTCAATTCATTTCTCATGGTCTAAGGAAATATAAAAAAGATGAAAAAAACTGCTTATCTGAATCTGAGCGCTAAAGTATGGTTTCATTATGTACCAAAAATAACAGAAGTTCAAGTAAGGTATTTTCCCTTTGGCATGTCACCTGTACAATGAAGGGATAGCTTTTGTGTCTTGCATCTGGGAAAGGACAACCTCATGTACCAGTACAGGTTGGGGACTGAGCTGTTAGAGACTAGCATAGGGGAAAGGAATGTGGGGATCCTGGTGGGCAGCAGGATGACCATGAGCCAGCAATGTGCCCTCGTGGCCAAGAAGGCCAATGGCATCCTGGGGTGTATTAGAAGGGGTGTGGTCAGCAGGTCGAGAGAGGTTCTCCTCCCCCTCTGCTCTGCCCTGGTGAGACTGCATCTGGAATAGTGTGTCCAGTTCTGGGCCCCTCAGTTCAAGAAGGACAGGGAACTGCTTGAAAGAGTCCAGTGGAAAAGATGATGAAGGGAGTGGAACATCTCCCTTATGAGGAAAGGCTGACAGAACTGGGTCTCTTCAGCTTGGAGAAGATGAGACCGAGGGGTGACCTCATTAATGTTTATAAATACATAAAGGACAAGTGTCAGGAGGATGGAGCTGGGCTCTTCTCAGTGATGTCCAGCGGCAGGACAAGGGGCAACAGGTCCAAGCTGGAGCATAGGAGGTTCCACATTAACATAAGGAAAAACTTTTTCACTGTGAGGGTGACAGAGCACTGAAACAGGCTGCCCAGAGAGGTTATGGAGTCTCCTTCTCTGGTGATATTCAAAACTTGCTTGGAGGCATTCCTGTGTGACCTACTCTAGGTGGTCCTGCTCTGGCAGGGGGGTTGGACTAGATGATCTTTTGAGGTCCCTTCCACCCTCTAACATTCTTTGATTCTGTGAACTAACAGATATTTCAATGTTTGGCCCAATTATATTTTGTCTTGGAAGAACAGTTCTATTTC
Source organism: Leptosomus discolor (assembly GCF_034619465.1). NCBI lineage: Eukaryota > Metazoa > Chordata > Aves > Leptosomiformes > Leptosomidae > Leptosomus > Leptosomus discolor. The sequence continues at coordinate 24,992,443 of NC_141398.1, read as the reverse complement.
ACAACGAATATACGTTTTCCACGTCCAAAATTATTGGTTTCCACCTTCCAAACATATTAGATACATCGTTTTTCTTTTCAATAAAAATTATAGGAGGTAAGAGAAAACTTTTATATAGTGCAAAGCAAAACAGTCTCTAAAAGGGTTCTTACCAGCTACCAAGCTTGGTAAAAGTGCAATTGCCTGAACAAAAGCTCAGCCCTGTTACAGCCATCTGCTGACCCGTTATGAAGCCAGATTTTTCCTAAAGTCTCCAGAAACCACTTATACTTGCTACATCTGTTTTCTTGGGGATGAAAAATAAGAATTGTTCAAAATGTTTGCCCTACTGTCTGTGTCTTTGAATTTCTTGACTCTGAAAACCACACAGTAGCGATGTGTTCTTGGTGACAGCCCTGCAAAAACTTAAGGCTTTTGCTGCTATAGGTGAGAAAAGTAAGCCCACAGAGAGCTGCCAGGGGCATCAGGCCTCCCTGTGGACAGCAGCTGACACACAGCAGTTCCCTGAGGAACACGAGCCACAGCAGTAGCAGCATGCCTGTTTTCTCCCAGGGCTCTGGCATTAAAATTTTTGCAACTTCTGTTCTGCAGTGTTTGGCAGCCAGCTTGCTCTAATCAGTTACTACTACTTTTACCTGTGTGTAAAGTCTGGCACTGAAGTGGATCTGTACATTAGTGGCAGTATAATAGCAAGACAGGTCTATTTGTCAGGGGCAAGTCACAGACAATTGGGACATTAACTGTGTAAAGTAAGTGCATATGCAGGGTGATGAACTTCACTTGGCTAAGCCACAGAGATACTTTTTCCTTGGCAGCCTTCTCATGGCTGAGCTTCCAAGTTAAAAGAGGCCACAGGCAGCTGTTGGGTAACAAGATCAACCATGGAGTAAGTGGGTTTTTTGCAGATCTCAGGATGTGACAGCAAAGAGCAATTCATAGGTCAGTTATGTAGAAGAGGGGTACAAGCCAAATCTAACCAAACAGAGGAAGAAATTTGACATGGAGATCTTCAGGAGGTAGGAATGCACCATCTCTTTTGTATTTAGATTTGACATTAACCCAAAGCTTCCCCTGAAGTGAAGGGACCCTTAGATACTATGATTTTGGGGGTGGGGTGGAAATCCAGTCATAAATTTTGGGCAATCAATTAAAAAATACAATTACACATCCTTTTCTTTCCTGACAAAATGTGATAACATATGGCCTGCCTGACTAGTGCTTCATAAATCACTGAAGTATTTGATCATAAATGACACATAAAAGGAAATGATGGTTTAATACTTTGTACCTGCTTTCATGTTGTGTGTGAGGTTCCTCTCAAAAAAAAAAGCGCAGAATGCTAATGGCTGGCCACTACCTCCATGAAAAAATTAATAAGCTCATAAAATTCTAAATTAAGCAAACAGACTGTAATGGCAGGTGTTTGTATGACGTATTATACTCCAAGAATATAGGCATGTTTGGTAAAGGTGTTAGTGTCATACTAGTCAAGAGAAGTGTAAATGTATCTGAAGAAAGGATAAAAAAATAAAAGGAACAGTCACAGAAAATTTGCAAAAGCCTCTGTAAGCTAATTCAGGTGAACATTTATGTCTTTACATATTGTGGTAGGTTCATAACTCAGTCTTTTAGAGAACAGACTTAGGTCTCTGGTGATGACTTGCATTTGGAAACTAAACTAATCCATATGTTTAATGGAGAAGCTTATTTCATATAAGTGAGATTTTAAACTTTTCACATGATATGTTTGAATCACTAATTGCTAATTGCAGATTCCCTCACTGTTCTTTTTAGTGACATATTTGTACCAGCCACTGGAAGATTACATCGAGAACATCAATTGGTGCATAAATATTTATGAATACTTAAGTGGAATAATCAAGTGTAATAAAGTCTCCAGAGATACTGCTGGTATCTGAAGCGAATTTTAAGAATCATATAATGTGTACGTATGTGCTGTGAAAAAGGTTAACATTTCCCTTGCCAGAGTCCCTCTCTTATTAGAGAAATTAATTTTCTTTTGAGATTTCCAAACAAACTTCTCACTTAAAACACTTTTTGAGGTGGGGAAGAGATCTCTAGGCTAGTAAGAATGATTTTACTCCTGGTTTACTTCTTGAGACATAGCAATGACAGCTAGCTTGTGACTCAAAATTTTATTGTCATTGCAGGTTTTTTCCTTCAGAATTTCAGAGCTCCTTTAATTTCTTACGGTTTTACTAGCAGCAGAGGATAGTAGTCAGCCCTGCTCAGTAAGAAAACTAAGCAGAGCAGTAGGCACCTAGAAGGCACCTTGTTCCACCCCATGAAAAAAGATACTTGCCTTTCAAGTGGAGAAGCCTTAAACAGTGCAAAGTAGAAAAAGTTGTTCCCTGTTCTTTCTTGCCTTTGGATGGACAGCAAGATATTGCTGCTGGATATCTAGAAGAATTTGCCCTTGCTGCTAATTGTGTGAAGTCGCCCTGTTTCTTTCCTTGGACTGAAAATGAAGTGTTGATTATGAAATTTTATATCAGAATGTTTCTGACAACTCAGTGTCTACTAGGAAGCATAATTATAAGTAACAACTGTATCTCATTGTATGTAGAGTACAAAAATCATGATGACATTTATGGAAAACTTTATGGAGAAAAAAAGCTTTACATAGTTTGGCAGAAGCAAAGAGCCAGAATGCAGAAGCAGCCAATCCCACACATTCCGTCTTGCTGCCAGCATGCTTAGCCTCTTTAATTAATTATTTTAATATTCCAGTCATTCATTTCAAAATCTCTCTATTTTCTCGCTGCTTCCAGGCCTGTCAACTTTTAGGCTTGACACACAAAAGCTGTAACATGTCTGCCTCACTGGAAAGAGAGCATTATCCAGGAATCCTGCCTTTAGGCTTTGTCATCACTGTTCCTGGACCACAGCTTTGTCTAAGGGCTCGGACTATAGTCCTTTAAGATTCTAGTCTTAATAGACTGGTATGTTAGATTTTAAATCTAACAGTATGCCATTTAGGACTGATAAAAATCTTAATCTAAATTTCGCAAGTGATTCCTTCCAGTGTTTTGGTACAGACTGGAATTTTGATTCCAGACCCCAATCCATAAAAAACTTCCATGAATTAAATATAAAACTATCAATTTGTTTGACTTATTGCTGTGTTGCGCCTTATGAAATATATTTCACTGTGCTCTCAAGGCTTTGAGAGTCTTGAATATATTTTTTGATAATACATAACAAAGCCGATGACCCAAATATCCTGATTCAATTTTGTCAGTTCTAGGCTATGATCTTGCAATGAACTCAGTGATGACAAGAGGTCAGTGCAAAAGTCAGGGATCAATAATTGACACAAAATAAAAGCTAAACAGATCAGGGGCAGTGATGTGTATGCACCAAAGAACTGATTCATGTGCTTATATCCTATTAACTTATTTAATGCTGAAGTGATTTGCTGAGTTTGTCCCTTGAAGATTTGCATTTCAGCTTATGCAGAACAGTAAGCACCACAGAATGTGTCCACTAGTCTTACAAGAAACTGGTAAAATATTGTCATTCAAAGTGAGCCAGATCACTATATCAAATAAAACATAAAATGCTGAGTTTTTTCATGATAATCATATAATCAATTTTGTATCATATTCCCTCTCTGTAGTTCACACAAGTAGTTATTGTAGGTAAGGAAAGCAGAGTAAACTGTCATTGCTTGTGCTGCCCCTATTCACTGAGTAAGAGATTTCAGCATCCAGAGCTTGGTCTTACATATTTCATTACCGTTAAACACACAGAGATAAATAAAAGAGCTCTGATGTTCCATTTTGATTTTAATTCCCAAATACATTTCATAGAGCTCTATAATGTATGTTCGCTCAATGATACTGGTTGTACTTAAATACCTTTCAATATTAGTAATGACATGATAATCTTTTTTTTTTTTTCCCCGTTAAAAATGTTTTCCTCAGTGATAAATAATCAGCTTCAATGTCAATTGATTCCATTTTGTGCAGAGATGGATAACCGGGCACAGTTAGATACTTAGTTACAGGTTTTCGTAAATGTGTAACTTTATTCTATTAGTACACATCCCTAAATAGTAACAATTGTATATTGGTAAATCTTTTTTCTTATTCTTTGTATAGAAGGAACGTCATGTAATGTGTTGGTTTAAGAGAAAGGAACAGAACTACTTGCTAACTAGGCTTTTAAGCCTTCATTTAATTTTCCTTTTCTCTTGGGCCATAAAATAACTCATGAAATATGAGATACTTAGTATGACTAATTAATCCCCATCTGATGTTTTTGCTAATATTATTACCATATTAATTAGCTAATTACTCTAACATTGCCAATGGTAATAAAATTCTTGTTGAGTTTTAGTCTGGCAAACCTCGTTGCATTTAGAGTATTTCTGAAGTAACATACAGTTCTAGGGAGGAAAACAAGGTAAGAGTTGCACCCTGTATCAAATGTATTTGTTTGATAACAATGGAAATTCTAAACTGAAAGGCAACATGCTTCTTATTGTAATGTGTAACTTTGGATATTGATATTCCCTTTCCAACTGTGAAAACAGAGCACATACCAAATGATAATTTTATTCATAAGAGAAGGAGGAAATGGTTCAAAAAATTTGGCATATTGCAATGGAATACACAGGTAGGTAGACAGGTAGATAGATATCAGTTAGGTAATCATAGATTATTGTGATGGGATTGTTTAGAAGACTAAAAATGAGGCCAGTTTTCAAACTTAACTGAATGAATTCGTGGCACACTTCTTGTACTTAGAAATTATTAATCATGATCACTACGTATGCAAAACTGAGTCTTTTATACCTATGTTCTGAATTATCTGTGAGTATATAGTAACATGGAGGTGATGATGTATGGTTGGTAACAACAGCCATGCTTCTTGGAGTTTTCAGTCACTGATGTCCAAGTAATCAGGCTGAAGAGTTCTTTGAGAGACCAAAATGGAAGTGTTTTTGTCATCTTTCTTCTCTGATTTCCTGCACTAGTGTCTGATGTTTTTATGCCATTTTCCTCTCCCCAAAAGGGCAGTCTAATCTGTCCCAATCCTGATTATCTAGTTTCCTTTGTTTTGCTAGTCATCCTTTTGTGTATCTGGCATATCCTATTTGCACTCCTTTGTACTTACCTTTTCACTGTCTTGCACTTTTGTGCTAATTGGATGGCCTTCACGTGCCACCACACCCCTCTCTGCCCCTTCGGTAGTCATACTGCTCATATACTTAGTAAAATGCTTACATGTTGTGCCTGGCTAGGCCATGACACAAAATATAAGCATACAGTTAAACTATTTTAGTTTGCTTATGATCAGATTAAAAAATCAAGTTAATATTATTTACGTTCTTATCAGCACACTTTTAATTTGTAGGTGTTTTCATTACAAAGGTTAGGCAGCTGAGTGTCAGCTCATGTTGATTGTGACTGGAGACGGTTACCTTGACATTTTTCTGTGGTAGCTAGGCAAATGTTTGGTTAATTCACCTCAATAAATAATGAAAAAGTGTTTATGTGTATTCAGTGCCTGAGTTCTCAAATATAAAATGATTTTGTTTCACTACAGTGTTGGCAAAATAAGGAGGACAGGAATAACATTTAAAACCATTACTTTTCTTCGACTAATAAATATCTAAAAACTACTTTCTTCTCTGTCTACCTCCACAATGTTAGCATTAGACTTGGTTATAGTTTAAAACTTGTAGAGACAGTAGAGAAGCTCTCTGAGTTCAAATTTCTGGCCTAATAATCTAAACTGAATCCATGAAAATAGTCTGTTTGGTGCAATTCCACAAAAAGGAGGCTGTGTCAAAGTGAGGCTTGTCCTGGCACCAGTTAACCTTCACTCAGTACTCTGTCCAAGCAGTTCTCTAGCTGTGTTCAAACTGCTCGTATAAACAAGTGCTCACCACAGTGTAAAAGGATCAAGACAGTAGAAAAATGTTTAGCGTTTACTTCTCAATTTCATAGCTCGCCTCTGAAGCAACCTGAATCTCAGCAGGACCCTCTGAAGCGGGTGATACCACATTATCAACATAGAACACATGCACTACATTAGTCATGCTACAATGGCATTTAAACTTCTATTGCTCATCTTAGGAAAAAAAAATCATAAATCCTACTTTAAGTTTTCCCAGAACTTTCTGCTTCTAGCCTTTTTTCTGCAAGTCTGCCTTTATTATCTTTTTTACTTGGATGCTTGATCCTACTGGCTGATAATTCTAGGACCCAATATACTGCCTCCACAAGCACATGGCAAAACTTGCTCTAAACAAAATGTTTTGTTTGGGTTTGTGGTCCATTCTTGTGGACAGCTAAAGGAAAGTCTTTGAATAAGAAGTGTTATTTCCCTTCACTATGTTCTTCAAGACACCCTGAGAGATACTGTTCTTTGCTAATGAATGAATTAATCTGAGGGCACCATGAAACAAAACACTACAGGACTGCAGAAAGCAGCCTATTCTCTGATTTTTCTCTAGGACAACTTAGATGAAAACATGGGGAATCTTGACTACTGGTTTGTGCAAATCGACTTTGTGTTCTTGTGACGTGTCACGGTTGAACCTCATTCTTTTCCAGCATTGAGAATTATTTGTGGATACATCTATGAACCAGGAAGTAATGGAATTGATTTCAGTCTTACATTTTAGGCTACACAGACTATGTGTTTACAAGCTATTTAATGCTTTAATCAATGCTTGTGTTGTTTTGCACTTTTTGAAAGTTGGTATTAAAATGCATTGCTTTTGAAATTACTTTGAAAAGTAGAAGTTTTTGTACTGTTGGTGTTAAGTACAATTAACAACACACAACAACTAACATCATACAGCTCAGCACCGAGTGTTCTCGCCTAGAGTTAAATTCCCTTGGGGTACACATTGGATTTCACCATCTTTCGTCGTGATCCACCAAGTATGTCCAGGTCCTTGAGCGAAAGCAACCCCATGAAAGGCTTTGCCTTTGCCCAAAGCAGGAAATCCCCACAGAGTTTTCCCCAATAAATTCCTTTCACACACCGCAGGGACTTTGTCCCCTTCTACTGTATGTAAAAGGTCAGATTGGGCAGGACCAGCTCAATTTATAGATCATCTGGTATTAACTAACCAGGTAGCTTGTGCTAAATGCTTGTCCCAATTTTTGAAACTTTTACCACCCATTGCTTTCAGAATAGCTTTTAATAGCCAGTTGTACTCTTCAGTTTTTTGGGAGGCTGGTGCATGATAGAGAATGTGATATACTCACTCAATACCATGTTCCTCAGGCCAGTTTTCTAAATGAGTCCCATTGTCCAATTCAATTCTTTCTGGAGTACCGTATCGCCACAAGATTAGTGTTTCGAGGCCCAGGATAGTGTTCTGGACAGTGGCATGAGGTACAAGATATGTTTCCGGCCATCTGGGTGTTGCTTCTACCATTGTGAGCACATAACGCTTACTCTGGCGGGTTTAAGGCAGTATGAGATAATTGATCTGCCAGGCCTCTCCATATTTATGCTTGACCATCATCATTCATACCACAAAGCTTTCAGCCATTTAGCTTGCTTGATTGTAGCACAGGTGTTACAGTCACGGATAACTTTTGTGATAGCATCCATAGTTAAATCCACCCCTTGGTCACAAGCCCACTTGTATGTTGCATCTCTTCCTTGGTGACCCAAGGTGTCATGGGCCCATGGAGCTAGAAATAGTTCAACCTTATGTTCCCCATGTAGGTCTGTTTGGAACACTTTCACAGCCTGATCCACTTGCTGATTGTTTCGATCTCTCTTAGCCTTTTAGTTTCTCTTTGTAAAGCAGCTGCTTCATCCCCTTGATCATTTTGATTGTCCTTCCCTGAAACATCTCAAACTCCTCTACACCCTTCTTGGACCAGAAGAGTCCACACTACTGAAGGGATGGCCAAAATAAAGTTTTATACACAGGCAAAAAACATCCCAAATGTTCAAATTTTTTTCTGATTTTATCCAACATTTTTTTGGCTTTGACTGCCACAGCACAATGAAATAATGATTTCAGAAAATTGCTAATGATAGCTGCAAGACCTCTTTCCTGAATTGTAATTGCCATCTCTGACTTCAGCTTTGCTTAGATATGTCTTAGATCCTTTCCCTAGGTGCATTGCTTTTCATTGTATACATTGAAGCTTATTTGTCACTGTTTTGTTGAGATTCTACCTGGTATCCCTCTGACAGACAATATAGGTAAAATCCAGGTACATTTAATGAGAAAGTTAACTTGTGTAGTTCTTTTGGATTGCATTTTAATGTGTTGTTTAAATAATGCAGCACATTTTTAAAATATTTTTTGTTGCAGTAATCATTAATATACTCACTTTTAAATGGGCAAACCATACCTAGCTAATTGTGAGCAAAGGTACCTACATACTTTTCCTATAGATTTAGGATGCAAGGAGACCTGGTTCTTCAGAATATCGAAGCAGAAGCTTTGTTTAACTGTAGGCTTGTAGTTCCCCTTTGTCCTAGGAATAATCTGAGTTGGAGGAATGACAGCATTTTTACTTGTTATAATGCCACATACAAGCGAGGCTCTCAATTAATTTCCCTTGCCAGTAGCTACAGAGAACCTCTTTTTAATATTATTATTTAAACACATAATGGTGTTGAATGAAATCCAAGAATTTCTAATGACTGTGAACTCTTCAGTCCTTCTCACACTAAACACACACAGACCCATTTGTATCTGTGATCCCCTTTTCTCTTGAGTTATTAAAAATTATCTAAAAAACCACTAGCAAACTCATGCTTATTGCAAGCCTACCAAAATCAGGTTGTCCTATATGTTTCAGCAGGTAAAAGTCACTCTTGACAGAGGCTGTCCAGTGACTGGTTCCTCTTTCCCTGAGGATGATGCCTTTTCAGGACCTGACAAGTATCACTGACCCACAGGACCGGTCAATCCAGAACTGCTTCAGCTGCAAATTTGTTTAGCAGAGATATAAGATATCTGCAACCAGAATCAGGTAGTATGAATCTAATCTTAGCTATTCCAGGCATCTTAGCTGCTCCTTGGTTAGTACCCTAGGCTCCCTAGGTGGGCAAGGATTCACTGAACTCAAGGCAAATCCCAGTCTCAACAATAAGAGTGCCAGCCCTGCCCCTCACTATGACCAGACATTTCTCCTGGAACAGCCTTCAAAACAGAGGAGAGAATACTTTTTTGTCTAGTTCTTCTTCACAGGATAGTTACGTTCTCAGATCTGGCAAACATTCCTAGCTTGCAATTATTATCAGTAGCAAATCTGTGCTTGAGACTTCTTTGTTATAATGCCAAGTTCTACTTCTGTATGCTGATGTAAATCCAGAGCATCATACAGAGCAAGCTCACGGAGAGCAGAATCTGACCCACACTTTCAATTACCTAGTGTTTTTCCTAGTGAAGACAGTACAACAACTTTCAGTATTAAATATGATCTTTCTGTTTTTCTGAGTTTATGAATTAAGATCTTCTCATTCAGTAGCTCTAGCTATCTATAAATTATTATATGACTGAAAAAAAATATTTCTAAACCCTTTGAATTCACTTAGAAGAAACTCATTAAAGCTTAGAAGACAAGGGTATTGTAGCCACGAGGGTAGATGCAAGCCTGGAAGATGAGCCTAGAGCTCACAGTAACAGCACACAATGCGCTTAATTGTGCTGGATAAAAAACCTTTTCTAAAAGGAGATAATAGGTCTGTTGTTGGTTTCAGAACAGTTCTTGCAGGCCAAGTGTCTTGAACTGTCACAAAATGTTGCATCCATCTTATCTATTAACAGCCTACGGAAGACCATTTCCAGAATGCAAAAGTTTGAGACTGGAGTTCACTTCTCAGGGTTACAGCTTTTAACTGACTGGCTGTCACTGATAAGAAAATGATGGAGGAGCACAATGTTCTTGCAATCTCATTAGCTGAATGTATTGTGTGATGTTAAAGTTACCAACCTGCAGAATACTAACACACACCAGCTGCAAAAGAGTGAAGGAGAAAGCAATTTAAAGTTATATATGAAACTTTTATACTCTAGCTGTTGATTTGAAACAACAGTTAGCAGTGCTTTATTTTTTGGTATTCTGTGCTTACGTCTTGTAGGATACAATTTAGTTGTTAATAATAATATATTAAAAAAACCCAACACCAACCAAAAACCCTGCAACACAGTGTATTTCCTGAATATGTTTTCTTGTTCCAATGATACATTTTTTACTTTTTTTTTTTTCCCTTATGCCAGATATTTCAATAATGCTGCCTTCTTTTTGAGAAAAGGGTGTGAAAATACCAAATAAGAAATGAATGGGGATTCGCTCCTTACAGTTGCTTGACTGTCTAATATGGTTATTAGAGTGTAAATGTGACATTTTAAATTTTTTACCTAGGGGAAAATCTAACCAAAGAGGCTGACCTTTAGTCATTTACAAATCTGCAGTAGGTCCACCACTGATATTTTATAATTGCCTGTCACATGTATTGTTAAATATGATGTAAATACCCCTCCACACATCTTCAATCTAATCAATAGTTTTCCTATCAAGATAAAACACTTTTTATGCAATAGAAACTTCCATTTGTAAGTCTTCCTTTCTAACTAGGATGTAAGCTGGCAACTCTGCAAAGGAAACACAAGCTGAAAACTGAGAAACACTGAAATATTTATGGCTTTTCCTTCAAACCATTCATTATGGAGTAGGGCAAACCAGACATTTCAGGTCATGACACGTTGTAATTATTAGCTAAGAACTGTCTGTGATAGTCTTGTCTCTGCACTGACTTGAGTACAGTTTTGTGATAGGTTGCTGTATGTTCTCAAGGACTTTGCTCTTATGGTCTTGTTGGATCTGCTGTTTCAAGGATAAGTTACATTTCCTTAAGAGTCTGAAATCATTTGATTTGATCCTTCCCATGAGAGATGTTGACATGTCCAGCATAAATGTACCTTTAGATGAAAAATGCACTCGTGTGCTAGAGATACCAGTCCACTACATCCTAGCCCTATCCCAGCATCAGCAGCTAATATACCTTCACCCTCCATGTGGTTCAGGAATGACGCATGGAAACATCCTAGAATAAGGAGATCATACTCATGTTAGAAGCAGGTAGGGAATTTAGTGTTCTTTGCTAGTAGTTAAGAACTCTTAGTCAAAATAAGGTATATAAACCTTTGTTACCATGAGAGGGAAGAAATGTACATCTGAGAATGGAACCCTTGAGAAAGCAGAGGAATCTGTGCAACCAGCTCTCTGTGGGGCTCCTAGCATGGTCAAGTGCTGTTTTGAACAAGAGGATTTCAAAGGCTTACCTATACTCTGCAGATGATCCCTCAAAAGCTTTTAAGCGCGTGGTGGCAAATTTCTTGTAAAAGTGTTGTAGTCCATTGTCTCTGGGGCCAGCTCAGATATCTGTAAATATGAAGTTTTATTCTTCATACGTAACAGCATCAATTGCACACATGCATGCTCATCTGCATGTCACTGAACTGTTAAAATATAACCTTTTTTATAACAGAGATGATTTTGATACACAAATGGAAAAAATGCTGCTCTCAAATTAGTGAAATCAAACATAAGGGTACACAGGAGTGTATCAGAGCACACAAATATTTGTTTCCTTTCCTTATAGCTAATGTTAGAGCTGTGGAACCACAGTTTAATTTTTCCCTTTATTCTCATGTACAGATCTGTACGTTCTGTGTCAATGCCAATAAGGGACTCTAAAGCTTAACTTTCTAGATTAAAATTTCTCTACCCTTTGATTTAGAGTGAGGTGATTATCTGCTTCTGTTTCCTAGAATATTCTTTGCAATGTCTGCGGATTTTGCCATCAAAACAAGGATATTGAACTAAAAATCACCACCTTGCTCCAGTACAGTGTTTCTCCTGGGACTTCTAATGTAGTAAGGACTTATTAGAATAATTTATATGATCTGATGGCAGAATTACCAACAGAATATAGGTCTTCAAACATTGCTTTTAACTTTTTTCGATTTGGTTTGTTTTTTAACCAAGTAGGTATGAAAAGATGGATTACTTTTCCCTACAGAAAGAAAATAAAATGAGGTCTCATATATGTAAATTCACAAAAATCTTTCCAAATACATGACAATTCTCAAATCACCTTTGTTATTTTGAACTAGAGAAAATGCAGTTCCTCAATGGTCAGAGAAAAGAAATAAAGAAGACTTAGGAAGCCTCTCCCCATACCTGTAACACAACCCTCTTCTCTCTGCAAACCCTTTGGTAGTTACATGCAGCACACTGCACATTTGTGGAAGTGTCACAGCAGACTTGGTTCTCCTAAACACCAGAGGACTGGAGGAAGGATTTTTCTGACAGAAACTAGAAGATTTTTGAGCATTAAGTGTACAACAGGAGCAAAGAGCTAGAGAAGCAGAAGCTAATATTTTCAAAACTTTGTTTTTTATTAGTTAGCTGCACTCAAAATTCATTCAGAATCCAATGCCTAATTGAGGGAAGGCTTCCACTGGGGACTTGTTTTCCTATCCAGAATGAAAATGCTGTAAGCTTGGACAGGGTTTTGAGCCAAACAGAATCAAATCTATTAAGCCTTGTGGAGGAAAAGCTAATATGAAAAAGATGTTTACTCTGCATGTTGTATGGCTCATTTGATTGCAAACCTTAGAGCTTCCTTTGAGTATTATGTAAAGTTTCCAAATTTCCTGAATTCCACCTTCTTTTGAACTTGCCTTTTTGCCTTCCTCTTTCAACTGAATTTGGTTTAAGTTTTTCAAGGGCACATTCACTGTCTTTTCTTTGAAGTGAAGCCTAAGTCCTTAAAGTCTTAAGTGGTGAGAATTTATTAGTTAGAAAGAGCAGGAAAGAGTAAGTAAGTTTTCTGATATTCTAATCAGAAAATGTTATGAACCATTCCCCACACACACTTCAAATGAAAAAAATTCGTTAGAGTTTTAAATTTGAAAAATGCTGACAAGTCTTTGTTTGTTTTAAGGAGCTTTGAAATCCTTGTAGGATTAAGATGAAGTGCCCGTACTGAATGTTAATTGCAACTGGTCACTGTATTCTGTTAAGTAAAAATCCCGGCTCAAGCATATAATTGTTTCAGCCTTACAATTGCATCTCTGGACAGCCATAAATGCATTTTGAAATTAGACCCTTTGTTGGTGGTAGAAGGTGATTCACACTTGTCACGTATCAGTGATGGAACTTTAATGAGATAATTTAAGGTCTCTTTGTCTCTAGCTTTTGAAGTATTCATTCTCTTGAGTGATTATTATGTTTTTGCTAAGCTGTTTTTGTCGTGAAGAATCAGTTAATTCAGAAAAAGAGGTGGGGTATGCTGGAAAATGTAACAAAACTCACTGCGTCATGTTTTACTATGCCATGGATATCTTTCTGTGAGAGATGTGTGAAAGTATTTACGTGAAAGTTGTCCTTTAACACATTTTTTTACTTTTATTTTTACATTCTAAATTGGTTACATTTTTAAAAAGAGCCCTCATGTCATTAAAGAAAGGAACTCAGAAATGTTCTGAGACCTTTTTGCCCAAAGTACAGCTGTAATTCTAATTTCCTGTGTAGCTCATATTTTTTTCTACAATCTTGTTAGCCAGTTCTTGCCTTGACAGGGAGGGGAATAAATGCATCCATTAACAGTGTTTAGAAATTGTGTAGGAGCTAACTGTATAATAAAAAGAACACCTCTATATGACAACTCTACTTTTTTAGTCTGTTAGCTAGGCTGTTGTATCTTCTTGCCGTTGTAGGCTCTTGCCAGTTACTGGAACAACCCAGCACATTCTGGCATCTGGATTTCCAGCATGGCAGATATTTTATGTGCTGCATGAAGTGTTGTCACAAGCACTTGCTGCTTATGAGACTACCTGTCATGATGAGCAAATCAGCCCCTGGCAGATATCAATGCTGAGCTGATTCCTTGCCTCTTTCCTCAGCTCACCCTTCACTCGCAAGGAAAGTGGAATTATCCCAGGTTTTTACTGCTCATCAAGTCACTAACTGACTAAGATCACTTTGAAGAAATATCATCAGTGAGTTCTTTATTGCCTTTAAAAAGCTCCGTTCTGTCAACTTTCTGCATCATTTTCAGGAACAAAGAAATGTATATTGTACATTCATCTGAGGAACAAACCAAATTTTAACCTTCCATCTACATGCTTGAGAGTGCATTATGTTCTTGCTAGCAGGCTTGAGAAAAAAAAAAAATCCATTTTTAAGTTAGTGTTAATTATCACTAGGCTAATATCACTAAGAGCAGCTTCATATAACATGATTATTAAATGTTGATTTCTAATTAAGAGGTATTTGCAATATAAAAGGAGCTTTCATCTGTATAGAAAGGATGATTAAAATATTTTAATTTCTACTGTTTGCACTGTTCCATTTTTTAATTACTACCTTTTCTTCTACAGTGAATTATTGCAGTATATAGTATTCAAGAGATATTCCTTTATAGCATCTCTTTAATAGTTACTGTTATAAAAGCTGGGCACTATGACCCTAATTAATGTCATATGTTATTTTACACTGCGTGAAGGGACCATCTAAATTTTCCTTGCTGATCACAATCAAAAGCCTGTTTGTTTAGCAATGATTATTACAATAAAAAAGAATGAGTGAGAAAGAGACTATTTATATAACAGTGTCTGTGCCTATACCACAGAGAGCTGTGTTTTCAAAGCAGAGCACAAAGAAAAAGCCTTTCAACTCCCAGTGATGCTAATGGAAGTTCTCCAACTAAATCCCTGAACATCCTTTTGAAAACATACCCCTCATATAGATAAAAGTGTAGGTTTCTCCTTTCTTTCAGCAAAGAGAAAGTATAGTCAGATTTAATTTGCCCCTCCTCTTATTCTGATGCACTATCTTAGGTGGGCTCTGTGAAAACTCTGCTGAGACACCCTTCTTACAAAAACAATTCCCCTTGGTTCAGAACTAAAAGCAGGCTTCATCAGCTTTCTTCTGGTTTTTGTTGTTGTTGTTTGGATTTTTTGGTTTGTTTTTTGTTTTCTTTTTATGCTGGTAAGCTCTCTTCTTTCCCTGAAGAGGATAGCTACAAAGGAGAGGTGAAACTGTGGCATAAACTGCTGTCATGTTTGGGGGAAGTGAAGTCAGCTGATTCGGACCTAGGAAGCTCCAAGAGGGAACACTCTTGGAGGGCAAAGAGCTTCCTGTCGTTATTGTTCACTTGTGGAAAAAGTCTCCTGTAGGTTGTTGAAACGAAGCTGATCTGAACAGGTTGCACTTTGTAACCTGCTGAGGTAGTCTGTGGTGTCAATTCTTGCTTAAAGGGAAGACCAGGGCACCCACTGGGACTGGCCTCTAAGGAAATGCTGAGTCAGAAGCCAAATATATACCCAGAAAAGAAGGCTTAACTTTCTTTAAACCTTTTTTTTTTTTCCTCTGTAGTGGGGATGGACCATTTTCCCATTCGAAAATAAGATTATGTAAGAAAGTTGAGACATTTTTTCACTAATGACTCAGTTTGTATTATATTTTCCACTCAAGAAGGTTTTTTAAAAAATCAGGTCATTGTTCTTTTAATGTGTTTAGTAAGGTAGTATAGTTTGATTTCTCGTATCAAATTATCTTCTTATTATAATAAATTTATTAAATCATATTTGTATTTTATTTGAGCACCTATATTTTACATGTGTTATGCAATTTTTTTGAGGTTTTTCTTTTCTTTTTTGTAAGACATCTCAAAATTTCAGCTTTCCACTCCAATTTGGAGTGGATCTAAGCTTCCAGTTGCAAAATTTTCCCTGCAAAGGTAATTCAGCTCTGTATGGTGGGGTTTTGACTATTTGGGCCAAAAGAGGAAAGTCCTGGGATTTACAGAATAACTGATTGTCTCCACTGAGAAGTCAGAAAATGTGCAATGATTATGAATACCAGGAAGGAAAAAAAAAAAACACAAATTTTTTTCTTTAAAAAATAAAATCAACAGCAACATGCATTTTTAATGTCATAAAGCTTTAAAACAGCTACATTTTTGTAAGATAAGGCTTGATACATTCTGTTTACATGTCATGGTTAATTAGGGCAGACTGCAATACTGCACATGAGGTTTTATATTCAGAGTTACTGCTTAGTAGAAGCAATAGGGCAATGATATTTTCAATTTGAGTTGTAATTTACCGTAAGAAAAAGCCTATGTATATAAATGAAGATTAAATGTATAAAAATAAATATGTATATATGTCATTTCTTTTTCATGTCAACATTGTATGGAGGTGGAAATCCTGACATGCAAGAACTTGAAGCTGTGTTCATTTACATATAGTAGAAAGCTTTAGGTAGCAAAATCAATCCAGCCTAAATACTTCTAGGATTAAAGCTGAGGAGTAAGAAGGATTTGTTTGAAAATGGAAGACTGTTCACAGTATTTTAAATTTGTTTAGTGTTAAATTAATACCTTTCAAATTAAAATTCTGCCTTTCCTCCTCGAAAGTACAGATTTTAATTTTCTTGTTTGTAGGACATTTATGAAATAAGATATTTAGGTATTTGTGGAAATATAGACTGCAATTAATCAACAATTTTCTTTTACTTTCATGAGAAGCTGGAGACAGTTGGATACAAAAGGCAGCATTTATACTGCGTGCTTTCTGGTTTCTGCTTACAGTTTACAGAAAACAGCCTGTACATTCCACAGATCACCACTATAACAGGAATGCCTACTAGTTAAAGAGCTTTTTTGCCTTTCTTTTTATTCATTTCCCCTTCATCAAAAAAACCACAGATTTACTCTTCAAAGTGCAGACTTACATTCATTTTTTCTAGTGATAGGGTATTTGCCACTCAAACTTAGTTGCAGATTGTCACACAGATGTGTCAAACTACTTAAGTTTTACTTTTTTTTTTTAATTATGGAAACTGTATGTGATGAAAAAATATTCACTGCATGGTTTAAGAGGGAGCAATTTTCCATTATAAGCCCTGTACTGTTTTGTTCAATTTTAAAGAAAATTAGTTCCTTGATCGTTTACAGAATACATTAAAACATATCTAAAAGTTGTGAAGACAGTCAGACTCTCACAAATGTTTCAAAAGTACTCTTAAAATATTTAAAGAATGTTAGATCAGGGTATTAATATTAAGTATTAAAACAAGAAACACAAGAATACTTCGGAGCGCCAATTCCAGCTGTTGCACAGTCCAGCTATGTTCCAACCCCAGCAAGCTGAGACCTCACTGCCCCTTCTTCCCTCCTCCTTCTCTCCACCTCCCTGACTCTTCAACTAGATACAGCCAGGGCATCTAACTTTACTTAAGTCTGCCCAGATGAAACTACAGCTGACTAAATCATCAAAAGTTTACACAGAGCTAAATGGCACAGTGCCAGTAGCACATGATGACTAAAAATATTCATCCTGCAAAACCATTTAAAAGGTTTTAAAGGCATTTTGAAATCCACATATCCTAGTGGACCTTAAGTATTTACTCAGGATAAGGAGAGATGGTGGATCAAAAGCATCTTCAAAGGCAGCTAGGGTCATGGCAAACTGGAACTCTCACAAGTTGCTAAAAATCTCTAATTCTTCAGGAAGTCTCACTGCAGATGGACTGCAGACTTTACACAGACAACTAAACAGAACTACAAAACCACAGAATGGTAGGAGTTGAAAGGGACCTCTGGAGATCATGTAGTCAAACTCCCCCACCAAAGCAGGTTCGCCTAGAGAGGTCATTCAGGAACGCGTCCAGATGGGTTTTGAGTATCGCCAGAGAAGGAGAAGCATAACATAAGCAGTTGTACTTTAATTTATTTTCTACTACCTGGGTGTCTGGGGGGGTGGGGATATGTGTCTTCTGAATTGCAAATTAATGACCAGGGTAATAGGCTTATACAGGTTTAATTATCAGAAAGAATCAATCAGTAAATCCATGGCAAATTTTGAATACTCTCATACTTCAACTCTGGACTCAGGGACTCGGAGTCCCTACAGTTATATGCTGTCTCTCAGACTAACCTGCAAAGGCCACAAGGATAATCAAGGGACTGGAACATTTTTCATACAAGGAGAGGCAGAGAGAGACGAGACTGTTTAGCCTGGACAACAGAAGGCTAAGGGGCATCTTCTCATTGTGTACACGTATCTGCTGGAAGGGAATGAAGAGGCAGCCAGACTTTTCTCAGTGGTACCCTGCGAACAGACAGGAGGCAATGGGTACAAGTTGAAATACTTTTTTTTTTCACTATGAGCATACGAAATACTAGAACAGGTTGTCCAGAGAGATTCTGGAGACTTGATCCTTGGAGGTATTCAAAGCTCAGTGACAAGCTCCTGGACAACTTTTTCTAGCTGATGCTGCTTGAGCAGGATCCCCTGCTGTTGGACCAGACAATATCCAGTGGTCCCTTCCAATCTCAGTGATTTGGTGAGTCTGTAATGTTGCAGCTCAAAATTCGGAGTGACATCCTGGCCCCAGTGGTGGAAACAGAGATATTTTTGGCATTGCCTTCAAGCATTTTATCCAGTATGCTAGCTTTTCAGTAACTTTTTATAAAGAGAAATGCATTCTGCAAGTTATTTTTTTTACTTTTGTTCTCTGGTAAACGATGTATCAGCCTTGTTAACTGAAGCAGATAGTTTATTGTCTTTATCTCTAAGTTGACTGGATCTAATCTTTGTGGAAATATGCCCACTTTTCAATTATGGAAAACTTATCTCTATTGCTTTGATTTGCTTTACTTAATCTAAAATAAATCATCTACACTGAAACACAACATACTGCCTGAGTAGGGGAAAAAAAAACCCTTGGTTTCAATTCACTAAAATCTCTACAAATTTTTTCTTGAATTTCCTTTGAGAAATATTATGAACTTTTCAATTTCAACCTGTGCATAAATATTAACATTGTAAACCTTCTAACACGAGAAACTGTGACTGTGTTTTTTTCTCCATCTTCAACGCTACAGAAGGTCACCTAAACCAATAATGTGCTCACCACCTAATAACAGAGCACTCTGTTTTCTTAACGCTTCTTGAAACTTCAGGTCAATGACTGACAGAATAAGGTTATGAACCGTGCCTTCTCAATACACGTCTCAACACTACCAGAACCTGACTGCAATCACTAGTAATGAGAAACTCGTAACACCTGCAATCTTACCAGGTGGCAGAAATACCACACACACGCAAAAAAATTGTCACCATCCTTGAAAATAAATGTGAGATGAGAAATCATACAACTCTGCTCTGTTCCGATTGTTACAAGAAGAGTGGCAATTTCCCCATGCTCAAGCTGCCAGCCCAGCCTTTATTACACTGCTTTTCTATTCCTTCTGTTAATATAAAAGAGAGGCGCAAGGTGCAAATGAAAACTACCATTTTTATGTAAGTGAAAGGTGAAATGTTTTGATATAAACTGTTGATTCTGTCTCAAGAAAAGGGCTGGCCTATCCCTTGAGACTGAAATTAGTGAATCTGTGTTCATTTATAGCTTAAATACTTCTCACTTAATCAGTTGTCTACAGTTCAGGACCCTAGGATTACTTTATTACATAGAATTTTCCTGGGTTTTTCCCCCTCTTTTTAATATCTTATTTGGGTATTTAATGCTTAACATTGAGAAGCAACTAGAAGATCGCCCTTTGAGGGACAGTTGCATATGAAGTAGTAGAACGGCATTGTTCAAAGAGGACAAAGAAAAAGTGTGTCCCCTATTATTTTGGGGTTTATTTAATAAATTATAGTATTATTTTCTCAGCATAAATAAATTATCTCTATTTTCCTCAGTTCCTGCCTTATGATCAACCTCCTTTGCAATTTCATGCAGATACAAATTTCTAAATTATCTTGCTTATTGGGATAATCGGAATCAATTAAATTTGTACTACAGGGGTTTTCTCTGCATGCAACTCTATTTCCCATAGGATTTTAAATTTTTTTTTTCAAATACCTCAATCTTTTAAATAAATACAATAGACCTAGCTAAATCAAAAGGAGTCTTCATACACTGCCACTCAACTCACTGGAAACTCTGTAAGCCCTTTCATAACTCTAAATTACAGTGTTTTTTTTGTCAATACTTGAAATCTTTGAAGAACATTTCACTTGAAACTTTGCTTACCTCATAGATACACAAATCTGGGCTTTTGCATTAAGGACAAATGGTACCAGTAAAGAAACATACTGTTACAAAAAAGCTATATAGAAATGAGCAGAATCATTATGAAAGACAGTTTAATACATACCCTTTGTTTTACAAATACGTTAATCCAGTCTCTTGCATGGTTAACCCTGCAAAATTTGCTCTATGTCCTTAAGCAACTTCTGAAATTTAGGAGTGACTACCATTCTTACAGACCATAGGCACAATGGGATTCCCTATCTCAAATAATAAAGTTATAAAGTTGAAAGACCTTTTTTTTTCCAACAACACGGTTTACAAACAGATTTTAGAACTATATCAGCTTATAAAAGATAAAATAGTACTGAGTGACAGTGAACATGAGTAATAGCAATGACAATACCTCTCCTCTTTTGCCTGCATCTCTTCCATTACTTGTATTTAACCAATTTTTGGATAATGACTAACTCGTTGTTAAATTTTACTAGAATTGTATTTGTTGAGAGAAAAGTAGGGAGGGAAAAGGAAGATTCTTTTCATAAATTTCAACCCTGTTATTTCTTAACTTAAATAAGGAATATACGGAGACGAATCTAATGATTTTTCCACTCTGCTGGATTGTATAGCTTTTTTCCAGTGTTTGCCATTTAAAAATAGAATGTACCAGATACTCTGTACATTTAGGCATTTGTGTTGCTGTTAAGAAAATCTTGTCAGGTTCTGCTTTCTGATTTGCTATGCTTTTGGTTAGATGTAAAAGGTTATATGCTTAGTTTAATGTGGTGGCTGCTCACAGGTGAGTTCGTGGGAGGTACTGTTGTCTGCTTCTTTCTCTTTCTCTGTAGCTGAATTTTTTTTTTAGAATTACTGTAAGAAGTATTCAGTGAGATTTTTACTGATGTTACCTGGAGTGTGAATGGCTACTTGATTGCATCAGCACCAGAAAGGCAAGATGTCCATATGGTTATTCCATGTTCTTATGCTGTATACATCAATAACTCTGATTTGCTTTCCCCAGTTATATAATCAACTTCTATAAGTGAGCATACCCTTTTTGCGAACAACTCATGTGTAGGAACCCTAAGCAGGTTCTTAGGACTTATGGTCTCCCCTTTTCTTTTCCTTCAGTTGAAGTTCCGTAAAGTTGGGATTGTTGTATTTCATGGCTACATTTCATAATCTAGTTTTTCTTTTCTTTGACATTGTATATCCTCTTGATATACTATGACTTTTGAGTTATAATATTGATTGTTCAGGGGTTTTTTAGTACTACTACCAGCACAGAAAATCTCAAGCTGAATTCTCATGTTTTCCACTAAGAACTCATTTGTTTATCCAAAGAGATGGAGTCTTCTTCCTGTTGCTGTCTTAAGCTTTATATCATAAATTATTTAAATTGCAGCATAAGGGACATGAATAACCTCCCTGACTTGTACTCTGTTGGATCAAACAAAAGCAGCATATCTGTGGCCAAATAATATTTTCTTTTAACATCTCAGAACAAGCTTTATCCATCTAATTTCTGAAATAACTTATTGTGCAATTGGTTCTATGGTTATGATGACTTCAACAACGTGTCCTCTTCCCGTCACAGAATGGCTACTATTTTCTTCAACTTTTTCTGGCATATTTCCGTCTCCATGAAGAGGCTATTTTCTTTATTTGTTGAATAAATTCTTTGTTATGTGAGTATATGATGGACCTTACTGAAGATCAGCAGAAAATCTTCAATTAAAATTACGAATTTTTCTGAACCATAATTACTTTTTAGTGCCCCTAAAGGATCCGTTATTTAAAAAACAGCTTTCATGCATACGGCAGTGAGTCCTTCAACCCTATATTTGAAGCACTTCATAATAAAGATACGGTTTCTCTTCACTCTGTATGGCAGATTTTATTCTGATTGACTGCACTAACTGATATAATCTCAGATCAAGCATGCAATTTCCTTAATGACTGCTTTGCACATTGCCTTAGACACAGTGCCCCTGTCTGAGTACTGAGCAAACCAATGTGAAAACCCAGGTTAGGTAGGGAAAAGCTATTCTTGATCACCTGATTTAGAGATAGCCTAACTTTCCTGAAAGAACAGAGAATAGCACGTGTCTGGGTAGAGAATTCTGTATTCGATGTCTCCATCAGGGAGAAGATGATTTTTACAGTTTTACAGGGTATATATGTTACATGATATAATTAATTCCTTATTTTTCATAAATATGTAAAACAAACCAAATGACTACACTAAAATGTTTTCAATTAAGCTCCTTTTTTTTTTTTACTTTTCAACAAAATAGAAAAACACTTCAAAAATTTGACCTATGCTACAAAGATATTTCTAACAACAACAACAAAAAAAGTACAATTAGATACTAAAAAGGAGATGTTGTGGGATATAAACCAGAGTTCCATTGTTGATGAAAGCAGTTAATATGGTGAACTGGTGGCAACTTTTATAGGTGTGGCTTGCTGAATCATCTGGATGTTGTTTCAACATTTCTCAGTGGACAGCTCTTAGTAAAAACCCTAACTGGATAGACTTCATTGTGTGTGTGTAATGGGTTTGTGTGGCAAAGCGTGAAAGTAGCAAAGCTGTACATAAATTCCTTTTATGTGTTTCAAAAGAGTTAGAATACTTGTTTACTGCTACTCTGACATCTGCAGGGTGGTGGGATGTTGCACAAACAAAAATCTGAGAAGTTCAAGGAACCTGGTAAAGCACGTGTTGTTCATCTGCTTCATCCTCTGTTATTTTAAAGCTCACTTGGTATTACACTGAAAAAAATGTTTATATACTATATAATTACATAGGTGAATGTAACGAAATAAAGACTCCACAATTAAGCTGAAGCACAGGCTGTGTATACAGATTGTGGAGATATAAACTAGCAGATTTTTCTGAGGCTCTTGTTCACAAGGTAATTACCAATCTAAATTACATCTCCATTGAAGTCAATGGGAGTTTATAAGAAGTCCATTATTGTCCTCAAAGCGTAAGAACAGGAAAATCATATAAAATGTAACTATGTTTTTAAAGTAAAGTAAAATATAAGAAATAGGCTTCTGAGAAATAAAAGAATCAGCCTGAATTCTTGGTAGTATGAAGCTGCTTTCTTTCCTCTGTTGTTTATACCATGTTCCTAGTAATATCCCTGTTGCTGGAATGCTTCTTTATGTTTGTCAGCTACTCAGCATTTCCTGTATTGTGTTCCAATTTTCCTTTCATGATTGGACACTAGATCTACCCTGTCAAAATTACTTCTTTTATTGATTATTCTAACTCTAATTATAGCATGGGACACATATGGATTTATTCTATTAATACTACCTGCAAATAAAAGCTTCTGTATTCCCTAGAATCATAGATTTTTGCTCAGCTATAGGCATTAATCAAAATTACAAGGTTTTATTGACTGATTCTTCCCCATTTTTCAGTTGAAACCAAATGGTTATTGGTTTGGGGATTTGTTTCTTCTAAAACCAGTTTATTTAAAAAGCCTGTGTGTCTGCAAGGGCAAGCTTAAAGTATTAGTCAGGTGACATCTGTTTTTGAAATCAAATATATTATTGAGTCCTCATAAGTAAATAATGATTATAAGTTTGCATAATTTTTTTGTGTGTCTTAATTACTTTGTCTTATTATTTTCATACTTATGGTTCCACAACAAAATGTTCCAGGTAGAAAAAATTCTTTAAATGTTTATCACAAATAATAGCTTATTCAAATAGGTTAATTTATTACAACTACTCAAAGGGATTTTATTAAATATTCATTTTCTTATATCCGCACTTATATTAGTAATTTAAGTTTGGCTATAGTGTAATCAATTACAGTGAAACATGCTGTGAGAAAGTGAGCCTAGCATATTAATTTAATCTATTTTAGCTACTCCTGCTGTCTCCAAAATCATCTCTATGGTTACATGGCATTTGTCAAAGATTTCTAAAAGAAAACATCCTGTGTTGCTGATTCTTCTCTAAATAAGGCTACCATTTTATTATTCTCTCTTGAAATATCTTGTTTGGGATTTCTGTATCTCTAGACGTTTCTCACTTTGTAAAAAAGAATTAAAACATTGTCATCAATTGACATTTTCTAGACACAAAATACATGGTAGCTGCTCATAAAACACATAAAAGAAACATGCAAATGTTTGTAAGTAGCTAGGAGAATTTGATGTGTCTTGTTTGAGATATCGAAGTGTTCAGTTTCTTTCCACCCTTTCAGGAGACATGCTGACACATTCCACCATGTGTTTTAGAGCTCTAAGAGTTTCATTCTTGGCTGAAATGAATATGAATTGGTAACTATAGTATCAAGAAAGGAGGAAAGAAAGGGTTGGAATTGTAATCTCTTCATATGAGTCCATACCAGCTTTGGTCCTGTATTTCATACAGCTCACATGTGGTCCCAAGTGGTAGAAACTTAGAATAGGAAGAGTTATCCTCTTGACACTTGAATGCAATTCGCATCAACCTTATATATATTGGTTTTGAGAGAAATACGTTCTTTTCAATCATCATTTGAGAGAAAATAATACAAGCTGCTCTGGGACTCCAGTATGAAATATTACCAGTAGCCTAAAACCAGTCCATGACTACTGCCCACTTTAATCTTGCATAAATTTTCACCACTGCCCAAAGGGGGGCAATCTCTGCCTCTTGCACTTGCGTTTTCCCCTTTTGCCAGAACAAGGGTTCATGAGTCTGAATAGCAGGTTGTCTCTAAACCCCTATTTTGTGTTAGAGTCCACATAGAAATTCATGTAGCAGTCACCCTAATTGAGATCCAGAATGGAATATTGCTCTTTTGTCCTTTATTTGCAGAAAGATTGAGACTCCATCGTCCACATTAGTTTTTCTGTTGCCAGCTTAACACGACATAAATAGAATTTCTTTTTCTCTGTGAAGGAATGATGAGATCTTTTCAAGGTTTCTTTGATTTTGCACCGCAGGGGAGTGGCAGTATTGTTATTTATTTTTGTGATGGCAATGCTCAGAAATCCAGATCATGATAACTCTGCAAACATGCCTATAAGAAATCGTAGCACAAGCTAGGTCAGAAGGTACCTCTGGACCACCTAGTCCATCCCCTGTTCAAAGCTGGTGTAACTTCAAAGTTAGGTCGAGTTACTGAAGCCCATTTGACTCATAAAATACTTCAATTGTTGAGATTTCATGGCTTTTCTGGGCTCCTCTCCTGGTCCTTAACCACTCTCGTGGTATTTATTTTTTTGCTTATCTTGTTGGCATTTGTCTTTTGCAACTAATGTCTGAAGTCTGTTGCTTTCTTCTTTATAGCAACACGTTAGGTAGTTGAAAACAGCAATTCAATCCTCCTCTGCACTAAACAAATCCATTTCCCTTTTACTTCCTCATCTGTCACATGCTCCAATCCCATAACCATCTTTGCAGTATGGTACTAATGAGAATATCACTGAAACAGTAAAGATGATCAAAGAAGAAGGCGGAAACTAAAAAAAATAAGCAAAGTGACCAAGCTAGTGGTAGACCCATGTCTCTGGTTGGAAGGAAGAACTGCTAATGTAATCTTTTTCTGGAAAAAAAAAAGTTCAGATACTTCAAACCTTGCCTGAAGGCAGTCAGCCACGAAAAACTTAGGCCTTAACTCCCAGATTCTGCGCAGCAGGCTCCCTCTCCTTCACAGAAACTTGTTCAACTCCCAATTTTGGTATAAAGAGCTCACCATTGTCTCCAGGACATTTACGTGGAGATCAAATTCCTTGAAAGATTAGAAAACTAGGATAAGGCTTTTCCTAATCTTGTTGTGGTTATAGATTATTGTCACTGCATTTCAAAATTCAACTGTACTTTTTTCATCTACTTCGTAAATATTAAATACACAGTTTGCTGGAAGTAAGCAGTGACAGAAAAAGAAGTTGACAGAAAACATACCCCTTTCAATATAAGAGAGTTACAAGATAAAACTCACTTCTTTTCACTGTGCAAATTCTGACTTTAATACTAAAGTAAAAGCCAAAA
Organism: Leptosomus discolor; assembly: GCF_034619465.1. Lineage (NCBI taxonomy): Eukaryota > Metazoa > Chordata > Aves > Leptosomiformes > Leptosomidae > Leptosomus > Leptosomus discolor. The sequence goes on along the minus strand of NC_141398.1, from coordinate 24,966,368 downwards.
CCAGCCTCCCAACTCTGTGTCTCATGAAAGAAGCACCTAAATATACCTTTGACATGTTAACTGGCCTATTGCCTAGATTAAGGTTCATGCCAGACATGTAAATGCAAATGAAAATTTTAATGAAATTTAATTATTTCTGTGCATTATGTAAACAGACCTATGGCTCTGTTTTGAGGTCAAGTGACAACAAGCCTATGAATAACCCCCAAAAGCTAACAAGAATCCAATCCTAGTATTAAAAAGAGCAAAGAAAACTGGAGCACATTTATAAAGTGAGGGGTTTAGCTGTTCGTTGTAGTGTTTTTTTGAAATATGTGAACTATGGAAAAGGACATTAATTCATCAAAGAAACCTTGTAATAATGAAAGTATTAGCTTCACTTAATATTAAAGTTTTTGGAAATTTAAAGTGGTGCTTAGCAATTCTAGGTGAATGCATATATTCCCAAGAAGAGGTAAGTCATGACTTTTAACTCTTCAACTGTTCTGCATTAATCTGAATTCTGAAGGTATTATTAAAAGGCAGTAGGGACCGCCACTCTCACAAGTATTTTAGCCATGGCAGAAGATACTGTCTTGGGCATATTCCTGTTCTATGATTTGCCAGTTTAACTGTAGAGGCAGTTTCCCAGGGGATTTGTTATCATGAAGACTTCTCATAGACACAAAGTTTCCAAAATTAAGTTACAAATTTTCACGGAAGTGGGATCAAAATCAGCTCATCCTGGTCATTCGTAAGGTAAAACTGATAATCATACATTGAAGATAAAGAATTTCTTGGGATTTTCAAAGACATTTTATTGCTAACATATGTCTACTCCTATTTGTATCAATAGGATATATACTGTCATCTCTGGCACTGGAGCAGAAGGAATTAAAGGTTGAATGCTTTGGAAAATACTATAAAGTATCCTATTAAATCAGGATTTTTTATTTGTGTGATTTAGATGCATTACCAAAAATCACAAAACCCAGGCCCCACATGTGTTTGTCTGGAAAGACCCTGTTTCAGTGCAACGGGAATTTTGCTTGGGGAATAAATTGAGACCTAAACTCTCAGTTTTATGAAATAAATCTTGTTATTTGAATCACTATGAAAATAAAGATTATTTTAGCACTAAACAAGAGTGTATAACATGCAACGTATTAAGTTTGGATTCTGTGGCAGTAGAACATTTTTTTCTAGATATATAGGTTTTCTACTGTTTTATGATTTTTAGCACCTTTCTCTTCAAGTAAAGTGTTACACTTATGAAAACACACAGTCACATCAAATGCTTGGCCGTGGTCCATTGATCACAGATCAGATTATTTCCTTCCCTCTGGTCATTGGCAGTGAAATGCAAGCTGAATGGCAAGGCAGGCCACTGCCTCTACCAGTCTCCAGGTGCTGCACCACAGACTGGGGATGCTAGTCCTCAGCTGCATCAGTTTTTAACAATTGCAGATGACTGCTGTAATGGTTATGCTTTGTCAATTGTTATGTATTTCCTAGCAAATTATAGCAATTCCCTTCTTTCTACTTCAATTACTCTCTTTTCTTTTCTTTTTTTTTTTTTTTGGTCACTGAATTGCTTGCAAAGAAAACTGTCTTTGAGAACCAATGGAGATCTCATGGATGTCACTTGAAGCTTTTTCCACTGGCCCCAATAAAGTATCCAATAGCTATATCAATTCATCCATAAATTATCAACGGTTCCTTAAAAGATCCTGGCAAAATATATCTTCTTTCAGTCAGGATGCAATCTTGAAAGAAGATGTTATTTTCTGTCGGTTTGATGTAAAAGGTTCTGTATCTTTTTCAGCACAAGCGCAGAAATTTGCTCATTGGATTTGACCTGAATGCAGCTAAGAATCTTGATTTAAGATTACTAATTGCTTTATGACTCAAACTCAATATGAAAACACTGCGAAAGCAGGGGTATTTTTTGCTTTTGCTCTGGCATTTATACACTCTGAGAAATAAACAGCTGGAGTAAGCAGCAGGCTTTTCAGTATGTTTTATTTATTTCTACACAGAACTTTAAACATATGTCATATTAATGGCATTTACATCATAATATATGTTGTTCCCTATAGCTGTGCAAATTCATCAAAAAATGCCTGAATATCTACTGAATGTTAAGGCAGGAACAGCTTACCAAACTTTTTTTCTATCTGGTTCTTATCCCGCAGGCTCAGCTTTTCTGCATAAAACAGTGAAGGAAATGTATGTTTTAAAATGTAATAGTCTGCCTCTGAAAGAAAGTGATTCGTTTTCTCAGTCCAAAGGAGAGAAGAAATAAACATAAGAATTTAGTTTGTTCCAGCCATAAGAACAAAAAGAATAGAAGGAAAGTATCCACAGGGAGAACTAAGTAAGAGGATTACATCTAGATTAAATTAATACATTAGAAAATGTGGTTTTGTACAACTCCTGTATAAAAAATACATCTTTTCAATTGTACGGTTCCATTACATTTTTTTGTATGTATATATATTCAGCAGAGTTATTGATACAGAAATTCTGTTCTTCAGTTTTATGCTCGCTAGTGTGTTACGACTTTGTCCTTCCTTGTGTGCTATCTAAGATGTGGGTCTACCAAAGCCCTCAGCCATCTGGCCATAGTTTGAGGATTAATATCAGGAAATATTATACAGGACTTCTATTGGTATGTGGGACTGCAGTCTGTCTATGCATGCTTCACTCACAGGACTGTTAGCTGCACTAGTGAGGCTATATCCTGTTGGAAAATTCCATCTACCCATCCAAATTAGAATAAGCAAGTACAGATTTGTCTGATATTTGATGTTGTGCCAGGGTCTGTTGACATCCACAAAAAGTTTCACTTTGATTTTGTTGGGTTTAGGTCAAGCCTGCTCCATGCCTACTCAGACACAATCAGTTTCCATAAAATGTGGATGTTTTTCATGTTCAAACCACAGTGTACCCAAATCCTGTGTTTATTGGGTTTTACTCTAGAAGATATGTGGAGACCTACTTTCTATGTATTATTCTGGACAGTGAGTGGAAATGTATACTTTATTTGGTGGGTTGTCTCCAAAGGTGGAAAAAAGAGCTCCATCTCAATTAAACAAATACAATGTTTTCTTTTAAGCAATCAACATGCTTGAAATAGTCTTTACATAGCAGCATAGTGCCATTCACGATCTTGCATGAGCACCATAACAATAACGGCCTGCTCACTACTACAGACAATATTCAGAAAAATGGAGCCAGTGAGTAGCTCTGTAACCATGGCAGCAATTGTCTGGTATCTCACACATGCAGTATAGAATGAGAAGATACATACCTTTGCACTCAGGAGGATACAGTGTCCAAATACCAATGACTCACCTTCTTTATTTCCAGCATATAGAGAGGTGATGAGTACATTTTGTTAAGAAAAATATGATGTCTGAAATATGACAGATGAGATGGAAAACTAGATAACATAGAGCCTTCCCTTTATTCCCCGTAAATAAGCTCTGTTTATTTCCTGGCAATGTAAATATTTTCAAGACTGAAGACAGCATATACCCTTTCTATCCTGCGTAGCCTGGAACCCTGAATCTTCTTAAGAAATATGTTATCTTCTCAGTGTAAGTTAGTTTTTCAATATACCTACCACCTAAGCTGTCAAATAATCAGTGTTCAATAAAAAGTTTTTCTTAGCACACTAACTTTTAGAAAGCATACAAATTACACCATGTGCCTTTAGTTCTAGAAACATCTTGATCTCTGAATTTATGACAGTTTTGTGGCCTCCATTACAAAATGTATCTACTTTTTCATTAGTCTCTCACTGACTCACTGGCCATTTTAACATGTTTTTTTAAAAAAAAGGAAACTACAGAAGAAAAATTGGTTCCAATTACATGGTTGGCACCTGAAGTTTTCTTTCTTGGGCAATAGTATCCAAAGTTATGTGCTTAGCTTGTTAGACATTCCCAAGCTCAGTGGGAAAGCTGAAAACAAATATGACATGTTATCCTTGGCAAGACAGATAATAAGCTGGAAGAATTCCTTTTTACCATTCCAAAATCATTCTTTGTTCTTTACCTCACGTTTATTTCTGCAAATAATAAAAAGAACAAACTGTGGTTTCAAAATCACCTAGTAAAATACAGAACAAAAAGCCATCAGCTAGAGAAAAGATACTGAGTCCTTGAGCTTACTCAGAGTCCTATAATGATGTAGCTGAGTGAAATTCTTCAGCTGATACAAAAGAGTCCACATAAATGCAAATATAGTATGAAAATACATGTATGCTACAATTCAGTGTCATCATCAGATAATTATCATGAAATTGGTTTCTCTAATGAAAATTGTCTGCTATGCATCTCATTTAATAGAAATCAGAAGATATTACTGGATCCAGTAAAGTTGGAGAAGTGGGAAAAATGCTGGTATGTGAAATTTTCTGTTCATAAATGCAAGAAAGCATCCAGTGAAGAAAAAAGATTGACATTCCTATATTGAATTTGAAATATGTCAGAAGAATGATCAGTGTGCTTCTCTACATTGCTCAGCAAAAACATTTTCTCACTGTGCAGTAGTAGAAATGAACCACAGAGGGATTAAAAAAGAACAGATAAAACCTAAAATGAAGAATAAATAAATAAATAAAGCCAAATGCAGTTTACATAATGTAGACTGTGGAAAACAATGGTATATTCCTACTTGGAATACTGTGTTTTGTTATGAACCTTAAAAGATATATATTAAAATAAAAGAAATAAACATGACTGCATCAAACGCATGATAAGGATGTCATACAAAAAAGCATTTGCTTTGACTCTGAATAATTTGACTTGAAACAGGACAAGGAAGATGGGCAATAATCAGACAATTCCAAGATTATAAATGGAACCTTGCTGTCCTAGTGTAATAATAATAAATTATTTCAGTAGATATATTCATCCTTCAGAACTTGTTTAAAAAACCTGTGTGATTGTGGCACATAAGTATTTTGTGGAAATTTCTGCCACTAAATATCATTAGACTAATAAAATTTAGTAGTGTACCAGTATGAGCATACCACTGAACTGTGTGATATGGCTTTATGAAAATTTCCATAGTTAAATCATACCAAAATATTAATTCTCTGAATTCTTATGATTCAAAATGTACCTTGCCTTCTGATTGTCAGAGAAGATACTTCAGCTACGTGTAAGTTCAGCTATGGCTGTCTATTGAGAATTTTCTTGTGCCTTTCTCAGAAGTAAGTCCTGCTGGCTCTAAAAAGACAGTGCAATGGAAGTTAACTCTCATTCCAAATGGCAATTGCTACTGTATCTTCTTTTTATTTTTTAATTATTAAATCTAGGTAAAATACATCCATTTAAATTTCATTTTTAATTTAAAAATGCACTTTTGATGACACCCAGATGCTAAGTTAAATTAGCTAAATCCTGCTCTGTTGTGCCTTTAGACTAAACAAGAATCAAGATAAAGTAGAAATTAATTGTCTTTGTTTTTCAGCCGTTACTTTCATTTTACCTTTATTAAAAAGTGTTTACAACTCTTTGATACGAAAATGAAAGATCTCCCTTTGGTCTAAAAAAACCCCAACAAATTATGTTTTTTAAATTGTCAGAACGATTATCTGACATTTAACATGTTGCTTTAAGAGAGCTCTGTGCCCAGGAATGCCACTGCCCTGTAATCCCATGCTCTGCAGGGGGAGATGGAGGAGGGACAGCGAGCGCTACTCATTTCTTCTTCTAAAAGAATACCTTCCTACAGCCACCTCATTGAGAGGGAAGATACCAGGGCAAGGCAACAAATATATACTAAAAGCATTTGCCACTTCTCGCTGCACACTTAGTCACACTGCAGAGTAAACACCATAGGTGATATTACTAGAGGTCAGCAAGGAACTTCTCAAGCACTTTTCCACTTTTTGCTATTTAGATATCTTTTTTTTTTTTAATGCTTTTTTTTTTTTTCCCACTAGTGCCTAAAGAAAACCATTTCTTTTTGTGTGATGGTAGCCGGGTGGTGAAACATACTTGCTTTGGCTAAGCTGCCTGTAGGGATCCTACAGGAATGATTTAACAGCAGCAGGAAAGCAAATAACCTTCATCAGAGGCATGAAAATTAAGTGTAATCATACCTTGATGTAGTTTGTGGAATTTTAACGAGGGACTCCATACGAATCCCAGAGGTACATCACTGTTTTAATTGTTTAACTTTAATTATTATTTGTGATATGAAACAGATGTTTTTCTTGGTAACCTCATCTACCTGAATATCACTTTGAAACACATGCTAAATGACCACCTTGCAATTAGGTCAGCAATTAAGAAGACAGACAGATGGTTGTTTAATCTAAATGAATAATGTTAGAGCTTTTTTTTTTTAAAGTATGTTTAGTAACACTTATAGTTTTTGCATGTTATGTTATTTCAAAGTCTGGCTGATATCCTGTTGAGTCGATGGATTTTCTGTGCACCGGGAGAGGTCTAATGTTAATTTCTCTATAGTAGCTTCTGTTTGATATGAAAATGTTTTTCTCTTTTTTTCAATTTTTAACTCTTGAAATGGTGGTGGGAGAGAACAGCCCTAAAAAAAATGAGTATATTGATACATTCTTTTAGAAAGGTAACAAGCAAAGTTCATCTCCATGAGCATGTGAGAGTAATAAATGTTTCATTTTCAGTGGCACAGAAACTTGTGACTCGCACAAGAGCTGTAGATCTACCAGTCCTAAAGGTTGAAAAAATCTTGACTCATACTATCTGCAGGATCACAAATCCTCAAAATTAGGAAGCTTAAAAATTGTTTCCAAATATTTCTCAAGAGGGCTTTTTTATTCTGTTTTATTTTTACATTAATTTCATTTTGCTTTCAATCTGAAATTCATCCTTAAATAGTCCCATATAGATACAAGTTGTCAGCACTGTTTTCATCCATACTTACTCTTTCTTAACTTGTGGACCTGCTGCTTTGATATTTCTTTCAGTGTTGCTCATGGTTGCTCATGACTGGAAAGTCTGTTGAAGTCTCCTGAACACATTCGTTTGTCCAGGCAGATTTTTTGAGAACTTTCTGGCTGTGTCTGGCATTTCCAAACATACAGATGAGTAAATGCACAGCAACTCCAGACAACCTGCAACTTCTCTGGAAATGACAAATATGAATCTGAGGAATGAAATTATCCAATTATACTAACAACATAGAGTTGCTCTGTACATTTGCAGTATGGTCAGCATTTCCTAAACAAAGCACTGGCGCTGTTATTCATGAGTAACATCTACAGGCATTTGAGTTCAAATTTTAGCACTCTCCCTGCCTTCACTGTTAAGACCACTGGGAAAAAAAAAAAAAAAGATGACTTTGAATTTAACCTAGTAATGTATTTTTCTCTTTTCAATAAAAGTAGACAAATGAAGTCATTAAACTGAGTTTCTTGAACCCAGTTCCCCTGTCTTTCTGATTTACCGATAACACAGTTTTGTCCCACTAAGTAGAAGCCTGAACCAGTGGAGCAGAAATTGTCTCATTGTTAATCAAAGCTATGGTTTAATATGATTTAAGGCAGTGAAATAATACTTCTCTGTGCAGCTTGATTGCTGATACTGACATCACCACTTTTATTACATTCACTACTTTGGAAACCAATTGACATTCAATTCAGAAATAACTCTGTTTGCTCAGCCAAACTGACTTCAACGCGCCTCCCTGTGAACAGACAGCTGGCTTGCAACAGATGATGATGAGTAATCAGCTGATCATGACTGAAAACAGAACCATGCACCTGGAACCATTTTAAACTCACATTTCTATTACATTTGGAATAGTTATGGAGGCCTCAAGAATTAATATAATACTTCATATCTCTGTTCAATACTAGCTTTTGCAAAATTGGTTACTTCCAAATGACTTTGCATAGCTGGGTTTACCTGTGCATATTTGGGGAACTCTTCTCTAGTTCTGAACATTGAAGCATTTGTACTATCTATCTTCAACATCCACAGATTTTTTTGTCCAGAAAATATTTCATCTGACTGAAGTAAAATAAAGATAGTTATCATCAGCGATTAATGTTTCCACATTCAAATAAGAAAGCCTCCCATAGGCTTGGGTCACCAACCCAATCTTTTGCTTCAAGGATTTTTTTATTATCTCTCACCATGTCCTCCATAACTATAAATCTTGGTGATATTGGCATAAATGTTTACGTCTTAGCCACTGAAATGATTGTGTTGAATATGTTTTTATCCATGTAAAATGGGGAAACTAGCTGGGTGGGGTTTTTTGGCATGTCAAATAACGAATGGAATAACACACTTTTCATTTTGTGAGACTGTTGCTCAATTTCATTGTTTGTATTGCTGCACCTTATGCCTAGTCACATATTTGGGAGAACTAGCAAACAACATCCACAATTAGATAGCTAAAGAAAGTCAGCATACATGCCCCATTAGGTGATATAGACACCAACAAGTATCTTTGGATTTGCCTAAAGTGCAGGAGGAAGCAGCCTACAAAACAAAGAATTTTGTGATCTTCTATTATCCAAGGACATTATGACCGAAGGAACTGCTAACTGACATTATTGATATTACATTATTCATATGGTATTAATATGGGTTATTATAGTGTATGCTACTGTGTATAGTCTCCCTCGGTAAATAAGCAGTGGGCATGTGTCTTTTGAAAATTAAGGAGTATTTCTAGAAATTCTGAATGGAGGTTACACCTCAGTTGTACTTTGTAACAAATATGTATCAGGAAGCAAAAAGTTTTCTAGGAAGGTTCTGTCCGAGGGGACAGACACATGGCTGCTGGTGAAGGAATTAATTTTTCATATTTTATATTGTCAGATAAGATCTTTCACATGGGTGTTTTAAAGGACTTGGGGAAGAAAAATGAAAACAGTCTGTGACAGACTCTATATTTGATTCTCAGTTGTTCCAAATGGGGAACTTTATATACTCCTTTTAGAGGAGTGGGTTTTGTGGCGCAGGGATTTTACCAATATGTAAAAATACCTGATGGATGGGAGGAAAGAATGAGGAGCCGGACTCTTGCCAGCAGTATCCAGTGACAGCAGAAGAGACAATAGGCACAAACTGAAATACAAGAAATTCCTTTAAACATGACAAAAAAGGTTTTCAGTGGGAGAGTGGTCAAACACAGGTTACCCAGAGAGGCAGTGGAGTCTCCATCCTTGGAGACATTCAAAAGCCAACTGGGTTCAGTCCTGAGCAGCATGCTGGATTAGGCAGTCTCCAGAAGTCCCTGCCAACCTCATCACTGACTCTGTTGTGGAAGGACCTCTCCTTTAGACGAAATTGCACTTTTCCTGGGAAGCAAGCAAATCTGCTCAAGGAAAGGAGCTTGTAGGGACTGTAGGATGTCGAGGGCAGAAGACATGAGATAGAGAAAGGTCAGCACTTCACACAGGACATATGACAGAGCAGAAGGGAGGGACCAGCCAGTAGCCAGGCCCCCAAGGACAACAGAGGGGAAAATTCTTAGAGTGCAAATACTTGTACTCTGGTCTTGGTTTGGTTGTTACAGATAAACATGCATATTTCATTTTAATGACCTCATCAGAGATTTTTTTTAGACTTGTTCACTTTATATAATCATATATTTAAATTCCGGCTGCTGATGCACCAGCTACATTATGAAGTCTAATCAGCTCTTCAGGCATGTGCATATCAGCATCCATACATCACAAATAACAAACCCGCTTATTTTCTGTTCATGACCATTTCATCTATTGTTGCTTTATGTATTGTCATTGAGTGTCATACCCAGAAGCTTTCTCAAAAAAAATCCCATGAGACTTTATTAAAAGATTTCCATCACATCAGTAGGGAAAACTGGACTTGTGAATTTGTCTTAACTCTTTTTCAGTCACTCTGAAATACCAGGATATGTTTTGCATGCAAAGCAGCTGAAAAATGTTTCAATTAACCTCTATAATCAAGGATATGTTTTATGTTTGTTCAGTGTAATGGCCTCACAGTGATAGCAGATAACATATGCTACTGTTTTCGTTAGAGTATTCCTGTTTTCTTTTTGGTTTTGAGAGAAATGAAAATTTAGCATGTCATCACTAGTATTTTGAAGACTATCAACTGCTTAATAGCGACAGTGAAGAAGCTTTGCTCACCCTCAAATTTATCTCAATACTTTTTCAGTGAGAGAATCCCAACTGTGAGAAAACTTCTCTACTTAGTGGAGAGTAGATTCCACTCAAGAGCTGAACAAACAGAAAACAAAGCGTGCTGTCACTATCACTACAATATAGAGAATCATTGAAATATATCAAGCAAGGCTGAGTAGAAAATAAGTCTTGTTTTCCAAAGATATGCTTGGGCAAGGGTGTGAGTTACAGATGATGACAAATCTCAGAAATTGCAATCCTATGAGAAACCAGCATTATGTTGTTGCTGTGGGCAGTAGCAGAAACAGCTCAGTATTGGAGTTGCCCAAGGTTGATTCCAAAGTACAGCATCTCCCTTCTAAAACGAACACACTTTAGCTATGTTTGTTACTGCTCAATGAGTAAGAATGGTACAAGATGGCAGAATTAAAAATGCATATATGAAAAAAATATGTTAAAAGAAGCTAAAATCATTTAGCAACTGTCTTGGCTTGAAATAGGTACTGTATGCCTTCAACAGCAGCACAGAATGTGGTAGAATGTTATATACATTAGCCTGGAAATCAATTGCCTCTCATTTTTCGGAGAACCACAGATGTTTCCCCATGATATGGACGATAATATTGCCATAAAAAAAACTTACTACTAGTAGATGGCTCTGTGCTTTCCAAAATTGATGGGATTCAAATCGCAGTTTTTTGAAGAAGCGTTAGAGTGTCATGAGATCATTTGTCTAGCCTCTTTACTCAGCCCCTTCTTTTCTTTCTTAAGAGTCACAAGGAAAACTGGTGAAAGGTGCAAAGATGAAAAGAAGCAAAGAAAAGAGGTGCCCTTACAGAAAAAATTACTAATCACAGCAGGACGGTGGAGTGGGACTGAAGCAAGAGCAGAGAGATGCTTTTCGGAAAAAAAGGACATCTCTTGAGCCTTTCCTGGGCAAAAAAATAAAAGAGAAGATGTTACCTACCAAAGGGCAGCAGAAAACAGAAATAGGAGGATGTCAAGCAACTGGGGCTGTCAACAGATTAAGGACGAGAAGTGGAAAGTTAACAGGGGGGTTCTCACTGCTATAGCAACCTAGGGTAGGCACCCTCAGTGTACTATCCAGTATAACAATCTAGGGTAGCCACCCTCAGTGTACTATCCAGTATGAATCTACTTTCCCCTCCCAATAACAGCTGCCTTGCCTATTCATGTTGGGAGTGTTCAACTTTGAAATATTGCTGTTGTCCATCTATTTTTGATTCCAGATTAATCTCCACAGCTCTCTTTCCCCTTTAAAAATCTCAATCCCAATCCTGCTTCTTATTTTCTCCAGCAATATATGTCCCTCCCTTTGCACCTCCAGGATTGGGAATTTACATGATTTTAGAGATGACCCTGAGACATTTGTGCCACCTTTAAAGCATCAGTCATTGGAATCAAATGTCAATTTAAAAAGCTCAATTTTCACATTTATTTTATTCTATTTAACTGTATTTTAAATTGTGTTTGTAATAACTAGGGCTGCAAAGAAAGAATGCATCACGCAAAACAAAGAGGAGAACCCAAAAGTTTTCTTTTTTTAAAAAATGCGTTTTTTCTTAAAATGGATTTTACAGTACTTGGGTAGCTTAAGGCATAGGGTTTTTTCTTTCGTACCGCTTTGCCTCCCACTGCTGTTATGTTTTTCTTCATATATTCTTGTTTCATTTCCCTCCGTCTCCTACACATTGCATTATCATTTGGTCCTAGCATTCTTTTGGAATATTTCTTTGTGTCTACCATATTTTCTTTAGTCTGTCTTCTCTGTTTAAACTGTTTTGGAACTACAAAACACCAACATTTGCCAAGACTGAAATAAATGCAGAAAGTCAGGAAGTGTGTTTTATAAGAATACAGATTATGAAAATACAGGATTTTATATTTTTTAAATTACTCAAACCTTTATGGTACTTACAGCAGTAGTGGCAGAATCAACAGCTTTGGAATTACAGGTTCTTTGAAGAAGTGACCAAATGGGAGAAATTCAGTTCTTTCACGAGAGAGAAATAATTTGGCCTTTACTATAGCCTTAACTGGAAAAAAACTTATAGGGTAGGCAAGCTATACATTGCCAAAGCACAAGAACTTAAAAAAGCTTCTTAGTAAGGTAGGATCCGTTTCCATACCTGGGCAGGAATGTCTCGATGTTACCCTAGCATAACTCAGGTGTGAAATCGACAAAGTGCATTCAGACTCTTGGGCATTTCTTCGTTTTTTTTCAACTTACAGTGAGCGTTAGCATGCTAACAAATACTGGGTGTCAACCAAAGTTGGACAGCAGAAAATGCTATTATCACCCAGCCCAGGAATAAATGCAGTACAACAGTTATGCTTGTGCTGGTGTAGCAGTACCTGACACTTAGTGATCTCATCAGCTTCATCAAACTAATTTCAATCTATTGCCGTAGGTCACCAGGGCCCTTAGCCTGCTAAGACTTTGCTCACGTTCAGCAGTTCTGTCTAGACTCTACAACAAACAGGTGTAGTTAGTTGGCAAGGTACAATACCAAACACCACTTTTCTGAGTACCTTGCAACCACTTCACTGGGGCTAATCAGGGTTCAGATACAGTCACGTGGATTGTGCATGCAATAGGAAAATCTAGAAGGTCACTTTTTGTGGAGAGCCTCAATCAGGAACCTGCTGCAGAGTGGATTGCTGAAATACTGTATAGGCAATCTTAACTTTAGTCAGTGCCTGGATATGCTACTTCAGAGTGGATACTTTAAGAGTTAGTTTCTTGTATATGAGAACATGCATATGGATCCATTAAACTGTAATACAGACAGAATAAAAAGAGGAAAAAAAGAAAAAATTCAAACTAACAAATTTTTTTAATATATAGAAATTTTGCTAAGCATCCCATATCACAGCCAGTTATTTTTTTTGCAAAGTTTTTAAAATAATTGTTAAAAAGGAAGCCAAATTTGAAACATCTTTTCCAAATAAGAAAATTGCCACAATCAGTTTTCCATTCAGTAGCATGATTCTTGTGTAAGAATATAAAACAAAACCTCAGTTTGTATCTGAAAGTTAATTTTTATTTTCCCTTCATAACAAAAAGACATTACTAGTTGTCAAAAAGATGTTTGATTTGATTTTATGAATTATCATTTCTATTCCCGGGTGTTCTTTTCTTTAAAATTCTTTGCAGAATTTTTTTTTTACCTTGTTTTAGGATTTTGAAGTCAGTAAGGGTTGCACCTTCTTGGTGGCTGGGAAGTTTAACAGCTTATTATAACTGCAGTATTACCATAATCTAAATGCTTACACAAGCAAAGACATTTCTGATTGTAGAACAACATTTATCATGTCAACACCTAATCCAAATTCTGATTTTTAGTAAAACTTAAGCAAACTTTTTTTCTGTTTGGCACATTTTGCCAGACGATGTGCAGTTTTTATGCAAGATTCATAAGGAGAACACAACTATTTACAGTATGCAAATGACATGTAAGTATGCCCCTGCTTTCTGACAGTCATTGATGCTCAAGGATATCCTGCTGTCCCCAAATGAAACGCAAAGAATGAAAAATGCTCCCAAGCTCAGTAACTGCTGAATTCCACGTCTAGTACAGCAGTGTCTAGCTTTCCTGGCCATGCAAGCTGCATGCCAAAATCACCACGTCTGAAAACAACGAGACGTTTATTCGGTAACTAAGAAGGGCAGAGCAGTCCTTGTGGATGGTTCAAAGTTTTAAGAGAACAAAAGGTAGAGAAGACCTCCACAGGAGATCTCACAGCTCTATTACCAGAGAGAGGATGGACCCACACCTTGAATATTGAATGACCTTTTGATTTCAACTTCAGAAGTGCCTGGTATCTTCACATAGCCCAGGATCTGGATCAGGCAGAAGCCAATATGCTGCACTGTACTGTCACGTTATGCACCCCCGCCATGGAAACCTCACTTGAACTTACATGCTGCTCTTGAACCTACTCCAGAGGTAATACTTAAATGAAAGATGTAGTTACATGGCCAGCCAGTCAGCAGGTGTCAGTTGTATTTAAAATAAAACTTATAAAGAAAAGATCTTAGAATTATACCAGTTAGGTTTGCTTACCACAGGATTTGTCTGTCAAACCACCACCTGAAAAAGTAAAAGGTAAATAGCAATAACACTAATGAGCAGCAAAGTACAGTTCTGAACAAACAGGAATGACATTGAAGGTTCAATGTCCATAAAGAAGTCTAGAAGAAAGGAGGACTGGAACAGTTGTGACTCTTCAGTGTTTATAAAAGCAGTAATCCATGTTGCGCTATGAGTGTCCACAACATATTATGTCCCTCGTTCTCACTTGGAATTAAGAAATATGACCCAAAATAATTCTCTTATGAGTTTATAGGTTAGGTACCAAATCCCATGCTTGTATAGCATTGCTGAAGTAAATAGGAGTCAGCTCATTAACCTCCTGGGAGTTTCTTGTGCTAAACATTATATGAGCTGTTTTATGTCTTCATCTTCTATGTCTCATACACTCCATAAGACGGAAATATACACAGTTACTCCTTCAGATTGTATTCAATATTTTATGTGCTGAGCATAAAGAGACTTAGCTTCTTGACCTTCCTTAATCTTTTTTTTTTTTTTTTTTTTTTTTTTAACATAGCATCATATGAAATAAAAGGTAATATGGGAAGTGACTATATCTTAACAGGCTCATTGCTTTTCCAGCTACCACGTGTTATTTTAGATTGTGTTTGCAATATTTTCTATGAAGTCATTTCCAAAACTCTTTCAACTGTAAGAGAAATTGCAATTACTTTGCTAACAGAAATGAAGCTACAGTAATTATCAACTACTTGATTTTCACTGTAAATTGTGAAAAGATATTTATTAATTTGTTTTACTCATTTATTTGTCTGCATTCTTTTTAGTTTTCACCTAGAAACAACAAGAAAGATGAGTTCCAAATACGTAGGTGATCCGACTGTGGTGTTTCAAAAAATGCTGCACACTGAGCAATGCCCTGCTTACTATAACCACTTACTACGCTAAATGCACATTCGGCTGTGTAAACTGTGCACTAGAACTGAAGCCTGCAAAACGTTGGACATCCGCAGCCTATCTCCATATAACAGACTCAGATCAACCAAGTACACACTCAAATTCAGTGTTTACTCATTTCAGTCACATACAAGAAACGATGGATAAAGACAAACAGAAAAAAAAAAAAACACCTTCCCACTCAGAGAAACACCGGAGAGACGTTTCTCTAGGCTGTTTCATCTAATTCTTTCTCACTCATATCCCTGCCCCAAGTAGATTGAGTTCAACTTAATCTCCACTTCCTCACATTTTCTTAGCTTCTTCATACATTTTCTTTTCCTGTAAATTTAATATATTAGTGCTTTCCTATCCACAATACTGGCTTTGCTCCTCAGTGGAACTCAGCCATGTTGGATACTCTGAAAACTTCTACTTCCTCTGTTACACCTAAAAGCAGTTTCCACTGCCCTTTTAATCTGTCCCTCTCAACCTGTCAACACTTTTCAAGAGGTGATATAGTATTGCATCAAATCTAAAATGAATGAAATGAAGCATTTTTTACATAATGCTTCAGCTGCTCCTCTGTTTTTAATATAACTCATTATATAGTATGGTCTGAAGGATGCCAGATTGCTCAGCAGTTTCACTGTCTGTCTTACCCTGAGGGAAGGATCAGAGGCAGCTGCTACTTCACTTTTTCTTTACTCCCCCTGCTCAGCCTAGAGAGGCAGCAGCGGATGGAGGAATGAGCAGCCAAAAAGCCTTACTTAATCCAGGAACAAGACTCAGTTTGCCTGTTCTTGTAGGTACCTCCCAATGAGTGGCAAAGAGGCTGGGAGGGGAAAATATTCCAACTAATTGCCAGAAAGCCAGTGGCTAAGCACAGGGGATTGGAGAGCAGGAGAAAGGAGAAAAGGGCTGGAATTTCTTACTAAAAATTGAAGGCTTTAAGGTGCCTCTTGGGACAATGTACTGTAATTTGTCCCAGCTGCAAAGTGAAATCCCGATGCAATCTACTAGCCCTTGTGCATCTTTTTGAAAGAAACACTTCAGTACCACCCTGCCACTAGAGTGCTGTAATTGTCCACTATGTTTTAGATGAGGTTACAGCCAGGATTAGTTTCTTTTCCATTTAATCTACTTTTGCTACATCTTAAAAGCAAACTAAAAAAAAAAATTCTCAGTTCTTAAAGAAAAAGAAAGTATGAGCTTTGTCACGGAACTATTAAGAAGCCTTTCAATTCATGGCTAGGAAGAAAACCTATAAACTTCCTTTTTGTGCCACATTCCCATTTCCATATAAAATTTACACAACATGCAGTAAATCAGCTTAAAGATAAACTTAACACACTTTTCTTGCAAAGGGCAGATCATTAACAGAAAGTTTACTTCAGGCCTTTAAAATTCTTCTCCTATCTTCTGCTCTCTCTGGCTCTGTGACCTCAGGGGATGTAATCCCTTAAAATGCAGCTCATCTTCAATTAGCAGAGAGAACATATGTACGTTCTTCACTGAAATCCCCAGGTATCGTGCAATGCAGTTCACTTCAGATTTTACAGTTAATTAAAGCCTCATATACATTTTCTGATTCTCCAGCTGGCACTGGAGAGTTTTAAAGCTTAGACCACTTTAGCTATTACTCTGCTAAAAAAGCTTGCTAATAAACTTTAATGTCCATGTGGCTTTCTTGCTGACCAACATGCTGTAATGGGAAGTTTATAACTACTGATCTCCTCATAACTTGAGCATGAGAAGAAACTGAGGTTGCAGCACGGATGAGACTTTGACCTGTCTGCTTAAAGGTACTCCCCCTTGGGTGTCAATGACCAGATTTCACTGGGAAAATGTACCTTCAAAATATGCAGTGAACCTTGAGGAGAAGTTGGAAAACATTCCCAGGTTATAACCTTCAAAAATAATAAGGAAAAAGTGCCTTTTTCTGAATAATATGCTTAGACTTTGTGGTAGGCAGATGTAACATGCTGAAATTCATAAGAATAGATGGCATACACTCTGAAGGAAATAAAGCACTTCTTGGTTTCTGTCCAGCTCCTTTAGACAGTCACTGAATCTACAGTGTGTGTTCAAACCTTACTATTTTATTTAGTGTGATGTGTAAGGAATATTCATATGATTCAATTCATGGCTAGTCTCACAGCTGGTTTGATCTCTTAGGCTAAAGATTCAGTGCTAAATCTTTTTTTTGTTTTAATAGACAATTTCCCAGTCCTGTTTCTCTTCAGAAGAGCAATTCTGAGTAACTCAGTGCTCCTTCCTCCTTTTTTTTCTCCCTCAGCTAATAGTGACCCTTCTTTTCCTAAGCTGCTCCAGTTACCTTTCAAATCTTTCAGGCTCTTTTTCCCCTTTCGGATTTTTGATTCTCATTTCTCCTATCTTCCTTCAATATTCTACTTTTTTCTTTCCAACAATCATGCACTTCTCCTGAACTTTTCACTGGAGTGAAGGCCCTTGATCATGACATAGTCTCATGCTTTAAGAAGTTGTTCTCTGAAGAGTGTTTTTGTAAAAATGTCATGGCACTGTGGTTCTCCAGTGCATCTGGATGTGTGGTTGATCTTCAGATCAACTAGGCTTTTGTTACAAATGAAAATTTTTCTATTCCTCATGTTTAAAAAAAAACCACAGCAGGCCAGGTGATTGTAGGCATCAGTGTTTCTGAAATTAATTCTTCAATTTATCTTTTTTTTTTAAATTTAAGTTAATATAATAAAGTTTTCCAGCACATTTAATGCCTGGAAGACTTAATGAAGTCTGGATATTAGGAAGAATTTCTTTACTGAAAGGGCTGTCAGGCATTGGAACAGCCTGCTCAGGGAGGTGGTAGAGTCACGATCCCTGGAGGTGTTTAAGAGACAGGTAGATGTTGTACTCAGGGACATTGTTTAGAGGTGTTGATAGAGCTAGAACAAAGGTTGGACTTGATCTTGAAGGTCTCTTCCAACCGAAACTGTTCTATGATTCTATGATTATATGCTATTGTCAAATCATATCCTTGATACTTGCATAAGAAAGTCCTTTGAAGTCAAAAAACATATAAAAATATAATTAAAACATATAAAAATATAATTATAGATGGAATTAGGGCCCATGTAAACTCAAAAGTGAAAGTCTTGTGCCTTGTTCTCACCTGAGCGGCCCCTGGTTCCATGAGGAACCAGCTGTCCGTGTTGGTTGCAGAACAAAGGTTCTTGAAAGAGAAGTGCACATTGCAAAATAATTTGCATTCCTACATATCCCACAAGATCCAGGGGCACGTAGAGCCACACTTGTCTTAATGCTCAGCATCTTTGAAGTTGAGAAATCTTGTGACAGAAGAATGAAGAGGATTTTTTTATACTTGAAATATTTCTATTTCTTAAAGTGCCAATAAAAATGTATTAATAATTGTATTGATACACAAGCAGGATGGTAGTCCACCTTACCCTTTCCTAACTTTAATGGCTTTCCTGTGGTACAAGGCATCTAAAAGGATGCATGGTTCTGAAGCAATTCTTTTTGTATAGTCAGCATATACTTGTCTACTTTGGGAATGCGGGTCTTCATAATTTCTTTTCAGGTAAACCTGCTCTCTAAATCACCGGCAATCTGAAAAATACCTTGCCACAGGTACTAATGTCCTGTGCATCCTTGCTGGAACATTTCCCTGGTATGCATTATTTTCACACTATTCCTGTGATTCCGAGTCCAAATAGTTTATGACAACTATTTACTTTTGGTCCCTGTCCCATGTTTAGTCTCCTTCAGAAGCACTGCATGTATTTCTTTGATGTAGAAAGGGCATCTGCAAAAGGTTAAAAAGATTCATAGCTAGAAATGACAGATTATACAAGTCAGCATATACCTATTTATTCCACTGGACCTATGCTCATTTAACTTGACTTGTTTCTACATCTGCAATAAAATGGCGTCATCTAATACTCTAGATTTCTTTTTTTTATTACTTGTTGTGGTGGATTTGTATTTTTGTGGGGCTGGTTGCTTTGTCTTCGGATGTACTTGGAGTTGAGAAAGAAAAGTTACATTATTCTATACATTTGAAACTAAATAAGAACAACTTTTGCACAGAATAAATGATGATACTCTGTAATTTCCTTTTTAATGAAAGGTTATAGCTCTCATATGTCATCCCGTAAATGAAATGGCTTGTACCTGGGAGTAGATAGCTTGTCGTCCACTGCTGGTCATGGAAGTAAAAAAACCAACTCTCTAATTCTGTGATTGCTTGCAGGCAGAACAGCAACCCACCGTAAGTTGACAAAGTGAAGTAGAAATGTAGGTGAACTGTAAATATTCACCCTTAACAAAATTACAAGTTTGTAACACAAGTGTCTCTACAAGGTCAGCGGAAACATTATAAAACCACAAAACTTTAGATTTCTTGTTAATATGGTACAGTAGTATAATTTCTTACAAATCTGCCACAGATTAAGAATGCTGAGCAGGTGTATTACAGATTCTCATGTAATAGCCAATTGGGAAGAAAGACAACGAAAGGAAATACTGTATTTTCCATATAAAATGGGTATTTTTCTGCTCACTCGGCTATAAAGTTATTGCCAAGTGAAGAGAAATTGCAGAAAGAAATGTGTTTCTTCTCTTGCAACCTATGACAACATTTCACCTGTATATATGAGAGCTGGAGCACTTGCTGCACAAATTTTCCTGTTAGTCATCTTTGATTTTTCCAGATTCTGGGGAAAATATGAGGTTATTCTTTTAGAGTAAATTCAGAATTTTTTTTTTTTGCATTTAATAGAATGCAAATTGGTAACAATCTGTTTAACTTGGTGGTAAAACCAGAAAATGGGCTAGGTTCTAAATGCTGCAGATACTTTTTACGTGTGATATAAACTGAGTTTTCCTTTCTCAACAGTTCTTAAAAATTATCGTATTCATTTTAGCATTTTAGCCTCTTTTGGTAACTGAATGTGAAAGCAGTGAACAGATTAGTGGAATTAAGAAAAATTACAGGAGTAAATACTAAATGATGAAGAAATGTATCATTACAGAATTATTAGACCTGCAATATCTCAGTACTAACCACCCAGCAGAGAAACATATCCAGATCATTAAATTATGCTTTATTATCTTGAAGTCCAGAAAAATTCGGGAAGTATCTTATGCAAATTCTGTATAATCTATATAAACTGGTTTTAAACTATCTTTGCTAATCTGTAATTGCGTCAATATAAACATGCCTAAATTTTTAAGATACAGAGGGGAAGATTTATACTTTAGGTTTGGATTCATCTGTATCAAATGCACTTTTAGATGTCACCATTAACAGCTCAGTAATGCTCTGAATGCCTCTAATATGGTTAGTAATGTACATGGGTTGCAAGAGATATTTTGTTAAGGGAGGGTATGTGATTGCTAGTGTGAGCATCAAAGGCATGTGAAGCCAAAGCTGTGCTCTAAAAGAAATAGTTATTATCTATAATTTGTAAATGCATGTATACATTTTGGCAGGGGTTTCTCCCACTCATTAACCTCATAATAAAGCAAAAACTTACATTGAATCTGGAAGGATGAATGAGAGCAAGAGAGGGAAATGATGCTTGGGAATCAGTTGCTGTGAATGTCAGTGTTTTGTCAGGGGTGGAAAGTCATCTGATAAAGCTTAGCCTGACTCTGCCCTTCTGATTCCTACTTTGGTTCTTCATTTGTGTCTGTAAAGGTCACCTGCTTGCCACTTTTTTTTTAAATTCAAATAAAAACCCCAACACTTTGATTTTAATAAATCTGTTTTGTTTTGTTTTGTTTTTTAAATTTAGCGTTATATTTAGCTGTGTGTTATATGTATTTTAAGATTATCTTTATAATATTGATCAGAGAATAACAAGGCAAATATAAATGCAGTTAGGAAGTGATACATAATAACTCATATACTTATGGTTTATCAGAAATCCCTAATAAACAATAATATGATAGAACTCACAGTTCTTCACAAAAAAACCACCAACCTTATGCTGGTGACTTCTTTTTAGTTTTACTTTTAGGCACTGTTTTAATCTTTCCTTCACAGGTAGATTTTTGTATTTGTTGAAAAGGATTACAAATATTTATATCAGCACCTGATTAAGTATTTTAAATCTGTACATTTTGTCGGGATTATATTGTTCCACTATTTATTACAGCACTTTGAAGAAGCCATAATCTGTGCAGAATGAAGTTGAAGGTAGTTTCTGATCATCTCACATTATATTTTCTCTTATTCATTTATTTAACGTAGAGAATATTACTTTATTGTGAGAATGATTTGACAGCATTGGGTCCTAAAATATACATAAATTTCAATATGGTATATGTCAATGAGAACATGCATATCTGACAAATAAAGACATGGAGTCAAGTTTCCTTTGCAGTGCTAGCCCTGAAGGACACAGGATAACAGCTGAACTTAACAAATATATCAATATGTTTGGCTCCTAAACATTAGTTACAGTGAATAAACAGAGGCTCTTCTCATAAGAATTCTGTTTTCTTCTTGTAAATGTACCAGATATTGAGTCATATAACGCAGGAGATTTAACATTATTTAGATAATTTGTCTGTCATTATGACATACAAGTTTGGAGATAATAAATAGGAGTATTATACTAAGATAGAGCTTTTCTGAGAAAAACAACTTAATACCATCTTTGTTTAAATCTTTTATGAAAACACAACAAAATCAGGGGTGGGGCTTCTTTTTATAACATATAAATGCTTGTTAGATAACGGACATATAGAGATCATGCAACTGGACGATGAAGATGACTGCTTCTTTCTGAGATGTCTTTTTGATGGCATTTCAGATTAAAGGGATAGATCAAGAGTTTCCATATCTCAGAGTAAAGATCACTGAAAAAGCCAAGAGAAACAAAGAGCTGATCGTCACTAAGAGTGAAATCTCAGCCACACAGGGTGCTGGGAAACTGCAGGGGCAAGAACAAAGGGCTGTGTTTCTCTGATCTATGTCAGAAGGCTTAGTGAGCAATTGTTTTAAGAAAATGGTCATAGACTAGACGGAGTTTGGAAAAGAATGAGGCTTCAAGGAAAAGTAAAGTGGATGACAGGAGAAAGTGAGAGGTGGTTGCTAAAAGAAGTGACTTGTCATAGAACCAAATGATCACCTAAAAGATTATGATCTTAATAAAATTATAAAATCTTTATTAAATCAATTTTATGTGATAAACTATAAAAACTTTCTAGTCATTCTTTCCTACAGTACTTCTATGGGATATTTTCCCATACCGGGGGGGAAAGCTGGGCGGAGGGGAACAACACAAATAACATTCCTTTTGTGTTTGACCAGGAATCTTATTACATGGAAAATTTAGGATTGGTCTTTACTAATGCATCTATAGTAATTACTCGAGAGAAAATGATAACAGTGAGATTTCCAACAATGAAAGAAAGAAGAAAGGTTTCAATGATAAGTCAAGTTTATAAGAAGATTGACTTAGTATTCTAATAAGCACTACTGCCCCAAGATAAAGATGAAAAAAGACACTGTGAAGATGACCTCAGTTTTGGAAAAAAAGAGGAAAAAACCCCCGAAACATCCTGCAGCTTGCATTGTCTTTTACAGTGTGTCTTCTAATTTATACAGCATGACTTAAAGTTACAAGCATAAATAGGGCACATAATACACCTTTTACAGAACATATTGAAATTCTCAGGAAGCCAGGTTTGAGGCTTATACAAAGATAAACAGTATTCTATTTCTGAAATATTCCTTGCTCTCCCTCTTAAAAGCAAATAAAAAAGGCAAACAGATATTCTGGAACTGAAAAAAGGAGGTGCTCCATTTCCATGACTTGGAATGATAAAAGGTTGACTGCTACGCTCAGTTTCATGTTGAGCTCAGCATCTCTTAAAATGAGGTTATGGACAGTGGGTACCCGCAGGAGCTGTTTGTCCCTCAATATTCCATTAAAAAAAATGTGTATCACACGCTACCATGTACTAATAGAGTCTTGCCTCCATTTCTCCCAGTATCAATTTATCATCTTAAATGAACATCTAGTATTCCTGTGGAATTTAATGAAATTCTTATTGCATTATTGAAATATATCTGTAGTTCTCTTCACTGTTTCAAACACTACCTCTGAGGTGTTTGGGGTTGCGGGTTTGCTGGAGGTTATGTTGGTGTAGTTCGGAATGAACAACAATGAGTCTTGAATTTCCTTCCCCAGTAAGCTTCATATGAATATAATAGTCATCTGGTTGGTATATAAATGTTATAGCGAAGTAGTACTAATTAATTTTTTATTTAATGTTGTCAAGTTCCTCTCAGAAATATTATTTATATCTGATTTATTGATTTCTTTCATTGGGGTGTGATCCTGAAGAACTCCAACACATGAGAAAAAAATTCCCATTAAAATATATGCAACTGTTCATGTTATTAAGAATCACTCTTTTACTAAGTGCTTATGTAATGAGCAGCTTACAGGATAAGGCTCAATTTGCATGAAAGGCTTTTCAGATAAATATGGAACATAAAGAACTGAAAATGTTCATTCATGGAAAATGTGAAGCTGCTAATTAACCTATGTGACTGAAGACTGCACAGTGCCCTAAATTTGTCACTGAAAAATCCTCCATTCTCAACATCTAAAAAAAAAAGAAAAAAAAGGTTTACCGGACTCGATAGATTTGTCAATTCTGAAAACATTACCGTTTTACAATTAGATTATGTTTGCTTTAATTAACACAATGTTCTGATGACAACACACCACGCTGCCCGTATGCTCCATTTTGACAACAAATGAGGCACTAACTCTTCCTGCTTGTAGTATTATGGCAGATGCTACTCTTACCATGCCTTCTTGTGCTGTCTTCAGTTTTTGTTTTGTTGGTTTTTTTTTCACTTTCTTTGCCCTCATGCAGATATTGTTTCAAATACTGTATTAGAAAATTTTTATTTAAATACATGAATAAGGTAAGGAAGACATAAGGGAAAGGGAAAGAGAAGGGGAAAAAGAGGAAGATGAAAGGGATAAGGAGGAAGAGGGAGGAGTAAGGGAATGGGAACAGGGAGGATGATGATGATCCAAGGCAAACAAAAATTAATTCCTTAACCAAGGAAACTCTGTTCTCATTGTAAAGATAACAGCTCCTGCATTCTGGCAAATGCATCTAACAGAGTTTTCTCATGAAAATAAATCAGTATAAAAATAACCATTTGACCACACCAGTGGATGTGTAGGTTTGAAAACCTCCTTGACCATTATATACTACCCCCATATTTTCTTCCTAGTATCACTGGAAAAACTTAGTGATACTAAAGAGTGTTGTTAGACATGTGGCTCAGTTACATTTTGATGGCTTACTTAAGTATAGAGACCCCTTGTTTTTTGTCTGAGATGTGTCCTTCATAATATGCATAATACTTATGGTGCCTGAGAGAGCCTTCTTACTCAGAAGAACTGAGGAAGACGTGAACTTGGAATAACAAAAAAGAGATATAAAAAGCTGGCAATGAGAAATGGTCAAAAGATAATGAATGGTCAATAATAAGTGATTCAGATACTGGATCACTTGCAAAGCTCATTGAAGACAAGGGCAATCTGTCCATTAATTTAAAGAAACTTTGTATGAGGTCCAGAGAGAAAGAAAATGAAAAGATATGTAGTGTCTGTGAAAAAAAGGATCATATTAACAAATATTGACCAGAAAATTATAAAACATTTTATAAGAAAGGAAAAAAAAAAGAAAAAAAAAAGAAAGAAAAAAAGTTGGAAGCAATACATGCACACTAACACCTTAAAAAAGTTGTTCTAAAACTCTTACTGCTTATTCCATTATTTTCTTCTGTATCAGTGAAAACGATAATGATTACAGATTTAGTAACATAAACGTATCTTAGCAAATTGGTCACTTTTAAAACTACAAAACTGATCCTGATCTCATAGTAAAACTGGAATTTTTTTTTCTTTTTTTTTGAATTCAGTAGGCATTAAAATCAAAGGAAAAAAAATCTCCTTAATATCTAGGAAGAAAAATCCTAAAGGAAAAGGTGGAAAAAGAGAAACAAAAAACATAATGAAGGGGAGACATTCTGAAAAACTTGTTTTGTTCAAAAGAACGTATTTTGATATTTTTTATGATGGCTTGTTCATTTTGATTTCTAGAATCCTGTACAATGGTTTGGACTTTCAAAGGAAAAAGAGAAAAATAAAGGCATTATGAACCTCTTTGTTGCAGAGTCTTATTTTTAAAAATATCATTCAACATTTTAAACATTATTTTTGTGACAAAATCACCTTTATAACCAATTTGCCCTGTTTTGTTAGATTAATAAAAGACAGATTATGTAACTTTAAATTTGTAGATGAAAGATTCCTGCCTATCACTCTATAGTGATATCTTATGGAAGAATTAACATTGCAGGAGGTAATAGTAAAGTTTCTACCACCAAATACTATCACACAGCTCTATAGTCCACAACGACTTCGTGAAAGGTGATCAAAGAGCAGTAATATCGAGTTGCCCCCAAACCAGCAGGTCTGTTGCAATTTGACCCCAAGGTGTGATTCCACATGATACATATCCCTGTGAAGACAACAGCTGTGTGGTTTTTTTTTTTTTTTTTCTTTCTGCCTCCATGATTGCTCGCTGTGGGCAGAACTGCTCTGAAGGCCAAAAATGTCTCCTCCTGGCTGGTCAGGTGAGGTAGAGTTTGGGTCCAGTCACAGGCCTGTAACATGCTCCAGAACAAACGGATCGGATTGTGGCTCCCTGGGGCAGGCTCCCACCCCACCGATGGTGTGCAGCGGCTTCCCTGAATTTGGCTAGCCAGCAAGCAAAGGGCTGACCACGCCCCAGAGACACTTCTACTGGCAGCCTGTTTTTGTCATGCATCTGAACCATCTCCAGGAATACAGCAGCCCGAAAACAGCAGCAAATATAAAACACTATAAAAGTAGGCAAATTTTAGTTAGTGACTGTGCAGATGAAGTTAATCAAAGAAGCAGTAATGAACAGGCAAAAATATCTTATCCTGAACCAATCGGTACTATTTTATGGGAAGATATCATCAGAGACACCCGTGCCCTTTGGAAACTGAGACAGTGTCTACACTTCAGCACAGAAACAAGACAGTAATTCAAATGGCAAAATACAGAATGCTGCTCCTGTAATGCTGTTCAAATCAATTAAAAAAATGTAGATCAATAACGTCAAATTAAATTGCTTAGGGATTATTTAGAGGCTTCTTTTTTCCCAGCAGTCACATGGTTAAGGACTGTCACAAATCATTCCAAGTATTAGGATTATCAACTAGGCAAAACAAATTTATTATCTGCAAATAAAAATGTGCTAAAATAACAGCTAAATGTAAGTAATATTAATTCATGCCCTGACAGCTGCATAGTTAAAAAATAAATAAAGCTTGTTCCCTTGTTCCCTCTAGTCCCAATCTGCCTGCTACTTACGACTGTTCTGGTAATCTTGAGTCTGCCTGAGGCACTTGGACAGTCTTTGGTTTTCTCAACGACTCCAGTAAAGCCAAGATTTTCACTTCTTTGTTATGCTGTTGGAAGAGGTTGCTTTAACCTAGCATCTGGTCTTTCTTCTGACCCCTGCCTTTTTTTAAAAAATAAATAAATAAATAAATAAATTTTTTGGCTTTTCAACTGTTCTAGTCAAAATACTTGTATTAAAGATCCTTCCTTTTCTTTATTCTTGGCAGAGTGCTTTCCTTGTTTATCTGGGCTTATACTTCCGCAGTGCTGCCTATTGTTATTTTTCTTATTATCATAAACCTAGGCCTTATGGAGTATTTAGTTGTCTGTTTTATGAAAGGGTGATACAAAGCTGTCAGACTTTACTCATCGTGGCTGCAATCTCCTATTAATTCATAAAAACACTACTATCTGCTTTTATTTTCTGTTACGCTAATACCATTTCTGACCACATGCAAAATGGCTCCCCCTGGGGCAGGTGGGAGAGATGAATACAGACTAGATACTAGGTCTCTAAGAGTTAGAGAGAAGCACTGCTGATGCTGCAAGTGTGTGTAAGAGGAGACCAAGAGATGGTATCCAAAATGTGAAGGATAGTAAGCATTGCAGGTGGAATTCCTAAAGAAAGAAATGTTGGGTTCTTTTTGCATGCATGTTTAAGATGGGACTTGACCTTTAAGAGATTTCATATGTTTTTGGATCCAGAAGTTTTCCTTAAAACTGGAGAGTAAAACAAATCAAAACAAAAACCTACAGAAAATTAAAGGTCTCAAAGTCATTATTTTAGAAAAATCTCATGACTTTCAAATCATTTCAAGACTCACAATACTGCTTTAGGTTTCCTTTTTGGATCACCTGTGATTGATGTTAATGGCACTAAATCTGTTCTCTTCAGTTAAGCAGCATTTGTAGGAGACAGAGGAAAATTAATCAAATAAAATTGGATCAGAACTACTGCAAGAGAAGAGAATAGCTTTCAACAAAAGATAACTCTTACAGTTACTGTTTATGAGCCAAGACTAGATATCATTCACTCCTGTGCCAGTGTCTCAGCATTTCTGTTGACAGTTCCCTCACTCTGGTTCAGATTTCCAGGGGTATTACTTAGAGGACACAAAAATGCTCCTTCAGCTTCTAACAGGAATCCTTGAATCATATATTTTGCACCTTACCTGGTTGCTATTTTTTGTTCAAGTGTCAACTCACATCATGAATAGATTAAATAGAAGGTTATTCTTCTAACTTGAACCTCCTTGTACAATTAGCACGGAGACATGATTTTCTTAGTGTAATTACATTTCTACCACTCTAAAATCTCTATTGTACCATATGTTCTGGTGTACAAAATGTTTAATATAAAACACTATCCCTTGGTATTCAGCCTTCCTGTTCCCTTCTCTAAACTGAATGATAGCATTCCCAGCATTTAAAAAAGACCTGCTTCAAAGGATGCCTTCTGAAGTTGCACGCAACTTTTTGCCTGTGAGTATCTCTTCTGTTTTCTGTAAACACTTTCATGCTAATTCAACTGCTCTTTCAATAAAGCTTTCCAAACTAAGAAAGAAAGTATGGTGGATATCTCTAAAGTTTTGTTGGGCTTTTTAAGACACCTGTTTGTTTGTTTTTTTTTCAGAGAACCTGTGGCTTCAGTTAAGGATGTAGGCTAGCTAAACATTTCACATAGGTATATGCAAATGTTTCCTGTCATGAATGCAGACAAGTCTAAACTCAGGAAACAAAATCAGATCATGACATTAGGGATTAATAATTACATGTACCATGCAAAAATACTTCTTAAAAAACCTTCTAAATAGGAGATTAACCCAGGTACACTGAAAAGCTATTATGACAGTACTGCTGTGTAAAAAACTAATACCAACCAGACAGGAACCTCTCTCCTTTTCATTTCATTTCATTCTCCATTTTCATTCTCTGCAACCTCCAGCCTGTGGAATCTGATATAGTGAAATTTGATACAGAACCCCAATCTGACAGAGCTCCTTTTTTTTTTTTTCCTCCTTTTTTTTTTTTCCTCCTTTTTTTTTCCTTCCTTTTAACAACTTCTTTGTTTATGTGCAAAACTAAAAGTACTTGGGAAAGCCACACTTGCGCTCATTTTTCCTTCTATTTCCTTTTTATAGTTCTTTCTTTAGTCTTTGTAAAGGTTATTTGTCAATGTACTCACCAGACTTGGAGCAGATTGGATATTGCTAAGCAGCATCACCTTGTCAAAGCTGAAAGGACTCCCTAGCCATAACATGTCTGACAGTTGATAAACATGAAACGCCAACCTCACTCCACGCTGTGGGCTGTTTCTCACAATATTGCTCTTCAGTCAGTCAACCTGCAGGGAGTAATTAAGGGTGAGTACAACTGACAAAGGCTGTGAAAGCAGCAGGAAACCATTTTACCAAGCTGATATTTTTCATTATTATTATTACTATTAATATTTTTATTATTTCTTTCCTCTCTGCTTTAACAAAACAAGTTGCTTCACTTCTCCTGCAGCACTGGTAGTCAAAAACAGTGAGGTAAGGCAAATCAAGTAAAGGTCAGTCCTGTTAACCAGAGAAAACCCTCAGGTCATCTGCTACCATGATCATAATTAACCAGTGTATCTTGGAGGTAATTAATGGTTAAATGAGCGGAAAGAAATGGAACAGGTGTGCTGAAAAACAAGAAAACAGAAAGGAATGTAATCTTTTCAGAAAGTTAGAGACCTTGCAAGAGATGGTTTATTGTATGAGTCACAGTCACGGGGTTGCAGAGCCCTGGAATGGAGTGCAGAAGTTGCCTTGACACTTCTGAGGTAGGCAACAGCTATTGTGATAAGGAGAAGAAATTAATTCTACAAAAAAAAAAAATTAAATTATTGTGTATTAACACGTTACCTCACCAGTCAATTAGACTTGCTAAACATTATTAGCCAGTGAAAGGGCATTTCCTTTTATGTGCCTAGTGGACAGCTTCTTCTTGGAGCTTTAACTAGCAGAAGGCGGCTACACTGCATTGAAAAGAAATAGATTTGCTAAAGCAACAGCTAAGGGAACTGCAGCTTGTCCCTCTATACACATAAACACCCTGTTTTGTATTAACACAATCTGGTATATACGTGCTCTCCTAAACCTATGAGGTTTTAGCAGTTATAGATTCCCATACACACATCCACCCTCATAGAATACCCTGTCTCCCTGTGGTTTAGCAAAAATACTATGAGGGAGAGGGCTACTGTTTGGTTTTGGTTTGGGGGGTCATTTTTGTTTGGGGGGGAATTGTTTTTTGTTTGTTTTTATAACCATAATACTTCTGCTGTTACTAAGTTTTATCACATTAGTTTCTTGAAACTAGAACAGAGTACAAACCCCTTACTGTGCTGCAACTGCTAAAATTATTGAGGTTGCCCTTTCTTGCGTAATTTAACTGTTGGAATATGGCCTAAAAAAGAAATATCATTAGCCCCATTTTTAGACAAAGCATTGTGATATGAAAAAACTTGCCGAAGAAAATCTGAATACCAACCTTCTGAACTTTTACTTTGTTCAGATATTTTCAGGCACAATTACATTGATACCTTGATAATAAGACTAGTCTTTCCTGCAAGTCGAAGAGCAAACACTTCCCTTGTCTTGCTTCTCCAGGTGATTCAGTTTTACCCTGAAGTTGTCACATCTATCCACATCTTTTAAGTGTAGTTTAGGCTTGGCATCTGTTAATCCTTTCTGTGTTTACTCAGTGAAAGGCTAAAACCAGTGGTAAAGAATGGTTACGGTTAAGTTGATGATGTGGACACGAGTCCAGTGTTAACAGGACGAACATAAAGCTTTCTATGAAAGTTCCTAAAGAGCTCTCTGGAGAGATTAAGCCTTTTGATTACTATCAACTGTATCACTGTAGAAGAATACAGTTAAATTATTTTTCTGATGGGAATGGAAATTTTTTTTTTAAAGAAAAGCTTTTGGAGCCTGTAATGCATAAATTATCAGAGCCACTTTCAGCACATTTTAATTTACTCATTTAAATGTAACAATTAAAAAAAAAAATTAAGCGTCTAACTGATCCTCTTGAGATTTGCATAGACCTGTTAAATACACAAACTGCCTCTCAGCTGAACTCCTGACTTTTAAGTTTCTTTTATCCTTCCTTTTTTTTGACTGTAGCTTTATCTTGTAGAAAAAAGGTGACTCCAAAATTCCTGCATTGTTTTTGAAAATAATTTTAAAAGATGCTATATACTATTCATCCATGATAATAAGAACACAGAGACACTCTTTAAAATGAAATTTAAATTTTTTTCAAAAGAAAATTCAGAGATTAGCTTTTGCTTTCTCTACAAATATGCATGTCCCTCTCTTTACCCATATCATACAGCTGGGATTCAGAGTGAGAAGTGAAGGAATGACAGACCTACACTGGCCTCGTATGCAGGACAGTCAATATTAAATCCTAGATTAGTGACAGGTTTAAGATTCAATATTTCATAAGCCATCTGACTTCGAATGGATGCTTTATCACATTAGAAAGAGGAGAGTCTTCCCTTGTGAGAGATGGCAAACCTTCCTAGGTCTGGCAGGCCGGATGATATTGGGTCATAAAATCATGACACTGGAAAGCAATCTTCAGTAGTATTTAGAGGCCTGCACTGTTTGTTGTTTATAATTTTTCTATCCCTCTCACCCTGCAGACTTCAATTCAAGGTTCAGTTTTGGGCTACAACAAATGAAGAATAGCCATAAGATTCAAAAAATTTTAATACTGTTCTGATAAAGTACATAACAGAAGAAATTTAAACACAAAGAAAATATAGAGGTTTCATTAACATTTCGTTAACAATTATGGGGCTTTATCTTTCCTCTTTGGAATAATGCTGACAACACATTTCTCAAGGTGTACGTGAACAAACATATATGCCTAAAAATTATATGCCTCCAGCTACTAGCAGTCAAAAAATTTACCTCAAAAGATATTCAGACTTGCAAGACCTGCATTTCAGTTTCAAAATTCATTGAACAGCATTTAAAAATATTAACGTTTCACATCTTCTATTCAAAAGTTAAAAAAGAAAAGTATCCTATGAAGACAAGCAGGGAATTAAATGTGGTAGCAAGAAAAGAGGTGACAAATGAGCAGAAACAGAGAACAGAGGGTCTCAAAACATCCTTTTGCTTCTTAACTGGAATTTATTCTGGAAGCACCAGGAGACAGCAAACATGGAGCCTTTTGATTCTGTTTTAGCAACACCGCTTTCCAGCTGACAAGCACACATGTGTGTAGAGGACAACTTCTTCTTCAAAAATGAAGATAATCAGATAGGAACACTAGCAACTCAAATTTTAAAGTAAATTTCTGGATTAACAAGAAGTAAGGGATACTTCATGTCAAAGGATATTTTATTAAAAAATGAAACACGCATGACAACATGAGCTTTAAGGAGAGTGTTTTATCAGCCACAGCAATTAAGTGATACTGAAACTGCAGCATGATAATAAAATTTAAAAATAAATATATATTATGGTAAGTACAAAAAATGCAAGTTCATTTTTGCAACGATTATTTATGTGATTAATTTTACATATAATCTAAAAATACCGAGGTTAAGAAATATGAATTCTATATATAGTCCATAGACAAATTTGAAAGATTAAATATTATTTTATATTATATATGTTTGAATATGCAGTCATATGGACATATTTATGTATTTGTACAGATATTAGATTAAAAAACCATTACGTTTATAAAATATTTTAAATAATAATTTACGTGCACAGATCTAGCTATTCATTCTTAGTCAGAATGATGAGCAGATAGGCTGAGTATATTTGAAAAATACAGTGAACCAAGTTCTGTCCTTGCTAATACTAACGCACTTTCATTTAGATATAGCCGAAAAGAATTTCACCCCACTACTGTATCTTTAAGGCTGATCAAGTAAATCTCTTTAACAGCATTAAGCCTGATTTGGAAAGTTCACAGTCTATAATTAGTTGTCTCTATTAAACTGGTTGCTAAAAATGTAGTTTCAGAACAGCTTACAGTTCAAATCATACCTGTGCATGGAATAATTGATTTGTTCAAACTTGCCAATTTTAGACATTATTCACAAATTAATATTAAAATTCACATGATTTAAGTATTTGTTTTAATAAGAGCACTATTAAATAATAGCCTGACCTTTAAGAGGAATTGTATTCAATAGCAAAATTGGAGAACAGGTTTTAAGATTCAGTCACTAATCTTTATAAAAGGGCAGAAAGAAAGCAAAACAAAATAAAATCCCTTGCAGTCACATTCTGTCTCTCTCTTTCAACTATTCTTCTGAGTTTCTTTCCCTTACATTCAATTTTATTTCATTATATGTAGCAAGACTTACTTTTCAACAAACCATTTTGATTCTGTTCATTTAGACTCACTTTGACCTTTAAATTTTTTTACCTTGAGGTATTTTGTAATCGAATTAATTTTAATTTAATTTGTTTTATTAAGCTAATGTTTTCCAATGTTTTAAATACAAGAGAGATTAAATAGTGTTACTTTATCTTGTGAGGTCCAGAGGTCCTGCAGAATGCTAGGTTTTACTAGTGATATGTGAAAAACAGATACTTATTCTTTTTGTATGGAATAATATTAATTGATTCGTTGCATTAAATTTTACCTTTTCTAACAAGATTTTTTTTTTTTTTAATGTTACAATGAGTGTAATTTTTGCCTTTGCTCCATAGAAAGGCAATTGTAAGAATTTTTTAGTGGAAACAAAAACCCAACTTCTTTCATCCAAAAATTCTCATAATGAAAATATCAGACTACAACTGAAGTTCTGAATCAACGGATGGGTTGCTTTTTGTTCGTTTGTTTTGATTTGAAGGGCTTTTTTTAGTTGGTAAATGATATGAACAATGATAGAGACAAAGAGAGATTGTATTAGTCTTAGACTCCTGTCGTACTTGGATAATGTGTCACTTGTTTTGGTTTTTGGGTTATGGTGTTTTTTTTTCCTTATGTTGGCTGTGCTATATGACACAACACCATCTCAATTTATCACCGTCTTCATTCTTCTAGGAAGATCAGCAGAAGGGAAAAGGAGAAATCTCATTTCTCTTCACCATCTTCTTTGCAGATTGGCTCAATATTCTAATAAAGAGGAGCTTAACTTTACACCTGGTCACTGGTGACAAAAGGCTCTATATAAGCATGTACAGCAGCCAC
The DNA here is from genome assembly GCF_034619465.1 of Leptosomus discolor. Lineage (NCBI taxonomy): Eukaryota > Metazoa > Chordata > Aves > Leptosomiformes > Leptosomidae > Leptosomus > Leptosomus discolor. The sequence goes on along the minus strand of NC_141398.1, from coordinate 24,932,571 downwards.
CCAAACAGACAAATAACCAAAGAGTTTGGGCAGTAAGATCATAGGAAGAACAAAAAGGAAGACTGGGATTAGCGAGAGCTCTGGCTATCTGCCTGGTATGTGTATTGGTGCCTTATATAGCTAATAAAAAGGTGTAAAAGGTTTTAATATAGAATAAAAGTATTATTTAATAAGCAAAACAAACATTTAGATAAATTAGGCAAATGAAAGTGATTTCATATGAAATGGTAGGAGCCATTTGGGAAGTATAGTGTTAAAAAAGAGAAGTTATTCAAGGATGTGACTGTTCAACCTGAAGCCCTATGTGCAGAGGAAATTAGAAATGAAGAAAGCCTGCCTAATACCAGAAAGAAAGCACTAACACAGCTGGCAATATGCTGGGATGTACTATAAACCTTGAAACCAGAATCAGCTGAACAAGGCTTACCGGTGATTTCCAGCAGAGGATAATAGTGTTAGTTAAGAAGCAGAAACTGCAGGATTTATAACTACAGAATCAACTTTAAGATCAATAAATACCTTTATTTATTCTGTTCCCTATATTGTTACATTGTTTAACGAACCATACCATTTATGTTAGATGAATATGGAATAAGATACATTTTATGCATCTTGTGACTTTATACATTTGGCATATGTTCAAAATATTACGTAATTCATGTAAAGCATTGCTTCCTTCAGGGCAGCAGACCCCTGTACTGAGATGACTGTCTGACTTTTATTTACCATTTACTAGACAGGGATTTTTCTAGCCTGCATACTAAAGCATACAACTCATATTTCCCTGACAAGTAGTTTCAGACAATTCAAAAACCTTAAAACTGCTTGACTCATTCTGCTCTTGTTAAGGGAGATTTAACTACACAGGCATCTGCTGAAAAACAAAATAAAGGACAAATGGTATCTAGCAAGTTCTTGTTACTTATCAGGGATGACTTTTTGATATAAAACCCCAGATAAACCAATCTAGGTGTGGTTGTCATCAATCAGTTGGAAGGAGCTACTTAAGAAGGTGAAGATGAAGGGCAAGACAGGCAGGGGAGAGACCTTTGGACAGGGGTAAAAGCATAGCAATAAACCAAAAGCAGACATCTTCAAGGAACATCCGAAGAATATAGGTGAAAATAATCATCTACAAATATAAAGGATGTGGGACAACTGGTCATACTACTGAAGGGGAACCAGATGTTACTGTATGCCACAAAGCTGAGCAGGTGACATGAAGCTGATGCTGTACCAAGAAGCATAAAAGGCAATACTCAAATACAAAAACAAGGGGGTCGTTGCCTGTGAAAAACAGAAAACAATCCATCTATTGTACTACACAAGTTTGTAAGATATTGGTCACTGGGGAGAGTACTGCATTCAGCCTTGGGAATTAGAGAAAGAGAAGAGAAAACTAGAAGAGAAATAAGGATGAACACATCCTGAGAAAGTGTGATGTAGGTAGAAAAGGAAAAAAAGCGTTCCACAACAATTACTTGATCTAGAAAGGAGTAGATTGAAGAGTATGAGGAAAAGCCATCATAACAATTTTCAGATATATGACAAGCTCCTGCAAAGAAGGATGTCCTCTGTGATCTTCCTGAACGGCCCTCTTTAAATGTGTGATTCCACATCTGTGATTATTAGAACGAGAAGACTTAGGATTAAACTTCAGCAAAGATCATTCACGTTAAATCAAAAAAACCTTCATAGCAGTAAAACACTGGTATAGATTTCCTGGAAATATCATGACTACATTAGGCAAAAATACCCGAAATGACACAGATATATTTTGTCTCAAGTTGTACAGGGGATAGACAATGTTACTATTGAAGCTATTCCCAGACTTATATTTTCTGATTTTTTCTGGATAGAAAGAGCTTCAAATGGAATAAAACTTACTTTTCTATAAATCAAATCTTAATAGATATGAGACAATCAAAAAATGCCCACAAATCTCACTGGACAAAATTCTGTAGTGTCATTTTCCAAATGATTTTAATACCATTACAGGTCTACATGCTGCATGTATAGATTCAGCTTAGCTGAATCAAAAGCCAAATGAGAAATAACAGAAATTTAGAGATAAGCAACCAATTAATGTTTAGATTGTGGAATTACATAATAGACTATTGAGATAGAGTCTTGGCCAGGATAATGTAAATCATACCTGCACACAAAGGAAATCATGCTGCTCATCATTATTGAGTTACATGGGCCTTTGTAGTTTGCTGCAACAGGTTTCAAGATGGAAATGCTCTGGAAGCTTTTCTAACATCTACACATCCCACCCTGCACCAACTTCTTGGCTGTGGCTGACTCTTCATTTTGCTAACGGGGAAGACATAATTTGCTATCACTATGCGCAGTCACTGGTTCCTTGCATCAGTGAACAAGAGAGCAGTCAGGGAAGAAAATGTATCTTCAAAAACAGTAAGGCATTTGAAGTGCCCTGAATTCCTCTATTGTTCATTCTGATGATGTATTGCCTCGGGAATGCACAAAAGCAATAGTTTATCTCTTGCACCTGTGATTTGCTTGACACAACGAGCCCTGATTAGCTATCAGGGAGCTACGAATCATCTCCTAGTTCTGTTTACCAGTTAACATTCACCTCAGGGGGAGGTAACATGCTGCTGAAGTGCTAACGTACACCAGAAAATTATGACCTGCCCATTCAGACCACAGTACCCCAATTCTCTCACATACCCTGCTTCTGAAATATTCCTTGTGCACAAGCCAGAGAGTTGGTTCCACCAGCTGTAGAAGTGATGACTTTTCCACTGGGAGGATGTTTTGGTTTTGCTCCTTTCTGACCCAGTTATGCTAAAAGGTACCTGCTGAGCGTCTAACAGACTGTCAAGGACTCTGAGCAGTCAAGGTCTGCTGCTGATGGTTACAATAGGTGACAGGTACTCCCTTTGGCCTGCCACTTAAAGAAGGGAGAAGGAAAGCAGGTGACATTGAGAAAGGATGCTTGCTGATGCAGAAAAAAAGGAGAACCACTGCTCTTAAGTGGGAAGAGACAGACTGTTGCTAAATGGGAAATTTGTAAAGGGATCCTCAACCTCAGTCCAGCTGCTGCAACTGGCAACCTGGGAACACCCTGCTCCAGAGACAGCTTTGCTGAAAAATAAAGGAAAAATAGTTGCTGAGGGACAAGAGTTCACGGGTGCCTAGTATAGTTAGCTGGCTAATAGCTAACAGTGTTAAAATTGTTACTAACAGCATTAGCTGTTACCACTGTTTATATGCTATGTCATATGCCTCTGAAAGTGTAACCCTTATTCAGGATTGCTATGCGGTCATGTGAAACACCAAATATATGAAGCAAAGGAGGTGGGGCATTCTGTATGTTATGTTTAAATTCAGAAACGTTCTAATAATTTGCTAATTAAATCTTACTAAATTGAGGAATAAGTGAGAAGAGCAGGGGCTCAATGACATTTTGCATATAAATACTTGAGTCCTTTGTACTTAATACTTCGGTTTGTTCTAACATTTCCTTTATCCCTGCTGTCACCAACATGCATTTTAAAAGCTTGCATGGGATTTGTTCTTTTTGTTTCCATGGCAGCAACAAGACTGATCCCTCAGATATGGAAATCTCCATTTATTCTGAAAATTGTTTCCTGGCAAAATTGCCTTGGAGCAGAATCCTGAAATTGAATATACAGGAATTTTATCTTTACATATATCATGTATAGATATGTTTCTGTATGTAGCCAAGGACAGAGACATTTGTCCTGCTTTCTGGGCTACCAATTGTACTAAGCTGATACTTTTGGTGTTCTTCAACTTCTGTCTTGAATTGGGAGTTAACTATTTTGTTGGCCTCTGGACTAGTATAGCCACATTTTTGGCTGTGCAGCTTATGGCATTTTTGTTTCCAGCAAAATGAATGCAAATTTTGTTACTTCAACAGAAGAAAGCAAGAGCACATCTGCTATTTAGTGTATTTGATCATTTAGTTGAATGATGATAGACTTTGCAGAGAATTATTTATCTGGTTTTGTGGATTCATCTTCCAATCAGTTATTCAAAAAGTTACAGATTATATTTTTGTTGTATTTATGTTGGGCTCCATTTTATTTTACAAAGCTCTTAATTAATCTTGCAAATCAATAGGAAAAAAAATCCCTTTGCCTTGCTTACTAAGCCATCTATTTTATTCGTAATTCCTTCTTATCCGTGATTAAAATTGAAATCAGATAGATTTGCTTGCAAGCATGAGGGAAATAAAGCTCAGACACCTGAGTAGAAGTGAAATTGGACCATGCATAAATGCTTCGAGGTTAGCAACTGCGGTGAGGTAAATGACAGAAAGAGAAGTTCTGTGATGATGGCCTCAGTGTTTCCATGGTCAGCAGCTCTGGCTTTTTTTTTTTGTTTGTTCACTCTGTACCCTTTCAACCTTTCACATAGTGATAGGTTATGCTATGAAATGCCACTCATCTACATAGGGGTAAAATATTCAAATGACTTGCTAAAGGAACTTAAAGCACTATAATTAACTCATCACAAAATATAATACACCACAAATGCTTTTTAAAGTTTAATCTACTAATGATGCTCAGCATGCATTAACATTTTCCCCATTTTTTATGTGTCATACATCAGTGGTTAGATAAACACTCTGATTACCATCAGTTTTGTGTCACTTGGAGAGTCCAAGTTGATAACTGCCATTAATCAGAATTTCAGCAGCATGGCACTTTGAACATATCTACCACAGAGCTCTGACAGCAGTGACCATTAAAGGACTTAACTTGTTCTGGTGAATACAAAAAGATATGCTTCATAGCTTTATATCCACACACCATTTCACCACAGAGAACCTCTGAGAACCAGCGCAGAGCCACAAAGATGATGAAGGGGGTGGAACATCTCCCTTATGAGGAAAGGCTGACAGAGCTGGGTCCCTTCAGCTTGGAGAAGAGGAGACTGAGGGTTGACCTTATCAATGTTTATAAATACGTAAAAGGCGAGTGTCAGGAGGATGGAGCCGGGCTCTTCTCGGTGATGTCCAATGACAGGACATGGGGCAACGTGTGCAAGCTAGAGCATAGGAGGTTCCATGTTAAGATAAGGAAAAACTTTTTCACTGTGAGGGTGACAGAGCACTGGAACAGGCTGCCCAGAGAGGCTGTGGAGTCTCCTTCTCTGGAGACATCCAAAACCCGCCTGGACGTGTTCCTGTGTGACCTACTCTAGGTGGCCCTGCTTTGGCAGGGAGGTTGGACTAGATGACCTTTCGAGGTCCCTTCCAACCCTTGACATTCTGTGATACTGTGAGGGTCTTTGTATGCTTTGTACTCGAGATAGTTTTTTCCCTTGGAAGCTAAAATATGAACTTATAGTGATTAAACTTTTTTTCATGCACTTCATTCATGCGCATTCCTATTGCTATCAACTACGATCAAAGCTCTCTGGCTTGTGAGGTCATATATTTTCTAACTGACAGTCAGAGGGAGATAAACTGTTGCAGGAAAAGGAAGACGTGCACTAACAGTTAGGAAGAATACCACTACTGGGAATATCACTATCAGGAATTGTACATAACAGAATTTTGGTCCTGATTCGGCATTTTTCACAATATTCTCAGTTTAACAATGAAACAACTAATGAATATAAAGCTTCTGAGCAAAAGACAAAATTCAGCATGAATTATTTCAAGCTTCATGATTTTGATAGCTTGCCTGTGATACTTTTTTGTTGTTGTTTTGAAGGCAAAAGGGAGGAACTACTTTATGCTTCTTTAACATTGAACTGATATTACTGACTCCACAGACTATGTATACAGATGTTCTGAGCTATCAGTTCTGCCAATTCTTATCTGTAAGAAAATGCATTTTGGTGACTACTAAAATGTCTTTATACATACTATAGTTCCCTTAACATATGTCAAATCCATTCTATATTTAAAAGACTTTTTTTTCTTGTTCTCTAGCCACTTCAACGGTTCAGATGGAACACTGCCCATTAACAGGTCACTCAGAAGTTGCAAACTGAGGCAGTTAGATTGATGTTTGTCTGTAAACCAGTTATACTAACATCATTCAATAGGGGAAAGTCAGTCATTATCGATGTAATTGAAAAAAATTGAGAAGGGAAGATGAACTAAAAGGTTAAACTTTATTATGACTTCATATGTGGCACGTTAAAGAGATTCCATGTGCAATATATGTAACAATTATTCTACTTAATGCTAAAAATTTTTGTTTTATAAAGTGTCATTCTATTTTGAACATTACTGTTCATCTAAGATTAATGTTGTTGCATACATCAGGAGCACTAAACACAAAAACTGTAAGATAAACTTGCAGATTTCAGAGCTTTATGGAACAAATTTATGGGATGTATAAAAAGGGCTGAAGTAGTGAGTAAAAATTAAATTCATTGTCCTTGAAAGTGTTTAAAATTGGGATACATGTCACTATGAATAGAAGCTGACATAGTCTATATTGTCTTCTATATTTTAGACAGGATATTAATTTTTAATTTTCGATATTTACAGCCATTCTTCTTCAATTTGAGTGACTGACCTTCTTCATAGTTCATTAATATAGAACTTTTTATTGCCTTTTGAACTGACCATACTTTTGCCCTGGCATAAAGCGATAACAATTTTCACGGCCTATGATACTGAGGAGGTCAGACTAGATTAGCTAAAGGTCTCTTTTGGCCTTAAAAACCTCTTATGTAGCAGTTTTTCCTGGAAATGTCAAACAATCCTGTCTGCACGTTATTAAATTCAATTGTATTCTTATTGAAAGCTAACTTGTTTCTTAAAAAGTACTACTAAATCAAATATATTTCATTTAAAGATCTGAGGCAAATTTTCAGTTGTCTATCTTATTCTTTACTGAATAGGTTTTCACTTACTATCCACAGTGACTGTGTTTCCTGCAGGCATATGCTAAGAGATACATTTAATGTGTGAAACATCAGCTTAGGCAAAGAAAGGTATGTACTTTCTTACTGAAGTAGTTTCTCGGTAAATATTTCTGGGTTAGTTTTTTTTCATCTGGAGCTTTTGTTATTTTTTTTGTAATATGGTGTTTTGTTTCAAGTTCATGTAACCATTTGTTTAGCTAGAAGGGTAAAGTTAGGAAAAAAACCACAGTAATACCTCTCATCTGAGTAGAAAGATAAATTACATAATCCTTTAGCTCTTAGGAAGATTTGGCTATTAGTAAGTTTCTTGTCCTTCATATGATGACTTTTTCCTCCTTGAATACCTCTAGCCTGGAGGTAACATATTTCACTGTCCTGAGCCCCAGATGTGTAGTTTTGGTGGTGATATAGGCAAGACCACAATTTCAGTTCCAAAAAGACTGTACAGTAGCAGTCACTTTTTAGAGCCCTGCCCTCTCCTTCTGTCTTACCTTGCACAGATTTCTTTTATTCATGAGCAGATCTCATGCAAACACTGGGTCAACCTTGGAGTAAATCACGTGGCTGCACACTGCAGTAGTCAGGCAGGCTTACATGCTCTCCAGAAGGTTATATGTAAATTTAAAAAAAAATATATCAATATTTGAGTCTTGTGAGTAGCCTAGTAATAGGATATACAGGATCCTATTACAACATAGAAGGTGGACCTTTATGTGGGGACAGAAACCATTTTTAACATACTTTTCCTTTAAAAGGAGGTGGTAGGGTCTGCTAATCAGTCAGATCAAAAGACTGATAAGAGGATCATAAAGAGGACCAGGAAAGGAGAACAGATATTTGTCTTTTTCTGCTCACTGGATAGATCACCCAGTAGTGCCATTCTGCTTCATTTCCTTGTCCTGGAAAAAATCCCAGTTGCACCAGATGCAGACAATTAGATGATTACATGTAAAATATATACGACTTCATATCTTATATGAATATATATCTTTCATACAATACGAAATGCAGACATTTGGCTAGCTTCTGTGTAGCTATGCTCATTCTGCAGCTGAAATCTGCTCTGCGTACACCAAACTTACTTTTCAAGCTGTGAATTCACTGATACTACAACTGAAGATAGCGACAAAGGCACAGGTTCTGAATTAGGAGTGAATAGCTCATTTCCTCTCTTTCCACTATTCCACAAAGTATGTTCTGGAAAAGCAGATACATCAAAGAGAAGGTATTTCAGAGATGCATTCACTCCTGTTTTCTCCTGCATTCAAAACATTATTAACTTTCAATGTTAATTTTGCAGTATTCTGAATCATGAGGCAGAAAACATGATATAAAAGGCTAGAAAAAAAACAGCCCTGCCTTCATTCTAGAGTGCCTCCTGTTTATATTTTTCCAAAAATTTCCCTTTACAAAATAGAGTTGGAGAATTTCTATGTTTTTTTTTTTTAATTAACATTCAGACTCCAATAAATGTAGTATTTAAAGTACTGAGTGGGGAAAAACAAAAAACAACTCACCAAAAGCTCCCAAAACAACAAAACCCCTTTAGACGTTGAAATTTTAATTCAGTGTAAAAGTATAGTAGTTTTTTTTCCTGAAGTTCTCAACAAAATATAGGCCAAAGAGCAATGAGATTGCCTTACACAAAATCATGAGAAACAGACCACTTCAAAGTTTTGCCAAAACATAATGATTTTTGGAAAGCTTTGTGCTCGCATTTGTTTTGACAAGTTTTGAAATATCATATTGTTCTGACTGTGACAGTATTCCTATGTGGTTATTTTTTTTTTATCCTAACACAGATGTTTATTATAAGCAATAATAGTTTTAATTTTAGTTTGTCTATATTCAAAGACCTTTAAGTCTCTCATGTAAACTATTTCTAACCTTGCTAAAGACACACAATCACCTTTACATCCATTCTGTTATGTCAGGTAATTAAGCAAAAACGTTCGACACTGTCTTATTTTAATCTAAATCACTTTACATGTCTGAATTATCAATTATTATAATAAAATATATCCTCAGGCCATCATTCCCATTCTGCCCAATCTGAGTGCTGGAGGATTTACTGAAATCCCCAATTAGCAAATTCTATACTTGTGCCTTAGGTACTTCTGTGCTATCCAGTTTTCTGCACCTGCGGGTGCTCTCTCAGGAAAAAAATTCAAGTTCAAATGTGTCTTATGAGAACTTTTCAGACAACTAACACAAGCTAAGGCAAGTATTTCACAAAGATCAAATTAAAGGATGACATTTTCTAGATTCTTCACTGTCTGTGCTAAAGACTGCTCAAGTGCATCTTTGCCAAAGCAGAGGATTTGTCTCACAGATTTTAAATGGTGTGAGCATTTTGGTTCAAAATATTATTGTCAGTTCAAATTGGATTTCTGGAAACATAAGTTTTCAATGTGCAATAGGATTTCCTACATGAGTGTGAGCACAGCTTTTGTGGCACTCCAAAGTGCCGTTTGGCTTTATCAGTGCTGTACATTCAACTGTCTACTACTACTGTGTTGATAAGCAAAACCCTAAATGAAACTTCTGTGGAAACCATCAGAATATAAGATCTTATACATGAACTGTACTGTTGGAAGTGCTATCTGTCAAGCGATACGTACCTTACACTTCAGTTGCCCTCTCCTGACTACCATTCTTAATATCTGGTATCCTCTGTAGCATAACTTACGGGTTTTCAGTCAAAGGACATTCCTATATGGTCATTTTTCCTTAACTTGTTTCTCACACTTGGTATGATATTTCACCTTTGAAATAACACATGCTGCAAAGGAATTGAAAAATAACAGGTTTTCTTGTTTCAGCTGGTGCCAACCAAATGCTCATTTTTGATTCTGTAGAATGTGGTAGATAAAAAAGATTATATATCATGTTTTCATTTCTTCCCCTTGGAGTAAGCACCATCTGGTAAAAATTGATAGAAACATTGCCATTTTAAGCATAGCAGAATACTAGTTTTACTTGAGCTTATTTTAAGATCCAATGCCTGTTAACACCTGATGGGCCTGTAGCGACTTGTCAAAGATTTAAAAAAAAATCACTAACTCCTCAATTTACCTTATATAGTAGAAAGCATTAAATGAATGAGCCTTAATACCTTATTTTCTTCTTGGGGCACACTTGGGTATTCCTGGGCTTCCCAAGTAACCCTCATTTCTGGGTGCCTAAGAAGTAAATTGTAATCTGTGTTACTAATAATACAGCCAACTAAAAGGATAAGATTCAAACAAAAGTTTTGGCTATGTCTTTCACTATAGAAATATGGGATATGGTAGCAACATACATTAATACACGTGCTTTATATATATATAAAAAAATAGGCAATGGATTTCAGATGCCAAATTTTCAGAAGTTAAAGATAGAAATCAGTTAAGTTTATGCATGTTCACCTCTTCACATTCACAGGCAGTGTTGCTGCATGTATCCTGAGAGCTGAACAGAACTATTCATTGCGTTTGAAGAACACTATGAGCTATTCTTCTACATATACATTTCTCCACACGTTATCTGTGGAAAAAATCAAATAACTTTCCTTTAACAAATGCAGAGGAGAAAGCCTATGATATGAGCTTAGTCAAGTGACAAGAAGTTAAAACGTGTTCTTACTTTACTGAGAGATAATGTTATCTCTGTAGTGCTTTCAGTCAGAGGAAGATGATTCATCCTGTATATCCTGGAGCATTAGTAGTGAACATCACACTAACACTCCTTCTAGCACTTGAACTTTTACTACTTATGTTCAAAACTATTGCAAGTTTGATTAAAAAATACCAACAATCTGTCTTGAACGTTCTTCTATTCTGGGAAGTTATACCATTAAATCAGGAATGATTGATTTTGAGCAATATATAATTGCATTAAATACAAATACAAATACAAATGTAGAGGTTAAAGTAGGCATAGATGGAAAACCTGCCTTTATATAGTGTTTTCTCATCACATACCTTGTAACATGTCAACATCTCTTACCTTTGTCATCCTGATGCTACTTTACCTGCAGAAAAACCCTACTGAAGCCATTAAATTACCCTGAGATTTCACCTCCAGAAATAAAGGCTAATATGTTTCTCTTGCGTTGGTAATGAACACGTACTTGCAACCTCTACAAACAAATATTAGCACAATCACTTCACTGTATTCATTCTTCTAAAATAAATCTCCTGCAAAACTTCAAAATTTACTCTTTCCTTTTCCGTACCATTAAGAGATACACACAGAGGCAATGTTAAAGCAACTGTATGAAATGAAGTCTCTTCTCCAACCCAGAAACAAAGATAATTGAGCGAAGGTGCATTTACAGAAGACTGACAGGAAAGACTGCAGTGTGAGAGAGACCTATTTCTTGTTTTAACCCTTCTTTCTCCGTGGTATCTTGCCTTAGCTGAGTAAAGAATGTTTTGATTTGACTAAGTTTTCTAACTTACTGTAATTATCTGCCTTTAAAGGCTTTTGGAAAGCACAGGCTTTGTAGGCATCAAGTCCACCACAGCTGATGAAATGAAACATCAGAGGCCAAAGAAATGTAGTATCCCGCCACTCCATGATTGTGTTCAGTGCAGTGCAGAGTAATAGCAAATGCTGTCAGTATGGGGACAAGGCATAGCTTTTCAACTTACTCCCACTCCATTTAAAAAGTAAAACAAAACAAAAAACAAACCAATCACAAAAGCTCAGAAACACTTGTAGAGAGCAAGGGAACAGAATGGACAAATGATTTCCCAGCAGTCACAGAAGGGAAAGTCAGAACACATATGTGAACGCAGGTCTGCCAGGCCCTAGGGTTAGCACCACCACTTCAGGAGAAGCTGTCCTCTCTGCAAGAGATATGGTGTATTGTTGATTGAACGTCCACACTGTAGAACACCTGCATTTTATAGTGGGCTATGATGGATTTTTTTTCACCTGGCTTTTATCAAGAAAGCTTGATTTTGAAGATTTTGTTCTCATTATTTGCTTTATGATTAAACATCACCCATTCTTATATATAGAGATATACTGAGAAATGGTCGCCCTGAAGCAGTTGTAAATCAGTTGCTAGACGTGGAGGAATAGGAAGGGGAAGAAAAAAAAAAAAAAAAAAAAAAAGGAGAAAAGTTACAGTCAAGTGAGAAAGAAAGTTAACAAAAATGGGTCAGGCAATTTCAGCCCTTTCTCATATGAAACAAATGGGCTAATACTAAGTAGGAGTCACACATCAGGATCTTCAGTGTATCTGGGACTCATCAGGAAGTGGCACATAAGTAGCAATATAAAAATCCTTTTTCACTGATATCAGGAAATTTGCACGGTAATAGATCATCCTGCAAAGATTTTGTATTACATCTGGCTTTTTACCTAGGATTGAATAAATATTGCAGAAATGAAACTAATCTGTTATCCAGGTCATGTACTTAGCAATGATAAGCTGAAGAAGTATGTATGAAAATATTAGAATTTTTGTTAAAAATCTATAAAACTGTAATCTAGATGAAAAAAATAAAACAGAAGGTGAGGGGTTTTTCACCTCAAAGGACAATCAGTTTAGTTGCGTAGTTCCTGGAAACAGAACCTTCCATAATATGATGAACCAATGTCCAAAGTAACTCACTTAAGAAGTCTACAAATTGAAATGCTACTGAAGCTCCTACGTAATGGTCTACTGTAATTAAACTCATCATGAAATTGTTTAAAAAAAAAAAAGAAGTACTTAAAGCACAGAAGGGGAAGAAACTTTCAGATTCAGGCAGATAAATAGAAGACATTCAAATGGAACAAAGTTACTATTCAGGAAAGATTTTGCTAGTTGTATTTGGATCACAAGCTACAGCAACTGTTAGCACACATCACTAACTCTAATAGTATACGGGTTCAATCAGAGCACAGATAATGCCAGATGGGACTGGAGGAAGATGTCAGCAGAAAGAAACTATGCTTTCTGATTTTTGCATTCCTGTGCAAAAAGCCACTGTTGTCAATTGGTTTTATCTGTAAAGCCAATGCTTTTGTTATAAATCTTGGCATGATCTAGGATTACAAAGCCAGCAAGCACCAGACGGCTGAAGAGATTCAGGCCAGGTCTACAGCCTCCTGCCAGCCTTGTTTCAGAAATCAGTGTGCAGAAATATGATTCCCATTCAACATGTCTGGGTGAGCAGATGCTCCTCACATGTAGACACAGTAAGTACACTGGCAAAACTGTAGCATGACTGGTGGTACAGATGCTTGAGGAAGGTAAGGAAGAAGATTATTCACACCAGTGCAAAGCACAGCATTGCTGAAATAGAGAATAGGTGTAATCCGCAATCACAAATTAGCCCTAGCATAGGCATTGCTTTAGATGGTAATGAATATCAACACCATGTCAAGATTACTTTGCCATTCATGAGGCAGCTGCTAATATGAAATTTTGTCTTTGCTCAAGCAGAAAAAGAAATTACCTTGACCACTGAGAAAGATGGCCTTTCCCCAAAATTTTGAAACCTAAATTTCTAAGAGCCAGAAGAAAGATTAAAACCACTCCATGGTGAGTAAACCCGTGATCTTGTGAGAAGTTTATGCAAGAACAAGGAACTGAACCAAGGTTGCCTAAATCTTGTTCTAGTATCCTGACACAAGGCTGTTTTGCCTTATCTACTGACATGCAAATATGTTGAAATGTTTCCCTCATCCTTTAGGGGTGCAGATAGTCCTTAATTCCATGATCTGTAAGGTTATCAGGTTATTTCTCTTTAATGGAAAACAAAACTAAACCCAGTCATTTCTCTGAGAGGCAGGTTGTTCTGCTATGCAACTACACCTCATGTCCAGTGACAAACGCCAACAGAGTTCCTATTTGTCTGCAATATGTCATGCAGTCCATCCTGTAGCTGAAAATTTCTGAGGAACTTTATCTTTTCCTTGCTCTTCTCCAGACTTCTTCATAGAGCTCCACTCATGCCCTGTTGTGGACTATTGTCAGTAGATCTTGTGGGAAAGGTGCAATGAGGGTGGAGAAGATAAAGGGAGAACAGATATTGAGTGACCAATAAAAGCATCAGCTGTGAGGTTTGAAACGATTCTTTAACTTTTGTGTGCTTGTTAGAATCATAGAATATCTCAAGTTGAAAGGGAACCATAAGGATCATCAAGTCCAACTCCCTGTTCCTTGCAGGACTACCTAAAACTAAACTGTACAACTAAAAGCATTATCCAGATGCTCCTTGGACTCTGACAGGTTTAGTGCCATGACCACTTCAGTGGGGAGCCTTTCAGGTGACCAACCACCCTCTCAGTGAAGAACCAAGAATCCAGTCTTAACTTCCCCTGATGCAGCTTCTCTCCTTTTCCCCTTGTCCTATTTCTGCTCACCAGAGACAGGAGATCTGCACCTCCCCCTTCACTGCCCCCCTGTGAGGAAGTTGTAGACTACAATGATTTCACCCCTCAGCCTTCTCTCCTCCAAGCTGAACAAACCAAGTGACCTCAACTGTTCCTTCTAAGTCTTGCCCTTGATGGCTTTCACCATCTTGGTCACCGTCCTCTGGACACACCTTAATGGTTTGATGTCCTTCTTATATTGAGGCACTCAAAACTGCACATAGCACTTGCGGTGGGGCTGCACCAGTGCAGTGTAGAGTGGGCCAATTGCCTCCCTTGACCAACGAGCTATGCTGTGCTTGATGCACCCCAGGGTACGGTTGGCCCTTTTGGTTGCCAGGGCACACTGCTGACTCATATTCATCTTGCCATCAACCCAAACCCCAAGATCTCTTTCCATGGGACTGTTCTCCAGCCTCTTGTTCCCCAATTTGTACATATAACCAAGATTACAGAGTCCCAGGTGGAGAATTGAGCTCTTGCTTGTTTAAAATTTCGTACAGTTTGTGATCGCCTAGCTCTCTAGTTTATCCAGATCGCTCTGTAAGGCCTCTCTACCCTCAAGGGAGTCCACAGCTCCTCCTAGTTTAGTATCATCAACAAACTTACTTAATGTACATTTGATTCCTGCTTTCAGATCTTTTATAAAAACACTAAAGAGCACTGGCCTTAAAATTGAGCCCTGAGGAACCCCACTGGTGACTGGCAACCAGTCTGCTGTAACCCCATTTACTATAGCTCTTTCAGCCTGACCCATCAGCCAATTGGTCACCCAACGTAATATGGATGTCAAATACATTTAAGTGACACATCCAGCTATTTTTTTGAGGGTTTTATGAATTCAGTAGGCAGAAAGAGGTGAGGCTGCTGCAACTCCATGTCCCCAGGTCCAGTCAGTAGTGAGTCTGAGCATGAACCCAATAGGCACAGTCACGCTGTACCCAATATACACGCATATACACAGCTGGCCACACAAATTAAGACAGACAAAAACACTCATACAAACAGATAGCACAAATAGACTAATCTTGTCCCCCTCTATGGCAATTCAGGATGAAGGTCCACTAGTGAGAAACATATACATTTATAATGTGGGAGTGTCCGCATTATATACGTCTTATCTGCTAAGTACAGTAGCTGTCCCTAGGTGCTCAGCCTGTCTACCAGTTGTTCCCTCCAGCAGTTGACTCTCAAACCACATCAGTCTCCCTGCTATTCAGCCCAGATTTATAGCCACTCCAATAACTGGATCCCAAGCCACATATCCTACTCGCTGAGTACCCCAGCTTGGTGCTGGCTAGTGATCATGCACTGACACACGTACCCACACAATATGTGCACACTATCTCTCCAGCCACTGGCACCACAGACACACAGGCCTTCTGAGCCCTGGTCCCATGCTAGTTGCCAGCACTCGTACACCCATACAGGCAGACAGAGTCCCTCACCCAGGAAAATAGCTAGAAATGGCATTTAATAAGAAAACAGGACAGACTATGTTGATCAAGCATAGAGCGTGGCCAGACCAAGATACTGCCTAGCCAGCTGTTTACATGTGACCATCCTCTTATATTCTTTTATCCCTTTGTCCCATACTTGTTCCTCCCCAAACACCTTGACCTTTCCTGTCTGTGATTTCTCCTAGTGTGACACCTGGACTGAGGACCTCCTGGGATAGCCCTAATAGGAGCCGGGGCTTGTGTCTCTGATGGGGTTATTGTGGAACCCTGACTTGTCACTGTGCCTCTGTGCTCCTTTGTGTGGCAGGATGAGCCTTAAATCACACCATAAACGTACTTTTTAAACTTAAAAATACAGGTTTATGATTACAATGATGGTTTGCCCCAGTCCAGACTAAGAGACTTAATAATTCTACAAGCATCTTGCAGAACTTATCAGGCTGCCTCGGTCTCCAAGCTGTTATCTTTTGTTACAACTAGCTCTAGCCACTCTGGGTAGGAGTTGTTAATCAGCTGGAAATACTCTTTACCTAAAACTGGCATAATATGTTGAATTTCATATAGCAACACACTTGTGCATGTATGTGCTAATCTCCTTCAATAAACAGCTGAAATGTTTTAGTCAATACTTCTCCTGTGAATTACATATTATTGGTAGGAATAGCACTAGCTCAGTAACAGGTTCAGAAAGGAGAAAAGGCAGAAAATCTTATTGAGTTGTTTTTGCAACTCAGAAATATGCTCTGGGGGTCTCCGCCCATTCTTATCTCCTGTAAAAAAGTGGAGATGATGGACTATCCCAACTATGCATTAATAACAGATGTAGCAAGTATGCATATATTCCATTTAATTCATCATCTTCTTTCCAACAGAATATTATTCAGGAGGATGAATGTCCTGTCCTAGTCAAATGAAATATCATTTACAAAGCTTATGTATCCTATCTCAAGGGACAGGGTTGTTGTAAGGAGAGGCCTACCATTGATTAAGCTCTAGAATATTTCAGTACAAAGACAAATGCATTTCATATACGATTTGCATTACCAAGACTCAGAGAAAATCTGGACTCTTGTGTATCTTAGCTAGTAACCAATGCAGACAAATTTTTAAAATTTCATTTAATTATGTGCTGATTCCTCAATAGGAAAAACCCAAACTGTTTATATAACCTCATATGAAACCAAAAGAGGCCACCAGTATCTTGTTTTGATACTTTTGAAAATCCATGCATATCCACACATAGTATAAAATGTCAGAAAAGATTTAAGGCAATAGCACTGCACAATACAGATGATACATAAACCAGACTTCACTGACACCTGCAGGGAAACTCTGCTAGTTCCAGAAGAACTGGGGGTTCACCCAAAGCATTCAAGAGTGACAGAAGCTCTTCAGTGCAACACTTTTCAAAGTAACATATGCAAGTCATTACTACACTGTCTTACCTCTGCTACCTTTTTTTTTAAAACAGGTCCCACTTATGAAGAGAACCAGAAGGGACAGGGAGGAAGCAGTGCCCAAATGCTTTGTGAAATCTGTCTTCAGTGGCCCTGGATCCTTCTAGGCTCTCTAACAAGGCGGCAGATAACAAGGGCACATTTCAAAGAATGCATGGACCCTGCTATGAGACACGTCCCCGTTCCTATGGGCCTCATGCATGTCAGAAAGCTTATGTACAGAGAAAGAATCAGTTACAGAACCACGCCCAGCTATCTCCACAGTTCATCTTTACCACTTCACCAAGCTTCCTCAACTCTGACTTTCCATCTTTTTGCAGAGGTATACGCTGTTTTACTGAAAAGCCGAAGACTGGGCTATGAAATACATGATTGCATAAAACAAGTGGTCCAAATGTCACACAGCCTGTTTCCTTTGGGGAAAAGAAAATGCTAAGAAAAAGTCAGCAATTTTTAGGTAGCCTCAGGGAAATAGCTCCTATAGATTCCCATTGAATCTGGTTTCTCTCTGGTGATTAGGAAGAAAAATTATCCTCTAATATGTTTTTGAGCAACCAAAAAATTACCTTACATTTCAAGGAAAGTATACATTATGAGGTTATGTTCCTTTTTAACTAATGCTATTTTCCCTCCTTTTCCTATTAGATAAAGGATAAAGCATAGAATGTCACCATAATTAAGGAAATAAGTGCATTGAACCCATATATACTAATCCCAAAGCAACACTAATGAATCTTAATACTTTTGAGAACCCTAGTGCTAGTGGACTAGTAACACCTTCTGTAAACTGTGCTTGTGGAAGTCAATGGTAATTTCTGCCAGCTGGGAAAATGGCTCA